>NC_138160.1:49219637-50542810 GCF_964165515.1 Mesoplodon bidens | reverse complement strand
CTGGGAATATCTAACATCCTCTGTTCTAATCCTGTTCTCTCAATCAGGTTTCTGATACTTATTGGCCTGTCATTAGACTTTTCCACATTCATTCATTCATTCAAATATTTATTGAACACCTACAATGCCAGACATTATTCTAGGCACTTAAGATACATCAACGAACTAAAAAGACAAAAAAATCCCTGCTCTCATGGGGAGTATATGCTAGTGGGTGGAGACAGAGAAGTAAATTATACAGTATGTAAGAAGACAGTATACAGTGCCAGAAGACGGCTGTGAAACAAGTCCTGTCCAATAAACCCAAGTATTCATGTCGTACTGGGAGTTTTTAGTAAAATGGCATTGATAAACTTCAATAAGTCTCTTGCCTGTTTGGTATACATGAGAGTCCCCCATGACTGAACACCTCCTCATAGGAAAAGTTAAGGAGCTTATCCTAAACAATAGTGACACCCACCAAGGTAGTGTCAGCAGTGAGGCCCCAACTAGTGTCACCACCAACTTCTTTGACATCTCTTTAGGTGAAAGAAAAAAATATACAACTGTATAAAAACTACTAAAGAACAGTAATTATGCTTATTGGTTTTAAAGTTCCTTCTCTGATATCAAAGAAATAGGAAGGAAAAGCTGTAGGCTTGATTTGGGGAAGATACTGTTCTTTGAATGGCAGCAATAGCACAGCCTAAATTTAACAGACCATAACTGACCAAATTTTAGTCAAAACTTTTTGCTAACTGTTAAGGGATCATCAGTCCTCTCCAAATATACATATCTTTGATTGGTAGTTTCCAATTACTGATCCAGGATATCATACAACTCGTCTTAGAAGAATCTCATTCTTGTTGTGAGAGTTCAGCCTAAGGACTCACTTGAATTTATAAAAATTCACTCATTAAAACATAGGGGCTTCCCTGGTGGCGCAGTGGTTGAGAGTCCGCCTGCCGATGCAGGGGACAAGGGTTTGTGTCCTGGTCTGGGAGGATCCCACATGCCGCGGAGCGGCTGGGCCCGTGAGCCATGGCCGCTGAGCCTGCGCATCTGGAGTCTGTGCTCCGCAATGGGAGAGGCCACAACAGTGAGAGGCCCGCGTACCGCAAAAAAAAAAAAAATGTATAGGCTGTATGCCCAGTAACACCCTCAAAATTAGAAACTGTTCTACATTTTATCATTAAAATTATGTTCTGAGTCATTAAATAATTTTCTATCACCTTAGAGCCATCCACATCAGTTCTCTAAACAGTAAGTATATCTAATTTAAGCATTTTGTTTTACTGACCAAGAAACTGTGTCCTAAAAAGGTTGAAGAGAAAAATTGTGACTCCTGTACAGTCACACACAGGCAAATTGGTGACATTTCTGGAAACCTAGAATTCAAGTCTCCTATCCCAACCCAACACTCTCTATTGACTACCACATTTTTCCTTTTGATCACAATGAAATTAGCTGTTTTTTAAAAATCTTTAGACCTGAGAACCAAAATACAATATCAAGACTAGAGCTTATCTTCCTGATAAATTTTGTTACAGCAAAACTGAAAACCAAAATTTAAAAAATCTTTAGACCTGACAACCAAAATATAGTATCAAAAGACTAGAGTTTATATTCCTGATCAATTTTACTACAGCAAAATTGAAAACCAAAATTAAAAGTCAATGAAAATACTATACACAAAGTTAACAAGCTTTATCAGGAATTTTTTTAAAGAGGTATTACTTTACAATCATCAGATTGGCAAAAATTACAAATTCTGAAAATATTCAGTGCTGGCAAGAATGTATGTAAATAGAAACCTTTATGCACTGCTGCTAGGAGTATACATTAGTAAAACCACTTTGGAGAGCAATCTTGTCATCATGAATGAAATGTGTTTGTGTGTGGGGGTACATCCTATGATCAGGTAATATCCTATGACCCAGCAGTTCCACACTTGGTACTATAACTAAAGAAACTCCTGCATAGGCATACAAGGAAGAGACAAGGATAAGGGTGTTTGTCTTGGAGTTGTCTACAGTAAGAGAGAGCTAGAGACAATATGCTGTCCATCGTTAGTGGAACAGATACATAAAATATATCTTATCCTCCCCTTGCAGAATGTGTTCCCTCTGGCTGCAAATCTCCTGCCTCTAGATATCTGCATGTCTTGCTCTTTAGCTTCAATCCAGTTTCTGCTCAAATTGTCAACTAATCAAATAAGTCTTCCCTGACTGCCCAATCTAAAATATCTTACCTTTCAATCCAGAATCTCTCTAGTCCGGATATCCTTCCTTCTATTTTCTAATCTTCCATTTTTCTGCATAACTTTTAACTGTCTGACATTCTAATACACATGTGTTTATTGTTCAGAATCCCAATTAGAATGTAAAATCCAGACACCAGGAGATTTGTTCAAAGGAATATCACCAGAATCTAGAATTAGTACCTGGCACATACAAAGTGATCAATAAATATTTGTTAAACAAATGAATTCAATGACTACATCCCAATCTCCGCTTATAGCTGTGCAAAGTCACAAAAATGCACCCAAATCTCTGACTTTTCAAACCCACTCACAGTATATAACCTGAGTGGTTATATAACCTCCAGAGTATATAACATTCCACATTTTTTTCAACTCCCTGGCAATTCAATTTGCATTCACAGTATTCAGCAATGAAGCAGCTTCTCAAGGCCAGGCACTACTCTTGAGAAATACATAAGGGAGTCTTTGCATTCAAGTCTAGAGAGGAAAAAAGACAATTACAATATAGTATAAGCGCTATGATAAGCTGTTATGGAAGAAGGTCGGAAGACGACCTAACTCACCCTAGGAAGGCTGGGGAGGGCTTCCTAGAGGAGAGCAAGGTAGCATTTGTGCTGAGTAGAAGCTTTCCAGATGCGCACATTATGGGTATTTGTCAGATAGGTGATGGCTACATTCTAGGCAGAAGACACACAACATAACATCCTAACACTCTTGAAGAACTGTAAACAATTCAGCATGACAAAACAATGTGAGGCAGGAAATAACAGAAGGTGAAAGCAAAAACAAGCAATGCTCAAATCATTAACATCCCTATTTCCAAGGCTCGGTAGTTTGGATTTTTACCTGAAAGTGTGCATAGAAGGATTGCAGAATAACAGCACCATCTGCCTACAGAAAAAGGAAAGGTACAGAGGGATGGTATGCATTCTCAGAAGCATGGGAAGTATTTAGAAGGTTTACACAGAAGTCCAGATAATAATGATAATCTGAACCAAGGTAGTAGCCACAGAGAAAAAGTAGATGAAAGAGGTAAAACAAGATTTGTTAAATAGTAATATAGTTAAGTGCAGGAAGGTTAGCACATAAGGGTAATAACAGGGAAGGGTTAAGATTCTGGTGTCTCTGACTGAGTGATGAGCTGCATGCACGAATCACAGGAAGAAGAGAAGTAACTTCCGAAAGGGTGAGATACGTAATTTTTTTGACATTTGAGTTTACGGTATCTTAATACAACCACAATGTGTCAGAGTTGATCTGTGCTAAACAGATCTGGGAGTCATCAAAATAGATATAGAAGTTGAACTCATAAAGGATGAAACCCTTCAAGGAGAGTAGGCAGAGGCAGAAGAGAGGAGAAGATAGTATGCCAGAGTGAAATGAATATTTAAAGTGGCCAGAGAAGAGAGAATAATATACCAAGCAAAGACTGACCAAGACATGGAAGGAACATAAGGAGACTACAGTGTCACAGAAACATAAGAGAATTTCAAGGAGGACTAGTCAAAATGTCAAATGATTAAAAAGATTCCATTAGATTTCAGAATAAGGAGATCAATAGTGACCATCACCCCATCAAATTCAGTGACTGCAGTGGATTGGCAGACTTCAACACACTGAAAAATAAATAAATAAATAAGAAGGTGGAGAAAATGAACATAGACAACTTTTTCAAGAACCTTAAGGGAAATAATTACAGATAAAATTGAAGAGGAGGGCTTCCCTGGTGGTGCAGTGGTTGAGAGTCTGCCTGCTGGTGAGGGGGCGCGGGTTCGTGCCCTGGTCCGGGAGGATCCACGTGCCGCGGAGCGGCTGGGCCCGTGAGCCATGGCCGCTGGGCCTGCGCGTCTGGAGCCTGTGCTCCACAACGGGAGAGGCCACAGCAGTGAGAGGCCCGCGTACCGCAACAAAAAAGAAAGAAAAAAAAAAATTTGAAGAGGAATCTAGAGTGAAAAGAGTGTATTTAAGACAAGTGTACTTAAATCCTGATAAATTAGTACCAGTTGAAAGTAAAAGGAATAACCAAGTGTTATGGACTAAACTGTATTCCCCAAAATTCATATGTTGGAAGCCCTAACCCTCAGTATCCCCAGTACTGAAGATAAGAATTTTGAAGATGTGATTAAGTTAAAATGAGGCCATCAGAGTGGACTCTCATCCAATATGACTGGTGTTTTAATGAGAAAAAGAGACACTAGAGGTTCTAGTGCACAAAGGTACAACAATGTAAAGAGGCAGAAAGAGGGCATCTGTAACTCAAGGAGAGAGGCCTCAGAAGAAACTATTTCTGCCCTAACCTTAACCGTGGACTTCCAGCCTTCAAAACTGTGAGAAAATAAATTTCTCTTGTTTAAGCCACCCAGTCTCTGCTTTTTGTTATGTCAGCCCCAGCAAACTAATACACCAAGGAAACACTGTCCCTGAGGAGAAAAAATTCGGAACACAATTAGAGATGAACAGATAGAGGTAGACAAGTATGCAGGTGAAAGAGGGCAAAAAGCAATGAAGTTCCCACCAATGTATTGCATTTCCTCTGTGAAGCAGAAGGCAACATTATCCAGGAAAGAGTAAGGAAGGAAGGAGGTGGTGGGCTAATAACCACCATGGGAAACAAGAGTAGTTACTAAAGACACAGAGGATTATTAGGCTGCCTTTCCATTAGTCAGTAAATGATTGTTATTGAAGGAATACCTAGTGTCATTCATGAATGCTTTAGTTCAGTTTCAATACGGTGAACTCTAGCAGTAAGTAGCAAAAGAAATGCATTGCAATGAATCAGAACCTGGTTTAAAAATCTAGATAACATGTGACCTTGTGCAAGTCACTTACCATTCTGGGCCTTAAGTTTCTTCAACCAGACAAACCAGACTTGATAATCAGCATAAGATCACCTCAGATTAAAAATAAGAAGTGCTATAATGTTTATGCAGGTTTGTGCATGACCTTGGTCTTCAACTTTTACCAACCAAAGTAGTGTGTCTCAAGCTGTAATGTACATTCATATCATCTGGAGAGCTTGTTAAAATGCAGATTCTGATTCAGTAGATCTGGGGGTAAGCCTGAGATTGTGCATTTCTAACAAACTTTCAGGTGATGCCTACACCATATTTTGAGCTGCAAGGGTGTAGAACACTGATCCAGCTCAGGTTCTACAAAGCTTATAATTATCGCCTTATCTGTAATCAGCCTGATATTTAGAAAACCAAGGAAAAACACTCTAGACTCACACCTGCACAAAATGTCTTGCCATTCCGTGAAACACTCTGAAATTAACTGATAGTCCCCATTTGGTGCAGACAGGAAAAGAAAGGAATCATAGGAAAAGAAAGGAATTGCCATCAATAACACTAAATTAGGAGAAGCCCAAGATTAAATACAAACACACACACATACACATATATACAACACAAAGGTTAAAACCTATCTAATCAAATACATTTTCTTTCTCAAAATATGAACATTTCTGGAAAAACACATGTATTTATCTCTAGAAAAATCTTCAGTATACTTTAACTGTCACATGTCTACAAAGATTCTTTTGCATTCTGGTTTGATCCTGAATGCAAAAACATTCCACAGTGTCACAAAACCTAAAGTTGTTTTTTTTTTAAACCTAAAGATTTTTATGTTAATTCCCAAATAATCGTCACCTATTTGTTTAGAATCTCCAATTGTATTATCACAACTAAATCTGTTTGTGTTGAGAATTCTCTTCTGCTTTAGGAAGTGTAACTAGGGCAGAGACAGCCCAGCTGCCCTAGAGCTATAATATATCGCCACAAATCATTGCTATAATTAAACTGTTTTTTACTATTCCCTGTGCTAGGGGTTACAGGAGGTAAATTCCACAATCCTATCACAACCAACAGGGAGAGATTTTCAATCTAATTTCACAGAAATCTTCTTCAGTAACAAAAGACCTAAAAAAAATGTCATGAAATGGTTGTCTCATATCGTAGAGTCACTCTGCCTTTAATCTGAAACCTCTGTACTGAACAGAGAAGTTTGAAATAACGTGAAAACGAAATAATGAACTCCCTATCCAAGAAAAAATAAAAAATATTATGGCTGTAAGCTACTCTTCCTTATTCCCTTCTGAAGAATAACCAAATCGCAAGGACACAAGCGCACTACAACCGAGCCCGTTCAAATGGGGTGGGGAGGGGAGATCAACTGCAACCTTGGTACCAGGAGGCAATTTCGCAGTCCTATCTATCTAGCCAAGTCACTCTGAAAAAATAAGACTTCCCTCATTCACCACCATGTCACAAAAGGATTTTTTTTTTAAATGACAAATGCAATGGGCCTCAAAATAGTTTTGCTGAATCACAAATACCCTCAAGTTATAAAGCTGCAGAAGTCGCTGGGCTCGAGCACTGTCGGCCATACCTCAGCAAGTAAGTCCTCTATGAACATGTATAACTTCCTTCACTTGTTCGTTAAAGGCAAGCAAGGGTCTAATGGTCAATTAAAGCTTTCACAGTATTACTATTAGTAGCAATACTGTGGGTGCAATAACAACCTACAGTGGTTTTATACTAAAGATGACCACGTTCTCTGAAAAGTGGCACCACCTATCCCCCAAGGGCAAATGAACCACCCTAGCCCACAACGCAGCCACAATAAGCACCCTACGTCCTCATTTTGGCACCCAGTCCCTGCCTCCCCGCGCCCTGATTCCTCCGCGACCATGCTTCCCGCTCCCGGGCTGACTGGGGCAGCCTCGAGCTCCCAGGGGTCCTTGGGGTAACGGAGAGCCAAGCCTGCAGGCCGCCCTTCTCTCGATAATGCTATGCCTGGCCTCCCACTAGCCACACGTTCTTCCCTCACCTCTCGGGTCTCCGCTGCCCAGCCCACTCCTCCCTTCCGCTCGCGCGCGCTCTGGGGCTCTCAGGCCGGGGCCTCACCGTTTGGTTCGGTCCGGAATGGCCCGGCTCTCCCGCTTCCACGCTCCAACACGAAGCGGCGTCAGCTCGTCCTGCGCCCCACGCTTCCAGTCCACACGCCGCCGCCTACTGACGCCGAAAGCCGCTTCTAGGAACGCGCCATGTTCCGCGTCGCGGCTCCAAACGACGCAGGCGCTCGAAAACTGCGTCACGGACACCCGGAGCGCGTGGACTAGGCAAAGACAGAAGACGATAGGAGAACGGCGAAAGGAGAGGGAGGAGCTTTCCCTTCGAAACCGAAGGCGCCGGGCGTCTAAGGCAGCTCTGTGCGCTTGCGCAGTATAGAGAGCTGGGACCCCCCCCCCCCACCGGACGCTGAGCGACCTGTAACCATGGAAACCATAGGTCGGCTCTGCCCCACTCCTGGGAAAATCAACTGTCTCCTGGGTTGATTGAAGCTTAAATCAGAATCATTTTCCCTTTCTTATTCCAGATATCAGCTGCCAAACTACATTGTTTTACGGATCTGTCTCGGTAAAGAAGAATTATTTTAAATAATCCTACTCTCAGCAGTCAGCCGTCCCACGAATATTTATTTTTTTAAGGTCCTAAACTTGCTCGACGCTCTAGTCCAGAACGATAGCAAGAGTGGAAAGATTAAAAGGGAGTAAATCCAGTTCTCTCTGCCTCTGCTGCTAACTAGCTTAGTGACCTAAGTTTTCTTACATTTAGAAAAAAATGGTTGTACGGGAATAGTTTAGTGTTCATAAAGATTAATAAAAATAATAGATAACATTCATTAATCATTTAGAATGTGCCAGATACAGTTCTAAGATCTTCAGATGAATCATGTATTTAAATCCTTAAAACAACCCTATGAGGCTGAAGAAACTGAAGCATTAGAAAGATCAAATAACCTGCCTAAGTTCACACAGCTAGTAAGTAGTAACTAGCAGTGTTAGGTTTGAACCAGGCAATAATAAGCCTTGCATTACAAGATGCTCATCACACAAGGGCTATTTTTGAAAGTAAAAATATAAAAATTACCTAAATGACCACCAAAAGGAATGATTAAATCATGACACATGCATATATAATACAATACCAATTGGTCATTAAAAATAATGTTGAAAAAGAATCTGAAAAAGAATGGATATATATGTATGTATAATTGAATCACTTTGCTGTACACCTGAAACTAACAAAACATTGTAAATCAACTATACTCCAATATAAAATAAAAATTAAATTAAAAGATTTTTTTAATTATGTTGATATGTTAACATGTTCACAATGCATTAGGGAAAGAGTGGGTTACAAAACAATATGCTCAGTATGGTTACATTTTTGGAATAAGTATATGTGAAAATGTTAACAGGGTTTCTCATTAGTTGGATGGTATTATGGGCATGTTTTATTTTTTAATTTATTTTGCTTGATTGTATCTTCTGATTTTACTGAAAGGTAATACTTCTCAAATTTTAAATGTGCATAGAGTCACATGGGGGTCTTGTTAAAATACAGATCCTGATTCAGTTGGTCTGAGGTGGGGCCTGAGAGTCTTCATTTCTAATGAGTTTCCAGTTAATGCTGCTCTCCATAGATCACACATTGTGTAACAAGGCTGTAAGGAATATGCAATAAAGCAGGAAAAAATTACCTAATTTTAATTAAAATGAAAAAATTTGTTTAGAAGGATCTTTTCTGTTTGGAATAATGGGTTCGTCAGATACTGAAGGAAACCTGTAACTTAGAAAAATACACATACATAAAATTTGCCTACAGTTTCAGGGCACCAAATTAAGATGCACTTGGAGGTCCTAGCTTCAGCAACTATGAATGTAAAATCTAGTAATATAGTATGTACAAAACAAATATGTACAGCTGGATCAATCTCATATGACTGCATTTTGTTGCTATATTCTCATATTCTCACGTTCTTTGAAGAAAAAGACAAATATTAAATTAATTTAAATTACATGATCATTGGGCTATTCAGAACATATTTAAAATATAAATATATGTTCAGTGCTTTCCCCCCAAAATGGTTGAAAACTGAAAAGAGAAAGCAGAAAATTGATGGAGTAAATGATAAGTTAAAGAAACATTAGCCTCCCTCACCCTTCAGTCTCAAGTAGGTTCCAAAAAACAGATAAACATAATAACAATGCAAATTATTTGCCTCAGTAATATTATGATTGCTAACTTCTAAATATTCCCTATGTGCCTGTTATTGTTCTGTTTTTTAAGTGCCTGACATTGAACTGTAGACATTTCATGTAATTTATTATCCTCATCACCACCCTATATGGAGATTATTCTTTCCCTCATTTTACAGATTAGAAGATGATGCTCATATGAATTAAGTAATTTCAAATTCTTAACTGGAGAAGCACAGACTCAAATTTAGATATATGCTTTGTGGTAGATAGAATAAAAGATAGCCAAATCCTAGTCCTTGACACCTGTGAATATATTACTTTTCATGGCAAAAGGGACTATGCTAATATGATTAAATTAAGAATCTTGAGCTGGAAATATTATCTTGTGGGCCCAATGTATTCACAAGGGTCTTTATAAGAGGGAGACAGGAGTATCCGAGAGAGAAATGTGACCATGGAAGCAGAGGTCACAGCGACACGGGGCCATGAGTCAATGAATACAGGCAGCACAGAGAAGCTGGGAAAGTCAAGGAAATGGATTCTCCCCTACAGCCTCTGTAAGAAACTCAGTCCTGCAGATGACTTTAGACTTCTGACCTTCAGAACTCTCAGACAAAAAAGTTGTGTTGCTTTAAGCTACTGTTTGTGGCAATTTTTTATAGCAGCAATAGAAAACCAATATGTGCTCCGAAATCATAAGGTTTCGAATTTGCTACACTTCACTTAATATTGTAACTTGGGTAAAATTGGGTCTTGGGCAACTCTATAATATAGTTCATTAGCTGCTTATAAATTAACTCATTAGAAGCTTACCAGCTGAGGAAAACAAGTCTTTGAGAAACTAACTGATCTGCCCTTGGTAATATAATTTTGTAGCAGCTTCAGTTTTGTTTATATTTTTTTAATTTATTGATTTTTGGCTGCATTGGGTCTTCGTTGCTGCGCGCGGGCTTTCTCTACTTGCGGTGAGTGGGGTCTACTCTTCGCTGTGGTGTGCGGGCTTCTCATTGCGGTGGCTTCTTTTGTTGCGGAGCACAGGCTCTAGGCGCGCGGGCGTCAGTAGCTGTGGCTCGTGGGCTCTAGAGCGCAGGCTCAGTAGTTGTGGCGCACAGGCTTAGCTGCTCCGTGGCATGTGGGATCTTCCCGGACCAGAGGTCGAATCCGTGTCCCCTGCATTGGCAGGCAGATTCTTAACCACTCCGCCACCAGGGAAGTCCCTGTTTATAATTTTTTAAAAATTTGAAACAATATAAGTGTCTTTCACTAAGGATTGATTACATAAATTATGGTATGTTCATACAATGAAATACTCTCTGTTAAAAATGGTGATACAGATTTATATTCATTAACATTAAAAATTGTCCATCATATTTAGTTAGGTAAGAACAGTAGGTTAAAAGAATTTTTTATATCCAAAAAGTCTTGGAAAATATCAATACCTTAATGGAGGTGAACTGTGAGTGACAGGTTTCACTTTCTAAAATCTTTTTGTGCTATCTAAAATTTTTGCAATGTTTAAGTATTACTTTAATAATCAAAGAAATATAATAAATAAAATATTTCTACTTTGGAAAAATAAATATAAGAATACCATGTAGCTCTGTATCTCTCTTTTTTTTTTTTTTTTTTTTGCGGTACGCGGGCCCCTCACTGTTGTGGCCTCTCCCGTTGCGGAGCACAGGCACCAGACGCGCAGGCTCAGCGGCCATGGCTCACAGGCTGAGCCGCTCCGCGGCATGTGGGATCCTCCTAGACCGGGGCACGAACCCACGTCCCACATCAGCAGGCGGACTCTCAACCACTGCGCCACCAGGGAAGCCCGTAGCTTTGAATCTCTTAAGGTGAAATGGCATTTTTTCATATTCTCCTGGTAAGAATGAAAATTGATTCAACTGTTTTAGAAAATAATCTATTAGTATATATTCAGAGACTAAAATGTTCATATATTTTGACTAAATAACTCCATTCTTGTAAATCTCCACTAGGGAAATAATCCAAAGTTAGAAAATATTTTTCATAAATGCAGTAAAATGTGTATCGCTCTATTTTTTACAACAGTGGTATAGGAATGATTTAGTGAACTCTTACACAGTCACAAGATGAAATCTTCTGCAGCAGCTTTCAATACTGACTATCAAGATTGTACAAAAACTGGGAAAAGTGCTTTTTATGTTACTGTATTTTATGGGAAAAAAACAGTAAATTATGTGATCTCAACTATGTAAAAATATGTATTGCTAAAACAATAGGAGAAAACAATGTGTGTCAAAACCTTCACAGAGGTTATCCCAGAATAGTGAGATTAGATGTAAATTTTTCATCTTCTTTCTACCTTCTGTATTTTCCAGGATTTTTGCAAGTTAAGTTTTTGGTTTTGTTATTTCGTTTACAATGTAGTTGGGGCACAGGAAACGCTATCTTTGGGGCACAGGAAACGCATAAAAGGGGAAAATAAAACCAGTTTTACGTACTACATCTCTGTCATTAATTATTACTTTGTACACAATTTATTATTAAATTCATGGTAACCAAAGATTTAATTTTTTAACTCCATTCTTTAGAATTCACTTGACTCTTACATTAGCTTGTTATTAAAGAGTGAAATTAATTTAAATTGTATCTAGAATGACTCAGCTAGTGTCTTTTGCTTTCCTGCCATTCCACCAGTGATGAGAGTACAGTCATCCCTTGGTATCCACGGGGAATGATTTCAGGACCCTTCCTGGATACCAAAATCCACGAACCCCCAAGTCCCTTGCATAAAATGGCCTAGTACACTGGGTCCTCTGTATCCGCAGATGCGTAACCTGCGAATTGACTATGATGGCAACATTCAGATGTAAGTAGAGACCAAAGGAGCCCACAAAAGGCAGGCTGGTGTCCTGCTGTGGCAAGAGCACAGGCTCCCATCCCTACTTCTGCTGCCAACTACCTGAAAGACCTTGAGCAAGTACCTTTAATTTCTGTGAGACTCAGTTTCTTCATATGTAAAACAGCATAAGCATGCTTGCCCTAACAACTTCCCAGGGTTTCACTGAAAATCTAATTGTGTGGAAAGTACTTTGAAACCCATAAAATGCAATATGAAAATATAATTTATAAATACAAATATTAAAAATATAATATGAAATAGGCTCTATAATAATCCACAAATAGAATTCTTAGTACAATAATTTTCCTGTTGTATTTGGAAAGCTTCAAAGTGCTTCATTTTGCAACTAAATATATATTATTTTATGGTAATGATATGAAAACATTTATCTGACAGATGCTTTTGGTAGGTATCAATGATTCGATATTAGATTTTCACTAACAATTATTAGATATTCACTGACAATGCTTAGACTCATCATGCTGGTATTAAACAGAGACCAAAGTCGTCTTTCTTAATTAATTGTATTAATTTAAAATAGCATTTTAATAAGCTGAAAAAAATTAGAACATTTTTTATAGAAGACTCTTGCTCATAGTATTCAAGGTATATTATTTCTTTCAGCCAAATTTCATCACATTTTTCTGTTAAGATTTAGACAGCATAGTAGAAATTGTCTCTAGGTACTCTTTGAAATTGTTCTACGTTGTAAGGCAGCACTTCATTCCAGTATTGGATATTGGTACAATATTTTTTTTGTTCTAATCAAATTAAACAGCTTGATATTAAGTACATTTCAATTTGATTTTGTTTTATCTTGTCCAGGTGAATTATTTTTTCATAGAAATATAGTATTTCAGTTAATAAATCCATGTTAAAAGTGTGAAATTCAAACATTCTTAATGTTTTTATGACTTCTAAATACATTAAAAGTCTGCAAGGAACTATAATTTATACAAGAAAATGCTCACAATGTTTTATTTTTATTCTTTATTATATTCCCTGGCACATTAAGCATGTTATCATTTCAAGCATGCTGTGAATTTAAATAATCCTCTTCTACCAAAGCAAATGTTATTGTAACTATTTTTCAAGTTATGATACACTTTGTTAACAAAAAACACTATAAGGATGGCAGTAATCAATTGTGCACACCCAAGCTGAAAAATAATTATTTTTAATTAACAAAGGATATAAATATGAAGCAGAGAAGCATAAAATTATTTTTTACAATTACAAAGCCATTCATAGCTGCAAAGATAACTCAAATACATTCCAGCATAACTTGCATACACATTTCTTTAATGCAGCTCATATCCCAGCATCACACATTCCCTAGGGCTCATGGATCCATGCTGCACCTAATACTGTCTCACTTCTGAATGTTACCTTGGTACTAACAGGAAAAAAAATCCCAACAATTGGATGGAATTTGGCCAGAATAATAAGCAATACCAATTAGTAGAACAATTTTCCTGTACTGATGAGGGTGCCCTTCCCATCCTTTTTCAGTTCTGTAGAAATTCCTCAACCAAGTCTGTTATTTTAGTGCAGAAAGTAGTGAATCCCTACCTGCAGTGTGCATCAGAATCTCCTAGAGGGTCTGTTAAAAATGCATTTGCCAGGGCCAAATCTTATTCTGATCCAGAATGTTTAGGGTGGGCCTTGGGAATGTGAATTTTCATTACATGTGGTATTCGTTTGTGAGGGCTACATAATAAAATACCCCAGACTGGATGGCCTAAATAACAGAAATTTATTTTCTCACAGTTCTGGAGGTTAGAAACTCAAGCTCAAGGTGTCAGCAGGGTTTGTTTTTCCTGAGGCCTCTCTTTTTAGCTTGCAGATGGCTGCCTTCTGGCTGTGTCCTCATATGGTCTTTCCTCTGTGTATACACATCCCTGGTTGTCTATATGTGTCCAAATTTCCTTTCATAAGGATACCAGTCAGACTGGATTAGGTCACAATCTAAAGGCCTCATTTTAACTTAGTCACCTCTTTTTTTTTTTTTTTTTGCGGTACATGGGTCTTTCACTGTTGTGGCCTCTCCCGTTGCGGAGCACAGGCTCCGGATGCACCAGCTCAGCGGCTATGGCTCATGGGCCCAGCCGCTCTGCGGCATGTGGGATCTTCCCGGACCGGGGCACAAACCCGTGTCCCCTGCATCGGCAGGCGGACTCTCAACCACTGCGCCACCAGGGAAGCCCTAGTCACCTCTTTTAAGGCCCTATATCCAAATGCAGTCACATTCTGAGTACAGAGGTTAGGGCTTCAACATATGAATTTTGGGGAAACACAGTCCACTATGTAACATGTGCCCTAGTTTTTCGGATATAGGTGACTCAAGGTTCATACCTAAAAAAACACCAATTCAGTCTGCAGGTAAACTAAATGTGCACACTCACCTCAGTCATTTAGTTTTATGTGGCTTATTTTGTGACAACTTCCAGGAAGGTCTTGCTATTTCACTCCAAAAGAAAATTATCATTTGGTTTCCATCCTTATTGTCTATCATGCTACATAAAATAGTCTCTCCCACCCACCCTGTTGATCTCTTTCTCCTCTATTTTACTTTTTTCTTCATACTTATCATCACCTGACATACTGTCTGTTTTTCCTCACTAGAATGTAAGCTCCACTTTGTTTTGCTCACCACTCACTGTACACCCCCGGTGTGTAGAACAGTGACCCAGGAAGATGAGAGTGTCCTGGAGGTGATCTTGCATTCCTTCTGTCAAGAAAAAGCAAGGTCGGGACTTCCCTGGTGGTGCAGTGGTTAAGACTCCGCCTGCCAATGCAGGGGACACGGGTTTGATCCTTAGTCCAGAAAGATCCCACAGGCCGTGTAGTAACAAAGCCCATGTGCTGCAACTACTGAGCCCATGCGCCACAACTACTGAAGCCCATGCGCCTCTGCAACAAGAGAAGCCACCGCAATGAGAAGCCTGTGCACTGCAACGAAGACCCAACACAGCAGGCAGAAAGAAAGGAAGGAAGGAAGGAAGGAAGGAAGGAAGAAAGGAAGAAAGAAAGGAAGAAAGGTGACAGAACTAAGGAAACTAGGCAATTTCACTGTAATAAATAACAAATATTTAAAAAAAAAAAGAAAAAGCAAGGTTTTCTGCTGAGAAGGAGCTGGGGAGGTGGTAGAGCAGGAGGCCTGAGAAGAATTAAGATTTGAAGATCCTTTATGGAGAATGGGAGAGGAAGATTAGAGGGAGTTCAAGAGCTGGCTAGGCAGGGTTCAGAATCCAGCTAAATGTGGAGCCCGTGAATGTCTCCTACAGGTACTGTTGTGTGAGCTCCGGCAGTTCTCACAGCTGGAGAGGAGTGGAGAGGGAAAATGGTTATTTTGATTCCTCAGTGACCACCATTGCTCCTTGGGATAACATTTGAGGCCCTTCACCCTAAGTTTCTATTTACATTACCTGTTTACTTCTCAGCTACACCAAGTTTCTTTTTCTTCCTTAAATACCCTTATATCTTGACTTTGTTAGTACCGTTCCCTTTGAATTCTCAAAATTTCCCTGGCTAATTTTTGGTTCTCTTTTAATGATTCAGCTCAAACATTATATTTTGAAAATGTTCCCCAGTTTCCTCAAGTATTAGCCATAGTGCTAAGATCATGCCTCTTTTAAAGCACACTGTCTTTGGAATACAGACCTAGGTTCAAGATGCAGCTGTCATTTACTGTGTGATCTTGAGCAAGATATTTAACATTTTTTTATACTTCAGTTTCCTCATCTGTAAAATGAACACAATGATAAGCCCCTGTGTTAGAGAACTGTTTGAAATGGTGAAATAAGATATCAGCAAATGGTGCTATGCCTTCCTCTATTGATAGAAATTTCTTTAAAAGCAGGAATCAGGTCATGTTCATTCTTAAATTCCTAACACTTGACAAAGTGCCTGGCACACTGTAGATTCTCCAGAATTGTGGAATAAATTAATGATCAATGGAATTAAAGAGGTAGTTGATGATGCTACTAGGGTATACAAATTTTTTTTCCTAAATTAGAATCACAGCAAAGAAGGAGCAAGGCTTGGGAAGGCTCACAATCAATTGTGCAGGAAAGAAAGTCAGCTTTGGTAAAAACATAAAAAGATTGTTTCTACAAGGAAATAAGGTACACACAGAAACATTAAAAACTGAGAACCATTACACTGGCAGGCAAAATAGACATGGACATTGGATTCATGGAACTTACAGTCGGGTACATTGTCCTATCACAATACCCAATGCATAACAATTACCACATTTACAGAGTTTCGGACTTTTTGTCTAACTCTCAGTAGAATAAACTTTGAGAAGAGCAGTTTCTCATTTAACTTTGAATCTCTAGCACCCAATAGTGTTTAATACACAGCTAGAGCTCAATATGGAAAAGTTTAGGAAATTAATGACGTGGCACAGAAGGAAGCGAAGCAACTAGTAGCTCTAGTGGAACTAGAAAATTACATTCTTAGAGTTACTTTCCACAACTCAAGCAGCGGAGAACTCACTCCCCTAGAGGAGCAAGCTCCTCTTCCCAAGTTCCTGGGATTCTCACCCTACGATCGGCTGGGAAACAGGAGCGAGGCACGTGACAAAAAGAAACCTTCTTTGGATTTCAGCGATTCCAGAACCTGGCCTGATGAAGCATCCACAGGCCTAACTGCCTTAATATAACTCAAACTTCCTCCACAACATTGAGGTACCTCCCCAAAACCTGTTTAACCCATTCGGTGTGGGTAGGGGCGAGGCCCCGCTCCCGATTCCAAATTAGCCAATCCAAGCTGCCAGAATCGGTAGCGCGGTGTCTTCTGGGATCTGTAGGCTTCCGAGGCCAGGCTTTCTCTCAGCTTATGACTTCAATTCCCGGCGGCCAGCGGGCCCCAAGGTCGGCCCTCTTTCTGGGGGCGCACCAAGGAGCAAACCAGTGGGCGGGTCCTCGCCCCTCCCAGAAGTGGCCAGAACCTGTGCTGTTGGTGCGGGCCGGCGATTCCCACGTGGTTCGGTGACTCGCGGTTGCAGGCTCCGGTCTTCTCTAACTTCCCCGGCCTGTGGGCCTGCTGCCTGTAGAGATGCCGAAGATCAAGTCAGGAGCGAGCGGCCGGCGCCGCGAGCGGCAACAACAACGCCGGGAGCTGAAGAGCGTAGGAGGTGGGGACAGCCGGGAGAGAGCTGGGGTTCGTCGGGTTGGGTCTTCCGGCAGGACCGAACCCGGGGCGAGGACGGAGTTCTGGGCCGGGACAGTGAGACCAGGCGTGGCCCGTGCTCTGGGAGCCGCGCAAGTCCCGGGTTTCCCGGAGCGTGGGCCGCAGGCCCGGCGCGCAGCCTCTGGCTTCCTTTCCAGCAGAAGGGGTGAACTGAAACAGTCTGTCATCCCGGCTCCAAGCGTGACGTTTGGTGGCTCTCGTTGGCGCACATACTTTAACCCAACTATCCTGCTTTCTTCTCTGGGATGGTCCAATATTTGATTTTAGTTGGGAAATTAAGGCTATTTCATGTTTTCTTCCAGGACTCATGTTCAACACGGGGATTGGGCAGCACGTTTTGAAAAATCCTCTCATTGTTAACAGCATTATCGATAAGGTGGGTGTGGAAGAGGAGAGGGAGAGAGTTATTGGGTTACTGATTTTATTCTTAGGAATATCTAAGCATAGAAAGGATGCCTGGCACAAAATAGATGCTGTATAAATACTTGTTGAATGAATTGAGGAACTGTGTAGGATTCACAAGCTGTCTTCAATATGATTTGCTTCCTTCTGTGGGTCTCGGCTTCTCCTGGCTCCAAATTCTTTTATCTTTCTGTAGATTATTTACTTCTTAGCTTGACATTTCTACTTGTTCGATTCCAGATTATTATTCTTTTATTCCCAATCACTTTTTCTAGGCACCATCTATCACTGTTAGTTTTTATTTACTCCAGACCCTAAAATTATGTCTAAACAGACACCTTTGGAAGTTTGTTCTCCAGAGAAACCTATATGGTATAAGCCAATGCCACATATAAACTCTTTGGAGTTTTCTTCTGTATGGGTTATTGATGTTCTCTTATTGTTTTGGATGATTGGGTGCTAGGACAAGAAACACAGGTGGTGCAAATTACTTTCAGGATTGCAAAGGAAGCATCCTGGAACTGTAGAAAGAACATTACATAGGTAATCTCGACTTAGTGTCATTTACAAAATGAGAGTTGGCCTAGCTTTTTAACCTTTTTGGCTCATGGATTCCTTTGAGCATCTGATGAAGGCTATGAACTGCAGCTGTGTGCATACAGACACCAAGTTTTGTGTACGATTTCTGGATACTCCTGCATCCCTGAAACCATACATGGATGTAGAATTGAGAAATACTGGTACAACGTGTTATGGTTCTCAGGCAAGGTCATCATTTTGACCTTTCCATTTTGAACTTGGTGGTAACAGAGTTGGTAACAAGATGCTGTTGGAATCATTTCAAAGGTAGAAAGCAGAATGCAACTCTCAGAAAGAACTGCTATTCCTGCTTTTCTGACTCCTAACTATTGCCCCAAGTTAGGAGAGGTGTTAGATTTCCACTTGCACCTAATGTTAATGAGATAATTTTGTTAAGCACGTAGATCATGAAGGAGTCTTCTAAAAAGGGAGTCAGGATAAGATCTAACTGAGCACTTTTGAGTAAAGATATTCAGTGTAAATTAAATTATAACAGATGTTCCTGTAAAGCTAAAGTGGTTGTGCTTGCTTGTAGGCTGCCTTAAGACCAACTGATGTGGTGCTGGAAGTTGGACCTGGAACTGGCAATATGACTGTAAAGTTGCTAGAAAAGGCAAAAAAGGTAAAAAGAGGATTTAGTGTTTGGTATCAGAAATTACTATGTGAGCAAGCTCGGGTGGCTTACAGATCTATTTAATTAATTGCTCCTTTGCTAGAAATTTTATCTTAGAAAATATGAGCGAACTGGGTGAAGGGGGTCAAAAGGTACCAACTTCCAGTTATAAAATAAGTAAGCCGTGGGATGTAATGGACATCGTGGTGACTATAGTTAACAGCACTTTGTAGTATATTTGAAAGTTGCTAAAGAGAGTAAAAGTTCTCATCACAAGAAAATAAAATTGTAATTATGTGGTCATGAATGTTACATATATCTAATCATTATGTTGTACACATGAAACTAATGTAATGTTATATGTCAGTTGTATCTCAGTTTTTAAAAATGGATTAAAAGAAAAAGAAAATATGGGTTATATCAATCAGGAAAACAAACCACATTGGATATTTCAATACAGGGAATTTAATATAGGGAATTGGTTACATGGTTACTAGAGGACTAAGAGAAAAAATGGGAACACTGAGGTAACCCAATAGTGGTAATTCCAAAGAGCAGCTACCACCTCTAGGCTCAGGGGAACAAAGCACAGCAGTTGGAGTCATTGAACCTTAGGACTTTGGAGGAGATCTAGCACAGGCCTCTGAGATTAGGGTGTCACCTGGCCACTGCTGGTACCTTCTTTGTCTCTTGGCTTACCTAGTTCCAGTTAAATTGGACCACTGTTGTGTCCCTGATGGAAGTAGGCAACACATTTTAAAGAACTTATCTGAAGAGAGCTCAATGAAGAGACCATTGACAAAATGTGGGAATGTTAAGGGAACCAGTAAACATTAGTGGAAAACCTAGGGACTAGCAACAACAGGAAAAAGTTACTATCCAAAGACCTCAAGGGGCAAGAGGAGGGAAATGTGTTACCGGAGCCCAGTTAAGAGCAGGAGCCATCGAACAGGGGCCACTCATAGCAGAACACAGCCGCTGCCAAAACTTGTGCAAGGCACGGGCAGACATTAGGAAATACTCAACGTTGCCCCTTGCACCGGTAATGCCTTTCATCAGGCCATTGCCTTTCAGTAGCCAATCCCAACCAGAAGTCAAAGGGCAACGGAACTGAACTGTATCACCCTACAGGCACAGAGAAAGCTGGAGAATGGACCTGGGAGCTAAACAGACTAAACGGCACATGTATCTACTCTGTAGATGTGGTCTTCCTGGAAGTCAGTAAAACCTCAGCTTATATTGAAATAAAATTAAAATTTTAGCCTATCTGGTATCCCTTTTCATTTACTTGAGAAGTTATCTGTGCTGTATGTTCTGGATCTTAGTAGATGAGAAAAGTGATATACTCATTCCAGGAGCAGTTGCTTTGTGTGCTTCTAAGAACATTTACTACAAAGACATATTGTGTATTTTTTTCGTCATCAGTTGAGTTACAAAGCGTAGAGTTTTTATGAGCACAATATTCTGTTAGTTATTTGGGTAGAATGCTCACATAGTCTGGTTGTCTACTTTTCTGGGTGGTGTTTTTGTTGTTGTTCCCTTAGCCCCATTCCCACATTTTGTAAATACTCTCTTCATTAAATTCTCTTAAATAAGTTCTTTAAAATATGCTGGTAGAGTACAATTGAAGGAATATTGATGGTAGAATTGGGAAAAGGAGTTTAATTCATTTAAATCATGTAAGTTTCCATTGAGATAACAGGAAAAGATTTATACTCCATAATTAACCTAAAAAAATTTTTTTTGTTTTAATTTAGGTAATCGCCTGTGAACTTGACCTAAGGCTAGTAGCTGAACTTCACAAAAGAGTTCAGGGCACGTGAGTATACATAATAGAATTAAAGTGCATTTCAGTCTCGTGAAACAATATTCTTTTTAATTGCTTTTCTTTTCTTATTATCAGGCCTCTGGCCAGCAAACTTCAAGTAATGGTGGGTGATGTGTTGAAAACAGATTTGCCATTTTTTGATGCTTGTGTGGCAAATTTGCCTTACCAGGTATGTTTTCAAAATGTAGGGAACATTATATATACTAAATTGTTTTCTGGTGTGTCTTTCCCAGAACTAACTAGTTAATTCTCTTACAGATCTCTTCTCCTTTTGTCTTCAAGCTGTTGCTGCACCGACCTCTTTTCAGGTTTGTGACAAGAAGAACAAAGTTACTGCCAAATCTTAGGAAAATTGACAGTTTAGGCCATGAACACAGACAGCCAAAGATTAAGGTTAATTCAGCTGAAAAACTACTGGAGAATTTGTTTTGTAGAAAATACCAGTTTGTGTGCCGCCTTCTCTCTTCCTCTCTCTCTTTCTCTTTTTCAGTTGCCAGAGTTATTTGGGGGAGGTGTGGTCTAAGTCCTGCTCCTGAGACCAGGTGGTGGTTCCCTATTTTCTCATGCTCTTGCCATTAGCTCAGGTCAAACTTTTTATTACCTTATGTCTAGATTCTTACAGTGGCCTCCTAACTGGTTTCTAGTACAGTCTGTATCAGTAGTTTTCAAATCGCAGGTCAAAAACTCCTTTGTAGTTATAAAATAAATATAGTGAGCCATGACTGTCATTTTTTTTAATTTATTGAATTTATTTATTTTTGGCTGCGTTGGGTCTTCATTGCTGCATGTGGACTTTCTCTAATCGTGGCGAGCGGGGGCCACTCTTCGTTGTGGTGCGCGCACCTCTCATTGCGGTGGTTTCTCTTGTTGAGGAGCACAGGTTCTAGGTGCATGGGCTTCAGCAGCTGTGGCACACGGGCCCAGTTGCTCCATGGCATGTGGGATCTTCCCGGACCAGGGCTCGAACCCATGTCCCCTGCATTGGCAGGCGGACTCTTAACCACTGAGCCACCAGGGAAGCCCCATGACTGTCATTTAGAAAAAAATTGACATGGAATAGAATATATCAGAGGGCATTCAGCGCATGTCATCGAGGTGACTATAGTTTCATGAAACTTTTTGTTTGAGTTCCCTAAACATATCTGTAGAGAGATATTTGTGGCAGGTGTTGCAACGTCAAATGTACTTCTTAGTGTGACTTATTGTCAAAAAAGTTTGAAAGTCAGGTCCCAGCTTTGAAGGTGCTCTTCTCCTGTTCAGGAGCCTCCCCCTTGCTTGCTGAATAAAAAGTCCACTTTCCTTAACCTGTTAAATCAGGAGGACACTGATGTCACAATCAGCCTCAGCTCTTCCACAGGGATGTTTACCACCCCATGAATACAGTTCGGCTACTGAACCAGTTTTGTTCGTTTGGGTTTGTTTCGTTTTTTTAAATATTTATTTGGCTGTGTCGGGTCCTAGTTGAGGCACATAGGATCTTTTGTTGTGGCACTTGGGCGCCAGAGCGTGCAGGCTTAGTTGCCCGGTGGCATAGTGGGATCTTAGTTCTCCAGCCAGGGATCGAACCTGCATCCCCTGCATTAGAAGGCAGATTCTTAACCACTGGACCACCAGGGAAGTCCCTGGGTTTTGTTTTCCTAGAGGGGCTTATGGACTAGTGCTGATCTGAAATACTTTCTCATCTGATCATTGAGGGCTTACATTTGCAAGGGGTTGGAGCTACGGCCATTACACAATGAAAAACAAAGGCAGCTGGATCATTTTGTGGTAATAAAGCTCAGGTTGAAAGTGTTCTCCTCCCTTCTGGCCAGCTGGACTAATTATTAACCCCAGATATTGCTTTGCTCTATTTCCCCACTTAAGAAAAGTCATTGCAGTTAAAATACATTTATAGTTGAAAATGACCTTGTTCCTTATTCCTTTCTGCTGTCTTTTCAGATGTGCTGTACTTATGTTTCAAAGAGAATTTGCTCTCCGGCTGGTTGCAAAACCTGGAGATAAGTTATACTGCAGACTGTCAATTAATACACAGCTATTAGCACGTGTGGACCATCTAATGAAAGTATGTGACTGTTGTTGAAATAATGTGGCTTAACTCATCCTTGAGCATCTAGCTGTGCCTTCTGGGAGGAAATCATATTTGATTACTATTTAAAGTTGTTTTTGAGAGGACTCCTTAAACATTTTCTGATTAATAGGTTGGAAAGAATAACTTCAGACCACCACCCAAGGTGGAATCCAGTGTCGTAAGGATAGAACCTAAGAATCCACCACCACCTATCAATTTTCAGGTGAGGTTAAAATAACTAGGTCATTCAGTAAAGGGGAAAAAAAAGTCCAACCTGGAAGATGTGTGTCTGTAGCAACAGAAAGGTAATGAGTCAACCTAAATGTCTAAACAGGAGAATGTTAATTATGATACATCCCTGTGATGGAGTAGATGGAATTATATGACCCAAGATAGTTGTTGAGGACCTCAAGAGCATGGAAAATGTTTGCAAAAGGTAAAAAGATTAGAATGCCATTGCAACTTGCTGAAGATTATAGCTATGGAAAACACGTATCTATTTGAATAAGACATGGGAAACAAGATAAAATGAAAATAGTTGTGTTAAATAGTATAAGTAACACTTTTTAATCAAAATTCTGATTTCTGCCATTTAAAAAGAGAAGAAAGCCAGATGCTTTGATGTAAAACCTTACTGCAATCACATGGGATAAAAACGTGATTGCTTATGTGGTCAGTAACTGGTGGCAGTGGAGTGGTTGTCAGTTATTCCTGCAAGGCTTACTTAGGTGTATTGCACAGGCTATATTCTAAATCATGTCTGTTTTGAGTTTTTTGAAAATGATACTTAGATTTAAATAAATGCCATGTTCTTTGTTCAGATGTGGAACAAATATATATTTTTTTCTATTTTTAAAATTGAGGGTAAAATATTCAGTGAGGTGCACAGAAGTGTGAAAATCAAGTATGCATCTTACTTTTGCATGTGTGTGCCAGCCAGATCAAGGTATAGAACATTTTCATCAGTCCAGATATAGAACATTTTCATCACTCCATCACTCCTTTCATTTTTATATATTAACACAAAATAATACCTAGTAGGTATAGGCAGGGTTTAATATTCTGTAAGAAAATATCCATCTACTGTTTCAGGAATGGGATGGCCTAGTAAGGATCACCTTTGTTAGGAAAAACAAGACACTGTCTGCTGCATTTAAGTAAGTATTTTACTAATTTATGATACATGAGGGATCAGTGCTTCAGATACTGTGCTAAGTGCTAGAATTTGGTCCTTTTTCCTGAACAGATACCCTAAAGCATAAACATGATCCATGTCCAGACGCATTTTTATCTTTTTAATTTTGTACTTTGGGAGGCAGGAGAATTTAGTGAAGAAAAGTTCCTGGACTTGGGAATTAGATCAGGGTTTTTTTTGCAAAATGGGAAAAAAACCAAAAACTGACCACACATCCTGCCTAGTTTTTCCTTGGAAAGATGAGGTGATGATGGACCCCTTCCACATTTTTGAAAGATTCATGGCATTTTAACTTGGAAAAATATAACAGCAATTTGGGGCCCAAGGTCAAAAGAAAGGTGAAAGCCACAATGAAAAAACATGTTTGTAGATGATGTTTTGTGGAGTCTAGAACTTCTTTAAGAATGTGAGAGATGATTATCAGGACTTACTTTTTAAATATTAGTAGTTGCGATTATTTCAGAAGTTTAAATATTCAGCACCTTTTTTAGTTCCTTAATTTCGCCATATGGAACGTAGATTTAATCTTACAATAAACTTAAAGAAAATTACTTATAATCTGATTTGGGAATAATAGTGATATCATGTCTTTATGTAATACAGGTCAAGTGCAGTGCAACAGCTACTGGAAAAAAACTACAGAATTCACTGTTCCGTCCATAATATTGTAAGCAGAAAATGTTTCTGTTGTTTCAATAATTTGTTGTGTTCTAAAATGTCCCTCTATTTCCTATTCTGTTTCATATATCATTACAAGATTCTTAATTTTGAACATTCCATAGGATCCTTAAAAGACAGTATGTCATGTCTAACTAGCACTAGAACTTGAATTCTAACAGGTCAGTGCTGCTATGTATTTTGCAGAACATATCTGAACACCCTTGAATACTCCACTCCATCCTCTTACTGAGGTTTTTTTTTTTTTTTTGCCATAAAAAGATTCAGTTGAATCATAATTTTCTCAAAGTTTTAAGCTTGTGTAACTTACTCAGCTTAAAATAATTGTGTACCATTTGCTAGCCTTTGAATTGTGGCCATCCCTTCTTGCTTGTTGCTTACGTAGCAATTACAAATTTAAAGTTAACTATTTTCTCAGTGACTTTTTTTAGTACCCAGAAATTGAAATAATTAGAACAAAGTATGAGATAAATAGTAGATTTCTGGTTGTGAACCTCACGTCTCTGTATTACAGTATCTGTGCAACATGTTCTTTAACTAGTTGTGTGTGTGAGCACACATAGACATATCCATATATAATGACTGTGATGTTTGATAACTTTTTAGTTCTTTCAAGCTAATTAAATGGAGCGGACAGATAAAAGCAAATTTCCTTTGTATTTTTTTACTCAGATCTTACATGGTTTAATGTACCACATTGCTACCTCCATTTTATGAATAAAGTCATTGAACATCTACCTACATAGGAAATACTATGCTGGATTAAGAAAAGTTTTTAGATGAGAGATGTAAAGTATGAAATATTCTCAAGGGTTGGAGAGGCCATCTATGAGAAAAACTTAACTAGCTGGTAAAATGAAATTTGTACCAAGGATATGTTACTTTTAAAGAAGTAACAATTGCTGTAAAATTTATTTTATAGCTTTAATTACTTTGTGTTATAAAGTACCTTGTGACACCTGAAACAACTATTTCAGAATTTCTAAGAAGAAAAAGGGCAATATACATGATTTAATTCAATCAAGGTCTTCTGTGTATTTGGTATATGCTAAAAAATCAACCACTTAACTAATGAGAGATCCAAGTCTTAATCTGCACAAACAGGCTTTCCAAAACTATCATGAACAGATAAGGTGACTGTTTATGACTTACTGAACTAAAAAAAAAAACAAAAAAAGAGTCAAAGTGACTTCATTAAAGATATGTTGTTCATTTATTCTGAATCTTATATTGATAGATAATACCAGAAGATTTCAGCATAGCAGATAAAATACAGCAAATCCTAACCAGCACAGGTTTTAGTGACAAGCGGGCCCGTTCCATGGACATAGATGATTTCATCAGGTAACTACATTTTCCTTTTCCTACATTTTTACATATCTTTACTGTGACACCTTCAGATTTAGAAATTTAAAGGCTTTTAAGTGGTATAAGGTGCTACCTGGGAGTTATTGCATAGCACTTCCATGGTATGGAATAGTATTTGGTGTAGAAGACGGAGGCTAGTTAGCTGCAGCAGAACGAACACTTTCTGTAAGAACAGCGGTGGAGAACAGTCCGAGCCTGGAGATAACCTCTGTGGCAATGTGTGTGGTGGTGTGCATGCTCCTCTCCTCTAGCCCCCTCCCCCAACTCCCATTCACAGTTAGTCTTAACAGTTTGTCTCTTCAAAGTAGCCTGTAAGGTAAAAGAATCATAATATATATAGTTGGGTCTTTTTTCTTTATTGAGAATAGCTTTTAAGTATGAAATAATATTAGTTACAATCATATCTGGTTCATTTCTAACTGGTTCAGTAACTTATTTTGTGGACTGCGGCAAGTTCCACACACCTGAAACAAAAGAAGGGTGTCATAATTAACTGGGCAATATAGACCGAAATTTGTTTTCCTTGGATTAAGCAAGTAAGTCTTAGGAAAGCAGAGTAAGGCGTCAAATTACCCAGGTAATTATTAACCTGTATTCATTGTTTTTAATCACTAACACTCTGATTTCCTAACTAATAAACCATAATTTTTTTCCTGTTTATCCAATTCATTTTTAAAGCTTCCATGGTCTAGAGGCTGATAAAAAAGAGGGTAGATTGTTATAAAAGTCATTGGTTTGACTTTTCTATGCTAGAAACACAGTTGTATGTAATTGAGACAAATGGTGCTTATATGTTATTGGCAGGCTAGCAGTACTACTGAATCTTTATTAGATGTTAATCCTAGGAGTTGAACATTATTCATAAGTATCCATCTTCCTTTTTCAGGTATCTTAACCCATCTTGATGGTTCTTATGGGCCATTCTGAAAATAATCTCAGGCAGGAGGTCTAAGTAGAAATATTTCATCTTATTTTCCTTCATTCTTATTAATCCTCTTCAAGGTTACTAAACATGCAGTTTGCTAACTAGGATCTAATAAGTACACAGGTATCCAGAGAGAAGCAGTATTTAATTTGAAACTCAGTAACAGTGAACTCAGAGAGGAAGAACGGACACATGAGATTAGCCATTCATCTCTCTCCTGCCTCTAATTCCAAACAGCTTCACATTCACTTACCAGGTTGAAATGGAACAAGGGCCAGTGTCCTCTTAGGCCAGGGACAGTGTAGGTCTAAGATCATTTTAGTTAAATTCATCATGCCTTAAGACATACAGGCTATGACAGAAGAGGCACCAAAATGATGTGGTTTTAACCAATACACATCCCATAAATTTAGTTGAAGAATAAAGTTTCTTGAATGACTAGTGTTAGGAGTGGGTGGGCTTCACAGGTTTGCTGATGTATTTGTGTTTTAGAATTCATGGTATAGGGACTATGTATGCACTGTTACTTGCTACAAACTAGCATTTCAATACCATCCCATTTTGGTTTCTTTTTTCAGATTGCTACACGGATTCAATGCAGAAGGTATCCATTTTTCTTAGGTATCTGCAGAAGAGAAGTTTCCAAACTCAACAAAGTAGAATTATACATTCTTAATAATTTGAGAAGATGAACTATGCTTGAACACTATGTGCTTGACTATTTTTGATTTACTACTGTTGTCACCATTTATTACTCTGAATTTTTAAGGAAGGAAGTCAATTCTAACTATACAGGTTGTTTCTTTTTTGGTTTTGGTTTGATTTTAATATATAACATAGGGCAGGGTCCAATTTATACGTGATACTCTTCAAGTTTAAGAGCCGCAGACACGCACAACTTTACACTTAAAAGTTATTTCTAACAGTGTTATTATATAAAGATGTTACACTAATATTTTCTATGTTATATATTACTGTGAGAACCTTTTTTTTTTAGGATTTTAGCTCTTCAGGCCTTTGTTCTTCAAGTCATAAAGTTAAAATATGCTTAATTTAGTCACATATTCCCCATACCATTTCTTCTTGTTATTCATGTGTACAGTAAAGCAATTGTTTCCTTGTTTCCTAAAACGTTATTTTGCTTCTCTCATTCTTTCTCTGTTTATCCTATGTAATTTCTATCACTGCCTACCCCTTTAGCAATCCTGCAGCTAACAGGCCAGGGTTCTAGGTAAGCCTGAGTCTGTTACTGCCACCACATGGTGCCAGGCATACTACTTCTGGGCATTCCTTACTTGTAAATGAGGATGCTCAGCTAGAGTGAGAGGAACTATAAGATTGTAGGTTTTTTCTTAGGGAGATAGTCATAGATTTAAAATTTCAAAGGGTTTTATAAATCAACACTGGCTTTAAAGTTAAAATCCAAATTATTTTAACAGAGGTACACTGAGTGAACCTAGAAGGAAAAGACAGGTTGTTTGCATAAACAGATTTTTTAGAAATCTGGCTTCAAAGTGATATATTAAAACATTCCTATATAACTAAAATAATGTATATTCTTAGTTAATTATTAATAGGGATATCAGCTTTCAAGTCTGAGAAAGTAAAGAATGTTTAATCCAGATCCAAAAAATTTAAGTTATTCTTTAAATAATAACTGCACAAAGCCACTTTTGTTACATAAATACTACATAATTAAGAGTAGGTTTTTTTAATCTCACAAAACTACTTAATTAGCAAAGTTCACTTGTACCATCTCTATCCTTAAAGGAAAATTTAAATTTAAGATTTAATTCAGCTTTCCTTCTTATTTCCCTGTCCTCCTATGGACTGCTGAGTTTCAGTCCCTTTTATAACCTTCAGATTTCCCTATCTGTAAAACTGAAGGAATGGATTATACTACCAGGATCTTTTCTGGTACTGATTTTTAATATACCTTGAATACTAATCAGAGTGAAGCCATTATAGTATAAGGCAGTACATTTCCAACTGAGGAGACCTTCCAGAGATAGTACCCTTCTAATTTAAATAATAAATTAAGACTAATCTGTTGTGCTTTAAAATGAGTAAATTCACATATCTCTTTATGTCCTCTGAAGATCGGTTAGGCTCAGAAACTACCTTTTTAAACAGCCTCTGTAAGGTCAATGCTAACAGTTCTCCATTCTTCCTCTTCTCCTTGAAATAAACACAAATAGAACATCTTACAGCTGCAAAAAAACCTGAGTCCCTTCCAAAACAAAGGTGATTGTATTGAAGTAAACTGTCTCGAAAACTCATTCCATAGATTTAATAATAAGCACACTGTGAAAATCTACACTTGTTCTAGATTTCAAGTTTACAGAGGAGCTTTTCACCATGGTGTTAGGATTTCCCACAGCGACCTTCTGAGTTCTGTGGACAGTGAAGTAGGGAATCTGGCTCATGTGACTCTATTCATAGCTTCCCATTAGCCCATATGAATGAGCTGGTAGTTCCCTAGAGTAAATCAAAACAAGACACCCTTGGGAGACTTTTTTGTTGTTGTTAATGTACTCCTAGACACTATCCTGGGAACTGAGGGAAAACTCCTAGAGAGAGATATAAATCTTCTAACAAAATATTTACATGAGAAGTGGCCGGTTTTCTTCCTTGGAATAGCAATCTGTAAAAATAAGTGCCACCATTTAAAAAGCAGCATGCCCTAGATGAAGTGACTGGTGAGAATTCAGTGATTCTCATCAAATAATGGTGAAACATCATACATTAGGTAATGGGTGGAGCTTGGGTCAGATCTGCCTTTTAAGGCAAAGTCATCTCTTTCTTAGCTTAAATTCTTTTTCAAGAGAGTTATGTACTGTCTATACTTGGCTTAAACTAACAGTTCTATTATGGACTACTTTCAATGTACATGTACATATTCATGCATCAGAAGCCAATTTCCTTTAACAGTACCATTTAAAAGGTACATTTTGGGGTACTAATGGACACTTCAACTTAAGTAATGGTATTGGTAAAGATCAAATTGCACTATTAGTCTTGTTAATACCACACTGGAACACACACTGCATATATATGTATTATCCTAAGATAAAACTCTTTTCAGAATTTCATTACTTTTTATTATACACCAACTAGTTTATATTTTAGTTCTTTACAAAGAAAATGCTAAGAAAATTATAACCACATGTTATATGGTTTTAAAATCATAATTCCAGATTTTTTTACATATAAGGTGGAATGGTCCAGCAGCTATGTCCACTGTCACAGACTTTAGTTCCATTCAATGATATGGCACATCCTGCAAATCTAGTCACACAAAAAATGTCTCAATTACAGTAAAAATGTACACACAATAAAGGTAATTTACAATGACAAATAAGGAATGTAATTTATCTTGGCTGTGCTTCAGAAATTTAGGGTCAGTAGCCTTAGTCAAGGCACAAAGCAGGAAGAGGTGAGCACAGCTGTTTCTAGAAGTGGGCAAGGTATGTACAATCACTGATGAGGTATGCATGCACGCAAAGGATTTAAAACTGCTCAGTCTTGCTATGAAAATTGAACTGAGTTAAAAGGAAATGCTGTGGCTTCCCCCTACTATTCACCTCTGGATCAAGTCCACAATCTTACTTCATCATACAGAAAATAAAATTGGCAAGGATCTTCAAAAGTAAATCACTATGTGGGTAAATGAAACAAAATGCTTCACTATTCCCAAACCTTGGTTGTGCCTCCCGGACTAGAAGCATCTTGTAGACAAAGGAGTGTTTCACAAAATTGAAATGTCATTCAGGTTGAAGGGACAAGACATTTTCCACAGACACTTAAAATTTCAAACTTTCGAATGGCCCTTACAGCTGAACCATTGTATGTTACAGTAGCGAGGGTTCTGGGAATCCTTTAGCAGCAAATGCTGATTTAAAGGGCACGGGGTCTCTTCGGGTTGATTTGCTTGCTGGCCTGTTCTTCCTCTTGTAGAGCTGCACGAAAAGATTTCACTTTATCTTGGAAAAAGAAAAGAACAAGGGAATAAGTTTTGTATTACATGCAATGCAGCACACAACTTTATGGGTCCTATCAAATCAGCTCTCTTATTAACTCAGGATTTTTCCTTCTTTGTTGTCCGGAAACTCAGAACAGTGCTCAACTATAGCAACAGACTCAGATTCCTGGAAATACTTGTGGGTTTTTTTTGTTATCTTCAACAGATTTCTGTTCTATTTGGCACATTTTACAGCATTCAATTTTAATTTATTTGAATTCCTTTTTGCAGTGTAAAGAGGCTATATATGTGTGTAAAGTAGACATTTCTTCTCTCAGTATTAGAAAATGTCTACTCCCAATTCCTATTTTACCTTTTTAAGCTATGAAATTTTAAGATTGTTTGAGTTTTTAAGAAAACGTCATTTTTTCCTTATCAGGGATAGCAAAAGGGCATGATGGGGAAGGGAAATTAAAGGACATACATTTCTTGGCCTTACAATTCTGTCCTACTGTCTATTGTGTACTGATTCAGTCACTTAAGAGTAAGAAATACGTAAGTAAAAATTGGAGGAGGCAAATAATAGCTGTGTGAAGATGAGAAATCCTTCTATAACAGTGGTTCTCAATTTGGGAGTGATTTTCGCTCCCCTCCCGGGGACATTTGGTAACGTCTACAGACATTTTTTTTTTTTTTTTTTTTTTTTTTTAAATTAAGGGTACTTTAATTAATTAATTTATTTATTTTTGACTGTGTTAGGTCTTCGTTTTTGTGCAAGGGCCTTCTCCAGTTGTGGCAAGCGGGGGTCACTCCTCATCGCGGTGCGCGGGCCTCTCATATCGCGGCCTTTCTTGTTGCGGAGCACAGGCTCCAGACGCGCAGGCTCAGCAGTTGTGGCTCACGGGCCCAGTTGCTCCACGGCATGTGGGATCCTCCCAGACCAGGGTTCGAACCCACGTCCCCTGCATTAGCAGGCAGATTCTCAACCACTGCGCCACCAGGGAAGCCCCTACAGACATTTTTGATTGTCACACTGGGGCGGTACTACTGTCATCCAGTCAATAGAGACCAGGGATGTTTGTACGCATCACACAATGCACAAGAGACAGCACCTTCCAACAGTTTCCCAACTTAAAATGTGCAAAGATTATGGCTTTCAGAAAAAAGGGGAGATATAAAGTTGGAATCTCAATTTCTTTCCCCTCTTCCTAAGTAAAACGATGTTGAAAAAGTTGACTTTTCTGAAATTTAGAAAGGAATTTAAGGGGACTTCCCCAGTGGTCCAGTGGCTAAGAATCTGGCTTCCAATGCAGGGGACACGGGTTAGATCTCTGGTTGGGGAACTAAGATCCCACATGCCATAGGGCAACTAAGCCTACACCGCAACTAGAGAGAAGCCCGCGTGCCGCAATGAAGACCCAGCACAGCCAAAATAATAAAAAAGAAAAAAGAAAGGAATTTAAGGACTTCTGGATTTGATGCCTGGTAATATAATAGCTCTCAAACGTCTTACGTTAATAACAAAATTATGTCTGGATGGTAAAAAAAAAAACTTTTTTTTTCTAAGGAAGGACTGAATAATATCTAGGTAGTAATTTCTTCAAAGTTTGGATATGCTTGCTTATACATGAATCCTGAGAAAATTAAGGAAAGGAACTAAGTTGAAAGCTACATCTTACAAAGAAAAAAAATTAGGATGCATTGTGATCTGTCTTCTGAATAAAATGCATACCGAAAAAGCTGCTTGTGCATTATGACAGATTAGAAAAATGATCAAAACACTTTAAATCAAGGCTTGAATATGAAGAACATGAAAACCAGCAAATTTTAGAAACCCTACATCTGCACAAACAATTCTAAATTGGCAAAACGGTCACTGCTGACTCTATAGGATATGATTTCAAATAACCAACTTTACAAAGAACCTAGTTTAAAAAATTTGAAGCAGCTTGTTTGATGCTAAAAACTAGCAGCTTCAGTCTGGTTTCATGTTGCATTGCATGCACACACAAAGAAACCTACTTGCATATAAATGAACATAGCTAATTTGCCAAAGCCTAAGAAATCACATACAATACATGCTTATCTGAAGCTGCAGAGATAAGCTAATTAAAAAGCCAAGAAAGAAGCCATGGCATGTAGGTAAACCACATGCCTCCCTTCATAAGCAAAGTAGAAAGAGCTGTTTTGAAACCTTCCCCTTCATTTTTTAGAACAAGTGTTCAAAGGAAAAACATGACAATATGCACAGAAAGGAAATGCACATAGGAGGCTATAGAAAGATGACCCGTAATAGACCTAAACCAAGGAAAATAATTCTGAAAAGCATCGGCCCACCAAACAAAAACTCTGAATGGGTATACAAAATTTACAAACTTGTTAAAATATATTGTCCCTCTTTAATCATAAGAGGTCTTTACCTTCTCCAAAGACTAAAAAAAAAGATGACTAGAGAGCACTTGAAATGATTTTTCATGTTTCATTTTTAGAAAAATCAGAATGGTTCGTTGGTCTTCAGTACCTCTACAAAGATGTTAAATGTACCCATAATTTTCACTTCAGATATCTTCTTACAATATGAAATCCTCCCACTAATTACATACAAATATTAGGCAGATTTCAAACACTAAAATGAAAAAAGAATTACCCCGCAGCTCAGTTAAAATGTCTATTTTTTGCTCAAGAATAGCTTCAAGTTGCGTAGCATATGAATCTACATCATAGTCTACTTCTTCAGTCATCTCTAGGAGAGCCTTTTCATCTTCTAACCATCGAATAGATTCCTAAAATGACCAAGAAAAAAAAAATCAATAATCCAATCAGCCAATTTATAAGACAAACCAATTAATAAGTTTTATGTTAATATAATCAAACATACTCAAGATGGTATTCTCTAAAATATTAATAACCATAAAACATCTTTACTTATAGAGTAAAATTAAGAAATATTTCCTTGAATTTGAACACAAACACCACTGTGACAGGCCAAGCACGATGACTTCATTTTCCTATTGTTACTGTACTTTGAGTGGGGCTTGGGGGAGGGAATGAATCTCTCTCTCTCTCTCTCTCTCTCTCTCTCTCACACACACACACACACACACACACACACACACACACACACACTCACTCCCTCTATCTCTCTCTCTCTCTCTCTCTCTCTCTCTCTCTAAACTTCAACAGCTGTCCCTAAAACAGAGCGACAACGGGTGTAATAATAAAGTTACTGATCAATCTGATGAGGCCTATGGGAGCCCAGAACTTGTAAATCATCTGGAATTAACATATCCATTTGGGGCCTCACAGTGGTTGAGCCAAGAGGTAATCCTAAATTCTACACACTAGCTCTTCAATATTATTGACTGTAAGGGAACACTGGATAGCCCTTTTTTTTTGGCCGCACCATGTGGCTTGCAGAATCTCAGCTCCCTGACCAGGTATTGAACCCGCGCCCTCCACAGTGAAAGCGCAGAGTCCTAACCACTGGACTGCCAGGGAATTCCCAGGATAGCCCATTTTAGAAGAGTCAAATGAACCACTAAACAGTAGCTACTTAGTACTATTCATAAATGCTTCAAGGAAACCATTCCTTTTTTAAAAAAATAATTAATTAATTAATTAGCTATGTTTGGCTACGTTGGGTCTTCGTTGCTGTGTGCAGGCTTTCTCTAGTTGCGGCGAGCGGGGGCTACTCTTCGTTGCAGTGCCCGGACTTCTAATTGCGGTGGCTTCTCTCGTTGCAGAGCATGGGCTCTAGGTGCGCGAGCTTCAGTAGTTGCAGCACACAGGCTCAGTAGTTGTGGCTCGCGGGCTCCAGAGTGCAGGCTCAGTAGTTGTTGCGCATACCTCATTCTAACAAGGCATTCACAAGTCTACTGCTGGATTCCAAGACAATTCAATTGTGCTGCACACACAACTGTTCTATAAATGTACCAATTTAGTTCTGACTCATCAAGTATAAATTTGAGTTTGAAAGCCTCACCTGACTGAGTTTTATGGCTGTCCATATTGTTCTAACAACTTTCTTAAATTACAAGTGTCCTTTTTTGATTTAATCTAAATACCTAGGCCTCTGAAGAGATTCCCATAATACGGATTTGACTAAAACTGCAACAGTTTTAATCAACGTATACCCAATTCTGAAGTTATAAACAGTTCCCTTATGTTTTTGAGACCTTCATCCAAGTGCTTGAATGGCGAGAGCTGAGGAATGTTAATGTTTGTTTACAGATAAATGAAGATTTCTTCAACATCAGAGAAGGAATATAGGTTAACAGGACGAAGGATTTATACACTGTGGGAAGGGGGCGGGGGGCAACCTGACTGTACAGTCTCCATAAAGATGTTCAAAATTATCTTCACTTCCTCAAAGGTATCACCCTCCAGAATATTTCCTCTTTTTTTAAAAAAAATTATTTTATTTTAATTTTTGGCTGCATTGGGTGTTTGTTGCTGCATGCGTGGGTGAGCAGGGGCTACTCCTTGTTGCAGTGCGTGGGCTTCTCATTGCAGTGGCTTCTCTTGTTGGGGAGCACGGGCTCTATTTGCGCAGGCTCAGCAGTTGTGGCACGTGGGCTCAGTAGTTGTGGCTCACAGGCTCTAGAGCGCAGGCTCAGTAGTTGTGGTGCATGGGCTTAGTTGCTCCACGGCATGTGGGATCTTCCCAGACCAGGGCTCAAACCCGTGTCCCCTGCATTGGTAGGCGCTTTCTTAACCACTGCGCCACCAGGGAAGTCCCCAGAATATTTTCTTGTTTATAAAAAGGGAGAGGGGAGGATCGTATGGTAAAAGGTTTTTTTAAATAGGTTTAACACACAATGGGATAAATACCTAAGGAGTTACTGCTATAGGAAGGGATATAATACCCCTCAGTCATCTGCCACTGACAGCTCAGTCAGTACAGTAACTCTCCTGAAATACTCCTCCTTTCCTGCAAAGACTGACTCTTCCTCAATTGTTCTGATACCCTTTAGAAGAGTTTTTCCTACTGCTGTCAAACAAACTGGCCTACCATGAAGAAAGGGGTAGTGGAGGGTAGAAGTTCAACTCCTCTATAAACGGACAACTGACAAATGCAAATGAATTGGGAGAACAGAAGAAATAAACTAGATCTTTCCATCACAGCTGCAAAGAAAGTTTGTTTGTAGTGATCATTCATTCTATTCAAAATTTACTGTGTCATATGCCCTACAAATACACATATACTTACACATAAACAAGTATTATTTTTAGATTAGTGTGATACTCAAAGAATTACAAAAGTTGGTAGTTAATTTTTCTAGAGAAACATTTGATTAAAGATTCTGTCTTACTTTACCTGGAACACTGCCCTGTGATCTTCTACAACTTGTTCTTCCATTTCTACCATTTGTGAGACAGCTTCGTGGAAAGTAAACAACTGTGGAGAAACCTCTTCTTCCTTAAAATAAAAATAGTTTAAAAATTATGACATAAGTTTATATTTTAAATGTTATAATAAAAAAGTAGTTTTTCTGTGTCATCTACAAAAATGCAACTTAGAAATTGAGGACGCTTGAATGTTAAAGACAACTAAAACAAAACATGAAAGGCAAAGCCACAATTTCTTTTTATGGGTCAAAAATATTTAACATAACACTCAGTAAGACAAACTTAAACACATCAGTAAGAGACAGTTTTCACTTATCCCAAGCTTTACCACAGAATTACTGTAAAAAAGCAATCTCTTTTGGAGTGCAACTTTTCAAAAATACATTTATCACAGGCTAGAAATATACTGAAATATTTCCTCAGTGTTGTTTACTTTCCCTAACAATTTAATTCACATATATGTCTTAAATTTCTTTTTACTAGAAGAGAGATGTAAACATAATATCTTTCATGACTGTGACTATCAAATTGGTATTCTGAAGGATTCAACTCTTACTAAATTTTAATTTCTGAATTGCATTCTACAATTTACTTACTGGTTTTTACAGAAATTTTAATGGACAATTCACAACTTTATCAACAAAAACTCACATATGTATATGCAACATATATTTTGGTCCTACATCAAGTCAAACTTCTCTGGCCTTGCTTTCTTTTTTGTGCTTCCTTCCCAACTCTAACATCTAATGATTTATTTCCTCAAAATGTGGCTGTAGTGATTGAGAAGTACCGTTAAAATTGTTTTATAAAATGTCAGTAAGAAAAGCAACATTTTTCAAATAAAATACACAATCCTAAATATATGTGTATACTTTCGTTAAATTAAATATTATAAGTAGACTTTGACTTATTTGACTCTTTCATCAATAAGCTGCCATCCCTAAAAGTTTATATAATCAAGTTGGCTAAAGAATTTTTTATTTTCTCTTTGGGAAAAGAGCCATCTGCTTTTAATCAGGACATGCAGGCATGATTCTCTCATATTCTCTGTCCTTCTGGTAAACACACAGTCAACCACCTTTACTCATTTTATCTGCCCACTTCACTGCCAATCCGAGAATGTCCTGTCTTTTCTCTGCTTCAAGATATTATGCAAACTCCTATCACTTCCATGCAGCCCACTCAGAATACTTTTTGTTTATACAACTACTTATGGAATTCTAATGCACTTGATTATCCTCTAGTTTGTCTACCTGTATTACTTTTTATCCCCAGGGCATGTCCTGGACACTATCCCATTTTAATCTACCTTGTTAAAATTTAATATAGCAATAAGACTATATACACAGGCACCAATACTTAACTAAAGGCTAATGCTGAACCATCTCAAGACAGTTCCTTGGGGAAGGCAAAGTTGAAAGAAACCCACTCTCTCATATATAAGGGAGGTTGCAAGAACCCATGATGTCATGCTTAAAGCCTCTGGATTAGTTCTGGTCACCTAGCCAACCTCTCCAAATTAAGGTCCTGCAAAGATCCAATAGATGCAAGAATAAAATGTGAGAGATCTGCTATAGGGAGTGCCCTATCTTGTTCTGGTTTTCCATATCTCTGGAGGCACTGTATCTAGGAGCAATGCAGGGTTTGCTTTAAGGATTTTTTTTTTTTTTTTTTTTTTTTTGCTTTAAGGATTTAAAAAGCAACTGCAGTCTCTTTCAAACGTTTTGGGGATGGGGATAGACTAACGCCAGGATTTCATTTTTAGTTCTTTATCCTCTATGGTTCAAAGTTCAGAACTCTTATTTTAAACCAGGTTTCTTTTTTTTTTTTTTTTTTTTTGAGGTACGCGGGCCTCTCTCTGTTGTGGCCTCTCCCATTGCGGAGCACAGGCTCCGGACGCGCAGGCCCAGCAGCCATGGCTCACGGGCCCAGCCGCTCCGCGGCATGTGGGATCCTCCCGGATCGGGGCACGAACCCGTGTCCCCTGCACCGGCAGGCGGACTCTCAACCACTGCGCCACCAGGGAAGCCCTAAACCAGGTTTCTTAACTTCGACACTACAGACATTTTGTGGGGGAGGAGGAAGGCTGTCCCTGTGCATTGTATGATGTTTAGCATCATCCCTGGCCTCAACCCACTGGATGTTAGCAACACCATCCCACCTGTGACGACCAAAACTGTCTCCATACATTTTCCCCTCGAGAGGGGCTAAGTCACTCCTGGTTGAGAACTGCTGCATTGAGTCCTACTTTGTAGAGTATTTTGAAACATGATAACAAAAAGTAGGATATCCGTTTGTTTACTCTAGAATATTTTGGACTTTAAAATACCTGCTGGAAAGTATAAAAATATTAAGTTATACTGTTTCCAAAGAATATCTTATTGCAGCAAGCAATCAATTTAGCTGACCTAAGATTTCACTCTGGTATAAGAAAGACCCAGATTTCAATCCTGCTGGGCTTCAGTACTTACTACTTGTATGATCTTAGTCAAGTGAAAAACAGGGATAATTATAGTACCTACCACACTGAACTGTGAGGACTATACCAGATCATAGATGCCTAGCAAATATATGTCATGAAGTAAGCAACTAATAAATGCTACCTTCTATCATTATAAGAAAATGCCACCATAGGATTCTTAGTGGGAAAAGAATGATACAAAACTATATAGGTTATACATTTAAAAAATGAAGTTAAATAACTATGTGAAAATGTGTTTGTACTTTTTTGTTCTTTCTTTATACCTCATTGTCTTTATGCAGTGGGCACATATTATTATTTTTAAGCAACAGGGGAATCAAAATTTTAAATTTATAAAATGTCACCAAACACTCAAAAATACAGAAAGCAACCAGATTTAACAAATGTCAGATTTTTTCCATTTTTGATACAGTTCATGAATCCTTTTAATACATGTGCATGTGTCCATAATCTTGTTTCTAAGCTTTATATATGTGATATATTGTATGTACAATTCTTAAACTTGTTTTTTCCTTGTATTACTTTAAAAATCCCCAAATTTTAACATCAGTATAAAATCTGGAAAAAAGAATAGTTAGATCAGGGGTCAGTGAACTTTAGTACATATTTTGGGGTTGTGAGCCATACAATCTTTGTCACCTCTGGTCTTAATGAGCAGGGCCATGTTTCAACAAAACTTTATTTGTAAAAACAGATGGCAGGCCCAGAGGCTGTAGTTTGCTGATCCCTGATTTAGATGATAGTTTTCACTTTTTCTGCTATGGATGAAATGACTAAGATTAGATAATTACAACTATATTATGTCACTTACATTTTGTTCACAAAGCAGTTTTAGATCATCCCTCTGAGGGGAACTCCCCACACCCCACTGTGCCTCTAAATCATCAATCTGATTTGGTGGATGGTGCATTATTGGACGGGCATCACCAGCAGCAGCTGGATCCACAGTCAATTCTTTCACCCTATAAACACATAAGAGGTATCTATAATTAACAAAGACAAATGCAGAGGAACAAAAAATATCAACTAATTTAATATAAAAGCAATTCAATAAACATATTAATATTGATGATGTCAGCTTTCCAGATCAAATCTAACTGAAATCTGTAGAAATACTAAAGGTATGTTTAGCTGTGAAGCTTTAGGAATTTACTTAGGTATATAACTTTACAATTACTTCAAACATAATTACTGTGCATAACACATTGAGAATCAACAAAGTATGCAGATTCAGTATTTCAAAATAAATAAGAGACACTTGTTGCAACTAAATTGCTGAACAGAAAAATGCTAACAATGGCACTTAGATCAATAAATGAATCACAGTCAAAAATCTTTTTTTTTTTTTTTGGCCGCACCGTGTGTCACGCGGGATCTCAGTTCCCTGACCAGGGATCGAACCTGCGCACCCTGAAGTGGAAGCGTGGAGTCTTAACCACTGGACCGCCAGGGAAGTCCCCCAAAATCAAAGAATCTAATACACTTTGCAGATTTGGTAGTTAGAAGGCTCAATTAAAATAGCTACATGTGAAATATTTCTAATCTATAAAGATTATAAGCTGTAAATTTCTATCATTAAAAAAAGTTTACCCCTTAAACTTCAATTTACATATTTGGGAGAGGGTACACTTCTTAAGTCAAGAGGAGCCTTGTGATTTCCTTGCAGACAGAAAGAATGTAAACTGTTCATTTTAAATAAGACAGTTTATCCTTCAATGGTAAATATGCAAAGATGACATCATCCTTAAAAAGATGAGAGGGGAAAAGGAAGCCTGAATTCTAAATCAACATTTTAAAGCAAATTAATAAAGTACATAAAAATGAAGATCATGCAGTACAACCACCACCTGCCAAACAAAATGAAAATGAAAAATAAAATGGCTCAGGACAAAAGTATATGCTATGAAAGTAAATGCTATAAAACAGTTATACATAGCACAATCCAAAAGAAACTATTAAAATAAACATGTTATGTATAGAATGAAGTAGACCTGGTAATTGAAGGAGAAAAGTCGTCATACTCATAAGAAGGAGAGAGATCAGGGCGACTGCCACTACCCTGTGAGAAGGGAATGTCTGATGGACTAATTCCAAACTCCTTTACTCTGCAGCACCAAAACAGCAACAAATTAAAAGAAAATGCTCTTGTAAAGACAGCAATGCACATTTCAAGTTTGCATTTAGTACTCAGTTTAAAATTTGTTTAGGAAAGGATCAACGTTGTTATGACAATGTATTTACACTATTCTTAAAAATAATCAATGTGAAGAGGCTTCTGAACCCCTCTGTTCTATTCACTCCCTACTCCATAGTCCTTCCTTTTCTCATGATCTTTCTAGAAGTTTAATGAGTCCATCACCTAAATTTGAAATGCCCTGTATTTAGCTACATGACCACTCATGTCTAATTTCCTTGTGTAGTCAATACCATGAATATTTTATTAGCATTAATGAGTCCTCAACACTCTTGCAGTCTTTTCAAACAGGACACAAGAGAATGAAGTCCTAATGGCATACACCGTTTATAATGAATTAACTTCTTTCCTATGCACCTCGAATGGTATTAGCTACAAAGCAATCCTCGAACAAACTGAGAAAACAGTCACTCAGATAATTTTCTGTGTTTGGTGATTCAGGTGATGAACCACGGTGAAAAAAATCCTTTAGCAATGGAATTTAAATTGCTTTTGCTAATGTCTCTAACAATTATATTTAACTAAATCTTGGCTTTTATGACCCAATTTTTGTGACTCCCTATGTCCTCTTTAGGCCAATCCCATTTCATAACAGTAGGAAATATTTATTAATTACTTCCTATATATCAGATATTATGATTAATATTTTTAGACATTATATTATTTAATCATTATGACAATATTGTGATATTATTATCACCACTTTACAGATGAGAAATAGGTTCAGAGCAATAAAGTATCTTACCCAAGTTCATTCAATGAGAATGTGGCATAACTGAGGTTCAAACCTAGCTGTGAGTACAAACCTTATGTTTAAACACTTCAGTATACTAACCATATTCTCTGTTTTTCTCATTACTTCTCTTAGGTTGAACTAAATGAAATTACTATTTTTATACATCAAAAATAGTCACATAGATCAAACTAATAATTTCTTTTACTTAGAATCTTTCTTTGACCTATTGGTAATATCTACTCTCAAAGGTTCAATACCAGATTCCTTTGCCTTTATCCTTTTGGAAAGCTTATTTACACACGTGCTGACAAACCTAAATTTCTAATACTGACTTAATAACTCTTTTTACTCCCAACCCCATTACTTATTCTTTCAGAATCTCCTAATTTAGATACCTATTAGCCCCTAACCACACATTTTTCCTCTATTCAAAGATCTCTTGCCCAACCTAAACTATTCTATATGCAGGAATTATATTCCTCAAATGAGCTATCAAATGAGGTTGAAAATCTTTATTCCTAAAGATATGGAAATAAAAGACAGAATTATTTGTCCTAGATGGTTAGTAATGGTTGCAAATGAATCACATTACGTGATAATAAATTAAAATATTTTACTTGGACCTAAATGAACTAGAGGAATAACCAGATACAGCATTTTCACATTAGGGGGATTCCTTTGCAGCCAGAAGTCTGAAGACATGGAGGGTTTTAATTCTACAACACGGCAATCATTTTACTACACTAAGCTGTTCCTCATCTCTCCCATGAACAATTCTGAAACAAGAAGCATTTTAATGAAAAACCCCCACAAAACCAAAAATGTTCACTACAAAGAATGATTAAAAGTACTATAAAGGTTCATAGCTAGAATCTTATAACTCAAAGTTTAAAGGGTATTAAATTTAAAAATAAAGTTCAATTATTTTAAAAAGTTATTATTTTTAATATCTTTACAAAAGGTCAATAAGTTTATACTTTCCAACAATTTTTACTGATGATTTTTTAAAATCTCTTTAGTTGAAGCAAAAGCAAAATACAAAAGAACAAAGTGTATGATCTCATTTGTGTGAAGTTCAAATACAGCTACCTACATTGTTCAGGGATACATTCATATTTTTAAAAAGAGAGAAAGAAAATTGAGAAATTTATTCCACAAAAGTCAGGACAATGGCTACCTTGGGGTAGAAATTAATGGATTTAGGCATGTTATTCAGGATTTGTGATCAGAAAGGGACACATGGGGAATTTTCTGGGGGACTGGAAATGTTTTATTTCCCGGTCTGATGACAGGAATTTTCACTGTGTAAATATTCATTAAATTATTCACTTGTGTTTTGGGTACTTTTCTGTATGCATATGTATTTCATACTTTAATGAAAGATTAAAAATAAAATTTCCATAGTGATTAAAACAAAAAAATAGTACAAATACTCATGTTTAGCAAAATTAAGAGATCCTCCACACTAGAAATGGAATACAAAGAGGAATTTTATCTCTAGGTTAAAATCACAAATGCAATATGTGATAATACAAATTTAAAACTATATATACAGTCATTCAAAACAAGAGCAATGGGAAATTTCTGCAACAAATATAAACATGCCTATTACAATCCAAAATTCCAAGGGCATTTTGTGACTATAAGGAATAAACTGCTTTAATAATGTGTAATGCTTTTTGTCCTCCCATTTGTAATAATGCAATTGTCTATTAACGTTTGTAACACTATTGCCATAAATAATAAAATGTAACCCATACAGAACACCAGAAAGAACTGTGCTATCACTATTTAAACCCTAGCTTCCCCATGTATAATATTTAAGATGATCAGAAATAATTTTCAGCATATGCAAAACAATTTAAGAAATACGGACTGGCTCCTGATACTCACTTACTTTTGAGTCTTAATATAATAATAAGAATTTTCATGATTTAAATATAGTAAAATATTATGAAATATAACTTGGTTAATGGAAAAATACAATCACGTTCTATGATTATAAGACCTATTCTACTAAACATATGTCTTCCCAAATTACACAACACATTTCCAATTATTTTTAGAATATGACAAAATGATTCTAGATATCATTTCAATGAATAACATGCAAAAATTTTTTGAAAATGTAAAGAGCAATGCAGTAAGATTTACCCTATCAGATATTAAATCAAACCATATATTGTTCTATTCCCTTCAAATTTCAAAATAAATAACCATTTCTCATACCTATTTGCATATCTTAACGTATTGAGAGTATTTTCACAGGATGCCATGCCTGGAGAGATTGTGGCAATCTATGGGGGAAAAATGCAAAGGTAAAGAAAATATTATAAATGATGACAAGTAATACTGACATATGGCTCAGTCAGGTCTAATTTTAAAATGGTCATCTAAAAAAAGAGTTATTAATGATACCTTAGTTCCAAGATAATTCACTATCTCATACCCATAATCAAAGAATAATTATAAACTCCAGTTAAAACATAAACAACTCTGACGGCACCACAAACTGATCAAATATCAGGCAGAAAATGGAGGTCAACGCCTAGAAGAAGGGAGTAACATTGAGTGACTGTCCGCCCCTACTTTTGATAACTTTTTTTGCCTAAGGGCGAACTCTGCTGCTGTCACACAGGACAACTAAAACTTCAATAGAAATCTGGAGTTTCACTGGTTAAACTAAAGGATGGAGTTTGGAGGTAGGCACCACAGCAGCTGGGAAGTGAAGTTTGTCCCAGAAGAGAAATAACCACAGAGGAAGAAACTCATATTCTACATATATATTTATACTACCCAAATCTCTGGCTGACCCCTGAACACAAGGTTGACTGCAAGAAACATAGCTAAGTCTAAAAGAGCTAAACAGAGATTTCAAGGTCAGTTGATGCCCACAGCTGGGAAGACAAGAGTTTGGAGTTCAGCTAAAATAACAACAACAATAACAAAATCAATAATCTTCAGAAGAACATAACAGAATCCAGAGTGTCCATAAAATATTCATTCATAATGAAAATTATATAATCCAAAATTCTAGATATATGAAGAAACAGAAAATTATGACCAATATGCAAGGAAAACAGAAATCAAGGAAAACCAATCTCAAGAAGACTCAGATGTTGGAATTAGTAGAATGCATTATAACTACAATATAATCCTATCAGACTGGCAGGGACCACATTTTCAAGTATCACTGTATCTCTCACAATAGACTTTAAATGACTGTCATTAATGTATTTTATAATTTTCCCATATAGACTACATAATTATTCATTTAAGATTAAAACAAAACAAACAAACAAACAAACTTACCATGCAGGTACGAGAGTTTTCACCTATGAATGAATCTCTTAACACCTGAGTGAGTTTACTTGCTCGGAAAGGAGTATGAGGTTTATTTCTACCTAAGGCTCTGATGCACTCCTGAAAATTAAGAAAGCAAATTTCACAGATTTTACTTCTTATAGAGTAATCTTAATGAACATATTTAAAACATCTCTTACCATAACCCTAACATTTAAGATCTGATCAGTTCTGAAAATTCTATTAAGAGATTTACAGCATAGTAGAAATGCTCCCATAAATCCTAATCCAAGAAAATGAAATTTGGAAAACAAAAAAAACCCCAATCCAAAAGACTACTTTATTAATTCCAAAAGATTCTTCTGGAGACTATGATTAGTGTTTAGAAGTAACAGGCAGTAGGATAACTGTAAAAAGTTAAACTTTTAAAGTGGTACTACAAAAGAAAAAAACAGAATGCTTTCTTTGCTTTGCTGGTCAAGGAAGATATATAATAGTAGCCTAACTTTTTGAAAGCCATTCCACATTTTTCTGAGAAACTTCCTTAGCTCAGTTTTGTGGTTCCTTGCCCTCCTTCAAGAAAAAAAGACTGATTAATGATTAAGGCCCTCTGGTATCTCCCTAAGCAGCGTTGGAATTGGCCTGCTAACTAACAGATCTTTATCTACCTTAAAAAGAATAAATAATATGTGTAAAGAAAATTTCTGGGTACAATATAAATCTATAACTGCAAACATAAACAACTAAATTTTGATACCTCTCTTACTTATTAGAAAAAACAAATACTATAATTTTGTAACTGAGGAAACAAAAATGAAGCCAAAAGTAAAAGACTTTTCACAATTAAATGCACTTTATTTACCTTGAGTGCTAAAAGGCTTTTATTGATTTCAGCACCTTCAAGCCTAGTTTGCCTGTCTGCACTGGAAGTATCAGCTCCTCTTTCATTTCCAGCCAAATCGATGAGAGAAAATTTGCCATGTAGTTTTCCTTTCCTTCTAAGAATAATCTGAAACACTGCATGGCTCCGAGATGAATGTGCATTTGCAGATGTTTGACCGGATGTTCTACAATGTAATTAAGAACAATCTGATATGTAAAAAGTTCAATTTATATGTGCAAACCACAATATTTTCATTAAAAAAAACTATTCAGTTTTTATTATTTAAATACAAAAAAGACATTTTGAATTAACAACACAAACATAACCAGATTAATACAACTTAATCTGACATACTTCAAAAGTTTTTATGAATAATGATTTTTACGTCCAAAATGCGTTGAATAACATCCTTGCTTTGCTTTTGTTATACCCAAAGTATCTAAAACTGATCATGAAACTGTTTTGCTTTCTTAATTAAAATGAGAGCTACCTGCAACTGTTGCCTATGTCAATGAGTTTCAGTACATCTTCCACACATTTGACCTCCCGTTCCTGTAATCCCACCACTTGAACCTGCTGTTTTCCATCTTCGAGCACTCTTAATTTTGTTTTCCTGTTTAGCAAGTCAAAAACCTAAAAAAAAAAAAAAAAAGAAAGAAATCTAGCTTTAAAAATAAAAAAAGAATAGTTCTATAAAAATGAGTCATTCAGAGTCCGAAAATTATTTCAGAGAATTCTAGTAATAATGTTATTAGAATAATAATGATCGATACTGAAGTTAAAGGATTTCAAAGGGAATTTTTAAAAATCTCATCACAGAACTTTAACATAATATTCCAAATACATATAACAATTATGTGGTGGCAATGACTGCCCAACAATGTGAATGTTGCTGAACTTCTATGCTTAAAAATGGTTAGAATGGTAAATTTTATGTTATGCATTTTTTAACCATAATTTTAAAAACTAAAAAAAAAAAAATTTTTTTTAAGTTTCCACTTACCTTACCACTATAAATTTCAAAAAAGGTTGCATACACTTGAAGTTCTAACTTCTTATAGTTTGGCTTCTTTAGCATTAAAAAAACATCTCGAGCTGTCAACAATTTCATATGGAGAAAATTTATTAAGATGCAACAAATATTGTTTTTAAAAAGCAATTCAAATCAACTAATGTTTACCTAGAATGATAGTATCAATAAGAAAAATGAAGATTAAAGTGGATATTAATTTTCCAAAAAAACCCCAGTAGTAATAGTTTTTCTACATTTAAAGTTTAGAGGCCACTCTCCTTCATATTCAAGAATAGAATGCTACTACTTATCTTTATAAATAGCATAAAATTATAGGCGGTCATAAAAAGGTTACTTTCATAATCATACCAAATGGAAACTTTTCACAAAGCAGTTATTCAACAACAAACGCTAAGCTCCAACAATGTGCCAGATTACAACACAAACATAATCAAGATTTTTGCCCCCAAAGCACAGTTCTTTTCAAAACAGTCTGCTAATCTAAAACTGATGTAATATATAGTAAGTATAGCATTAGTTACCCTTAAAATTCTGGGCAGTACTTCCAAATCTTATTTCCAAGCCACCTGAATAATATTCAAGAAGAATATTATAAATAACATGCAAAAAGGGAAGTTACCTGCTAATGCATAAATTCCTTTAGAACAGTCTTGGTTCTTTCCTGAAAAGTCACCTCCCATTGTCTATATGTTAAAAAGAAAATAGAATTTAGGTCTTAGAATTAAGCTATAACGAAAATAAACTGGCTTCATACCAGGATGTAACTGTAATGAATTACTTACATGAGTCTTTCCACTTCCAGTCTGCCCATAAGCAAAGCATGTAGCCATTCCCCTTTCAAATATAGTTTCCACTAGTGGTCTAGCTGTAAACCTTAAAAATAAAATGTACCAGTCAGAACATACAGTTAATATTTAAATTAAACAAATAAGCAATAAAACTAATATCAAGTGTTATTATAAGCAAATCTTACACCAAGATTTTTAACAAATCAGTGGGATCAACTGCGAGGCCACAATTGACCCTACTGATTTAAAATTTTAAATACCCATGTCCTAGAATTGCTTAAAGCTCTTTAAAGCATATTTTCAAGCAGTAATTCCAAAATAAACAAGGGCCACAATAATAATGGACAGGGAAAAAAACCTGATAGTAACTGAGCTAAAGACATAATATATAGAAGACAGTAGGAAAGTTTTAAAAAATAACAACAAAATATGGTAATATCAGCCAGACAAGTAGGACAGATATGAAAACCAAAACCAAAAACCCCAACCCAACCCAAAAAAAGTATCAAAGGTTTCAACAAAAACAGAATCAAGAGTGGTAATCTCGGGCTTCCCTAGTGGTGCAGTGGTTCAGAGTCCGCCTGCCGATGCAGGCGACACGGGTTCGTGCCCTGGTCTGGGAAGATCCCACATGCCGCGGAGCGGCTGGGTCCGTGAGCCATGGCCACTGAGCCTGCGCGTCCGGAGCCTGTGCTCCGCAATGGGAGAGGCCACAACAGTGAGAGGCCTGCGTACCGCAAAAAAAAAAAAAAAAAAAGAGTGGTAATCTCAATACAGAAAAGCTAGAGGGGAAAAAAGTACGAAAACATTATCTAAACAAGTATAAAAGTGGTAAAATTTCCTTGAATGTGAGTAAGTAAATAAAAATTATGCTTATAAGACAATGAATTCTGAGTTGATAGTCTTGATTCAGGAAAAGGATGCCCAAATATTATGCATTGGTAAAATCATTGCTGGAGTTAAAATAAAAAGGTAGGGAGGGACAAAAAATTACTTCATTGAGCAGAACCCTAAAAGCATGATAGAAAACAAATCTACTTTTTACACAGGCTTCAAAAGAATATATGTAGAACACTTTCTATAGCTCTATTGATTTTTTTTTAAAGGCACAACTGGAGAAAGTACAGAACAAAAGGAGCAGAAAAATGTTCTAATCAAAAAGAACTGGAAATGAGTCTGAAGAGTGATCAGACCAAAAAAAAAAAAAAAAAAAGCCTAACTTCTCAATCCATAAAAGTTAAGGATAAGGGGAGAGAATCAATATTGGTAAAATTAAGAAGCATAAATAAGGGTGAAACACAAAATGTTTACTAAATCTAGCACCTACACAGAAACATAATTTTATTTATAGTGATTTCTTGAAAATGATTATAAAAGTCAGACAGACATATTTTATGAGACAGGAATGGAAGCAGAGAAGGGAGTGAGGGGGGGAGGACAGGACTCAGTTCTCAAAAAGGTAAAAAATACACAATTTATAATTATAATTCCCTTTCAAAACAAATTTTTCACAATACCTCTATCTAGCATTCACATGTTCTTTAGTTTTGTCCTCTTTCTTTACAGCTGAACTCCGAGTTTACTGTCTTAAGACCAGTGGAGTTGGTCTTATCTCATTTATAACATCTTCAATTCTTAGGATTCTTATTAACCCTTTAACTTTCTGTTTTCCAGTCAAATTTATAAAATAAAAGGGCAATGAAACATAGCATTCAAGTAACTGCCAAGACAATTTAATATAGACTGAAATAACAATGCTGCTAAAACTGACCTATTAAATAATGAGAAGTAAATGTTTACAAACTATGTATAAAAATCTAAATTTAGGGCTTCCCTGGTGGTGCAGTGTTTGAGTCCGCCTGCCGATGCAGGGGACACAGGTTTGTGCCCTGGTCCTGGAGGATCCCACATGCCATGGAGCGGCTGGGCCCGTGGGCCATGGCCGCTGGGCCTGCACGTCCGGAGCCTGTGCTCCGTGACGGGAGAGGCCACAGCAGTGAGAGGCCCGCGTACCACAAAAAAAAAAAAAAAAATCTAAATTTGGATAAAAATATGGGATATCAACGCACAATACATGTAAGTTTGAGTTGTTTGTAAGTTGAACATGTGAACATGCAAGAATTTCATGTACTAAAACTATTCCAAAGCTTAGAAATGATAAAACTAGGGAAATGCAAGTAGATTTACGGAACTTTTTTTTCCTTAAGTGGCCATACGTGCTAAATAAAGATTTGGACAAATAAGTGACAGATGTGTAACAGTTATTTCAAATTTCTTCACTAATGCAGAGATCAAAAAGTAAAAAATAGCCACATCCCACCTCTAGAGGTACAGAAAATGTTTTCTTATCCATACATATGGTGTGTTATATAGTGTATAAAGTTAATCATTAATGAAAACTGATTTGGGGAGCATTAAAGGAAACAAGTGTTAAAATTCATTATCGTGTTTATTAAATATTCTTATTTGTTTAAACTCAGGGGGAAAGAAAAGGATATTACACCTCTGGAGAGATATGCCAAGATCAACATAAGTTTCAGTGTTGGTGGTGAACACACAGTATAAGAACAAAATTCTGATTTAAAACAAATTTACCTACCTGTAAACCATTTCATTAGGAGCGGAGTCATCAAAGGCATAATCAAAACGAAATGTTTGGTTTTCTAGGTACCTTGTTAAATCTACTTTTTGTTTTGGTTCATGTACCATCACAACATCTTTACTAGGGATTGTAATTACATCAAGATCTTTCATTTGAGTTTCTAAAAGAATAAATGAAAATCAGTGCCCAGTAATTTTCACAGTATTTGAATTAATGCACAAAAATTATTTTAAGTAGTAAGAATTTCGATAAAAGTAGTAAGTCCTATAAATATAAATATCCTATAAATATGCCATTCAAGTAAACAGAATATTTCAACAACAAAGTAAAAAATCAAGATTTCTGTAAAGCCAGGAATGGCAAAGATTCTTAGAGCAGTAACACATCAACAGACCTAACCATAGAAATCTACATAATGGTTATGTACAAATGAAATGATTTACATTTAACTCTTCCAAACCAATTTGATTTCTGCTATTATCAAAATAAATTGCAAACAGGACAAAAATCAACCCTTGATTAGAGCTCAATAAGCATACCTTTTTTATTGAGTGGTCGTTTTCTTACACAAACACATATCCTATGTTCATCAATCTAGAAATAAAATATTTTTTTCCAGTGATTATCAGTGGTATATAAAACACTGAAAAGTTAATTATGCAATATTTCCTCCCGAGGCTTTAGAAATTTATGCATAACATAAATAGGATAAGTAAGCTTAAAAAACAAATTAGCTTGAAGAAATTTTAATAGTCACCAGACACAATTACTTCAAAAATTCTAAGTATAATGGAAACTCACTTATTTTGTCATTTGGTAAACCACTAGGAAATAACTTTGTAGAGGACACTACCACTCTTAGTAGCAATAGGTTCACGTTAAGAAACTACCTTATTCACTTCAAGATGTGCTGTATACAACAAAAGTAAAATTTCCTACCAAGTGGCATATTTTCAGATTGATTATAGGGAAAATTATAGGCAAAGATAACTAGCTGTAGACAAGAAACACAGTTCTCAGAAGATTATTGGTCAAAATAATTTGAACAATTTTATAATATGCCAATTCTTAGACATTAAATTTTTTCATAAAATTAATGTTCCCAATACTTGCCTTCTAATGATATTTAATACAAAGCAGGAATTGGCAAAGTACGGCCTGAAAGCCTAATCCAAGCCACTACCCACTTTTGTAAAGTTTTACTGAAAGAGCCATACCTATTCATTTATGTATTGTCTATGGCTGCTTTTCATACTACAAAGGCAGAATTGAGGAGTTGTAACAAAGACCATATGGTTCAAAGCCAAAAATATCAGGCCCTTTTCAGAAAAAGTTTTCCAGTCACTGTCATAAAGTATGAGCTCAGATGTAGGTTAAACAAATGAAAGGGTAGCAAGGAGTAAAATATATGAGATGCAAATGTTATGAACTACTCTATTAAATCGTATATAATACACCTGCCTTAACACAAGTGTATTATACGTATTTTGTGTACCCAATACATTCTGTATACACCAGGTCAGATGGATTATTTTTCATAAATACAAATTACTCACAAAAGTATTCCCTGTCCAATAAATTCCCATTCTTCAATAGGAAAGGAGGTGCATAAGACAGAACATTCTTCAAGCACTAGATTTCTGGTTTACAGCAGTCCTCAACAACCATCACTTATTGTTAAAAGCCAGAGTAACATTTATTTTAAAATAAATTAGTAGTAAGTTGGAATGATGGTGGGATCTACAGCCCAAGCCAAGAGGAAACAAACTTGGAATTGAGATAAAAGTATAAGTGATGGTCAGAAAGGAAACTGGGTCTTCTGACATCATCTTTGACTGTTGCTCTGTCCTACCAAGGACACAGAAGCTTTGTTTTGAAGTGGATTATCTTTGTGAGAGCATGTCTAACGTATCAAATTATGGGAAATAATGAGAAAATAAGGGTAAGTGTGAGTGGTTTCTTTCTTTCTTTCTTTCTTTTTTTGGATGCATCACGTGGCTTGTGGGATCTTAGTTCCCAGACCAGCGACTGAACCCGGGCCTTTGGCAGTAAGAGCTCTGAGTCCTAACCACTGGACTGCCAGGGAATTCCCAACGGTTTCTTGATCTTCTTAAAATATGGAGAAGGAGCACCCATAAAGAGGGAAAAAATTACAGAGCTAAATACAGTATTAACTTAGGGGGTATCAAACGTTTTTATTTACAGCATAAAAAGTTCCAGAGCAACTGTTAACAAAGAATCTTACAGGATCTGCTGTTGTTAATGGTCTATAATCCAAACTTCCTCTAAAGTCTCTGATCATACACATAATTTCATAATTTGGGTTTGTAGCATCAACATCCTGTAAGAAGACAGAGAATTCATCATTTATTATAATTACAATAAAGTAGTATTTGTTGCGTTTATGTTATATACGGTTTGAAAATTAAAATTAAATAGGTTGTGTCATTTGTAACAGCCAAGCCCAAACTGAAACCTGAGATGTGATATAGTTTCAGAGTTCAAGATTAATAGTATGCCTAGGAATCACTTTTATATTAAAAACACAATTCTGTTAGTCTACATGCATTCTGTTAACTCCAAACAAAATACTCCTTATTAAAACCACCTTTGACCTATTTCAAATATGTTATATGTATACCTTAATTCTCCTAGAAAATTGAGCAAAACAAAAACAGTGCTCATCCTAAACATCAATAAAGAACTCTAGAAAAGCTGAAATTCTTAGAAAAATGCATTTAATCAGATTCTCCTTCCCAATTCCTAATTCAATGTTTCAGCAAAGTAGAACTATGGATTCATTTATGTTCATTTTCTATTATTAATGACTCTCTAAAAAAAACTAAGGCATGGTATAATACAGCCCCAAATCAATAGGACATAGAATTTAAAGGAATCAAAAGCCAAGATAATTTTTGAAATCTTTAAAATTCAAATTACTGCATGCTAACTGCAATTTACTATTTTGCTTCAAAACTGAGAAAATTCAGATTAAGATACAAATAGCAACAGTTAACAGCCTCTCCTAGCTATGAGTATAAATTATTAAACATTTTAGGTCAGGTTCTTTTTCCCATAATACTATATGCAGACTTGCTTTGAGTACAACTACATTTCAAAACTGTTAATGTAACATACTTTCAATTAACCTTTTGGGAAATAACACCAACTATGTCAACTGAGAAGCAGAATGTAAAGAAGAGGTCACAAAGAGATGTAAAAATATTATGAAGTACCCATAGGAAACACCAGGTGGCATCTGTACTAAGTATCAGTAGCTACAAGCATTATTCATTTCAAAACCCAACTGGTCATTCTCAGGTCACTTTCAGGTATAAGTTGATTTATTCAGGTTGAATATTATACTGATTCCACAATTCCACAACACAACATCTTTATGATTAAGGGCATTTGAACATACTCCTAAATAAGGAGACAATCCTGGTATTTTATTATAGGAAACAAGTTCTGAGAATATAATAGATACAAGCACAATGGAGGAATTATTTGTACAATAGCAGAATTCCTAATATGTGAAGAGCTGTAGAGAGATAAAAGACGAGTCTTCTACGCAAGTTTTCCATTGCTAGTAAAGTTTTGCTACTATCTAAAGGAAATGTGAGAAGAGGGGCACATCAGAGATACTCTCAACATCTAGTATAAATCAACACACAACGAATTTCCACCCTTTCATTGTGATATGCTGAACTTATTAACTATGGAAAAACAATAAAATGGATAGTATAACCATATACCTTAACTTGATGTTTTTCTGAATGTATTTTTAGTCCTTTTTAAAAAGTCAAAATCCTATTATTCTCGATGTTATACATCCATTAGAATTCTGTAACACAATGGCTTACTATTCAAAATGGAACAATAACTTATTTCCCCAAGAGTTTATATTATTCCTCAATATCAATTTAAGGAACTATACTGAAATCTTTAAATGAATGCCTCAATTATTTTTTCATAAGCCAATCACTTTCACTGACACAGTCTAATATTTGGTTGGTGCATAAACAAAATATGTTTCTGTTACAAACCTGGGCTCTTTTTTCTCTAAGTTCTTGCTGTTGTAGTCTCCTTTTTTCCCGTTTTTCTTGCAATTTCTCTACTTCTTTCACACAATTAGATTTTCTACGTGCTGGAAGAAACAGATGAGCTGTAGAAGCCTAGTTTTCTTTTTAGAGTACCATACTTATACACAAAAATTTTATGTATGAAATTTTACCACACACACCAAAAAAAGGTACACAGTGACAAAACATGCCTATGACAAATATGTGAACTTTACTTATGAGCTGCTTTAACAAAGCTAGGAACAGGACAATATACAAATAAGAGTCATGAAAAATGACTCTAACATATGGATACATGTCATCTCTTGGTTTAGAATCAAAGATCTTTGAATTGGAAAGGATCAAGAAGCATAAGAATTCCTTTTATAACATCTGTCAAAATTATCTGGCCATAATTTTAAATTCAAAGCAACTGAAACATTGTTACAGTTTTATATTTATAAATTGTTTCCTCCAAAAGATACATTAAAAACCCAATTAACAGACTAAACTAACAACAAAAAATCTGCAATTAAGTTTGTAATTTGGGGACTTATAAAGTTGACCAAGAGAAAATACATGTATGCCTAAATGACTGAATCCTTGATACATGATTTACATACAAGGAGGTCCAAATTCCTTTTTTGCAGCTTGAACTGGAGATATATCTGAAACACTACCATTCTGTTGTGCAGAGGAAGACTGTTCAGGAAGTTGACTAGGCCGCGCACGTGCAGAACCAACCACTGAAAGTGAAACAAAATTTTAAAATATACGTAATAATCAATTCTGTTCAATAAACAAAACTCAATCTGAATAATTTATAAAAACCAAAGCCAAGCTTGATTTTAAATAATAATTTTTAAAAAGTGTGCAAAATACAGATTTTATACGCATTCTCATTTTGAAAAACTTACACAATTCAGAAATACAGCAAGTAAAAACGTAAAAGTCCTTCAACCCTCCTTTTGTTCTAAATCCTACTCTTTGCTTGTCAAATATGCAAATCCTCAACAGAGAATTTCCCACTGTGGATGTTACAAAAGTGGAAAAAGCAATATTAAGTTAAATATAAATATCACATTTTACAAAGAAATATAAATTTTCACAAGACTCAAAGAATAGTGCTGAAAGTGCAGGACTTTCCCTCTACCTCCAATCTTTCCTCTAATACCTACACCTGTCCTGCCTCACCATCCATACATACAGAGGAAACATCACTATGAGAAAGGACCATTCTGAACTGCTGAACAGTAGAAAAGAAATTAACTGTGCTTTATATCACCTAGATGAAAACATATGAGAGACTTGAAATTAACTGCAATTGATACCTGTTCGACTTGTCTTCAAAGTTACCCATGACACTTTTTGAAAGTTTGTTAGCCAGAAAATAATGTAAAAATGTCACAATGATTAAATTTACCCTTGTGAAATCAATTAACTGACTACTTCCCCATTCCTTTCTTTCTCATAATACTCTCCTCAAATCTGAAAAATTATTGGGTAAATAAGATGCCTCAAAATGGCATATATCATGGAGTTTCACATTCATCACATACCTTTATAAATCATTTTTTTATATCACTGACATTATTGTGTTGGGAAATCAAGACGATATCAATCTTAAAATTAGCCATGTAAAGTTTAAATGAATAATAACGTCAAGGGTAATATTTACTTTTGATTTACCTTGTCAGGGCAATAGGCAAAATTAATAGGTAAATTTTTACCTCTATTATCTCTTGGAGGAGGATCATTCTTAATAGAAGCCACAGTCCGTCGATTCTATAAAAGAGAAAATGTTCATTTTACTTTCTCTCTTTACTCCTCATATATATGTCTATCATAATCAGCTTCCTTTATTTTTATTTATTTATTTATTTTTTTGCTGTGTTTTTTTAAATTGTGGTTTCAATGGAGAAATACATCATCTGCTCACAAAATAGCTCTTGAAAAATACAAGGAGTACAGATACTATAAAACAAAGCAAATTCCAGTCATGAGACACTACGTACATCATGCGAAACCAACAGTCTGATCTCCAAGTTATGAAAACTAGAATTAAAAAGTCATTACACAGGGCCTCCCTGGTGGCGCAGTGGTTGAGAGTCCGCCTGCCGATGCAGGGGATACGGGTTCGTGCCCCGGTCTGGGAGGATCCCATATGCCGCGGAGCGGCTGGGCCCGTGAGCCATGGCCGCTGGGCCTGCGCATCCGGAGCCTGTGCTCCGCAACGGGAGAGGCCACAAGAGTGAGAGGCCCGCATACCGCAAAAAGAAAAAAAAAAAAAAAAAAAAAAAAAAAAAGTCATTACACAGAAAAGGTCCAAGTTCCCAGCTTGGCAAAAACTTGGGTGCAGTTACATGAAATGTTTAATAAACTGAATTCTTTTTCCCCAATGTGTAAACAAAATGACAAGACTAAATCTGTACCTGGCAATTTCAATCTAACTCTGAAGCTACACAGAACACACAGACACCTTGTAGACTTCACCTGTTAGTCTGACCATCTTTCCTTCTTAGGTGGTAGGAGGAAGGGCAAGGTGACTGTGCAGAGCAAAGATGTGGGACGTAGAAGTACTGTACACTAGACATTACAAAGTGTGGTGAAAAGAAAGCCTCAATTAATGCATAGTCTAAGGGGGAAAAGACTACACTCCAACTTTGGAAAATTAATTTAGAAGGACAGGGGAAGCGTTTAAGTAATTGCAGTTTAACGTGAAAAATGTACGTGTGATAGAATGGAACACAATGGAGGATTCATAAAACATGCTCATCAGAAAAATCTGTTAGGTTTGCTTTGCCCAGATTAAGAAAGAATAACTAAGCTTATCAACATCTGGCATCCCTCATATTCTGTAAAGATGAATGCTCTGCTGCTTACTTATGTGGAATTATTTATTGATAGGATAAAACAAAATGAAAAAAGGAGTAGAGAGCTGACTAGATGTCAAGTGCTTTTGCTAGAAATGATGTTTAAATGTGTCTACATGTAAAATTTACTGACAAATATTAGTCAACCATTTAAAAATAAAAATGTGTTTAAAATTCTTGGAGAAAATGCCTTTTTGCCCACGTGTTTAAAATTGAAAATCAACTTTACTATAGACAGGAGTTTTGTGGAGTGTACAAAATCCTCATATTTAGAGATCAAATGGCTATCCAAGATAGATATCATGTTTCACAGGCATTATTTTTAGTCACCCTAAAATTTCAGCCATGGGACCAAAATTTAGTGTTCTGTGCCATGTGGCCACAGGGTCACTGGTTTCACATCATGGCTTAAGAAAATACTGGCATTTTGTTTTTTATGAAAGAAGTCCTACCTTATGCATACAAGCAAAAAGGGAAAAGAAAATGAACGGGGAGGGAGCAAAACCTTTGTTTCAAAGACAAGATACTGAAGGCAAAAGAATGTGGAGCTTTAACAAGCTCAAAGAAAAATATTCGCTGGCTGATCACTGATTTGGATGCATTCTAAACAATTCTATAAATAAAACCAATATAGCATTTCTTAATCATGACCCCATCAAAATGAAGTATCTCCTAATTATTCTTTCAATGTCAAATATATACCCTAGAGTTGACATTTCATTTTTAAAGGTTACAGCTACCTCATAGGGACTGAACTAGATGTACTCTTATCCTTTCTCTGAAGTACAACAGTACACCACTGCACAATGGCATCCAGTTTGAAAACTAATGGTAAAGGAAATTCTTCAGGAAAAAATGAAAATCTATCAAGCTGAAAATCTAAAATTAGTTCTACTTTCTAATTAAAAAAATACATAAAAGTGCATCATCAGAATAAGGAATTCTTATGCCAGCTTGTACTGCAAATTTTCCAAACAATGCAGCAAACATAAACCCAGTCCACATGTCAATTATGAATACAAATACAGCTTGAGGGTTTTTTTTGGCAGTAATTTTTTGAAATAGTTAATGCAACTGTTGCTAACACAATAATCACAGTACTCCTGGCTTCACATACTAACCTGGACTTCCGATCAAGTGCTGATTAGCCCAGTAAGGGAGGTCACAAAAAAAACCTAAATCCATTTTCAGTCATGTCTAGTCTTGTACCCTCCATTCTCCCTTTTTTAGCATTTGAAGACAACAGGTTGAGTTGGCAGATATTGTTTATGGACCCCTGAGGTTGTTTTTACCAATTCAATCTCAGTTTTATTGAATTCCTGATAACAGGAATAGGATTTGCAGGGAGAGCAGGGCTATCAGAAAGGTCTGTACTGGATGTTTTCTGAGAGGCCAACAGAGAAGCCGCTGTCTGAATGGTTTCCTTTTTTTCTTTTCTTTTTTTTAAATAAATTTATTTTATATTTTTGGTTGCATTGGGTCTTTGTTGCTGCGCACAGGCTTTCTCTAGTTGCAGTGAGCGGGGGCTACTCTTCATTGTGGTGCGTGGGCTTCTCATTGCGGGGGCTTCTTTTGTTGCGGGGCACAGGCTGTAGGTGCACAGGCTTTAGTAGTTGTGGCTCGTGGGCTCTAGAGCGCAGGCTCAGTAGTTGTGGCGCACGGGCTTAGTTGCTCCGCGCATGTGGGATCTTCCCAGACCAGGGCTCGAATCGGTGTCCCCTGCATTGGCAGGGAGATTCTTAACCACTGCGCCACCAGGGAAGCCCAATCTGAATGGTTTCTGATTGAGTTGTACTTGTCTCTGTATCAAGTTCTTCCTTTGTTTCTGTTTTATCATATCCACTCAAAGCAAGGCAGCATCTTCACTTGTCTCATCCTCTTCTGTTTTGGTTTTCTTGGGACTCTCTTCTTTATGAGGTGAGAATGTCCTCTTGACTCCTACTATAAGATTAGGTGTTTTTGTTGCTGCATTTCCTGAAGGTCTTGGTGGTAGGTTTACCAGACGTGTTGAAGAAACAACTCTGGAGACCGTAGGCTTTGGTGGTGATGAAATGGCTGGTTGTGTGGCAGTCTGAGGAATGTTTTCACTCGATGTACCCCCTGAGCTTTCACTGGAATTTACCTGTGGCACAGAAACTTCAGTAGCCTGTATGTTGGTCACAGGTGCTGCTATTACAGCTGGAGCAGGACTGTTTCTGCCCTGAGAAATGCTAGAACTGTTCAATGGACTGGTCTTCATAGCACTGGTAGGTGAAGACACAGACATGCTGTTATCACTGTCCATAGACAAGTCGAGGCTGCTGTCATTCAGAGGTGTCAACCTGACACCTTTTGTTGAACACTTTTTCTTTTTCTGAAGCACATGATTAGGCAGTAGTTGATGGAGTTGCTTTCTTCTTGCATGCATTGCAGCAATTTTCATGTCCACCTCAAACATCTTGTTGTTTATTGCTTGCCTATAAAGACTGAATGTCGTAGGTGAGACCAACACTGAGACTTTCAGAGTTTTCTGTTTAAACACTAACCCGATCACCCACATCATGCAAAATTCTTGTCAGGATTTTCTTTGGGTGCTGGAAGTGACTGGAGATTCACATGAGCCAGTGTAATAAATTCATTCTTCTCCAAACTTCCAACCAGGATTCGGATTTTTTTCTTTTTTTTTGTGGTACACGGGCCTCTCACTGTTGTGGCTTCTCCCGTTGCGGAGCACAGGCTCTGGACGCGCAGGCTCAGCGGCCATGGCTCACGGGCCTAGGCGCTCCGCGGCATGTGGGATCTTCCCGGACCGGGGCATGAACCCATGTCCCCTGTATTGGCAGGCGGACTCTCAACCACTGCGCCACCAGGGAAGCCCAGGATTCGGATTTTTGATTCCACCAAGCCCACCCATTTTAGGCGTTGTTTTTCAGTTGGTGCACTTGCTAAAGTACAATATAATGCTTGTTCTTTTGAAAGAAGTTGGCGCTTCAAAAAGTTTGGACCACTCTGCCTTACTCAGCAAAATTTCATCTGTGATAGCAAGACCTTGTTTAAATTCCTCAACCATGACCATCCGTGTTGAAACGGACACATTGTACATGGAGTTCTGTTGTGGGTATGGTGGTGTAATTATAGGCATAAGATGGTACCTATCACTGGGGTTTACCCTTGGGTCCCATACAGGCAAATTAAGACTGCATTCTTTTTTTGTGTGTGTGTGGTACACGGGCCTCTCACTGTTGTGGCCTCTCCCGTTGCGGAGCACAGGCTCCGGACACGCAGGCTCAGCGGCCATGGCTCACGGGCCCAGCCGCTCCGCAGTATGTGGGATCCTCCTGGACCAGGGCACGAACCCGCGTCCCCTGCATCAGCAGGCGGACTCTCAACCACTACGCCACCAGGGAAGCCCAAGACTGCCTTCTTCAGGCTGTTTCAATAGGACTGGATTTGGCCATTCCCATTTAGAAAATACCAAGAAAAATTTATGTACAAGAGTTGATGCTATTGCATTTGGATAGAGCTGGCAAGTTCTTCCTACTAGCATAGCCCAGGAAACACCACCGAGGAAACCTAATATATTGGAATAGATGTTGTGGCGTTTGGCCCACAGTTTGATAGCTCTCAGGGTTAACCTGAAGTTGTCAATGTTTGGTACTAGATGTAAAATTTCATCGGTTACCCTGCAACCGTTAAGACTTCCTATGCATCTTATATCTAAATTTTTAAGCAGACTGTCATCTCTTAAGTCCAAGTCTTCTGGAACAGTGCTAATCTTGCAAACAAAATATCAATCTCTATCCCATCAAAACACAGTTTGATAACTGGTACAAGTGCCTCTTCAACAGCTCTTAAATCTTGTACTTCTTCCTGTCATTTCAACTTATAGAATGAGGTGAAAAAGTCACTTCGATCAACATGTCTTGGTGCAACACACAATGCATCAATATCGGCACCTTCTGTATGTACTCCCAATCTGTAAGATCCAAATGTAAAAATTTTTCCACCAACCTTTTCAACTACAGATCGTGGAAGAGTCTTGTTTTCACTGATTTCTCATATCCACTCTTTTACCAGGTTATTTAATTTTCCCAAAATTAAAGTCCTCTTCCTCTTCAAAAAGAAAGTTCCTCTTCCTCTTCAAAAACGCTAGAGGGCTTCAGAGTCTCAAACAGTTTCTGTGTAAGTAGGGAGGCAGTCTCCTTGGGGGCTGCTAAGCTGATGGGAGAGGTAATGCCACAGTGCTTCTGTGGCGGCTGTGTTTGCAGTGATCCCTGCGTTGTAACTGGAAATGGCATCGTCTCCTGCACTGGCACCGCCCAGTCACTCCCCCCCACACACCCCCTGAAACCGCTGCCATCCTGGGCAAGATCCACTGAGGCGGGGTGGGGGGGTGGGGGGATGTTTAAGTGCTTCTCCTCCTTCCCCTTCGTCCTAACATGGCCTCAGCTTCCTTTAATTAAACATAAGTGGGTAGACATACAATAATATTAAACTAAATGAAAAAAGGGAAAAAATAAATGATGAAAAACTAAAATTATCTTCTGATAAACTACCACTAATGCCATCAATATTCAAGTTTTTTTTTATATTAGTATCCCGCCACTGCCCCAAAATATTCAGGAATGAAAACGAGCCAGGCATTGTTCTAAGGACCTTATATGTATTAATCCATTTAATCTTCACAACAACCCTGTGACATCATTATTATTGCTATTCTGGTTTCACAGATGAGGAAAGTGAAGCAAAGAAGGATTAAGTAATTTCGTTAAAGTGTGTGCTTTTTAATTATCATGCTATCCTGCCAAAATTATGTAATACATTTCATCTTTGGATGTCAGGGGTAAATAACAAAATACTAGTTTTAGACAACTTACAGCCCATTGTTAAACTGAAACATCAAAACACTATGAAATGCACACTGTCGGTTTTTACTAAAAGGTTTCATTAGACTTTCAAAGACTTCAACACTGCATAGATAGGGCAGCAAGTTTTTGGTCCTATTATTTATTTACCAAGACTTTATTTTATTCACCTAAAAAAAAATATCAAATAATGCAGTGGGTCTCAATGCTAACTGCACATTCAAATCAGATAGGTACTGTTAAAAGGATATTGATGCTAGGGCCACCCTTTTTTTTTTTAATCTATCTATCTATCTATTTTATGGCTGCACTGGGTCTTCATTGCTGTGCACAAGCAGGCTTTCTCTAGTTGCAGAGAGTGGGGGCTACTCTTCGCTGCCATGCATGGGCTTCTCATTGTGGTGGCTTCTCTTGTTGTACAGCATAGGCTCTAGCAACACGGGCTTCAGTAGTTGTGGCACATGGGCTCAGTAGTTGTGGCTCATGGGCTCTAGAGCGTAGGCTCAGTGTTGTGGCACACAGGCTTAGCTGCTCCGCGGCATGTGGGATCTTCCTGGACCAGGGCTTGAACCCGTGTCCCCTGCATTGGCAGGTGGATTCTTAACCACTGAGCCATCAGGGAAATCCCAGGGCCACCCTTTAGATAAAATAAAACTGAATCTCTGCAAATGGTTCTAGGAATCAATATATTCTAAAAAATTTCCAGGTGATTCTAATGCACATCAAAGGTTGCTAATGACATTCCAAGAAGGATAAACTATGAAGATCCTTCAAGGTTGTGAAGCCAAGTATGAAAAACAGTCCACTAACAAGGGGTAACTAACTAATGGCCTGTAAGCAGTGACTCTCAATATGTTGAATTTATATAAATTGAAAATTTGTCTTATGGTCATATGCATGGTTTAAAAAGCACAATGTTTTGTTGATATTGTTGAGTTTCTATCATATTATATGTGGATGCTTATGTATGTCTTCCCTGCAAAATAGTGAGTTCCTATAGGGCTAAAGTCATGTCATATTTTGTAGAAGATAAAATCAACAATGTAGTAAGAATTTTTGATTAATTTATTTTATTTATTTTTGGCTGCACTGGGTCTTCATTGTTGCATCCGGGCTTTCTGTAGTTGCAGCAAGTGGGGGTTACTCTTCATTGTGGTGCGTGGGCTTTTCATCGCGGTGGCTTCTCTTGTTTCAGAGCACAGGCTCTAGGCGCACAGGCTTCAGTAGTGGCATGTGGGCTCAGTAGTTGTGGCTCTCGGGCTCTAGAGCACAAGCTCAGTAGTTGTGGCGCAAGGGCTTAGTTGCCCCACACCATGTGGGATCTTCGCAGACCAGGGCTCGAACCCATGTCCCCTGCATTGGCAAGCAAATTCTTAACCACTGCACCACCAGGGAAGTCCATGTAGTAAGAATTTTGAACACAAAGAATTGCAGATTTAACAACTGTGAGCGACTATCTGATTTAAAGAGTTGTATTCTGATACAAAGTTTTAACACAGAGACATTTCAATAGAGAGGAAGAGGAATTATCTTTTAAAATAATAAAAATCACGTGTCTTTTATTTTTGTGAAGATAAAACTGTTAAGGGGCATAGCATGGTTTTAAAATTTATAAATAAATTATTCTTCAGAGATAATACAGAAATAGTTACACTACAATCTGTCATTTCCCATTTTTTTAAATAAATGTAAATAGCAGAATTACTATTTCAAAAGACTACTAAAATGGGAATTTATTATGAATAAGAAACTCATTTTTTTTTTATCAAAGTCGTATGTATTCACTCAACAAATACTAGCAAGCAAATGGTTTTGACCCATGTCTCCTAAGAAACAATTAGTCTTAAGAAAAATCCTAATCAGGCATGGAATTTCTAGGATCTTACCTAATGATCGTCATAATTGTGAATTAGACAACTGTTCGATCCTTGAAAGTATGTGTGTACATACACGCATGTAGATGGCAGAAAGAATTAAGGTTTTTCTAAAAAAGCAAACAAATACTTAAACATACTCTTCACAGTCCCATTTCAAACCAGAATACACACACACGCTGCTCTGAGTTTGCATCACTAACCTTTACAATTTTGTTTACTTTGGCTGAGGATGCTGGAGGTGGGGGTGTCTCTGGACTGGGCTCAATTTCTTCATCTGGTACAAGGTCAGGGTTAAGTGAAAAGATGCTCTCCAGGTCAATCTGTTTGATAAAATGCATATATTTTGACAGTGAATTTGGACAATTAACCTTTCATTTTCAAATAAATTTATACACAGAGAATAAATGTTAAACAATTTCAGCCTAAGGAACATTATTACCTTGAAAATTAAATTATCTAGAATTATAACCCACATATATTTAAAAGAATCTCTCTTAAGGTAGTACTTTGTGGTCTATCCAATCACATAAGATATGCAGGAGGAATATACCTTTCTTTCAGTGAAATTTTTTAATCACTTGAAAGTTTTTCAAGAATGATAAAGGATACATGCACTATATTAAACTATACAGTTTTGTTTTGTTTCATATTCAGAATCTTGATTATAAGACTAGAAATAAAGTTCAACCCAGTGATCATACCTCTTTGCCTTTTGTATCTCCATTTTCTATCCATTCAACAGTTACACTTTCATTATCTTCATTTAAAGATGTTACCATTGCTTGATGTATTCGGCCTAAGTGAGAATAAAATATACACTTTTAAAATGCCACAAATTATGGTATTCCTAAACACTATCAAAAACAATTTTATAATTTACAAACTTACAGAACTATGATACTACTTTCCTTACAAGGGATTTCCACAGATTCTCAGGATTAGGGAATGAACTTTATCTATGGGACCATAAATCAATTTGCCAATTGTCAAGACCAGGAACTCACTACGAGCCAACAGTCATTCTGAAGAACACAGAACAAAAATTAATGAAGCAATTTTTAATACTATATAGATATAAATACTTTTAACTTAAATTTCACTATCATATACTGTACAATTGATCAAATTGTTTTAAAATTATTAAGAAAAGGAATCTGAGTCCAAAAAGTTTGGGAAATACTAATCAAAAATGTTCTCTAAATCCATTCCACTCCTTACTTTCTATGACGACTCCAGTATTTACCATCTACACAGAGAAGACATTATATATTATGTATTAAACTTGTTTTCTCTCTCCTAATAGACTGTGGATCTTACCTGTTAATAACTATAGATCTAAATATTTTACATTTTTACATAATATTCCATTATGTTTATCACAACTTATTTAATACCTATTGATGGTCAGTTAGGTTTGTGCAACTTTTTTTTTCTATTATAAACATTGCAAAAAATACTATTGCACGTGTTGTCATGCACTTGCCATTGCACAGATCAGCAGATATATATATAGATAGATAGATATAGATATAGATATATACACACACAGGAGTATGAGTACTGCGTGTGTAAGTGTGTGTGTATTTTTTTCACTTATTTCATCTGTTTTCATCTTACCCACCCATTTGATTATTAGTCAAGTAAGGATAGGAACTACTTGTTATATACCTGCATCTTCAATATTATCTAATAAAATGCTGAACATATGGAATTTTCATATGTATTTCCTAAATGAAATCTTTGAGGCATCTATAATTTATCTTAGAATAATTTACAGCTCTTTAAAATCTTTTTTAAATCCAGATATATAGTATATAAAACAATGTTACTGTAATAACAAGGCATACAGTATCTTTAAAGAAAATATGAATACTAATAATTTTATAAGTATTACTGTCTATGTATGAAGTTACTGTCAATCAATATTTTTTCTATATGGGCTCATATAAAAATTTGAAGAAATAAATAAATATAATCTTGTTAAAAATTCAAACTTTGAAGATTTAAGTACATACTCTCAGCTTTAATACTGCTGCTTTTTTATGTTTTTTGTTTGTTTTTTTATAAATTTATTTTATTTATTTATTTATTTTTGGTTGAGTTGGATCTTCGTTGCTGCACGTGGGCTTTCTCTAGTTGCGGTGAGCGGGGACTACTCTTTGTTGCGGTGCACGGGCTTCTCGCTGCAGTGGCTTCTCTTGTTGTGGAGCACGGGCTCTAGGCGTGCGGGCTTCAGTAGTTGTGATGCATGGGCTCAGTAGTTGTGGCTCGTGGGCTCTAGAGCACAGGCTCAGTAGTTGTGGTGCTTGGGCTTAGTTGCTCTGCAGCATGTGGGATCTTCCCAGACCAGGGATCGAACCCATGTCCCCTGCATTGGCAGGCAGATTCTTAACCACAGTGCCACCAGGGAAGCCCTGGTGCTTTTTTAAAAGCTAAAATATGTACTGGCAATCTTTCCATGACAGATCAACATTAATTTTAACAACTTCATAGCATTCCATAAAAGGAATGCATCATAATTTATTCCTTTACTAGAAGTAATTTAAATTGTTTCCAATTGTTTGCCATTACACGATGCTGCACTGAGTATATGTACATAGGTGTGACTGTTTTCATAAATAAAATTTCTAGAAGCAGACTGGGTTAAGGAGATTGAAATTTTGATAGATATTTGAAAATTGCTCTCCATTTATATTCCCACCAACAATGGGATCTATTCCTCTATACACTATCAACACTGAGCATCATCAATTTAAAATACTTTTACCAATATGATAGACTAGATCTTTAAGCTACTACTTTGTGAGCACATATATGTCAGAGACTGGCTCATTTAATCTACATTGGTTCATTCAACATAACAAACATAACTGTTAAGTAGCTACCTCCCTTTTTAAAATGAAGAAACTGAAGCTCATGGTTATACAGCTAATAACTAACACGGATTTGAACCTCAGTCAGATGCAAAAGCACTTGCTACTATCACTATGCTTGTCTTCTCTCCTAAATCAAGCTGATGAGGAAGAAGCCTGTGTGGCTTAAATTCCAAATACCTCTGTAAAAATTCATAAACCGTAGCATAGATTCTCAACCCTCACTGTGCACCAGAAACTCCTAGGGAGATTTTTTACAAAATAAAATGATGATGCCCGAGTTTTACCCCCAGATACTGTCATTTCTTACCAGTTCCACGGAAATCACCTTGTTGTAAGCCACCAAGGCCTTGATCTTGGATTACTGCAATTCTCTCCCAACTACTCTCTCTCTTCTACCAGATTTGCCCTACTGCCTATTCTCCATAGAACAGCCTAAACATTCCTGGTAATAACTAAGTCAGATTATTCCTTTGCTCAAAACTTTCCAGTGGCTCCCCATCTCACACAGAGTAAAAGCCAAAGTCCTTCCAAAGGCCTTTTAATGTCATATAACAAAGACCTACATGATCTGACCCCCCATTACCTCTGTGACCTCGTTCATCCCTGACTATGGTAATTCTCCAGTTTTACTGACTGATCCCTATCTCACACAGTATTCTCCCTCCCTCCAAAAAAGTTCTAAGTGGGTCAAGGACTAAAATGTGAAAGACAAATGTAAAAGCAACTGAGTAACTCGCAGTGCCATTTACTCAGATTAAGTGTACATTAGAGGAGAAGCAAGTGTCAGGGGTGGGGAAACGATGAGCTGGAAAAGACTGACAGGATTCAAGGAAGAGGATTAAAAAAAGGGAAATCAGATAATGCTCACTGAAATTTGATTTGGACAGAAATCAGGTAAATAACCAGTACAAATAGTATATGTCAGTTGGGTCCTCTGGGAAACAGATGTTGAGACAGCTATGAGGACAAGAGGTTTATTGTGAAAGATAAAAGGAGAAGGAAACAGGACTGGTCATGGAAAACTTTCAGACCATGATGCCTATCTGAAACCTCTGAAAGAAAGGGGACATAAAGCAGGATTGAGCAAAGAAAGCCTCAGACCTTGATGCGGATCTGACAGTCTTGGCCAACCCATCAGGGAGCTCCAGAGCAAAGACTGACCGTTAGAGGAGTGCCACACTGGGCCTAGTACTCACACCATGCTCAGTCACTAGCTGGAGGTTTCCTAGGAAACACAAGGCCTCAGCTCAAAAACTATGGAGCCTTGAAGATACTAACAGCTGAGGCTGTCAGCTAAATGTACTCCCTGAAGCTGAAGAAGTTCTTTTTCAAAGGGAGATCCAAGCAGTGTATCTATGATTGCCACAGGATGTGAACAAGAGAAAGACTGAGTTTAACTGGTAATGGAAGCGGACAGTAGACCCCAGAGAGCCAAGAGCTGCCCTGTGATGCTGGATACAGCATCACAATCTAAGAGGAGCTACCACTGCTTGCATCAAGCCACTAATTTACCACCATCTCCATAACACGAGTAGTGAGGCTGAGACCCAGCAGCCACTCCTCCCCCACCCCACCACCCTTGGCAGCCACACAACAGTAACACCCACTAGTGGGGACATGAAGATTACTGCTACAAAGGTTTTGGGATTTCATCAATAGGAAATGACCCCAAAGAAGATGCATTTGAACACTGGACTACCATAAAGAATAACTTCCAGTAGGGAATGGAGAGGCTGTGGTTGAGGTTGTTGAAGAAGAGTACAGATAGAGGTCTCCATGCAATTCCCAACAGAACTACCACAATAATGAGAATAGAGAAAACCACATGCATGTTTCAAAAGGCAAGACCAACACCACCATTCTTACTGGTAAGCATCTAACACAATAGTCCAACATTCCTAAGGAGGGAGAAGTGACTTAGTGTACTGATAACTAAGTGTGTGAGGAGAGGCAGACCAGTGGGACAATGTCTGTATTAGGATCACAGATTACGATTTCACAGGGACTTTAATCTTGAAAGACAGCCTTAGAGAGATCAGCAAGGAAAAGGATAAAGAAAATCACAGAGATAACACCCAGTATCAGCAGTCCTCTCAACAATGGTACCTCCACAACTTCCATTACTAATGCAAACACCCAGAAAGCCTTAAGCCACAAGTTGGGAGAGTCAAAAGCAGCTGATCCACCAGTTAAGATGAAGCTCTAGACATGTAGTAGGGCAGGACTGAGAAAATGTTGGCTTATCTCTACCATAGTCCAGTTTACTCAACCAACAAGAAATGAGTGTGTTGTTTATGGTTTCCTTTGCTGTGCAAAAGCTTTTAAGTTTCATTAGGTCCCATTTGTTTATTTTTGTTTTTATTTCCATTTCTCTAGGAGGTGGGTCAAAAAGGATCTTGCTGTGATTTATGTCATAGAGCGTTCTCCCTATGTTTTCCTCTAAGAGTTTGATAGTGTCTGGCCTTACATTTAGGTCTCTAATCCATTTTGAGTTTATTTTTGTGTATGGTGTTAGGGAGTGTTCTAATTTCATATTTTTACATGTACCTGTCCAGTTTTCCCAGCACCACTTATTGAAGAGGCTGTCTTTTCTCCACTGTATATTCTTGCCTCCTTTATCAAAGATAAGGTGACCATATGTGCGTGGGTGTAACTCTGGGCTTCTATCCTGTTCCATTGATCTATATTTCTGTTTTTGTGCCAGTACCATACTGTCTTGATTACTGTAGCTTTGTAGCATAGTCTGAAGTCAGGGAGTCTGATTCCTCCAGCTCCATTTTTTGTTCTCAAGATGGCTTTTGCTATTCGGGGTCTTTTGTGTTTCCATACAAATTGTGAAATTGAGGTGGATGGACCTAGAGTCTGTCACACAGAGTGAAGTAAGTCAGAAAGAGAAAAACAAATACCATATGCTAACACATATATATAGAATCTAAGGGGGAAAAAAAAAAAAGGTCATGAGGTACCTAGGAGTAAGATGGGAGTAAAGACACAGACCTACTAGAGCATGGACCTGAGGATATGGGGAGAGGGAAGGGTAAGCTGTGACAAAGTGAGAGAGTGGCATGGACATATATACACTACCAAACATAAAATAGATAGCTAGTGGGAAGCAGCCGCACAGCACAGGGAGATCAGCTAGGTGGTTTGTGACCACCTAGAGGGGTGGGATAGGGAGGGTGGGAGGGAGGGAGACGCAAGAGGGAAGAGATATGGGAACATATGTATATGTATAACTGATTCACTTTGTTATAAAGCAGAAACTAACACACCACTGTAAAACAATTATACTCCAATAAAGATGTTAAAAAAAAAAAAGAAATGAGTGTGAAATTCCAGCAATAAGAAATGAATAAAAAGACTGGATCTGAATGAATAAATGAAGTGTTAAGTGTTTGCTTTTTTGCCAGTGGATCAGGTAACTAGAAATATCTGGAGTACCTATGCAGCATTGGGGGCTTTATGATTTTTACCGAATGATGTCTCTGAAAAAAAATTTCTAAGACTGAATTTTCCCAATATGCCTTTAAAGGTTTTTGTTTGTTTTATATATGGCTCAGCTGAGATACTCAAATATCTCATTTTTAATTGTAGTAAAAATTTACAATTTGATTTTTTCAAAAGTCAAATGGTAATCACCTGTTAACAAAGATGTTAAATAATAAAATAAAAAGAGGGACAGATATGAGATTTTTCAAAGGAAAAAATCATTATGATTTAGTGATAAATAATATATAGGTATCATAGGAAAATTTTGAGCCTGGATGACTGGGAAAATGATGCTACTAGTGGTGGAACAATGATATACTTTCTCCTGAGTCTATGTTGTTAATTACAATCATGCACTGGTGTTATTAAGACAACTACAGATACAGAATTACAAGCTCAGTGTTAGAAATATCTTTCCCTAGAACCTGTGACAATCTTCCCATGTGGCCCTCCAAATACCATCCTATTTCTCTTATTTGAGAAAATTCTTATACTCCATCCTAATTTGTTGTCCTTTGACTCTGATTCCCCATCGACTTTATTGTAAGTTATATCATACACACATCTACACTTTAAAAAACAACAGAGCCAACACCTGTGTATCCACCATGAGCCAGGTTAAGAAACAATACCTTTGAAACCCCGTATGTCCCCCTCCCTAAGTGAACCTCCCTCTCCCTCTCCTTTTCCCCTCCAACAGAAGTAACCAATACCCTGATAGTTGAGATAATCATACTGTGGCTTTTCTCTATACTTTTTTCATTTATAAATGTAACACATACAAAAATTTAAAGTTTGCCTATTTTTAAACTGTACATAAATAGACACTACTTGTAAGACCTCTTTCTTTCAGACAACACTATCTTTCTGAGATTCACTTATGTTGCTGTTCACTCATTTATGTTTACTCATTTATGTTCACTCATTTTCACTACATATGAATATGCCAAAATTTATCTATTCTACTGTTGATGGACATCTGTTTTTATGTTTTTGCTGTTAGGAACAATGGTGCTGTAGGCATTCCTATACATGTGTACTGACAGAAACACACAAGTATTTCTGGAATATACAATGAGAAGAAATACAGAGTAGGAACATCTATAACTTTTCTAGTTAGCGTTATGATGTCTCCTATAGTAACTGTAACTGCAAAGTTTTGCAGTCCAACTAGCAATTACTTCACATTCACAATAATACTTAGTATCTGTCAGATTTAATATATCATATGTGGTTCTAATTTCTCTGACTAAATGAGGTTATGCCTATTTTGAGTTCCTTTGGCCATTTGGGCCTTTCATGTGTTATTTTATTTTTTTTACTACTTCTCTACAAAAATTCTCTATATATTCTTGCTAATAATCTTCTGTTATATGTTGTACCAAATACTTTCTCCAAAGTTGTGGCTTATCTTTTCAGTTTCTTTATGGTGTCTTCTGATGAATTTGATGAGTTTTTAATTTAAATGTAATCAAATACATATATATATTTCTCAATTATGGCTTTTTATGTCATAATATTCTTCCTGAGACTCAGGTCATTAAGACAGTTTCTTATATTTTCTTCTAAAGTTTTACAGAACTTACTGTATAGCACAGGGAACTGTTCTCAATACTCTGTGTAATGACCTGTATGAGAAAAGAATCTGAAAAAGAGTGGTTATATGTATATGTATAACTGATACACTTTGCTATACAGCAGAAACTAATGCAACATTGTAAATCAACTATAGTCTAATAAAATTTTTTTTAAAAATAAAGTTTTACAGGGCTTCCCTGGTGGCGCAGTGGTTGAGAGTCCGCCTGCCGATGCAGGGGACACGGGTTCGTGCCCCTATCCCGGAGGATCCCACATGCCGCGGAGCGGCTGGGCCCGCGAGCCATGGCCGCGGAGCCTGTGTGTCCGGAGCCTGTGCTCCGCAACGGGAGAGGCCACAGCAGTGAGAGGCCCGCGTACAGCAAAAAAAAAAAAAAAAAAAAAAAAAAAAAAGTTTTACAAAGCCTTTTATATTCAGGACTGTAACCCACTGTCATTTTGATCTTTGTGTATGGTAACACAATTTCCATTTTTTCCCCATGGAAAACAAATTTTTCCAGCACCACTTCCTGAAAAGCCCTTCCTTCTGCTTATCTGCCCCACCTTATTGTTCTTTAAGATTTTCTTTTATCTTCTTAGTCTTTTGCAGATATGTATAAATTTTGGAATCAGCTTGTCAAGTTCCAAAAAGAAAATAACAATTAAAAAAACCCACCTGTTAGGATTCTGATTAGAATTGCATTGAATATTTTGTTTTAGATTACATCATTATCAAGAGTAATACTAGCCAGCAGCTTTTCTTTCTCATACCAACCTTATTCTGGAATAGTTGGTATAAAATAAGAATTATTTGAAACTTGAGTGTTTGGTAGACACTGGCTAAAACCATCTTGGCTTAGGGTTTTATTTGTGAGATGATTCAATCTCCTTAATATAGGATTACTGTAGTTTTCTATTCTTTACTGTTTTGATAATTATATTTTTCTAGGAGATTCATATTAAGTTTTCACATTTGGGGCATTAAGTTGTTCATAATTATGTTGAATGCCTGTGGCATCTGTAATGATAATCACTTCTTATTCCTAATTTTTCAAACTTTTTTCCTTGATAAAATCTCACCTGAGATTTGTCAATTTTGTCTTTTCCAAGAACAACACGGGTTTGTTGAGCCCCTTTATTATATGTTATTAAATACTTAATTACTGCATTTAGTCCTTCTTATTTCTTTCTTTCAACTTACTATGGGCATATTTTGCTGGTTCTTAAATTCTTAAGGTGAATGCTTTAGCTCATTCATCTTTATCTTTTTCTTTATAAGCAATTAAAGCTACAAATTTCTCCCCAAGAACAGCTTTAGTAGCATCTTAAACATTTTCATAGGTAGTATTTTTGTCATTGTGCAGTTCAAATTATTTTCTGATTTTCTTTATGATTCTTTGACTCTCGGTATCCTGTTACTGGTTTCTAAAGGTGAGATACGTCACCAATCAGAACAGATAAAGCCACAGATAATTGGTATGACTTACCCAGTGCACAGTGGCTGAGTATCACCCCTGTATTTCTACCTTAATGACACTGGACTGCCTCCCTTGGAGGAAAATTTCCTATCAACTTAGCTCTGGGAAGCAAATCAGCAGGAATTTTTGATCAGCATCTTTAAAGAGGAGCCACAAGTCTTTGTCTTCAAACAGTGAACCTGACTCTGGTTCTTTTTGTTTTTTAGTCCCCCATCATCCTTCAGGAGTCAAATTTTTCAGGAGTCATCCTTCAGGAGTCAAACCTTGCCTGCTCAGCCTCACTCATCCCTCAGTATTTCTGATCCATTTCTGCTCCATGGTGATATCTTGTTCTTGAGCTCACTATTCCTTTTTAAAGGTTTTCTCTTATATGTCTAGGGCAGATGGATGTCAATACATGAACTTTATTATACTATTTTGACCAGAAGTGCCAATTCATCTTTAAGTCCTATTTCATGTTCACAGAAAATGAAAGTGAGATTTGAAAACTGTTAAGTTCACACTATAATATAAAATCAACACTATTATATAAATTAATGATAACTGTTACAGTTTCAAAACTCTATTTTTTAAAACTTAAAAATCTAGAGACAGATTTAAAAGTTTTCAGCTTTTTTTCAACCTACTTGTAAAGATAAATTACAGTGCAGAAAATGTCATCTGTTGAGAGTGAAATAAAAAAACAGTTGCAAAGAGTTTTGAGAAATACAGAGAAAACCTGCAGAACATCTCCCCAATCATTTTCCCAGTAGAACACGTCTTGGTTTTTAATACACAAACTTCATAAAAATTATTTCTCAATGTAAGATATTTTGGCCAATGTTTAAATAGGAAAAGATTTATATTTGTCCATGCCAAAACTCAATTCGCATTTTAAACAAGAGTGTGCAAAGAAAAGTTCTGAGTTACATTCCAAATATAACTGATAGATGGTCAGAATCACAATTAAAAAAGCATGCCAAGTATCAAAGTGATACAAAACACAGGCATAATACTCAGTGTCAGCCACTTCCTGAGACCGTGTACTTGTCCTAAATGTATTTCCACAGCCTTTTATATTTATTTCATCCTGTTTTCCCCAGTGTTGAATGAGTCCCAAAATATTTAAGAAAATGTTGAAGGAAAATACTGAGGATGGGGAAAAAGCAATTATAATGGAAGAAAAGATTTTACTGTATATGAAATGGATTTGTTACCCTTATTTTTTGTTTGTTAAACATTACAATATTTTACTTATATGTAGGTGAATTTACAGTGTCTGTTACATTTTTGAAATTGATTAGGAAGTTTGAGTTGATGACTACTGTTTCAATTTTTTCCTATTTAAAATAAAGGCAAACAGATTCCCAGGCAGCATTTTCCACATAAAACATCTGATTTTTAGGAACAGATTCCTGACCTCAGTGGGAGATGAATGTATTGTTTAAAAACAGGATCCTCTTGGTTTCTACTATTGAGAACTAACAGACTTTTACATATAATTAAATCATACGAGAACCACTGTAACTATAAGAAAAAAATCAACAGTTTATATTTGACCATTTTTAACCTAAAAAAATGACAATTTCAGATGGTTAAACCTAAGAGAAATGTAAATTTCACCCCAAATTTAGATGTCAGGATAATTTATAAAAATAATATCTACTAAATCAAATAATGTAAATATATAAAATATTTTGAAATCATAATCTTTATTTCAAAGTCATTTATGTTTAGTTCACTTTAAGAAATATCTTTACAGCATTTAAGCCTCAACTTTTCGTTATGGTGAAATCAAAGGGAGAAAGTCCATATCTCAAATTTTAAAAATCTGTTAGTAAATATTAAGACAAGTGATTTTTTAAAAAGAAAAAACCCCACAAATGACTGAACAGAAGAACAAACACCTGAATTCAAGCCACCTTTGCCCCAGTGAACAAAAATAACAAATACGTGCATTCTATATTTCAGGACTTTCTAATCTTTAAAATTAAGATGGCTACTTAAGATTGCTATTGGTGCTATTTAACTTGCCATAAAATCTCATCTATTTATTTAGCTGTCAAAAACAACTTTTACATGTTGACAATTGCCTTTGGTCTTTGAAAACAGGATCCTATTATATGTTTCCTAGTTCACAGCTGAATTCACAGCAGCTGTGAGGCTAAGAAATGCCAGCAACCAATTAGGCTGGCATAAACCTTGTCTAGCATATAAAGTATAATTTGGCTGCAAATGCAGAAGGCAAGAGCTAAAATAAAGCAGTCAAGAATACTAATAAAATATCATTACAAGTATTTAAAGTCGGAATATTTAAAATGCTAACAAATATATGTACATTATTAAAAGGATATAGTGGTAGAAGGTAAGGAAAAATATGAAAAAGTGACAATCAATTCTTTTCAGACCCATGCTGTTTTTACAGAGGTTGCAGCTGTTTGTGACATACCTAGGATTACAAACTCCATGTTTTTTTTCTATTTCTAATTACCCTAATCATAGAGTTGAGGTATACATAAGCATACATGCAACAAGTCTTCCTAAAAAGTAAACATTATTTTTATCAGTCCCTCTTGAGCTGTTCCCATAAAATTTTCTTTTCATATTTCTAAAATAGTAAGATGCAAATAAAGTTTTCAAAACTGAAACATGAAAGAATAACACAACTAAAATGATTAGTGAAAATAAAACTTGAATTGTGATTGTTTCTAATGGCTATTTACAAACCTTTAGAAGTTAATATCTATTTTTGTTTAAAGTTTGATAAATTTAAAGACACTGACAAAAATCAATGCTTTATAAATATCATTAGCTAAAAATATTAAAAATTTTTACACAAACTTTGGATAAACCAGTAGTCACTGGTCATTCATGTGCACATAGCCATGCAAGGAAAACAAATCTAGATTATATGCTAATAAATTAAATAGTTCTCTAGTATATCTATTCTTTTTTTTTGCTTTTCTTTTTTTTTTTTTTTTTTTGCGGTACACGGGCCTCTCACTGTTGTGGCCTCTCCCGTTGCGGAAAACAGGCTCCGGACACGCAGGCTCAGCGGCCATGGCTCACGGGCCTAGCCGCTCCGCGGCATGTGGGATCTTCCCGGACCGGGGCATGAAGCTGTGTCCCCTGCATCGGCAGGCGGACTCTTATCCACTGCGCCACCAGGGAAGCCCTAGTATATCTATTCTTGATAAAACATTTACTAAGCTCAGTTTTCAATCAGAACACCACTGCATAATTTGAAAGGCTTTTTTTTTTTACTGGCTTTTTAAAAAACGGTAAGAAAAACTAGTTTTCTCCTCTCTGCAAACAGGGACTAAGAGGAAAAGTATAACCATCCATACTAGGAAGAACAAAAAATTAAATATTACTCTGAATTATAAAATCACACATTCAGAACAAGTGCTTGGCATGATGTTGCTTCCAGAGGGTGAGTAAAATACATATGCTTACTCAAGTCAAAGTAGTTGGTAAATAAATATCTGAAAGAAGCTCTTTCTTGCAAGTCAGTTCCTACCAGAAGAGAATCCTGATAAATTTTCTTAAAACACACTAACCTCAAAACTCTTGAAACTTCATATCATGTGATTAAAATCCATCTTAAATAGGCTTCTTATTATTTCTTAAATTTTATATAAAATATTGATTCCAGTAAAATAAATCAACTGTATAGTTATAAGAACCAGTGCCAGTGTAGAATGCAAATTTGAGCGCATCTTTCCAAGTAGAGTCATAGCAAAATGTATTACGTTAATTAACGTTTGTTGTCTAAGGAGGTTTGTTTTAAAACTGTCTTTTAAAACATACAATTCCTTTCTTCAACTTATTAAAAGGATGCTCCTTCAGGAACATGAAGATATTCCAATGGGAAAAAATTGGGAAAAATGGAGATTTCCACAATGCTGCTTTAAAGTAGAATATGACAATCAAAGGATGTTACTACGAGCATTCTTTGGAAAATGAAAAATGTTAAATACACAGTAATATTCATACATTATTTTTTGTCTTGCCAGCTACCTCAAAGCTGTTTATAATTTATTATTTATATTCTCTACAACAGTAAATGTCAATGTTCCTATATGCCACTGACCAATAAATGAGGACAGACAATAGTCTGGTGATTTTTCAGAGATCATTACAGCAGATCCAGTAGAAGTCACACTCCCAAACTCTGATATCCAGGTTTTGTTAGCTAATCTAAGCAGTGATGAAAAGAATCTTTAACGAGGACTATGTAAGCGTCACACCTTCTTCAACAGCTCTGGTGGAACAAGGAGCCATTAGAGAAGGGCACAAATAATGCCTCAGCTGACAGTGGTTAACAGTGCTGTTGCTGTTTAGTAAACCCCTGGGGAATGTGACTTCGCCAAACATAGAGACCTTTTTGTTTTGGTTTATCACATTTAAGATGTTACTGTTTATAACTAAATTTAAAAGTTTCAGCATTTCCTTTCTTACACTTTAAATACAAAGCTGGAATTCTGAAAAATGGGAATGGTACGGCTAAGAATTTTCACGAAGAAAATACAACTTAAAAATGGGACAAACGTCATTAATACTGTAAACAAACTACAAATTTTCAAAGTCTTAACTCGTACGTCCATTGTTTTGAAAAAGGATGTGAAAATTCAATACTGCCCAGTTTCTCTGGGCCGACAGGGAATTTCAGATCTTGTTGGGTTTTTACAGCAATGATTGAACCACACTGCACGCTAACAATTTGGGTAAAACTATCATTTAGAAGGGCCCATCATGCAGCTTTTAAGAAAATTTCCATCCTTATTTACCTACACGGATTAATAAAAAAATGTCACAAAGGGGCCATGATCCCATTAAAAAGTATTAAATCACTGTAGTTTCCTGATATTATTATGCATATTTGGGATTGGGGAAGAGAGGGTTTAAAAAGTGTCCAAAACCACTAGTAAAGAAAACATAAAAACTGAATTTCTAAAATCATAAGTTATCTGATTAGGGTTCTAGCTGAATTAGTGAAAATGTAAACAAACAAACCAACCTTAGAAAACAGCACTTAAAAAAACTTCATTAAGTTTATTAACTAAAGTTTAATAACTAAATAAATCTCAATACATTTTAATTAAAAGATCATTCTCCTAGGTGACAGAATATCCAAAATACACCTTTATTCATTTGTTTAACGATAAAAGACTTGCAAAGTTTTATAGTGGTGGTGTTAAAATAACATGTTGCTGACAGTCCAAAGTCTTTTAGGATACATGCTCCCGAAGCAAGAACTAATCCAAAGTTTTGAAGAACTACTTTTCACAGATACCTGCTGCATATATTGAGCAATGCTATCTAATTGCTCTCTGGCTTAAATTCCTATTTACTCAAAAGGGAATTCCATACCAATACAGCTGCATTATTCTGGGAACTTTTTATATCTACATGTACATATCATCTTCTGTTATGCTTAAATACATCCTAACAAGAGCTAGGGATATTTTGGAATGTTTTTCAACCGTTTCCAACAGCAGTAACCCAGGTAATGTAGATCTATGCATATATTTATTAACAAAATTTAAACATAACTCAGAAAGCTGCCAAAAACATTATAAAACATTGTAACATTATAACATTATTTAACATTGTAACATTATAAAGCATTATAACATTATTTGTTATAGCAGCCTATGCAGACTAATATGTCCGCTTTCAAATGGTAGAGGACATAATCAGGAAGTAGGAATACAAAGATAAACAGGGCACATTCCCCGTCCTGTGCCAAAATCTCAAGCCATGATTGCAATGTCACTACTTCTCCCAGGAATCTGTCATCACAACCAATCTCTGCTCCACTCTACTATGGAAACCTATGATGGTAGTGGCTCTAACCCAGGGAAATTTCTACTTTTAATGCCTGGCCAATGTGGATTAAGAGAACAGATAATCACTCCTTTAAACCCTTTTACCACTAAGGTAAAATGTGGAATAGCAAATTCAGTGTGGCTAGAGCAAAAGGTATACAAAGAAAAGTAGAGTCATAGAAGCACATAACACATAAACAAATACAGAGTGTAGGTAGTATCAAAGTTTCATGGGACAGTGTGATTAGGGGAAAAAATTTAAAACAGCTCTTTGGAGAAGGGCAATAATGAAAAAAAGGTCTGGAAAACACTGATATAGACAGTACTTAAGGCAAGGAAAGTGGATGTGATCACCAAGAGAATGAGGGTAGACATCCTGGTCTTCAATGTATAGAGTCAGGGAGTTAATGAGATACCAGCAAAGAAGATCAAGAAGTTGCCAGAGAAAATAAGAAAAATCCAAAGAGTAAAGTCTTAAAAGTCAAGTGAAGAAGGTATTTCAAGGAAGAGAGAATGAATCAACTGTGTCAAATGCCGTTAACAGATCAAGTAAAACAAAAGCAATGTCTAAAAGTGAAAGTGCGATTAAGAGTTATCACTTTTTCAGATGAGAGAAATAACATTCCAATATGCTGATGGAAATAATTCAGTAAAAAAGAAAATATTGGGCTTCCCTGGTGGCGCAGTGGTTGAGAGTCCGCCTGCCGATGCAGGGGACACGGGTTCGTGCCCCGGTCCGGGAAAATCCCACGTGCCACGGAGCGGCTGGGCCCGTGAGCCATGGACACTGGGCCTGCGCGTCTGGAGCCTGTGCTCCGCAGCAGGAGAGGCCACAACAGTGAGAGGCCCGCGTACCGCAAAAAAAAAAAAAAAAAAAAAAAAAAAAAAAGATAGATAGATAGATACAGCACAAAGAGAGAACGGATGAAGTAGTAATTTTGGACAGGTGAAAAGGCATAGGATATAGTGAACAAGTAAAGGAAATTGGCCTAAAATGGGAACAGAAAAAGTTTATCCATGGCAAAGTAAGGAAGGCAGATTTACAGGTGCAGATACTGGTACTTGGTTAGATACAGCAGATTTGTAAAAGTTCTTTTCTGATTGCTTATATTTCTCAGTGGGGAAAAGGGAAGCAAGGTCATCTGCTGAGAGTGTGGGTGAGTAAATAAACACTAAGGATTTTATGACAAAAGTTAGCTAGGAAAGAATGAATGGGCTAGAGATATGATTGCTCATTCAAGGAAAGTAGCCATGAATTTAAATTGTGACCAGTAAGCATAATTATGATTTTTTCCCTCCAGTCATTTTCAGACAACCTAGAAAGGGCAAGGAGGTTTAAAACATGTAGAAGGGAGTGATCTGAGGTTTTGCCGATCAAGAGAGGGGGCAAGGGAGTATAAGTTACACATATAAGGGAGGGTTTATTAGAAAGTGAGTTCATGAGGGAAAGATAGGAACAATAAAAAGTAGTAGGATTATAAATCCTGGTGGAGTCAAAAGATTAGTGGAGTCAGGATACTAGAGGGAATACGCTGGAAAGACAGAATGGTGACTGAAAACTGGGATGCATGAAACTGAGATTATGAAGATGTCAGGAATATAGTGTGCTAATTAAGGCCAAGGGTAAGATCACTGGAAAGAAGGAAGGAAGGGGGGGGGCAAGGGGGAGGGAGGGAAGGAGAGAGGGAGTGAAGGAGGGAGGGAGGAAAGCAATCCAAAGAACTGAGAGGAGAGGGTACTAGAAAGATCATCTATATATGAATGATGCAATTACCAAAAAATATGATAGGAATAGGGTAGGAGAGAATAACAGTGAGTCAGGAGCAAAAGTCTTCAAGGAATTAGGGAAGTTGGCAATGTCTGAAGTTTCTATCTTGGGAAACCAGGTATATGGTGCTTCTATTAACCAATATAAGGAACACAAAAATGTAGAAATCTGGAGATAAAGGCAATGGATTCCATTTTGATGAGTTTAATTAGAAATACCAGCAGGAAATCCATGTGGTAGTATCTAGAAGGTGGACCTGAAACTAAAGAGAAAGATTAGGTTTGAGGGGGCATTTTAAAAAGTTTTTATTTAAAAATTTTAAATCTATTATGAAAATTACAAACATACTATAAATACCAAATACTCTTCATTTAGTTTCATTAATTTTAACACATGGCCAATCCTATTGCCATTCCTCCCACCACGACTGTATTACTTTGAAGCAAATCCCAGATATCATATCAATTCATCCATATTTAACTTCAGTATGTATGCAGATGTAATTTTACGGGGTTTTTACATTCTCTTTTTAAAAAGAAATACCTTCTTATGAATTTATTTTCCTCTTTTCCCAGACAATTTAGTATAGCTGGAGGGTTTTTAATAAACTGAACTACATGCCATTGATCTGTTTTAAAATAATATTGAGGATATGATCATGAAAGAAACCAAACCAAAATAAATCATCTTTACCATAATTCAAGTTTAAACTCTACTTCCCACGTAGCTCTCTATGCTTGATTTTGTGCTGTCTTACTATGGTTCCTCTAAATCCCAGACATATTATACTACATATGCACACCTACACATATAATAGGAACCCTTCAACTCTTGTAACAAAGACAGATGACTTCACAACTAGGATTCCAATACATCCCAAAGCCTTATTAATCCTGTATCAAAAAACTGCAGTATACTTGCTAACAATGCTAAAATAATCTGCTCTCTATGTTCAAAGGTCAAGAATGGGTGTTAGGATCAAGGAAGAACATATGTAAATATTTTAGGTGATATAGGTCATGGAAAGGACTACAGAGGTAAAAGGACATAAAAGTAGATCACATTTTGAATTAGGCAATGGTTTCTTAGATATAACAAAAGCAGAGCAACAAAAGAAAAGAACGATAAATTGGACTTCATCAAAATTAAAAACTGTTGTGCTTCAAAGGATACTAATCAAGAAAGAGAAAAGACAACCCATGCAATGGGTGAAAATATCTGCAATGCATATAAAACAGTTTCCAGAATATTTAAAGAATTTTTACAGCTCAACAATAAAAAGATAAATAACCTAATTTTTTTAATGGGCAAAGAATTTGAGGAGACGTTTCTCTAAAGAAGATATACAAATGGCTAGTAAGCACATTCACACCCATGAGAATAACTATAATAAAAGACAGTAACAAGTTTTGGCAAGGATGTGGAGAAACTGGAATCCTCAAATATTATTGGTTAGAGCGTAAAATGGTGTAGCCATGGAAAACAGTATGACACTTCCTCAAAATGTTAAACATAGAGTTACCACATGACCCAGCAATTCCACTCCTAGGTATATATATATACACCCAAGGAAACTAAAAAACATACGTCCACACAAAAATTTGTAGGTGAATGCTACTCACAATAGCAAAAAAAACTATAAACAACTCAAATATCAACTGATGAATGAATAAGTAAAATGGATTGTTATTCAGGCACAGAAAAGAATAAAATACTGAAACATGCTACAACATGGATAAACTCTGAGCACAGACTATGCTAAGTGAAAGAAGTTAGACATTAAAGGTAACATATCGTATGGTTCCACCTATATGTAATGTCCAGAACATGCAAATCCATAAAGACAGAAAGTTGATTAGTAGATGTTAGGGGCTGGAGTGAAGGAGGAATGCAGAGTGACTGCTAATGGGTATGGGTTTCTTTTTGGAGCGATGCAAATGTTCTGAAATCAGTGATAATAGTCACACAACTTTGGGAATATACTTAAAATCACTGAATTGTACCCTTTAAAAAGGCGAATTTTTTCCCCTCATCTGGAATTTAATTTTTTTCCTTTTCTTTACGGAGATATAATTGATATATAACACTATATTAGTTTCAGGTGTACAACATAATGATCTGTATATATTGTGATATGATCACCACAATAAGTTGACATCCATCACCACACACAGCTACAAATTTTTTTTCTTGTGATGAGAACTTTTAAATCTACAGTCTTAGCAACTTTCAAATATACAATACAGTATTATTAACTATAGTCACCATGCTGTACATTATATCCTATGACATTTATTGAATAACTGTAAGTTTGTACCTTTTGATTCCCTTCTCCCATTTCACCTACCCCCTCATTCCCCACCACCTCCCACTTCTAGCAACTACCAATCTGTTTTAGGCACCTGAGTTTGGTTTTTTGCTTTGTTTTGTTTTTAGATTTCACATATAAGTGAGATCATATGGTATTTGTCTTTCACTGTCTTATTTCACTTCACATAGCGCCCTCAAGGTCCATCCATGTTGTTGCAAAAGGCAAGACTTCATTCTTTCTTTACGGTGGAGTAATATTCCATTATGTATTATGTATATACACACACACACCTTGTATCTTCTTTATCCATCCAACCACTGATGGACACTTTAGTTGATTCCATGTCTTGGCTATTGTAAAAAGTTGCAATGAACATAGGGATACAGATTTTTTTTTGAGATAGAATTTTGTTTCCTTCCAACAAATACACAGAAGTAGAATTGCTAGATCATATGGTAGTTTTATTTTTAATTTTTTAAGGAACCTCCATACTGTTTTCCATAGTGGCCACACCAATTTACATTCCCACCAACAGTACACGAGGGTTTCCTTTTTTCTACATCCTCACCAACACTTATTTTTTGACTTTTTAATAATAGTCATGCTAACAGGTAAGGTGATATCTCATTGTAGTTTTGATTTGCATTTCCCTAATAATTAGTGATACTGAACATCTTTTCATGTACCTGTTGGCCATCTATACAGATGTCTTCTTTAGGAAAACGTCTGTTCAAATCCTTGGCTCATTTTTTAAACAGATTTATTTTTTGCTATTAAATTCTTTAAATATTTTGGATATTAAATCCTTATCAGATATATGGTTTGTAAATATTTTCTCCCGTTCCGTAGGTTGTCTTTTCATTTTGTTGATGCTTTCTTTTGCTGTGCAGAAGGTTTTTAGTTTGATGTAGTCCCACTTGTTTACTTTTGTTTTGTTGCCTAAAAAGGGTGAATTTTACGCTATGTGAATTACACCTCAGTTTTTTGAAAAAGGTAACTAACTAAAAAGAACACAGGGAAATAGGAGATGATCAATAACAGAACTCTGGGAAACATTAACATTTAAGAAGTTGATAAGGAGCATGAATTTAGGAGATTAAGAAGAATAGTTCAAAAAGAAGAGAACTCATATAACACAATACCATCAAGCCCAAGAAAACCATTTTAGAAACAGGAGGAGATTACAATTAGCAAAAAAAAAAAAAAAAAAAAACTTCACCTTTACCAGTAATAATGCAAATTTAAGTAACAATTCACCATTTTGGCCTAAGAAAAGGTTTAAAAAAAAACTTTATTGAGGTATAACTCACATAACATACAATTCATCGCTTAAAGCATACAATTTAATGTTTTTAGCATATTCAGATATTTATAACCATTACCATAGTCAATTTTATAACATTTTAATCACCTCAAAAAGACACGGTTATCCTTGAGCTATATTACCCTCCCCTTCCTCCAATAATCACTAACAATCATAAGCAATCACTAATCTACTTTCTGTCTCTACAGAGATTAAGTTTATTGATTCTGCCCTCAATAGCGAGACAATTTACTTAAGGGAGTTAACTAAGTACAAACTGATAGAAATACAGGCAAGTACTTCATTAGCATAAACTATTTAACTGTATTCAGAGTCTCAAAGCTCCCAATCTAAACTATTATTTAGTAAGGCTGTTCAAGTTTATTAGGTTAAAAACTATAATGTGGGCTTCCCTGGTGGCGAAGTGGTTGAGAGTCCGCCTGCCGGTGCAGGGGACACGGGTTCGTACCCCGGTCCGGGAGGATCCCACATGCCGTGGAGCAGCTGGGCCCATGAGCCATGGCCGCTGAGCCTGTGCGTCCGGAGCCTGTGCTCCGCAACGGGAGAGCCCGCAATAGTGAGAGGCCCTCGTACCGTAAAAAAAAGCCCAAAAACTATAATGTCCATTTTTCAAATTTTTTAATTAAAAAAATCACTTTCTTCTCATAATCACACACTAGAACTTGAATGTTTTTCATTATATGTCCAGACCTTATAAACACTTTAAAAATTAAACCTGTTATCTTTTTTTTTTAAATAAATTTACTTATTTTTGGCTGCGTTGGGTCTTCGTTGCTGCATGCAGGCTTTCTCTAGTAGCGGCGAGCTGGGGCTCCTCTTCGCTGCAGTGCACGGGCTTCTCACTGTGGTGGCTTCTCTTTCTTGCGGAGCACAGGCTTTAGGCGCGAGGGCTTTCAGTAGTTGCAGCATCTGGGCTCTAGAGCGCAGGCTCAGTAGCTGTGGCGCAGGGGCTTAGTTGCCCCGCGGCACATGGGATCTTCCCGGACCAGGGCTTGAACCCGTGTCCCCTGCATTGGCAGGCAGATTCTTTTTTTTTTTTTTTTTTTGCGGTACGCGGGCCTCTCACTGTTGTGGCCTCTCCCGTTGCGGAGCACAGGCTCTGGACGCACAGGCTCAGCGGCCATGGCTCACGGGCCCAGCCGCTCCGCGGCATGTGGGATCTTCCTAGACCGAGGCACGAACCCGTATCCCCTGCATCGGCAGGCGGACTCTCAACCACTGCGCCACCAGGGAAGCCCAAACCTGTTATCTTTTAAGGGCCATTTAACTTCAGGGAAAAAAAAACAAAACAAACGTTCTATAGGCACAGTATGAACTTCATAATCCAAGCTAACCTCAAAAACGTATGTTTGTACACTGTATGGACAAGGATATGAGGAAACAGGCACTTCTGCAGATAGGAAGGTAAATTCACACACTCTCTATAGAAGCAAACTGGCAAGATCCATCAAAATTTAAAATGAACAATTCTCTGACCCAGCAATTCTCCTTCTAGGACTTTATCCTACAGATGTAGTCATGTATGTAAAAAATGACATAAGCTCAAGATTATTCAGTACAGTACTTGCTGTACAGTAGCTAAAGAATGGGCATAATCTTAATTGTGGTATATATAATCACTAATAAAATGCAGCTATGAAAAAGAATGAGTAAGTGAAGTAAGTCAGAAAAAGACAAATATCATATGATATCGCTTATATGCAGAATCTAAAAAAATGATAGAAATGAACTTATTTACAAAACAGAAACAAACTCACAGACTTAGAGAGCGAATTTACAGTTACCAGGGAGGAAGCGGGGGAGGGACAGACTGGGAGTTAGGGATTGACATGTACACACTGCTATATTTAAAATAGATAACCAACAAGGACCTACTGTATAGTACAAGGAACTCTGTTTAATATTCTGTAATAACCTAAATGGGGAAAGAATTTGAAAAAGAATAATACATGTACATGTATAACTGAAACACTCTGCTGTACACCTGAAACTAACACAACATTGTTAATCAACTATACTCCCAATATAAAATAAAAATTTTAAAAAAAGAAAAAGAATGAGACTGTTATTTATGTACTGAAAGGTTCTCTAAGATATTTTTGTTATTATTAAGTGAAAATAAAATTAAGAAGCACCAGTGTGTACAATATGCCGTCTGTAGGGAAAAGGTACACATTTACACACGTTGCTACTCAAAACAGGTAATTAAATTTAAAAAAGAAAGTATACGTTAAAAGCAATGACACATACTTTGTTATGTCATACTTTTTTTTTATTTTTTTTTTTATTTTTATTTATTTTTTTAATTAGTTTCTGCTTTATAACAAAGTGAATCAGTCATACATATACATCTGTTCCCACATCCCTTCCCTCATGCATCTCCCTCCCTCCCACCCTCCCCATCCCACCCCTCCAGGCGGTCACAAAGCACCGAGCTGATCTCCCTGTGCTCTGCGTGTTATGTCATACTTTTGATGCCTGGAGGATGAACACAAATCAATTTTTACCAGAATGTCAAAATTTGAATAGACAGAGTAGTGAAAGAATAGCACAGCTAGATATTCATTTAATCACTGGTTCAGCAAACAGATAATTTATTAAGGGTGTAGAGATCCTCTGCTAGGCACTGGGGATATGATGAAACTTGAGTCTGACCAGAGACAATTAAACACATAATACTGTCCCATGAGTGTTCTGACAGAGTAAATAGAGGGGACTCAGAGAACATAAAGCAGGGGACCCATCCTGGTCTAGGAATCGAAGAAGGATGAAGTGTTTAACATACACAAAAAAGCAACAGCAGTTAGATAGGTTAGGTACAAGTTCTAAGAGCTCAGTGTCTGGAGTGCCTCAGGTAAGTGGCAAGAAATGAGACTGGAGAGGAAAGTCAGATTGTTCAGGGTCTACAGTAGCCTATGTTACAGAGCTGGGGTTTTTTTATCCAAAGGGTAAGAGAGGTAAAGGAAGTTATCAGAAAGTTTTAAGCAGGTGATCATGTTTGAAAGGTTATTCTGAAAAAGTAATCAACCAAAGGTAGAGAGACCTTAAGAATTTATTAGGAATTTGTTGCAGCAGTACAGATGAGACATAATGCTAGCCTGACCAAAGTATAGTAGAGGGATGGAAAAATGTAAGGACTGAAGAGGTACTTGAGCAGTGAAGAGAACCTGATGAGAAGAAACAAGGTCAAGACAGAACAAGGAGTCAAGGAAGACATCTAGGTTTCTGACTGGGGTAACACGATGAATGAAAGTAATGAGAGATACTGAAGGAACAGATTTGGGGAATGGGGAATGGGTTCAATTTTGGACATGCTGTATTTGAGGTATTTATGAGCTATCCAAGTGAAGATAATTAGTAATTCATTAGACAAACAGAATGTGTCTTCAACTAGCCTGAGGTGAAGAGAAGCATTTAGTTCACCCAGAGAGAATAATACTGTGCAAGAAGTACTGCAGGGTTAGGACCAAGCCCTGAAGAACACCAACATTTAGAAAATGGAGAGATAAGGATGCAACTGCATAGATTAAGAAGGAAAGGTATGAGTGGTAGGAGGAAAATAAGTTTTATTTAATTTTAATTTCGTTAAGAAATGGCTCTTAATTAAACCTGAAAGGGCATGTAAGGTTAAAAGAAATGTATCACTCTTTTTTTTTTTAAACCGTAGTGACATTTTAGTTTTACACCAAGAATTTTTCTTTTCTTGTTAACTGAACTATAGGTGATTTACAACATTGTGCTAGTTTCAGGTATACAGCAAAGTGATTCCGATATACATACATATATATTCTTTTTCAGATTCTTTTCCATCATAGCTTATTACAAGACATTGAATATAGTTCGCTGTGCTATACAGTAAATCCTTGTCGTTTATCTATTTTATATATAGTGATGTGTTTCTGTTAATCCCATACACCTAATTTATCCTCCCCCTACCTTCCCCTGTGGTAACCATAAATTTTATCTATGTCTGTGAGTCTGTAAATAAGTTCATTTGTGTTGGTTTTTAGATTCCACATATAAGTGATATCATATAATATTTGTCTTTCTCTGTCTGACTTACTTCATTTAGTATGATTATTTCTTTTTTTGGCTGTGCCGCATGGCTTGTGGTATCTTAGTTCCCCAACCAGGGATTGAACCCAGGACAACGGAGTGAAAGCACTGAGTCCCAACCACTGGACCACCAGGGAATTGCCCAGTATGTTAATTTCTAGGTCCATCCAAGTTGCTGCAAATGGCAATATTTCATTCTCTTTTATGGCTGATTAATATTCCATTCTGTGTGTACACACACACACACACACACACACACACAACTTCTTTGACCATTCATCTGTTTATGGACACTTAGATTGCTTCCATGTCTTGGCTATTGTAAATAGTGCTGCTATGAACACTGGGATGCATCAAGTTAGAGTTTTTGCCTTTTCTGGATATACGCACAGGAGTGGGATTGCTGGGTCATATGGTAACTCTACTTTCAGTTTCATTTTGTTTTTTTTAAATGAAGTATAGTTGATTTACAATGTTGTGTTAATTTTTAGTTTTTAAGGAACCTCCATACTGTTTTCCATAGTGGCTGCACCAATTTACATTCCCACCAATAGTGTAGGAGGGTTCCCTTTTCTCCGCACCCTCTCCAGCATTTATTGTTTGTAGACTTTCTGATGTGTATCACTCAATAAAACTACATACATCCCAACGTCTAGGGCCATATTGTAATCAACTCTCAATATCACCTATAACTGGAAAATAATTTGTAAAAATGCAACACACATATTATCCCAAAACAATTTCAAAGAACAGTTTCATAAAAATAAAGATCACTGAATCTAGACAGGCGCCCCAATTAATCAATAATACCAGTGGACTCCTAGCAAGTAGGTCTAATATTGTATTTTCCTAACAATAAAGTTGCTCATCTAATAAGAAGCATTCTTTCACATGCTAGCGTATGTACTTGTCCAAACTTTGGGCCTAAACTTAGGCGATGCAGACAGACTCGAATAGTCTAGAACTTTTTTTTTTTTTTTTTTTGGCCGCGTGGCATGTAGGATCTTAGTCCCCCGAGCAGGGATCGAACCCATGCCCCTTGCACTGGAAGCACAGCATCTTAACCACTGGACCACCAAGAAAGTCCCTAGAACTTTTTTTCAAAAGAAATTATATAGCCAGAGTACCTGCACTGAGTACAATAGCTATTTAACATTCTGTTGTAACTGACAAAGTAGCCTATTCTAGGGGAAAGTCCTATACCTATTCCCTCAAAGGCATCAGATGAAGGGACTCATAATAATGGTCATGCTGCAAATGCTAGCTGGATTAATAAAAACACATGAAGGCAATCTATACTATAGAAAAAAAAAGAAAGTATTATTTAATTAATGACCTGACTTCCAATGCCTGGAACATTCATAGTACACAAAGAACTCTAAAGGAATTAGAATGTACAGGACTTTCGAGGCAGATAATCTATGTTCTGATGTCATATTTGCTACTTTATGTATGACCTTGGACAAGTCAATTTCCTCACTGTAGAAATATAAGCAAGTTTTGACCAATAGCAGTATTTCATCAGAGAGCTGTCTGTGGCTAAATTCTAAGACTTACCTCATTAATTAGGGCCTCAAATTGGTTCTAATTTCCTAAAAACCATATAGGTAAATCACTATATCCATTTCCCTTTAGCAGTCCATAGTAAACTACAGGCTTAAAAATACTACCTTCCCCACCCCGCAAAATTTAATGCTGTTTGCGTTCCCAACTCACTTTTCATAGGATGACATAATTAGATCTCATATGCATATCTTACATCAAGAATTACCTATAGTTTAACTAGAACAGGTAAACTCTTGTTTAAATTAAACCCTGGTCAATTTCAAGGATGAAGCTTCTAATACAATGCTTGGACATTTGTCATGCTATTTGAGCTATAAACTCAAAATGTCCATGGGCCAAAGTAAAGAGATGGAGGTAAAGTTGCTAAGCTTATCTGAATCCTCTCATTGCACTACAGCTCATTTAAAAATTTTGTCAGCGAACCCTAAGTATCTCATATTGGCCAACAGACTAAGGATAACAAAAATGAAGAGCAAAAATTTACCTTAACTGCAACCCTACTGGGTTGATCCTGATTCTTAAAATATTATAAATTCTTGTCACTAGTTGGTCCATTATTTAGAGAGTAGCTCCGACTTTTAACATACGAAGTTCGCCTGAAGTTTGCATACCTCCCTCCCTTTTAAAAGTAGATGTTTTTTGGGCTTCCCTGGTGGCACAGCGGTTGAGAGTCCGCCTGCCGATGCAGGGGACACGGGTTCGTGCCCCGGTCCGGGAAGATCCCACATGCCGCGGAGCGGCTGGGCCCGTGAGCCATGGCCGCTGAGCCTGCACGTCCGGAGCCTGTGCTCCGCCACGGGAGAGGCCACAGCAGTGAGAGGCCCGCGTACCGCAAAAAAAAAAGAAAGAAAAAAAAAAAAAAAAAGTAGATGTTTTTTAAGAGCAGTTTTAGGTTCGTGGCAAAATTAGACAGAAGGTACAGAAAATTCCCATATATCCCTTGTCCCCACATACCCACAGCCTCCCATACTATCAACATCCCGCACAGGGTACACTTATTACAATCAACGAACCTATACTGACACGTCATTAATACTCAAAGTACATATTTTACATTAGAGTGCATTCTTGGTGGTGTATCTTCTTTGAGTTTTGACAAATTTACAACATGTATTCACCATTACAGTATCATAAGGAATAATTTCACTGCCCTAAAAATCCACTGGGCTCTCTCTACTCATCCTTTGCTTACCCATTTTTAAGTCCTAAATTGCAAATAGTAGTTAAGAGATTCTAAATGCTGAAATGACATTCAGAATCTTGAGGATGAAAAGGGAAGGCAAAAGCCAGGGCAGAAAAAAAAATAGGCCAAAAATAAGAGCAAAGGAGAAGTAAAGGAGAGCAGGTACATTTTAAGAATCAAAACACTCCATCCCTTAAAGAGTCGAAGCCAGATCCTTTAAGTACTGTTTTTCCTTCCCATTCTCTTCTAGGAGTTCTGAGAGGGTCTTGGCTAATATACTATAACTGAGTCTTCTTAAGTAGGCAAAGCGTTACAGCTTAAGTAAATTCCTGATCTACATATAAACATTTATTGGAAGTGACTCATACCTTAGGCTCACTTATTTTTAAGATACTAATGGCAAAAACTATGAACAGTCTTGAGTTGGATGCTCTTTGATAGCACATTGTACACTGGCTCTGCAGTCCTCTAGGCTGTATTTGTGAATAGGATTAGCTTGATTAAACAGATTGAAGAAATTTTATAACCAACACTCAGCCTTCCCAAATGTTAAGTCTATTCCTTTCAACACATCTGCCCTTTATTCAGCACAAGTGATATATTGACTATAGCATCAATTCTTTTTACAGTGTTCTGTATTTCATCTGTTCCTTAACCACTGCTTACCCTCCTTGACTAATGCAATCTTATCCTTTCTAGCTCTCATTTTCAGTACTACTCTCCCTCTAATCTATCACTAATCACTAGCTAACTCCTATTACTGCTCTTAGGAGATTAAGTCCTACAGTAGTTTCCAAGTGTCCTAGAAATTAATTCCAAGATGCCTTACCTTACCTTCGTTGCCAAGTCTTTAATAAGGTGTCCCAGATTACTCCTCCTTCCTTCCTTTCCTCATCTATCACCCTCTGGTATGCCTGTTTTAAATGCCCTTTACCTGACAGCCCTCCATTTGCAGTTCACATGTTGTGCCACAGGCCTAGAATGCCTCCTTCCCCCCAAGGCAATCTACTGGTCATCTTCCTCCCATCATTAAAACTTCACTTGCCATGAGGCTTTGTCAGATTACTGTTAGGAGATGCTACTTTTTCTAAAATAATGGATCACAACCCTGGGTGCACACTGAAATCACCAGTGTATGAAGTTAAGTTTCACCAGCGTATGGGATGTCTTAAAATAAAATACTGAGGCCCTGGCTCCATATCAGACCAATTAAAATAGAATCTCTAGGCAAAGGACCCAGATACCGGTAGTGATAGGTGGGGAGTTGTTTATGTTTGGTTGTTTGTTTCCAAAGCCCCACAGGTGATTCTAATAAGCAGTCAGGGCTGTGAACCACTACACTAATCCTACCCAGGCTAGAAACAGAACTCCCATAACATTTATCCAATATGTTCTCTAAATATATCCATATCCCACATCCCAAAAATACACTTACCACATAGCCTTGACCAATATATATAATGTAAATATCTAAAATGCTCCTTCATGAGGCTTAAACACTTTACAGTAGTTTATACACTTGAGCACAGGGTTTCTCTTGTAAAATGGGAAGATACTGTCTACATTATAGGGTTGTCATGAAAGTCAAACGAGATACTGGATTTAGCAAAGCAACTGACTTATAAAGGGCACAAATGTTAAATCCCTTCAGGTATCAAGATTAACACCTGGATTCACTTTTTAAGAAAGAAACAAAACTCAAGTGGCAGTTTGGAAGATACAAGCTATCTGGATGAGGCTGAGTAGATAGCTCCTGGCCAAGAGTTCTAATCAAAGGGGTCATTCTTTGCATAATGTAGACACTCAACAAATTTCACCAGAAGTGTATCCCATCCTGATCCAACCCTTCCTTTAAAAAATTTTATATAGGTGAAATCTGGTTAAAATTAATGCCAAAACCAATAAAAACCTGGAGAAAAAGTCTTTGAAAGTAAGTAAAATATAGCCCAGGGAGGTGCCTGGTTCTCATAGTCCCTTGGCCACACTGTGTGAAGAGGCTGTTCCCAAATTACACAGAAGCACCATCAGCTGGCTCTATCTGCTTCCTTGGTCCCTGCGTTTACAAGCACCCCAACAAAGGATATCTAGAGAGGAATCTGCTGCCAGGGACTGGTCTGCCAGAAATTTAAAATGGAATAAACCTTATTCCTTTAAGTATCAAAACAAAGGTTAAAAGTTATAAAGTCAAAACTCAAATGAGTATTAGAGAACAGAAAATAGGCCAGTAATGACAAATAATGCCAATTTCAATCGACTGACAAGGGCTACCAGGACTGGTGGTGCTGTCTTTTAAGAAGAATTCTGAGACTGAATATATGGGTTTATCAGGAAGGCATGCCACGAGAGATAATGGATATTGGTCATGGGAAAAGGAGGTGAAAAGGACAGCATGTATGACATGTATTTTCCATCCAGAAGACGCATAACTTCAAGAGTCTTAAGAGTCTAAACCTAAAAAGGTAAGTGGTAATGATGTACACACAGAATGGCATAGTTCTATCAGTACTAATCATACTATGTTATCAATCATGTGTTTCTGAGGGCAAGAAGTGCGTGTATCTTATTCTTTTTTGTATCTCCAACACGCATCAGAATGACCTATATTTAACAGACTGTTAACAAAAGTATACTTAATTAACTCTATAATAAGAAAACAGAGAATTATGAGATCACATTATTTTGTGATATGACATAATCACTTAAGGTCTATACACCAAAATACTCTCACACCCTAATAAATGCCCATTTGAACTGCAAGCTTGATTGCAGTAGGTAGGTAGTGAGAAAAACAAGCAGTACCCAAAATGGGAAAGCCCAGGACTAGATCTAGAAGCACAACTTTTAAAAGGGACACCTCTCCCCTCATTTTACTCTTGGGAGATAGAAGCAAAAAGTTAAACTTAAGGTTAACCAACAATGAAATGATACTCCATTTCATTTTGCGTAAGTTTTCACTAGACAAATCCCAATCACCATGAACTTGTATTTAGTTCTCGTACATGGCACAACATCCACTATGTGTAATCAAGCACTTAAATATTTAATATGGTGAGGTTCTAATGTCTATTTTCACTTAGGCAGTACAATACCATTAGTACTACTTTAATTAAAAGAGCTGGCGTGTGATAGAAGAGCAACCTTCCCACAATTGCTCCACAATTGGACCAGAAAAGCGAAAATTAGTTTTACTCAGGGCTTAAAAATTTTATCTATTCTCAAGCTCAAAACTACAATATCAAAACAAACAAACACCTTAAAAGATTATTTTAGGTTACAGGATAGAGCTGTTAAAAGCAAGGTTGGTGGTTAATTCCAAAAATTAAGCCTTGCAAAAAATTAATGTAATATTAACGACAAGTATACTTGTGACTAGAAAGAATGGGTCTGGATGAGCTCTCAAGGAATCTTTTTCTGGATTTTCCACACTTGTGCCTCCTTCCCTATTTGAAGGGACACAAGCTTAACTGGCTCTTTGCTATTTTCTCTAGATTTTTGACACACAAACAAGTTAACCTTGTTAACGTGCCTTTCCCCACAGTTCCAAAATTTCTATCTTAAGAATCAAGTGACTAGGCAATGAATATAGATTTCTTTCTGTGGTAGTTCTGGAAGCAACAAGTGATTGACTATAGAAAAGGGCTTTAAAGGCTTAGATTGCTGAATCCTAATGCTTATAGTTAATAAAATATCAGACATCAATTTGGTCTCTCCAATAGGGCAAATTTAAGCAACATTATTAATTGTAGGTTATCTGAGCAAAAGGGGCTTTCATATCTCAAAAAAGAAAAAAAAAAGAAAATCAAAGTACACAAAGTGATCAACTTCATACCATCATCAGCAAACATGTGCCAGCATTTGAAGAGAGCTAGGAGTAAAAGGACTTTGTTTTTGGTCCAGGCTATGCCTCTTATTAACCATGTGATCTTGCAAGTAATCCAACCTCAGATTCTTCACCTATAAAACAATGAATCTGCCACCCCCTACCCTACTTACCTCACAGGGTTTATGTGAGGATTCAATTAGATAACTATTTGGAAAACTATGAAGACCTAAATACATACATACATATATATATATATATATATATATAGAACCATCATCATGCTAATCACCATGTAAAAAGAAATCACTAGACCACAATTTCCTCCATTCTACCCACTTCATAATCAAAATCACATAACTGTACCAAAAGGAACTATATTGTTATGTGGTTCATTTTTATTACCTAAATTCAGTCTGTTCTCCAAAAGCCTATATAACGACATGTAAAGATGAACTAGCAGAAGAATATATGTGGCAAAGTAGGTAGAGAATTAAGTCATTGAAATCTTTTCTAAAGACTGCCTGCCCCAAACTCAAAGATTCCTGATGGGTCCTTTCAAATATTCACTTTCCTCTGGATTTCAGATGCTTAATTAAAGCACTCTTTTCAGCATTTAATTAAGACACAGGAATATTTTTTCTCCCACAATTCTGAGTTTTGTGACCTTCTAGTAAACATACCATAACAGTTTTTACTGGATCATTCCAATTGGGCTCTATAATACTGCTCTCTAGTGGCTTTCCCATGAGTGAGAAGCAATTTCCTACATCTTTACTGGGCTGTAGAAAGCTGTATATGGTTCCCAAATAATAGAGAATTCTTCCTCTACTGTCACAGTCCTTGATAGTATGGTTTCTATGCTATGTAAGCCAGGTTCCTGGCTGCCACTGTATGAAGGTGTATGAATCTAGACAAGTCATTTATAGTGACTTGGGACTCAGTTTCCACACCTATAAGAATGAGAACTAGATCATCTCCAAGGATCTGTCTGGTTGAAATAGTGTATGATTCTCTTCAGATCACATTTATCAATCCTGCAACTAAGAAACCCCAAAGAACAATCCCATCATAGCTGCAGCTTTGAAATATTCAAAACGTATCTCATCACTCCCCCAGCCCGCAAACAATAGTCACAGGTACCGTAGAACGAATAAGGAATGTTTTAACAGTGCACGGTGGTTTTTTTTTTTGGGGGGGGGGGCATCTCCCAATGAAAACTACCTAGTTACACAACAGTTAAGAATGCAGTTTTCAGGGTCATTAGATTACAAAAAGAAACTGAATCAGAAAGATAATAGGAAGACACATGCAAGAAAATAAACATGAGTGTTCATTTCCAGAAAGCAGTCCAATTTCACACCAGGTTATCTCCCGTGGCTAGGGATAATCTGAGGAGTCCAAGCCTAACCTCTATCACTTCTAATCTTAGAATACCAAAAAAGTCAGCAAGCCTTCACAGATCACTCAGTTTCAAACAACTCTGGGAGTCTTGAATAAGAGGCCTGTATGAGGTGTGGTGGGCATGGGGGGTAGAGAGGGAAGTGGCTCACAGGATGAGCACAGAGGCAAGGGTCTCCCTTCCAGGTAAGACTTCATCTTAATGGTTAATTAAAATAATGTTCGAAAACCAAAATCCAATAATGAATGATTTGCTCAAAAACTGAATACAGGGAACTCAGCTAGGAACATGATTGGATACACAGATGAATTCAGAGAATTTAAAATTCCTTAATGCTCTGGCTCTGGTTGAAGTGGGCACGGGGAGGCTGCCATCCCTCAATTGCGTTCTCCACACTACCCCTTGTCTGGTCAGTGTGAAAACATAATATTAAGAAAAATGTACCCAAATATTAATACTTAAGGAAATATGCTGTCTCACGAGTCTCCTAATGACTTAGGAATTCAGTGGCTGACCGGCCATCCAGCTTTAGTAATCAATGAAGACTTATCAGGGATTAGTTTTGAGCAGGGTATTGAAAGAGAGTAACAAGTCTACTTTAGTTACCTGGGAATATATATTTTTTAATATAACATAACGGATGGGAGAAGCATGCTCGGAAACAAGGACAAGGATCACCATTAGCAAGCATGCAGAAAAACATCAAGTCACCAGTTAACAGCAGTCTAGCAGCCCTTCTTCATCCTGTGGTTTCCACTGTCTCAGGCATTACATTCGTGCTCAACCAACTACAAAGTTTATTTCTGTTACAATGACCACTACTGTTTTATCTAAAACACGTACGCTATAGAAATGGGAAGAAACAAAACAGCTTCTTTAAAGTGAAAAAGGGAAAGCTTGGGGGGCGTCTCCCAGACATCAATTTCTACTGTGAAACACCACCACCCAATGCAAATGATCATTCCCTTCTTTTCAAGCTCTCTGCTTATCTGTTACCTTCAACTCTACCATGCATCTGAGGAGCATAAATATGTACATGACTATAAGTTGAGATGATATACATTGTAATGATTTCCATTATTTCTCAAGGGCAAACTGCTTTGAAATGTGATTTTAGGTTACTTGCACTTATGTAAGAACACAAAGCTCTTACATGTCTGGGTTTCTAGTACAGGCAGAAGGTTAAGGCAGAAACAGTATTAAAAGCCTCTATCCTAGAACCACCCCCCCAAACCAAAATTGTTTCCAGTCTGATACGTTTAAATAAAAAGGTGTTACCCCAGAAAATATAAAATTATCCAAACCTTTCAAATATCATACTTCTGATAGACTCTACAGTAACACCTATAATCATAGTTAAAGGCTTAGAATGTAAAGAACTTACTCATTTTTATGCCCCTCCCCCCAAATTAAAATAACATATAAACCCTACTCTTGCTAGTATACGGTGAACCTGCATTTACCTAAAAAAGAAACTGCACTCAACAGCACTGCTTAAGAAAAGTTATTTGAAGAGAAAATATAAAGAAACCCCAACCCAAGTAAAAGAGACATCTCTTTCCCACTAGTGTTGCTGGTCACTTCTAAAGCTCTAAGTGGTATAATTCATCTTTTCACATACAGGATAATAATGCTTCCAGTTGTTAACACAAATTATGTCAAATATAACGAAGGGGAAAAAATCATCAGCTATACAAGGTCTTCCAATACATCACATAGATAACATGAAAGTCAATCTCAGCTTCACATAACTTGGTCAAACCTGGTAGAAACCAAGAGGGTGTGGATGTACCAGCGACAGTTACCACCGACTAGGCTAAACGATAATAAGCCACAAATTAAAGGTACGGTATAAGGAACACCGCACACCTCTCGATATTACACACCTCTACTTTCTTCAATGCTTGGATCGAAAGAAAATAATTTATCCCTCTCCATGCGGTTTCTCCTTTACAATATAAACTATTTCCAAGCCTGGCTGACTAGTGACATAAAACATTTTCCCCAAGAGAAACCTATAGAAAGAGACAGAAGCCTAGGGCTTTCTCTCTCCTTTTAATTAAGCCCGTACCTCGTCTTACACTTTCCTCTAGGTTACCTCTCCGGAGGGTGTGAAAATATCAACAGACGGTCCCCCAGCCCCACCCTCCCAGTAGTGCCTCGCACTGACTAGGTTCATCCCGCTCCTTCCCTTTCAGCCTCATCACCTTTGAGAAGCTTATCGAATACTTCTCCCCATTTATATCCGCACCCTTATTCATGGCTGTGCACGACAAGCTCCGCATCCTTCTTCCAAGGAAGGGACTAGCAAAAAAGAAAGAGGCATGCTCGAGAAACGACAGACGAAGAAACGTGACAGCCAGACACTTTAAACCAGCGGGGTTGGCCTTTCTCCCCCACCTCAGCCTGCAACCAGCAGTCGGTTCCCTAAATACTGAAATCTCTGGTCTTCACGCTCTCCCCACCCCCGCAGCGATGAGGCCGGAAAATGAAAAGGCCGGGGTGAGACGCAAGGCTGGGTCAACCCTAACGGAGCCCGCTGCCCCCACCCCCCGGGCTGGCGTCCCCGGGGAGGATGGAGATCGCGGGAGGCGCGAGGGCTCCCGGCCCGGGACCCGCCAGCGCGCCCGCCCGAAGCCCCCAGAGTCGCAGCCCGCTACACCAGGGCCCTTCCCCGCCGGCCTCCCCCGGCCCAGCCCCCCGAAGGGCCCCTCCCCGCCCCGGCACTGCAGCGGCACCCAGGGCGGACCCCAAGCTGGCCTCACTCGCACACACGCCACACACAAAAGCGCCGCCGCCGCCGCCTTCCCGCCCCCACTGCGCGGCGGAGTAATCAATGAGGCAGCAGGCGCCCGCGTCCCCTCCGTGCACGCCCGAATGCGGGGCCCGGGCGGCAGGGGCGGCGACGAGGCTCACCATCGCTCCGCTTGATCTCCACGTAAATCCCGATCTGGATCTTGCCGAAGTTGGCCGTTGCCATCACCTCATCTGGAGCAGCGGCGGCTGGCCGAGGGAGGGGGACGCGAGGGCGGAAAAGGCGGGGAGGGGACGGGGTAGGTGTGGGAGGGGGAGCGGTTGCCCGCGGCCGCGCCGGCCCGGGCGACAGCGTGAACGCAAGCCGGGGCCGCGAAGAGCAGCGGCGGGCTGGCAGGCGGAGGCCCCGGGCCTGCAGGCCGGCGGGAGGACGCGCACGCCGGGGCGTCGGGGTGAAGCGAGGGCCGGGGCCGTGAGGCGGCGCGGGCGAAAGTGGGAGGGCCCGCGCCGCCCGCCCTGGAGCAGACGCTGGGGAGGCGGGGCGCCGCGCGCCTGCGCAGAGCGCTCCTCCCGCGTCTCTTCCTCCTCTGCCTGCCTTTCCCCGCTGCCTCGAGGCGGCCCCGCCCGCAGTGAGGTCGGCCGAGGGAGCAGAACGCTGGCTCTACGGGTCGCAGCGAGCCTGCGTCTCGGTTGATTTCGGCGTGCGGCCTGGAAGAGGCAGGAACCCGAGCCCCGGTGCCATCCGGCCTCTCTGGCATCCAAAAATTGGCGCTGTTGCTGGAATGGATTAAGGACCCTGTGGTTTCTGGGAGTTCCGGCTGGAGCGCGTGGCTGAGGGATGAATTTAGGGGTCGGCCATTGACAGCATGGGTTCAGTGTTTCATCTGAGAGTGTCACCTCTGTTGCTACTTAGAGGTGGCCTGTCCAAGTAACCGTCCCAAGGTTTCCCATCCAGTTGTGGAAGAAAAGAAGAAACACCTTTTAGGTGTCACCCACCCTAGGTCAGAATGAAGGTCCTCTTTTCATGGCTTTGACTTATAGCTCATCGCCACTCAAAAAGAAACCTTGTGGTATGGGGGCGGGGGGGAGGAGCTTGACTGCTCAGTTTATGATGCATCCGATGCTGGTGTCTTGTCTCTACTGTAGGGTTCAAGACTATTTGCACTGGACCATAAAACCAGTAACTATGATTCAAGGACCAGAGGGCAGACACAAGGTTGACTAAGGAAGGTGCCTTTCCTGCAGTCACTTAGTTAGTCTGACCACATCAGCATGTGGAGAGCGGGATTCTTCATCCTGGCAGAGCAGGAAGGCCATGTGGACAGGGACCATAGAAACTATGTTTACAGGACTGTAAAACCTCCAAACGAATGACTTTTGCTTCTAGTATTAGGACTTCATATGGAGGAAACACACTTATCGTGCCCTACTTTCTCTAGTCATTGTTAATCTCCCTGTAATATTAACTAAAAACTTAACAGTTTTAAAATTTAAAAATTGGAAACTGGATATATGCGTGTTAAGTGCGTGTGTGGATATATGCAAATGGCTAGAGTTTTCAACCTAATATAAGTAATCAAGTCAAATAGATCCTAAAAGAATTGTTGAAAGATTCAGACTACGTTTGTAACTTGAATATATTAAAGGCATAGTTGTCAAAAGAAGAAAGTTTCTTAGATCCAATCTAAAGTAAAAATAATGTCTATGAAAAAAACACTGGGTAGACAAGTTAGAAAATAACCGGCTTTTACATTCCAGAAATGACATTACTGTAAATCTCAATTCAGGGCCTCTGTTTCAGAATAAGATTTGACCAAATCAAGATTGAGTTTTTGTTTTTTTTTTAATAACCTTGAGAGTTTTATCTGAACTCTTTGAGCTTCTGTCTAGTAAAACTCATTCCCTGATGTCTCTATGACTGAGGTATACAGCATCTATTTATTTGCTTGCAAATTCTTTAAAGAATACAAAGAAATCAAGCTATACAGCTATTAAATTTAAAATTGCTTCATAAAATATTATGTATTATCATGGTTGCCGACACATACTTTGAACCCTGTGGGAAGTTTTCATGAGGGTCAAGTGAAATAAAATGTGATAGTACTTTGTATTTATAATCAAGTTAAAAAACAAAGTAAACCACCCTACAAAAAATAACCTAGTACTCTACTGTAATCTTCAAATCATTAATTCAAATTTTATATCCAGTGATGTACAATTAAACACACTTTGCAATTTGCCTCTGGCCCTCAGCACCTCACATTTGAGAGGATAGCAAGAGCTTTACAGACCTGTCTATATTCTTTTACCCACTCGAGTCCATCCTAACTTAACTGACAGAATAATCTTGCTTAAGGATAGTTCCCATCAAGTCATATCCTATTAATAGTGGCTGCTGTTGTCCTACCCTATCCTGAGTTGATAAACCATTTCAAAAAAAATCATAGTTACTGTCATCGAGCCAAGCCAATCTCTTTATAAGGCCTAGATTAAAATTTTTTTTCTCTGCTTTGGGGTCATTAGTACATAAACGTTAAGAGATTATTCCAAGGAAGAGGCTGTTAAGCCAGTGAGCAGGATTTGAAGCAGAAGCCAACACTCACCTTAACCAGTTACCTGCTCCTCTGGGGAAGAGCAGAGGCATGACTTGGCTCCAGTTGTAGGTCAAGTTATACGTACGTGTCTACATCTTCTTACTTGAAGTTTTCCATTCAGTGTTTGCATCTATTCTCAATTACACAAAGTTTGTGGATCTAGGATCAAATGAAGGAAATGGATACAGTTGACAGAAACTCTTTGACTTTGTTTTCTCCTTTCTGTCCTGTGCTGTTTTGGAGACTTCGGTTGTCAGTGTTTCCCATTGCCATTAAATTTACTCAAATTTTAATTCTAATTAAACTGGTGTAATTTTATTGTAATATATTTTAGTCCTTAAACAAATACATTAAAAACACCTGGGAGATATAAATCCCAATTTTACCCGCTCTGAATATTTACTCTTTTCTTCTCTGTTGGATTTCTCTTCCTGCCTGCAAATATTTTCAGGCTCCTTTGTCTTGGAAAAAAAATCTTCTTTTGATCCTTCTCTTCCTATTTAAATTCCATTCTATTTTTTACTTTCCTTCCCCTGCCAAATTCTCAAATGACTGCTTTAAATACCCACTACCTTGATTCCCCATCACTCATTCATTTCCTAACCCCTAAATCTGGATTCAATCCTCTACTGAATTATATTTTTTACCCCTAAATCTGGATTCAATCCTCTACTGAATTATATTTTTTAAAGTCAACAGTTACTTGTAATTACCTCATTCAGTATACACTGCCATCTTTTTTTTTTTTTTTTTTTTTTTTTTGCGGTACGCGGGCCTCTCACTGTTGTGGCTTCTCCCGTTGCGGGGCACAGGCTCCGGACGCGCAGGCTCAGCGCCCATGGCTCACGGGCCCAGCCGCTCTGCGGCATGTGGGATCTTCCCGGACCGAGGCACGAACCCACATCCCCTGCATCGGCAGGTGGTCTCTCAACCACTGTGCCACCAGGGAAGCCCTACCATCTTATTTTTGAATTTTATTTATTTATTTTTTATACAGCAGGTTCTTATTAGTTATCTATTTTATACACATTAGTGTATATATGCCAATCCGAATCTCCCAATTCATCCCACCACTACCACCATCACCCCCCGCCCTGCTTTTCCTGCTACACTACCATCTTTATTTGCCTTGAATTCATTGAAGAATGGCCTACCTGCTCTCTCCCAAACAATACCATTCCTACCTCAGTTTCTGCTCATATAGTAAGTGATTTACTCTCCTCTATTTTTATTTTTGGCTGTGCCACATGGCTTGGGGGATCTTAGTTCCCTGACAAGGGATTGAATCCATGCCCCCTGCAGTGGAAGCACAGAGTCCTAACCACTAGACCACCAGGGAAGTCCCTTACTCTGCTCTATTTAAAGCCTTTCTATGTGGCAAGGCACAGCTGTAGTCTCCCTTCTTTATGATGCTTTCTCCACCCACTCTAATCTATAATGACTGTCCCCTCTGGGTGATTCTCCACCCAGCCATGATCATCAGAAGCACTTAAAAAATATTTTAATAAAAATATGTAAGCACAAACTCTACTCCAGGCCTAACAGTTTAAAATTTCCAGGAGGGAACTTAATGTGGTCTGTTTTTTAAAAACTCATCAGGGGCTTCCCTGGTGGCGCAGTGGTTGAGAGTCCGCCTGCCGATGCAGGGGACACGGGTGCGTACCCCGATCTGGGAGGATCCCACATGCCGCGGAGTGGCTGGGCCCGTGAGCCATGGCCGCTGGGCCTGCGCGTCCGGAGCCTGTGCTCCGCAACGGGAGAGGCCACAACAGTGAGAGGCCCACAGACCGCAAAAAAAAAAAAAAAAAAAAACTCATCAGGAGATTCTGAGGTGTATATATAACTGGTTAAGAACCAGTTGATTACCCTTGAATTTCCATAATTTGATATTTTCTATACATTGCCCACGTAGGGACTGGGTACTGAATAGACATTGATTGGTTATTTACCTAGTCCACCTTCTTCATTATAATTCTTTCATGTATACTTTTTGATAGTCTACTTATCAAACTTATTTTGATAGTATACTTTCACTTATACCTTTTGATAGTGTATTGGATTGTATTAACAGTAAGCTTTTGCTACAAAGCTAATTTACAAAGCCTTTTAAGGTCCATATTGAACTTAGATCTATATAGAAATATCAAATAATGTGGTGTCATATTCCATCATTGTCTACATTGAGGTATTCCTAATCTTTATACTTATTAATGAAATGTTTGCCTTAATTTTCATTTACATAACTAATTCCTCTCAAGTATAGGAAGTGTAGAGGTTTCCCCTTACACCAGATTTTCAGTAATTTGATGAGTATGAACTCATAAGTAACAGGAGGTGGTCTTTTCACCATTTGTAGTAATATATCCAAATTGAAAATCATTTATATATCCTTACATAGTTCTTATTAATTCGGGAGCTTAGTAAACTCTTTTATAGAGTTGTCATGGAGCATCAGTGATGTAAAACAAAATGATTGATGGTGTGCTACACATCCTCATTATTTTAAAAAACTATGGCAGGTGTTAGTTTTTTCAATGTATTCAGTCTAAGTCAAGTATAACTAGAGAGAACAGGTTTCCCTGAAATATTTCTTGTTGTTAAAGGATAGCACTTGATTTTTTGGTTGCTGTTTTGATGTAATCAACTTTACAGAAAGCAAATTTTCCAGTAAATATTAAGGTCCCAAACATACCTTATTTCCCTAATCTTTGTTAATATGCATACTTACTTTTATGGCTGTATGAATTCCTTCTTTAAGTTGAAAATATATGTTATATACTGTGAGTGGAGCCTAGCTAGGCCATAGTAAATACATTTTACAACAGTGGAAATAAAGACATTTTTCATTATAGATTTAGTCTCTTAAAATAATTGTTTTTCTTGACTTCACTTCTTATGACTATATCAGTGTGTCTTTATAGTCCATATGTCTATATACTTATCATTTTTAATAGCCATATACTATTCCATGTATTTCTTTTTTTTTTTTTTTTTTTTTTTTTTTTGACATTGCTGCATGGAATGCGGAATCTTAGTTCCCCAACCAGGGATCCAAACATGTCCCTTACAGTGGAAGCAGAGTCCTAACCACTGGCCCGCCAGGGAATTCCCATACTATTTGATATATTTCTAAATCATTTTTTGCTTACACATTCACTGTATTGTTGGGTTATCTTCAATATAAAATTCTAATTATGAACATCTTTGTAAACCTTTTTTTGTGGGAAAATTCCTCTAAATGAAAATATCAGGTCAAAGGATATGAAAGTTATACTTAAAATGTAAAAGAGATAACATCACATCCTTCTTAAAATCAATCACCAGCTTCCTAGAATACAATCTAAATTCTTTACAGAGCTATGCATTACCTAGCTTTGGCTACCTCTCCACCCTTGGCTGGTACCACACTCCTGCTCATTCTGCTCTAGCCTCACTGAGTTCTTTTCTTTCCCTTAAATATGTCAAACTCTTCCCCAGATCAAGATTGTGGCTCTTGCTCAACTTTTCATATGATTGTTTCTTGTCATCTTTCAGGTCTTAGCCAAAAAGCACCTCCTGAAAAAAGTCTTTCCTTACCCCTCACCGCACCCCCACTTCACTCTCTATCACTCTGTAACTTAACACCACCTTCAATTACCTTGCTCCATTATTTACTTTTTGATCTGTCTCCTCCCAGATTCTAAAGTAAGCTCCCTGTGGGTAGGAACCTTTTCTAATGTTCTTTGTTACATCTTCAGCAGATAGAACAGTACCTGGAACACAGATGCTCAGCAAATATTTGTTGAATAAATGAAGGAAGTTTAACTCTGTTTTATATTGTCAAATTTATACTCTTTGATTTGATAGTCTTTTCTTTTCTTGAATGAGCTAAACTGGTAATGTATTTCCTCATTTACATGACCTAGAAAATCAAAATTTAATGTTTCCATCTTCTAAATCTCAAAATCTCTAGTAGATATAGATTATTACATAAGTAATAAATTCTCATAATTTTATTTTATTTTTTTGATTTAATTTTTATTTCATTTTGAAGTATAGTTGATTTCCTTTTTTATTATTTTCATTTTATTTTTAATTTTTTTAACATCTTTATTGGAGTAAAATTGCTTTAAAATGGTGTGTTAGTTTCTGCTTTATAACAAAGTGAATCAGCTGTACATATACATATATCCCCATATCTCCTCCCTCTTGTGTCTCCCTCCCATCCTCCCTATCCCACCTCCCTAGGTGGTCACAAAGCACCGAGCTGATCTCCCTGTGCTATATGGCTGCTTCCCACTAGCTATCTATTTTACATTTGGTAGCGTATATATGTCCATGCCACTCTCTCACTTTCCCACTCCCTGTGTCCTCAAGTCCATTCTCTGTCTGTGTCGTTATTCCTGTCCTGCCCCTAGGTTCTTCAGAACCATTTTTTTTCTTTTTTCTTTTTAGGTTCCATATATATGTGTTAGCATACAGTACTTGTTTTCCTCTTTCTGACTTACTTCACTCTGTATGACAGACTCTAGGTCCATCCACCTCACTACAAATAACTCAATTTCATTTCTTTTTATGGCTGAGTAATATTCCATTGTATATATGTGCCACATCTTCTTTATCCATTCATCTGTCAATGGACATTTAGGTTGCTTCCATGTCCTGGCTATTGTAAATAGAACTGCGATGAACACTGTGGTACATGACTCTTTTTGAATTATGGTTTTCTCCAGGTATATGCCCAGTAGTGGGATTGCTGGGTCATATGGTAGTTCTGTTTTTAGTTTTTGAAGGAACCTCCATACTGTTCTCCATAGTGGCTGTATCAATTTACATTCCTACCAACAGTGCAAGAGGGTTCCCTTTTCTCCACACCCTCACCAGCAGCATTTATTGTTTGTAGATTGTTTTGATGATGGCCATTCTGACCGGTGTGAAGTGATACCTCATTGTAGTTTTGATTTGCATTTCTCTAATGATTAGTGATGTTGAGGATCCTTTCATGTGTTTGTTGACAATCTGTATGTCCTCTTTGGATAAATGTCTATTTAGGTCTTCTGCCCTTTCTTCGATTGGGTTGTTTGTTTTTTTGATACTGAGCTTCGTGAGATGCTTGTAAAATTTGGAGGTTGATCCTTTGTCACTTGCTTCATTTGCAAATATTTTCTCCCATTCTGAGGGTTGTATTTTCATCTTGTTTATGGTTTCCTTTGCTGTGCAAAAGCTTTGAAGTTTCATTAGATCCCATTTGTTTATTTTTGTTTTTATTTCCATTTCTCTAGGAGGTGGGTCAAAAAGGATCTTGCTGTGAATTATGTCATAGAGTGTTTTGCCTATGTTTCCTACTAAGAGTTTTATAGTATCTGGCCTTACATTTAGGTTTTTAATCCATTTTGAGTTTATTTTTGTGTATGGTGTTAGAGAGTGTTCTAATTTCATTCTTTTACATGTAGCTGTCCAGTTTTCCCAGCACCACTTATTGAAGAGGCTGTCTTTTCTCCATTGTATATTCTTGCCTCCTTTATCAAACATAAGGTGACCATATGTGCGTGGTTTATCTCTGGACTTTCTATCCTGTTCCATTGATCTATATTTCTGTTTCTGTGCCAGTACCATACTGTCTTGATTACTGTAGCTTTGTAGTATAGTCTGAAGCCAGGGAGCCTGATTCCTCCATTTCCGTTTTTCTTTCTCAAGATTGCTTTGGCTACTCGTGGTCTTTTGTGTGTCCATAGAAATTGTGAAATTTTTTATTCTAGCTCTGTGAAAAATGCCATTGGTAGTTTGATAGGGATTGCATTGAATCTGTAGATTGCTTTGAGTAGTAGAGTCATTTTCACAATGTTGATTCTTCCAATCCAAGAACATGGTATATCTCTCCATCTGTTTGTATCATCTTTCATTTCTTTCCTCAGTGTCTTATAGTTTTCTGCATACAGGTCTTTTGTCCCCTTAGGTAGGTTTATCCCTAGGTATTTTATTCGTTTTGTTGCAATGGTAAATGGTAGTGTTTCCTTAATTTCTCTTTCAGATTTTTCATGATTAGTGTATAGGAATGCCTGAAATTTCTGTGCATTAATTTTGTATCCTGCTACTTTACTAAATTCATTGATTAGCTCTAGTAGTTTTCTGGTAGCATCTTTAAGATTCTCTATGTATAGTATCATGTCATCTGCAAACAGTGACAGCTTTACTTCTTCTTTTCTGATTTGGAATCCTTTCGGGTTTTTTTTCTTCTCTGATTGCTGTGGCTAAAACATCCAAAACTATGTTGAATAATAGTGGTGAGGGTGGACAACCTTGTCTTGTTTCTGATCTTGGAGGAAATGGTTTCAGTTTTTCACCATTGAGAATGATGTTGGCTGTGGTTTGTCACATATGGCCTTTATTATGTTGAGGTAAGTTCCCTCTGTGCCTACTTTCTGGAGGGTTTTTATCATAAATGGGTGTTGAATTTTGTTGAAAACTTTTTCTGCATCTATTGAGATGATCATATTGTTTTCCTCTTTCAATTTGTTAATATGGTTTATCACATTGATTGATTTGTGTATACTGAAGAATTCTTGCATCCCTGGGATAAATCCTACTTGATCATGGTGTATGATCCTTTTAATGTGCTGTTGGATTCTTTTTGCTAGTATTTTGTTGAGGATTTTTGCATCTATGTTCATCAGTGTTATTGGTCTGTAGTTTTCTTTCTTTGTGACATCTTTGTCTGGTTTTGGTATCAGGGTGATGGTGGCCTTGTAGAATGAGTTTGGGGGTGTTCCTCCCTCTGCTATATTTTGGAAGAGTTTGAGAAGGATAGGTGTTAGCTCTTCTCTAAATGTTTGATAGAATTCACCTGTGAAGCCATCTGGTCCTGGGTTTTTGTTTGTTGGAAGATTTTTAATCACACTCTCAATTTCAGTGCTTGTTATTGGTCTGTTTATACTTTCTCTTTCTTCCTGGTTCAATCTCGGAAGGTTGTGCGTTTCTAAGAATTTGTCCATTTCTTCCAGGTTGTCCGTTTTATTGGCATATAGTTGCTTATAGTAGTCTCTCATGATCCTTTGTATTTCTGCAGTGTCAGTTCTTACTTCTCCTTTTTCGTTTCTAATTCTATTGATTTGAGTCCTCTCCCTTTTTTTTTTTTCTTTTTGTAGTACGCGGGCCGCTCACTGTTGGGGCCTCTCCCGTTGCGGAGCACAGGCTCCGGATGCGCAGGCTCAGCGGCCATGGCTCACGGGCCTAGGCGCTCCGCAGCATGTGGGATCCTCCCAGATCAGGGCACGAACCCGTGTCCCCTGCATCGGCAGGTGGACTCTCAACCACTGCGCCACCAGGGAAACCCAGTCCTCTCCCTTTTCTTCTTGATGAGTCTAGCTAATGGTTTATCAATTTTGTTTATTTTCTCAAAGAAACAGGTTTTAGTTTTATTGATCCTTGCTATTGTTTCCTTCATTTCTTTTTTGTTTATTTCTGATCTGATCTATATGATTTCTTTCCTTCTGCTAACTTTGGGGTTTTTTTGTTCTTTCTCCAATTGCTTTTGGTGTAAGTCTAGGTTGTTTATTTGAGATATTTCTTGTTTCTTTAGGTAGGATTGTACTGCTATAAACTTCCCTCTTAGAGCGGCTTTTGCTGAATCCCCTAGGTTTTAGGTCATCTTGTTTTCATTGTCATTTGTTTCTAGGTATTCTTTGATTTCCTCTTTGATTTCCTTAGTGATTTCTTGGTTATTTAGTAGTGTATTGTTTACCCTCCATGTTTGTTTTTGTATTTTTTTTTTTTTTTTTTTTTTTTTTTTTTTTTTTTTTTTTTTGCGGTAGGCGGGCCTCTCACTGCTGTGGCCTCTCCCCTTGCAGAGCACAGGCTCCGGACGCGCAGGCTCAGCAGCCATGGCTCACGGGCCCAGCCGCTCTGCGGCATGTGGGATCTTCCCAGACCGGGGCACGAACCCGTGTCCCCTGCATCGGCAGGCGGACTCTCAACCACTGCGCCACCAGGGAAGCCCTGTTTTTGTATTTTTTACAGATTTTTTTCCTGTAATTGATATCTAGTCTCATAGCATTGTGGTTGGAAAAGATACTTGATACAATTTTAATTTTCTTAAATTTACCAAGGCTTGATTTGTGACCCAAAATATGATCTATCCTGGAGAATGTTCCATGAGCACTTGAGAAGTAAGTGTATTCTGTTGTTTTTGGATGGAATGTCCTATAAATATCAATTAAGTCCATCTTGTTTAATGTATCATTTAAAACTTGTGTTTTCTGATTTATTTTCATTTTGGATGATCTGTCCATTGGTGAAAGTGGGGTGTTAAAGTCCCCTACTCTTATTGTGTTCCTGTCAATTTCCCCTTTTATGGCTGTTAGCATTTGCCTTATGTATTGAGGTGCTCCTATGTTGGGTGCATAAATATTTACATTTGTTATATATTTTTCTTGGATTGATCCCTTGATCGTTATGTAGTGTCCTTCTTTGTCTCTTCTAATAGTCTTTATTTTAAAGTCTATTTTGTCTGATATGGTAATTGTTACTCCAGCTTTCTTTTGATTTCTATTTGCATGGAATATCTTTTTCCATCCCCTTTCAGTCTGTATGTGTCCCTAGGTCTGAAGTGGGTCTCTTGTAGACAGCATATATACGTGTCTTGTTTTTGTATCCCTTCAGCCAGTCTACGTCTTTTGGTTGGAGCATTTAATCCATTTACATTTAGGGTAGTTATCTATGTGTATGTTCCTATTCTCATTTTCTTAATTGTTTTGGGTTTGTTGTTGTAGGTGTTTTCCTCCCCTGTACTTCCTGCCTAGAGAAGTTCCTTTAGCATTTGTTGTAAAGCTGGTTTGGTGGTGCTGAATTCCCTTAACTTTTGCTTGTCTGTAAAGGTTTTAATTTCTCCATCGAACCTGAATGAGATCCTTGCTGGATAGAGTAATCCTGGTTGTAGGTTTTTCCCTTTCCTCACTTTAAATATGTCTTGCCACTCCCTCTGGCTTGCAGAGTTTCTGGTGAAAGATCAGCTGTTAACCTTATGGGGATTCCCTTGTATATTATTTGTTGTTTTTCCGTTGCTGCTTTTCATATTTTTTCTATGTATTTAATTTTTGATAGTTTGATTAATATGTCTTGGCGTTTTTCTCCTTGGGTTTATCCTGTATGGGACTCTGTGCTTCCTGGACTTGGTTGACTATTTCCTTTCCCATATTAGGGAAGTTTTCAACTATATTCTCTTCAAATATTTTCTCAGTCCCTTTCTTTTTCTCTTCTTCTTCTGGGACCCCTATAATTCAAATGTTGGTGCATTTAGTGTTGTCCCAGAGGTCTCTGAAGCTGTCCTCTATTCTTTTCATTCTTTTCTCTTTATTCTGCTCTGCGGTAGTTATTTCCACTATTTTATCTTCCAGGTCACTTATCCATTCTTCTGCCTCAGTTATTCTGCTATTGATTCCTTCTAGAGAATTTTAAATTTCATTTATTTTGTTGTTCATCATTGTTTGTTTGCTCTGTAGTTCTTCTAGCTCCTTGTGAAATGTTTCTTGTATTTTCTCCATTCTACTTTCAAGATTTTGGATCATTTTTACTATCATTACCCTGAATTCTTTTTCAGGTAGTCTGCCTATTTCCTCTTCATTTCTTTGGTCTGGTGGGTTTTTACCTTGCTCCTTCATCTGCTGTGTGTTTCTCTGTCTTCTCATTTTGCTTAACTTACTGTGTTTGGGGTCTCCGTTTCGCAGGCTGCAGGTTCGTAGTTCCCATTGTTTTTGGTGTCTGCCTCAGTGGCTAAGTTTGGTTCTGTTGCTTGTGTAGGCTTTCTGGTGGAGTGGACTGGTGACTGTGTTCTGGTAGATGAGGCTGGATCTTGTCTTTCTGGTGGGTGGGACCACATCCTGTGGTGTGTTTTGGTGTGTCTGTGACCTTATTATGATTTTAGACAGCCTCTCTGATAATGGGTGGGGTTGTGTTTCTCTCTTGGTAGTTGTTTGGCATTGGGTGTCCAGCATTGTAGCTTCCTGGTCGTTGAGTGGAGCTGGATCATAACATTGAGATGGAGATCTCTTGGAGAGCTTTTGCTGTTTGATATTACGTGGAGCCTCGAGGTCTCTGGTAGACCAATGTCCTGAACTCGGCTCTCCCACCTCAGAGGCACAGGCCTGACACCCGGCCAGAGCACCAAGACCCTGTCAGCCACATGGCCAGGTATGTGTGGAGTTTCTTGCCTTTTGGGAAGTCTGAGGTCTTCTGCCAGCGTTCAGTAGGTGTTCTGTAGGAGCTGTTCCACATGTAGATGTATTTCTGGTGTATTTATGGGGAGGAAGCTGATCTCCACGTCTTACTCCTCTGCCATCTTGAAGGTCTCTCCCTCATAAAGAGTTTTAAAATGCAGAAGAGTATAAAGTAAAATGAAAGGGAAAACTCCCGGTCCTCCACCAACCCACCCCTCACACACTCCCCACGCTTGCTTGCCCTCCAAGTTCCCTGGCCTGAGTAGAACCCCTGTTAATACCATATTAATCCAGTAATCCAATCTCCAAAATTTATAAGCAGCTCATGCAGCTCAATAACAAAAAAACAAAAAACCCAATCCAAAAATGGGCAGAAGACCTAAATAGACATTTCTCCACAGAAGATATACAGACTGCCAACAAACACATGAAAGGATGCTCAACATCTTTACTCATTAGAGAAATGCAAATCAAAACTACAATGAGATATCATCTCACACCAGTCAGAATGGCCATCATCAAAAAATCTAGAAACAATAAATGCTGGAGAGGGTGTGGAAAAAAGGGAACACTCTTGCACTGCTGGTGGGAATGTGAATTGGTACAGCCACTATGGAGAACGGTATGGAGGTTCCTTAAAAAACTACAAATAGAACTACCATATGACCCAGCAATCCCACTACTGGGCATATACCCTGAGAAAACCATAATTCAAAAAGAGTCATATACCAAAATGTTCATAGCAGCCTTATTTACAATAGCCCAGAGATGGAAACAACCTAAGTGTCCATCATCGGATGAATGGATAAAGAAGATGTGGCACATATATACAATGGAATATTACTCAGCCATAAAAAGAAATGAAATTGAGCTATTTGTAATGAGGTGGATGGACCTAGAGTCTGTCATACAGAGTGAAGTAAGTCAGAAAGAGAAAGACAAATACTGTATGCTGACACATATATATGGAATTTAAGAAAAAAATGTCATGAAGAACATAGGGGTAAGACAGGAATAAAGACACAGACCTACTAGAGAATGGACTTGAGGATATAGGGAGGGGGAAGGGTAAGCTGTGACAAAGTGAAAGAGCGGCATGGACATATATACACTACCAAATGTAAGGTAGATAGCTAGTGGGAAGCAGCCTCATAGCACAGGGAGATCAGCTTGGTGCTTTGTGACCGCCTGGAGGGGTGGGATAGGGAGGGTGGGAGGGAGACGCAAAAGGGAGGGGATATGGGAACATATGTATATGTATAACTGATTAAATTTGTTATAAAGCAAAAAAAAAAAAATCCAGTAATCCTCAAACTGTAGTGGGCACAAGATTCATGTGGGCTGATCGTTATGAAGAGTCTGGGGTTCAATCACCAGAGATTGTGATTCTGTAGGTTCAGTATACTAGTTCAGTAGTATGATCTAGTAGATCAGTAGATCAGTAGATCTAGTATGAAGTTCAGGAATATGTATTTTTAACATGTACTCTAGGTGATTTTTATACAAATAGTCAGATGGTAATGCTTCGAAAAATTCTTTTAAAATGTCATTAAATATATGTAATAATACCTGTGTAGTCTATATTTTAAAGAAATCATGCTGAGGGCCTCCCTGGTGGCGCAGTGGTTGAGAGTCCGCCTGCCGATGCAGGGGATACGGGTTCGTGCCCCGGTCTGGGAGGATCCCATATGCCGCGGAGCGGCTGGGCCCGTGAGCCATGGCCGCTGGGCCTGCGCATCCGGAGCCTGTGCTCTGCAACGGGAGAGGCCACAACAGTGAGAGGCCCGCATACCGCAAAAAGAAAAAAAAAAAAAAAGAAATCATGCTGAATATACTATTCTGAAAGTTTCTTTTAAAATATATTTTGGACCTCTTTCCATGCTCGTGTTCATAGATCTATCTCTCTTTTAATAGCTGGTTATTATTCTACTGTATATGTGAATATTAGAGGAAAGTGTAAGCAAACTGGCATTTAGACAGCTATTTTGGTTGTTTCCATTTTTATCTCTTGCTCTTATCAACAGTATTTATTACATTCACTTTGTGCAGTTATGTGAATATTTCTTTAGGATAACATCCTAGAAGTGGAATTGCTGAGCCAAAGGATAGTCACATTTACAATTTTCGTAAAATTGAGCGATTTTTTTTGTTTTGATGTTATTTTGATGTTTTTGATGTTACACATCAATTATATTTCACACGTTATTTGAACTAAGCATAGTATATCATCATTTTTATTGTTAATCCATGCCCTGATATACCCTCTCTCATTCCTGTAGATCTCTAACCAAATTCTTGGCCTTGACATACTGCCTTGTTTTGACTTCTAGCCTTTGTACAAAGCCTGCCTCAAGAGTTGCTCCAGACCCCTGCTCTAAATTCACAGCCCAATTTTCTGTAATTTTCCAGGGCTAGCTGTTTCCATGCCTCCCTTGCACTCATTGCTATATCATGATTCTGTAAGTCCCCACCCCAGCCCAGGACTCCATAAAACAATTCCACCCACATTCTTCTCACCTACTCTTATACATATGGAACAATAACAAACAATATTAACAATTTGTAGTTATGTGCTAACTGTGTGGTGTAGGCTCTAAGTAGAGAGGAAAGTCAATGAGAACTAGAGCAGTTAGGAAAGATTTTTTTAATGCTCTTTTTGTTTTTATGTTTTGTTTATGAGCATTGAAGAAGTTCAGTTTTAAAAGGAGAGTAGGGATCAAGAGGTGTGATTTCAGGTAGGCCCTGAAAGATGACTGAGATCTAAATAGACAGCTAGCAGAGAAGAAAGCAAACATGGCAAACAAACAAACAAACAAAACAGAAGTAGGGAATTTTTCACATGACTACTTTGATGAAGCCATTTTGATGCCAGGCAGGACAGCCCAGTTAAAACGTAAAAGTCACGATTTCCTTTTTAAATCCAAGTAATGTGTGCAACCAGACATCTATAACCTGTATTCTACCTCTAATGTTCACTCTAAATATGGTGGACTTCCATTTTCTACTCTAGTCACTTTTATATTGCTTGACCTTTAAGTTAGCATGTACTGCTTTTTTTTTCAGACTTTTTAAAAAATTAATTAATTAATTAATTAAGTTTTGGCTGCATTGGGTCTTCGTTGCTGCGTTCAGGCTTTCTCTAGTTGCGGTGAGCAGGGGTTACTCTTCATTGCAGTGCGCACGCTTCTCACTGTGGTGGCTTCTGTTCTTGTGGAGCACAGGCTCTAGGTGCACGGGCTTCAGTAGTGTGGCTCGTGGGCTTAGTTGCTCTGTGACATGTGAGGTCTTCCTAGACCAGGGTTCAAACCCGTGTGCCCTGCACTGGCAGGCGGATTCTTAACCACTGTGCCACCAGGTAAGTCCCAATATGTACTGTTTTTATAATCAAGATTTTTTTCACAAAACTGTAGGATCACAAACATTTACGGGAGGGAGACTGAAGAGACATATCTGATAAGAGATGTACAGCTTGAAAGTAACTAAAAAAATCTTTAGGTGGATACCATTATGGTGGGCTTTGAATGCCATGCAGAGACATTCATCCTTGGTAGGGACATCGGTGGGAATTCCTTTGAGGACAGGTATGACAAAGCAAAAACCAATTTATTTAAAGCTACAATTTACTTTATATTTTATTTTGATAGAATGTCCAAGTCAGTCACTTTAGATTCTGTACTGCAGTGAACATTTGTTGCTTCCTTCTCAATAATCTCTTCTTTCTTCCTAGTAATACCTTGAATTTCTCAATTATATGATTTGAGTGGGATTGACCCCTTCTCCAACAGTTCCAAGGGTAGGCCCTGATTAGCGTAAGCCTGTCAGTGTATTTCATCCCCCTGACTCAATGATTGGTTCATAGATGAAGACATTCCAATAAGGTGAAAAGAGTCTCCTTTCTCAGAATTGGTTTGAGTAATTGGGGAAGCAAACTCTCACTTTTCTGCTAGAAAATGGACCTGAAGAAAGTAGCTCCAAAGTTGTTAGCAACCATCTTTGTGACCAGAAAGTGAGGACCTGGTAAAAATGGAGTTAACGTTGACGAAGCAGAGCCAAACTTTTGAGGGAGAGAAACTGGGTACTTGTTCTGAGCTCTGTAGGACATTGTCAGTATCATGTGTCATGTACAGGAAATGGATGTCAGGTTAGGGGTTGAATTTGTGCTTTGACAGAGTTTATAGCAGAAGCTGAAGTCACTAAGGTGCACATTCCCAAAGGGATATAGAATCTTTAGAAGAAGTTAAAATAGTCTCAGTAGATTTATTACAAGTCAGCTTCTAGAAATTATTTTCAGAAATCTCCTATCAAACTTCATCTTACCATTTAAACAAGTACTAGAAGAGGTGGAGCTAAAGATGCAAAGCAGTTTGTGTAATTTTAGTTTATTTTCTAATCTCTTGATGAGAAGAATTTGCACTACATTAAAAGATGTAAAAACATGAGAAATTTAAGGTTTCGTTTTGAAATCAACTCACTTGGTTTTACATAAGATCCCAACTACAATCTGAAGATATAAGGTGCTATTTGAAACAAGTCATTGAGTAAACATATGTCCTTATTATTGAACTTGAAGATTTGGGAAATCTTTTTAAAGAAATGATTTTTCTCAGAATTTAGGAGCAGTTTCCTATAAGTCATGTTGGTCCTGAAGAAACGATAGCAGGAGTGGCCCCAAGCCTTGTGGTATTTGTAAGAGTTGCTGTTGAAGGGCTAGCCAGTGCCATGGTTAAAAGAGTGATAACCAAGGAAATGAAGACTATCTGAAAAAAAGAAAAGAAAATACAAGTATTGATAAAACATCAGTTGATGTCAGAGAATCCATGAAGGTTTAGTTTATGGTTTTGAAACAGGCATGGCTGTGATTGTGACAAAGGCAGTCAGAGCAGTTCAAAGAGAAAAAGTAAGTGGATCCTTCAGGAGTTTTGGGAACGTTTAGGTGGAGTATTGTCATGGTCAGTTGCTGGAACTATGACATAATTATCAGTACCTGTCCAGGAATTAAAAGAACTTCAGAAAGAGACTTTTGAGGAACAACCAGAATGTGTACACATACTGGATATTAGATATATTAAAGAATTGTCATTAATTTTATTGGGTATGAAAATGATATCACTGTTCTTTTTTTTTAAATCCCATATTTAAAAAATCCCTTATTTATTAAAGATACACACACACACACAAACACATGCACACACACGCACACACACCCTACAGAGACTTTTATTAAAGTAGAGAGACCATGAATCTTTTAAGATCTTTAATAAAGATGGAATTTTCAGTCCTTGCAGGTTGAAGGTTGGTACAAGAATGTCACATGTCATGGAAAATGGAAGATTTGAAAGTCACAGGTGTTCTTTAAATGAGTAGCAGAGACTGCTAGTGATCCTCAGCCTTCCTTGTCTTAGTGTGGCCATACGACAGAGTTCTGGCCAATGGAATGTTAGTAGAATTGATGTGCACTCTTTCAAGCCATCAAACCTTCTACACATTTTTCTCATTTTCTTTCCTCATCTGTCAGCTGAAGGACAGAACTCCTAGGAAAGGGTGGAGCCAAAAGCTGGAAGGAGTTTGGATCCCTGAATGACTGTCCCTCTCCCCACTGAACTGCAATGCACCATGGGATGAGTAAGAAGCAGATTTTTATTGGGTTAAGCCACTAACATTTTGAGATTGTTTATTACAGAAGTTAGTCTGTTATGACTAATACACGAGTCACCATCAAAATTTTATTTTATTAAATGATAACTAAAAGTGGTGGTTTGATTATGACCAAGAGAATTCTCACAGGTCACAGGTTTACTAGGAAGCAGACTCTGAAATAGATATTAGCATGTAGGAAATTTACTGGGAAGTGGCTTTGGGATCAATACCTTTGGGAGAGTGAAAGAAACGGGACTGGGTGGAAGGAGAGTTGAACTGTGATGCGGTGACAAAGTCCACTGCAATTGCCTGGATAGCTTTAGAGCTAGGATAGTCTTTCAAAGTTTCTGAAGTTGAAATGGGGAAGCAATTGTACTCCTTTACGTGGGCCAATTTTCGCCTATGGGTACTCCTGGGGGAGGGGAGTAGATGTTAGATGAGGCAGCGCCTGACAAGGAATTCAGCTGTGAGTCCTTAGTAGCCAACACTCCTATAACTGGGGAAATTAATGCCTTCGTTTTAAAGATGGGTCTGGGCAGTGCAACACATGCCCACTTCAGGAATATTCCAGGAGCTGGTTTGTGAGTAACAATATGCTTTTTCTTCTTTCTTTTTTTTTTAAAATAATTTATTTATTTTATTTATTTTTGGCTACGTTGGGTCTTCATTGGTGTACGCGGGCCTTCTCTAGTTGTGGAGAGTGTGGGCTACTCTTCGTTGTGGTGCGCGGGCTCTAAGCTCATGGGCTTCAGTAGTTGTGGCACGGGGCTTAGTTGCTCCGCGGCATGTGGGATCTTCCCAGACCCAGCTCGAACCCGTGTCTCCCGCATTGGCAGGCGGATTCTTAACCACTGCGCCACCAGGGAAGCCCCGCAATATGCTTTTAATGAATAGGCCAAGGAGCTATTTATTGTTTATGAAGAAGACTGCCTACTGAGGCCAAGGGATTAGTAAAGTCTGTATTGAATGCCAAGGAGTTTGAGAAAATAATATTAAGACGCCAGAAGATGGTAGATGGAGGAAGTAAGAGAATATTCCTGGAGGTTTTAACCAAGAGAGAGACCAGGCTAAAGGTAACTGCATGAACTAAAATACAGCTTCTAATTGTTACCCTCCACTGACTTTCTGATTATCCATGTGATGATAATTATCAAGTCTCGTTGAAAACCAGTTGGAGGCTATAAAAATGATCAAAACAGGGGTTCAGTGAGGTCTTTAAAACTTGATTCTTAATACATTTTTAAAGAAGGCAATATTTCTCTTAATGAATCTTTATTATTTGTTGCAGAACAATGTCTTGAAAGGGTAGAAAAGTTGCCCAAAGATAAACTCCATTTAGAGTGTTAAGTCTAATGTTTTAAAATTACATCCCAATCTCTACTTGCTTCACAAAGCCAGAATGAGTGAGGGGTAGATTGATCGAGGGCAACATTACTCCAGGGGTAACAAAAGAACTGCCGTGATGGAGTATCTACCTTTTTCCTCAGTTATTAACATACCCACCCCAAACAAAAAGAGAATATAATTAACACCTGTACACTCACCACCACTTATTAATAACTAATAATTAGTAAATAATAACAATTAGCATTTTATTCATAGTCAAAGATGGTTTTTACTTGCAAATGTTTTTAAATTATGTTCTTTATTTTTTATAAAAATGATTGATTTGAATTATACTCAATCATAACCCCATTACCATCTTTCTAATTCACACAATGACATTTAGACAACCTTTGCTAACTCTTAAGACAAATGAAAAAGTGAGAACTTGCCCATGAGAGGAAAGCCCCCTAAGAGTTCAGAGCTACAGAAATAAATCCTCAGGCCAACTCCATGGGTGCTCAGTTGATCTAGTTTATGTTTCTATTGGAGTGCTGACTTCAAAGTAAACTTCCTGAAACCTCACAAATACTGACCTCTTTCAGAAGCTGGTAATATGAAGCAAAACAAAGTTTCCAAACTCAGTTGCAATGAATTGTACTTGAGAACAGACAGTTCCTGTTAGAAGTAACTATACCCTATCATGTAGCCCAGCAAACTGTCCTGGATTACCACACTTGAGAAATTCAGGTTTGCTTTCTGTAAGTTTCCTATTCTCGGGAAAATCAATCTTTTTCCATTGTCATCTCATTAGAACAGAAATCACAGGCCTTACATATGAAATAAAGCATTATAATCTTTATAGATGTGTGTGTGTGTGTGTGTGTGTGTGAAATTGAGAGAGAGATAGTGTGTGTGTGTATATATGAAATGCTAATGAATGTAAACTAAAAAAGGAGTGATTTAGGGTACTCCATAAAAATACATGACCAATTTTTTCTTATTGGATTGTATAGAATATATAATATTAGTGAATCTGCTGCCAAGGAATTCTTTTCAAACTATTTCTGGAATTGGGGGTCCTGAAGAGTGAATTCTGCAGAATTCTCCTTGAGAATTATTCACTTATTCACCCATTCAACAAATATTTACTGAATGCCTGCTCTGTGCCAGGCAGTATTGTAGGTGCATGGGACACATTATTGTACAAAACCAAGATCCTTGTCCTCATGCTATTGGGATCTTACATCCTACTGTAAAGAAAATAGATAAAAACATAATAAATAACTAAGTGATATAGTATATTAGAGGGTGATAGGTATACGGAAAAAAGAAAAAGTAGAGCAGGGTGAAAAGGATCAGAAGTGTTGGTGGGGCAGATAGTCTACAGGATTAAGTAGGAGAGTCAGGGCAAGACTCATTGGGATAGTGTGTTGTGAACAAAGACCAGAAAGAGATGAAGGAATTTAGCTCTGTGACTACGTGGGCAAAGAGCACCGCAGCCTGAGGGAGCAGCCACGCAAAGGCCTGTCTGGTTGGTTTGAGGAAGAGCAGGAGTGAGCAGAGGCACAAGTCAAGCTGTGATGCAGCCGTGGCCAATCCCTCAGAGTTGTCTTGATTTAGGCCAAAATGGTCAGGCCTTTATACTCCCACGGTGATCTGTCAATGGATGTGGGCCACCCTGGAATGGCTGTGACCTTGAGCAAGGTGGCTCTCTGCAGCGGAGGGGGCTGAGAGCTGTGGGCTATCTACTACCATCACTCCTAGCAGCATTCATTGAAGAAATTGCTGGGAGGTACATCTCAGTATCAGTCTCCATGACCTCTTCATTCCCAAGGGCACCTGTGGTCCATGACGGCTGATGTAACTCCAGTATTCCAACCAGCTGGAAAAAGGGAGAGAATGAAAAGGAAATATCCCAGTAGTTGCATGTGCTACTTCTGCTCAGTCTGTTGAGAGAATCTAATCCCATTGCCATATCTAGCTTCAAGGAAAGCTAGGTTATGTAGCCTTTATTCTTGGTGGACTAGGACAGCAAACAAACAGGCAAAAAGGATATCAAAGTACAATTAGCAGTCTCTGCTACTATCATACTCCCTATTTTTGTAGGGAAGAGAATGTGGCTTCACCTCATGGAAGAATAAATGAAATGCAGTCCTTTTAGCTTATTCGGGATTTCATGATTTGGGGTATTGGGGAATTGAGAGGCAGCAAAGAGACAATATTATCTTGAAGAGCTCATAGAAAAGAAGACTTTAGGGGAGAAAGGTGATAGCAGCTATACAGATAAAGGATCAGGCCTGTGAAGTCTGGGAATGAATGTGAAAAGATTTGTATCCATAGGCTGGTGGGGCTTGGGATCAGTCGGGAGGTATTAATACAGCATAAATTACTATAGAACTACTTCCTTCTTGACCCCTCCCTTGGCTGGCCTCTCCTGACTTTTCAGTCTTCTTTACTGGCTCTTCTTCCCATTCTTGACCCTTTAAAGTTTAGATTCTTCCTGGGTTCTGCCCTTAGTCTTCTTCTCTTTTCACAATGAATCATTGTGCATCCTTTTCCTTTATTGGGTCATATAACTCTTTGAGAATACGATGACCTTAAACCACAGTAAAGTGTCCATATAAACATCACCAATGTATTGAATAGAATAACTTAATGGAATACAAATATTACAGATTTTATTTTTCTCCCATCTCTGTCTTCAGCTATATCAACTGTCCCTTACTAGATAGGTCCTTCATGGTGTGTCAGGAAGAGCCCACAGCTTGCTAAGCTCTTTCAGTTATTAAACAGCAGTGGACTCCACTTAAAACTCTAACCACATTTCCACTTTTCCACCAACTGAGGCTTGACCCATGGTCTAAGTTCCATCAAAGTCGGCTCTTTGACTCTTCCTCCCCTCTCTCTTCTCATTCACTGGGTGGGAGTTCTCTAGGAGGAAAGGTAGGATTGGCTTGCATAACTGGTCTTCCTCTGGCTCTATCTGGACCTGTTCTCTGTAGCTGGACTCTGCCAGGTAGTGGCTTCTGCCTTGTAAATGGTGAGTAAGATTTTCTCTGGGTACTTCTCAGAGTCATCTTGGCCCCCTCTGATGGTAAGTACCTCTTTCATCCTCTACTCCTGTTAAGGACTGAAAGTTTATGTCCCCCACCCCCAATTTATATGTTGAAATCCTAACCCCCAGTGTGATGGCATTAGGAGGTTGGACCTTTGAGAAGTGATTAGGTCTTGAAAGTGGAGCAGTCATGAGGGGGATTAGTGCTGTTATAAAAGACAATCCAGAGAGCTCCCTCATCCCTTCCACCATGTGAGGATGTAATGTGAAGATGGCCAGCTATGGACCAGGAAGCAGGTCCTCACCAGACACCGAATCTACCAGTGCCTTGATCTTGGACTTCCCAATGTCTCCCAGCCTCCCGAACTGTGGGAAATTTTTGTTGTTCATAAGCCACCCAGTCCATAGTATTCTGTTACAGCAGTCTGAGCAGAATAGGATGACTCCCAAGACTGTCTCTGAAAGAACATCACCTGTTTTAGCTGGTGGCTGCCTGGACAGGCTTATAGCTTCTGTCTTCAAGGCTCCTTCAATATTACATTTTATACATGTTAATTGCACATACATACAACATTTGCATTCTACAGGCAGGCAGATCTCAGAGGAAGAGGAAAGAAGAGGTGAATTGCACATACTTTAATTTCTTCCTCCAAATTCATTGATCAGGTGCCTCTCTCCTCTGTGGAAGGCAGTGAGTGATGAGGAAAAAGGAGGACTGAAGTGTTACTCTAATGGAACTTCCATGGCATGGAAACATCAAGTGTGAGGGAAAAATGTTCCTGATTAATAGTTTATATGTAACTATCTACTTACTATACAACTACACTTAAATATGTCACATAGGCATATTGAACTTAAGAATCTATCATACTGAACTCATTATTTTCAAATACATTCCAATCTCATAATCTGTATTTCCAACTGTTTTTTTTAAATCTAACCATCCACCTAATTACTCAGGGAAAAAAATCTGGGAATCATCTTGGATCCTCCTTGGCCTCCCCACTATCCCAGTCAATCACCAGATTTTATATTTTAGATTTTACTTCTCTCCAGAATCTCGTCGCTATTTCTATTGCTTTAGTTGAGGCTACTACTACCTCCTATTTGGATTATTACAACAACTTTCTAATAAATCTCTCTATATCCAGATTTACCTTCCTCAAATCCATTTTGCGTACTGCATCTAGTATAATCTTTCTAAAATTCAGACCTCATGAAGTGATACTCCTGCCTAAAACCCTCCAGCAGCTCCCCACTGTACTATGGTGTTTATCACATGTGGTCCTTAGAACACGTTTGACTAGAATCACTTGGATGGCATATTAGAAATACAAATTCTCGGGCTTCCCCGGTGGTGCAATGGTTGAGAGTCCGCCTGCCGATGCAGGGGACACGGGTTCGTGCCCCAGTCCGGGAAGATCCCACATGCCGCGGAGCGGCTGGGCCCGTGAGCCATGGCCTCTGAGCCTGCGCTCCACAACGGGAGAGGCCAGAGCAGTGAGAGGCCCGCGTACCGCAAAAAAAAAAAAAAAAAAAAAAAAAAAAAAGAAATACAAATTCTTAGGCCTTATTAAAGACTTAGAATCTCTGGGGATGGAACTCTGAAGTCTGCATTTTTAACTTGTAGTTTTAGAAAGTGGTTTTTATGCACAAATTTTTTGTGTGAATATTAATCTGTAAGATAAGTCTAAAATCCTTTTCAGGGTATACAAGGCTCTTTAACATTTGGCTTCTATTGCCTCTTTAATTTTTTTGTCCTACCACTACCTCTGCCATTTGTGTTCTAGGAAACACATGTTTCCTAATAAGCAGATTCATACTTCTTTGTCTTTGAATACGCTAGTTCCTTGGCTTGGAGCATTTTTCTCCCTCACCTCTCTTCCACCTCATGAAAACCTTTTTATCCTTCAAAATCTTATTACTTTCTCTCTCTCTCTCTCTCTCTCTCTCTCTCTCTCTCTCTCTCTCTCTCTCTCTATATATATATATATATATATATATATATATATGTATATGTATGTATATATATGTTCTCATGACATGGTATCTGGTTTCCCCCAGAGTGAATGATCTAAAGGAGCAAGACAGGCACTGTCTGTCTTGTTTCTTAAATTTATTTTTATTTTTTATTGAGGTATAATATATATAATAATATATATTATAAAGCTGTAATATTTTTTATGACCTAGACATAGAAGTCATAGTCTGTTTTTCCTTAATATCCTAATAGTTATATAGGTCATCCTCATTTGGTGTGGGAGGAGACTACACAAGTGTGTGAATGACAGGAGGTGAAATTCACTGGGGGTAATCTGGGGGGCTGGATCCCAAGGGCATTGTAATTTTCACAGCTTGTGTTAGGTTCCTAGACTATATGGCCAGAGTGAAGATAAAATATGAGATCATGTGAGAACATTCAACTCCTTTGAGGGAAGAGAAGAGGCACTATGTGGATGGAGAAGGTGACGAAGAAATATCTAGAAAAATTGGGGGAAGAATGCTGGGAAAAAGATGTGTCGATTACTAGTCACAGTGTTGAAAACTCCCTTGAACAAGAGAGTTTTTGAATGCACCTCTGTGGTACCACTTGGCATACTACATCCCAATCATAAATTTACAAATATTTCTCTGCTACTAGATTATGAGATCTCTTCCTTCATCTTTGAGTTTACATCACCATGTATGTTGTCTGGAACAAAGTAGACCACCTAAACAGATGAGGACATGAGCAAAGTTCTTAAATAATTAAAGATATGGTTAGGGTGAGCACAAAATCAGCATCAAATCTCAAATTAGAAGGCATTTCCTGACACTTGAAAGACATGCTCTTTAGATGAAATGAGTTAAAAATTTTTGAAGTTTGTATCTTCAAAAGGTAGAACAGGCTAAAGTATGAATAATTTATGTTAGATATTAAATAAATACAATTTATTGAATAAATGAACATTAGTTGGGACTTTTATTTCTTGGTGCCAGGAACAGAAGTCACCTCAAACTAGCTTAACAATAAAAAGAGGGTGGATTTATTGGAAAATAACCGGAGTAGTTAATGGAATCCAAGAGGCACCAGATCCTCAAGAATAGAAACACTAACTGTAGCACAAAAGGAAACGCAGAAATTCTTCTCCGTGTGACCCTTATCTCTACTCTCTCTCCACATCTGCTTCACTTTCTCAGTGTAGACCAGTTTTCTTGTTTGCAAACCACATGCCAGTAAGAAAAGTTCTCAAGTTAGCATTTACAGTGCAGCCACTAGAGAGAGATGATCTGTTCCTCTCAGTTCCAGTTTTAAAATTCCTGGGAAGTGACCAATAGACTCATTTAAGGTCAACTGACCACTCCCAAAACTAACTGATGATGCTTGGGGGGCATTGTCACATTATAAAAATATTGCAAAACCTGCTGTAACCCTAGAGGTTGGACAGTGGGGTGGGGGCAGTTCCTGGAAAATAGCTCCTGGGTATACAAAACAATAGGTATCTGTTCCATGAAGATTTAGATGTTAAGGGATGACATATTCATTCTAAAACACGAAGTTTATTCAAGGTCCAACACAGTCTCTGGAGCTTGATATGAAATCACAAGATAGTTTCAGTGTCATTGTAAGAAATGATTGGCTGGAATCTTGGTCTGAGGCAGGGTAACATTTCTCATGTTCTGGTCATTATTACAACATTGTCCTGGCCAGGGTGAAAGCATTGTCTGCATTGCTACATGTAATGAAAAGGGTTTAATTAAGATTTTAATTTCCTTTGCTGACGTATTGAGGAAGGTGTCAGAAGAGATTAACTATAGATTACAGCTTTAACTACATTATTTATCCATAAAGGAGGATTCAGATGGCTTTTATAACACATACTTCCTTCTAAGGTTTTGGTGACAACAGTAGTAGATTTGCTAATAACTGACTTCAGCATCTGGGAGTTTAATGCCTATGTTTAAACACAAATGTTTTTTGATGCTACTTAGTCTTTTGTTTCGTGTACTTTGGCAAAAAAGAAAGTGTCTCTAAAAGGTTTTAAGACTGCCATTACAAATGTGGTTATTATAGTAAAAATGGAAAATATAAGACTATTGAATGTGAAAAGTATGGAAGAATATGTTCTTGATCTAGTTTTTAAAAGGAAGAGAAATTATGATCAGAGTGAAGTTACCTCTGTAATACATTACTTTCTTAGTCTGTTTGTACTGTTATAACAAAATACCAGAGCCTGGTAGCTTATAAACAACAGAAATTTCACATTTCTGAAGGATGGGAAGCCCAAGATCAAGGCACTAGCAGATTCAGTGTCTGGTGAGAGCTGGCGTCTTTGATGGCTGTCTTTTTGTCATAACCTCACATGGCAGAAGGGGCAAGGAAGCTTTCAGGGTCTCTCTTATTTATTTATTTTTATTTTATTTTTAACATCTTTATTGGAGTATAATTGCTTTACAATGGTGCGTTAGTTTCTGCTTTATAACAAAGTGAATCAGCTATACATATACATATATCCCCATATCTCCTCCCTCTTGCGTCTCCCTCCCTCCCACCCTCCATATCTCACCCCTCTAGGTGGTCACAAAGCACCGAGCTGATCTCCCTGTGCTATGCAGCTGCTTCCCACTAGCTATCTGTTTTACGTTTGGTAGTGTATATATGTCCATGCCACTCTCTCACTTTGTCCCAGCTTACCCTTCCCACTCCCCGTATCCACAAGTCCATTCTCTAGAAGGTCTGCATCTTTATTCCCATCTTGCCCCTAGGTTCTTCATGACCATATTTTTTTTTAGATTCCATATATATGTGTTAGCATACAGTATTAGTTTTGCCTCTTTCTGACTTATTTCACTCTGTATGACAGACTCTAGGTCCATCCACCTCACTACAAATAACTCAAATTCGTTTCTTTTTATGGCTGAATAATATTCCATTGTATATATGTGCCACATCTTCTTTATCCATTCATCTGTCGATGGACATTTAGGTTGCTTCCATCTCCTGGCTATTGTAAATAGAGCTGCAATGAATATTTTGGTACATGACTCTTTGTGAATTATGGTTTTCTCAGGGTATATGCCCAGTAGTGGGATTGCTGGGTCATATGGTAGTTCTATTTTTAGTTTTTTAAGGAACTCCATACTGTTCTCCATAGTGGCTGTATCAATTTACATTCCCACCAACAGTGCAAGAGGGTTCCCTTTTCTCCACACCCTCTCCAGCATTTATTGTTTCTAGATTTTTTCATGATGGCCATTCTGACTGGTATGAGGTGACACCTCATTGTAGTTTTGACTTGCATTTCTCTAATGATTAGTGATGTTGAGGATCCTTTCATGTGTTTGTTGGCAATCTGTATATCTTCTTTGGAGAAATGTCTCTTTAGGTCTTCTGCCCATTTTTGGATTGGGTTGTTTGTTTTTTTGATATTGAGCTGCATGAGATGCGGGTAAATTTTGGAGATTAATCCTTTGTCACTTGCTTCATTTGCAAATATTTTCTCCCATTCTGAGGGTTGTCTTTTCCTCTTGTGTGTTTTCCTTTGCTGTGCAAAAGCTTTTAAGTTTCATTAGGTCCCATTTGTCTATTTTTGTTTTTATTTCCATTTCCCTAGGAGGTGGGTCAAAAAGGACCTTGCTGTGATTTATGTCATAGAATGTTCTGCCTATGTTTTCCTCTAAGTGCTTTACAGTGTCTGGCATTACATTTAGGTCTTTAATCCATTTTGAGTTTATTTTTGTGTATGGTGTTAGGGAGTGTTCTAATTTCACTCTTTTACATGTAGCTGTCCAGTTTTCCCAGCACCACTATTGAAGAGGCTGTCTTTCCTCCACTGTATATTCTTGACTCCTTTATCAAAGTTAAGGCGACCATATGTGTGTGGGTTTATCTCTGGGCTTTCTATCCTGTTCTATTGATCTATATTTCTGTTTTTGTGCCAGTACCATACTGTCTTGATTACTGTAGCTTTGTAGTATAGTCAGAAGACAGGGAGCCTGATTCCTCCAGCTCCGTTTTTCTTTCTCAAGATTGCTTTGGCTATTCGGGGTCTTTTGTGTTTCCATACAAATTGTGAAATGTTTTGTTCTAGTTCTGTGAAAAATGCCATTGGTAGTTTGATAGGGATTGCACTGAATCTGTAGATTGCTTTGGGTAGTGTAGTCATTTTCACAATGTTGATTCTTCCAATTCAAGAACATGGTATACCTTTCCATCTATTTTTATCATCTTTAATTTCTTTCATCAGTGTCTTATAATCTTCTGCATACAGGTCTTTTGTCTCCTTAGGTAGGTTTATTCCTAGGTACTTTATTCTTTTTGTTGCAATGGTAAATGGGAGTGTTTTCTTAATTTCACTTTCAGATTTTTCATCATTAGTGTATAGGAATGCAAGAGATTTCTGTGCATTAATTTTGTATCCTGCTACTTTACCAAATTCATTGATTAGTGCTAGTAGTATTCTGGTAGCATCTTTAGGATTCTCTATGTATAGTATCATGTCATCTGCAAACAGTGACAGCTTTACTTCTTCTTTTCCAATTAGGATTCCTTTTATTTCTTTTTCTTCTCTGATTGCTTGGCTAAAACTTCCAAAACTATGTTGAATAATAGTGGTGAGAGTGGGCAACCTTGTCTTGTTCCTGATCTTGGAGGAAATGGTTTCAGTTTTTCACCATTGAGGACGATGTTGGCTGTGGGTTGCACACAGCATGCCCAGGGTCTCTTTTAAAAAGGCACTAATTCCATGGGTGAGGGCTTTCCTTTCATGAGATAATCACTTCCCAAAGATTCTACCTCCTAATACCATCACCTTGGAGGTTAGGATTTCAATGTATGAATTTGGGTGGAACATAAACCTTTAAACCATAGCAGTTACTATCAAGTGAATGGCTTCTAATCAGCAGGGATATTGTGTGTGTGTGTGTGTGTGTGTGTGTGTGTGTGTGTGTGTGTTGTGCTATGAGGGGAGGGACTGGGAAGGATGAAGACTATTCTTAGATCCTTTCTCCAATGCTCCCAAATCAACACTTTCTACTTTATTGTTTATCATATACCACACTCCCCTTTCTTTTGGTAGTACCACTGAAGTCAGAGTTAGAACCAGGGAAACATGATCTCCACAACATTAGTGTTCTCTGTTCATTCCTGCCTTTGCATGGGCTGAGGGAGGAGGAAGCATATACCAACCTCCTCCACTGCCTATTAAGTTACCTTGCTCATTTTTTTTCCCTGGGTTTCCATGTTTCCTGACTTTAGGCTTTTTCACATTGCCGGGACTATGATTAATGCCACTAGCTCTTTCCATTAAGGTCTAGTGAAGGCTTGTCATTCATTGATTTGGTTTCTACTTTGAGGTTCAAATTTTGATGTAATGCTCTTCTCAGTCAAACTCATCAATGTCAGCATTTACTGCTCGTTTTAATTATGATTCTATTTCCTTTACATAATCAATGATCAACTCCTAAAAGCAATTTCTATGAATTTTGGCAGATTTACATTTTTTCTGTCTTCTCTTTCTTTTCAGGTATTTTATTATCAAAATGTCTCACATTTTTGTAATATCTGTGTATTCTCTCCACTCGTGAATATAATTTTTTAAGTGAATAATAGACAAAGTAAATGTGTTCTCAGCTTCTGGGTAATTAATCCATCCAATGTCTGTAGTCTAGATGAGAAAAATTATAAAGCTTTTGTCAGTCCTACAGAGAGACAGACAACCCAAAGGGAGGTAGGACCATTACACTCTGTAAGACTCTGCACAAAGATGGGGAGACAGAGTCCCAAACTAAACTTCAATTCACATGTTTGGACCTTTCCAGTATTAGTCATCTGTCAGCCTGATTATATAGTAATCAGAAGCTTAGTAGCAACAAATTACATAGTGCTAAGAAACCCTTCAAATGGATTTGTCCCTAAATTCATGGCTTTTGTCATGTCATTATTTTTGTAGCATTTATGTTGTGGTTTAAATTAATACTTTACTATGTTCTGTGTTTCCTTTTTAAACTCGTTCCCCCAAATTCCTCCCAAACACTTTTGACTTAGGAATTTGTGCATGGAACAAAGTAAGTTCCAATAAATATTTGTTAAGTGAATGAATATAAATTGGACAGAATAATAGCTTCTTTTATTTTTGCGACTGGATTTCTTTGGCAGTCTAATGAAGCCTATGGACCCTTCTCAGAATAATGTTTGTAATGTATAAAATAAAATACATAAGATTACAAAGGAAATGAAATATATTGGAGAAATAAAGTATTTCTGAAAACTGAGAAAAAAATAATACATGGATTTCTTTATCAATACATTAAATTAAGTGATTGTATCCAATAACTACCATAATTTTGAAGTACATAATGATGAATATAATGATTTTTTGAGATATCTGCAACAACTGTAATGAGGTATGAAAATATCTGAAATTTCCATTGGTGACAGTGTCTGTGCTAAAGGTGCCATCTCCTGATGTTGTTGGCATCTACTCCGTGATTCTGGGTCTGTGTCCTTTCTAACCTGGACCCCAAAGTAACCCTATTTATATCCAGAGTTTCTGAAAGTCTCTCATGATGGTTGACCCTTCAGACTTTTGCTCTTTGCCTTTCGTCTCCTGCAAGCAACCCTCAGAAGTTCCCCTATTCCCATCCTCTCCAGAGGAATAAGTGATACTTCAGACAAGTGAAGGAATGTTAATTCACCACTTCCTGCCTGCCCTCCAGTCAACAAAATCTTAAAGACATAGTTCTGATTTTTGTCTTTCACCCTGTGTGGTTTCAATTCTTTAGATGACAACATCATCTTATTTATTTTGGATTTGTTTCCAGTCATTCTGGTTTTAGAATTTTAGAATTTATATTGATTGTCTCTCCCTGTATTTACTGACATCACAACCCAGAAGTTGTGCTCTTACTCAACTGGCTGGAATGATGGTTCCAGCTGCATCTAGACTTACTGGGCAGCCACCTACATCTTAATACCAAATGCAGAGGGGTCAGTATGTTGCAACTATATTTTACAGTAAAGCTTAAAACAAACTGTTTTATCTAAGACTTGGCCCCACTTTAAACATTATAGATATTCCCAGGGTTCAATCCTTCACACTCTTTACTTATCTTCATAATCTTTAATAATTCCCAGGCTTGGTTTCTCTGGGTTCTTCACTCCACTCTCTTGCTTCCTTCTCTGGAGAGCTGGATCCTGCATTTTGTGATCTCTTTCTGTTGGTTGGAGTCCTATCATGAATAGACAGTGTGATGGTTAATTTTATGTGTCAACGTGGGTAGGCTATGGTATCCAGTTGTTAGGTCCAACATCAGGCCAGATATTGTTGTGCAGGTATTTTTAAGATGTGATTAACATTTAAATCAGTACACTTTGAATAAAGTAGATTACCCTCCATTATGTATGGGTGGACCTCATCCGATTGGTTGAAGGCCTTGAGAGAAAAGACTGAGGAAGAAGGAGTTCTGCCTCTAGACTGCCTTATGGGTCTCTAGCCTGCTGGCTCACCCTGCGCATTTCATACTTGCCAGCCTCCACAGTTGTGTGAGCAACTTCCTTAAAATCTCTCTCTCTTTCCGTCCTAATGGTTCTATTTCTCTGTAGAGCCTAATACAGATTCATTGTCTTGAACCTTGATGAGTTTACCCCCTGACTTTGAGTTTTGTTTCTTTGTTTGGGCTTCACCCACTGTCATGTTATTTGGATCTGTCCCCATCACTATCTATACATGCCTGTCCCAAACATGAATTTTTTCCATTTCTTGGAATACTGGACATTTTATTTTCCAGCGGCATTTGCTGGCACCAGCTCTGCAGCAGGATCATTTTTCTCCTAACCTCTCCCATTGTTTCCAGTTTTCTTCTGTCTTCTCCCCAGACTAAGTTGATGAGGTCCCATAAAGTCTAGTGCCTGAGTCTGAGGAATCTTGATCCTTCTAAACATAGAACATATTCTAAGCACATCATTAGTTCCAGTTATTAAAACATGGATATTTTCCTTGGTAAGTGAATAGATTCATAATCTGCTTTTCAATTCATTTCTTGTGAATTTGGTTAGTGGGACGTAGTCATCCAGAACCAGTGCGTGTATGATTGAACTAATGAAATTGAATTTTCAGGACCAGCAAAGTTGAGTTGATGAATTGAGTAAAGGTACTTGTGTTAGCTTCCTAGGGCTTCTGTAATAAATTACCTCAAAATTTGTGGCTTAAAACAAAAGAAATTTATTCTCCATCAGTTCTGGAGGCCAGAAGTTCCAAAATCAAGGACTTCTCTCTAGAGTCTTTAAGGGCAATTTCTTCCTTGCGTCCTCCAGCTTCTGGTGGCTGTTAGCATTCTTCAGCTTCCTTGGTCTGTGGTCCCATCACTCCAAGCTTTGCCTCCATCTTCACATCGCCCTCTCCTCTATGTATCTGTGTCAAATTTCCCTCTGTATTTCTATTGTGTTGCCATTAAGGCCACCCAGGTAATCCAGGGTAATCTCACCTAAAGGTAACATTCACAGGTTCTGGAGATTAGGATGTGGGCGAATCTTGAGGGAGCCATTTTTTTTACCTACCACAATATCCTTTTGTAACAGGCAACTCCCTCTTTGACTTCTCTTAATTTCATGAGCAGTTTCTAATAAAAGTTCTATCTGAAAAATGCAGGTGGAGTTCTTTGAAATGGGTCAGTATAATGTGCAAATTACACAGTCTACAGAATGGGGATGGGAGATATATCAAGAATGTTATATCCACAATTTTAATAGATTTCTTTGCAGATTCAATCATATGAGGCAGAGAGTCTGTAAGAAATTGACCTCGATAGGTCTTGCCATGCAAAATGCATCAAAACAAGGCCCAGGAGCAAAGAGTGTCTGTCATTTGACTTCTAGTGACCCTAATTATTCACAAGATAATGAAATCCAAATATATAATTTCAGATTCAGGATGAGATAGATGCTGTAGTGAAATGGATGTTTGTAACACTACTAGAAGTACAAGAAAGCAGTCAGGTCCAGTAGTGATGTATGAAAAATCATCAAAAAGACTTTCTACAACATTTTTCTTAATAATATTTTAATAATCAGTGAAGCTTTTGCTCAGTAAATATTTGCTGGATGAATGAATGGATTTCATGGGTATCGTGATATTGCTAGAGGCCATGGTGGGACAGTTTGTGCTTTCCCTCACTGTTACAAGGTGGTAAGCAAAAGTGTTTTAAGAAGGAACTTTGCCACACCACTAGAAATCTATGTTAGGAAATCTAACACCATTTATAGCTTTGCTTTTCCAAGGTATTTTTTCCTGGATGGGTCAGCTCCAAGGGAGAATTAGTGTCATTTCTTTTGCATTCAGTCCTTGCATCAGTATCCTTAAAACTAAGAAATAAACTTTTTATTTGATGGATTATTGATAAATTTAAATATTAACATGTCACACTTAACCAGTGACATTTACCTAGTGAAAACCACCAACTGTATCAATATATTTGATTATATTCAACAAAAATTATGACTTTGCCTTAAAATATTTCTTTAAAATGTTTTGAATTTGAAAAACTGACTTCTATATCCCATTTTATTGATTGATGCCTATACTAGTAAGTTCTCATAACTTTTGGTGGTGTCCATTACCTCCCACTTCAGTTTTGGCAGGAAAGTTATTTTTCTGTACACATCCTTTCCCTAGAAGGTTGCTTTGGTTATTAGAGGATGTTGGTCAAAACACTGAACAAGCACATCAAATTTTTTTTTCTGAGAGTAAAAGCAATGGCACTTTAGGAGATATTCTAGTGAGTAACTGCTCTAACTAAGCTTTCACAGATGTTTGCCTTCATTGGCTGCTATTTTGGGTTCACACTATCAGCAGGAACCAGAAATGTGATTCTCTTTTGACCCTCAATTTTAGCAGAAAATGTACACTGAAGAAGCATGTGGAGGGGGGAAATACGATTAGGAAATACCAGTAGGTGCAATATAATCAACATGCTCAACTAAAGGTATTTTCTTGTTTTAAAATATCCCCGAGAATTTTAACACCACAGTAAAAGTGCACTCTCAAACATTTTTTGGTTTAGGGAAGACACAAATGGTAGTCTGTGTTGCAAGGCATTCTCGGGATTCAATATAAAACACTGTGTAGGAGAAATTATATTCTCTTTACATTAGGCCAAGTGACTTGCCTACTAGTCAGGTTTTAAAGAATGAGATGAACTATATGTTTTCCTTCTTGCATTGAAGCAAATTAAACTTTGTTATTGAACATGACGGATTTTTTGAACATGTAGCACATATTTTTTAATATTTTATTTTTATTTCACCTGAATTTGTATTTAAGGAGAGAATATTTTCTTACAGTGTAACTCATTTTTATAACTTTCAGAACATCAAAAATCTTTGAAATGATAAAAGCAAAGAAATACCTTTTTCGTTCACTTATTTTTAATTTTTTATGCATCAAAAGTCCTTTGAATTTGTTTCCTTTTTCTTGAGTTTATCTGAAAGTAATATGCACACTCAAACACTAATAAGAGTTGTAAACATGTCCACATTCATAGTTCCCATCACAAAAGAGATATTTTTGTAAAAGGTTACAGTATTCTAAATTTTCTTACCAAGAGGAAAAATATTATGTATTCCAAATTCATGTTAATTACCTATTATAAAAGCCTTGTGAAGTGAAATATCTTGTGAATCATATCTATTTCCATCTATATATATCTTTATATCTACGCCTCTATAACATTTGTTATATTGACAGACTCTTCATATGTGTTACATCAACAGTTCAGATTTCTGCTTATTTTTAAGCTGCCCAGAGTGCCAACTAAATGATTAGTACTGTCATTTCAAGTGAATGTGCAAGGTGGAGTTAAGGGGTTCAAGATAGGGATAGCAGAGTTTCAGGGTACTCAACATGTTCAGATGATTATTTCCTTAAAAATAGATTCTTGGTAGCTATCACACTAGGTTGAAATGATATGTTTGTAAAATCATATACCACAATTGTCATGAATCTTCCTAGATGTCTGTCTAATATAAAAATATACCCAGGAATCAGGGTACTGTACAAAGTACTACAAAATAGTACTGTACAAAGAGTATGGACTTTGGAGTCAGACAGACTTGGATTTGAACTCCATATCTATCTCTTTTTTCCTGTCTCTTGGTAAGCTAATGTTTGTGAGCCTCTGTTTTGCCATCTTTAAAATAGAAATACTATCATCTTTTGTAAATTAAGTTAGAAAATATATAAAAATGCTTATTAGAGTACCTGATACATCAAGTCCACTATAATTATTAATAGTTTCCTACATTTTAAATACCTGAATTAAACTAAAATAACTCTAGATATAGTCTAATAAAGCAAAAGTCCTTATATACATTATTACAGTCATTAAGATAAACATAGATTCCTAAAAGAAATATGATTGGGTCTATTAGCAATTGAGCTGGGGTCTCTAAGTAACTTAAACTTTCTCCTTTAATAATAGTATAATATAGGGCTTCCCTGGTGGCTCAGTGGTTGAGAGTCCACCTGCCGATGCAGGGGACACTGGTTTGTGCCCTGGTCCGGGAAGATCCCACGTGCCTCAGAGCGGCTGGGCCCGTCAGCCATGGCCACTAGGCCTGCACGTCTGGAGCCTGTGCTCCGCAACGGGAGAGGCCACAACAGTGAGAGGCCCGCATACTGCAAAAAATAATAATAATAATAATAAATAATAGTATAATATAAATAAAGCCAGTAGAGGTATAGCAGTACCGATAGACATTTACTGGGCACTATGGGCCATGCATTTTGTTGTATGCACTCTTGTTCAATTCTTACACCAATCTCATGAGGCAAATACTACTATCATCCCTATTTTAGGAAGGTTCAGTAACTTGCTCAAGGTCACACAATTAGTAAGTGGCAAGGCTGGGACTTGAAGCCTATATGACTTCAAGTTGTGCACCTGAATTAAGGTGTGGCAGCAGAAATAAAAAGAGTTATTAAGAGTTAAAATGGATTGGAATTCCTGACTCTTTGGATGGGACCTAAAGGATAGAGTGGAGTCAAGGCAAATAAATGCATCACTAGTGACTCCCTTCTGGGTAGAACCGTTGCAAGTAACAAAAACCCTTATGAGTTAACTTAAGCTCCCCCAAAGAATTTATTGTAAGGTTCCAGTAGTGACCCACAGAACCCAAAGCCAGGAATGCAGCTGCTATAGGAACACAGGAAATATTTCTTTCTCTTCTCTGAACATTCGGTTCACTTGTCTCTAGGCAGGTGGGCTTCCTTGGCTCCCAACCTCCATGGAACAATTCATCACTGGCCCCCAGCTCCCAAATTTGCCTACTTCAGGTTCAGCTACATAGAGAAACATTCTCTCTTTCTCTCCTAATACAAAGGTAATCAAGCTGACCCAGTTGGAATCAGGTGCCCCAGTCCAAGAAACTGTTGCCAGGGCTGCAGAGTTATATAACACATACTTGGCTTCTGGGAAACAATCCAGGGTGGGAGCAATCCCCAGAGAAGAGGGTCTGGGCTGACACCTTCATGTGTGGCCACCACAGTGCCATTCACTAAAAGGAAATGTCCAGGGTCCTAGGCAGTGGTGATATCAAGGAGGCAGTGAACTGGAGCCTTTATTCTAGAAATGTTTATCCTACTGATGGTGAAAAGTTTGCATTAATGGTGAGTTGGAAATAGCTTTATATTTCAAGACTTTCTGTCTTAGAGACAACATTTGGTACAGAGCACAATATCCGTTCCCAGGTGTCAACAGTACCAACTCTGTATACCGTCAAAGATAAGGTAATATCCATTATGCATTTCCCCCTCTTAAGTCTAGATTGACTCTAGAGAGTTTGAAGTTCAGGTAACAGGGTGCTGTGGCATAAGGGGTACTCAAAACATCAGTTTTTGGGGAAAACGTCATGGGTTTGGCGGCTTTTAAAGCTTGCCATTTTATAGTTGTGAGCATTTTTTCCTTTCTAAGGGTTAAGACTTAAACTTACCTGTGGAACAAACAGTTCCTTTATTTTGGGAAAAGCTACACTGCAAGGCGAATTAAGTTCTTTCCCATTGTTCTTGGGAAAAAAACTTAATGCAAAGGAGTTATTCAGGAACAGATGCATCCAACAGAGCAGCTTTGTTTAGGAAAATAAACTGGGTACACCTTTCAGGAAACTCGTGTCTCCAGAACTGTTATTTTCCTTAGAAATGGATTTAGGCCTCCATTCTGACCCTCTTTGGGCCTACCACTCTCCATAGGGTGAGGAGTCCACAGGGCCAGTGGGACATGCCCGCTTGGAAGCTGCTCTCCCACTTGTTGACCACATTCTAGGTATCAAGAACCCTTAATTTCCTGCTCAGACATCCCTGACCCTGATCCCAGGTCCTCTTTACTGAGTCTGATTTCTTGAGAAGGCTTTTAGGCCCAGGCATGTATGGAAAGAGCTTAAAGGAGCAATGTGGTTTGACCACTTGTGAGGTCTTTTACGGTACAGGATGGAGCTGAGTCAAAGGAGAAAAGGGGTGAGCCAGGGGTCTCCATGTATACTCTTGCCCTGGGTACCACAAATGTTAGGGGTGGGGCTGCCCTCAGAGTGGTAGTTCTCACACCTTAATATACAGAAGAATTATGTGAAGGGCTTGTTTAAAATATGTCTAGTTTGTACCTCCACATGTGTATATGTTTTTCTATCAAAGAAATTTCCCTCAGGATACCAGCAGTAGAACCCTCCACAACTGTAGGGTTATACTTAGGGCTGACATTTTAACTTTCTGTTGGGGGAGAGACTTCCGGCCGGCTTGCTGTGACCCAGCTTGGAGCAGGTAGACTGGTAGATCATGGGAAATGTGCTGATGGGGGACAGAGATGGTTCTGATGTCTTTTGGAGGCTGTGGCATAAGAACAGTGCCCCCTTGAAGAAAATGGATCATCTAGGGAAGAAGTCAGTCCCATGGCAGAAAAGGAGGGCTTCAAAGGTAAGCCTTAGGCTGGGGCAGAAGAGAAATCTCCATTCTCTCTTTTGGACTTGACGATTTGTCCAGGAATCTAAGTTGTGGAAATATTTGGGTCATTCTTAGAGGTAGAAGTGAGCTGGCCTCCAAACAAGGAAATAGAATATGTACTCCTGGGGTTGCAGCCACTGGTCTCTAATTGCCCCTTCGATTGGCAGGTATAAGGATTTACAGGTTATTTTTCCTTCTCATTCTTCCTAAACTTGAGGAATTGGGTAGAGGCAAGGAAGAAATTAGTGTCCTCTTCTCTTGAGGGCAGAGCGACCATAGGGAGGGCTCATCAGTGCCCAGGGGAGTGTCATTCTCAAGAGGCCATTACCACTATCCCAGCATGGTGGTAAGTTGAAGAGGCCAAATACAAAGATGTATTCCTGAGCACATTTGAGACAGTGTTTGGGAAACTCAGGGGTAGCTGGGGGGATGATTTGAAGAGAGTTAGTTTCTAGCAACTAAGCTGAAGTGGTTTGTGTTTTTGTAAATTGTCCTGACTTTACTTAGTAATCACAGGCTGGGGCCAGGGACTTTTGGGTCACATTCATGGTCTTTTTGAATGTTTCTTGGTATTTTTATGCTCTGACCACATTCTGATGGGAAAAATACTTTATGCTACTTTCATGTGGAACTCTGAACAGGACAATTCAGTTCTGTACTTCCTGGAGGCACAGCCTGACACTACAGTAAGACTAATATAGTGAAAAAGAAGTGTTCCAACAACGTGCTTTGCTGTTGAAGATAGTAATGGTCAGAAACTCATTCCCAGAGGTAGAGATACTACAGAAAGCATAGAAAGGTTTTTAGGGCAATTAGAACAGGGGAAATATTACCATAAAATTGTGGTTGATGGGAAAGACGAAAATGAAAGGGGGAAATTGAAATCTGAGTAACAGGTTCAAATGTTCATTATTAACCAGGCCTTAATGAAACAGTCTATAGTTAATCAAAAGGGAATTAAAAGCTGAGGGCCTGGAAAGGCCCCAATAATTTAAGGGATGGGGGATTGTAAACATATAACTATTCAAGCTGGAAGGACAGGTTTAGGAAGCCCGGAAGATGTGGCGATAAAGTCCAACCACAAACTGAAGCACACCCGAATATTTACTGGCTTAATCTTGGAAGAGGCACCCACACTCTGTGCCCCTATGACACAGTTTTAGAGGGGTAACTGTTTTCTTTGCTTGAGTAAATAGATTTGTAACCCCAGGAAGAAATAATGAAGTGATAAATCAAAAACTTATAGTTTAATATTTTTATTTTAAATCTAGGAAAACATTTAGTAACTAGGCTTGTAATCAAGCCACTTTTGTATATTCCATTTGCATTTTAGGCTTAAGAGGATTTGAGCTCCTAAATTTAAAGATTTGGTTTATTAGATACATAAAATTGCTTATGAGAAAGATTTTTCTTGTTTTTTGTACTGACTTGTCAGGGGAGATTTTTGTCATTGTAATTTAGGATGTCTAAGAGAATCTGATTAATTAAATGTATAAATAGCTAAATATTTATAAGAGCTACCAAATATAAGCAATATATAAGCATCAATCAAAGGAGAAGTATAAATGATTGTTCTTATTTGGGTATAAAAGTTCATAAAGAAAAATAGATTTAAAAATATATTTTAATAAACTGAATAGTAATCAAAACATAGCAATATGCTTTTCTGGACACAAAAGCCATTTTGGATAATAAAAGCTTACTTGGACCTCAAGTGGTTCATTGTGGCTCCACTACTCCCTTGCTTGTGACATTTAGCAATTTATTCAACCTCATTGTTTCTTTTTCCTCACTGTAATATGGAGATAATAGTAGGAGTATTTCATGGGGTTGTTATGAGACTTAAATGAGGTATACAGTAAAGCACTTAGAACAATATTTGGTATATACTAGATGTACAATAAATAAATATAGCTCCACATCTCTGCTGTGGCACTGGAAAAAGTTCTGGAAAAGGGCCCCAGAGATGGAGGGGCCAGGATGGCTCTGGTTTGCAGCACTTGAGTCTTCCCCTGATTCTTCTCCTCAGCAGTTACTTGGCTTTTGAAACTCATCTATTATAACATATATAACATTCTTTTACTTGAATAGTTTAAAATCATCTGCACTATAGTAACAAAGTCCTGAAAAGAAAAACACAGATACATGGCTCTGCAGGGACATTTGTACATGTTGGTGATGGGCTTACCATAAGCAAACCTATAAAACATATGAATGATAAAAATATTTGACTTCTCAGGTAAAGTTAAGGATTGCTGCTGTGTTCACTGGATGGCAACAATTTGGTTAATGCATGTGATTACTACAGTAAATTGTATGGAGAAATCAGGTATGGAAACAGTGCTTGTGTCAAAGCTGAATTCTGTTTTGATTTAAAGAGACATGGGCAAGCTGTATTCATGGTTCATCCTCTCCTATACAAGGAGGGTAGAGAGAGTGAGCTGAAGGGAACTTGGATAATAAAGAGCCACATCCTAGGACTTTCCTGGTGGCACAGTGGTTAAGAATCCATCTGCTAATGCAGGGGAAACAGGTTTGAGCCCTGGTCTGGGAAGATCCCACATGCCGCGGAGCAAACTAAACCCGTGCACCACAACTACTGAGCCTGCTCTCTAGAGCCCACGAGCCACAACTACTGAGCCCACATGCTTTAGGGCCTGTGTGCCACCACTACTGAGCCTGCATGCTGCAACTACTGAAACCTGCACACCTGGAGCCCATGCTCCATAACAAGAGAAGCCACCGCAATAAGAAGCCCATGCACTGCAAGGAAGAGTATGCCCCACTCACCACAACTGGAGAAAGACCACGCACAACAATGAAGACCCAACACAGCCAAAAAAACAAAAAAAGAAAGAGCCACATCCTACATTCTACCCACATCAGAAAATCTTTGTGTTCTACCAGATATTGGAACTACACGGGAGGAGGGAGATAGGTTACTATCAGATATCAAATAGAAAATTAAACTAGCTATTTGTGTAATGGTTAACACTGCACTGCAACTCAGGTAGACATTTTATTAAGCCTGAAGAAGGCGAGAATGTAGTTAACTAAATCTGTGGTTAAAAGACTCATGGAATGTGGGAATCACAAAATCTGTCACTTGATTGTTGCTTATTTTGAATTACCAGTCCAACTGTTACTATAAAATCATAGAATCACATGACACTTCACCTGTTTCAAGTCATACACATCCTTCTAATACAGCTTCTTAACAAGACTAATTTGATTTTGCTTTTCATAAAGACTCTCAGGGAAGAGATTTTATGACTTCCCTTGTTAGTGCTTTCATAGCTGTCAGCCTACATCACTAGGTAATCTTTCCTGGTGTCTCTTAGGAAATCCCAAAAATTAATGAGTAACTAAATCTTGCTCCTGAGTGGGAGGGAAGGATAATGGAATATGAGTCTGCTGAACCAAGGGTGAATGGAGCTTCAGTTTATTTGATGTCTGAGCTTCCAGAAGTGGTGAGGCAACTTCTGTAGGTGAATCACAGACTAGGAGGAGATGTGGTTGGCCCTGACACACCCACTTTGTTTCAGGGAGAGTCAAATGGAACTGTGCCAGAGAGTACTACTGTAAAACATAACAGAACCTCAGCTCACTCTGGAACACTTTAGAAAATTGGAGACAGCCATGGACGTGGTATTCATCATTAAAAAAATTTCACTGTAGAGTAAAAGGACCTTAAGGGATTCTTCCTTATTTTTAAATGTATATTCAATTTTCAATGACTACTTTGAAAGTATAATATATAGTTCAAAATAGAATGGCTTATTAAACAGTCAGTTTGCTGAGTCAGGGTTGGGGCAGATGGGACTGTTTTAGAAATGGCTGAGGTGGTGACATCATATGTCATGGCCATTAAGGTGAGGAAATAAGGAAATACTCCAATGTCTTCAAATGGCAGCTACTCAAGAAAAAAAAAAAGGTCAGATACAGATACAGATTGAAAATCAAGTTAAAATAAGGTTAAACAACTCTTGGTAACTTAGTTAGTGGCAGAGGAGTGTTAAACAGCCATTTAAACACTGGAGAAAATTTCTAAGAGAATTATGGCAGTTTCTAAGCTGGGGCTCGAGGAATGATGGATTGGGCCAAACCAGGAAAATTAGGGGGCAGAAATCTGTTCTACAAGACAAGGTTGTCACTCTCACCACTATTATTGAACATAGTTTTGGAAGTTTCAGCCAAACAATCAGAGAAGAAAAAGAAATAAAAGGAATCCAAATTGGAAAAGAAGAAGTAAAGCTGTCACTGTTTGCAGATGACATGATACTATACATAGAGAATCCTAAAGATGCTACCAGAATACTACTAGAGCTAATCAATGAATTTGATAAAGTAGCAGGATACAAAATTAATGCACAGAAATCTCTTGTATTCTTATAGACTAATGATGAAAAACCTGAAAGAGAAATTAAGGAAACACTCCCATTTACCACTGCAACAAAATGAATAAAATACCTAGGAATAAACCTATCTAAGGAGACAAAAGACCTGTATGCAGATATAAGACACTGATGAAAGAAATGAAAGATGATACAAACAGATGGAGAGAAATACCATGTTCTTGGACTGGAAGAATCAACATTGTGAAAATGACTATAATGCCTAAAGCAATCTACAGATTCAGTGCAATCCCTATCAAACTACCAATGACATTTTTCACAGAACTAGAACAAAACATTTCACAATTTGTATGGAAACACAAAAGACCCCGAATAGCCAAAGCAATCTTGAGAAAGAAAAACGGAGCTAGAGGAATCAGGCTCCCTGGCTTCAGACTATACTACAAAGCTACAGTAATCAAGACAGTATGGTACTGGCACAAAAACAGAAATATAGATCAATGGAACAGGATAGAAAGCCCAGAGATAAACCCACGCACCTATGGTCAATTAATCTATGAAAAAGGAGGAAAGGATATACAATGGAGAAAAGACAGTTTCTTCAATAAGTGGTGCTGGGAAAACTGGACAGCTACATGTAAAAGAGTGAAATTAGAACACTTCCTAACACCATACACAAAAATAAACTCAAAATGGATTAAAGACCTAAATGTAAGGCCAGACACTATAAAACTCTTAGAGGAAAACATAGGCAGAACACTCTATGACATAAATCACAGCAAGATCCTTTTTGACCCACCTCCTAGAGAAATGGAAATAAAAACAAAAATAGACAAATGGGACCTAATGAAACTTAAAAGCTTTTGCACAGCAAAGGAAAGTATAAACAAGAGGAAAAGACAACCCTCAGAATGGGAGAAAATATTTTCAAATGAAGCAACTGACAAAGGATTAATCTCCAAAATTTACAAGCAGCTCATGCAGCTCAATACCAGAAAAACAAACAAGCCAATCGAAAAATGGGCAGAAGACCTAAAGAGACATTTCTCCAAAGAAGATATACAGATTGCCAACAAACACGTGAAAGGATCCTCAACATCACTAATCATTAGAGAAATGCAAATCAAAATTACAGTGAGGTGTCATCTCATACCAGTCAGAATGGCCATCATGAAAAAATCTAGAAACAATAAATGCTGGAGAGGGTGTGGAGAAAAGGGAACCCTCTTGCACTGTTGGTGGGAATGTAAACTGATACAGCCACTATGGAGAACAGTATCGAGGTTCCTTAAAAAACTAAAAATAGAACTACCTTACGACCCAGCAATCCCACTACTGGGCATATACCCGGAGAAAACCATAATTCATAAAGAGTCATGTACCACAATGTTCATTGCTGCTCTATTTACAATAGCCAAGACATGGAACAACCTAAGTGTCCATTGACAGATGAATGGATAAAGAAGATGTGGCACATATATACAATGGAATATTATACTCAGCCATAAAAAGAAATGAAATTGAGTTATCTGCAGTGAGGTGGATGGACCTAGAGTCTGTCACATGGAGTGAAGTAAATCAGAAACAGAAAAGCAAATACTTTGTGCTAACACATATATATGGAATCTTAAAAAAAAAAAATCTCTGAAGAACCTAGGAGCAGGACAGGAATAAAGATGCAGATGTAGAGAATGACTTGAGGACACAGGGAGTGGGAAGGGTAAGCTGGGACAAGTGAGAGAGTGGCATGGACACATATACACTACCAAATGTAAAATAGATAGCTAGTGGGAAGCAGCTGCATAGCACAGGGAGATCAGCTCGGTGCTTTGTGACCACCTGGAGGGGTGGGATAGGGAGGGTGGGAGGGAGGGAGACGCAAGAGGGAGGAGATATGGGGACATATGTATAAGTATAACTGATTCACTTTGTTATAAAGCAGAAACTAACGCACCATTGTAAAGCAATTATACTCCAATAAAGATGTCAAAAAAAAACTAACAAACTAGTGAATATAACAAAAAAGTATGCTCACAGATATAGAGAACAAACTAGCAGTTACCTGTGGTGGGGGAGGGGCAATATAGGGCTGGGGGAGCAGGAGGCACAAACTTTTGTGTGTAAGGTAAGCTCAAGGATATATTGTACAACATGAGGACTATAGCCAATATTTTGTCATAACAGTAAATGGAAAGTAATCTTTAAAAATCATATAAAAAAAAAAGAAATGTTGTCTAGTAAAGAACCCTAGAATAAGGCCAAAGGATAGGGGATTAGTCCAAGTAGGGTTTGGAGGTGGAGTGAGGAAAAAAGATAGGCAAGATCTAAGTATCAAGAGCATAGTTTCAATTCAAACCCCAAGTTCAGGTTTCAGTCTTAGTAAAAGCTGTGAAGACAACAGCCAAAAGTTCCAAGTGGCAGAAAATCAACACAGATCCAGACAAGTAGGAGAGAGCCACCCTGGTCTTTAAGGTGCTTTGGTGCAAATTAGTAAAAGCCACCCCTTCTTCTGGGAGATGGTGCTCAATGTCAAGTCTCAAGGACTGGTGAGTGAATTGTAGGCTGATGTCAGCTTCCAAAAACCAGGGCCCACATGTGGGACCCAACTACACAAATGTGCACAGTGGCTCTGCCAGAGCAATTGCATCAGTGTATCACCACATCAATAGTTCTCATCCTAGGACCCCGGTACATACCCACGGATTCACAGTTTCTGGGGGTAGGGTCCTGGAATCAGTATTTTGTCCCTTAAGATAAAAAAGTATTATATATATATATATATATACACGTGTGTGTATGTGTGTGTGTGTATATATATATGTATATAAAGTATTATATATATACACACACGTACATATATGTATTTATTTTTTGCAGAAGTAGTACCTGCCTATGCCTCTTAAGTCAAAATGAAACAAGAATATGCATGAAGACAAAACTGAAAGCCTACCTTCCTCTTTCTACCCCACCCCAAGGCCCTAGGATTAGCTACTCCTGATAGATTTTGTTTGTGCCTATAAAAATGTATTTGTATTATCTATATTAATGTCTCATACAAGACAAAAAAATTGTGAAGTAGTATTCACAAGGTTTCCCTATGCATTTCCCACTCTTCTCACCATGAAAAAAAGAATTTTTGCCTACTTGGAACTCAGGATTTTGGTTGTAGAGATGAAGAAAATGAGCTAAAGGAGACATCGAACTTGAAGGAGCCTGAGATGATTCTATCAGTCAGGATCCTGGCAGGAATCAGATGGCACACTCAAGCGGGGGCACAGAGAAGAGCTTAATTGAAGGACTGTTTACAGAGGGGTGGGCAGGGTTCAAAGAAGCTACCCAGAGGTGTGGAAGTACCCCGGGGCTAATAACACCTGGGAGCTGCTACCACCTCCAGCCACATGGGGCAAGGAGTGCTGGCTGTTGCTGCTGGGACCCAGGCTGACAACTCAGCAGGGAGCGATCTGAGGGGTAAAAGCACTTGACCTCCCTCTCCTCGCTTCCTTCTACTTCCTGCCAAGTCTTCCCGCTGGCCCAGCTCAGTTGGAAGCCAGAAGGCAAAGGGGCCTGGTGATATCATCCGCTTAGGTCAGCCTCAGAGCAGGCCACAGAGCAGGAGAGCAAAGGAGCCTGGAGGGGCAACTGGAGAATATCCAGCACAACGTGTTTCTGAAAACATATATCTTAGCAGGCAGGAGAAGTGACGGAAAACATTGACAGAGCCCTGTATGAAAAGAAAAAGAGGGGTTGGGGTATTTAGAGAAAGCAGAAGATCCTTTAGTGACAGATCACTATGCTGTTGCTGCTGGTGCTGGGGTGTGTGTGTGTGTGTGTGTGTGCGCGCGCGCGCGCATGTGTGTGTGTGCGTGTGTGTGTGTGTGTGAGAGAGAGAGAGAGAGAAAGAGATAAAAGAGATTTTAAAGAAAGTTGCCACAGATTATAAATTGAATGCTCTTTAATGGTTACAAGACACTGTTTCTTTTTCAAATATTCTGGTTTTGTTGGAATGCTGGTTTACTTTTTTCCCTTCAAATATGTACAGGGATTTTTATACAAGGAGGTTCATTATGGCATATCCTTAGGTGCAGAGAAAAAAACTAGAAGGAGATATAAAAAAATGTTCACTGATTTAATTTCTAGAAAATGGAATTATAGCTGACTTTTATTTCTCATTTTGTGCTTTTTAGCATTTTCCAAACTTCTGGCCATAAAGATGCATTATTTTACAGTAACTCAGTCTTGGGCCTAGATCCTTTTCCTTTCTTTATCTTTACTCCCTCTAGGTGATCTCATCCATTCGCACGGGTTTAAACATCATCCATATGCTGAAAACTCCCACATTTACATTTCTAACTCTGACTTCTCTCCTGAGGTCCAGACTTATTTGCCAACTGCTCGCTGACATCACCCCTGGGTTGTCTAACAGACATCTCAAAGTCAACATGTCTGAAACAGAGGTCTCGACTTAACCCCCTCTCCCTCTAATTGCCTGATCTCTCCTTTCCCAGGACTAGGGATTTAAAAATTATATTTTGCATAGTCAATCCACATGTTACAAAACATAAAAGGTACAAAAGGTTAATCATTGTAAAAGATGTTCCTGTCCTAACCCAGGTTTTGTTTCCCTGTTCCCTATCAAGTTTTCCTTCCCTAAAACATTGTCTGAATTTTTATCTTCTTTGCACATACGAATATATGTGAATATACATTTTTATATTTTTAAATTTTACATAAAAGTTAGCTTTTTTTTTTTTGTGATACGTGGGCCTCTCACTGCTGTGGTCTCTCCCGTTGCGGAGCACAGGCTCTGGACGTGCAGGCTCAGCGGCCATGGCTCACGGGCCCAGCCACTCCACGGCATGTGGGATCTTCCCGGACCGGGGCATGAACCCGTGTCCCCTGAATCAGCAGGTGGACTCTCAACCACTGTGCCACCAGGGAAGCCCCAAAGTTAGCATTTTTTATCCACTGCTCAGCATCTTGTATTTTCTCTTAACAGCCCCTCTTGGAGATATTTCTATCTATACCAGTACAGATAGAGCTGTTCATTCTTTTTAATATCTGCATAGCATTCCATTATGTGAATAGGGTTAATTTTTTTAAACAAGCCCTTATCCTGAGGCTACATTATTTGCATTCCAGTTATATTATGTGTGGTAAAAAATTATACCATATCAGGATTACTATTATATAACTGTCTTTTTTGACCCATCAATATATAGTGGGCATTCTTCCATATTAGTGTCCACAGAGCTACCACTTTTTAAAAAAATCACAGCCTTCACATTTTATAATATGAATGTGCCATAATTCACCCAACCACACCTTTGTTTATGAGCACTTGGTTTTTGGTAGTCTTTTGCTTTCATAAGCAATAGTGTGATGGACATCTCCCTCCAATTCCCTGTGGTAGTGTTCACCACACCTTATTTCTTTTTCTCCAGAGCACACAGCTAGTCTACATTTCTCAGACTCCCTTCCAGGTAGAGAGACCAAGTTCTCGTCATCCAGTTCTGACAAACAATACGGGTCAAAGTGATGTTTTCCACTTCTAGACCTGGTCCATAAACATCTCCCACACCATCCTCTGTATGTTCTCTTTCCCCAACTTCCAACTTAATGGAGGGGGCTCCAAGGACCTAGAGAAGAATGGAGTCACCACGTAGCTCTCTAAATGACGTGTGAGCAGAGCCCCCCTGTTGACTTGCATTGGGCCTGTGATATGAGCACAAAATACACACATTGTATTGAGCCACTGAGATTTTAAAGGATATTTTTCGCTTCAGTTTGTCTATCCTAAATAATACGCACATATCTATGCTTCTACACAGAAGCATTAGAGGCATCTATTTTTGTAGGATGAATTTTGAGAATCACTAAGCCTAAATGGCCTAAATATTTAAAATTTGACATTTATTGTCAGTTTGTTCTCCAAAAAGTGTACATTAGCTTATACTCCCTCCATAAAAGCATGAAAATGGGCAAGGAGAATGAAAATATCTCTTCTATTTATTTTATAAAATAGGTATGAAGGAGTAATTAAAGTGGAATCTAAAAAAATATTAAAGCTTTAACATTGCAATGACATTAAAGGTTTAAATGGTAAATATACAGATTTGTATTGTCTAAAAGATTATTGGTTGCCAGTGTTGATGGGGGTGAGAGAGTATCTGCATTTAGTTAAAGAGCTCTCTAGGTGATTCTGATGCCAGGTTTGGAAACCACTAGCCTGATGTGTTGTGGATTTCAAGTGGCTAAATGCTGTGTATTCAATGGTGCCCCTCATAAAATATCATGGAGTTCATATATGTCAATAGAAGAATCTTTTCTAGCTTGTCTCAATCTAGAAGTTGTACTTCTACTCTTTTTGCCTCTAGCAGGCTTTAGAAGTAATCCTATCATCATAACACAGATAGAATAGTGCGTTAGGGGCAGAGAGCCCTCAAAGCACTAAGAGCTGTAGGACTGAATGAATAGATAGAGAAACAATCCCAACATAGCAGCTCACTAGTAGCAGACATTTTGCAGAAGTGTCTTGGTGCAAAGCAAAGATTTTTTAGAAATCAACTGAGGAACACTTTGTCTGAATTTGTTCAAAATTCAGAAGAAAAAATAGACAACCAAAAACAGGAATTGATTGATTATTTTCCACAGTCAGTACTGGCCAGTACAATTCAAGAAGGTAATCATGTCTTTAAAGAAGAAATAATCGGCAGAAACTCATCAAATACATAAAGGAAAAGAGAACTAGACCAGAGCAGATTCCATTCCCTACTCAACATCTGCCAGAAGGATTTATTAAATCCTAGTGAGAAAAAAATGGAAGTTAAAATTGGAATTCTAAATGTGCGTGTATATATATATATATATATTTTTTTTTTTAAATGACTATATTGCAAACTGTACATGGGTCTTATTTTCTCAGTGTGGGCTGGATTCTCAATTAATCCTATAATTATCTTTAATAAAATCCCAAGTTAATCCTTATAGATATTCTTATCAGACTGGGAACACATGCAATCCTAGCTGACAAGTGCAGTGATGACAAGTGATTCTGGTGCTTTTTTAGATCAACCACATGCCTTTGAAAATGGTGTCTTTATAAGACATGTTTCTGTCAATGGCATACATTTTCCATAGGCTCTCAGCTTTGGAAAGATCTGGTGGCAGTGTTAACTCCCAGTCATAGGAAGGCTGGGATTCAAAGACATAAAATCAATTTGTTAGTAGGAGGGTTCTGGGATGCCCAGAAAGGACTGTGCTGTAGAGGTAAATGCTGGGTCATTGACATGGTCAAAGAACAATTGGAAAGGCTGATTTGACATTAAGCTACCTATCTGGGGTTCCTTACTCTCCCAGGTTAACAACCTGGGAGAGTAAGGAACCCCAGTATTGAACTCAGAGGCTGAGGGAGGAGAACATTTGATAGCTCTAATTTTAAATATTGGAGGACTGCAGGGATAGGTGTCTGGGTGTCTTGCTGGAGTACACTAGGTGTCTTATTTTATTTTATTTTTTGTGTAGTGCTTTCTGGAAGACTGGGAGAAAAGCAGAATTTCGATTTTCAGCTCTGAAATAGCTATATACAGTTATATACTGTACAGATACTGTAGGAGATAAACACATATTCCACCTTCATCTTTTATTATAAAACCCCAATTTTTGTAGGTAATTTATCTTCTTCCACTCTACCTTGCGCTTCATGAAGCCAGTCTTGGCAATTCTGTTTCTATTGTTACTGATTGGTTTAGGAATAGCTATGTGATTCAGTTCTGAGCCACTGAGATTTGAGGAGTCTCTGGCAGGGAAGTTTCGGAGACAGGTTTCCTTCTTCTTAAAAAGAGGCACTGGAAGAACAGATATAATTATTCATATATGGCAGCCATCTTGCAACCATGAGGCAACTAGCCTGAAGACAAAGTCAACATGAGAGAATGGTAGAGAACAGAGCTGGGAAGTACTTGCATCCTTCATGGGACCCTGAGCAATTGAATGGAGCAGCCCTGGGGCTGCCTGTCTTATGTGATATAATAAATGTTCATTGTTTAAGCCAGTCGAGTCAAGCTTTCTGTTACTTGCAGTTAAAAGCCAACTATCTGATACTTTCCTAAGAAAAGTCCCCACAAATCACCTGATGGCAGTGTCTTGATAGAAAGTGCATGGTTCTAAGAAGGAAATGAAAGGTCTTGTTTAGACTCTGTCACAAAATTGTAAAAGGACTTCCATTGTTTGCTAGGGAAAGCTTCAAGAGGTTTCCATAACTTTTAGAAATTCTGAAGACAACTGTGAGCGTGTGTGTTATGTATTCATGATTTTAAACGTAACAGAGAGCTCTTTTCGTACTTTTGTCTTATCAGTACAAATGAATGTTTCAAAGCCACTGCATTTATTATTTCTTGAAAAGGCACTAGATGAAGGAATGAAGATGGCTAATGTCACTGAGTGCTCACTAAGCCCTGGGCATATGCTAAGTGCTTTACATAACTTATCTTCATTGTTCTTCGAAACAGTCCTATGAAGTAGGTTCTGTTATCATTCCCATTTTACCAGGGAAGACATTATGGCTGAGAGAGTTTATATAACTGGACTAAAGTCACAAGTAAGTAGTAAGTACTGAGGTCTGAACCCGAGGTCTGTGTGACTCTAAACGCCAGACACTGAAGTCTTACACTGGGCACAAGGACATATTGGCCACTTTCCAGAGTCTTCCTTTGGTTGTTTTCCTTCACAGACCCAGAAGCAATGTCTGGAGATTCCCTTGTTAGTTATGCAAACAGTCAATCTGGTTACACAATAAAGGAGAGAGGCCAATTCTGGCACTAATTTTAGGGCAAACCACAGATGTCTTTGATGTTTTCATTGTACATGAGAACAGAGCCAGTGATCTGACAGCTGCTGGCAGCTCTGATCAAATATGCAGAATATTAAGGCAGCTTTATCTCAGCGCCTAATTGCAGCTGGTACAGAGGAAATTTATTTTGCAAAGGGGGAGATGTCAAGTGGTATAAATGCAATATATAACCATATATGATTGCCTCATTCTATTTTCTCAGGGCTGTCCAATTACAGAGCATTTTTGGTAAGGTGTTTATTAAATGATTTTCCCCTCAACTTTATTTTAAATATTATTGGAACAGCTCAACTGCCTTATTGTCTTATACTTCAATTTATTTTCTTCAATATAAAATATATCCAGGGCCTCCCTGGTGGCGCAGTGGTTGAGAGTCCGCCTGCCGATGCAGGGGATACAGGTTCGTGCCCCGGTCTGGGAGGATCCCATATGCCGCGGAGCGGCTGGGCCCGTGAGCCATGGCCGCTGGGCCTGCGCATCCGGAGCCTGTGCTCCGCAACGGGAGAGGCCAAAGCAGTGAGAGGCCCGCGTACCGCAAAAAAAAAAGAAAGAAAAAAAAATATATATATATATCCAGTACTTAATTTCAAAAATAAATGTAATTATGAAATTCTTGTCCAGTCTAGACTTTTATACCCACATAACAATGTAATAGGACCGTAATTTAATGTCTTTTACTATCAAAAATTGTTTCATATTAGTAATGACAGAGAAATGGCTTTATAATGCCAAAAAGAGACAAAGAGCTAATAGTTGGCTACTTCAAGTACCCGTAATCATAGCTGGATGAGGCTCTGCTTCACATGTTTGGCCAAAGATGCTGCAAGCTATGTGAGGTTGGAACAAATGTGCCCAGGGAAGGGCTTGTTGCCCAGCTGTGGGAGGGCACTCCAGCCGTTTGCTCCTTCAGGATCTGCCTCAGCTGTAGAGACAACCTCATGATGCCATGCCATTCCAGGGACTGAGTGAAGAGGGGTACAAAGGCCCAGCACTCAGCCTGGTATGGGAGACTCTGCGGGGCAAGTCTCCCTCTAGAGCTCTCCCTCTGCTCAACCTTCCACCTTCCCCTTCCTTTCAGTGCTGATCTCTCATAAACACCTTACATCCCAGATTCCATCCCTGCATTTCTCAGCATCTGCTTGTAGAGAACCCAGCCTGTGACACCATGTAAAGTGAATCACCTTAAAACAGTTCTACTTCTGGGGGGATGATCTTTCAGCCATTGTTTGGAAGTAGACTATATGTTGAGTTAAAAGTTCATTGATGACTTTCATTATTAAATTGACACATTAAAATTTATCAGTTAATTAGGTACCAGAAATTTAATGTTTCTCAACATACTGAAATGCATTGCTAAAACAGTACTCTTTAAAAAAAAAACCTTTCTTGACTTCATTGTAGCATCTGACTCTCTAAGCCCCTCTGTCCTTAAACCTTTTCCCTTTCATTTAAAAGAAAAAAACATACTTCTGACTGTTCCATTATAATTGGTGCTTGCTGCCTGCTTTATGATGCTGTACCCCAAGATTCTGTTCTTGGCCTTTGCTCTTCTAGTCACTTTTCCCAGAACACTTATCACATGACTTCAACATCTGCTTAGACGCTGGTTATGTCCATTTTCGAGTTTATGATTCAGGCCTTGTCACTGAGCTCCAGAGCCATATAATTTCCCCAAACAAAAATACCCCGAATGGGAGGTTTTATCTCCACATCCTTCCTTCCAAAACATCCCAAAATGTAAATAATGAACAATGGCAACATATTCATCCTCCAGTAGTCCTGTATCCATGAATAGTACTGCTACTCACCCTGTGATCTTAGCTTGAAATATGGGAAACAACCTAGACTCCCTCCCAGAAACTCTCCATATCCAAGCAGTCCTGAGACCTTAGATTCTCCCTTCTAATCAACTTGAGTCATTTCACCTCTTTCTTTCCACTGTCTTTTATCCTCTCTTCCATGGGTGGCTTAAAGTTTCTAATATAGATAGTCCTATAGCCCTTCTCCTTAAACCCATCCTTTTTTTCTCTACCATCTGATCAAGCTATGTCACTGCTGAAAATCTCATGGCTGCCAGCTTAACACACAAGGTCCTTAATGATATGGGCCTTATCTATCTAGTCTCACTGTTAGTCATTTTTCAGGGTCTACCCTGAGCCCTGGGGATAAACACATCAGTCAGAGCCATGTTCTGGTGCCTTAGCAAGATGCGGTTCCTTCTGCCCTCTGCCATATGACCCAGCAATCCCACTACTGGGCATATACCCTGAGAAAACCATAATTCAAAAAGAGTCATGTACCAAAGTGTTCACTGCAGCTCTATTTACAATAGCCAGGAGATGGAAACAACCTAAGTGTCCATCATCGAATGAATGGATAGAGAAGATGTGGTACATATATACAATGGAATATTACTCAGCCATAAAAAGAAACGAAATTGAGCTACTTGTAATGAGGTGGATGGACCTAGAGTCTGTCATACAGCATGAAGTAAGTCAGAAAGAGAAAGACAAATACCGTATGCTAACACATATATATGGAATCTAAGAAAAAAAAATGTCATGAAGAACCTAGGGGTAAGACAGGAATAAAGACACAGACCTACTAGAGAATGGACTTGAGGATATGGGGAGGGGGAAGGGTAAGCTGTGACAAAGCGAGAGAGAGGCATGGACATATATACACTACCAAACATGAAATAGATAGTTAGTGGGAAGGAGCCGCATAGCACAGGGAGATCAGCTCGGTGCTTGCTTTGTGACCACCTGGAGGGGTGGGATAGGGAGGGTGGGAGGGAGGGAGACGCAAGAGGGAAGAGATATGGGAACGTGTGTATATGTATAACTGATTCACTTTGTTGTAGTGCAGAAACTAACACACCATTGTATAGCAATTATACTCCAATAAAGATGTAAAAAAAAAAAAAAAGGAATATGCTTTCTGTTCCCCCTTATCCTCTTCAACTGGCTCTTCCCCATCCTTCAAAACTCAGCTCCTGCTGACACCACCTTTGGAAAGATCTTCCCAGACCCTTCTCCCCTCGCACCTGAGCACATATCTATCAAAGAATTTATCATATTGTGAAGGGATTTGTTCATTCAAACTGGTCTACAAAACTCTTTGAGAACAGGGGTTATACTTTATAAGAGTTTATATCAGGATATATAGCATAGTGCCTATCACATAGTAGGCTTCATAATGTGTTTGTGAGGTGAATGGAAATGAAGTTGTTTAAAAATGTACTTACTTGGGCTTCCCTGGTGGTGCCGTGGTTGAGAGTCCGCCTGCCGATGTAGGGGACGTGGGTTCGTGCCCCGGTCCGGGAGGATCCCACGTGCCGTGGAGCGGTTGGGCCCGTGGGCCATGGCCGCTGGGCCTGCACGTCCGGAGCCTGTGCTCCACAGCAGGAGAGGCCACAGCTGTGAGAGGCCCGTGTACCGCAAAAAAAAAAAAAAAAAAATGTACTTACTTTTCAATGAACCATTGTAATGGTAGATTTGTAAAATGCACATGCACATATTGACATTTTACCATGTCAATCCTTGGCACATTTTAGAAAAGGTTTTTATCAATACTATGTATCACACACACAGAGATTAGCAAAATTTATATTGGCTTTTACTTTAAAAATTATCTATAACAAAATTATTGATATAGAAATTATATGTAATATAAAATTATTTTCAGATAATTTTATAGTATATGCTTTATTATATTTATATATTATATAATATAAATTATTTCTAGATATTATGACATTTATATATAATAACGTATACCTTATATACTTTATTATTTATTATATATGTATATATATATATTTTTTGGTTGCATTGGGTCTTCATTGCTGCATGCAGGCTTTCTCTAGTTGTGGTGAGCAGGGGCTACGCTCTCCGTTACGGTGCGTGGGTTTCTCATTGCAGCGACTACTCTTGTTGCAGAGCATGGGCTCTAGGCGCGTGGGCTTCAGTAGCTGTGGCACGCGGGCTCAGTAGTTGTGGCTCGCAGGCTTAGTTGCTCTGCGACATGTGGGATCTTCCCAGACCAGGGGTCGAACCTGTGTCCCCTGCATTGACAGGCAGATTCTTAGTCAGGGAAGTTAAGTTGCATCCCCCAGGGAAGTCCTTATAGCTATATAATATGTGTTATAAAATTATTTATATAGATAATTTTTAAAAACTATTATTATAGGTAATTTTAAATGCAATATAAAATTATTTTAACATAGTTTTGAAAGGAAAAGCCAGTCTACATTGGCTAATGATCTACATTGGCTAATAATCTGCATGTTGCTAATGAGGACTTTTGAGTAGGTGTAGTGTTTTTCATGGAGTAGCTGACACACAGTCTCTACCTCTTCAAACTGATTGTCAACATATGGGTAAATAACAATCTGCTGACTTTGAAAAATTAGTTATAATCCATTTCACATAATGCATGCAAAGCACAGCAGGCAATGGCCCATAATTGAAGGATTAATTTTGAGCCTTAGGGTGGTTTTTAAAATTCACAGGCTGATAGAATGTTACACTCCATATGGACCCAGAATATTCTCATCAGGGAGTTTCCTCCTACAGAATATGACAGGTACTGAGTACCAGGAGAGAGAGAAGTTCTCTATCCATCAGCACAGCAACTGGAGATCTTCCCTGATGATAAGGTGAGCAGAAGGCTGAAAGTGTTTTAGAAGAATTTGAATGGGACCTGAAATGGAACAAATCTGTAAAACCACTTAGGTCAGTTCTAATTTTTCTGCTATCAAAGGCACACTGCGGCATTTTCTTGTCTCACGCCTGAACCTTGCATCCTGCTAAAATTGCTCTATGTACACTGCTCCCTTCAGATCTTAATGGCTTACCAGCGTGGAATGAGAAGCTGCCATGTGACTATTCTATCTCTTACATCTCTTCAGTGACTTTCTCTCTTTACTCCCACCCATCTGCATCAATATATACCATTTCCTTCAAAAGTCTGCGCCTGTTCTTTACCTCCAGTTACTGCTTTCCTCTCCTGTTTGTCTTGGTCTTGTAGGACCCTTTCTGAATCTCTCAGGAGGGCTCTCTTCAAGCCCCATTTTTCACCAGTCTAATTCCAACCAGCCTGTGCTGGTTGGGAAGTAGGAAAAAAGAAACTCTTGCTACTAACCTGCATCATCCTCTCTGCTCCTGGGTAGGGCTATGAGTGTTTTTATGAACTATTCTCATTAGTATGAAATGCCTAACAAAGCAGTGATTTGGCAAGCCTGAAGTCACACACTGGGGCTCATAGCAACTTGCTTCTACTAGCAACATGAGGATTAGAAACACTTCCTTGCCAAGTGGCTTTGAATCAGCTAGAATTGGGGGAACAATGAGTCTGGATGCCCTTTGCTGAGGGTGATAAGGTTTTAGAGTATTTGTTAATTGTCCAATCCTTTGTTTAGAGAGGCAAAATATACACACATACATTAAAAACATTCCTTGGTTACTTATTAGGCTTTATGTTATTTTTAGTAAGAATGCTTGAGTTTGCAAGTAAAGCTTATAAGTCACTTCTCATATATGTTTGCAAAATGAAGCTAAAAGATGATTTTTAAAGAAACAAAAATAACATACGTGTTTTATAGCTGAATCAGGAAAGCATTTGATGTTTTTAAAAAAGGAATAATTGACTAAAATTTAAATTATCTGCTTTCCCTAAAAACCCAGAGCTGAGCAACAAAAAGAAATGGTGAGAGTTATGTGTGGGGGAAGGAGGTGGGTCTAAACTGGGAATGAAATTTCTTGGAGAAAACCTACAAAACTGGCCAAGCACACATGGATTGCGTGACTTCATTTAGTTGGAGAAGGAGTGCTGAGCACCACACTGAACTCAGATGTCTTCCCCTAGGAGAAATGATCTCTCTTTTCTTGGAATGGCTGTAGCACTGAAAGTCTGTTCCACCCTTTGGCACTTATCTTATGCTATCCTGTAATAATATCTCTTTTAGAAATGTTTTATCTCTTCATTATAACAGTTCTCTTTTAACATGTCTGATTTACCTAGGATCTCCATTCATTCCAGGTGGCCTGAGGCAGCTCTGATTTATACCTGTTGGCATGGTGTAATTATTAATAGTGCCCCTTTCACTCTCAAAAGTGTCCTGGTTTGGATGATAACTTACAAGGTTACCACAGTCTTACCCCAACTATACTGAAATCTCCTATGCAAGAAACAAAACACTAGGAGTTTGAAGAGATCTCAACGAAGGGATTATTTACTGAAGTGTGGTCAAGGTTAAGGGAATCAAGAAAGGATGTTAAGGTATCAGGCCTGAAATAAAGGGTGGAAATGATGTTATGGGAGCCCATGTGAGAGGTAGAGCCTTTGAAGAGGGTCAGCCCTAGAGAAGCCATGGTCTTAGAAGGACTCAAACACTACAGAACTGGCCAAGAAAGAAAAGAAATTCCTTACCACTCTGTCCTCCTATCAGTGGTCTCCTGATTGTGCCTTCTATTGGCTGAAAACAAATGGAAGCCAAAAGGCAAAGGAGCCCTGGTGAGGAAGTTGGAAGGTGTTAGCTTCCCTCAGAGAAAGGGCAGAAAAAGGCAGAGGATGGATTGAGGGAGTCAGGGAGTCGGGGATCAGTGGGAACTGGCAAACAGAGACTAGCTTCTTAGAGTCTCCTGTCTTCAAGTCGATTAAGAAACATCTGTGGGCACACACATGCAAAACACTGCAGGAAAGGCCACAATGAGCAAGATTTGGCAGCTGCTTCAAGGAATACACTCTCCTTGTTGGAGGAACAAGAAATAAACTTAAGAAAGTTAAACTATAATAGTGAAGGAAAATAACAGTTGAGTTCAGCAATATAAAAGAGGTGTTTAGCAGTACATGTTGATTGTTGGATTAATGGTTATAGACCCTAGATGTTAAAGGAATTCGAAGGATGAAAGATCACAGTGAACTGGAAGAATTTGAAAAAGGATTTATGGAAGGGGAAAGGTTTTCAGTGGCACCAAAATCAAAGCCACAGTTGCAAGGAGAAGTAGGCCTTCTTTGGGTGAATGGCATGAAAAGAGAATAGGTGTCAACATTAAACACATCTTCCCCTGGTAGGAGGGCTGGAGACCCTTCAAAGATTTTCAAAAATTTCAGAACTGTCCCAGGATATTACCTATGGAAGTGTCTAAAGGGAATTAATTGGTTTGTACGAGGCATGAGTTGTGACTAGCCATTTATTCATTTCTTCAACAAGCATTTGTTGAGGGCTTGGTATGTGTCAGGCACTGCTCTGGATCTGCTGATGCCAAGTAAAGTAAGATGCTATCTTTTCCCTTAAGGAAAGCAAATGGAAAAGGTAGCCAAGGAAGCAAGTCATTGTTTTGCCTTGTGATTATAGAGTTGTGCAGAGATGATATGTGAGTATACAGGAGATCATCTAAGTGAGACTCAGGCAGAGAGGGTGAAGGTGGTTCAGGAAGACTTCCTGGAGGAGGTAACACAATCTGAGTTCTGAAGGGTGAGCAGGAGTTTCACAATTTCACAATCCATTTATTTATATCCATCCTGCTGCGTCCTGAAAAAGGAAGTAAGAGGATGTGCTTAAGAAATACACATAGCAGAATATAAAGAAACTCAGATAAAACATGGGATGAGCTTATTTGCCCTTTATATACACTATCACATTTGCTCTCAGAACAGCCTTACAAGATTGTAATTTTATCATCATTTATTGATGAGGAAGCTAAGCCTTGGTGTTTAAAAGACCTTGCCCAAATCACAGTCTTGACAGGCAGTGGCAGAACAGAACCAGGCTTGTTTCACTCTAGAGTCTGTGATTTCTATTACAAAAGATGAGCTTGTGGTTTAAGCTCCCCTGCATAGAGCTTGTGGCCAGAAGGTGCTTCACAGGGTAGTAAAGGATAGTCATGCATTTTGAAGGTCTGAAGAGTAAGTCAGTCAGGGGCCTGGGAAGGGTGGACCAAGCAGAAGAATCCATGTGTTCAGGGCTTCCCTGGTGGCGCAGTGGTTGAGAGTCCGCCTGCCGATGCAGGGCATACGGGTTCGTGCCCCGGTCCGGGAAGATCCCACGTGCCGCGGAGTGGCTAGGCCCGTGAGCCATGGCCGCTGGGCCTGCGCGTCCAGAGCCTGTGCTCTGCAGTGGGAGAGGTCACAACAGTGAGAGGCCGGCGTACCGCAAAAAAAAAAAAAAAAAAAAAAAAAAGAATCCATGTGTTCAAAGGAAGAGGGGTGTGAGAGAGCAGTTCATGTTGGAAGGATAGTAATAGCTCATTATGGTAGGAAGATTCTTAATAGAAGAGTGGTGAGAGATGGGGCTGGAGGGATAAGTAAGCTCCAAATCTGAAGGGCTTTGTTTATCCCTTTACCTGAAGGCTGTGGAAGCATAGGAAGGAGTATAAGCAGGGAATGCTACGACCAGCCCAGAATTTTAAAAAGCTCACTAGGACAGCAATGTGGGCAAGTCTGGGTCAGGACAAGACTGGAGGTGGGGAGGGGAGTTAGAAGGCTTGCTGCAGTCATGGGGCAAGAAGATAGGAATGGGGCAGGAGAGGGTTAGATTGGGAGCTATTAGGGAGAAACCATTAGACAGAAGTGGGCACGTGGATCTGGGGGTAAAGGAAACAAATTCTCACTTGAGCAGCTAGCTGGGTGATACCATTCATGAGAAAGGGATCCTGGGGAATAGTTTGGAATTTGGGGGTGATGAGCTTGGATAATGATGGCCAAGAGTAACTATTAAAGAAAATGAGCTTAGCTTTTTTACCTCCTATTCAAGTTGCTTAGTTTATTGTTGCCTTAGAAAAAATACGAGAGCCCCAGAGAAAATATTGGTTGTCAATAAAAGTTAAATGTATTTATTTATTTTGATAAGGCTTATTTTTTTTATTGCAAAGGAGATATATATGCAGAAAATTTAGAAAATACAGACAGACACGTACAAAAAATTATTGCTGTTACCCAAATACAATCTTAGAATGACTTGTAACATTTTGATATATACACTTTCAAGTTTGGGCATGCTTTGCTTTTATAAAATGGTTGTACAAAGAAGAGTTGTTTTTAAAGTGCTCTGAAAGAAATATATAATGTCCTCTTTAATTCTCAAGTGAATTAAATGTCATGAAGGAAAATAAACTGATGTAAATATGTATCAGAGGAAAATAATTATAAAGGAAATTGGTATGGCCATTAAAAGGAAGTGTGGAAACTATCTGTCAGTTGAGTCACCCTCTGTTTTCAGTAAGGACAGAGACCGTGTTTCCCAATGAGATTCCTTTGCTTTAATGGTTGTCTCAATGTTTCCCCAAGGAGCATAAAAAATGTGATCAACTCTTCAAAATGATCTAGGAGCTGATCAACCTTGTGAATAATTGCAATCGTAGTTAAGTTCAACTTCCTTTCGATAGTGTACAATGAATCTTTTGCATACATCTTTTAATGTTTTTGCTTAATTTAGAAGCAATCCTTGGGGCCAGACAACATATTGTATACTCTTTTTTTGGCTGATCATTGTCCTCTTCCTGAGAATTCTTACTAACTACACTCTGTGCTAGGTACCCTCGTCAGGCCTCTAGTAGTCAAATACCCGAAATTCTTCTTCCCCAATGAAGATATTGCACACTAGTGGAAAAGATATTTCTGGCTTGTCTGAACAAGGCTAGATTCTTTTTTTGTGTGTGTGGTACACGGGCCTCTCACTGTTGTGGCCTCTCCCATTGCAGAGCACAGGCTCTGGACGCGCAGGCTGAGTGGTCATGGCTCATGGGCCCAGCCGCTCCATGGCATGGGGGATCTTCCCGGACCGGGGCACAAACCCGTGTACCCTGCATTGGCAGGCGGACTCTCAACCACTGCGCCACCAGGGAAGCCCAAGGCTAGATTCTTGATCTAGCACAAAAGGAATATTGGAGGCCAATGATAAAGTGGTAGTCTATGTTCAGACAGCAGGTTCCCCCAAAGTGTTTGGAAAATCACTCATGCTTTTGAATGCCAAGACATCTTGGCCAGATGTAGATACATCTCAGCAGTCTCAGCACCCATTTTCTATTGCAAATATCTTTTATTCTATAATAAAATGAATAGATAATATAATCTAATCCCACACATAATTTTACAGGATGGTGGCCTAAGTATAACATAAAGGAGAAATTAAAGAATGTAATTTATAATAAAGAAACATGCAGTGTAGTCAGATGCTGGCACTTATAGAATCATTGTGACTGTGACAGCTACAAATGCAGACTGATACTGGAATGTTGTATTAATGATTCAAATACCACACATGGCACCATCGTTGGTGAAGTGATTTTTTTAAATGATAAATAATTCTGAGTGAAGTTATGAATGAGACAATATCCAATCTTCCTTGCATTTATGTGGTAGTTGCATTCCTAGAAAATACAGTGCATTTAAAACTATTCAAAAATATTCTGTGTTTTATGTGTAAAATAAAGTTATGTTTTAGGCTCAGATCTTTGTAAACAGGTTTTTCACCTAGGAAGGACATTCAAAGCTCATCTCTGATATGGACGGCTCTTTGTGTGACTGACTCACAGATTGTTGGATATCGCTAATCCCAGGACCCTGGCCAGTTATACCCTATTCATTGTGTGACTCAGAAACATCCACAAAATTACAAAATGTCCCCTTAGGAGGGTATTTCCCCTATTTCACCCCAACCACTGCTTTAACAGATTTGGATTCTTTTTGACCCAGAAGGGTCTGCCTCTGAGGTAGAGAGAACTAGGTCAACATGAGTTACCTCATGATTTTTCAAAAACTGTGGTAAAAATATACATACAATACAATTTGCAATTTTAACCATTTTTAAGTGTACAGTTCAGTGACATTAAGTACACATTATTGTATAGCCATCACCAGCATCCTTTTAACTTTTTACCTTTTCCTCCTGATATTTTTTTTAAAGAAATCATGTAGCATGTCTTATTTCTAGGTTTTTTTTAGGTCTTCCTAATGGTGCCTACCTTGGGCATTTGTCTGTTTCTTGATTCTGTTCAGGCCAGATTTGTGACTCAGGTTTTCATCACGTTGGCCTTGCATTGACCTCTGCCTATGCTGACCACAGTCCTACCTGCCGTCAAGTGGTAACCATGTATCTCTCCCGTTCCCACAGGCCTTGGTCTCCAGAGCTCAGCTGCTGTGTCTAAGGCTGAGTAACCCTATTATTCCTCATCAATCCCCATTCCAAAAAATTCACTTTTTATTACGTCGTTTCAATTGATTTGGTCATTTTAGACCTCCTCATATGCAACCTTACATTCGTGCTTTGTTTGTCTACACATGCCTATCTGAAATCATATCTTGTTAGGCTGCATAGTTGTTAGAAGAGGCAAGCTGGTATGGTGGAAAGAGCACAAGACCTGGAATCAGAAGATGTGAGTGTTAACTCCAGTTCTGTCATGTACTAGCTGACAGAGAATACAACAGCCTTCAATGCTCGGAAGCTTTATTTCCTCATCCGAAAATGAGAGGGCTGGTCATCAGATACTCTACAGCTTTAAAAACACACGTTTCCAAATCAATTTCTATAAAAGATAATATCTGCTTTACCTACTTCACAGGACTGTCAGGTCAAATGGAAATAAAAATCATAAAAGTATAGGTATTATTAGATAGCCCTGCCTGTAATAAAAAATGCTTAAACATTCAAGTATGTTGAATGGGATTCAAAAATCCCGTCTGAGGCTTAACTGCATAGCTTTCCTTTCTGTGTGTTGGTCATTTATTCAATCCTTCCTTGGATTCCATGAACTAATCTCCTCCTCTTCTCCCCCAACTTTGGTTAAAGTTAATTGAGCTGGGTTTCTGGCACTTGCAATGAGAGAGTAACTAATGAAGAAGAATCCTGAGTGTCCAAGAAGCCCAGGAATGTGATGTGCTTTAAAGTAGATGATATCAAACTTCTTCAGGTGTTGTCTACCTGAAAGTCGAGGTTCTCCTATTCTAACACTATCAAGCATTTATATATTTATTTCCCTCACATACGATAGGAAAAATGATTATCTTTGTAGAAAATATGACTTTATTATATGCATGCAGGCAGGTCTCATACAGCTAAGCTTTCTATTTATTTGCTACTTGCTCCTTCATGTTGTCTTTTAACTTCCAATCATAACTGACAAAGAAAAATTATGAGAGAAATAAATTTTTTATTCAATAATTGAACGTTCACCATGTATCAGGCATTGAGCTAGGTGCTAGGTTATAATTGTGAATGAGACTAAATCATTGTCTTCAAGGAGTTTATAATCTAATGGTGGGGTAGGGGGAGAGGTAAATGGGCAGTTGAAACACAGTGGCTTTAAGTGCTCTAATTTGAGCACCATGTAAGACTGTGGGTCACCTAATCAGTGTGGAGGGGAAAGAGGTTTCCTCCAAAGAGGTGACATCTAAATTGAGACCCGAAATTACACAGATTTAACCAAATTCAGGGACTTGGGTTTAGGGAATAGAGGAGGCAGGCATTCTAGACTGAGACAAAAACATGGCAGAAAGTTGTGGTGGCAAGAGACAACATAGAATTTCAAGTAACTTGAATAGCTAGGTTACAAGGAATGAGATGGCAATAAACTGGGGCTGGATAAGCAATGCCTCTTACGCCACACAAGAGTTTGGCTGTTGACTGAGCGCAGTGGGGAGTAGATTTTGAGCAGTAAGTTAAGGGAAAAAAATCAGATTTGAGTTTTAAAAAATGTTTGGAAGACCAGTTAGGAAGCCTGTGACCTAATGCAGGTTTGAACTGATGGTGCCTTCTTTGACAAAGATGGTGGCAATAGAGATGGAGAGGAATGCACTAGATCAAGAGAAATTGAGGGTGGAATTGATGGGACTGGGTCATGGATTGGACGTGAGGGACAGAAAATCAAAGATGATATTCAGGTGTCTGGTTTAGGTGCTTTGCTGGATGGAGGTGCTGTTCCTTGGGAGATGATGAAGTCGTTGCTGAGAGTGGCCTATAACACAAGCAATGGAGATGTCCATCAGGGGGTTAGATAGATAGCATTGGTGCTCGTGGGATCTGGCAATTTAAGTGTTGACTGAATACAGTTAATAACTGATACTATGGATAAGATTACACAGGTGGAATGGATGAGATTACCAAAGGAGAATGTATTATGTAAGAAAATCATCAAAGGGCTTCCCTGGTGGCGCTATGGTTAAGAATCCGCCTGCCAATGCAAGGAACACGGGTTCGAGCCTTCGTCTGGGAAGATCCCACATGTCGCGGAGCAATTAAGCCCGTGTGCTACAACTACTGAGCCTGGGCTCTAGTGCCCGCGAGCTACAACTACTGAGCCTGTGTGCCACAACTACTGAAGCCCGCCCACCTAGAGCCCGTGCTCTGCAACAAGAGAAGCCACCATGATGAGAAGCCCGCGCACCGCAATGAAGAGTAGCCCCCGATTGCCGCAACTAGAGAAAGCCTGTGCGCAGCAAAGAAGACACAATGCAGCAATAAATAAATAAATAAATAAATAAATTAATTAAAATGTTAAAAATTAAAAAGAAAATCATGGAAGTGAAGACAAATCTCTAGGAAACCTCAACATTTAAAAGATACCACTTTTGGTAGCAGTTCCAATAAACGGCCTGGTCTCTGGAACTCTGCACTAAGACACAGGTCCCCAGGAAAGGTGGTAACACTACTGGATTGTCATACATCCTGTGAATGAAGCATGTTTTACGACAATAACAGAAAATTCACAAATGAGAAAGAAAAAATAATTTGTCAGCATCCCACAACTGTACCCACTTGTTTTTCCTGTGTTCATTTGGGTTTCTCCATGGAACTCATAATCAATGCTGAGTCATCCCTCAGGTTTCACCTTTGGCTTTTGCTTTGGTCAAAAGATGAGAGTTAGTTTCATGCTTGAGGCAAACACATGCTGAGACTTGAGGGGCCTCCTGCATTTTGGGCTGAGAGAGAGCCTAAGAGAGACCCCTGATCAAGGGCTCAAAGTGTATGAGATCAATTGTAGAACAAATATTAATATTGAACATCCCTCCTAGCTGTCTGAGAAGGTTTCTTATTTCAGGCCCCCTCAGGCTGTCATTTCCTGGGCTTGCTTTTAAAAGCAAAGCCCAAACTTATTTTTGAGAAAGGACAGAATTAAAATTCAGCAGATAGTTATTCATGCTGAATAAATAAATTCCTCTTCAGAAAGTGAAGTAATCCTTTTCCTCGGGGATTACAGAACTGCTTACAATCACTGCTGTCCTCACATCAAGAGCTCAGTCTTTGTGGCATCTTTACTTTCTTGAAGGAGGAAGTCAGGTAGCTATTATCTAAGTGTATGTCATATACGTTGATTTTCCCTACTAAATCTGAACGTTTGGGGATATACAAGTAAATGTTTCTTGATCTGCGATCTCCTTAAAGTGAATGTAAAAATGCCATGATCCTGAATTGAAGAATAGCATGTATGGCTAAACTAGCAAGGATAGCAAATATTGTCTTCTGGTAATCTTCTGACACTAAATGAGGTTTCTCATTATTTTGGGCCTTTTCCACCCCATTTCTTATAATGCTAGGATCCCTAATTCTTCTATATGTTATCACATTGGGGGCCTAATATATCAAGAATAGTGTTTTTTCACACAATTTTCCTCTGAACAATATGGCAGGCCCCTAGTTTGTCCTGATCTATAATCCGACACTACTCTATACAGATAGATAAGCAAACACTCTTCTTTTTTTTTTTTTTTTGGCCTTAGGAACCTGCTCACATATCAGATTTTTTTTTTTTTTTTTTTTTTTTTTGCAGTACGCTGGCCTCTCACTGCTGTGGCCTCTCCCATTGCGGAGCACAGGCTCCGGACGTGCAGGCTCAGCGGCCATGGCTCACAGGCCTAGCCGCTCTGTGGCATGTGGGATCTTCCCGGACCGGGGCACGAACCCGTGTCCGCTGCATTGGCAGGCGGACTCTCAACCACTGCGCCACCAGGGAAGCCCACGTATCAGATTTTGGTGGCATGTTTTCAACACAAAGCTGATGTAACGCAGTTAGTTTTGACCCTCCTGAACATGTGGAAACATCATGGCTGAGACCAACAGGCTTCTGGCCATCACATATTTTTGGAAACAGAATCATAACATACTCAGTGACAGTGTTTATTCCTAAGGGAAAAATGTAATAATTAAAGATTGCATTCCTTGGCTAGGGATATATGGCCAAATACCCCAAAATATTATTAAATAAAGTACATGGCAATGTAAATTTCTAAACTAATAAAAAAAACAGTAAAGTTGTTCTCTAGCTTCTATAAAATGGGCCTATTACACCAGACACCCTAATGATGTATAAAATGTACTAATGGTACATGAAAATGTAACTTCAATGTGGTGTAAATTTGCTCTAAAATTAATATACTGCTAATAATAAACATAAAACATTTAACTAAGAACAATTTTGCTTCTTTCTCAGAATAGAAAAGATTTCTGGTTGCATTTTGGAAAGCTCAGATTTCTTTAAAACATCTGTCCAGGGAAATTTGAACTAATTTCTCTTTTATTTCCCTCTCTTAAAAATTCCCATTAGCAAGCAAATGTATTCAAAACCATCCCATTGATCTTATAACTGTATTTTATAAAAATATCCTCGAGCTTTTGCTTTTTGTCCTATAGCCTGAAAGTGCTGAAGTACGGGATCTGAATGGCACACAGGGACGAAGGGAACTGGGAAATTAGGAACAGCCAAGCTTAGAGAGGGACTTCTAGTCTGGCTTTCTAGCAGCATGGTAGACATGTGGAGGGAGGGGCTTGGCTTCATACTTTCTGTTTTCTGACCTTGTTTCCAAGGACATAGTGTAAAAAGTGAAGACCTTTTGGAGCTTATTTAAAACTATAATGGAAATTAAAGAATGAAATTAAAATGCTAGTTTCATAATAAAATCACAGCTTGGCACTCTTCCTCTCCAAAACCTAAACAATTCCTTCAAAGAAAACCACCCATCCCAAATTCAGACACAGCCCATTCTTCCATTTCCCCCAGAGCCTTCTGGTCATATCAGTTCAGTGTCATGCTTTTTTTTTTCTTTCCAGCCTCACTGAGTGTCATGCGCAATCTTAGTTCCCCAACCAGGGATTGAACCCGCACCCCCTGCTGTGGAAGCACGGATTCTTAATCACTGGACTGCCAGGGAAGTCCCCAATGACATGCTTGCTGAGGCCATAAACACCCAGGCACAAATATAGGCAGGGAACCCACTCAATTTACCTGATGCAACCCTGCTGAGATTGTCTCTTTCCATGGCCATTTAATCAAGTCATAGGAGAGTTTAACTTTCTCTCTCCTCATCTCTTCTCCTATCCGCTTATCTATTCTCCTCAAATCTCCTAGCCCAGTCCTGGAGAGAAATTTGACCCTTAAACTGAGTACAATATATCGAGCACTTACTATGTAACAGGCACAATGCTAAGTATATTATATGTATTATTGCATTTAATCCCCATGTGAGTTAGGGAGTTTTAATTTCACTATACAGTAAGAAAACTAAGACTCAGCAAAGTTCATTAACTTGCCTAAGATTACACAGCTAGTAAGCGGTGAGGCTGAGATTCTAACGCAAGTCTATCTTGCTTAAAGCCCATGCTCATAGCCCCTGTGCAATACAACCTTCCTATGTGGCCACTGTCCTCACCTCAGTACCGAGTGTTCTCATGAGGCACCTCTGGTTTCTGAGATGTCTCTCCCTCCTGTGGCAACTCATGCCTGGGACGTTGCCTCAGATCCTTCACAGCATTCAAACTTAACATTCACTCGTTCAACCAATTTTATAAAATGCCTCTTTGTGAAAGAAAGGCCACTTTGAAACCAGAGCTCTCCCAAGGGAAACCAAAGGCTACTTAGAAACAACGTTCTAATCTGGATTGCTATGGAAGTAACTCAGAAAGCCCTTGTCCCCTCCACTTCTATTCTTGGGTGGGTTTGGTCTCTAGTTGGTTTAGAAATTCTTCACCCTCTTTTAGACTCCCTGAGGGAGTGGCTCATTCCAGGGCAGCCCCGCCTCATTCGGCCCATAGCAGGCTTCCCTCCTGGCTCCACTCCCCAGAGGCTCGCACCGAGAGTGGACAGCTGCGTACGGCCCACGCTGCGCAGGGGCGTGCATGTATGTCCCCAGACCGGACATAGTCTCATCCTCTGAAAAACCTATTGGCTGCTTTCTTGCTTTAGTCACATTCTTTAGCTAAACCTTTCGGGATGACTAAGACATTCTGTGCCCTGAAATTGGGAGTGGTTTTAAAAAGTGACCTCAACTATTAGATTCCAAAGATCCAAGCTTCCACCCCCATGTACAGTTATCTGTAGCCAGGAAGTCATTCCTTTCATCTACTTTTACCTCCTTCTGTGTGCAAATGCGATGTATCCTATTTGAATTCAAAGTGGCTCAAATTTCAAGTACTACTCATTAGGGATGCTATTCCCTAAATACATAGACGCCTCTGTCTACATATTCAGGTAGTGAGTGGGAGGGAGGCAAGAGATGCCAAATTCACAGCTTGTTCTCCTCCATTCCCTCTCATCAGACTCTCTTTTATTCTCTCTTCAGACACCTGTTTCTCCTTGTCTTCCAGTTGACAATAGTAAGTATTACCTCAGAATCCAGTGCGAACCTCTAAGTAAGTGCTCCTTGGCTGACAGTACTTTCAATATCTAATAGCAATAGCAGGACTGAAATCAAGTTGTAGGGGGATCGTGGCCACAGGACACTGTCACCACGTGGAGCGTACACCACCCTCACATGCAGATAAGTGGGAAAGCTACTGACGTGAGATCCTTTTCCCAAAATGGCTCTTTCAGAATCATGTCAGGGTGCCTATAACTTCCATCATTAGTTACTTTTTTTAGAAAGCCAGTTTCACCCATGCTGTTGTTCAAGGAAATATAACAAGTGCTCAATGCTGGAATACATTTGGGAAATGGGGTTAAACTAAGATAAGTACTTTTCTTAGCTGCAGGCTGCCCAGAGCCTTTACCATGTGAATATGCATTATCACTCTTTGCAAAGGGGTTTGTCATATGTAGCATTTCCCAGTTATTCGACTATGGAACCTCTTTTTTTTTTTTTTTTTTTTTGCGGTACGCGGGCCTCTCACTGTTGTGGCCTCTTCCGTCGCGGAGCACAGGCTCCGGATGCGCAGGCCCAGCGGCCATGGCTCACGGGCCCAGCCGCTCCGCGGCATGCGGGATCCTCCCGGACCGGGGCACGAACCCGTGTCCCCTGCATCGGCAGGCGGACTCTCAACAACTGCGCCACCAGGGAAGCCCTGGAACCTCTTTTTTCACAGCAGACCTATTAATAGCTCCTAGAACAGAGTTCCAACAATCATAGCGCGGTGAACACTGAAGGTCTTCGTCCAAAGCTTTGAAGGTTTTTGTCGAGACTGCATGTATTATCCAGGAGAGGTAATGGAGTTGACCACTATTATCTAAGAATAAGGTGGCTGAAATTAGCTAGCAACTCGCTTGGCATGGCTTCCTCTGTCTTGAGTTTGAATCCTTGTTCCATCATTGCTCTGTGACTGGGGGCTGACACGCCTTCCTCCGCCACGGTTTATAACCCTCACTTCACAAGGTTTTGTGGGCATCAGAGATAATGTTTGTAAGACCCCAGCAACAGCTGCCCTTCTGCTCCCCCAGTCCCTACAGCAAAACACTGTAAGAAGCTTTGTCTATTTTAGACATTCTCTGGCTTAAAAAGAGGAAAGATTTTCCTTCCTAAACTAATTGAACTTAATCCCCACCTACACCTTCTCAGAGCTTTTCACCTCTGAAAAATGTGGACTTAATCAAACATGACTGCTATATATGGGGCAGAGTGAGAGTGGGCTGGCAGAAAATTAAAAGGAAAAATGCTGAAGGATATTTCATATTAAAATTTCCTGGGCAATTTAAAAGAGGGGTTTGATGCAGAGAATTCTCACAGGAGTAGCTGCATACAGGCAGAATCGATGAACCATGGCTTGGATTTTGTAGAAATGTTTCCAGTCACCAGTGAAGGCAAACATCTCATAGTTGTTCCACCCTCCACTACATCTTGACCAGCTCTGTAGGCACGGAGACAGGTGATTAAGAAGTGACTTGGGGCCCTGCCCTATGATGCCGAACAGACTCTCAGCAAGCATCTGAACACAGTTTCAAAATTAAGTTCTTGAAGATTGCTTGGGTATTATGCCTTATGTTAATATAGCTCTTTAGAGTTTTAAAGGACTTACTTTTTTTTTTTTTAAGTTGCTTTGAGCATTCTTTTATTTATTTATTTACGTTTACTTTTGGCTGCCTTGGGTCTTAGTTGCGGCACACGGGACCTTTTCATTGTGGTATGTATGCTCTTCGCTGCAGTGCGCATTCTCTCTAGTTGTGGTGCGTGGGTTTTCGCTCTCTAGTTGTGACACGCGGGCTCCAGGGCGCGTGGGCTCTGTAGTTTGCAGCATGCAGGCTCTCTAGTTGAGGCACACGGGCTCAGTAGTTGTGGCGCATGGGCTTAGTTGCCCCGCGGCATGTCAGATCTTAGTTCCCCTACCAGGGATTGAACTTGCGTCCCCTGCATTGCAGGACGGATTCTTTACCACTGGACCACCAGGGGAGTCCCATAAAGGGCTTACTTTTAAATGTCTTTTCCCAATTGATTACAAAAAGACTTTATTTCATTAAAAGATTTTTAAAGTTTTAATTATTTATTTATTTTATTGACATATAATTGCCATATAAGATTATATTAGTTTCAGGTGTACAACATAATGATTTGATATTTGTATATTTTGCAAAATGATCACCATAATAAGTCTAATTAACATCTATCACCATACATAGTTACACTTTTTTTGCTTGTGATGAGAACTTCTAAGATCTACTCTCACAACAACTTTCAAATATACAATATGGTATCATTAACTATAGTCATCAGGCTGTACATTCCATCTCCATGACCTACTTATTTTATAGCTGGAAGTTTGTACCTTTGAACCCCTTCATCCATTTGATCCACCCCCTACTCCCCGCCTCTGACAACCACCAATCTGTTCTCTTTATCTATAAGTTTGGGGTTTTTTCTAGATTCCACTTAAGAGCAAGATCATATGGTAAGACTTTATTGTTTTAGAGCCGTTTTCGGTTTACAGAAAAATTTCACAGAAAGTACAAAGGGTTACCATATAACCATCCCCTCCCCCTGCATAGTTTCTCCTATTATTAACATCTTGCATTAGTCTATTATAATTGATGAACCAATATAGGTACATTATTATTAAACAAAGTCCATAGTTTATGTTAGGGTTCACTCTTTGTGTTGTACAGTTCTGAGGGCTCTGACAGATATATGAGGTCATGTGTTCCCATTACAATATCGTACTTAATAGTTTCACTGCCCTAAAAATACCTGTTTTCCACCTAGTCATCCCTGACCTCCTGTCAACCACTGATCTTTTCCTGTCCCTATAGTTTTGCCTTTTCCAGTGTCATATAGTTAGCAAAGTTGATTTTAATCTTCATGACAACTCTGTAGCTCGGTAACTTTTATTACCTTCATCATAGAGGAGATAAATTCATTGAAGTGAAGTGACATATTTGAGTTCCCACAAATTAAGAGTGCCAAAGCCAGGACTAGAACCAGCCAACATCATGAACAGCTGCCGATCTCAGAAAGGGATTAATTGCTGAGGACATAGACTTTTAGCTTGCAAGAGGCCTCTCAGCCCAGGCACTTTAATTTCTAATGGTAGCTAGAAGGAGGAAGATTGCACATCTTCAAAGGAAACTGGATGTCTGCTACTGGTTAGATGAGACTCAGAGGTGGCTTCAGAGACAATGGGTCTAGTGCCCCATAATTAAGAAGGAAAGACAGTCCCTGCTAGGCTGACTCAGAAGCCTTACTGAGTCATCTTATTTGTCCTCCCTGCTGCTATTTATGGTCTTCCCAGTTGCTGATATTTGTTGGTTAAATGCTCACACAACCAGTCTTGCCTAAAGTGGTATCGCTATGGGGTGTTGAGAATAAATAGGGTGACAGGTGTTGTGGGAGAGTCATTTAAAAAAATCTTTAGTAGCTGATTCTTTTTTAAAGCTCTCTATGTTTAAAATATAAGTATTCTGGGAGAAAATAAAAGCCAGGACCCTTTCTGTTTAGAGCTGCTGAATGCTAAGGCTTTCTGGGGTGTTGGTTTTAGCAGAGGCACAGGTCAATATTACTAAAGTTGTTGATGAGAAGAGTTCAGGAAATGAGGGTAATGAGACAATGAGAGAAAAAGGCTGAAATGTAGTCACTTGGTCAACTTAGGTGTGTTTATTTACTAAAAAGAGACAACAGCAACAGCAAAACCCTCCCAGACCATTAGTCTGAGTCTGATGGTAGACAGACTGCTCATGCAAACAGAGTGACTGAGGAAATATTAATGAAGGAACTCTACAAAGGTGTGGGCAGGAGTAAGGGAGACTCCCTAGAGCTAGCAACTGCAGGGACCTATTACCACCCAGGCCTAAAGAGGCAAAGGGAGGGGCCAGCTACTAGAACTCAGAGAGAACTGTAGTTCAGCAGAAGGCTGCCTGACTCCTCTGAGCCCTTTGGTCCAGAAAAACTTATACACAGAGAGGGAGCCAGGGCATAAATAACCCACTCTCTCTTTTCTCTCATCCTCTTATCTGCTGCTGATGACTCCCATTGGCCAAAACCCCAAATAAGGCAGAGACGAAGAAAATCCATATGATGCAATCCATGAAGGTCAGCATCCTAAGCAGGGCAGACAAGGGTGGAGAGTGGATCTGGAGGGCCATACACCAAACATCGTCCACTAGAGGGAAGAGACTGTGTTAAGGTTCTGGGGTCAGATGGACAGTGCCAGAGGATGTCAAAACCTGTTTTCTTTAGTTTATCTTAATAGTAAAGATATTATTAATGAAATAATTAAAATACTAATTTGAAATGTATTGAGTATTCAGTTTAAACTTTATATATCCTTTGGTTCTTGAAAATTCTGAAGTACCTTTTGAAGGGTATGTCTCTCCCCCTAACCCTATTGAAAATCACTCCTAAGAAACAAGACAAGGTCTGGTTGTGTTAAAATTGAGTGTATGCACATGGAAAGCTTAGTTAAAAAGCCATTGAATAACTGTAATAATAAAAAGAGGGTCCTGGTTTGTACCTAGATTTAATATTTTCCCAGTTTACACCTAGATTGAGCTTGCATTTTTCCATTAATTCATTCAGCACACATGTACTGTGCTCCTGCTTTATTACTACAAAAGGGGCTATAATAATCTGTCTCCTTCTGATAGCACAGTGCCCACCTGGGCCCCCAGCCACCATTGGCAGGACTGGTGAGAAAAGGCCTCCCTGAAGAGGTGACATTTGAGCAGACACCTAAAAGAAATGAAGCATCCAGCCACAAAGATCTGGGGGAAGAGCAGAGGGAATGGCAAGCTCAAAGGCCCTGAGCTTTGCTTGAAGCAAGGGCAGTGGCCAGTGGTATTGGATGGGATATTGAAGGGGCAATTGGGCCTGTACACATGGGGCCTTGTAGACCATGGATAGAAACTTGGATCTTATTCTGAAGGTGGTGGGTAGTAATTAGAAGGCTCTGAGCAGGCAAGTGAGATGGCAGAACTTGTTTTTTAAAAGATCACTCTAGCTGCTATGAGGAAAATTGATTTCAGGGAAATCAGAGCAAGGAAACTGGTTAGGAGGATTTGCAATGGCCTAACCAAGAGATGACGGTGGTCAGTAGAGGTGGTGAAGAGTGGTTGGTGTGGATACACTTTATATGGATACTCATACTCTCCTTTTTAATCAAGGATGATTTACTTTTCTTTTTTTTTAAACATTTTGTGAGAACCTATTTATTTATTTATTTATTTATTTATTTATTTGGTTGCACCGGGTCTTAGTTGTGGCACATGGGCTCCTTAGTTGGGGTATGCGAACTCTTAGTTGCAGCCTGCATGTGGGATCTAGTTCCCTGACCAGGGATTGAACCTGGGCCCCCACCACCAGAGAAGTCCCCTAGGATGATTTAGTTTTCTAAACTAAGATTTTCTTTTGTGGAAACTCTTCAGCGAACTTATACTAGTTAAAAAGAATTTAATTACTGTTGTCTAACTTAGCTGGTCTCAAATTCACTCAAGAAACTAATTAAGAAGACAGATTTCCCAATCTCATACTCCAAAAATTCTCATTCTGTGAAGCCTAGAAATCTGCATTGTGTGACTGACTCTCAGAATTATGTTAAGCGTTTAGCAGCATCCCCTAGTGGTGGATATCTGAAATTGCAGATGTTAACAAATTTAAAGTACACACAGCACTTTGAATTCTTCATAAAAATTTGTTATAGTCAAAGTAACAATCTTTTACATTTATAATAGAGCTGGTTTTATGGGAATAACCAAGTGGGGTGGAAGCTCCTTCTTCTCCAGTGATTATCTGGAGAGAACTTTCAGAAGTATTAAGATAAAAAATAATTGAAACCTTGTAAATAGTCATTAATCTGCTCTTACAATGTCAGAGAGCAGTAATAGCTCTAAACCCCCCGTCCAGCTGCTTATTAGTGTGCTATAAGATTAGAGTAATTGAAAGTGTGGAGAGAAAATAGAAAGATAGAGGTGTTTTCCAAAAATCATGAAAAGCCAACACTTACTTAGACAGCAGATTTACACCAGCCTTGGAAGAGTAGCAGTACTATCCCCAGGGGTGTGTATTTCTTTTAACCATCGCTCTAACTTGGCATGAGTAAGTTCTTATTAAGAGTTTTGTTAGTTTTTCATTTGGGGTTGGAAATTTCTCCTCTAAAGCCCCAACCAAGACTAGCCCACCATGCCATGCTGTATCTTTGCTTCACTGCTCAGGTACCTTTCCCCGCTGGACGTTCCAGAGAGTGGAACAGAGGGCAGCCCAGTGTTTGAGAGCTCAGGCTACACGAGAAGGAAATATTCCAGAGGGAATTCTGCATGGGAGTACTGTTTCCATATGCTGGTTGGCTGCAAGGAGCCTCCAGCTTCATTGTTTATTTGTTGGTTTGTTTGCTTGTTTCTGGTTAATGATTATTCTCAGAATTCTCCACAAACATTCATCCTGCATTTTCACCACCACCCCCATTTTCTCTCATTCAACCTAGGCTCATATTTGAATTGGAAAATCATCTAGTATACATTTCTTACATTCTAGACAAGGCAACTGAGGTGTGAGTAGAGTAACTGCTCTAAGTCTACATAAAGGGGTAGCTGTCCAACTGGGGCTAAAGACCAGGACTACTTGTGGTGGCCCAAAAGTGCTTACAGTACAGTGTGCTTTCTGGCACCAACCAGCCCCTCAACATGTGCTTGTCCTGTCCTTCCTCCATCCTTATAAAGGTGCCCCTCACCTGTGTGCACGCGCACATGCACACACACACACATTTAGCTTCTCTTGGTTTTCTTCTTTCTGCAAATCCCCTTCCCCTTTTCCATCTTGCCAAGCTGACAAAATATGAAAACTTAGGTAAATCAAACCTTAAAAAATCCTTTATTTTAAAAATAAACCCAAATGAAACCTCAGCTTCCCAACCTTCACCAAGTAAGTTACGCAGTGTTTACTTGCATTACCTCATCTTGATTTATTTTTGTAGGTCAAGCCTCTAAAAAAAATAGAAGGTTTATTTGTTACAATTGAAAGAAGAAGAACTTGGAGGAAATAAACTACAGGAACTGTGAGCCGAAAGATCGCATAACTAATTAAGGGAATATGAAATACAAATGTGGACATGCCCACATGTATTTTTCCATTTAGAAACAAACCCAAGAAGCCTGTGGTGCGTTCCTTTTTTTCCTCAGGACTCAGTTGCCCAGTCTTAGCTTTGCATCTGGACTAAGCATTAGCCTGCCCTCTAGTGGTGCTTTCAGACACGTATGTATACGTGCGTCCAATGCAGAGCTTAGGTTGTCCAAGGACACAGCTTGAAAAACTGACTGCAGTATTAGAAGGAATGCTTCAGCTGCTTTCCAGTAAATACAGTAGGTGGAGACACACACTGTAAAACTGGAACATATTCAACCTGGTTTTCATTGGGCTCTTAGAAGATTGCTAGGCACCCAGAGTTATTGAAACTAAGTTTGACCATAATTTATTTGTGATGCTTCATATTTCCTGCTTGTTTTTTAATTCTTGAACAATGTTAAGATATGGAGAGTTAAAGCACATACAGTTTCTAAATCTGTTGCTCCCCTCCCCATTTATTTATATTAAATATCTACTGTGTGCAGAGATTTGGGGTGAGCTGGAGGTGCAAAGGTTAGTGAGAAACAGATCTTGTCCTTAAAACTCACCCTCTGATTCAGAGAGAAGACATATTTGGACATAATTACAATACATGGCAGTGGTATATAAACACATAGAGTTTAATATATATAAAAATATATTATATATTGAATATATATAAAATATTTTATATATTTTAAATTTATATATTAATTTAAACTAATCATATTTATGTATACATATATACACACACAGAGCAGCTGTGGGCCAGACCCTGTGCTAAGTATGTCCACTTTTCATATAATATTTATCACAACTGTGCCTTTTAACATAAGAGGAAAGGGAGATTCTCAAAGATTAAGTAATTTGTCCTAGTTCACAGAACTATGAAATGACAAAATTGGAATTTGAATTCAGATTTTCTGATTTCATCTGTATTGCAATTAACTTCAACAGACTTTTACAGAGACTTTACCATATGTTGGGTACTGTGCTACAGGCTGGGGGTGCAAACATAGGAGATGCTGTCACTGGCCTCAGGGTTACAGTATGTAGGGGACTGGGCATGTGGAGAAATGATTAGACTACATCATGATAGATGCAATCATGGAAGTATGTACAAGTTGCCTTCCGAGCAAAGTAGCAATGGCAGTTCAATGTTCATAGGTTGTCGTGCTTTCCATCTTGCAACCCTATTACTAGGCCATGATTGAACTGATCAGAAATCTGTAACTTAGCCAAAGTAATCATCTTTGATTTTGCCTTTAAGCTCTGAGGAGGCCTAATATAATTTTGGCCAACAGGGGAGACAACTCACTGGCCCAACCGATGATCTCTTACAGGCAGTTTCCAGCGTGAGAAACTCAGAAAGCTATAGAATTAGGAAGAAATAAAACTGGAGGTAAAAATTGAACTAGTGGGACTTCCTGGTGGCACGGTGGTTAAGAATCCACCTGCCAACGCAGGGGACACGGGTTCGAGCCCTGATCTGGGAAGATCCCACATGCCATGGAGCAACTAAGCCCGTGTGCCACAACTACTGAGCCTGCACTCTAGAGCCTGCATGCTGCAACTACTAAGCCCACGTGCCACAACTACTGAAGCCCGCACACCTAGGGCCCATGTTCCGCAACAAGAGAAGCCACCGCAATGAGAAGCCCGCGCACTGCAACGAAAAGTAGCCCCCGCTCGCTGCAACTAGAGAAAGCCCTTGTGCAGCAATGAAGACCCAATGCAGCCAAAAAACACATATAATTTAAAAAAAAACTGAACTAGTAAGAAGCAAAAGCAGAGAGTTAGAGAAAGAGAGAAGCTGAATTGGAAGTCTGGCATAGTCACAGGAGTAAGGAAGGAGCCAAAGGGCCCTCTTCTCAGGGGAGTCTGTTTTTACTGTTACTTCCTTAACGACATTCCAGGGCTCCACGGAGCTGGGCTGTGTAACAGCTGATACGGATGCCCATGCTTCCTTACTGCCTGAAGTGTCCTTACAATCCCCCACATTGCCTGAGGTCAGCCAAGACTGATTCTGGCAACAGAAAAAATCCTAAATCCTGCAGTACCAAAGTGGTCCAAGGGCGGCAGTGAGGAAGTGTGGCTGGCTGTACAGGTGGACTCAGCAAAACCTTCACCTGGAAGTGATGCCCAAACTGAGTTTTGAGGTACAGCTAGGAGTTTTCCAGGAAGACAAAGGTGCGGAGGCTGCCCGAAGGTTCAGTGTTTGTTCCAGTACTAAACTCGACCAGTGGCAAAAATTTAATTTCCTGGTTCTCCTTCTAGCATAATGACTCCAAAAATTCTTTCTTCAGGCACCCCAGCTTTGAGAGAAGGGAGTGGGAAAGGGGAATTTTCTCTTTCATGAAGGCACTAAGTTCTGAAGCCTGGTGGCTCTGACCATAGGGTGTGGCTTCAAACGTTGGCATATTCTTCTCAACTAGGATATCTATGCCCTTAGGAGTATGTGGTTTGGGGCATAGTGCGACACTACAGGATACATATAGTGAATCTTCTTGGGGTGTCATTATTACAGATAATTTGGGAAGAAAAAAGCTTTACATTTTTACAGTCTTTAAGGTTTTGTAATATATGAATCAGTATAAGCCTACTTTTCCATGTTGGTTTAATTTTCTTTATTGTTGCACTAACTTGAATAAAAGCCAGAACTCCTATCTATGATCCCAGCATGGAATTGCACTCAAAGAAACATGAACTTGTCCTCTCAATGGTAATTAAAATGTTATTTCTATGTAAAAATAATCTTGATCTATTATGAAGTGGTAGGCTTAATTTGCATGTATTTTAGAGATTTTAGAGACAAAATACAAGGCTTTAGAGAAGTTTCTGCTAGAAGCTGTGGCCTTCAGACCAACTGGATTTACCTTTGTCCACCCTGAGGAGAACATCAGGGAAATGTTGGAGAAGCACTTTAAAAAAAAAATTTTATTGGAGTATAGTAAATTTACAATGTTGTGTTAGTTTCAGGTGTACAGCAAAGTGAATCAGTTATACATATACACGTATCCACTCTTTTTTTTTTTTAGGTTCTTTTCCCATGTAGGTCATTACAGAGTATTGAGTAGAGTGGAGAAGAACTTTTGTAGGCTGTTGCCCCAACTTCCTTACACTGTCTAAATTCTACCCATTAAAAATCCGAGTAGATTGATTTCCTTTTTAAATTTTTAATTGTGGTGAAAAACACATAACAAAATTTACCACTGTGACCATTTTAAAGTGTACAGTGTAGTAGTCTTAAGTGCAACAGAGCTTTTTCATCCTCCAAAACTGAAACTCTATAGTCATTAAGCAGCAACTCCCCTTCCCCCTTTTTCCCTCATACTCTGACAAAGAACACTTTACTTCTTGTTTCTATGAGTTTGACTACTTTAAATACCTCATATAAATGGAATCATACAGTGTTTGTTCTTTTAGCATCATGTCCACCAGGTTCATCTATGTTGTAGCCTGTGACAGGACTTCCTTCTCTTCTCAGGCTGAATCATATTCCATTGTATGTATACACTACAGTTTGCTTAGTCACTTATCCGTTCATGGGCACTTGGGTTGCCCCTACCTTTTGGCTACTGTGAACAATACTCCTATGAATATGAGTGTGCAAATATCTCTTCAGGACCCTGCTTTCAAGTCTTCTGGATGCATGCCCAGAGGTAGGATTGCTTAATCATATACTATTTCTTTTTTCTTTCTTTCTTTTTTTTTTTTTGCGGTATGCGGCCTCTCACTGTTTTGGCCTCTCCCATTGCGGAGCACAGGCTCCGGATGCACAGGCCCAGTAGCCATGGCTCACGGGCCCAGCCACTTTGCGGCACGTGGGATCCTCCCGGACCGGGGCACGAATCCACGTCCCCTGCATCGGCAGGAGGACTCTCAACCACTGTGCCACCAGGGAAGCCCATTATTTCTATTTTTAATTTTCTGAGCTAACCACCATACTGTTTTCATAGCTGTTACATGGTGCTCAAAGGTTTCAGTTTCTCCATATCACCGCCAACACTTGTTATTTTCTGGTGTTTTTGATAATAACCATCCTAACGAATGTGAGGTATATGTAGGTTGATTTTAAAGTGCAGATTCCCCTTGGAATGCTGAGGGTATCTGGGAACCTTCATGCCTTCTGGTAAACTTTGATTTTAGCAACCAGCTGAGATCACTGGCCAAGTACATGTCATTTTGATGTGGGGAAAAATGTTAGGACCTAGAAGGAGATTCTAAATCTCCTCAAAGACTATAAAGTTTTCAAGCTGGAGTTCCCAGGAGTGGAGGCTCCCTGAGAAATCCCACATAGATATTTCCTTCTCAGTTGTTTTGACCTTGAGGACATTTTTATTGAATGAATACAAATATTTTCATCAGAATCATTCCAGCATTGCTGAGAATATCATCAAGAAATTATTTCTGGAGACAGCTCTTTTAAATTAATTGAGTTCCTTGATAAAATTTCTTACTGTTCAAATAATTTTTTATTTTACTGAAATAATTTAGATTTAATCCAATTATCACATTTTTGTGTCCATATTAAATTTTTCAAACTTCAGCTTCAGCAATTTTGAATTTTCTTTTGTGATCATTTTCAACCAAATCCAATTTTCCTGGGTCAGGTTTTGCAGGTGTAGTTTTTTGACAAGATTTGATTCTTTAGTCAATGTTTAAAGTCAATAACAAATTTTGCTGTATGTGGTTTTTGCCTTTGTCAGTTTTATTTTGTGTTATTCCTATAAAGTATAATTTTAACTGCGTCAATTCTTGTACTTTTGAGCATCACCAACACAATGAGATTCTTCATTTTTTTTGTCAATATCAAATTTAACATATATAGTTTTAGCTATTATTCGTTTGATTCTGTATGGATTATTTCTACTATGTCTACTTTTTTTTTCTGGGTGACAAGTTTAAAATGTACTTGAAGTCAAAATTTCAAGGTCATGGCATTTTGTTTACATCCTATTTTTTTTTATTTTTAAAAATTTATTTATTTTATTTATTTATTTTTGGCTGTGTTGGGTCTCGTTGCTGTGCACGGGCTTTCTCTAGTTGCACTGAGCGGGGGCTGCTCTTTGTTCTGGTGAGCGGACTTCTCACTGCGGTGGCTTCTCCTGTTGCCGAGCATGGGCTCTAGGCCTGTGGGCTTCAGTAGTCGTGGCTCGCGGGCTTAGTTGCTCCACGCATGTGGGATCTTCCCGGACCAGGGCTCGAACCCGTGTCCCCTGCATTGGCAGGTGGGTTCTTAATCACTGTGCCACCAGGGAAGCCCCTTCATCCCTGATTAAAAAATGAAAAGTGTAGTATCAACATGTTCTCAGGAGGCATGGGTTTCATGGGTGAACTACTGGTTTAGAAGTGAGAAGTTCTGGGTGTTTGTCCTTGCTCTATAGTCTAATAGTACTCATCTAAAAAGAAGTGATTTAAACATATGATTTCTAAATCCCCTTGCAATTCTTGTTGTCTATGATTTAAATTCCTATCTGTCCTATTTGAACATTACTTTGCTTATTTGATCCCCCCAGCCTCCCTGCACCCCCCTCCCCTCCCCTCCTCCCCACCTCCTTCCCCCCCGATCCCGCCTCCCATCTCCTATCAACCCAGTGCCTCCAGACAACCACCCAGCCTGTGCTCCCTCAGACCCGGGCAAGAGCCTCTGACCTTCTTCACACACTTCTGAATCTTCTTCCTACCCAGTCTTGGCTCTTGACCTGCTCCAGAAATCCGCCATTCTTAGGTTTTCTGAGCCCAACCTATGCTTCCTCTAATTGAGCACCTGCTGACCTGGCTCAGAGCAACCTTCTTTAACTCTGACCTTCATGTACCTAGAAGCTACAGGGTCATCAGAGGCCATGCTGAACCTTGCCTTTCCCTGTCCCCACTCCCCAGTCAGTCTTATTCTTACCACCTCTCTCTGTTGGACATGGAGGTGAATCTTGTGGTTATGTGAGTGTGTTTTTGGGTAGACCATCCTTGGGGCAGGGGAGGTAGGATGGGGTTCAAGGGCATTCTAGGCAGGAAGGAGAGATAGGAGGGACCACACCACTTAGTATCCCCACAGAAAATTAACGGACTGCTCACATTGGACCAATGTGACTATTTGCAAAGCTATGGGCAGTATATAAGGAATCCATAAAAGACAGTGCAGTACCACTGGATTCAGTTACAACTCCTGAACTTAAAAAGACATGGGAGGGATCAGTTACTGGAATCTGGAAGGAGAGAATCACACAGATATTACCGCAAGGCTTCCCTGCAGGGAAGGAGCCAGAGGCATGAATTCCCCAGCTCCTTCTCTGCCTTCCTCCATCTTATCTCCTGTCAGGGATCCCTAACTGGCAGAACCAGGCTGGAGTCAAAGGGCAAGGGAGTCCACAGATGAAACCCAAACCCACACAGGCCAGTGTCTCAAGGCAGAGACTAGGGTGAGAAGGGTGGAGAGTGAAGAAGATGCTGTGAATATCATTTTGAACATGTGCAAATATATGAAGGAGAAAACCTTTGTCTGGAACTTCTTGCATTTGTGCAAAATGTGTCCAGGGCAAGTAGATAAACTGGTGGTACCTATTTCCCAGCTTATAACTGAAGGGGCTGCTGATGCCATGCACTTGTCAGGGGACACATAGCTCTATGTCTTCTGACATTCCTGGTGTCCCAAAGAATAGCAGGAATGCCAGTTTAAATATTATGTGACTTATTTTTTTTTTAATATGGATGGGGACCTTGAAAATCACAAAGTTATTTAAAAATGTGGATGTGTAGTATTTGGTATGCCAGGCAACATGGGAAGAGTTCACAATTGAGATCCCGTGGATTTTTATTTTGCGTCTTCCCCAAAGCTAAAGCTGGCCGCTGGGAGAGCATCATTTTCTCTTTTCTGCTGGAGAACACATCCCCTTGGGCCCTGTGAGACACTTCTTTTTATAAAGGGAAGCCAAACCAGGCTTAAAGCTCTCCCATCTCTCTCCTGATAACTTGTAAATTGTGCGGAAAGGAACCAAATATTATGAATGGCCAATGAATGGCCATACAGACTAAGCTGAACAACAACAAAGTCAGAAGGACCAATACAGCCCCTTTTGTAAGGATTTTGAATATTTTGTAAATGTATTGGTCCATGTGCTGTATTTTGTAGCCTTCCTAGTTCCTGGGCTTTAGCTTCCCTACTTCTTGTATGTGTATGCATACTGTAGTCAAACATTAAAGTCATCACACACACACACACACAAGGCACAGGCTGCTCTTATTAGCTGTTCACATATGTCCCAGTGAAATCAGGTTAAAAGGAACACCCAGAGAAGACTTACAGGAAAGGGGGCTCAGCACACCTGCTTCATCTTGGATGAGGAATGAGTTGAGTACATGTGACCTTTGTTAATTCCAGCTGATGTCACTGTTTACATCACCTCTTTCCGTGTCACCTGCTTTCTGAGCCATGACCCTGGTCCTGCAGTGCTTCTGAATCAGCAGAAGCCTGGGCTGGATTGATTAACTCACTTTGCTGGTCCCTGGGAAGCCTCTGAGGAGTCAGCTAGAGTGGGAGCCTAGGGGAGGGCAGGATGGAAGCCCTTGGATATCCAGGTAGGGTGGACGGAGTTCTAAGAATAGGGGAAAGGAGAGAGGAGAGCGTGTTGAAATGGTGCCAATGGCACACCTGGCCAAGGGGCAGACCTGGGCTTACATAAGAGGGCATTACACCGAGATCAGCATTTAGAGAGCATTCTGATGTGCTTTACATGCAAAGATGCCACCTCCACTGCCTGAAATGTGGGGTACTGGCTGAGATGCTGCTTGGACTATGGTAGGAATGGAGGACAGTGGAGGCGCATTCCCCCTTCAGAGTCCTGTAGCACAGAGTTCTGCCTCTGAACACCACATTTCTGCTGTAAACACTAGGGCAAATCATCAGTTTTAACCTGAGAGATAAATGAGAGAATGAGTGACTGAGAGACAGAGAGGGAAAGAGAGAGAGAGAGACTGATCCTCCAACTCACTTGCTTATGGATGAGTTGGTTCTGGTGCTCACCTCTGATGCAGTCAAAGATTCGTATTTGTGGGTGGGTGGTGAAGAGGGGTGTTCCCAGGCAGTGGGAACAGGGTAGGCTGTGGACTGAGCAAGAACTTAGAAACATGCCTATTACAATCATGCTTTGCTTCTTGTCAGTGATGCAATATGTTTTTAACATATTCTCTTGGGAATATTAAAATTCAATGTAATATACACCTGTCACAAGTAATCTTTCTTTCATTGTATACAGTGGGCAGTGCCTGAAAAGAAAGGCGTGGTTTGGTCAGTAGAGGGAAAAGAGATCAGAAAGCTCCATGAAAATGACCTCATCTCCCTTACTTCAAGATGTAGCATCCACCTTGATCAGAATCACCAGTTCCAAGAATTCTTCAGAAGGAAGAAGAAGGGAGGTAAAAGGAAAAGAGAGAATGGAGAGGGAGAATTTTATTGTCAAGTAATTCCCTGAGGGAACGAAGTCTTCTGAGAAGTCTGAAGCACACTCTCCCCTTTCCTTCTGTGATTTTTCTATCCCCTATGAAAAAAATCTGTTAATTTTGTATTAAAAACAAAATGTGTTTCTTTTTCTCGAGTACTCTATAATTGTATAGGAATGTGTATCATTTCCTCCTCATCATTTTGAGGGTATTTTTGAAGACTGTGACATATTCTGACTCTTTAAGAACAAAACAATTCAATTTGAAAATCACTGAGTGACAGCAATCTTTTTTTTTTTTTTTTTTTTTTTTGCGGTACGCGGGCCTCTCACTGTTGTGGCCTCTCCCGTTGCAGAGCACAGGCTCCAGACGCACAGGCTCAGTGGTCATGGCTCACAGGCCCAGCTGCTCCGCGGCATGTGGGATCTTCCCAGACCGGTACACGAACCTGTGTCCCCTGCATCAGCAGGCGGACTGTCAACCACTGCGCCACCAGGGAAGCCCCCAGGTATCATTTTTTTTTTTTTTTTTTTTTTTTTGCGTGAGTGACAGCAATCAAAGTGCTGAAGTGATGCAGTTCACTTCAGTGCCTGTTCGAAATGTCATTAGAAAACCAACATATAGCGGGTTGTTATGGCAACTGGAATACTGGAGTTTATAACATCACTGTAATTAATGTTATCCAAACGTTATTAATCTTTCAACATCACTCACATTCTCTGAAGGAACAGCAGCTCTGGCTCTCCCAGGATTTTTCAGTAGTGTAATCTGTTGCAGTTTTCTTCACATTTTATTTTTTTTTTCAGATAGATCTTACCCTGACTTTGCTTTAGTGAAATTAGCTATTGTTTCTACTCTTTACTCATTCTATATTGGCTGCTATTTTTTGATAAAACTTGAAATAAAATGGAAAAAAGGGATTACAGCTAAAAAATAGAATAAGGCCCAAAGATAAAAAAGGTTTATATATTTAAATGTGGAGAACCTGAGAAAAATATTAAAATATTTTGCATACAGATTTGTAGTATTAACTCATATTTGCACAGCATTTTATAATTTTTAAAGCAGTTTTACATATGTTATCTAATATAACAACCTTGAGAACAAGTAATATTTTTGGGGTGTCTACAATGTGACAGTTAATGTGATATGCATACATGAATTTTTTTAGATTTCATAACAACTTGCAATATAGGTGTGATTTAAAAATACGCCCCCACAACTCAACAACAGCAACAGAAAACCTGATTGAAGAATGGGCAAAGGACTTGAACAGACATTTCTTCAAAGATGATATGCACAAATTATGTACATGGATATGAGAAGATGCTCAACATTACTAATCAGAAGAGAAATGCAAATCAAAATTACAATAAGATATCACCTCACACCCATTAAAAAAAAACAAACTAGAAAGTAACAAGTGTTGAGGCAGATGTGGAGAAATTAGAGCCCCTGTGCACTGTTGGTGGGAATGTAAAATGGTGCAGCCACTATGGAGAACAGTATGGTTGGTGGTTGTTCAAACAATTAGAAATAGAATTAGCACATGAGGGACTTGCCTGGTGGTCCAGTGGGTAAGACTGTGCTCCCAATGCAGGGGGCCCGGGTTCAATCCCTGCTCAGGGAACTAGATCCCGCATGCATGCCAGAGCTAAGAAGTTCCCATACGGGAAGTAAAAAAGATCCCGAGTGTTGCAACTAAGATCCCACGTGCCACGACTAAGACACAGTGCAGCCAAAAAAAAAAAAAAAGGAATTAGCACATGATGCAGCAATTCTACTACTGGGTATATAACCAAAAGAATTGAAAGCTGGATCTTGAAGAGATATTTGCACACTCGTGTTTATAGAGGCATTGTTCACAATGGCCAAGAGTAGAAGAAACCCAAGTGTCCATGCATGGGTGAACGGATGAACAAACTGTAGTATATACATACAATGGAATATTATTCATCCTTAAAAAGGAAGGAAACCCTGTCACATGTTACAATGTTGGTGAATCTGGAGGACATTATGCTAAGTGAAATAAGCCAGATACAAAAAGACAAATACTATATGATTTCACTTACAGGAGGCATCTAAAGTAGTCAAACTCATAGAAACAGAAAATAGAATGGTGTTTGCCAGGGGCTGGGAGGAGGGGGAAATAGGGAGTTGTTTAATGAGTACAGAGTTACATTTTACAAGATGAAAAAGTTCTGTAGCTCTATATTCACAAGTGTGAATATACTTGCACTACTGAATTGTACATTTAAAACTGGTTAAGGTGGTAAATTTATATGTGTGTGTTTGTGTGTGTGTCTACTGAGTTCACAAATCAAGAATGAGGGAGTCTAGGGCTACAGACTGAGATCTTTCTGCTTGCAGAACCCGCACTCACTTTCTACAACACTAGGTAACTATTATCTTCATTTTAGGGATGAGGAAGCTGATCCTGGGAGAGGCCACGGTTATATTGCTCTTTGGTACCAGAACTGAGATAAGTCTTAGTCCAATACTCTTTTGCATGACACCTTATTTCTCCTCTGTTTAAATAATGTATTTTGTAAAACTTGAATAGTTTAATGTATAAATTTGAAGAAGGTAATCAAGTAGAATTATACCCCAGCATAGAGGAAACATGTTAGGTACATAAAGTAGAATCAGTTTCTTAGGTTTTTACTTGAGGATTTCAAATTTTAAATGACATGGTGGTTTAAAAACTTTTTCCATTAAATCATTAAACTGTTGAGGAAATAACTATTTGTTAAGAGTAAAAATATACAATAATGTCTCAATGTTGTTTATCGTGTTACATTTTCAGAGCACCTTGAAATTAATTTATAATTTATAAATCTTGATATTAAATTCCCCCTTTTACCACGTGGATTCTGTCTCCTGATTGGACCAGACAGATATAGTATAATACTGGTATTGTGGTCATCTAGGAGAAGATTCTTATTTTTAGGAGATGCATGCTGTAATATTCAGGAGTGAATGGTCATGTTATCTGCAATGTATTTCAAATGGTCCAGCAATATACATGTTCATATATTGATCTATCTATATACATACACACATGTATATATATGAATATAGCAAATAGGACAAAATACAGAGTGTTAGCAATTATTGAATCTATAAGGAGGGCATATGTGACTTTATAGTATCTATTTTTTAAATGCTGAGTGGAAATCCTCTCCTTCCTTCAGTGTCCTTATTTAGTGGGAAGAGGGAGAGATTCTTTTATTCTTTTATTGGTAGGAGTGGTTGGAAGACTTGGCCTAGTTTCTTAACTCTGGCTGTGTACCGAATATCCTGGGAAGCTTTGAAAATTATCAATGCTCAGGATCCACAAAACTTTGTGAATCAGAATCTCTAGGATCTTGTTATTCCAAGGAGACTTAAAATTCTAAAGAAGAAGCTTATCAATCATTAGGGTGAGCGTGGGGTGAATAGCTAAAGTTTTCAAGGGCTTTTTGCAAATCATATTTGTTCTGAAATATTCTCATGTGCTTTCTTAAGGGGGCATGCTAGAATTTGAAGAAAATTCTGTTTCTACATATTCTTCTTCTTTTTAATAAAACCTCTTCTTCATGAAGCTAAATGTCCCCTGAAAGCCATTGATCCAAATGGATCTCTCACTGACAGTGTATGTGGCTGAAAATTTGAGCAGTACTGCTCCTGGCAATGTCCTTCTGGTTGTCCCATCCTATTCTGTCCTTAGTGGCTTCCCAGTAAAAGTATCCAGTGGTCCAGTATCAGTCAGTCCCAACCTCCTTGTGTAACAAAGACGCAGATGGAAGCTCTGTAGCCACACTGATAAGGAAGGTACAGACTTGTACCTGCTATCAAATTGGTGCTTCTCACACCACTGTTCATTAGTCCAACATTTTCCACTATCAAAATTACAGATATTTCAACATCTTATTTCTACATTCACCCATTCATCCATCTTTATTTATTTACTCATTCACACATAAATCATTCATTATTATAGTGGATACTGTTGATTCCCTGTCCAGATGCCCTTGAATTTCTTTTATGGTTTCCATAGCTTTGCTGCTAACAGCTGATATTTGTTTTCTTCTTCAGAGAATTTCTCTTGGGCTACAGGAGCTGAGAGGCAAGAGTCCCTGACAGTTCACAACCCCCTGGGTGGCCCAAGACTGACACGGTGAGGGAGAACAAAGCTCAGCTCCCTTTCCTCCGGGCAACACTCACTCTGAGCTAGAACTGCACAGTCTAGAGCTCCCTGTAGGATTAGGCTAAGGCTGGGAACTTCCCTGCTTCCTTCACTCCTGTGTCACTTCTGTAGTAAATCATTTGCATGCTTACCCTTGCTTTGGGGTCTGCTTAAAGAACCTGGCCTGAGACAAATATTTACTTTCATTTATTACAAATATTTACCGAGTATCTGCTAAGTGCCAAGCCCCATTCTAAGTGTTGAGGATATAGCAGGAAACAAAGCAAATCCCCTGTTCTTAAAGAGCTTTCATTCTAGGAGGGACAGGAGGGACAGAAAGACACATGACAAATGCATGGGTCTGATGATAATAAATGATACAATGAAATATAAAGCAGGATAGGGTCATGGCAGTGATAGCGAGGTGCTGTTTGAAACAAGGTGATCAGAGAAAGCCTTTGATAGAGTGGTGTTTGAGCAGAGATTCTGAATGGAGTGAGCAAGTGAGCCATTTGGATATTCGAGGCAGGAACATTCCTAAGGAACAGGCTATGTAAAAGTCCTGAGGCAGGAACGTGTTTAGCATGTTTGAGTCATAACATGGAGGCCAGGATGACTAGTGCAGAGTGATAGAGGCAGAGAGTGATGGGACATGAGGCCTGAGGGGGCACAGAAGGAGCTGGTGTCAGATCTTGTAGGGTCTTGTAGTTCACTGTGACGACTTTGGCTTTTACTCTGAACAGGACGGGGACCCACTGGAGGGTTTGAATGGAGGATTAGTGTAATTTGAGTTTCATTTTAAAATTGGTGTGTTTAGAGTAGACTCTGAGAGGCAGGAAGGAAGTGGAGAGAAAAACTGGAAGGCTGATGGGCAGAAATCCAGTGAGAAGTAACTGGGCTTGGACCTGGGTGGTAGTGGCTGGGTGGAGAGAAGTGGTCAGGTTCTGGATATGTGTTTCAGAGGTAGATCTGATGGCTGGAGGGGGAGGTGAAAGAAGATCTCTTTTTTGACTCCAGGGTTTTTGTCCTGAGCAACTGGAAGAATGGGCCATTTATTGACGTAAGGAAGGTCGAGGGACAAGCTAATTTGTTTCCTTTATGCCACTGACTCAAACTAATAATTTTATTTTAAAAGGCTAGCTTGCAAAAAATGATGCCCAAATCTAAAAGTAGACAACATAAATTTAAAAATTGATTTGATTACATAAACACCTCAAATTTCTTTATTGTGAGAAAGAACTTGCAAGATAAATGAAAACTTAAAAAAGTATTTTAAACCTACTTGACAAAGGATTTATTATAGAAAGAAACAAGAAATCCTTATTACAGAAAGAAATCTTACAAATTAATGAAAAAAGTGTATCTTCAAAAGAAAAAAAGGGGAAAAGATATAAATAGATAATATAAGTAAATATGTAAAAGGATGGAAAATCTTACTTATGATCAAATAAACACAAAATAAAAAGGGATAATTGTTTACTTATAAGTATTTAAAAACTGAATTATACTTAGTATTGGCAAAAGTTCAGAGAAATGAAATATTCCATAATTCATGATTGGAAATGCATAGTATTTTTGAAGCAAAGAGACAATATGTGTCAATATTTATACTTTTCTGACCCATTTATTTCCCTTCTAGGAATTTAAGGTAAAAAAAATCTGTGATATGCCAAAAAAATGATGGTGTATCCAAAGGATGGAATTTTAATAGTCTTAAAAATAATACTTTGAGATATTTTTGAAAAAACACAGTAAAAATATTATGTAGAGTATAATCTATATATTCATAGAAAAAGATGTGAAAAATAGTGAAAATGCTAACAGGAGTAATATGAGGCTGGAGGATCATTTTTATTTGCTGATTTGAACCTTTCTGTGTTTTCAGCACTTTTGATTATAGTGAACATTTACTTTCTTTAATCAATAAAATTAACCCTCTAATATTACATTCTTAGAAAAAATTCTTTCCCTCTCACCTCTCTCCCCATCTCCAGCTCGACCTCTCACCTCTCCTAGGTCTGAGGGCCTGACTCTGCTTGTCTCTTTCACTCAATCTTATGGAATTCCTTTGTATGTGTAAACCAACTGTCTGATATTTTCACCCCTTCCAAACACTCTCTTGGATCCGTGGTGTGGACTCTGTGTTTTTACTTTTTGGCCAGCTTCCACTAGAGAAGCTAAAAAGGCTGGATGGCACCTTTCCAGCCTCCCGTGAGACCAAGGTTTGGGCACATGTTCCAGGTTCTTACTAGATGCACCTGCACTAGACTTGGCATTGGAAGCTAGAGACACACAGAAGTGGAGACCACAAGGAAACTGTTTCCCTGGAGCCAGTGTTGGCAGCGGTGAATCCAGTTTCCAGAGGCAGCAGCAGTGGTTCTAAAGGTGAATCGTGTTTTTGGCCATTGTCCCTGGTGTTGTCCAGCAATGGTGTCCAGTATATTTGGTGTTGGCAGTGTGAGCCAAGTAAAGGGTCCAGCAGCTGAGACGCCGGTGTTTTCTCAGGACCAATTCTGTGCAGTGAGATTGAAAACATTGTTTCTGGCAGTGAGGCTTCCAAGTTAGGTTCTCTGGCCATGCTGGAGACTATGTGAGCCAATTATCTTTTAGTAAATTCCTTTTCTAAATAAATCAGCCAAGAGTTGGTTAATGTGTATTGCAATTAAAAACTCTGATGGATACACTTGTTTCCTGATTTTTAATGTCATCTCCCTCAAAACTTCATCATTTGAGGTCATTCTCTTTCAAATTCCACCAGTGGTGGAGAAGGGGTTATTTCTCTGCCACATAGAGACCACCATCTCTGTCCCTTCACCACGATTCCATAGCAACAGCATCCATTTAAACACACCACTGCTGTCCATTGACTTCCAGAATCACTTTTGTAGCCAGCCTCTTGCTTTTATTCTCCAGAATGCCTACATTCTCATTGATTATTCACCGTACTTTCCTCAACTTTTATGGCCTTTGTTAGAAAATGGTTTTGGGTGAATCAAGAAGACATCAAGGTGGGAGAGATGGTGTGAAGCCTGCTCTGAAATGTAATGTGTCTATCTACAAGCTAATACTCCTCATCAGTGTTAGTATTAAAGGTGAAACCGAAGGAGCTAAAACTAGAGGAAGACTACATGAAAGGGACTTTAGAAACTGACCAGCAATAAAAAGATGTATGGGTTGGCATCTGGCAGCCGAGTTCATAATCAAGATTAAGAGAGATGTGATGGTATGTCCAACACTACTATAATAATAAAGGTCAGTAGCATTTGTTATTTTGTTACCCTCTGAAATTTTTTAGCAATGAAGTCCCTTAGGAACCCTCAAATAAAGCTGTGTGCTTGTTTAGGAGCAGAGGCCAGGGAAAGAAATGTCAAGAGTATACTGTTTTGCAGCAAGGAGAAAAAAAGCTGCAATTCAGGAATTCAGGTAAAAAAGCTGATAGAAATGGAATGAACCCCGGTGGAGTAAACCAGGAACAGTCCTCAGGTTTGGAAGCACAGTCTGCAGTGTGCATCTGAGGAAGGACTTTGACATCATAATCTGTTTGCCCCTCCAGCCAACCACACGAATGTTCCCTCCTTGGACTTTTTCATTGTTCAGACCTGTTCCAGCTCCGGGGACTCAAACTCAGATGGTTCTCTTCTCCCCCAGCACAATTTCCCTATCCTCCATATCTTCTGTAAATATCTTCCTTATCTTCCATAGATTCAGACTTATATTTCCTGAATCTTTTCTTTACCTTGATAATGACTTTGAGTCTCTTGATTCCTCTCTTTTCTCCCTCTTTTTAAAGCTTCTTTGGCATGCACTTGCTTCCCTTACCAAATCTTGTCTGGAAGTCTCACAGTCTTGGAGCTGCTTTAAATCTGCAGATTTCTATCTGCTTGTCACCCATGCTGTACCTCCTCCTTGAATTATTCCTATTGTCTGCTTTCAGGTAATGTGGTGGCACCAACATCAGTTGTTGGAAAAGGCATGAAAACATAGTAACTGGACCCATTTTGTCTGTCTGGTTCTTCTCTTTCAGACTTTTTTTTCTATACGTATACCAATATATGCATGTAGCATTTTTAACTTATTTTTTTTCACAGAAATGGGATTATAAGTATTGCTGTTTTTTTTTTTTTTTTTGCTTGAGAATGTCTCCTGGGCATCTTTCCATGTCATTACATGTATATTATTTCATTCTTTGTTGAACAGCTGCACAGCATTTCATTGTATGAATTGTATGTCCTTTATTTTCCCCATTTCATATTTAGGTGGCTTCTAATTTTTTGCTATTTTAGACAAGGCTGCAATAAATAACCTTGTGCATATATCTTTTTTGCACCTGTGTTTTTCTGTAGGATTATTTCCCAGTAGTGAAATTGCTAGTTTAAAGGATCTATGCATTTTACTTTAAAGGAAACTATCAGCAAAATGAAAAGACAATCTACTGAATAGGAGAAAATATTTGTAAATGATATGACCAATAAGGGGTTAATGCCCAACATATATAAACAGCTTATAAAGCTCAACATCAAGAAAAAAAATTTAAAAATGGGCAGAAGAGGGACTTCCCTGGTGCACAGTGGTTAAGAATCCATCTGCCAATGCAGGGAACACAGGTTCAACCCCTGGTCTGGGAAGACACCACATGCCGCGGAGCAACTAAGCCTGTGGACCACAACTACTGAGCCTGCGCTCTAGAGCCCGTGCTCCACAACAAGAGAAGCCGCTGCAATGAGAAGCCCGCGTACTGCAACGAAGAGTAACCCCCACTCGCCACAACTAGAGAAAGCCCGTGCACAGCAACAAAGACCCAACACAGCCAAAAATAAATTTAAAAAAAAAAAAGGGCAGAAGAACTGAATAGACATTTTTCCAAACAGGAATTCAGGTGGCCAACAGGCACATGAAAAGATGCTCAACATCATTAATCATCAGGGAAATGCAAATCAAAACCACAATGAGATATCACCTCACACTTGTCAGAATGGCTGTCATCAAAAAGACACAAATAACAAAGGTCGGTGAGGTTGTGGAGAAAAGGGAACCCTTGTACACTGTTGGTGAGAATGTAAATTGATACAGCCACTATGGAGAACAGTATGGAGGTTTCTCAAAAAACTAAAAAGAGAATGACCATATGACCCAGAAATTCCACTCCTGGGTATATATCCAAAAAACCAAAAACACTATTTTGAAAAGATACATGCACCACAATGTTCATAGCAGCATTATTTACAATTGCCAAGATATGGAAGTGACCTAAGTGTCCATCCACAGAGGAGGAATGGATAAAGAGGATGTTGTATACACACACACACACACAAACACACACAACGGAATACTAGTCAGTCATAAAAAAGAATAAAATTTTGCCATTTTCAGCAATGTGGGTGGACTTGGAGGATATTATGCTAAGTGAAATAAGTCAGACAGAGAAAGACAAATACTGTATGCTATCACTTATATGTGTTACCTAAAAATACAACAAACTAGTGAATATAACAGAAAAGAAGCAGAATCACAGACAGAGAGAACAAATTAGTGGTTACCAGAGGGGAGAGCAGGGCAGGGGCCAATATAGGGGTAGGGCAAAGGTCCCTAACTCCAGGGCTGTGGACTGGTACCTACCCGTGGCCTGTTAGGAACCAGGCTGCACAGCAGGAGGTGAGTGGCGGTGAGCAAGCAAACTTCATCTGCTGTTCGGCATCGCTTCCCATCGCTTGCTTTACCGCCTCCCTCCACCCCACCCCTGTCTGTGGAAAAATTGTCTTCCAAGAAACCAGTCCCTGGTGCCAAAAAGGTTGGGGACTGCTGGGGTAGGGGAGTCGGAGGTATCGACTACTGGGTGTAAGATAGGCTCAAGGATGTATTGTACAACCCGTAGAATATAGCTAATATTTTGTAATAACTGTAAATGAAAAGTAACCTTTAAAAGTTATATAGGGCTTCCTTGGTGGTGCAGTGGTTGAGAGTTCGCCTGTTGATGCAGGGGACACGGGTTCGTGCCCCAGTCCGGGAAGATCCCACATGCTGTAGAGCGACTGGGCCCGTGAGCCATGGCCGCTGAGCCTGTGCGTCCAGAGCCTGTGCTCCTCAATGGGAGAGGCCACAGCAGTGAGAGGCCCGCATGCTGCAAAAAAAAAAAAAAAAAGTTATATAAAAGAATAAACAATTGGAAATTTAAAAAATCAAGGATCTGTGCATTTTAAATGCTGATAGATATTGCTATATTGCTCTCCAAAAAACTTAGCCCAATTTACAGTTACCAAATATGTATGAGTATGGTTCTGCTCCAAATTAATGCTAGACTTTCCTGGATTCTCAATGCATCTTGGGATTCCAACTATTCGTTTTTCATTGGTTCTCTATTTTACTGTCTAAATAGCATTGCTAGGCCGTTTCTATTTCTGAGACTCTTAATTTAATCCTGCCCTTCTGATCTCAGGAACTGACCTAACTTTGTCCTTTGCCATCTTCAATGTGACTGCTGTTTATCCTCTTGCTTGTTGCCTCATGATCTGGAAATTGTTGCTACAGCTCCACACATTACTTCTGCATTAGGAAAAGTGGGGAAGGATATCCTTTTTATCAGGAAAGTAAAGCCTTCTTAGAAGGCCCTAATTGACCTCCCCTTACATCTTTTAGACATAACTCGATTCCATGATGATTTCTAGCTGCAATAGGAAATTGGGATATTTAATATCTGTCAAAAGGGAACAAGATTGTCATGAATATGTGTACCAATTTTGATTTATTGCTTGAGCCTAGGTATGCTGCCACCCAGAATAAGATGAAGGTTCTGTTAGTATGGAAGAAAGGAAGAATGGATATTGAGTAGTAACCCACAATATTTCAAACTCACAGAAGGATAAGTTTCATTACAGTCGCAAAAAGACACATTTTTTACATAGTCAAGTTATTCTAGTTCATTATGATCAGGATACTTTAAATTATACATGTACATTTTTTTTGCCAATGGTGCTATTTAATAAGGCCTAAAGTAAAATTGAAAGCAAAAGCAGAGTGAGTTTTTTGAAGTATTTATCTTATGTTCTTGACTGAAGAGATAAATTTAGTAGTTCTCAGGTAACTAAACTTAGCTGTCGGGCTTAGTTTTTTATGTATTTAATTTGCCTTTAAACCTGGATTCTGTGCAAAGTTCCATAACTGCTTTAAAATATGTGCTTTACTAGGGATGTGAAAGATGAGACCGCAGTAATACTTTCTCCTTATTAACTCATCACACGATACTGGCGCTGCGGGCTGGGAGCTTAGAGCACTCAGATATCCACACTGGGCAGAGACAAGGCCAAGCAACTGTGCCTTTTCATGACCCTGAAAATAATTGAGGTTCTGCAAAGAAGAACTTGATTCCTTTATCCTCAAACTCTGCTGCTTTGGGAGTTGAATAGTGTAATATTTTATTTAGAAAAAAAACCACATGGTCATGTTCTGTAGAAGGATTTTCAGAGGTATGTTTTGCTTTCCTGCTCACTGGTTGGTTATTATTTTGGAGGCAGGGGTTTGTTTGTAGATTTCATTTCAAAAGATACTTTAGATGGAGTTGGTAAATGAACGCTGCATTGGGGTCCACTTTTAAGAGGGTGTTATGGTCAGTGCTTCAGGTTGAACACATGATTAACCCTTTATACTTCACAAATCTATATCTGTGATTTTACTGATGGGTCTTGTGTTAGTTAAGGTGCTCCAGAGAAACAGAATCAGTAGGACGTATTAGGATACACATACACACGCACACACACATGCCACACACATTCTAGGATGCTCACTCCAACCTTCCCTCCCTTGACTCGAGGTCGGGTGGCGTTGTGGTCTGACAGCTGCCAGCCTTCCTTGGCTCACTCTCCCTTTTCTCTCGCACCAACATTTCCTCTAATAAAATTCTTGTATGTTTAATCCAAACTTGGCATCTGCTTCTTTGAAGAGCCAGACAAATGCAGTGATATTTGTTTCTACTTATTCCCCCAAGTAATCTATGAGAGTGAGTATTTTGCTTCATCTTTGTCAGCATTTGATAGTTTCATAATCTATGCTACTTTGAAAAATGCGGAGTGTGTGAGGAAGAGAAGCCTTGGATCCTACTTCAGGAGATGGATTTCCAGCATCCCAGATGGGAAATTGGAATACATCTTTCCTTTGGAATTTTATTATAGATGTTGCTCAGGTTCTAATTTATTTATTGTTAGCATAGAATCCTATTTCAGGTACATTATGGTTAAGTGGGGCTGCATGGGCTGGTTTGAGGTTCTAACTACCTGGATGATACTATTTTGGGAAAAAGCATTTGAAATTCCAAACAGTTGGTTCATAACTACCTATGTACACACACTAGAAGCTGGGGTGGCCTGTATTTACATATAGTGGTAGTACAAATGTGGTAGAGGATAAAACAGGTAGGGAAGTAATAACTCAATATCATAACAAACTGAAAGACAAAATGAAGTGTGGTGATTGAGATAATTCTTAGTAACAACTTGATATGTCAGTGAATTCCTATCTGTTTATGCTGAGATACGTTTTGTTCAAGCAAGATCTTACATAGACCCTGTATGTGAAGCAGATAAAAAGCAACACTGCTCTGGCTTCAGTAGGTATGGAGGTTGGAGCTGGTGTGCTCAGTCCACTCTACCTGTGTGGTAGCTGCAGGAGAGCTCCATCGAGCTTCGGGGTCTACAGAACACAGTCTAAAAATAGTGTTATAGACCACTCTCTGCCTTGGGCTGCTAAGCAAATCCAACAGTCATGCTCAGATCTATGCAGGTACAAGAATACTTGGATGTTATGAGAGCATGGTGGGCACTACCCAGAAATGGTAGTATTTTAAATGTGACCTAACTAATCTGTGAATTCTTGCTCAATCAGACGTGACACATGCTGGTCCTTGCCCTCTTGGCCTGCTGATTCATTTATTGCTCTTCTCTGCTCACTCAGGAGGTGAATCCTTGCAGGCTATGGTTTCCCAGGTTCCTGTTAGGCTTGGCCATTGGGAGGCCAAGGCAGGAGATTGCAGAGAGGAAAGGAGAAGGTAGCATTTCTCTTCCCCTCTCCCCTACCCCATTCTCCCACTCAGCCCCTCCCCACCTTGGGTGATGTCTCTGGCAAGCACCACGCCTCTTCTGTGGCTCCAACTCCCCTGGATTGGTCTGCTATGGATCTAGCCTCTGATAGCAGGAACCAAAAATCTAAGAAACATGAGAGAAAAATCTTAAAACGGAGAAACTTCTGTCCATTCACTTAGGATTTTTTCCCCTGATAACTGGGGGCAGGGAGGGGGTAGAAAAGCATCCCTTTTCTATTTTAGCAGTAGAATGCCTATCTCCCAAAGAAGAATGGTTTGAAAATCATGGCATCACTGAAACACATTTAATATTTTGACTTTATGAGCCTCTGAATTTTAATACAAGACTATGTTGAGGATCATCTCCGTTGGAATTTGAGGCTATTTTGAACCCCTCCCTTTAGCAGCAGTGGTCTGGAGAGGTGTCCCAGGAATAAGTGAACCTACAGAGCTGCTACAGCTCTCCCTCTGTCCTCCAGTATTTCCTACCCAGATGTACAAGCACATGATGATTCCCTTAAGTGCTTATAGTCTTAGATTATTCTACCTTCCCAATTTCCCTGGTTTGTAAATGGGATTTGTATTAATTTGATCTCTTGATTCTGAGAAGGGTGGGGATTGAAATGCCAACACAGTCAGCTTAATATCTCAAGATGCTAAGGAGTAGGTAGGAAGGGATCAGCTTCCTGGGCAAACAAGTGTATCTGAGAAGGGAAAGATCACAGCTGCTAGATGAGGAAGGATTTTTTTCTCTCTTTCATATAGACTCCTTATTCTGAGTGTCAGTTTGTGAAGTTGACTGGAAAAGCCATATGCTAGTTCCCTTGATTTCTATATGGACATCATGGCATTGATAAAATTTAAGATTCTGTGAAATGGACTTCTCTTCGTCTTCTTGTAAGTTAAGTCAGAACCTTAAAGGCTCACAGCTGCTGAGCTGGAAGTCCTGGCCTTGGTTATAGAAGGTTCTATAAATTTTCAAAAAACCTTCTCTTGGGACTAGACTTCTTCTTGCCTATATGTAACTGCTGAGAATTAGAGGAAAAGTTTTCTTAATTTTGGTGAGAAAGACCAAATCGAAACTGCTGTCATTCTTGCCTGTCCAGTGTTGCCCTAATCTAGGTCCTAAACCTTTCAGTCTGTGGCCCAGTCCCTGAACCAAGAGAATCAAGCTTGGAGCTAAAAAGTCACTTTCTCTCCACCAGTACTGGCACGTGGAATCTGCAATGACCCTGTAGACCGGGCATAGGGTGGCTCACCCAGCTGCAACCTCTTTGCTTACCCCTACCACCTGTCTTATTTCTAGCTAAAATTCTACTTCCTGGTGGTCACCCTAGCTCTGTTGAAACCAGAGCCCTGCCCTAAGTTCAGGTTTTTGTCCAGGGCCAACCTTGCCAAGCCTTGTCTGCCCTCTCTCTCTGGTTGGCTGAGGTCCTGCTTCAACTAGCTGGACACCTCTCCTGCTCATTCCCAAAGCAAGATGCTGTTGTACACCTGGAAATCAGTGGACACTATTGACCTGAGATGCCTACCTGCCATGTTCCAATCCACAGATCAGATTCTGTGAGTATTAATCCTCCCTTGGACATTGTAATGTGGAGTGTTGTTCCTTCTTGGGACACATCCTAAAACCTAATCAGTTCCCTCTTAGCCCCAGTCTCAGTCATTGCCTCTTCCTTCCGATTGAGATTAGGTTCCCAAGCTAATGCCACTCCATTCCTGACAACTGGGGCTTGATATCCAGAGAGTCAGAAAGATATATAATATCCAGCTTGATGTGCAATGGTATAAATTTATATATGTGTATACAATCTCTATGTGTGTGCACATTTAAAAAATAGAAACATCTTTTTTTCCCCTGATATGAAGAGATTATTGTAAAAAATTTAAACACAAAGAATGTGAAAGTTCCCCCTACCATAATCACCCCTCTGATTAATAATGTTAACAGTTTATATTGATATAATCCACCCAGACCTTCTTTAGGGAAGTATAAATTTAAGTATATACTATTTATATTTAAGTTAATATAAAATATATATTTAAAACATAAATTAGATTATATTTTTCTGTAATTTGCTTTTCATTTGAACTTCATCATCTATTGTTGGACATCACTGTGCTCTCATTTTATTTATTTTTTTATTTAAATTTTTCTTTCTAGTACTTTTCTCATTTTATTTATCTTTAAAAAAATTTTTATTTTAGGGACTTCGCTGGTGGGGCAGTGGTTAAGAATCCGCCTGCCAATGCAGGGGACACGGGTTTGATCCCTGGTCCAGGAAGATCCCATATGCTGCAGATCAACTAAGCCCGTGCGCCATAACTACAGAGCCCACGTGCCACAACTACTGAAGCCCACGCGCCTAGAGACCGTGCTCTCCAACAAGAGAAGCCACTGTAATGAGAAGCCTCCTCACCACAACGAAGAGTAGCTCCCGTTCGCCACAACTAGAGAAAGTGCACGCACAGCAATGAAGACCCAACACAGCCAAAGATAAATAAATAAATTTATGAAAAAAAGTTTTTTTAACTTTATTTTGAAGCATAGCTGATTAACATCCTGCTCTCATTTTAATTCTGGATTCCCTTTGGCTCAACTTCAGTGTACTCTGTGATTTAAGTATGAAAGAATAATTCTTCTTCTCTTTTTATAGTCTTTTTCTTGAGGGGAGTGTTTGTTAAATTATTTATAGTGATAGGCTTTACAGAAATAGATGTTTTTTATTGAGCCCATCAAAACCCTCAGTGCCTTAATGATTCTGCTGATTAAGTGGAAAACACATGAAGGCATGTCAATCTGTCAAGCAAAAGAAAATGCTATCTCTCCCTAATGTAGATGGATTACATAAAGGCCTGATCTCCCACTGCAGCAAGTTATGGTGTTTCATGCTCTAAAGGCCAGGTAGGTATTACTCTGCATCGTTCTTGTAGAATGTTGAACTTTTAAAATGAAGAACCAAATTTTAAAACTGTCATAAATCTGAGTCTGGCTTTCAGAAGGCAAGAATGCTATTTTTAGTGTGTCTGGATTGCAATCTTTCCCTTTGGTAGTTGATGATGACTGCACAGTAAGAATGAAAAATGAAACTTCTGGAGATTGGATAGCTAAGGAGATTGAAAATAACATCCAGACAGTGGTGCCTTTGGGTCACTAATTTGAATTCAGCTCAGATCAGTGATGACTACAAATTGTTCTCTCTGATGGCAGTGAGGCTTGCAGAAAATACATTCCTCATCGTTATCTATGTTAATTATGTCCTTCTGCTTGTTGGAGCCAGGTTTGCTGGTTTGTGATTGTAATCCCCTAGAGGGCAGGGGCCACCTTCACTTAGATGAGTGTTGATTAGATGATTTTGATAAGGGGGATGAAGAAATGCTTTTTCTGAGTGAGCTAGCTTGTGTGAAATCGTAGCTACCAAGCATTCCCGTGAAATATGAGCGACATCCCTTCCAGTTTGTTCTGGGTGGCCTTGGAAATAGTTTAGTCTCAGACAATGACACATAGTCTCTTTTTATAGTCCTGTCAGCAAACACTGCAGCTCATATGCTGAAATTTAAAGACACTTCTCTTTCTTCTTTTCTTATTTGCAACATCTACTGGACTCCAGCTTGACACCCTCCTTTTGCATTGTCTTCCTTGATCACTTCAGCATACCTTGGTTGTAACACATTCTTATGAATTCCGTTTATTTTGTCTGTTAAATATAATCCTCCACTGATATGGATCATTTTGCAAATGTGTCCTATCTCCCCATGTAGAAGCAAACTTTTTGGCGGTCAGGACCATGTCTTACATCTTTTTGTAACCTCTCCAGCTACTAGTACAACGTTTGCATTAGTACATGCTAGTATTTGTAGATTTTATTAATAACATTGTTGAAAAAATGAATAAAAGTCTTAAAAGTTTACAGAGTCTTTTATATTAACTGTTATTATATGAGTTGTGCTTCTTTTCTGACTTAATATTATATTTCCAGTGCTACGGAGGTGGTGCCCATACAGTCATGCAGGTTGTACACTGCACAACTCTAGAGGGGCCTATTTACATAGACAATGGCTGTGGTGATTGCCTCTAATGGCTCTGAAAAGTGGAGGTCAAATAATGATAACATTAGTGCTCAAAAATAAAACATGTCAGTAACTGCAAAAGGTTAGGCAGATGAGAATAAGTCACTGACACACTTGTTTTGGACCAAAACCAAATAGGATAGGGATAACATTTTTCAACAAGTGAGTGTTCCCATTCCTACTCCGCTTTGCCCATCCCAAAGAATTTTTTTTTTTTACTTGAAGGCTCAGTTTATTCCTGTCTTAGCCCTCTAAATAGAGTTTAACTTTTTTCGACCCAGGTCTCGGACTTTTGTGATGCAGAATCAGGAGATTCTATTGAGACAGACAGGATTAGAAAGCAGAGAGGACAAAAGAAGGAAAAACAATCCAGGGTCCTGATTGCTGGGGAGGTTGGGAGAGTAAGAAGGTCTAGACCAAGGTAGGCTGGGAGAGAGAGGTGCTGCAGAGAGGATATAAGTGGATTCCCTTTAATGCCTACATAATAAGATAGGCTAGTCTCTGTTGTAGTTGCAAAAGGTGCAAGCAACTACTAAATCTCTTTGCCATCACACAACAAAAGCTCATTTCTTACTGAATGGCTGGTGCAGATACCACCAGATTCATGTGTGCAGGAGTCCTCCATGTGGTGACTTGGTGGCCTCAGCTGCTTTGATCTGATGACTCTGCTGTCATAAGAATGGCAGGGGAGGAGAAGGCACGGAGGCCTCACAATCACCCTTCTAAACTTTAGCCAGGAAGAGACTTTTACCTGAAGCCCATTGCCTGGACCTGGCCCCATGGCCTGCCTGACTGCAGGGAGGCTGGGAAGCAGTCTTGCATGAGCCTGGAAGATGAAAACTGTATATAGATGAGCTCTGCTAATATCTACCATGGGCTCTTCAGAAGCATGCAGAAGGAATGGAATTGCTTTTACTTTTGGTGGCTGGACGGTGTCTCTTATAGGCTATATCTCTCTGAGACTGGGCCACAAAGACCTTGGAATTTATTTGGGTTACACAGAAAAAGCCAACTGTAGGTAACAAAACTTTCTTAGAAGCTTCTTAAAAATACAATAAAGTAGTTGTTATCCTGCTAAGTATTATAAGAGCTTTTGAAAGTTTCTGTTGGCTTGCTCTCTCTCTCTCTTTTTTTCCCTTTAGTGAGAAAACACTCATAAATGCAATTACTCCCATGACTTATTCAGAGGAAGTTTTAAATTTGGTTTTATTTCCTTTGCTTCCTTGATATTCACTTTATTAGGCATCTTAAGATGGAGAAAAGGTTATAAATTCCCTTCAGGGTCATTAAAAGGAAGCCTGTCTAGAATGACATAAATGTGATGGTCATTCATGATTCCTTCGAGCTTTATGACTCTTCCAAGAATATAAAAAGTCTATACTGCAAATCCATAGGAGAAACGAAGCTGGCAGGATGTGCTTAATATGATTTCTTAGCAAGTGTATTTTAGCAGAGGACAAAAGATTATAGAACTACATACAATTTTTTTTGAAAATAGTAGGATAAATTAGGGAACAATTTTAGGTCTTTCTGCAATTTCCTCAACAGAAGCAACTATATTTTAGGAGAGATGATCTGATTATTTGTGTCTTGACAACATTTCAACAATTTCCACAGGTGGTCCATACCATTAACAAGAAGAACAACAAAAACATGGTTGCCATAAATGAGAGTGAGAGAAGGCATGATTGAATACTTCAGTATGCAATTACATTTTCTGCATAGTCATAAATTGAGCATCCAAACATAGAGGCATGAGTAATTAATGATGACTTATTTAAAAGTACTCGGGTTGTGACACTTTGTTCTTCATTTCCTGCACATCAAATTACTGAAGTTTTCATTTCATTTAAAAATAATTTTCCCTGCTTTATTTTTTTTAATTTCAATGGAGTTGTAGGGTTGATTACAGACTAAATAGCTGGTGCAGTAAGGTAAACACCAGTGAAGGAAGGGAAGGGAGGAATGACATCTGAAGGCCTAGGATTGCAGAGGGTTGGATGAACTTACTCTGAAGCTGGGAGTAGAAGCTGAGGATGGGGCTGGCAGTGCTAAGTAATGAAAGATTTTCACGGTGTTTTTTATTGGGTTGACTTGGCCAAGAGAAGATAACACATTAAGAGAAATAATACAGATGAAGAAAGTCTAATGATTAAATGATTAAAGATTTGGAGCTGAACCTAACATTGCCAACTTTTAAAACATTCATTAAACTATTCTGTTTACCGGTTGTTTTATTTTTAGCGGATTTAGATGTTGTGGATTTCAGACTGTGTTTCTTTCCTAATAGAGTCCGTGGATTATTTGAGGAGAGTTAAGATGTACTGCCTGGACATGTGTTTTGGTCGCATTACTGCCATTTCTCAAACATTATGTGATGACACCTTGATAACTACATCTATGGAAAGGGCTTTGAACTGTTGGCAAATGCCTTTTCTGGCGTGATGAGTCACGAAAGCTGAGTGATTTACACCTACTAGGCTTCTGTGTATATAAACTCCAGGCCAGTCCTTCTTAACTTTTCCCATTAAGTATCCCTTAGAGTATGGACATTGAGCTGATATCTCTAGAAGTCTGGGGCCATGTCCTAACCACTTCTTTTCAGAAAATAGGAAAATTCCTTATTTTTTTATGTTAGAAATTCATGTGAATTTTTAAATTCTATAATATATCTACATCTGTTTTGACATTAAAAAACACATTTTAAATCATAAACTGTGGGAAAACATGAAACTGTTTTCTACCTAACTTAGTGGTTAATGAGTGAGATCTTTTCCAATGAGTCTGTCCTCTGGGTAGAACCCAGATGAGCGATGGAGATCTAACACAGCACATCAGTTTGGATGTCCAGGCCATTTCTCTTCTCTTAATATTTCAGACCCAAACTCATAAATATCAGGACATAAGTATCTGCAGACTTTTCAGGGTTTTATAAGCTATGTTGATGGTCTAAGTGGAGGTTCAGGGCATTTTCATGAAACTGTTGGTCACATCTCACTAATTAACATCCCACTGAGAGGTGCTGTCATGTGGCTAACCGAAATCATCTGACCCATTTTTACCACCTTGTTGAACCCAGTGAGAAGGTCAAGAGCCAGATGCTTTGGGACAAGGTATTCTTGGTGAACAGAGTCTACCGTTATAGTCAGATTGTGTAACGGTCTTGATGTATTTCAAGGTATTGCTTGTCACAGATGTGATGCTATTTGTACATGTGTTCATGTCTCTCCCCTCCCCCCAAGTCAATAGCAGTTTCAGTTAAAAAAAAAGTCATATTATCTACTTAGAAGTTTCTTCACCAGGCAGAATGACAGCAACATCATTAAGCACTTTGAAAATCAGCACAGGACTTCATTATAAATATAAGGAGTAAAAAACAATTACAGGACAAAATCTTTTATCTCTGTGCTTTCTTTGAATTGAAAGTAAAAAGAATTGGGTTAGCCTCAATTCCTCAGTTAGTTATCTACATGTGTGTTTGGATCACATTAAAGTGCATGAAGCAATGATGGTCTTCGATAAGGGTACCTTTTCTAAACATCCCCCTTTGACCCCAGGCTCATGCAGTCATTTTTATAGCACAGGGTTCTCAGGGCATTCTCCTACTGTGGGCTTACCTGGAACAGGGAAATGTGACCATCTCTACTTTGGCTCAGAGGAAACTTCCCAAATGATTCTCTTCTTCTCTGCTGCCACCTGGGTCAGGGGGCAAGTTTTCCCTTCTCATCCTCAACCACATCCTTGGGTTCCAAGTCTCCCACCTTCAATTCTGGAGGATTAAAAATGCCCAGGACTTTCTTGTGATTATCCTCAATTACTGGGTTCAGCTCACCTTGGCAACCCTTCTGTCACTGGCAAAGCCCATTAACCATTCCGAGCAAATAAAAATAGAATCTGGGTAATAAAATAAAGCCTTACCTTTTTTAATCCTTTGTGTTTAGTCTACATTCACTTGATCATAGGGGGTGGAGTGCAGAAGCCTTGCCCCAGGCACTTGGGACTAGAGTTCCTAGTACCTACACCTCAACTCCGGCGGGTGAAGGAGCACTACTCAGGACACTCAATCCAAGATGGCAGCGGCAGGCCATGGGCAGAGACGCTGTGCCCTGCAGTGCAATCTGGAGCATGAGCAGCCCAGCTGCGCCGGCCCCTGAGAAGCCTGCCCTCTCTCCTCCCAGCCAGGGAGATCCCTATAAAGCAGCCCCACCTACAGCCTGTCGGGGAGAGCAGTGTGGACTCTAGAGCATAAGTTCACACCCCTCCATTCTCTGATCAAAGAAGAAAGTTTTCCTTGGATTCTGAGCTGAACTTGTTCTAGTTCTATTGACTTGAATGACACCTAGCAAGAGGACCTTTGTTGTGAGGGTCAGTAACACCTCCTATCTTCTTTCTTGTCTTCTAGAAAGAATGCCCTTTTTATTTTTCCCACTATGAGGCCTTCTGGGAGTCCTCCCTCTTTTCTAATTTAAATTCATCCTCCACCCACTGCTCTCCCTTCCTACCCCTTCTTCCCTCTCACCTTTAGATGGAAAGGTTTCATGTGTAGGCTTCTTTTAGTGCCATTCTCAAGCTAGCACCTTCTTCAAGTTTTGTCTCTCCTTCTGTTTTAGCTAGAAGAAGGAAAAATCATAGCCTTGAGTATCATTGAGAAAACAGGGGAGAACAGAACCTACAGACAGTTAAGATTTCAAGATATAATCCTCCCACATTACAGATTTTCCTCAAATTTCTCCTGTTAATTTTAAGGTGACTTTGAAACTAACTTTGAAGGAAGCCTTAAGCAAATCATTGAAAATGCTTTCCAGGATCTCACCATTACTCCACCCTTTTCTTTATCTGTAGCTTCTCTCAAAATCCCAGGACTTGGTTGAACAAAGTTTGGAAATCTCTGGAGAAGGTCTTTAGGGCTCCTTGGAACTCTGAAAAAATGGTCGTTGATTCTTTCCTTGGGATAGGAAGGACACGGCTCTTTCTTGCCCTCAGTTAGTTTTCTAGAAGGAATAGCTATGTGGTCATTCCTTACGCTATAGCACACCTGTTTCCCTGGACTAAGTGTGAAAATAAAGGCCACCTCTCTTTTCTGAATTAGAGGTCCTGTATTGGCAAGGAGTTTTTAAAATTGCTAATGGGGATGAAAATTTCTCAGGAGAAGAATGACAGGGAGGAAGGCTTCTGAGTTAGTCAGCCAAGGAGTACTGGGTGCTCTCCCAAGCCTCCTGTGTGGATGAAGCTCAGCGGTGGGCTTTCACATTGCAAAGCTAGGATCTTGTATGTCTGGATCTGGACAAGTGTGAGGCTGCATCAAGGTTTTCCTTTAATAATAAGAGCCCTTCACACCCTGTTGATTCAGATCAAAGGGATCCACATCTGTTTTCACATCTCACTGATTATTTTGTATATGGTGCTGCATGTTCCTTTAGGTTCAAAATTGTATCCATATATTTCCAGCTTTCCATGATCTCTTTTGCTTCATTTGCTCTTCTGAAATATTTCCAATTACTTGGGTGCCCAATTGCTCATGAATTGGTGGCTCAGTTTGTGCCAAAAAGACACTTTTAGAAAAACAGATTTATCATCATCATGATGATGACGTTATAAGCTGATTTCAAAAATACCTGACCATTTATGCTCACTGAGATATTAAATGATTTACCTCTTTCTAAATTTTGAAATAATCTTTCTTTCAAATCTTTTAGTGATTTTTCTTTTGTGGTTGACGAGGTCTTAGCTGATGAGTTGCAACAAGACAGTCTTGTATCAGATCAGCCCATACCTGGGGAGCTTGGATGAAGCAATTAGATCCAGAGACAACTAAGTCTTTAGTTCATAGACCAAGGTGTGGTAAGTATGCTTTGGAGATGGTGGCATCAATAAGAAATTAGGATGTCATTTCGGGTTGAGGGTCTGAGAGGTCTTTTTCTGCCCCTATGTACAGTCTTCTGACAAACTGCATTTCTTTACATAGTAAACAGAGCTGCCTGAAATTTGTCTCATTGTCTTAGGGGAAACTATGGTCAGATTCACCTAACTGATATGTAGGATTCATGATATTTCATTATTTGTCAGGTCAATTGATGCTGGGCATAAAGGGAGGATCCAAGTGATAGCACTGACTTAAAAATACCTAGCAAAGCTTAGATCTTGCAGTGGTCAGGGTCACTGCTAGTAAGGCGTGCCTTTGTGCAAACTGCAAAAAAAGCTACTCCTTTGGGCAAATGAATTACCAAAAAACATCCCTTCTTCAGAGTGGATGCAGCCCATCCCAGATACTGGGCTGGATTTGAGCCCCCTCAGATCCCGTCCCCCAGGTACCTTTGTGCAGTGTTCTAAGGCACACCCTGGAGGGTCCCTGTTGATGTTCCTGACAAGAGTGTTACAGGAATCCCAAGATACCACAAACAGATAGGAGGCCAGAAGCCAGATAGGTTGAAAGGAGTGGGGAAGAGAGTAATAACAGATTCCTCTGAGTAATAGTACTGGGGGATGGGAGGGTGGGAGGAGGTTGAAATTGGGAGGGTGTTGTCAGCTATGGGAATAGCAAAGTGTTTTTTTCCTCCTTTTATAAAACTTGCTTGGAATGCTAATTTTGGAACCTGAAAGGAGACATCCCTTCCTTGGTGCCTGTGTTGTCCATGTCTGTCCTCTTAACATTCCCCAGGCCTAAAGGCTCATGGCTACTGAACACAATTGCATTTTTTTAATATTAGACACTATTTATGCTTAAAATAATAGATTCCTGCAAGTAAAAATTGAAGTGAGATTTGAAAAATTTCTTCTCTCTCTGTTCTTTCACCTGTAGTCCTCTATCTCTTGATTTTCTTCTTTCTAAGTTCTCCCTACCCTTCATACCCAACTCAGGTCTTACCATCTGATAAATATCCCTCTGATCACTCCATTTCCATGTAGACTCCTCTGAACTTCCATTACACTTTGATCTGTACCATATACTTACTGTCCTCACATTGTTTTATGTGTTGAAATGTTTTCCTTCCACAAGGAATGGAAAAGAGAATGCAGGAAGGTGAAGGAAGAGGCACCAGAGGCCTGGAGAATTCATCAAGGGGGAAGCTACCAAGTGACAAAACTGATGTGTTTACGAGTGTTTCAGAATTTGTATAGTACAACGGTGGTTGTATAGAACTTTAGGGGATAAATCATTCTGGGCAGCTAAGGTTTCTGCATGGTTGACTAGCTTTTTTAGTATGAAAACTTGTTTATTTTAACCATTTGGGTTAGAAATATTTTTGAAAATGTGTTATAGATTTTAGTAGACATTTTAGAGTAACTGCTTAACTTGCTAACAATCCCCTTCTTTGGAAATTACTAGTTATCTATTAGTATTATTAGTTATGGCTGCATAACAAATTACTCCAAAATGTCAAGGCTTAAAACAACAAACATTTATTATCTCACAGTTTGTGTGAGTTAGGAATCAAGGTATGGCTTAGCTGGGTGTCTGTGGCTCATGGTCCCTTGTGAAGTTGTAGTCCAGCTGTCAGCGGGTCTCACCTGAAGTTGTGACTGAGATGGGAGTGGTGATCCACTGCCACACTTAATCATGTGGTTTCTGGCAGATCTTGGTCCCTTGTCACATGGGTCTTTGCACAGGGCTGGCTCATGACAGAGGATAGACGAGACCCAGAGCAAGTGATCACACATACCTAAGATGAAAGCCAAAATCTCTTTATAATCCTATTTTGGAAGTGATATCTCATCACTTTTTTCTATTTTATCCTTTAGAAGTGAGTCAGTAATTTCAGCCCACACTCAAGAGTAGGGGATCACACAAGGATGTGAATACTAGCAGTCTGCCAACCATAGGCATTTATTTTGCTTGCCTATTGGTTGGATGATTGGAATGGGCTGGAGAAAATCATCTCTCATGGGAATTTAAGGGAAACACAAGAAGAGTTAGCCAGTCTCTGCATATGTCTTGTCCTGAAATATAAAACTTTTGGAGATGTGGGGTGTCTATCTTGCACCCTCCCTGTTGCCTGGGAAGAGCGGGAACTGATCTATTCAGATTATGAAGTAGATAAGCGTAGAGAAGCAGAGATATGACATGAGCAGAGAGTGTTCTCTGGCTTCTCATCTGCTTTTCTGCCTTTGGGTTTCATGAAACACCTCTGTAGCCTTTTGATAAACTTTTCCTCTGACTCCTTCATGAGCTTCTCAACTTAGTCATGTTGGTTGAGATACTTGCACAGAGAGAATCCTTGTTTGCCATCTTACATATAACACAATAAAGAGAATTTCTTAAATCATTATGGACATTACTTTCACTGCTATTTAGTGAATGCCTACTGTGCAAAGCAGTATCCTAGATAATGGGAGCACAGTGATGAATAAAATGGGTAAGATCCCTGCCCTCATGTATCTTATTGTCTAGCCCAATCATTTTTAAACTCTGATGGATTAGAAGCTTAAGATTTACTGAGATATGTGAGGCTGTTTATTTACCCCTACATCAAATAATTCCATTCTTTTGTGTTGCTTTTTAGATATGGTTTCCATATTTCATGTTTTCCTTGTTGGTTTCTGTTAGTTTTTGGGGGGAAGGGGGTGGGGGGAGGGGTGATATCTTATTGTGGACCTAGATATGAGGCATTCAACATTGTTAGAATTGTCTGCAAGTTAAGAGTAAATAGTTTATAGAGTTGTTTATGTACCTTCATTTATCTGTTTTGGTGCTCAGTAGCCTTTCTTGCCTACTTCCATGTTTTCATCCATGTCCTAGATAAGTGAGAGTTCTGGAGACAAAAGAAGTCACAGTGAAAGGTTATGCACTTATGTCAGTGACCTGTCAAAGCTCAACACACTTCGAAGGTGTATAATCACTGAGAAGTTTCAACTTGATAGTGTCACACCTAATGAACAGGAAACTGAATTCCTGTTCAGCAAATATTCACTCTCTTCCCTCTCCCCCTGGGGGTGAACCATATGTTCCTACTTCACTGATTTTGGGTTTGGCCACGCAATTTGCTTTGGTCAATGAAATTGGAGTGGGTGTAATACAAGCAGAGGCTTTAAATGTGCATGTGAGGTTTGGCTTGGTCTCTTGTATTTTTGTGATTGTGTAGAAAAGAGCACATTCCAGATAGTCACTGCCTCTTCAGCCTGGATTCCAGATTGAAACATGTGGGCCAGACATAAACCCAAGCTGAACCCTGGAGCCAAGCCCCCAGCTCTCAGCCTGAAGCAGAGCTAAACCAGCTGATCTGTGACCCTCAAGTGAGAAAAGCACATGGTTGTTGCTATAAACCATTGAGTTTGGGATAGTTTGCTATACAACATTATTGCAGTAATGGCTGTGTACCACACTGATTAAGTTCAGAGGGGCAAAATAATAGCGTATTTCAGTAGACAGAATAACGGCTCCCAAAGATGCTCATGTCCTAATCCCTTGAACCTGTGAATATATTACCTTACATGGCAAAAAGGACTTTGCACATATGATTAAGTTAAGAATCTTGAGATGGAGAGATGATCCTGGATTATTCTGATGGGTCCAATGTAATCTCCAGGGGTCCTTATAAGAGGGAGGCAGGAGAGTCAGAGTAAAGAAAGGGGGATGTGACGACAGAAGCAGAGGTCAGAGTGATGGGCCATGAGACAAGGAATGAGGGCCGGCTCTAAAAGCTGTACAAGGAGAGCTTTTAGAAGGAAACATCATTGATGATACCTTGATTTTAGTTCTATAAGATCTACTTTGGACTTTTGACTCTAGAATGGCAAGATAATAAATTTGTATTAGTTTAAGCCCCTAAGTTGTAGTAATTTGTTACAACAGCAACAAGAAACTAATACAAATATGTTAAGATTAAATGGATAATTACTATTTATCTCCCTGTTAGAGGAAAATATTTATATTTAGGAAAATACACTACTGGGGCTTCCCTGGTGGTGCAGAGGTTAAGAATCTACCTGCCAATGCAGGGGACACAGGTTCGAGCTGGGAAGACACAGGTCCGGGAAGATCCCACATGCTGTGGAGCAACTAAGTCCATGCACCACAACTACTGAGCCTGCTCTCTAGAGCCCATGAGCCACAACTACTGAGCCCATGTACCACAACTACTGAAGCCCATGTGCCTAGAGCTCGTGCTCTGAAACAAGAGAAGCCACCGCAGTGAGAAGCCCACATACCACAAGGGAGAGTAGCCCCCACTCACTGTAACTAGAGAAAGCCCGCGCACAGCAACAAAGACCCAACTCAGCCAAAAAATAAATAAATTAAAAAAAAAAGAAAATACACTATGAAATTATCCCACTAATGTACTCAGAAAATATCCTTTCCGAAGTCAATCACAGTGTATTTCCGTTAAGTTTTTACTTAATGATTGAGGAATCAAGATGGTGGCATTATTTTCTAAGTAGATTGTGATCCACGCGCAGGAGAATAATTATATAATACACAGTAAATACTTTAAAATTTGTATTAACTGCATATGGGTGAGGGCAGGGTAAAGTTTATCCAAATTAATAAAATATTAAAAATATAAAGTGGGGCTTCCCAAGTGGCGCAGCAGTTGAGAGTCCGCCTGCTGATGCAGGGGATACGGGTTCGTGCCCCGGTCTGGGAAGATCCCACATACCGTGGAGCAGCTAGGCCCGTGAGCCACGGCCACCGAGCCTGCATGTCCGGAGCCTGTGCTCTGCAATGGGAGAGGCCACAACAGTGAGAGGCCCGCATACCGCAAAAAAAAAAATAAAATAAAAATAAATAAATAAATAAAAATATAAAGTGTTTTGTAATATAAATCTGCAATAAATGCAGAGTTATTACTTTCAAGTAGTACAAGTAACTAAAATTACATTAATGTAGAGCTAGTAGAGGTTCCTAGCTCCTGATGCTTTAAAAATGTACCTGTCTATACCCTACCCATAGGGATTTGGGTTCAGAAAGGACAAAGGGGGGTAGAGTGTGGGGAATCTGTGGTTCTTTTCTCTTTTAAAAACAATGTATTATTTATAATTTGCAAATATATGTGAAAGTACAAAATAGTTTCTCACTTCTGAGAGATTACATACTCTCACCTAGATTTTACAATTATTACCATTTTGCTTTATTTACTTTATATGTTTTAAAAACTTTTTATCATGAGGAATTTCAAATGTAAAAGTAGAGACTATAGTACAGTGAACCCCTATGTCCCATTGGTGAGTTTCAATAATCACCAACTCATGCCAAACCGGCTTCACCAGTATCACCTCCCAGCTCTCTCCACCCTCACTGGCTTATTTAAAAGCAAATCCCAGATATATTTTTCTAAACAAATATTTCAGTCTGTATTGTGAAATGATAGAGGAGTCTTTTAAAACATATAATCGCAATGAGAACGTCACACCTAATAAAACTAACAATTTTTAAATATGTTCACAGAACCGCTTCAGATTATGTATAATCTCTATTTTTAATAAACTCCGTAGGAGAGTTCCTGCTTTTCCATGGTTGTGAATCACTGCTTTGAGCACTATCTTACAATGTGCTATTACGGAAGTACAAGGAAGGTTTTTGGAGTTTTGAAGCTGCTCAGACTCAGTTTATTCTTTGAGCTGTTTCATACATGGATATCAAATGCTTGTTGATATTTAATTTTTTAATTGATCAATTACTAGATGCTTATCAGATCTTACAGGAGGGTAGAGAAAAGGTGAGAGGCATCGTTTCTGATCTCTAGGAGATTACAAGGTGAACAAAGAAAGGAGAATTGAACAGAAAGTTTGAGACAGGAGGTGACCGTGGGTACCTTGGGGGGGACCAGGAGGCAGAACATACAGTTGCCAGAGGCGGATGCAGCTTGGCATCCTGGATATGTAAGTTCAGCCAGTAGGATACAGAAACCAGGTCAGAGCCAGGCAGTGGTTTAGGAAGCAGGCTGTGAGGAAGCCAGAGGAGAAATTCCAGTGGATAGACTGGAAATATGACAAAAGCTGGCCAGGAGTGTGGCTCCAGCATCACCCCCTACCAACAGCGGTCTGAGTTCTTGGCACTGTGTGAACATTCACACTAAATAGAGATACACATGTGTGTATGTGCATTATGTATATTACACATACATCTCCTGCCAAGGCAGGAAGTGGGATCCTTGGCCAGATCCCTGACTGGAGAGGCCACTATGGGGCTGAGGAAAAGGTCCTTCATCTTGGCCATTACCAGAAACAACTGTAGGCATACTTCCTGTTCACGAGGTATTTCTGACCCGTTAACTGGATGATTCTGTTCTTTAGGGGGCAGCCACAGAAGGCAGTCACAGTGAAGAGCACCTGGCTTTGTCTGTTCTCCTCCAGGCCCCACCCCTCAATGTGCCAGGCTGCCTAACTCAGAGAATAAAAGATGCTCATGTGACAAGAGCACCCTGGGAAAAAAGGGGCGGGAACAGGACACCCAAGGGCACTGCTTCATTTACTGTGGCACAGTTTCTGGACAAGTTCCTGGAGACTGAACCAAGGTCACATGGGTCACTGGGAGAGGCAGAGTCAGAATCCAGAAACTCCAAATCATGGACCTCAGTGTCCTCCCTCATGGGACCACAGTTCATTCATTTCTAATATAAAATTGAAGTAATTACTGATCGAATGTGCCACTGAGATGAATAATGGAAAGCTAATAATTGTTTTCCTTCCCTTTTAAAGAAACACACCACACTTAGACGCCCATTTACAGAAATTTTCAGTTAAAATGTCACATAATATTTGTTATATCAGCAGGATAATGGACATTGAGTTGGCAGTGAAGCACTGCAGTGACAACTGTTACCTTGGAAACTGTAGTAAGCAATCATAATTACAATTAGCAAGACTTGCACAAAGTATACATAAATATTCGAGTGCCAGAGTTGAGTGTCATGTACACCAGACAGCAGAGTAAACTGTGGGACTGTTGTTTCTTTCTCTTTGACATGTCCTTGTAGAGATTTAGTTTCTGTTAAGAGATATACAGCTTCTTTGAATTTAGGTGAGTATATTTCCTTATGTGCTGGTTTGGGGGCTTGTAACATAATGGCATTTGACACAGAGCAGATTACATGGAAGCTTCAACTGACCCTTAGTTGAAGTACGACCAGTCCTGAATGACTTTTAAACAAAGCCTGATCTCAGAAGAAAATAAGGCAATTGTAAATAATAAATAGTGTCGTAGCACAATTACAGGAGTGCTCTGGGGAAAAGTGCTACAACACAGGAGGAATGGTTAAAATGTGTGATTTAATCATTCACTGCAACTTGACTCTTGGTTTCTTCTTTATTGCCATGGAAGTGTCCCCTTTGATCAGACTACTCTGTCAAAATCACAAAGGAAGTCAGAGGAAGAGTGAGTGATAGAATTGTTCTCACTCGGACACAACCAGGCATGTCCTGTCCTCTGTGAATTCTTTCATGAACAAGGGAGAAAAGTTAAGTTAGGAGTGTGTGCGAGTCTGTATCTCTGTACACTTGAGGGAACAAAGCTTTGAAAGTAAATATGTCTTCATAGTAAAACCATTGTTATTTTCAGGGCCACAGGGCACACCAAAAACTCCATCCTCCCCCACACAGTAGAGTTTTCTGTTTGGCTTGTCTGAGCGTGTTGGCTGCCTGGGGCTTTCCGGATAAACAACGTGTTGTGAGTGGTTGCCATGATGTGAAGGGAGGCGGGGGGAAGAAACGTTGACATGTTTCCTTTGAGAGCAGAGATCTTGATCTGAGCTTGAAAGAAGTCTGCTAAAATGAATAAAGGAAAGTGACCTTGGCATAGACACTAAAATAATTGGAAGAACCCATATTTCAGGCAGTGGTATCTGTATGGAGAGTTGCTAGGAGCGGGGGAGGGATGGTGGAAATGAGGACAGTGGTTGCCCAGAAAACTGCCCTCCCTCTCTAGATCACATCAAGTCCTGCCTATGTGCTTCCCATAGGAGCCCTGTTCTCTTAGCAGTAAAGGTTAAGTCATACACTGTGCCCCCCTCTGACCTTTGCATCATGGACTCACGCCTGATATCTGGATGATTCTGCTCTTTAGGAGGGGCAGTATCTGCTGGAACAAAAGGCAGCCATGGTGCTGCGCCTCTTCTTCCTCAGGTCCTCAACCCTCAGCACTCCAGGCTGCCTGTCTCAGAGAATAAAAGGCGACTGGCATTGCACTGGGTCCCGGCAGTCACAACCATGCTACAAACCTGACAGGTGAAGTGTTAGCGTCCCCCCTTCACAGCTCAATGCAAGATAGGGAAGGAAACTTGTTTCAGTTAAAATGAGAACTTCATACACCACTTTCTGCCGTAACTTGAGTTGTAATTGCTTATCTGAAGCCCGACACTGAGCTAGGTTCTCTAGAAGAGCAAAAGATGGATGTCAGGGCTTCTTCCTTAAAAAGAACTTATGATCTTGTTGGGAAGAAGGGGTTAGGGCACCCAAACAATTAGTAAAGCATATGGTACCTACTGACTATTGTGAAGTGTGAAAGTGTTGAGCCCCATGGAGGTCAGCAAGAGGGAGACTGGTAAGGGCTGAGATTGTTGGTAAAGGCTTCAAGAAAGTGGCACTTGGGAATGGCCTTGCACACTGTAGAACAGTAGAGACAATGCTTGTGTGTGTAGAGGGGAGAATGGGCAGGGCTGGGGAGTGCCAGGAAGAAGGCTGTTTGGGGAAAGAGCCAAGGGGACTAGAGCAGAGCTCATGACTGCCATCACTTTCAGAGTTTGCTGGTCTGTGTGAATGAGGCCCCAAACAGTATCTCTGGGCTTAGATTGCTCTCTAAAGCTCTGCATCCTGTTGGAAATCTCTACCCAGAGGACTCACCAGTTCCACTCTGAGTCTGACTTCAGCAATTTGACCCTTCAACAGCTCTTCTATCTTGACTTCCCTATTATTTTCTTTTCCTTTCCTCCTTTCTTTTCTACACTCCCTTTATTAACATAAGAATACAGTGATTAACTATAGAGTCTACAAGACTATGGACTCTCAGAATGTATAACCATTATGTTCTTTAAATAATGGCCCTAAGGCAATAAACGTACTGAATCATCTGGAAAATTGATACTAGACTGCCAATAATTGAGGATCTACTATGTTCCTAGTATTTTATCATTTTAAAACTTATGTTTATTAGGGAAATACATGCATGTGGTAAAAAGAAAAATCACCTAGAAGAGTTTATGATAAAAAGCAGTAATCTTTCAACTCTTTCTCCATCCCAGTCCACGCTTCACAAGTGACTTCTTATGTTCCGGCCTTTGAGTTCAAGCCTTCTAGTGATTGCCTCCATACCTCTAAATAATGTACTTTTATTTCTTGATTTTTATAAAAAATTTTAGGCAATATATGTTGAATTTTAACCATGAAAGATCAAGACTTAATCCACTTGTATTACACCCCACCTTTCCACCCTTGGAGTATTTGATCTTTGTGTTGTTTACTTTTGAGTTATTTTCTAAGAGATCATTGTGATATTAGGCACTATATTTATCTCTCTCTATTTCCCATTTTATCCTCTTCATTACTTATCTCTATTCCATTCCCCTTGCCAATTCCCACCTCATTTCAGCCATGTCTTAACTTTTACTTTGTTAAGATGGTTAACACTTAAATCTGTCTTGAAACCATAATTAACTCTTATGATCTTTTGCTATAGATTTAAAACCAAAGAATAGAATTGACATTATTATAACCATGTGAATATGTTCACAGCAAAGCCAAGTTGTATGTTAGGATTGCATTTCCTTCTTTATGAGCCCAATGAAACGTCCTCTGGGCTGCTCAAGATATAATGGTTGTAGCTTCAAGGTCAAAAGATTTCTCTTTCCTTACACTGCAACAATTGCCTAAAGTCATAGAAAGCTTCATAATTGAACCATGAATTTGTCAAACATCTTTTGATTGTTGCTTCTATTGCCTTTTTTTCCCCCTGGAGTTCCTAATGGACTTGTGTTGCCCATTTATATTTAAAAGAAAAGGATTTCCTCTGCCATATGGAGGAAGGTCTTCTGCTTGGTCACAATATACAGGTCCTGGGTACATCCCCTGTGACTTAGCTCTGGGCTGAGTAGGCTAGGAGTCGCTCCTCAGGTCAGAATGAGGAGGACAAATTTCTGGGAAAAAACATCCAACGCAGAAATTTAGCTTCTTCCAATCAATATTTACTGTTTCCTTTAAAATCTCAGAAGTTTTATGAGGGATAAATGCTGGGCTGTCTATAGCAAGGGGGGAGAGGGAAGGGGAGATGGCACTCCCTAATACCCCTGTTTTGTGTATAGACCTTCAAAGAATCCCCTTGTTAGCTCGACAGTTGACCATTCCCCTCCATCTTAAATGCCAGCTCTGAGCTTGGAGCCTTGTGGGGGATACTCTGGGCAAGTTAGGTTTCGCCTCCTCTGCAGCCTCCTAAATCAGATATTTTGGGATGTGGTTCCATGTCACTGTTCCATCTATCAGCATACTCCCATCCTCTTTCCATCTTCCAGAAATTTGTTGAAATGTCTCATCCATTAATTACCCACTTTCCCATTCATTTTGGGGGTTCAGAAAATGAGTGGGTATAAAACTCACCCTATTGAACAGTAAAAGTCAGACTTCTGTTCATGGCACCACTTTCGTTCCTTTCCCACTAAAATATTTGTCTTCACATTAGTTTTCTATTTGTCACTATAGCAAATTACCCAAACGTAGTGGCTTAAAACAGAAATCTATTCTTTGACAGTTCTGGAGGCCAAAAGCCTGAAATCAGTCTAACAGGGCTAAAATCAAGGTGTAAAATCAAGGCCTGGTTCCTTCTGGAGCCTCCAGGAGAGTATCTGTTTTTTGGTGGCTGCTGGCATTCCTTAGCTCATGGCTGCATTATTCCAACCTCTTGTTTCTGCTGTCACATTCCTACTTCCTCTTCTCTAGTCAAATCTCCTTCTGCCTTCCTCAGGTAAGGATACTTGGGACTACATTTAGGGCCTGCCTAGATAATCCGGGATAACCTCACTGTCTCAAGATCCTTAATATAATCACATCTGCAAAGTCCCTTTTGCCATATAAGGTAACATCTACAGTTTCCAGGTATAAGGACCTGGATATACTTAGGCGCCATTTTTCTTCCTACCATAGTCTTCCTTGATTTCTCCCTTTCTGTTACCACATACATCCAGTCAGTAATCAAGTCCCATGGCTGGATTCATCTACTGGCTCTCAAATATGAATGCACATTACAATTACCTGGAGAGCTTTAAAAAATACCATGGTCCTGGCTAAGCAAATTAGAAGTTCTGGGGAGTTAGATCTGGGCATTATTAAAATAATTTTTGTTTAAATCTTGGTAAAATTTCAAACAGAGAAAAGTTGCAAAAAGGTACAAATAACTCACATATACTCTTTTTTGTTTTTGTTTTATTTATTTATTTTTTATTGAAATATAGTTGATTTACAATGTTGTGTTAGTTTCGGGTACACAGCAAAGTGATTCAGTTATACGTATAAATATATTCTTTTTCACATTCTTTTCCATTGTGGTTTATTACAGGATATTGAATATATTTCCCTGTGCTATACAGTAGGACCTTGTTGTTTATCCCTTCTATATATAATAGTTTGCATCTGCTAATCCCAAACTCCCAGTCCATCCCTCCCCCACCAACCCTCCCCCTTGGCAATCACAAATCTGTTCTCTATGTCTGACTCACATATACTCCTTTTTTAAAAAAGTTTTTATTTATTAATTAATTAATTTATGGCTGCGTTGGGTCTTCGTTGCTGTGCATGGGCTTTCTCTAGTTGCAGCGAGCAGGGGCTACTCTTCCGTTGTGGTGCACAGGCTTCTCACTGCGGTGGCTTCTCTTGTTGTGGAGCACAGGCTCTAGGCACGTAGGCTCAGTAGTTGTGGCTCACGGGTTTAGTTGCTCCACGGCATGTGGGATCTTCCCAGACCAGGGCTCAAACCCATGTTCCCTGCATTGGCAGGCAAATTCTTAACTACTGTGACACCAGGGAAGCCCTCACATATACTCTTGATTTTTTACATTTTGCACCATTTTCTTTATCATTCTCTTTTTATTTTTTCTGAACCCTTTGAGAGTAAGTCCTTCACCCCTAAGAGTTCTTCAGTAGGTACTTCCTAAGAATAAAAACATTCTCTTTCATAACCACAGTGTCATTACCAAAATCAGGAATTTAACATACAACACATTTTACTTTTCCACCAAGAATATATGTGATGATATCAGGATTGCAACCTCTGCTTTTTTATTGTTTCTATTTTCCTGGAATATTTTTCCCATTTCTTTATTTTTAGCCTTTCTGAATTACTTTGTATTAAGTGTGTTTCTCAAATAGAGCATATAGTGGGTCTTACTTTGTGGACCAGATAGAGAATCTTTTAGCAAGTGAGTTAAGCCTTATACATCTTTATTGATAAAGTTGATATGTTTAGTCTCAACTCTGCTATGTTATTTTATAATATTATTATTATTTTTGTTATATTTGCTATGTTTCCCTATGTAATCTGTTTTCTTTTTGAATTACTTCGGTATTTAGAATGATATATATTCGTGTCTTAGAGATTATCTTCTTACTTATACCTTTTAAAAATGCCCTTAGTCACACCCATTAGGGTGGCTCCTATCAATAAAATAGAAAATAACGAGTGTTGGCAGGGATATGGAGAAGTAATAACCCTTGTGCGCTGTTGATGGGATTGTAAAATGGTGCAACTGCTATGGAAAACAGTATGGAGTTTCCTCCAAAATTTAAAAATTGGACTACCATATGATCCAGCAATCCCACTTCTGGATATATATCCAAAAGAACAAAAAGCAGGGTCTTGAAGAGGTATTTGCATATCCATGTCCATGGTGGCACTATTCACGATAGCCAAGAGGTGGAAGAAACTCAAATGTCTGACAGATGAATGGGTAAACAAAATGTGATATATATCATACACAATGGAATACAAAGCAGCCTTAAAAAGGAATGAAATTCTGTCACATGCTATAACATGGATGAACCTTGAGGACATTATGTTAAGTAAAATGAACCAGTCACAAAAGAACGAGTACTATATGATTCCACTTATATGAGGTATCTAAAGTAGTCAAATTCATAGATGTAGAAAGTAGAATGGTATTTACCAGAGCCTGGGAATAAAGGGGAACTCTTGTTCAATGGGTACAGAATTTCAGTTATGCAAAGGTGAAAGGTTCTAAAGATGTGTTTCACAATAATGTAAATATACTTAACACTATAGGACTGTAAAAATGGTTAAGATGGTAACTTTTATGATATCTGTTTTTACCATAATAAAAAAAATGCCCTAAGCTCCCTGTTTCTAATTTAACTTTCTCTATCTGGTTTCTTTTTAGTATAAGTTCAAATGGTATCCTTCTGTTTCCACCTACTGTGTATATAATAGTCAATGAGTATATGCATTAGTAGTTTTAAAAATATCTCCAGGTGATTCTATAATGTAGCTGATAATCACTGGGCAGCTCTACCATCTCTCCTTTCTCTTCCATTCTTACATCATCATTCTACTCCAGCTTTCATTATTCCTCACATGCTGTAAACTCCTTCTCTGGCTTTTCCTGGACCATCTATTCAATCCTCTCTAAATACTATACCCAGGGCAATCCTGCAAAAGTTCCACTTTGTGTGACATTCACCACTCTTAAAGTTATCAACGATTCTTTTCCATTGCCTCCAACTTGGAACAGGTGAATTGATTTGAGTCCCAGCTGGGTCACTTACCAGTTATGTGACCTTTGTTAAGTAATTTAAGGGGCCAACAATGCAGTTGCTGGATCATAACACATGTTCAATTAACATCCTTCCATTCTTCCTTTGCTAAGCTCTAGTATCCCATTGTTCCTGTCTGCCCACCCAATCCATCCACCCGCCCTCCCGACCTCCCTCACCAACTCTCACAGCCATCTTGGGGTTTTAAAACCAGACTTACCATTTTTCTTTTTAAATAAATTTATTTATTTAATTTATTTATTATTTTTGGCTGCCTTTGGTCTTCATCGCTGCATGCGGGCTTTCTCTAGTTGTGGCGAGCGGGGGCTACTCTTTGTTGTGGTGTGCAGGCTTCTCATTGCAGTGGCTTCTCTTGTTGCAGAGCATGGGCTCTAGGCGCACGGGCTTCAGTAGTTGCGGCTCGTGGGCTCTAGAGCGCAGGCTCAGTAGCTGTGGCGCACGGGCTTAGTTGCTTCATTGCATGTGGGATCTTCCCAGACCAGGGCTCGAACCCGTGTCCCCTGTATTGGCAGGCAGATTCTTTTTTTTTTTTTTGCTGTACGCGGGCCTCTCACTGCTGTGGCCTCTCCCGTTGCGGAGCACAGGCTCCGGACACACAGGCTCCACGGCCATGGCTCGCGGGCCCAGCCGCTGCGCGGCATGTGGGATCTTCCGGGATAGGGGCACGAACCCGTGTCCCCTGCATCGGCAGGCGGACTCTCAACCACTGCGCCACCAGGGAAGCCCCAGACTTACCTTTAAAACCAAATTCAATTACCCCCTCTTGCCTAAAACACTTCAGCCAGAAATTACCCTGCTCCCCCCTGAGCATCCAGGGCACTTTCTCTAACATGTGGAAACTTTTAGTGACTTGTGTTCTGCCTTTTTACAAAAGTGTAAATAAAGTTAATGAAATGGAAACAGGAACCCAAAGACAGGTGAAGGAGGGAGCAGACTGAGCACTCCCTATCAGAGAACTGAGGAATTACATCATTTGCTTTGAAAACATGTAGCCTTGCTTGAACACTTAATGGTCCCATATCACCCACGCTCCTTGTATCGTCTGGCAAGTTACACATTGTACAAACCTATTCTACTGAAAGCTCTTTGAGGACAGGGTATGTGTCTTAAAGATCTCTGTCCTTGATACACACTGTTGGTAAGCAATAGTTCCTATCCATCTAATGACAGCTGACAATTATTGAATGCTTATTATCTACTTGGCCCTGTTCTAAGTGCTTTACCTTAAATCCTCACAATAACCACATGAAGCAGATCCCATTATTAGCTTCATTTTTCTAATCTTAAGCTTTGAAACTGAAGTTCAGAGAAGTGAAGTAGCTTGTCCAAGTTTGTGCAGCTGGGGTATGAATCTGAAGTCTGTCTTCAGAATTCATGCTACCCTGTCTGCTACTGCCTGTCATTAATGGACTAACAAAATATGGTCATTTAATTACATGCATGCAAATTATAATTGTTCATATTTTGTTCCCAGATGTAGACCATCTTGGTATTTTGTTTCACTGAATTTCTAAGCAAATGAAAGTCAATAATCCCCTTAGTGTTGACCAGGTAGACTGGAGTGCCCTTTGGGGTCAGCATCTCTGCACTTTAAAGCTGACCCTGCCACGTACTTGATGTGTGGCCTTGAACAAGTCACTTAACCTTTCTTGTTTCTCATCTCCAACTTCTATCATTGGGCATTTACAGAGGATTTGTTGCCATAGTAATACAAAATAATACTGACCTATCTCTCAGGAGTGAGTGTCATGGGGATTAACTAATTTACAGCTGTGAAGAGCTTTCAACATATGAACTGCTAAACAACAGTGAGATCGTAAAGAGAATTTAAAACACCATCAGCTTGTGGAGTGTGCCCATTTGATGCCCATCATTATATGTTTAACCATTAGCATTACTACTCATAATAAACTTTTATGAGGTACTTTAGGTGGTTGGAGTGTTTTTATGAGAGCTAATTAGTTGTTCCAACCAGTTCCATGATGTAGGTCCGTATTTTTATCATCCCTGTTTCGGAAATTACATTAAATTGGTGCACGCGTCATTAAAAAAATCTTAAACGTCTAGATAAAAGCATTCCGTGATTGGAGACAATTCTCATACAGCCATCACTCCTAACACAAAGCTCCAGTGGTAGGGCAATGGGAGTGGATTCTGCATGTGGTGCCAATATATAATGTTGGCAAATCTTTTTATTTTTAATTGTTTTGATGTTTGCACATTAAATAGGTGGTGAGTCTTGTTCTAGGTTCTTTTGTGTATCAGTCAGGGTGCATTTCAGAAAATTGATCCCATTCTAGATATTTTAAACAAATTTAATACAAGAAATTGGTTACATGTGTTTTGGATGGGTTATAAGAGCAAATAGGAGAATTAGGTGCTAGGAGAACAATTAGAAAGAAGAGGTCATACCCAGAAACTAGTAACTTCAGGAATCAGTCCCATTTCCAAGGACTGGGGGAAGAAAAGGGAGGAGATCAAGTTTGCAGAGTCCTGGAGCATCAGCTGCTGCTGGGCTAGAACCACAGAGAGAAGCTCCACTGTAGGAGCTAGAATCACAAAGGGAGGCAGTCATGTCCAAAGATGCTGCCAGAGCACGAAACAACAGCTTCTCCTCTGCCCCTACCCTCTAATCTTGCACGAGTGTTTCCTATCAGTAGAAATTAATAGGAAGTCTTGGGCAAGGGAGCCTGGGAAACATGGTGGTAGGTTTCTAACTCTAGCTTCACAGAGTTAGATGGAGGAGGATGGATGCAGGGTTGAGAGAGAGCAGGTAAGTAACTGGCCTGTCTCATAAGTTCACTAAATTTTTCCTGGTGATCAGGGAGAGTCAGAAGCTTACTCCAAGGCCTTTACACCAGCAAGTTGTAGACCTGCTATTCAAGCTCAGGCTTGCCAACTCGAAGTGTAATGTGTATTTCCAGTGCCACATTCCGTCTCTCTCTTAGTGTGCTCACCTTCCCTGTTAGGCTCCAGTGTCATGTGGTAAGAATGCTCATCTCTACCTATCTTCAAGGGTGGAATGAAGATTAAATTAGATCATGTACATAAAAGCACTCGATCGTCACTAATGCAACCCACCAATGAAAGCTAGTATTGTAATTTGTAAATAAATTTTACAAAAATATCTGTAAACTAAGTCCAAGATGAAAATGAGATTTTGTTACAGACCTTTTGAAGTCGGACCCCAGCAAAGGTCCTCCCGCCCAGTGTTGTTTGAGCCAATAGAGCAAGACGGAGCCTGACTCAGAAGCAAAGGAAGGTTTTCTTCTTTGATCAGAGGTTGGAGAGGTGGAAGCTCAGGCTCTAGAGCACACCCTCTCCCCGCAGGCCATGGGCGGGGCTGCTCTATAGGGATCTCCTCAGTGAGGGAGGGGGCGGGGTTCTCCTGAAGCGGGCGCAGCTGTGCAGCTCGGGCGGCAGATCACAGCGCTGCTTGCAGCGCCTGCGCACGGCCCGCTGCCGCCATCTTGGATCGGGGTGTGGTGCAGCGCGCTTCTCCACACGCTCAGCAAGCTGAGGCGTTCTGAAGAGTCGGGTGTCCGGGTGTGAGGCCTCTACACGCGACCCCCTGTGAGCAAGTGAAACTAGACTGAGCACAAAGGATAAAAAGGTTAGACTTTATTTTAATACCCAGATTCTATTTTTATTTTCTGGGAATTGTTAATGGGCTTTGCTGGTGACAATTTCTCTTCCCTTAGAATGTAGTTGGACCACCTTGTATATGGACCGTGGCTGAAAATTGAGTGTGTGTGGGGACTGCCTTTCAGTTGGTAGTTGCTCTTCTTGTTGGGTTCAAATGGAGCTGAAGAATTACTTTTACTGGAGGTTCGAGAATTGCTTGCGGCTTTTAATTTATCCTGACTGGCTTTTAAACATGTCGCCAGGTTTTAGTCATACAATCCTTATTTTCAAATAAGTATCATTACATTATTATTAATAATCCCATTGCATAGGAAAGGAACTGAGATATAACACATGTTCATTAAATAGCTGGTGAGAAAGAAATAACAGATCTCTAGGCTCTTGATTTCCACTTTCTGAGTGGGAATGGTGGTGTATCGGAAGGAACATTCTTGGCTGGGTAAACTGAGGCCAATTATTTACCTCTCTGAACACAATAGGAGTGTGAGTTCGAGGATAATTGTGATAACGTGTGGTAAAGTGTTTGGTAAAATTTAAAGTGCTGTGCCAATGTTAAGGACTACTGCCGAGTTGTCTTGCTGCCTCCCGGACTATGTAAAAATATGGCTTCGCAAACACTGAGAAATCCTTATGAGGAAACAAGACTCTGTAGCATCCTGTCATCTGTCATTCCCCAATGTCATGAACTGTACTTAGTGTTTATGCCCACCCTCCCCCATGGGAGACAATGAAATCACTCTTATGGCTGTTGTTTTCCCAAGTAACAGCCTTATCATTTGTATTGCTCTGAGGAAGGCTATGTTGGAATCATTTATCCCAAACCCCTGTTTTTCATCAATCACTTTTTGGCTGCAGAACCCCATGGAGGAGACAATATCCAAATTGCTTTCAATCCAATAACTCACCCCAGACAACAATAAAAACAAAGACAGCAAATCTAAACCCAAGCACTGGATGTTAAGTGACCCATGCATTGGAAGGTGAGCAACCATTTGCAGGGATCCTTGTACCACCTTTGATCTGTTTGTTTAAGATGCCGGGCTACAGTCTATGGTTGTCATCTCTGGAAGCTTTTTCTTTTCTTGGAAGTGATCCAACTACTTTCTCTCTCTCTAGGCTCGAGACTGCTATCCTCCCTTTGTTTAAGCTGGGTTGGCAGGGATTCAAACTCTACTACCTCTCCCTTCCCCTGTGGCCTGAGAGCCTGAGGCCACTTAGGGCCAGAGGCATATTTTAAAATGAAGTCTAGAGCTAAGTCTCCCTCCTTTTGGACAGAGCGCAGGTTCCAGAGTCCATTCTTCTGCCCAGACTGATATCCTGGTCAGCAGCTGATCTTGACACATTTTCTTCTGGCTAGTGATCTTAATGTGGACTGGAAGAGGGACCCACAGAATCAAGTGATTCCTGATTTTCTGGGCACCCCCAAAGTGATGCTATTTGGAGGTGGGACCTTTGGGAGGTACATAGGTAATGAAGGTGAAGCCCTCATGAAGGGGATTTGTGCGCTTAAAAAAGGGACCCCAGAGAGCTCTCTTGCTCTTTTCTACCATGTGAGGATAAAATGAAAAGATTGTAATCTGCAACCTGGAAGAGGGCTCTTGCCAGAACTTGACCATGCTGGTGCCCTGATCTTGGACTTCCAGCCTCTAGAACTGTGAGAAATAAATGTTTGTTGTTTATAAGTCACTCAGTCTGTGGTACTTTGTTATAACAGCTTGCAATGACTAAGACAAGGTCTATCATCTTAGAAGACTTAAAAATCTTAGGACAGGACAGGAATGCTCTGTTATGCAACAGTGATCGAGTGTGCATTTCTCTTGACTAGAGAAAGGTGATGAACAATAATGGCCCCATTAAATTCCACCCTCAATATTTGATGGACTGGGAGAGAGCTGCAGGAGAGATGTGTTTGATTTCAACTTCTCAGTGCCAGAGATACTTCAAAAACAATTTGTGGGTAAATAATACAAGTCTCCAAAATCAGTGTGCTTACCAAAAGGCAACTACACCCAAAGGAAGCATTTCTGTTTGAATTTAATTGATTTAAAATTAGCGTTCCCTTTCTTTTGATGGCTCCATTCTTGTTTACTGGGAAAACATTTGTAGCAAAACACATACTGCGTGTGTACCTGGGCATTGATATTCTCGCTGGCAAATACTCTCCACCACAGTGCCTGAACACATATTTGCCTCAGAGACCTGAACAACTCTGAAAGAACTGTTCAAGTCTCCCAAGGAAATACTATCTTTACTTGACAAGAATGATGCCGATGTTTAAAATCACCTTCAGAGCAGTCCTAAGGATGTTCCTTGGCCTCTCAAGCTACTGAACTTGTGGAAAACAGCAGAAAATATTCTGCTAGGAAAGTGTTACTGTTAAGCTGTATTGTTGGTTTCCCCTTTCTTTTATTTTTCTTTATTTTTATTTTTTTATTTTTTTGCTGTATGCGGGCCTCTCACTGTTGTGGCCTCTCCCGTTGCGGAGCACAGGCTCCGGACGCGCAGGCTCAGCGGCCATGGCTCACGGGCGCAGCTGCTCCGCGGCATGTGGGATCTTCCCGGACTGGGGCACGAACCCGTGTCCCCTGCATCGGCAGGCGGACTCTCAACCACTGTGCCACCAGGGAAGCCCCCCCTTTCTTTTCTTGATTTTTGTGGGGATGGAAAATAAGAGAAGACAGGGTAATTGGTTGTCTAATAAGGACTGTTTGTCTAGAAACAGATTTTTGTTGTTGTAATCCCTTTGTTGCTTCTTCATCTGAAAGAAGGAGAATATTCTTTAGGGAATTCATAGCATGCAGAGAATTCTAAGAAATGGGTGATGGATGTACATGAACATTTTAGATAAAGGTTCTAATTTACCTTATAGTTCTTATTCTTCAAACAGTTTAAAGACAAATTTGTGTGTGTGTGTTTCCTTTTTATAAATGTGATGCTTGTTCATTGTGGAAAATGAATAAATAGAAGAAAATAAATATCAGCCTTAATCTTACCACCCAGAGGTAATTTTTTAATGTTCCTTCTAAGTATATCTATAACCTACGGTGTAATATTTTAGTAAAAAAGGGTCATACGAGATATCCTTTGCATAATTTTAATTCACTTTCATTCACTTATTATAGTAAATGTGTATTTCCATGTTCCGTGTGCTACATTATTATATTAATACCTTTATAGAATTTTATCCTGTGATATACCAAACTTCCAAACTGTAATGTTTTGGTAAATATCCTGGAAGCTGTGGTTTGGTGTTTCTTTAGGATAAATGGCTAGAAATGGAAGGTCTGCATCAAGTGATAGGCAGAATTTTTAGGCTTTTGATATATATTGTTAAATTTCTATCCATAAGTGTTGTGCCAGTTTTATTTTATTTTAGCACCAGAAGTGTAAGAGAGTGACCATTTCCTCAAATCTTCACCAACATTAGGCATTTAAAAATATCTTATTAACCCTCTGGGAAATATAGTGTGAGGGATAGACCACTCAAAACTGATGCAACAGGGCTTCTCTGGTGGCGCAGTGGTTGAGAGTCTGCCTGCCGACGCAGGGGACACGGGCTCGTGCCCCGGTCCGGGAAGATGCCACATGCCGCGGAGCGGCTAGGCCCGTGAGCCATGGCCGCTGAGCCTGCGCGTCCAGAGCCTGTGCTCCGCAACGGGAGAGGCCACAACAGTGAGAGGTCCACATACCGCAAAAAACAAACACACAAAAAAACTGATGCAACAGTAAGAACACTAACAAAAACATAATTGATGCCTGTTATGGACTGAATTGTGTCTACCCCCACCCACTTATATGTCGAAGCCCTAAACCCCAGTGTGACCATGTTTGGAAAGTCTTTTAAGGAGGTAATAAGGTTAAATGAGGTCGTAAGGGTGGAGCCCTAATGAGATAGGATGGGTGTCCTTTTAGGAAGAGTAAGAGACACCAGAGAGTGCTCTGCACACACAGAAGGTCATGTGAGGACACAGTGAGAAGGTGGCCCTCTGCAAGCCAGGAAGAGAGGCCTCACCAGACACCAACTTTGTGGGCACCTTGATCTTAGACGTCCACCTTCCAGAGCTGTGAAAAAATAAATTTCTGTTGTTTAAGGCACCCAGCCTGAAGTCTTGTTATGGCATCCTGAGCTGACGTATACAGTACTCTTGTAGATTCTTGGCAAAGCCCAGGTAGTTGGCATGGCTAGAGGCCACTAGGGGGTATTTAAGAAGCACAAAAAACAATCCAGTGGAAACGTTGACTTGAGGACACTGAGATAATGTAGATGGAAGTGGAGCTCTGAGTTAGTGAGGCTACTGTGGGCACAGAAGGAAGTACAACCTGCCACAAGCTGAAAGCCATGCAGGTGCTTCTCTCTGCAGGCATACCTCAGCGATATTGCAGGTTTGGTTCCAGACCACAGCAATTAAGGGACTATCACAATAAAGTGAGTCACACTTTTTTGGTTTCCCAGTGTATGTAAAAGTTATGTTTACAGGATACTATAATCTACTGTGTGTGCAATAGCATTGTCTAAAAAAATGTACACACCTTAATTAAAAAATACTTTATTGCTAAAAAAATGCCCAAACAATTACAATAGTAACATTAAAGATTTCAGATCATGGATCACCATAACAAATATAATAATAATGAAAAAGTTTGAACTATTGCAAGAATTACCAAAATGTGATACAGAGATACAAAGTAGACAGATGCTCTTGGAAAAATAGTACTGACCCATTTGCTCAACACAAGGTTGCCACAAATCTTCAATTTGTAAAAAAACATAGTATCTTCAAAGTGAAATAAAGCAAATGCAATAAAACAAGGTATGCCTGTATTTATTTATTTTTTAAATAGAACTAAAAGGGCTCTGTCTGTATAGCAGCCAAGCTGAGGGCTTTTCCTTTTATTTCCTCCTATTATTCTGGCTCCCCTTGCTTAAGAAAACAACCATATATAACCTAATATCCGTATTTTACTGACATAATTCCCCTATATATCAATCATGTATAAACTAGTTGCTGTTTTAGAAACATATTTTATAGCAGAACTGATTGTAACCCACTCTGTGACCTCAGTTTCCTCAACTGTAATTTAAGGAGGTTGGAAAATATCAGAGGTTTTTTTTTTTATTAATTAATTTATTTTTGGCTGCGTTGCGGCAAGTGGGGGCTACTCTTCGTTGCGGTGCGTGGGCTTCTTTTTTTTTTTTTTTTTTTTTGCGGTAGGCGGGCCTCTCACTGTTGTGGCCTCTCCCCCTGCGGAGCACAGGCTCCGGACGCGCAGGCCCAGCGGCCATGGCCCACGAGCCCAGCCGCTCTGTGGCGTGTGGGATCTTCCCAGACTGCGGCACGAACCCGTGTCCCCTGCATCGGCAGGCGGACTCTCAACCACTGCGCCACCAGGGAAGCCCCTGCGTGGGCTTCTTGTTGCGGTGGCTTCTCTTGTTGTGGAGCACGGGCTCTAGGCATGCAGGCTTCAATAGTTGTGGCACGCAGGCTCAGTAGTTGTGGCTAGTGGCCTCCAGAGCGCGGGCTCAGTAGTTGTGGCGCACGGGCTTAGTTGCTCCGCAGCATGTGGGATCTTCCCGGACCAGGGCTCTAACCCGTGTCCCCTGCATTGGTAGGGAGATTCTTAACCACTGCACCACCAGGGAAGTCCCTATCAGTGAATTTTAAAACTTGTGCATTGAATAATAGCTAAAGGCTGCATTCTCCCCTCTCCCAGGGGTGGAGGTTGGACTGTGGGGCTGTGCGGCTGGGGTTGGTTGTGATGTTAATCTTGCTGGGATCTGGTACCTCCCCCTTCCTTGCTTTAATAGAACAACCCTGCTTGTTATTTTACATAATAATATTTACGTATGATTTTATTTGGAGAAAAGGTCTGTTATGGACTCAACGTTTGTGTCTCTCCAAAATTCATGTGTCAAAATCCTCACCCCCAAAGTGATGCTATTTGGAGGTGGGACCTTTGGGAGGTACATAGGTAATGAAGGTGAAGCCCTCATGAATGGGATTTGTGCCCTTAAAAAAGGGACCCCAGAGAGCTCTCTTGCTCTTTTCCACCATGTGAGGATAAAATGAAAAGATTGTAATCTGCAACCTGGAAGAGGGCTCTTGCCAGCACTTGACCATGCTGGTGCCCTGATCTTGGACTTCCAGCCTCTAGAACTGTGAGAAATAAATGTCTGTTGTTTATAAGTCACTCAGTCTGTGGTACTTTGTTATAACAGCTTGCAATGACTAAGACAAGGTCTATCATCTTAAAAGACTTAAAAATCTTAGGACAGGATGACATTAAGTTACCTTCCAGTTGTATTTCTGTGATCTCTAAAATTGGTTTATTACTTGTGTAAGAATTTGCATAGTTTACAACACTCCTAAACATACATATTCTCATCTATTCTATACATTCCCTCCTTGAAGTAGTAAGGATGTGTACCGTCACTCTCATTTCATATACTTGGAAACATTACGTGAGTTCTCAAGGTATTACAACTAGCTACCAATAGAACTAGAACTTAAACTCAGGTCTTCTGACTCTGAACTTCATCATTTTCCCACTACTCCTGTGAGAAGGAGCTAAGAGTTACGTTCTTAGAAGCTATAAGGAAAGTAAGGAAAAGAGTAATCCTAATATTTAAAAGCCCAATTAAGAAGTAAAATAAGTTACAAGTGTTTTATTTTTTAAAAGATAATTCTATAAGATTGCTTTTCCATTTATTTATCATTCTTGTTCATCTTAATAAGAGTTATGTCTTTTTGGACATAGGGTCTAGAATGGTCATTACTATGAATCTAGTGAGTTTGAATAGAAGGCCGTCATTTTAGGAACTGCAGATAAACACAGAACTCAGTCAGCATACTCTAATTGCAAGTAAGGAATCCAAGGGAAAATGTTTCCTGAGCTTTGAATTTGCAAACTAACATTTAGGGACTTGCAAGCATATCTTCCCCAAATGCTCATCACCTCCCTTTTCCAGTCTCTATATCCTCTTCATAGCCAGTAACAAGTTATGCTTTCCTCTCTTCAATTCCATCACCTTTTATTTCATGGAATACAAGTTTTGCATATTGTCAGAGGATCTACTTTACTCATTTAAACAGACTCTTTTCCAATTTCTACCTACATCCACATGAATTGACTAGAAAAGTCTTCCTTGTCCTTCACCAGAGTCCTCCAATCTGGATTTCAGTCTGTTTACTGCTTAAAAATGGCTGTCTTTGAACTAAACCCTCAGGTTGTACTAGTTGCTAGCTGAAAGTGACTCTATGTGCTGCTTACCTATTTTTGGCATAAGATCAGTGTACTTCAGGGCCCCTCATAATGCTTAGCTGCAGGAATGACTGCTGTTCTTTCATTTGCTTTCTGTTGAGCCACAAGAATTTCCACCGAACAGAGTAGTCCCTGTTTCTGTGTCCCTCTCTGTTCTTATCTCTGCCTTTCTCTTTTCCTCCTTCTCTCACCTCTTCTACACTTACATTCCCCATCGTGGCTGCAGGGAACTTGAAGAAGAACCAGAATTCAGCTCTGATTTGACATTTCTCTGGAACACTTGGTAGGCAGCATCGTGTGTGTCCCAGAGATGGACATACATTTTCCCTTTCCATACATTTTCCCTTTCCTGGATTTGGAATAAGGAATAATCAAAGGAGGCATTCCTCCATTCCGCTGAGAGAGCAAAAGCCTGGAGCCAAATATATCCTCTGATTTTATGGATGTACAAACCCGCAAAAGCTTAATGGAAAGGAACTTGGAAGGAGAGGAAGATGATCAAATTGCTTTAGGCTCCCTGCTTGATTACTTTTAGGTACTGAGTTCATGTGTCAATTTGTGTGACTGATTTAATGGTTTCCCTTTATGACATTGTTAATCATAATAATTATAGTAACTTACATTTGTGTAGTGCTTTATGGTTTTCAAAGCATTTTTATACCCATTATCTTATCAAGTCTCACAACAAACTGGGGAAGATACACTTGCCAGAAGAATGGTCTTTTTGCTGGGAAAGTCATTTTCTTTGAGCGTGCATCTTCAAGAAGGGATGCATGAAGAATGTTGGGGGAGGAGGGAGATACTGAGCCAGCAAAAGTCAGCTGGGCAGATGTCACCCCACCCCGGCCGCCTTCACACCTTGGGTGGGAGTAACCAGCCTTAACTCAATTTAGTAAAGCATCACTTTAGTCTCATTAAATCACTTTGCTGAACAAAGGGTTATATCCAACACACCAGCCTAGGATTTGCACATTTCTGACCCAGTGAGTATCAGTGGGAGCTTCCCTATCTCACCCGCCAATATCAATCTCCACCTAGTTTTTATTATTAACTATATTACTTCCTTAGCAACTGCTGTAGCTTTGGAAGATGTTAACTCTCTAAAAATTTACAGCTGAGTTCCTCCAGAGTCCTACAAATAAGGCTGGTGTTGATTGGAGCAACTCCCTTGTTTTTCTTCCTTGTAGCCAGTTGTAACATAGTCCCAAGCCTCTATGTACCTATAGTTGTTAGCAATGGAACACGGAAAATTTCCTAATTCCTTTCTCTCTTATGTGTACATCTACCTCTTATCCAGCTTTGTGACCTAGACAGGGTAACTACTATCATTTATTTATAATGAGAAAACCATGTTAGGAGTTTACATCATTGGTTCACATATAATTTGGTGGAGCCAGGAGTGGTACTAAGATCAGCTAGCTCCCAAGTTAGTTATTTTTCCACTGTATAGTAGAATTCAGTTTGGTGCCCCTTCCTCTCTTCCTCCTTTTTTTTTTTTTTGGCGGTACGTGGGCCTCTCACCGTTGTGGCCTCTCCCGTTGCAGAGCACAGGCTCCGGACGCGCAGGCTCAGCGGCCATGGCTCACGGGCCCAGCTGCTCTGCGGCATGTGGGGTCTTCCCAGACCAGGGCACGAACCCGTGTCCCCTGCATCGGCAGGCGGACTCTCAACCACTGCGCCACCAGGGAAGCCCCTCTTCCTCCTTTTTAAAAGTTTTCAGAAGCAGGCAAAAATCTCAAAAAATTTTTTTCCAAAAAGTTGCTCATTATTTTGCCATTTCATAAAACCACTTCAGCTGCACTTGAAGGCCCTTTAGAGTCAATGTGAAAATGTGTTTATCATTTAGATCTTTTTCCCAGTCCATCGTCCCTGGGTGAATCCTGATAGCCATGATTATAGTGCATGACCTTTCTTTTTTTTTTTTTTTTTTTTTGTGGCCGCTTAGAAAACAGGTGAACCTAAGCAGGATGGAGCAAATTGTTTCTCCTGGAAGTTTGGAATTGGAATGAATGGATAGTAGTTATTCATTTTATAGGTCATTTGAACTGAGGACAATTAAACTCTGAGGCTGTGGCCCCCAGACATATACACAGGATGCAGAAGTTAGAGAGAAAAGAAAGAAGCAGGGAGGTGAGAATCCTTATGGCTCTGGAGGAACAGCTAGGCAGGCAGCAGGGCCAGCTGCCTCTTCTCTTAACTGCGTTTTAGTGCTCGGCTCCAGGCACAGAAGCAGCCAGACCCCACTGTAATTCCTGCTCTCGCAGAGTATAAGACACTGAACAAGTCTTTCTAATTCTTGTTTTTGCTTAAGTTATGCTAAAGAGGGTTTCTATTGTAATACTTGTCATCCAAAGAGCTTTAAAACGTTCATTCTGAAAAACGACTTTCTGGAATTTTTCACTCCAAGAATTTCTGTTATTGGTCAGGTATAGAAAATATCCTGCCCCAGCCATTGCCATGGATCGCACACCTTTAGCTGCACACATCCCCAGGTGTACATGTCCCCATGTATATGCATCTTGTGGCCTCTGCCCAACTGTGTGGCCAGGAGACAGCATTCCTCAGCTCTGCTGGCCTCAACTTTTTCTTCATCCTGAAGCTCCCAGTGAAGAGGGCAGCCTCCAGCTTGATACTAAATTTCTCCTCATTGATCCCTTCTCATAATTCCCTTTGCTGTTGCATGCCCATTTCTTTCTTCATTTGCAGTCACCCTGTCACTCATTGTTTGCTAATGACTAGTTGGCAGGCATAGAGAAGGGAAGTGGCAGCCAACCTGGCCTTCAGACAGGAAAAAAACCGTGTTTTTCTAGAGTGAAAACATTATTTGGTAAGAAGCACGTTCCAGCACTGAATATTTCTCTTTCAAAGTCCTGCTGGGCTCCTTTTGTCTCCCAGTGTCTGTGCTTTCCTTGTCACTTCCTCCCACCTTCTTCCCAGATGGAGACTGGCAGGGCCACTTGGTTTGGGGATGGGGTTCCTCTCAAAGGCAGATGTGGGCTCTGGAGGAGACTCTAATATGATCTTCAGGAAGCAAACTGTTAGAGTAATTATAATCATCGGAAAATAATATATGGCTGTTTGGAAGCCTTTGAAACCTTCTCAGATTTTTCTAGAGAAAGCCAGTAATTAGCAAGAAATACCAACTTCTCTCTGCTATCCATTCAAAGAGAAGTCTCCTGAACCTTTAGAGTGAACTTATCTTCATCTTGGATTTAATATTTGTTCCAGAGAAGGATGGGTCTCTTGACACCAATTTCTCTCATTAATTTCAAAGCTCACCTGGGGAATGGTCCACCTACTTTCCTCCCTCCAGAGCTCCTAAAAGCTGGGCATCTGGGACCAGCCCTCTGAGGCTGGACCTTACCTTATTCTTAGAGAGAATAATGGTGCAGACTTTGACAATGATGCTGATTACTTGTTTATTATTCACCGTATACCAAGTAGTCTTCGAAAACCTGGTAAAATGCCGCTCAGGTTTTCACAGTCCTCTAAATGCTTCTCAGCCAGAAGAGGGCGTTGTATCCCTGATTTTTTTTTTTTTTTTCTTTTAAACTAAGCAGAAAGCCTTAGGAGAGCAAATGACTTTTAGAGCCACACTGTTCTTTACATGTAAATAACAACACACAACAAAAAGTTTATCTGTTGAAGACAAATAGTCAAAAGAAATATTAGTAAATGCAAACCGGGCAGCTAGCATGGAACGCTGCTCTGGGTACTGGGGTCACAGTGGCTTCCGGTGAACATATTTCTTATGCTGCTAGCTCAGGTGAGAAATGAAGTGACAAAAAATGCAACAAGGACTTCTTGCTAGTGAGGAGCAGTGTGTAATATATTTGTTTGTATTATGGGATTGCAGTTCTACTAGAAGGAACACTTGACATTTTGATGAGTGCCTCCAGGGAGAAAAGGTACTAACTTCAGAACTTAGTTTTAATTATACTAAGGAGATTACATTATTCAAAAGCATCCCACTGGTAAGGTGCAACATTTCCTGAAACAGTTTAGAGGAAAATGCCACATTAATCAGTTCAATATTTCACTCAGAAGGCTTAATGATGGGAGAAGTTTAAAGTACCGTAGCAACGATAATGCAGAAGGGAAGGGAATGAAAGAATGTTCACTTAGAGGAAGAGGTTGAAATAGTTGCTAGTCCCTTTTGTGTCTTTCCCCATTAAAAGCTGGCTGGCTGTGCTAGAAACCCAGTGGGGATCAACATGTGGACCCCACCATTCCTGAGGACCCTGAAAGGCAACAATGTGAGAGAGGAAGGATGTTATGTTCCAGCCATGTCCTCTGCCCAGGCAGTTCACTGCTGCTCTTCCGTTAATGGTCCAGGTTGGTGATGAGTAGCTGCTCTCTTTCTTCCCACAAAGGATCTATGTAAATGTATAGTATTTGATGTTAAAGGGAGATGGGCAGAATGAGATTCTGGAGTGTTTTGTCTTCTATTCCCATTCTTTCCCCAACTCATATTCTAATTACCTTCTTCACCCTACAGAAGTCCAATGAGAATCTGGCCTGAAAGTCAGAGAGGTATTTAGAAGGTAGGCTCTCATCTGAAAGGGGACCAATACTCCCGGGCCTGTTGGGATACTGAGAGACTGGGTGACCATAAAGATTGGAAATTCAATCCAGATCTTAATGTTTGTAAACATACAAACCAGCCTCATGGTTAGTCAAATTAGAGGAATAATTAAAAAAAAAAAACAAATCCAGACCCATTGTTCTCATGGGTCAGTAGTCCGGCAAACAGGTGTGAGGCCTTAGCTGAAACCAGTGTGGGGCATGGGTTAGGGAGCAGAAACAATCACTGTGTGCTTTTGTTAAAACTTTTTTGTCCAATTGTTAGTTTAATTCTGTCTAGCTCTCACCACGAAGAAGCTTGGAATAAAAACTAAAAATCAATACTAGAATAGCATAGCTAAATTGTCTAAATGTACACCATGTGAATTTCCCTGCCCTGTTTTCTTTTTTCTATTTCTTACTGTGTGTGCTTGTGGGATCCCTCCTGCTTTGTGGATCAGAGTCACCTTTGTTTTTACCTTCAAAGCTCTCTGCTTCTGCCATGATACTTTTCTTCCTCTAAGTCACCTTGTTTCTTTCCCAGAAACAGGTGCCTGTGTAACTATACTGTGTGTATTTCCTTTCACATGTATCCTCCACTGAGAGGGTTTAACTTTGGTACTCTCTGAAATACTAGCTAACTTTTCCCAATTTCAGAATTCCCAAGCTTTTTGTGACAGCATTACTCCATTCTTGCCCTATTCTTGTTTTGCTTCCAAGACTTTATCAAGGTGATATATATTTATTGAAAAAAAATTGTAGTGAATCTAGAATTTTGTTTTAAGATGTGCACAATAGCCCATGAGATTTTGACAACCTTTCAGGGAAACAATAAATACGATTTTAACATTAAAATTATTATTTCGATGTCATGGTAGTAAGGCTGATACACAACATACATCCTTAAAGGAGATATAGGCAGGAGTATTCTGTCTCCTAGTGAAGGGGCCTCTGTCATTATCTTGATGGTGTTGGAAAGTCATACTTGGATGTTTCTATTTTTGTGTTGCTTTGTTTATTATTACACAAAGCTCTTTGTCTGGTTTTGGGCAAATTCTTCAAATTAAGTTGAATGCAGAGTGTTTGATTAGCTTGTTTTGAGTTCCTCATTTATTCTGCCTTGGAAGCCCTGAAGCCTGGTCCTGACCAGGAGCAGGGATGCTGATATCCATGGGGTTACCATCTATTTTCTTATCCTGATCACTGTTCTCTAGTTTTAGGATTCCAGGTGTTGTTTCCACTCTTCAAAATGTGGTTGACTCCATCTGTGGATGTTTACCAAATGGATTTTCTAAGCCTCATAACTACACCCTAGTCTTGACAAAAGGTTGGAAAGGAGTGGAATGCTGTTTTTATAACAAAATTAGAAAACAGAATTCTAAATGCTTAATCACCTAGGAATCCCTGGATATGATGTATCAGGTTATAGTTAAACTGACTTGAAATATGGAGTGCTCATTAACTATTAGGAAAAGAAGCAATTGCACTGCACCCACTGGCATAAAATCTCCCTTGTTGGTTTAAAATAGCTTACTTTTCATTTGACACAAATATTCTAGTAGGAGAAAAAGATAAAGGACACCTCACTCACACTCTATGCAGAAGAGGGACTGGGTTTTAATCCTGTAACTGTCCCTTCCAAGTCCCTCTTCCACAGTCACCTTTTATGACTTTATAAATCGTTGCTGGCTCTTGATAAGAACTGGAGCTGGCTACTGGCCTGACCTCCTCCTGTGCTGATAACCTCTTCTCTTATTACTTTGTCCTTTCTTAGGATGTGATTGTACTACCACCATAATAATAAGCACTTACCAAGTCTTGTTATCTGTCTCTCATTGGACAGAGCCCATCTATTCTTAAAACTTGAAGCTTGGAGAGCCCTGGCCTTCCAAAGAATTTTTCTGTGGCTTCTGGCTTCAAAAACCTCTCTTTTACTGACACTATATGTGTTAACCCTGCCTGGCTCTATCTGTTGCCCTTCTTTCTTTTCTTCAACATTTCAACTTATTCTATCGTTTGATTTCTCTAGAATGATCCATCTGCCTGTCACAGACACTCTGATCTGGTTAGAGTCACAACAACTATGTATGTGTGTATGTATGTAATTTATGTACTTATATTTTTACTTCAGATTTATTTTTATTGAGGCAACATTGGTTTGTTACCTTATATAAGTTTCACATGTACAGCACTATATTTCTACTTCTATATACCTTACAGCATGCTCACCACCAAAAATTTAGTTTCCATCCCTCCCCATATAGTTGCTCCCCTTTACCCATTTCGTCCTCTCCCCTCCCCTTCCTCTCTAGTAACCACTACTCTGGTCTCTTTAATCTCTGTGTTGAGGACAACTATTTATTGCAAGATGATTAATTCAAGAAAATAAAAAAATATTTGAAGTTGCATTTCTTTTTGTAAATTCAATCATTTAAAATTTAGAGAATTTGATATTCTTTTATTATTTAATGTTCTTTTTTTTTTTTTGCGGTACGCGGGCCTCTCACTGTTGTGGCCTCTCCCGTCGCGGAGCATAGGCTCTGGAAGCGCAGGCTCAGTGGCCATGGCTCACGGGCCTAGCCGCTCCGCGGCATGTGGGATCTTCCTGGACCGGGGCACAAACCCGTGTCCCGTGCATCGGCAGGCGGACTCTCAACCACTGCGCCACCAGGGAAGCCCAGTGTTCTTTTATTATTGCCATGCCACCGAACGATTATGTTACTTTTCTGCTAAAATTTCAGAAGTTCCAAAAAGGAAGGCCTGTAGCTGTGTTCTCCATCTCACCATATTTCAGAATCACCTGGAAACATTTGAAAACAGTTGCTTAAGCCACACTTCCGAAGATTCTGATTCAGATTGGTCTGGGGCTTAAACAACCGCTTAGAATAACTGTGAGAACCACTGAAGGGAAATGTCAGGCAATGATGAGGTTTGAGCACATATCATTATTGAGCAGAATACTTTGGAACTGGTTCATTTGTCTTCCTTTGATTTATCTCCTAAGTTTTAATTACAAAATGTGATTTGCTTCATGGTATATCTTAATGTTGTATTCTCCAAACCAGGAGGTTTTAAAAAAAATTACGTAAATAAGAAGAACATCATGTTAAAACAAAGAAGTATTCATCAGTGCCCTTCCTTTGAAGTGTAAATTTCTTATCAGTCACCTTTTTTATTTTTTGACAGCAATCATAACAGGAGTTTGCATATTATTTAGGAAATGGTTCTTCTCAATTTTGAACACACATTAAAAAATATATATACATATTATGAGCCAGCAGTTGCATTTCTAGGAATCTTTCTTGCAGAAATACTGTATACATGTATGAGGGTTTTCTCAGGAACACTGAATATGATGGCAAAAAAATCAAACCAAACAACAACAAAAACCAAAACGACTGTCATTGGGGCAAGGGTTAAATAAAATTTGAAGCTCTATACAATGGATAAATATGCAGTTGGTAAAAATGAGTTAAGTGTTCTGTCTTGGAAAGGTGTAGGTGGTATATTTTAAGGGAAACAAGGTGAAGAAGACTGTAGACAGTATGGATGGTCCTCCCCCTCCTTTTTTTTTTTTTTGTAAAAAGAGAGCACTCTGTGGGTGTGTAGAGGTACACAAAAGTCTGAAATGGTAAGGAACTCTCTATATTGCTAACTGGCTTTTTTTCTGGGGAGTGCGATAAGGCAGTGGGGTAAGGAAGGGCTTTTACTGTATTATTTCACAGTCCTTGTTCAACAGGCATACATTATTTATGTAATTAAAAACAAAAGGAAAAGAGAAACAACCAAAAGTAGAAACAGTCATCCTCAGGGCCTCAGTCTGGCAGCCTCAGGCTGGACTCTCCTGCCTGCTTCCCAGAGGGGCAGAATTCACCATGGAGTATAGCGCTCTGGCAGGACTATGTACCACTCCTCCCAGATACCTGGTCCCAGGGCTGATTCCTGCCCCCACTGCAGACCAAGCCAGTCGGCACTCACAATTGCCCACATGGTAGCCTAAGCAGCAGCTCCACTCTGGTGGCCAGTGGGGACTGTGGTACTGAGCTGGGTCTGCACGAAGTACACAGAGGAGAGAAGGGGCTGGCTGGGCTGAGTTGGGCCCTCTGAGGCAAGAGGTGGGGATTTCAGAAATTATACTGCAGTTCATACCTCAAAGGTGGGCAGGCCTTTCTGTTGCTCTCATTGATGTAGGCACCATACACATATTTTCCCAGAGAACTGCTAGGGAAAAGGAGAGATGGCTCTGTCTGTTTTAGGTCTTCTATTTAATTCTCATTATATTCCACTGCCCAATTTCTCAGTGTAATAGGCAGTTTTCATGGAGTGCTCCCTAGAGCCAGTTGCTATTAGTACTTTACATGTATTATTTCAATTAATTCTCACAACAACCTATGAGGTAGGTAATATTATTATCCTCATTTTACAGATCAGGAAACTGAGGCACAGAAAGATAAAGTACTTTGCTCAAAGTAATACAAATAGTTAAGTGGCAAAGCCAGGATTTGAACCCAAGTGCTCATCACTCTGTTCCGTCCTCCTGTGTATGTCACACCCTTTCTAACTTTACCCACCCTCCCTTCTTTGAAGTTATAAAGCAGTTAAAGAAAGACAAAAGTGAAGCACCACTAATGAACGCATGGCTCCTTCCTTTAGGAGAAAAATGTCTTAGCATTTAAGGTTAATAAGATGGGAGGAAAACTGCCTCTCAAAATTTGTGTGCATAATATAACACATATAAGGGAAGCAGCATAGCAGAGTGGTAAAAACATGGACTTAAGTCAGACTCCTAGAGTTTAAATCTTGGCTTCACCATTCATTAGCTGTGTGATCTTATGCAAGTTACTTACCCTCTCTGTGCCTCAGTTTCCTTATCTGTACATTTCTTCTTCTGTAAAACAGTAGTAACTCTCTCTTAGGGTTTTGGTAACAATTGAATGAGTGATATTGTTAAGCACTTAGAACAGTGTCTGGCACATGGTAAATGCTATAAATGTATTTGTTACATAATTAAAATAATTAGAAATAAAGTACAGCGCAACCAAACTGTGTAGAATCTAATCCACTGTTTTTTTAAGGGTGAGAAAAGGATAAAGAAGGCCGTATTTCTTGAATTTCTCTGGTAGCTAGCAATAGCTAATACCAAATACAGCCTTTAGAATTTCCAGGTAAGTAAAAATCTCCTTCTAATTCAAGCAGATGATCATGATTCTCAAGAAGTGGATTCTGAGTCCACAGAGAACTAGACTTAATAACAAATCGGAAACAGGCCCCAAGACAGCATGCTCTCAGCAAGGTACTTGGGCTTCTGGGGCTTGGGGCTTGGGAACTTGGGATTTTGATGCTTACTCAGAGTTTTTAATCTGGCTATTAGCCTTGAGACTTCTCTGTGTTTACACCACACATGTCCGTGTTTTTCTATTTCAGCCTTCTACTCATTTCCTCTAAATCTCATACTTTAGGACCTTACCCTGTGTTTCTTTTGTGTTTCACATTCTCAGAGTTGGCATTATGGTTTTAGAGTCTTTAGGGCATTAAAATCTATATTTCACTGTAACAAATAAGAGCAAATCTTAAGATTTCTAGCCGGAATTCTTTGCAGCCTTTCCCCTATTGATGTTTGCAGTTTCATTTAACTCTGATTGTCCCTAGTGGTCTAAACAGGCAGGAATTCAGCCCTCACCAATGGATGCTGAGCTGCTACCACCTTTTCCTGCCTAGGAAATGGATCACGGGGGCAAAGATTAGCCCCTTTTAACACTGGACAGAGTTGGGGGGGAAATGATAATGTCTACATTTTGGCTTTATCTATTGATTATTGCTATTGTCACTGCCTCTGCTGTTAGTAAGAGGGAAGAAAGAGCAATGGCTACACGAAAACAGTGAAGCCACACACACAGTTTGCAAAACCCTTTGGGATCTCACCAGCTGAAAAGGATCTATAAAATGTAAAATAAGCTCATTAGCAATAATACTTTTATGATCGTAAATAGAAACAGGTAAAGTCAAGCTGCTGGTTCTCTGAGCTTTTCACCGACCCCCCTAAACAGTAGGCTGTGGTGCCCTTCCTCTACTTTCTCTTTATTGCTCGTCTTGTATTCTCTAACACGCACCCCTGCAATTGCCATAAGCAAATCATTTAACCCTTAGGAATAATCCTGGGCAGGTGATGTCAGTGCAGAGCTGTGGCTGTAAAGACCAGACATGCACAAACACCCAAAGAAAAGGTCTTAACAAATATGAAGTGCTATATCAATAGCAAATACTGCCACTGATTGATACTAACAATATACATGCAGAGCCCAAAGCATATAGGGAGCTGTATTTCAGAGTTCTAGTCAAAATGAACCAGGCCAGGAGAAATGGAGAGCTGACATTCTGAACTTTGTCTGCAAGGCAGGACCACACTCCTAATGCACCGATTTCATGTACCGTAAGGTATTGTGACACGCTTCAGTGAGGATGTTGACAGGTGGTTTACCTAGGTTTGGTTAGGTGCTAGAAACAGGTTTTATCCTTACTGGATAAGATTATTGAGTAAATTAATTATGATGGAAGAATGGAAGATACAGAGAAAGCAGGTCCCTGAGATAACTGCTGCAGAGCAGCAAGTATATTCTGTTCTCCCTCACCTTCAGGTTCATTGAAGCCTTCCTTTGTGATATGCCCTCTAACAGTCAGTGGAGGCAAGGCAGCAAACTTGGGATGTGAGGAAGGCAGCAAGTGTGGCTTAGTAGTTCAGAGCACCGCTGGCTCTGAATTCTGGCCTCACCACTTATTGGTTGTGTAACCAAAGGAAAGTTAAATTACTTCCTGTGCCTCATTTCCTCTGTAAAATACTGACCTCATAATTATATGTGAGAATTACGTGAACAATATATGTAAAGGTCTAAAACAGTGCCTGGCACACGGAAGCATTCACTAAAGATTACGTACCTCTTATACACATCTTACATAATCTGAGAGATGTTTTGAAATGCCCTGAATGGACATAACCTACTTTACCAGCTTAAAGATATGGTATAAAACCATATCTCTTTTTAGGATTCCAGTTAAATGGCTTGAGCCATCTCACCCAACCGAATGTCCAGCTTCCTCGACATTCGAGGAAGATTAACCCTCCTGGGATAATCTTTAGGAGCCTTGGTGTCGTAAGGATCTATCTTGCTGCTAGAGCCAGAGCTTAGACATGCCCCCTAAGAGTGAGAACATGTTGTAACGATCACCGGGAACATGTTTCTGCTTGGGTTAATGCATTGCCAAGCTGCAGACGTGGTGACACAACAAAACCAGGGAAGTCAGAAGGCCTCTTAACTCATCTGGGATGACAGTGTGGCAGTGTCTGAGGAAAGTGGCTGAAGCCTCATGCACCAGTGCAGTCCCACCCCCAGGTTGGTTTTTCAAGGTCTGAGGAAAGATCACCCTCCACCCCTTGTTAATGGCTGGCCAGAAAAATTTCATATCAGAGTTGAGTAGGTGGTCCTGCTTGACAGACATTTCTTTTTTTTTTTTTTTTTTTTTTTTGTGGTACGCGGGCCTCTCACTGTTGTGGCCTCTCCCGTTGCGGAGCATAGGCTCCGGACGCGCAGGCCCATCGGCCATGGCTCACGGGCCTAGCCACTCCGCGGCATGTGGGATCCTCCCGGACCGGGGCACGAACCCGTGTCCCCTACATCGGCAGGCGGACTCTCAACCATTGTGCCACCAGGGAAGCCCAACAGACGTCGTTTCTTATTCACTCACACAGCTACTTTCCCAGAGCATAATACAGGTTCAGAACCACTATTCCTTTGACTCCCTGACTTCATCAGGGCCTGGCCCTCTGACTCAGTCCCTTTCTACTCCCCATGCTAATTTTATTTCAGTAGACTCGTTGTCTTTGTCACTGATCCTTGATCTGGGACACTCTTGATAGGTTTCAGTCATTTTGAATCTCCCACAGAAAGGTTGTGGGTCTCATCCCTTTACTTCAGGAAAACCTACCGTCTCATCTGAATTTGCCCATTTCTCCCCAGCTCTGAATGCTGACACCTTTTTTATCAGGAAAAAGTAAATTCTGCCTTACCGGACACAAGGCTACACTCTTACTTTAAAGTCTTTGCTTTGCTTGATAATTGTTTTTATGGATTATCAGTAGTGAGGGAGTGTTCTGAGAGCTGTCAACAAAGTGTCAAGTAGAATGACTGAACAGCACATATCATTTCCTTGTGACCTTTATTTGATTGTGCATTTGAACAACTCTACTTTCTCAAGAGAAAGTAAAGTGGAAAAATATTTTTCAGGAAGAGGAAACATCTTTATATACTACACATTTATTGAGCACTACTGCAGTGTTTTGAGTTTAAGATAATTGGAATATTTTGAATGTTTCTCAGTATAGGAAAATTCATGTAGAGAAAAATAGACATTATTCAGTCTTCCTTGAACAGTTTGGTTTTTTCAAAAGCCCAAAGCCATTTAAATTATGTCCTAGAGTTTCAGTTAGCTATTGCTATATAATACCACCCCAAAACTTAGTGTTTTAGTTTTTTTTTAAATAAATTTATTTATTTTATTTATTTATTTTTGGCTGCGTTGGGTCTTCCTTGCTGTGAGCGGGCTTTCTCTAGTTGCGGTGAGCAGGGGCTGCTCTTCGTTGTGGTGTGCGGGCTTCTCATTGAGGTGGCTTCTCTTGTTGTGGAGCATGGGCTCTAGGCGTGCGGGCTTCAGTAGTTGTGGCACGCGGGCTCAGTAGTTGTGGCTCGTGGGTTCTAGAGTGCAGGCTCAGTAGTTGTGGCACACAGGCTTAGTTGCTCCGCAGCATGTGGGATCTTACCGGACCAGGGCTCGAACCCACGTCCCCTGCATTGGCAGGCAGATTCTTAACCACTGTGCCACCAGGGAAGCCCACAACTTAGTGTCTTAAAACAACTGTTTTATCATCATTCATGACTCTGTGGGTTGACTGGGCTCGGTTGGGAGGGTCTTCTGCTCTACGTGATGTCAACTGGGGCTGCTGTCATCTGGGGGCTCAACTGGGCTATAATGTCCAAGATGCTTACTCTCATGACTAGCAGTTGGTGCTGGCAGTTAGCTGGGAGCTCTGCTAGGGAAGTCTACCAGATTTCTTGGTTCTCCTCCATGTGGCTTCCTTATGAGTCTTGGGCTCCTCACAGCATGGTACCTGAGTTCCAAGAGGGAGGGTGCCAAGGGAACAAGCCCTGACGTGCAAGCGCTTATTAAGCCTCTGCTTGTATCTTGCTTGTCGAAGTCCCATTGGCCAAAGCCATTCATGTGGCCAGGCCCAGAATATGGGGACTACAGAAGGAGGTGAATACTAGAGGTTCAAATTGAGGCTCACCAAAGTAACAGCTGACCACACCCAGAAACTCTTCTGAATTCTAAGAGAGCAAAATGGCAGTCCTAGAATTTTGGAGCTGGTAGGGACCTTAGAGATTTTACAGCTCAGCTGCTTTGTTTTGCAGATGAAGAGACAAAAACCCAGAGAAAGTGATTTACTATTCAAAGGACAGCCCAGACCTGGACGATTCATTGTAAAGATGATTTCGAGTCAGGCTCTGTGCAGGTACTACCTACATACATAGGCTGGTCCAGCCCCTGGCTTTACAGAGCTCCGAGTCTAGGGGGCAAGTCTGCAGGTTAGATCTCCTAACATCCAATGCCACATTTAACCACGGTACTTCACTGCTTTCCCATTGTTAATTAAGTGTGTAATGACTATATTAAAGTTAGTTTCAGGTTCTAATTTATGACACAGTAGTTATAATTTAATATACACTTTATGGTACATTGGAGTCCCTGAATAATCAATGTGTACTCCCTCTAATCCTGCCTGGTTTATAATACTTGGAGAAAATTTTATTATTTTAAACAATTATAAGGATTTATAGTTCTTGAATCTTTGCTTTTGTGAAATATTTTCTTTCGTGTCTACTATTTACATGAAGCCAACTCCTTTGTCAGGAATACAGCCTCTAATTATAACATTGTTCCTGTGGGAAAATGTAAGTTGCTTTTCAATGATCCACTTTATGACATGGTCTCCAGGAATGTGCTGTCTACAATAAAAAGCAAGCAGACCAGAGGCTGTGGACTCCTATAACTTCTTGCCAATTGCCTGGCACCGTTAAGACCAGTGTTTATAAAGTAGTTCTAATTTTTTTGTTGGCATGTGAAATCCAAGCTAGGAAATAATGACACATTTCACTGAGATGGAGTGTGCATATGGGGATGGGTAAGGAAGCAAACTAGGAAATGAGAAGTTTCTATGGTTTTCTCCACAGTCATCCCATCAGCATCCAAGTCCTGTCTGTTGTTCACAGCAACTTTCACTTTGGTTCTTTCTTCCCAAGAATAAAATGGCAGTTATAGTAATGAGTAGCCAATGCGGCGAGAGGGGCACACAGTGCTGTGGGATGACAAGGCAGGCTCCGGGTGCTCCCAAAAGGCTTCCTGTTGGAAAGAGAACACCCTTTCTCAGGGCCCGGTCCTGCTCCTCTGAGAGAAATTTTCTCATTGCTTTGATCAGGGATAATGTACTGTGGCTCCCATTTAACATGTGCTTGTGGAGGACAGGTATTCACCGAAGTAGAATATTTTCAGCAGAAAGCTTCCTGACCAGGGGCAATAATACTCGGGCCAGACCCGTTCACTTCCTCACAGACACTCTAATCTTCTTGACTTTGGCTTCCCTAGGCCCCTGCTCCATCTTGCTTTCTGAGATCCTTTACCACTTGGCCCAAAGCATAGTCTGGATCAGGCCTCATGATTAAAAACAAATACTCCACTGAAAAGTAAGGGATAGCCGAAGAAACTATAATGCAGACTCCTCCACCCCTTAACTCTGAATACTAGATACCAATTCTTGCAGAGTCCAGAGGCCAAGTTCTCCCTCAGGAGCCCCACTGTGTTTTTCGTCTCAGCTCCTGTTCTGAAACCTTTTTGCAGGGACCTCATTACCTCCTTTCACTAAGACAGATGGTAGCTGTCTTCCCTGTCTGAAGTTCAGGCCACAGCACGTGAGCCCCCAAAAGAGAGGGTTGAAGAAGGCCCGTATTCCTCTTCATAACTGGTCCCCACTAGCCCCTCTGCTTCATAAACATCTGTTGGAATAACTCTACCCACAGTAAAACAATCTTTTGTACATCGGGGCTGGATCTTTTCTGAGGTTTAGGTTCTAAAGTTAGTGTGTTAAGGAAAATCTGCATAAGGAATTAACTTTGGAAACCACTTGGAGGACAGCCACATTACAGATGGACACACCTTTCTCAGTACGCCTAGCAGGGCCTGGATGGCCCTTTAAGTTTGGAATAGGTCACCATTTCCTCAGCAGAACATCAGATGAAGTGGCTGTTCTGGGTTAAGGTTTATTTTAACTTCAGTGGGATACTCCTACCACTTAAGGCACAGGGTCTGAAAACCATAGAAGAGCAGAATCTAAGTTCCTACCCTCTCCTGTGGCAGTAGTGATCGCAATTTTTAACTGGTTCCTCACTCTCTTCCTGTGTCCCTTTCTCCCTCCTTTCCTTTCTCCGTTCCTATAGGTAGAATGCTGTGAATTTCATGCAAGCCTGATGGGATGGCCTCAACATTATTATGCAAAGCAGTTTAACATCCCAGTGTGAAGAACTTTATAGTTCCAGATATAGTATATTTAGATTTATCTTTGTAGGACCAAGAAGCCTGTTAAAGTCCTTGTTTTTCTCTCCAAAACACAAAAGCAGTACACTTCCAAAGGTAAATTCAAACTGTAGTTTGTAGAGAAACAAAGTCTGCTGGAAGCTCTGAAATATGACCCTCTTGCTCACTCCAGCTTTTGGCCATGGATATGTAAGCAGTTAGCTCTCATCCCATCTAGAGTATCTAGTTTCAGTGCCCTTTCTCCCCACTGTCTCCACTTGGAAACCCTAACTCTTCTCTTCATACTACCCCAAAATGTGTCTTACACAAACTGGGCTTGGAACCTTAATGCAGGCCATTTGACCTGTCCAGAATGCTTCCGCGGTCTAGTTCCTCATCCCCTTCACTCTGCCTCCACTGAGCCTTCCCAACTTTTAACCCCTAGATCAGGACCCCAGAGCCACTCTCTTTTTAAAAAAAATATTTATTTTATTTATCGTTTGTTTGTTTATTTTGGCTGTGTTGGGTCTTAGTTGCAGCACATGGGATCTTCGTTGTGGCATGCAGGATCTTTAGTAGTGGCATGCGAACTCTTAGTTGTGGCATGCATGCAGGATCAAGTTCCCCAACTCGGGCCCCCTGTCTTACCCACTGGACCACCAGGCAAGTCCCACCCCTGAGCCACTCTTGACCATGATCTTTAATGCTCTCTCACACTTTTAATAATTGTACCACAAGGTGTCTTGATGCTTAGCTAACGTTGTGTGTCCCACGTATGTGCCAGGCACTTTCTAAGAATTGTTGATGTATTAACACATTTACTCCTCACAAGCAGCTCATAAGGTAGGTATTATTGTCCCCATTTTACAGGTGAGGAAACTGAGGTAGAGAGAGGTTATGTAACTTGCCAAGGCCACATTTAATGATAGAGCCAGCATTCAGACCCAGAAGTTATGATACCAAAGCCTGTACTTACTATTACTGTGTTATACTGTTTCCCATTGGTGCTTATGTACAAACTCTATTTCTCGTTGTCTTTTTATCTTCTCTCTCACTTTGTTTATAATTTCCTTCAGAGCAGACATCATGATATACATATTTCCATAGCACTAAGGATTGTGCCTTGCATCAATAACTTATAGAATAATAATAAATTAAAGAAGCTCAATAAATATTTGTTGGATGATAAAAGGACAAAAACCAAAATATGGATCCTTATAAATTACATGAGTCTCTGGGTGTGGTTTGGGCTTACTAAAAGACCTCTGTTGTTTCTCAGGAACATAGTCATAACAGTTTACCAAACACTTGAATATGATTTGACTCTCAGGACACTCTTATGATGTTGGTAGAGCAGATATTATGCCTATTCTACAGCTGGAAAACTGAGACAGACACAAAGAAGTTGGTTTGCCTCCATCATCTTTAGTGGTGAGCTAGACCCAGAACCCAAGTCTCCCAATTTCTAGTCCTATAATATTCTACCTCAGATTTTGCCCAAGTCTAGCTCAGTCTAATGCAGGCCATGATTTAGTTCTGGGTTTGTTCATTAAGGAAACCAGGCTGTTCTATTCTAATGGATATAAATGGTAGCATTGAAAGGGTTGGGGTGCAGCAAAGTGGGGAAGGACACATTCCATTCAAATACTGGACCCAGTCGAAGAGGACAACACCCTCAGGATGATCATGGAAACAGGTTTAAATTAATGCCATGCTATTCAACAATACCTTCATCCGTTGTTGAAAAATCAAGTGGTGGGAAACAGGTAAATATCAGAAAATATAGAAAGTAATTTCAGAGAAAGAAAAAGTGGAGTTAGGCATAGGGCGGTTTCCAGGATGCAAATCAGAGAATTTTTTATTTTGGAGGGATAAGGTAAAAAGAGGAAATACTTGTACTAACAAGTAAAAATTCAAATCAAAGCCAGAATTTGAGCTGGCAGGCCTTGTTTGGAAATTCCTTTTGTTTATAATGTAGGTTTTTTCCCCTTTATGAAGCAGATGCTTATACAAGCATTACCAGTGTTGTCAATAATACTGTAACATTTGCCTTCCATCCCTTTGTTGCTCAGGGAACATGTTGGGTTTCGGCACATTTAGCTTTGCCATTTACTCCACAAATGCAGCTGTGTAGCGCTACAACTAAGTCTATTTTACTGAGAATAAAAATTGAAAAATATTCTCCTAACAACCTTTCTAGTAATCATAGGCCTGCAATACTTTGGAGTGTGTTTGTTTTTTTTTTTTTAAACAACTTGGTTTCAGTACAATAATGCTTCAATAAGAATCTTCCTGCAAATTTAATTCAAAAGGGAAGGCTTTTGTTGTTATTAAACACAATGGCAGTTTGTACATCTCTAGATCATTATGTTGCTTCTCATTATGGTAATTCATTTGCTTCTGCTTTGTATGGATATCAAATAAAAATCCCTGTCCCTCCTGGCAAGTGATTGCCATTCTGGAGACACTCTGGGAGCCCGCCTAAGCAGTGCTTGGTGTCATAGCAAACACAATTAGCAAAATAGCATCCAGAGTGGCTTTATGGAGTTGCCCTGTGGTGAGGCTCTGTGTTTTCTATTTAGCAGGGCTGTAGGTTACTGGGCTTTGCCGTGTGCCTTCTCTATTTTCATCTTTGTACCATTTTCTATTCAAGTGGAACAGTGTGAGGACTTTGTGTGAATTTTACTTTCCCTCTTTTTTTTCTTATGGGCTCTTCCTCAGCACTTGCTGGGCTCAGAGAGCCCTGAGTTATTCTGCCTTCCTAGGAGCCCATGTTTCTCTAAAGGAGGGTCAATTACAGCATCACCAAATGTCCACTCTGATATCTTTGTGTATTTACTTAAAATTTTTTTTAACTTTTTATTTTATATTGGAGTATAGTTGATTAACAATGTTGTGTTAGTTTCAGTTGTACAGCAGAGTGATTCAGTTATACATATATATACAGGTATCGATTCTTTTTCAAATTCTTTTCCCAATTAGGTTGTTACATAATATTGAGCAGAGTTCCCTGTGCTATACAGTAGGTCTTGTTGGTTATCCATTTTAAATATAGCAGTGTTTACATGTCAATCCCAAACTCCCTAACTATCCCTCCCACGCTCCCTTCCCCCCTGGTAATCATAAGTTTGTTCTCTAAGTCTGTGTATTAATTTTTTATTTTTTTGTTGTTGTTGCTCTCTCTTGCCACTTGTCAACAATTTGAGAGGTACTGAGTTTTGTATGAAGTTAAACTTCAAAGGTCATTATTAATTCCCTCTGTATTTGAAGAAAAAACAATTTACACTCTTCTGCGGTGGACAAATTTGAGGTGAGGCCTCAACCATGGCTTAGGTGCCTCAGTGGGTGAATAGCCTCGACAGGGTTGGCAGCACCTGCTGCCTCTTTGAGATAAAAGACAGACATTGTTCTTGGCTGAGCCCTGACGAAGAAGAGGGTCTGTATTTAGTTGGAATGGTTCTTCCATGTGGAGGCAGAGTGTTGGGCCTGTGTTTGTGGTTGACTCTTCCTCAGTCTTTAACATTTGTTTTCATTGTTCTGGGAAGATTTTCCTGATGCCTCTAGGCAGGAATGATGCTCTGATGTTTAGGCCACTTATGGCACACCTTTCTCCTCAACAGCCTAGTTTTTTTTTTTTTTCTTGCCCTCTTCCTCCCCCTTCCCTCCTCCCTCCTTCTGCTTTTCTGCTTCCTTTCTGATAAGAGAATCTGTAGCCTGTGCCCTGGGGATAATCCTCTTTTAGCTCTAAGAGGTGATTTATGGTTGGTCAGAATTAATCAGAGACTCAGATTTCTCCTCCAAGTGATTTAGATACAATTCTGGCCAATGAGACTTGAGGGGAAGTCTGTTAGGAGACTTCTGGAACAGTTTTCCTTTCTTATTAAAGGAAATGCATGTTAAGAGAAACTCTTCTTTTTCTGCTTCTGCGTGAGGATGTGATGCCTGGAGCTGTGGCAACAATCTTGTGATGATTAGAGCCAACCATGATGATAACAGTCAACATGCTGAAAATGACCAAGTAAAAATCTGGGTGTTTGATGAGTTTTTGAGTCACTGAATTAGCTTACCCTTAACTTCTTTCAGATGAGATAATACATTTCTTATCATTTAAGGCATACCTAATCCATTTTCTCCTGTTTGTAGCCCCAAACACCATAACAGATAATACTACTCTACTTTGTACCTTTAGAAATGGTCTTACTGGAAGATGCTGTAATTATTTTTTTTTTAGAGTCTAACTCCTTTATTAGATGGCAGTTTCTTGAGGGTAGGTCTGATTCATTTTGTAGTCCCTGGCACTTAGATTGGACTTGTTATGTACTGGTGCTCAACCAATGTTTGTTGGATAAACACTATATAAGAGGAATGTTCATCATCAGGCAATCCAGACTCACTGGCTGAGCACTTCTCCATATTTTAGCCCAATCCTGTCAAGAAAGGAAGAAAAGCCAAATGAAAATTCTCTTGCACCTGAATGCAGAAATCAGATGCAGTATTCCTCTGCACTATCTTTTCTGCTAAAATTGGTCAGTGTTTCTCTAGATGAGCTACACCCAGGAACATTTTGCTGTTGTACCTTCTTCAGAAAATATGTTTCTGAAAATTATTCATAAATATAAATTTTGTAAATATATTTTAATTATGATTCAGTCAATATCTAGAGGAATCCTGTGTCACCCCCACGCAATCATAGTTAAATGAATAAATAAAGGAAGGGAACTCTGATTAGTCACTATTTAATTTATCAGAATTCCTAAGATTTAAATACGTGTACAGAGGAAACTCATTTTTTATACAGAACTCAAAGTCATTGCCCTTTTTTGGGGGCCTGTATTTTATGAAAAGTGAAAAATGAAAAGTAGACAAGGTATCATGAAATTGATTTTGTTTCAAAACTTTCCAGGTTATATCACAGGATGTGTGCTCATTCAGCTCCATTTCCTAAGTTTTTGTAACTACAGTCCAAGCCAGCTTTTAGGTTAGTGATACATCTTTTTTAAATTGAAAAAATGTTTAGAGTGGCGATTCTAAAAGCCTGTCCAAGCAGAACCTGCCGACAGTAAAGAAAGTGTAATGGTGGCAACTTACAGACTCAGGCACTGTGCATCCCTCTGCCCAGCGTCAGTGTTGTCAGCTGGCCTGGAGGCCAAGGGGTGCCTTTTCCCCGTCTGCTCTCACCTCTTGGGTGGTTCTCTAAGATTAAAAAAAACTTTTTGTTACTTAAAAATTTTCTTACTATGCATTTTTATTTTTTTATTTTTGCGGTACGCGGGCCTCTCACTGTTGTGGCCTCTCCCGTTGCGGAGCACAGGCTCCAGACGTGCAGGCTCAGCGGCCATGGCTCACGGGCCCAGCTGCTCCGCGGCATATGGGATCTTCCCGGACTGGGGCACGAACCCGTGTCCCCTGCATCGGCAGGCAGACTCTCAACCACTGCGCCACCAGGGAAGCCCGCATTTTAATTTTTATCTACCCCTTGGGGTTGACTTTCTCTTTGCACGGTGGCCTGGGCCTCTCCCTTGCTTCCTGTCTCCCTCCTGTGTGGAGATAAGACCAGGTTTTGGGTGGAAACACAAGCAGGGTGAGATGAAGGTGCCACTCCTGCCCCTGTGTTCCCCGTGGCCAAGCCGGAGCTTCTGCATCTGTGCTTCCACACTTCCATATGCCCATGTGAGCTCTTCCTCCTCCATGATTCTTCTCCTTGCCTCTCCCTGTCAGGTTCACTCTGTTTTACATCCTCCAGCATGCACTGTACCTGTACCTTGTGCCTGTTTCTGTTTCCCTGAAAGGCAGGAGAAGCTCATTCCCATCCTTCAAGCACAGTCAGAACATCAGTCAGGGTCCGTGGGTAATGGTGTTGGGGCGAGGCTGCTCCTTCTCTCTCTCTGTTGTCAGCTATTCTCTAGTGTGTGAGTGGAGGAACAGGGTTGCTGCTGAATGTTGCTCCCTAACTTGTTCAGGGCCACAGTGTTGTGCTGTTTGTGCTTTGCATAAAGGCTCTGGACTGATGGAGTGAGGAAGAGCTAAAATCTAGTCCATAACCTGCTCACCAAGCTGTGTGACTGATGTATGTCTGCTGGAAGAAGGGGTGCCTTATTCATCCTATAAAGACAACTTTTTCAGTTAGCTCAGCAGTGCAAGCTACATTTTTCTAGTTTGCACAAAGGCTCTGGAATGGCTACAGAAGCCCCTGCACCAAAGCCGTGATACCCTCCAGTCCTGTCTCCACCAGAGCTTCTGCCAGGGCTCTCCAGACCAACACAACTGACACTATGATAGAAGTACAAAATGTTCCTTTTTGAAGAGCCATGTGGGTCTCAGAAAACCCAGCGTAGTGCGGCAGGAGGAGAAGTGGTAACTTAATCTGTCCTTTTGTACCATGCAGTGGAAAAGCCCATAGACTTAGGCCTCTGGATGCTGTTTCTCCCCACCTCTTTCTTCCTTTCCACACAGTCCTCTCTTTGGAATTCTCTGGTCCAGTGTCTACGGCCTTCTGGGACATTTTTTAACCTCCTCCTACACAGGAGGAGAATTTTCAGGCCTGTTCCCTCAACACCTCTCTGTATGGTACGAGACCATACAGATGAGAGCCTCAGGCTTTGGTTGGATGAAAATAGCATCTCTTCTTCATTTGGTTACTGTCAACTGCACAGGGTTGGGATGTTGGTCCCTGTCCCACGAATTGAAAGATCTCTAGTTCCAGTTTAGTTTTCCCATGAGTAAGAGTTTCCTTACTAGTTTTCCTAAGAACCCAACCCAACTTGCCAAGTCTAGCATTGATGTTTTTGATGTCCATACTGTTTAGTCTCATATGAAGAAAGCCTATTTTTCTTGTTAGCATGACTTGGACCTTTTCCACTTTAAAACCGTAGCTCCTGGCATTACTGTGCTAAAGGACATTTGACATTTTCATGGTTTATTCGACAAGGGTCACCATACTATCTCTAAATAGCTTTTTCTTTCCCATCCAGTGGTACCAGTACTGATTATTATTTCATATCTTCCCTTACCTCTAATACAAAGTCAACATGGGTTCTAGTTTATCAAGTCATCAACCTTTTAACCCCAATATGAAAATGAAAATGAAAAGTTGGACTGGTATAGGAGGGAACCTATTTATCCCTGACATTCCCTTGCCTTCATTGCACTTCCAAGGGAGAGGAGACTGGTCAGCAGAAAGAGGAAAGATGTCCAGCACGTTGAGGTGAGGTGCTGCCAGGGAGACTTGTCTGCACTCCCATGGGAGCTGTTCACCACAGCTGTGGCTGGAATTGGAAATGACTGATGGAACGGAGCATCAGAGGTGTCTGCTACATGACCAACAAAGTAAAAACAAGGGGTCTTAAGGTTTATCCTCAATTCTGGCCTGAAATACATCCTCTCCAACCATGAGGTGACAAAGAAAATGTATGGTCTGTTACTGCTTGCTCTCAGTTTCTTCTCATGCTTTTCTGAGAGTTTTCTAATCAGTTATTTACTGTTTCAACTATAGTTGATTTACATCTCCAAAATCAAAGTTAAAAAGTAATTAAGTAACAAAAATATTACAAAATAAACTTTAGAATGTAACTGTACATTCTACTTTCTATAAGCCTACTTTATATATTACTTAGAAAAAGGAAATAAAGCAACAGTATCTCAGAAAGGAGTTAATTTTTCGAAACATATTCAAGTACAGTGACTGCGTAAGGGGAAAGGTTGAGGTTTGTTGGTGTGATAAAGGAGGGAGAAGGGGAGATTCAGTTATCCTAAGAAGGTGAGGATAAGGTGAGGAAAGTGTGAGAAGGGGTGAATCCTTAAACTCCTCTGAATCATAGGCTTTGACGTCTGAGTTTAAGTTCTATCATGAGGCCAAAGGAAACTTACTATATGGGTGTTTGGAGAGAGAGAAGGGGATGAAGTGGAGAGCTGTGGTTGGTTGACTGGAAGAGATAAAGAGCTTTTTGTTTAATAAGAAGAGGAGAGGGCTTCCCTGGTGGCGCAGGGGACACGGGTTCGTGCCCCGGTCTGGGAAGATCCCACATGCCGCAGAGCGGCTGGGCCCGTGAGCCATGGCCGCTGAGCCTGCGCATCCAGAGCCTGTGCTCTGCAACGGGAGAGGCCACAACAGTGAGAGGCCCATGTACTGCAAAAAAAAAAAAAAAAAAAAAAAGGAAAAGGAGAGAGAATTGAAGATAGTTTTTTCTCTTTTAAGATCATACAGTTCTTGATAGCCCCACATACAGTTCTTCCCACCATTTTTTGAGTTTTCAGGCTCTCTGTATGAGAGGCAGGGATCTCCCTTAGCTGTGAAGATAGACGTGTCTAGCAGAGGAGTCTGAACACTGGCGAGCTGTCCTCACCGAGGCCTTGTGCTGCTGAGAGTGCTGAAGTGCTGATTCAGAGCTAAGGCTTTTTTGCTTATTTGAAACATTAATAAATTGTAAAAATGCGTACAAATTCTTATAAAGCAGTCTTCTGAAAGAAAAAGCTAAGAGGAATTTAAACTTTCATGTGCATGTGGATTGTACCTATCACATCCATCTATTTCTCTCTGTACCCACTGCATCTCCAATCTCCACTTATTTTTGCTGCCACTGTACTAGTTCAGGCCATCACCAGCTCTTCCCTGGATTACTCTCACTACTCTTTTTCCCCTAAATATTTTCCTCACAGGTCTTTCACAGAGATGTTTCTAAGACAAATATTGGACCATGGTCTATCCTTGCTTAAAATCCTTCCAGCTCCCGTGGTTGCTCTTAAGATAGGTTCCAAACTCCTTAGCTTGAAATAATTCTTAAGATCATGAGGGTAGGAAACATGTCTATCTTCTCAACATATGTCTTTGAACCCAGCACACTACAAAATAATAGGACTTAGTAAATTTTTATTTTTAACCACCTCTTGAAGGTAACTTTAGCTCTTTAGGGTGGCTCCCTTACAGGAAATCACTCAAGCATCCAGGCCATTCATATCTGGATAATCTAGTTTCTATGGCCACTATGGCAGAGGCAAAGAGAGATAGAGGATTGTACAAGGACTTTTCACTGTCTCAGTAAAGAAGACCACACTCACAGCCCATCGGCCGGATTAGATATATGGTTCCAGCCTACATGCAAAGGAGTTCGGGAACACTATCTTCTTGCGTGCCCACAAAGAGGAAAAGGAAATGGAACTTGGGGACTATGTAGCATTGTACCTGCCACAGAATTAATTAAGAATGAACAACACAGACTTTTGCAAATGCACTGTCTGTATTGTGGTAGCCCTATCTGAGCTGTGGAGGTTGAATTTCAACCTGTAAGTGGGTATGAACAATTCCCCTGACGGTTCCTGCTGTTTTCACTCTGCCATGCTTGTGGAAAAAGAGTGGATCTTGAATTTTAGGGAGGAAAGGACCATTTTCAGTATTTGGGCCAGAGGATTAGGAGCCCATGATAGGAGCCCATGACTATTGGATAAAGTGGTCTAGAGATTCCCATCAAAGGTGGTGGAAAGAGGAATACAAGATGAGTGATCACACCATTACACTGGAGTCACCTGAGAGGGAGGCAGAGGCTCTGAAGTTGGCTTTGGAGTGTGTGAGCTCTAGGAGTGGCAACAGCAATGCAAGAGTAGGCTATTCTTAGCACTCACTAGTATACAGGCCAAACTTTCACTATATCTTTGGCCAACCCACTGACTGGTCTTGGCTGTACCTTTAAGGCTATCAAGAAGAGAACAGTGTCCATGCTTGGATAAAATCTGCACAGAGTGGTTAGCCTGGGGGAATGCATTCTGTGATGACACAATGAGACATGAAAGCTCGGGTATTGTAAAGTTTGGAGGGCAGAGTGGGAAAAGGGACAAGTAAGCACTAGGACTGATTTGCAGAACATGAACAAATGGTCTCAAGAGTCCCAGAAATTACTTAGGCTGTGAAATACCTATAGAAACTTTTGACTTCCTCTCACTGTGGGCATTTAAGAGTCTAGCATCACTATGGTTAGGACATAAAAAGAAATGTGACCCTATTTTGTAACTTAGTTGGTGACATGGGACATTTATGTTACAAATATAGTGAACATTGGAAGAGTACTTCAGAGCCTGTACTGACATACATTAGCCCTGACTCTTCTCCTCTGACCATAGAAATTACACGTAGCAAAAGAGAGAAAAAAGCACTTTGCCAGAAAAGTTAACTAATAATATTCATCATTGTTAGTGATAAATGGTATCCACAACAACAATGACAGCAAGCTTACCATGACAATAACAAACACTGCAAACTTATTTGTTCTTGATATTTCCTGGGTGCCTACTTCTCTTATTTTAATCTTTGTTTTGTTTTTAAAATTATCTAACTCATTTTAGTGTCAGCTTTAGATGCTGCAGTCATCAACTTGGAAAGGTTGTAGCCTTGGACAAAAGTGTCATTCTATATGTTTGATATATTCAGCTCTGCATCAGGAATCTATTTGCAAAATTGTCCAGTTTGAAAGTGACACATTTGATTCACTTGACTTTCCTTTTTCTAGCACAGAAAAATTTGCAGGAATTCAAGAGGTGCTGGCACTAGTCACCAAGGAGAAAGGACAATAAAGGGATGTGTAAAGTACTCAAGAGAAAATTGTTTTATGTCATTAGTAGTTGAACAGAATGAAGAGTCCTATGAAGTAGAACTTCCCCAAACAAAAGCCAATGACATCTGGAAGGGAATGGAAGCTTTTAAAGTTTTTGATGTTAACTAGTTGATTTAGATTTTAATATTTTAACATAATTTATTGTAATTATTTAAGTACTACCTATTGATTGTAGAAAATTTAAGAGTATAGCTAATATAAAAATGCAGAAAAACAAAACAGTAAAAGAAAAATAATTATCCATAATTCTGTCACCAAAGAGAGCTATTATTCTTATTTTGGTATAATTCCTTCCATTCTTTTTGCAGTGTGTGTATAAATTCTTCTTTTTATTGTTATTATCTCTATAAAAAGGAAATAATTTTATATAAGTGGAAATCCTTATGTTAAGAAGCATAATTGCAGTTTGAAGTCCCACTGTAAATTCATGACCTAGTTTTTGTTGGACCCTCACTGAATCTCTCTAATGTAAAATACTTCCAGACATAAAGGAGACCCAGTCCTGCCCTCAAAGAGCTTATGATCTGAGGAAGGAGTCAAGGCAGACTAACATTTAAATTAAATCAAGGAGTACTTACTGAGAAATTATGTGACTAGAGTGCAATAGTACAATATTTTTTTCCTTTTTATATAAGTTAATTCCAGTAAGAGGAACACCTAGTAATACTTAATGTTCAAAAACTTTCAGAAAGGGACTCAAACCAATGTAAACTTATGATTAGAATACATTATTGGAAGTCTTACAAAACATACAATAATAAATAGCACAGATGTCACATTCTCCCACTGTCTAGCTGTCTGATCTTGTGTAAGTTACTTAATGTCTTTGAGCTGCAGTTTCCTCATCTGCACCATAGGGGAAATGATTCCCACTGTTTGGAGATATTGTGAAGCTTGTAAGAGATATACGTAACAACATTTTTGGCATAAGAAATGTGTTTAAGCAATGGTAGGGACTACTATTAGAGAGGGTGAATGAGGTGACTTCCTCTTAGCCTGCTACTGGATGACCTGAAATTAGAACTGGCTGGAAAGTGTAGCAATTTGAATGTGCTGCAAACTCCAAAAGAGCAGTGGTTTAAAATGGTGGTTGGGCTGATATAAACACAAGAATGGTATAAACTGTTAATGCGTAAGCATTAGGCTGTTGAACATAAACACCCTGAACTCATAAACTACTAGATAGTTGAGGAAACTCAACCACTCTCAAAGCACTTTTAAACCTTTTAGCAAGAGAAGGATTTATTTCTCATTTTCAGTGTTATAATACAAAGACATTTGAGGTTATACTCTAAAGAGAATATAAAGCGTTTGTTTCTGTTGCAGATTAAGGGAAGATAAAGGACATATCTGTTAGATACTAGATAAGCTGATTTGGAAATTTAGAAGCTCAACCAGTGTTATTGCCCAGATTAAAGGCCAGTGCACCAATGCAGAGGTGGACTGCAGAATTCTGAATATCTTCTTGACTCTGTGCCCTTGTATATACTCTTCTATTTGCCTGGACACAACCTGTGTCAAAAAACTGGCTAACTCGTGATTATCCTTTAGGTGGGCCTCTCTGCTCCTTCAAACCTGGTTTTAAAGGCCTCTTCTATGTGTCTTCACAGCATTTTATTCTTCAGTTAATGTTACCCTTTTCACATTTATGGAGGCTAAAGAGTGGGAATGTGGCTGAGTAGTACAAACTGTTTATACACTTACACTATATTTAGTATAAAAATGCTTTTAGCTAAAAGGATTCTCTTCTCCTAAAAGTCCCAGGTGTCTCTAGCTTTTAGTAAAGTATAACTTCTGCAGCTCAAAAGTAGGTGAGATCAGAATGTTCCGAGGCAGTTTCATCAAGCCTTATTCCCATTCTCTCAGAAGTCGGCTGTTGAGTCCAACAGCAGTATACGTTCCAGATGGTCTGTATAATTCAAGTAAATCATGCACGTCATATAACAAAACCTAGAAAGTGTATTCAAAAATGTATTTTATGGACCTTACTCAGAAACCCTTTGGCCAAACCAAGTCTGATGACTTGGATTTCTCTTACTCTACTGCTGATTAAATGATACTTACCACCTACTGCAAGGGGAATAGGAGGGGTATTTCCACAGTGCTCTGGAGTGAAATTGTCCCTTTGTATATATGCCTTCCCTATGCATCTGTGGATTCCATGAAGGCAAGGGCCACACCTTGCTCTCCTGTATCCTCTGAGCCTAGTACAATGCCTGTCACACAGTAGATGCTCACAAATGTTTGTTGAACGAAAGAATGGAAGATTCATCAGTAAGGGCCTGGGTGGTCCTTTAAACCTGAGCTCAATTTATTAGAAACCAAGAGTTGGCTTCCTCTTCAAGGTTAGGGCAGGCTCAGCCTTCAGCACATTATCATTGCTCAGTTGCTTCTCCAGGGAGGGGAGAACATCTGTCTGCCTTGCCCAGAAGACCAAAAACTCCTTTTAATGCTGCAGAGAAAAACCCCAGAACTCTTCTTTCCGTATCAGAACTACACTTGGGTTTAAGAGCTTCTGAAATTGTGTATAAAAGTCCTTTTTTCCCCTAGAGTAAAAGTTCTTAATTTTAATCAGATTCTCAAAATTGTCTATAACCCTTCAAAAGGGTAAGAACCATTGCTCCAAACCCTTTCTTGAAATGGGCTCAGGGGGATCACTTTTGATATTGTCACCAGGTAAAAAGCACTGGATATGCCACTATTGGAATATTTTATTTTTCTTTATGGATCAGTGCTATCTCCATGCCTGGTATATCTTTGCCAAAGAGAGGTCTGCTGGCTATAAGTTAGCTTTCTTAATTTTACAGTAGAGGTCAATGGCTTGCTTACCTGTCCTGCCCCAAGTTTCTGGTTTTACCACATGGAAGCTTTGTGCTTCAGCAACTTACCTAGCCTTTCTAAAGCTTGGTTTCTTCATGTATAATGGAATATTCCTCTCCTCTTAAATATAATGTTCTTAGCTCATAAGGTTGTTCATCCATTCACTTATTCACTCAGCACATATTCATGGAGAACTTACTATGTACCAGGTAGTGTTCTAGGGCTGCACAGAATGGATATGGTACAGATATTCCAGGGGAAGGAGTCAGATAATGAACAAATAGGAAAACAGGATAATATCAGATAGTGATGAGTGCTATGTAAAAAAGTTCAAGTAGAATGATGCAAAAGATAGAGAGTGACTGGATGGCTAGTTTAGACTGTGTCATCATGGAATGCCTCTCTGAGGGGATGACACTGAGGATGTGAAGATCAAGGCAGAGGAAGTAGCTAGTGCCACAGCCCTGAGGCAGGCATGAGCTTGATGATATCTGAAGAATGTGTGGCTGACGGGATCCCAGAGGTCAAGCGGTGTGGCTTTGAAAGTCATGGTAAGGAGCTTGGAATGGAGCTCCTAAGTACAGTGGGAGACTTTTGGAAGCGTTTTAAGCAAGGGACCGATATGCTCTAAAATACTATATAAAAGATCACTCCAGCTGCTGTGTGGAGAATGAATTGTAAAGAGCTAAGAAAGAAAACTCATTAGGAGTCTACTGTAGATGTCCAAGCTTTAGACAATGGTGGCTTGGACTAAGGTGGAGGTGTAGAGATGCGGGGAGGTGGTGGAATGTAGGTATGCGTGCATAGCACTCGGGGCCCATGCCTGATGCACAGTGAGCACTTAATAAACTCCAGTTATTACTGTTATCATCATTACTATTATTGGCTTGGTGAAATGAAATTGGACCAAGTAATGGGTCAACAGAACAGTGGTTTTAAGAATATTACTGAGGGGGTTCCCTGCTGGCCTAGTGGTTGGGATTCTGGGCTTTCACTGCTATGGCCCGGGTTCATTCCCTGGTTGGGGAACTGAGATCCTGCAAGCCGCGAGGCATGGCCAAAAAAAAAAGAAAAAAAAAAAGAGAATATTACTGCATTTAGAGAAAATTAAGATGAACCAAATATTATTTGTATGTGGAGATTTAATTAATGTTACTTTTCTGACACTGTCTTGGATGCAGTGTTTTCAATACTTTTCTCTTTGTGTTTTGAGAAGAAATCCATCATTTATTTCTTTCCGGACACACTGTTGAGTCATTTTGCAGTGAAAGAATCTTGATTATCTTCAAATGACAGATGTGAAATAGTGAATTCTAAGTTGTGTGGAAGATGTAATATATTGCATTGCTCTGGAATTCATTATGATCAAGGAGTTGGAAAAAATAGGGAGTTAATATCCAGGAGGAAAGCAAAACTAAAAAAAAATGACACAGATTAATATATTTATGGATACATGTCATCCAGTTTGATGCCAGAAAAGCCAAATGAAGAAGTAATGTTCTGAAAACAACTCACAGTTACCAAAACCACTAAGCTCTGAGTCAGAGAAATATGAAGACTAGGAACATTCATACATATATAGTTGCTATGGAGTTATTTGAAGTTGAGAGAGAGAGATAAAGACAGAGGTGGGGAGAGGGGGAGGGAGGGAGGGCAACACGGGGTGGGGGGGATAGAGGGGAGGTGGTGGGGAGAGAGAGAGAGATGGGGAGAGAGACATGTAGATGTTCTTTTCCCCCCTTTTCAGAAGTGTGTCTTTGGCTCTACACTTTAACAAATGCACATATCTTTTCAGTCTACCCTTATCAAGCAAGCTCATATTTACAAGCTAAATTATTCTGAGACACAGAAGTCTTAAATGAAAGACAGATATCACTGCAATCCTTTAAGGTCATGCTGATCTCTACAAATGTTAGAATTCACTACGGTAAGGTTGGCTTTTCAGCTAAGTGACCCGACCACTTTAGAGTAATCCCTGTAATGAGTATAAATGTAGTAACACATCCTAAGAAAACACTAGGTTCTAAATGATAATACTCTATGAGGCCAGAGAAAGTTTGTTTTCTAAATGTGGACACCAGTTTTCTCCAAGCAGTGTGGTTTCTAGATATACTGAAGCATTTAGAGTACCCAGAGTGGGACAACAATTTTGGTAGTGAATTTTTGCTACTTTCAAGATTCTTTTCTTTCTTCCTTTTTTGGGGGGGTGGGGTGGGGGGGATTCAAATGGAAATAAGTGTCTATCAGTAGTATAATAAAGAGATAGTTGGATCATTAGAGATACACTTTTTAAAAACAATTTATTTTTTAACATCTTTATTGGAGTATAATTGCTTTACAATGGTGTGTTAGTTTCTGCTGTATAACAAAGTGAATCAGTTATACATATACATATGTTCCCATATCTCTTCCCTCTTGCGTCTTCCCCCCTCCCACGCTCCCTATCCCACCCCTCTAGGTGGTCACAAAGCACCAAGCTGATCTCCCTGTGCTGTGCGGCTGCTTCCCACTAGCTATCGATTTTACGTTTGGTAGTGTGTATATGTCAGTGCTGCTCTCTCACTTTGTCCCAGCTTACCCCTTAAGTCAACAAAACAAAATCATCTAAAATATAAGCAAAAAACTTCACTCCCAAAAGTATGTTTTGTGGATCACTAGCTCTTCAAGGCATCACTTGAAAGAAATCTCAGACATACTGACTGCTGTATTCCCCTCTCAGATCTGCTTGGCCACACAAGCCCATTCTGCCACTATGTGGCATGACCTCTTAAAGGTCATGTTCAGCCACAATCTCATTAAAACTATAAGAAAGTTTAGCAGAACAAGTACAGTACCTGGAGCTGTAGCTGGTTCTCGGGTTGTAATTGATATTTATCATCTCCCTCCTCCACCACCCGTTCTAGATCTCCTCTACCCCTGGCCATCACTTTTGCTGCTTTAGATTGCTTGCCTGATGGAATAGCTCAGACCTTTATCTCTGAGAATCTGTCCCTCTGTTACCATGCCCTTGTGAGGCTGTGATCACTATAATTTCCCATTCACCATTACCATCAAGAATAAGGCACCAAGAGACACCTCAGTGAATCTCCTGAGTTCCAGGCATATGCCTCCTTGCCTCCATTACATAACAGTAACCCCAGCACCTCATGATCATTAAGAAGGATTTCTCCCATCAGTATAGTAACTCCTTCCTTTGATTGCTGGTCCATAGGCATGAAGAGCCCAGAGTGACCATGCAGCAGTTGTGGCTGCAGGCTCAGTGGAACTCTTTCCATGTTCCCTGGTGAAAGGGTAACCCCACTGGGAACCAGGACCTCTAATCCAGCAGAACCTAAGTTGTAGGAACGGGGAGCACAAATATGAAGTGAGTTATCAGGAGTGGTGGTGAAAGGGGCCAATTTTACTTCCGTCCCTTCATCCCTAGACCAATATATTTTAGCTATTGGGGTGCAGAACCAATATATCAGCACAGTGCATCTGAGGGAACTCCCCAACCTGGAGGGTTTCATGTCTGAATTGCTGTCTTATCTGAATCTTTAATAGGCCATCTACTACTACTACTTCTGGATGAATACACTTAAGGTAGGACAAGTGAACTCTGAGGTCAGGTACCCTTCCTGCTTCTGGATGAATATACTTATGGTAGGACAAGTGGACTCTGAGGTTAGGTACCCTTCCTGTTGACATATATCCTTTGCTGCAGACTGTGTCCTGTCATCAAAGGCAATGCTATTTGGGCTCCCATGGAGGTAAATCGAATTCTAAAAGTCCTCAGATGATGGGCAGGGAAGGCAAACACACATAGAGAAGGTTTCATTTTTGATCTCTCCAGAGTGAAATGTCTCAAGACATGGAGAGTGGCACTAACAGCTAAAATTCTACCTAAGCTGTGAGATTGCATCTAATTTAAGCTTTGTGCTTAATTGATTAACTTGATTATTGTTTCATAACTATTGAATGCCCACGGTTTAAGCTTCTAAATTTTATGGAGCTCCACTCCATAACACTGAAGCTCCAGTGGTGAGACAAGTCCACTCATGGAATTTCTGTATTTTTGAGGATGCTGCTTTTACATAAAGTCACCCTAGGACATTGAAGATTTGATAAGCATACAACAAAGAATTTGTTTTATTGTCTGGTGGAACTAATTAAATGTATGGATGGACAAACGAGTCCAATCAGTGTGTGCCTCTAATTCATCCAGGAAATCCCAAGAGAATGAGATCTGCTTCTATTGATGTCTTAATTGCTATAAGTCACCCTGGCTTTCCCAGATCTAGGTAAATAAAAATCATAATATAGGGCCTCCCTGGTGGCGCAGTGGTTGAGAGTCCGCCTGCCGATGCAGGGGATACGGGTTCGTGCCCCGGTCTGGGAGGATCCCATATGCCGCGGAGCGGCTGGGCCCGTGAGCTATGGCCGCTGGGCCTGCGCGTCTGGAGCCTGTGCTCCGCAACGGGAGAGGCCACAGCAGTGAGAGGCCCGCGTACCGCAAAAAAAAAAAAAAAAAAAAAAAAATCATAATATACACTTTTGGGGGGCATGTTGTCCTTAGACTGGTGATCCAGAATTCATTTTTTTTGTATTCAGGAAGGAATTCATATTTCTATATCTAAAAATATTGAAAAACTTAGTGTTAAGAGGACTCATTCTATGCTGGCTCTATTGCCTCCCAGAGACCCGCATATGGGCAGGCATATACACATTCCTTTCACATGGGAAGAGAATTGGGGGCTGATATAAAGATATACAAGACCAGCTAGGTAGTTCCTTCCTGCATTTATTTTTGGGGGACTGATGTATGAAAATTCTCTAAGTCCAGAAGCTCCACGCTTCAGTGTGATCACACTGAGGCCTTTAGAGTAGAAGGTGAGGCTAGGCTAACAGAGATGCTGCAGTGGCATTTCTGCTGGCTGCCTTGCTTCAAACCAAATAAATTAACCTCTTTGTGCCCCAGATTCCTCATCTATAAAATGCCGATGGTAATGGGAACCTTTTTCATGAGGTGGTCATAAGGACTAAATAAATTGATACATGTGAAGTATTTAGAATACTACCTGCCTCATCATAGGCATTCAGTGTCAGCTGCCATCATCATCACCATCATCATCTTTATCTCATGTGTATCCTCCTGGGTATAAAAGTAAATTGAACTTCAATAAGCATGACCCCATTAACTTGTACTCCAACAAACTGAGGGAGTTCAGATGGCCTAAACTGATGAAGATTTCCAATAACTGACTTTTATAATTATTCACTAATTTTCCTGTATACCTTTCTTGATCCTATGTCTGAGAGAAGGTGTTTTGGGTCGAATTGTGTCCTCAGAGAGAGATGTTGAAGTCCTAACAACTTGTACCTCAGGGTGTAATATTATTTGGAAATAGGGTCACATCATTGCAGATGTAGTTAGTTCAGATGACATTGTACTGGAGTAAGGTTGGCCCCTAATCCAATATGACTATGTCCTTGTAAGTAGAGGGAAATTTGGAATAGGGATGCACAGAGGGAAGATGATATGAAGATGACCACATGATGATGGAGACAGAGATTGGAATGGTGATCTCCAAGCAAAGAATGCCAAGGATTGCTGGCAAATACCAGAAGCTGGAAGAGTCATGGAATGATTTTCTTCCACATTTCAGAGGGAGCATGACCCTGCCGATATTCCAGTTTTGGACTTCTGGCCTCCAGAACTGTGAGACAATAAATTTCTGTGGTTTTAAGTCACCTGTTACTTTGTTATGATAGTCCTAGGAACCTAATACAGAAGAGGATGGAAAAAATTACTGCTGAGGAGATAACAGCACTCAGTCTGAACCAATCAGGTCACTGGAAGCTTAGGGTGACATTCAAATGTCGAAGTTGTTACTTTGTTTTCTCTGAAGGTTTTGACAAAAATCCCACCAATCTGGTCTTCTTTTTCTTATTCTAATCGATTAACAAGATCTGCTTTTTAGGGCAAAATTTTCCTTACTGTTTTATTAGTGGTAGGCTATGAACATATTCTTTCCTATCAGACACTTGAACAGACCTCCTCAAATTTTGTGCCATGTTCATTTGTTCATTCATTCATTCATTCATTCACTCTTCTTTTGCACCAGAGCACAGTGCTGAAGTAACAAGCAGCCTCATTTAGATTGCCCCAGTCACAACCACTCCAGCTCCTGTGGTGTTTTCAAAAGAAGTATCTGGTCTTTTGTGATTCTCCCACCATTGTTCTTCCCTCTCTTCCTTTACCCAACTTCAATACCATTTGATTATTTTCAGTGCAAAAGCAGCCCCTCTTTGTGCTGCCTGCATCAACTAGATCCCCCTGTACATTTATACAACTTAATTTTACCTAGTTCTAAAAATAGCTATTGGGCACATATCATTTGTCAGAGCCAGTCTAATCTTTCCACAGTTAGCATCTCAGATTCCGGGTGGCCAAGATTTGTTTTCAAATATTTTTCTTTTCCTGATGACCTGGAAAATCCTTCCACAATTACAAAGTCCTATTTTCACTTTGAACAAATGACCATACAGTCAAATTCAAGATTTCATAGATGCTTAACCTGAAAGCAATGGAGGCGGAGTTTATGAAAGTATCTTTAACTCATTATCATTAGCTAATTCTCTTGACTTATGTTTACTCCTCTCAAGTTCTATAGGATGATAAGGTTTTTGTCCAAATCAGCATGCACATTTTTCTTGAGGTAGTTTTCATGACTATTCCCCAAAACACATTGTTCAGAAAATCTGTAGTAAAGCATTACATTTATTACATTTGTAGTAAAGCATTACATTCTTATCTATAAGAATGAGTGATCACTTGTCCTCCTGATTTCATGGTGTGTAATGTATATTAAATACAAAAGTAGCTTTAAAAATATAGTATGCTTTTTTCAGAGGTCTCAAGGGCATGAACAAGGGCATGAGCCTATGCATCAAGAAGGATCCAGCTTTGTATATTTTTAAAGAGCTATTAGAGTAGCTGTAGTTCCTTCTGCTCCTTGATTAAATCTTGATTAAATCTTGATTAAAATCAGCACTGCAGTTGTAGGATGGGAAGCAGTCTTCTCCCTACTTTCCCTGTTGTAGGTAACATCACTTGATTGCTTGAGACAGTTAAAGGTGCTTTGGTAGTAAAAGGACAGCAAGATTAATAGGCAGGCATTTCCATAGTAACAGCAAAGCACTCTGGGAGACACAGCCACTTGGGGGTGGAGCTGCACATGCCAGGATTTCGGCTCCCATGGCAACAGCAGAGTGTGGAGTGGGGAACGAACACACTACAAAACTTAGCAAAGGTCCATTTAGAGAAGACAATGTATAATCAGAGTTGTCCATCTATTTTAAAATTCAAAGTTAAATAAATCAAATTTGAGACCACAAGCTGATGCAAAACATTTAAAATACACTGTACATCCACTGAAAATTTCTGAAGCATAAGCACAAATAGTTTAAGAACTATCCAATTGTGACAACTTGTTAGTTTAAAAAAATCCAATTACCAAGATTTTTGTCCCAGAGTAGTTGCAGAAAATTACACAATTAGAGCAATTTTTCTCAGCTGCTCCACTACAGAAAACGAAAGTAATTATACAAAAATAGTGTAAAATAGTGTTCACAACTGCAAGATAGATTTTTGCTTTCTTTAGAAGAAATTCTGTTTCTCTGTAGGTAACCATCTCAACCAAAAGTTGAAGAGAGACAGAAATAAAAAGAGAAAGGAGTAGCTAAAAGGAGAAGACCAGAGCAAAAGATGAGTGAAATACTATAAGACTCAGGAGAAGCTGAAAAGAATTCAGAAAGACCTAAGAACCCAGCGTTCCAATCAAAACAAGTTTAACACAAATCGTATTCTTCCTGCTTTTATTAACATCAGAATTAAAGTTTTTGAAGGTCTCCTTTGTGCTACACAAAATTACAGTGTATCCACTTAGGAATAGGCATTATTTTTTTAACCTGGCTTCTTGAGTCAAGTCTACACAGCCAGTGAAATAGAAGGTTGGAAATTATCTGGTGAAGTGGGGATGGGTTAGTTACTCCTCAAGGGCATTAAGGTAAGTCTGTATGTTTATATCTTCTGTTTACTAAGAATACTTACTACCTGGAAGTATTTACTGAGATTTTACTCAGTGTTCACTCTGAACTTGGAAAATAGATATTAATAAATCAACCAGTTTCCTGCTCTGGGTTGCCTATGCTGTAACTGTGCCTTGTGCCCAGTAGGATTTGGATGCCAAAATGTCATTTAAGCATATGAAGGATCTGGCTGCAGTGTCTCAGAGAAGTGTGATGCTTGTTTGGTAAACATGAGACATCCATATCCTACATCTGGAAAAGAAGGTTTACTACCAGGATCATCTATGGGATTGCTTGCCAAGTATCAGATTGAACTGATTACCCAGGATTTGGGGATTTGGGACTCGGAGCTGAGTCAGTCTCTCACTGGTGACTGAAGCTGTAAGATGTAAGACTTTTGCAGCTATTAGTGACCATGTTTTTTGTTATGTGGCTAAAGACTTAAGAGGGAAGAATAAAGGCACCAGAGAAAAGCAGAGACAAGAAGTAGAGACCTGATTTAGATGGTGTTCAAACCTCGCCTCCCCCCAGTCCAGTTGTTTCTAAAGTCCAGCACAATCTGTATTTCCTGTGACTTGATGTTATCTGCCCAGAAAAGTCTCCCACTTCCCTCTTTTTTTTTTTTTTTTTGGCTCAGGCTATCTCAAGCTGGGTTTCTATCTCTTTCAACTCAGTCTTATCTAATTTAACAGCTGAATTCTGTTACCTATTGCTGTGACCAGTTACCACAAATGTAGTGCTTTAAAACAACATACGTTTATCATCTTACAGTTTCTGTGGGTCAGGAATCCAGGTACAGCTTTGCTGGTTTCTTTGCTCAGGGTCTCGCAAAGTTGTAATCATGGTATTGGCTAGGGCTGAGTTCTTTTCTAGAACTCAGGGTCTTAAATGGTTGTTGGCAGCTTAGTGATTGTTGGCAGTTTTTGGTTCCTTGTGATTGTAGAACTGAGGCCGGGTTTTCTTGCTGATTGCCATCTGGGGCCATCTGAGCTCCCAGAGGCCACCTGCAGTTTCTTACCATGTGGCCCTCTCACAACGTGGCAGCTTACTTCTTCAAGTCCTGTAGGGGAATCTCTCAGAGGAAGATTGAGTCTTTTATAATGTAATCTACTGAAGGGAGTGGCTATCCCATCACCTTTACCATATTCTATTGATGAGAAGACATAGGTCTGCCTACAGGGGATTATGTAAGGGAATGACTCATGGTGGGGGGGGATGACTTTAGGGTGTGTTTACCACAGAACTATTAATGTAGCTGATGATATATACAGTGATGATGGTACATGACTGAGATTGAGTGATAAGGCAATAAAGAAGTATTTTATAACAAGAATGGTTACGTTGATGTCTGACATTCTTCTAACCAACATATTGGCAAGAAACTTCAGATGGCTGCAATGTAGGAAAGAAAATCTGTCCAAATATAGAGAATTATAAATACATATGTCCATTCACTGAACACTGTGTCTGTGAGAATCACTATGTTGTTCAGTATATAATAGTAGTAGGTTATTCTTTTATATTGCTGTATAGTATTCTGTTGCATGGCTGTACCACACTTATCTATCTGTTCTACTGTTGATGGATGCTTACTTTGTTTCTAGTTTTTGGCTCTTATGAATACTGCTGCTGTGAATGCCTGTGTGTGTTTTGGTACACCTATGCATTTTCTCAATTTGATAATAAGTTATTTAAAAATCTATAGTAAACATAATGGTGAAATATCAAAAGCTTCTCTGAGATCAGAAATGAGATAAGGATATATAGTATCACTTCTTTTAGACATTTTACTAGAGATTCTAGTCAATACAAATGCCTGGAAAAAGATTTAAAGGTAAACTGATGAGAGGGAAAAAAAAAACTATCATTTTCAAACTACATAATTTGTAAGCATAAAAATAGATAAACTTACAATTAATAAGTGTATTTACTAAGATCAATATATACAAGTTATATATATGTAGTATATATGCTGGCAACAATTAATTTTAATTAAAAATTATATAATTTATACTAAAATACAAATATTAAATGCTAGAAATGAGTCAAATAAAGGATATAAGATTTCTACACAGATAAAAACTACTAAATATACTGAGATAAACTAAATAAGACCTATATAAATTCAGAGATATGCCATCTTTGTGGGTTTGAAGAATCAATATTGGTAAGATATCGGCTCTCACTATATTGACCTACAGATCCAGTACAAGCCCTATCAGAATCCTGGGATGTTTGGTTTGAAGAACTTGACAAAGTGATTCTAAAGTTTATATGAAAATCCAAAGAGTCAAGAATAGCAAAGACATACTTGACACTACACAAAGTTGGAGGACATGTACTATTAGATGTCAAGACATATTATGAAACAGTAATTAAGTGTGGTAATGGCATGAGGATGGACACATAGACCAAAAGAAGAGAATATAGAGCTCAGAAATATACCACATACAGTCACCTGATTTAAAACAAAGGTATCACTGCAATTCAGGGGAAGAAAAGAATGTCTTAGCAATAAAGGATGTTGAGGAAGTGGATGTTCGTGAGGGGAAAATATGAAAATTGACCTCTTCCTCATACAGTGCACAGAAATTTGAGGGGAATCACAGATTTGAAAGCTTAACAATTAAGCTTTTTTTTTTTTTTTTTGCGGTATGCGGGCCTCTCACTGTTGTGGCCTCTCCCGTTGCAGAGCACAGGCTCCGGATGCGCAGGCTCAGTGGCCATGGCTCACGGGCCTAGCCGCTCCGCGGCATGTGGGATCTTCCCAGACCGGGACATAAACCCGTGTCCCCTGCATTGGCAGGCGGACTCTCAACCACTGCACCACCAGGGAAGCCCAACAATTAAGCTTTTATAAGAACACATAGGAGAACATGGTCTTAGGGGTAGGCAAAGATTTCTTAGAATAAAATGCATTAATAAGAGAAAAACATGGGTAAATTGGATTTCATTAATGTTTTATTAAAACATTAAAATAAGTTCATTAAGAACTTATGTTCATCAAAAGGCATCTTGGAAACACAAAAAAGCAAACCAAAGAATATAAGAAGATAACTGAAATACATATATACAACAAATGACTTGTTTCTAGAATATAAAAAGAGCTCTTACAAATAAATGAGGAAAAGACAGGTAATCCAATAGGAAAATGAGAAAGGACTTGAATAGGCACTTCATAAAAGAGATACCTAAATGGCTAATGAGATATGAAAAGGTGCTTAATGTTACAAATTTAAAAAGTGTTTAACATAATTACAAATGAAAAACATAAAACTACTACACATTCATCAGAAATGCTAAAACAAAGCAAAACGAACTAATAAGCAGGGAAAAGAACCACTGACAGTCGAAGTATTGTTGAGGCTGTAGAGCAACTGGAACTTTTATACACTGCTCGTGGGAGTGTAAAGTGGCACACACACTTGGAAATCTACTGAGCAGTATTTAATAAAATTGCACATACACATACCCAATGACATACCCAATGACCCAGAAATTTCATGCATAGGAATAAATAATAAAATACATACATATGCATACTGAAGTATTTTGAATTAAACTGATTGTTTGTTTTTACCCATCAAATGGATCATCCATTTGATGATCCATTTCTTGTCAATAGACAAGAACTAATACACAGTTCTTGTCTATTGGAGGTTGTGCCATTGGAACGGTTCCAAGTAATAAAAGGAACTAGTGCAGGAAGTGCTGTCCTCTCCAGGTACTACTGAGACTCCCCAGGGATGCTCTCATATTCCAGTGAGGAGCTCTGGCTGTTGCATGGCACAGTCTAGGGGAGCTGCAACTCCATAGCGTTAGGAGCTACAGTACCACAGGGTGCTTCTCTGGGGCTAGATACACCTCTGCCCCATTACTTGGATGTTACCATTGCTGCCAGCTGGACACCACTGGAGCTGGAAATCTGCATGTCTTTGGAAACGGATTTCACTTGCTATGTCTCAAGGCTGATGGTTCTTACTGCTTTATTTGCAAACTGGGAAGAAAAATATTCCCTATGTACTATGCTCAGTTGTAGGAAATCCCACATCAAGGCTTCTTGAATCCCCCAAATTTTAGGGATTAATATAATAGTTCTGTAAACTTATAGCCCCTTTCTGACGGTGTGCATCCAAGCCTCCAGGTGAGCTGGAGTGAGCTCCTGTATCAGCCATTGTGCTTTCTTGGAAGTGCCACTCACGGTTGGCAATCAGGAGCTATTGCTGAGTCTAACTTTGCTTCTTCCCCCATGGTAAAGTCTCTCAGGACAGTTCCTTTCTCCTGGTCTTCACTGGAATAGCCCAGACACATTTATATGAGTCTGATCTGCAATGATGGACTGGGTCAAGTCTTTTTTTCAATGGAGTCTCCTTAGCAACTCTATGAATCAGGAGATGTGTATAGGTATGCCTATAATATTGAAAAATTTACATCATTCAAAGGTTAAAAGTAGATAATTTTGCTACAGAACACACCATGTTTTCTATAGAATGTAACCTCTGCCTAATTGACTTCTGGCCACGAAACACACACCATTAGCAGAACCAGGCCCTGGAAAGAAATAATCCACCTTAGTTATTCCAAGTGGGTGTGTGTTGATAGTGGTGGATAAATCCACTTAGTTTAGTGCCTGTTGCTTGCCAATGATTCTGAATAATCTGAGTGAAACTGCACATGTCAGATTGGGACTTGAACCCAGGTGTGTCTCAGATTGGGACTTGAACCCACAATCTGTGTCTTAGGAGGAGACTTGAACCACCCAATCTCCCAGCTGAAATTGCACACCTGGTCTCAAGACTTAATGAAGCTCAGGTTCTCTATGTCTCAGCACAGAAGGAATTCAGCAAGAGGCAAAGTGATAGGCAAAGAAGTAGATTTATTGATAAAAGACGCTTGTGAAGGATATAAGCCGGCAGGCAAGAGGGCTCTGCCCCAAGAACTAAGTTGGAAAGCAGGTTTATTTAGAGAGATACACATTCCACAGACAGAACTTGGTCTGTCTCAGAAAGTGAGAGTGTGCCCAAATATGGGGTGGTTAGTTTTTATGGGCTGGGTAATTCCATAGGCTAACGAGTGGGAGGATTATTCCAACTATTTTGGGGATGGAGCAGGGATTTCCAGGAATTGGACCCCACTTTTTGGCCTTTTATGGTCGGCCTCAGAACTGTCAGGGTGCCTGTGGGTGTGTCGTTTAGATGCTAATGTATTACAATGAGCGTATAATGAGGCTCAGGGTCTAGTGGAAGTGAAATCTTCTGCCATCTTAGGTTCAATCGGTCCTAACCAGTTTTTGTAGTATCCACAACAGATTATCATTCTTTTAAAGGTTGTGCCCTGCTCCCTTTCTCCTGTTTCATGAGGAATAAAGAAGTAGGAGAGGTAGATCAAGAGCCAAAGTATTACCACTATTACTGATAGAAATCAGAGGCGAGAGTGACTTTATTACCAGACCAGTTTCATTTTGCTCAACCTCCAGCAAGTCAAAACGCTGAGATGCTGAGATTTGCAGCAAAGAGAGGGTTTACTCACAAGATGCTGTGGTTTACAGCAAAGAGGGTTTGTTTACTCACAAGACACTGAGGTCTGTAGCAAAGAGAAGGTTTATTCACAAATCAGCCAAGTGAGGAGATGGAAAAACAATTTTCAGATATACTTCCCCAAAAGCAAAGGCCTGGGGGTATTTATGGGGTAAGGGGGAACTTGGGGTACTTATGGGAAAACAAAGCAGTGGGGTGGTTTGAAGCATGGGGAAAGGTGATTGGAAAAAGGTGCGGTAATTGGGTAATTGTTCAGCTGCAGGTGCAACTAAGCTTATAGGCCTTTGCAAATTCAAAAATTGAGGTGTTTAGCAGGATATAGGGTGGAGTTTTTGGCCCTCTGACATCATAAGGTCACCTAGCGGGCACTTGCGCATGCTCAGTTGGAGGGTTGGTGATCCTATCCAGTCTTAACCAGCTCGGCTCGCACTAGACACAGCTAACTCCAAGTTCCTGGAAAACAACTCGGGCAAACATATTGTTTAGGCTACGAGCAACTGGGAGGACAGGCAAGTCTTTTGTAGCAATAATTAAAACAACCTTGATGAGTGAAGGCAGATGGAATAGATTTGACTGATTGCCCACAGTTTCAACTTTATGTCTGTTAGACAAGGCTGATAGGTAGATTTCTCCACGCAGTCACTGGAACCCTGGGTTGGGGCAGACTAAAGGGAGGAATGGCATTGCTGAATGAAGCATGCCTGGCTTTCCTTCCAAATGGGTCACCCCATGAAGTACTGCCCCCCGCCGACCCCAACTAGGTGGTGTGAATGAAGGGCCATGGAGAGCCTGGTGTGTGTTTAGGAAGAACCCCTCCTCGTGGATCCTGGGAGGGGAAATAGCCTTTTCGTCTAAAACTCACCTGCGGGTTTGAGGCTGGCAGGGTTGTTATTAGCCTGTCCTACTTCCAGTTGTGTATGCTCATGTTTGCTTTTCTACCTTATTGGCAGCTTCCTAGATTCAGTTCCCTATTCAGGGCCTGAGCAGTTCATTCTCTTCCTTCATAATCATGAAGTGCTCAGTTGTTTTAAATGTGTTTTGACGCTGGTAGACAACATCTTCCCCTCCAAATATTTTCTACCTCAGTGACTCTGGGGAGAAAACTTCCCATTTAGGACCGAGCTCCACAGTGGAGGATGTAGTGAAGTGGATTAGCAAGAAACCTGCAGGGCCCTAAGTAACTACACTCCACTTCAAAGGCCATTTGCCCACTAAGCCCTCCTTTTGCTCATGGCCTTGTATCTAAAGATTATGCTCCCTTAGAATATTCTGACGTGGCTACTGAAGAATCTTGTGAAGTCAAGACACAAAGAACCATTCTGTTCTCAGAAATGCCTACATTTATACTACTGAGAGTCTCGCACTTATATCTCCGGCTCGCTATCCTGCTGATTTCAATCTGGTGGGACTGCCACATGTCTTTGTGCTCTGTACCGCACATGTGCATATGGTGCATGCTAAATATAAATGCTGTTTGGCAGGATCCCTTTTTCTCTTCCTTTGTTTCTGAAAATGTAGTGAAGAAAATGTGTAATGTGTGTCCTCTCCAAAATGAGAGACTTTCAGGAAGTAGAATTATCTTGACAACAAGCCATTACATTTTACATATCGTTTCAGCATGCGGCAGTAGTGGCAGCAGTGACTGTCCACTGCTTTGTTTGGTCAGATTGGGCTGCTGAGGGTCAAACTGACTCTCTCTTTGACAGAGTTTAGGCGGCTTCCTGCCTTGCTGGACCGTTTGTCCGAGCTTCCAGCGGCTGGTTTCCAGATCCCTCTACTCGTGTACTAGTCAGATTAGGTCAGTTTTTAGGCTGTAATAACAAACAACCCAATATATATTTATTTCTTAATCATGCCGGGTGTCCAGTGTCAGTTGGCAGAGGGTCTCTGCTCATTGCAGTCACCCAGGCTCAAGCTGATGGAAGTTTTGTCTTGAAATGTGTCCCCACTATCACTGCAGTCATGGGGCAGTAATGTGGCAAGTCATATTCTGGCTGTAAGAGCTTCTTCTGGAAGTGTCACTTCTCTCACTTTATTGGACAGAGCAAGTTCCATGCTAAGCCTGACTTCAGCAAAGAGCAGGGAAGTATATCCCACAGGCCCCTGAAAGGCAGAGAGCTATAAGTATTTTGCTACTGGCACTGATGACCACTACATCTCCTGCCAGAAATATGAAAAGAGTGGACAATTACAGTTGTTGAGGTGCCTAGGAACTTTCTGACTGCACCAGTGGTGCTGTTGAGGGAAGAGAGAAAGACACCACAGGGCTAAAGCTATTCTATAAAGGTATCTCATAGAAATAGCATAAAACAGTGCTTAGATATTTGAAGAAGTATCATAGCTTAAAGAAATTTGCATTAGGCATAGAAAGGTGAAAGAAACAGAGGCACGCTCCACTTTCAGTTTCTGGAGTCAGGCTGAAGCCACACACACACAGTGTCACATCCAGAATGGAAGAAATGTGAAAACTGGAAAAATGTTGCTGGAGACTTTCAGGGGCTGACCTGCCTCCTGCTCCTTCGGCCAGGCTTCCCGGCATCCCTGTGGGCTCTGCTCCTGCCGGTCAAGCCTGCTCCGACTTCTTTTGCTGGTGACGGGGACCTGCACAAAGCTGTGATTGCAGGGAATGTGGTTTGTTAGCTCTTAAGGACTGTGGAAAGTCCCAGAGCCACTTAGCAGGTGAGGAATCGTGACTGTGTCTATGCCAACTTCGAGGGCCTAACATCTCTGGACTGATTGCAGTGAGCATAGGAAAAACCTGAAGGAGGATTTCGGATTCAGACAGCAGTCGAGAGGGCTGTGGCTAGTGACACTGATGATAGCTGGCAGGGGGATGCTTGCGGGCAGCAGCCGGCTGGTTCCTTCTCATCGCCCGCCCCAGACAGGTCACTTCATGTATCAACGGAGGAGAGCTGAAGAGAAGAGCAGTGGGCTCTCGAGAGAAACCGAGGAGAGGTAGCAAGACTGAGTCCAGGACTGCTTGGCGTGACTTGCATCTCAGCAATTTTTAGCAGGACTCTGCTAATGAATGTGGAACCGAGGGACTGGCAGCTCCATTTTCTCTGGTATTAACATTTTTTTACTTTATTTTAATGAGGAAAATGAGATTCTTCTCAGTTTCCTATCACTGAACCCGGTTTGGGAGGGTATGACATTTAACAACAGTGCTTTGAAAAATATTAAGCATTGTACAAATACAAGGAATTGTTGCTGTTATTAATCTGATGAAATGCACATGCAGCTTCGAATCAGCCTTAATATTGAGGGGATATTTAAAGGATTAGGAGGGACTCTGTAACTCCTGAGTAGCAAGTCAGGGTGGCCTTCGTAAGAAGGGCCAGCTAATCTGGCCATATTAAATCCATTTTTAGAAGCCAAATACCCAAACTCTGAGTCAATAAACGGCAAACGCAGACATAGACCATATAACTTGATCATCTCACATCACATGCAACACTCTCATAAATTATAAAATATGTCAGGCGATTAATTCTAATTTGAGGCCGTAACTTGATTATCTTCTAGGTGAAAAGAGGAAATGGCTTTGGGCAGGAGAAGTGGTTCCAGATTTCTCAATATGTAGGTGTAGCCAAACTGAAGTTGGAGGGTGGAACTGCTGTTATATGGTGGACTTGGGGATGACTCCAGATAATTCAGGAGAAAAAGATGTAGGTGCCCTTAAATTAGCCTCCAAAGGCTTTGAGAAACTGCAGTTAGGCCTTACTAATTTGTATGATTTGGGAGTTAAGGTTAGTAAGAACTAGTGAAAACTTGAATTACAGCCGCTTTGAAAGACATCCACTTGTGGTTTTTTTTTTGTTTGTTTTTGTTTTTTTTTGTGTGTGTGGTACGCGGGCCTCTCACTGTTGTGGCCTCTCCCGTTGCGGAGCACAGGCTCCGGATGCGCAAGCTCAGCGGCCATGACTCACGGGCTCAGCCGCTCCGCGGCATGTGGGATCCTCCCGGACCGGGGCACGAACCCGTATCCCCTGCATCGGCAGGCGGACTCTCAACCACTGCGCCACCAGGGAAGCCTGTGTTGTTTTTTAAGTATAAAGAAATGGAAGTCTAATGGGTAGGAAAGTGGGGCCGAATACATGTCCATCCGAGCCTGCTCAGTTATTCTAATTGTTGTCTGCATGCGAACGGTACTACTTTAAAGCAGTTCATTCTTATAACAGGTCTACTGTTTGCCTTTCATTTTTAAAAAATATTAATTCATTTAGAAAGTCCTTTTTATTGTTCAGAAGAAAATTTCAGCCATATTGAGGAGGATATACCCCTAATTTTTGCTGTGCTTATACAGATAGGAGCCATCAGGAGGCCAAAACATCTGTCTGCACTGTCCCCAGAGTCCTACTTTTCTCACTGTTCCACGTGCACCAGGCAGAGGCTGCACAGCCTTTGGAGGAATTCAACTCTATCCACTATTCTGGATAATAAAGCTAGATATTGATTTGCTAAACAAATACCTCATAACTATCGAAATCTTTTATATACCGTACATTGCTTCCTCACCTGATGAGTCAATCAGCAGTTGCAGTTCTAGGCGACAAGGTTGAGTAGATAACGCTCTCATTGATATAATCCTTATCCTTTCAGTTTCAGCCGCCCTGCTTGGCCCTTCATTCCCCTCTGCATGCTCTCTACTTTCTCTCAAGCAAGTGTACAGCAAGACTTCAAGCCCACCAAGGGCATAGCTTGTGAGTGTTTAGTCATCTCTGTAATCACATGGTCCTGTATGTAGAGTGTCTGGGACATAGTAATGCCTCAGGACATGATCACTGCAAGAGTGAATCAGTGCATCTGTTAGCTAGTAGGGCTGATAAATTCACATTAAGTGGTAAATACTGATACTAGATTTCATGTGTTGACCATTATAATAGGCAGTAATCCTTAAATTCATAGGATTGAGTTCTGTTTTGGATTTTAGACCCTGGAACAGAAGGGTGAATACCTTCACCCTGAGTGGGTGATTGAGAACTCTGCTCACCTGGGTACAGGCTTTCTCTAAAAATAACATTATAGCAGGAAATACTGCTGCTAGTTATTAATGTTACTGAGCAAGGGCTGTGTTCCTGTGCATAGAAAGCTAAACTCTGTCAGTGGGTGTTTGCAGCAAAGTAAGGGGTTTATATGCAGGGTGCGAAGCAAGGAGAATGGGCGGCTCATGCCCAAAAGACCTGGACTCCGTGATGGATTTTTAGGCAAGGGTTTTTAAAGACAGTGCTAGGGGAGAGGGTCGTATGCTGCTTGATCAGCTCGTGGACCTCTTCTCATTGGTGGGTGATGAGGTAACAGAGTGATGTTTCTGGAATTTCAACCTTCTGGTTCCAACCAGCCTGGGGTTCACATGCTTGTGCTCAGCTTGTAGTCAACACCCTCCACCTGGGTGGGGGTTTTAGTTTTTACAGAACAGCTCAAAGATATGCATCAACTCAAAGATGTGTATCAGGTTGTTATGTATATTCCTTCAGGAGTAAATAGGAGCCCTGTGACTCTATTGTCCTAATCATTAACTGCTTGAGTCTGCTCTTTGGAACTCGGGGAAGGCCAAGGAGAGTGAAGCCTTTTTTTCCCCTACAGACAAGAAACGGGGGACACAGGGGATTTTGTACCTAGGACGGCCCCACAGGGTCCTGCTTGGTTTCAACCCCCCTTTTCTTTGATACTGGTCAATCCTAAGGGGAACAGTGGTGGGACAGGAAAGGGATAGGAAGGGTTTAGATAGAGAGATTAATCGTAAACTCAGCAGGGGAATTCAGTTTTAGGGGGACTAAGTTTCAATAAGCACCTACTGTGTGCCAAATAGTAATGTACCAAAATTTATTTTATGTGGTCATCACAGTAGCTACTTGAAGTGGTCATTATCTTTCTCTTCTAAATGGGGAAATGTATGCTGAGGAAAGCCAGGTACTTGCCCAAGGCCACACAATGAATCAGTGGGGTTTAAACAACCAGGTTCTGACTGGTTCTAAATCAATGTTCTTTTCACATCACTACTCGACCTATCCTTTCTATAATTGGAACTTAACAACAAGCAATAAATGTTTGTTAAAATGAGCACAGCTTTAGCCTGTTCCATTTGAGATCCCAAGTGGAATTCCAAATATTCTAATTCCACGATAATCATTATCATCAACAACTGCTGTCTATTGGAGCACCTGTTACAAGCAAGGCAGTGAGCTCTTCTAAATCAAGCTGGTGTTCATGCTGACATCATAACACACTGCTGTCCTGGAAATCTGGATTCCATGTAATTTCTTTATCTGTAAATTCTGTTCATTAAGTGTATAATACTTTTCATATGAATAGATTCCAAAATCAGAAACCAATTCTTTTTCAGCCCACATTCAGATGTGGTTATTGTAGCCATACACCATGGTTCTTGCTATCAAAGAATTCATAGTTCACTTAGAGACACAGTATTTATGTTTGTAGATAAATAGACACAAAGTAAATGCATTTATGACATATCCAAATTAGGGATGCAAACAATAAATAACATCAGAGTTTAGCAAACGGAGTGCTTAATGGACTAGAGGGATCAGAGAGGATTTTCATGGTGGGAATGCCACTGAGCTGGGTCTGCAAGGTGGGAACACTTGAAGAAATGTCGGAAAAGGGGAGAATGATGATAGGGATGCAGGTATAACAAAAGACAACGAGCATTTCCTTGTTCCAACATCTGTATTCACTGGATTCACTGGACAGTTTCTACATAATTTTGGCTTCAGACTGGACCACAAAGGGCTTTTTAAAAAAAATAAACAAATTTATTTATTTATTTATTTTTGTCTGCATTGGGTCTTGGTTGCTGCGCGCGGGCTTTCTCTAGTTGCGACGAATGGGGACTTCTCATTGCGCTGGCTTCTTTTGTTGTGGAGCTTGGGCTCTAGCCACGCGGACTTCAGTAGTTGTGAAGTAGTAGTTCTTCGCAGGCTCTAGAGTGCAGGCTCGGTAGTTGTGGCTCATGGGCTTAGTTGCTCCGTGGCATATGGGGTCTTCCCAGGCGAGGGCTCAAACGTGTGTCCCCTACATTGGCAGGCAGAGTCCTTTTTTTTTTTTTAAATTAATTAATTAATTAATTTTTTGCGGTACGTGGGCCTCTCACTGTTGTGGCCTCTCCCATTGCGGAGCACAGGCTCCGGATGTGCAGGCCCAGCGGCCATGGCTCACAGGCCCAGCCGCTTCGCGGCACGTGGGATCCTCCTGGACCGGGGCCCGAACCCGCGTCCCCTGCATCGGCAGGCGGACTCCCAACCACTGCGCCATCAGGGACGCCCCCGGCAGGCAGATTCTTAACCACTGCGCTACCAGGACGGTCCACAGAGGGCTTTTATATGGTGATCCTTGGTGCCTCAAATTCCCTTTGATGTTAAATATTTACACTTGTATATTTGATTTATAAAAAGGAAATAGTTTTTTCTCAGTTGGTGGAATACACAATTGCAGGAGATTGGAGAAGTAAATGCTACAGCTAGCTGGATCAGAGGGCTGGATAGAATTTTCACTAATAATAAATTAGCAAGAATACATCAGTATAAAGAGAATTAAAGGTCATTCTTTAAGCTGAAACTGTTATGAGAATGTACTTTATGATCAGTTTTCTAGCTATCCAAGTATCTGGACTATTCACCAAAATGTTGGTATTTTCTTTTTAAAAGAATTGCCTCTGTACTCCATTTTGCTATGGCTGTGGGGACCTGGCCTGAAATGAGTGTATTATAGTGGCTCCCCCAGGTTTTTTATTCTGTTTTAAATGAAGTACCTTCTATTGGGCAGGATAATACAGGGTACCATGTATTTGGCTATTGATAATAGAGGAGTTTTCCTGGGAGTTCCAGAACCTGTTATTTGAGTCCAGCATTTCTGAATGTTTGCTCCATAGAGCATTAATCTCACAATATATGTCACAACAAATGGGTTCCATGCTCAATTAAGTTTGGGAAATGTCACTTATAAATTTGCAATGCACGGTAGCATATGCACAGACTCTGGTAAGTCCTGTTGCAGAAAAACCTCTTAAACTTTGATTAACTCAGTGTTTCTTAAAGTTACTTGACCACAAGCAATCCCTATTTCCTCCTCCACTTTTTCCCCCACCGAAGACGCCTGTTAGACTCAAGAATTAGGACTCAGGGGACTTCCCTGGTGGCGCAGTAGTTAAGAATCTGCCTGCCAGTGCAGGGCACACGGGTTTGAGCCCTGGTCCAGGAAGATCCCACATGCCACAGAGCAACTAAACCCGTGTGCTGCAGCTACACAGCCTGTGCTCTAGAGCCCACGAGCCACAAATGTTGAGCCCGTGTGCCACAACTACTGAAGCCCTCGTGCCTAGAGCCTGTGTTCCACAACAAGAGAAGCCACCACAGTGAGAAGCCTGTGCACTGCAATGAAGAGTAGCCCCCGCTCGCTGCAACTAGAGAAAGCCCACATGCCGCAACGAAGACCTAATACAGGCAAAAAGAAAAAAAAAGACTCAGGAAGATGGGAGCCACACTAGCTATTTTAAAGGAGAAAATGTAGTATAAGACATTGGCACTAGGTGTTGCAGTACTGAAAAAAACATGACAGAGAACACTAATATATCTCAGAGATAATAACTGCAAGAAGGGAAGAGGTTAGAATTGTCATAACCTAGAAATTTGAAGGAGGGATGCAGCAGAGTGGGGACTGCACCTCTGAGGAGGGGGCATCACCCAACTGCTGCTTTAGTTCAGGACCTGGAAGGCAGAGCTCCCCATATCCAGGGGCTCAGCTAAAGGGGCTTTAGTAAGCTGGGGTTCTACTGCTGTTGCTGATGAGCACGGTGTGATGAGGTTGGTTCTGAAAGTGTGAAAAGAAGCTTAACAAGGAAAACCATTGCTAGAACCAACTTCTGCCTGGGGTGAAGGGTCATAGATGGAGCAAGCCAACAGGGACAACAGCAGACAAACAGGAATGAACAAGTCCCTTCCCCCTCCTCCTGATTTCCAATTTCTCCATTGGCAGGATCTAATATAGAGCCAGCTGACAAAGAAGCAATGTGGCTTACAGAGTCCCCACCCCAGTATAGAAAACTGAGTGTGAAACTCAAATAATAATAGCAGTAATACATAAAATATTACATATTATATAGAATTATATGATGGCTTAGTAATTTAGCTATTCACTGTCTACATACATCCTCCTATACATATTTGAGCTCTTGTACTTTTTCCTGTCAAGAGGCAAGTATACTTCCTATGAATAAAGATGTTCCTATTCTCCCCAAAACAGGTGCTAGAAGTCCTGTCAGTCATTGTCTCCACCTCTGGGAAATGTTAATTTTCCTCAAATTCAGTCATGGACCCATCAGAATATTTTGTAACTAAAGACTAAATTATAAAGTTATTAAACACCAATAATATTTGTATAAAATCATAAGAAAAAGAAGTAGAAGGGGAAAAAATAAATTTGTTTAGAAACATTAAAAATTTGCTGGAAAATTTGTTAGGCAATATTATATTTTTAACTACAACTGCTTACTTCTTTCAAGGTTAACTTAGATATCAAGCTTCTAGATCTTACTTGAGCCCAGTTATTTGTATGATGGAGTAAAGTAGAGAGCTGCCAATTCCCCAGTGGATTTAAGCTGTGTAGATAACCAGTATACAAAATTTATTTAGGCAACACTTTTTTGCCTCATCCTAATTACAGTTATTTTAGCTAGAAATTTCCTCTTGTTAATTAAATGCATTTAAAATCTAGTATTGGCCAGAGTACCTCACAGTTATAAGTTTTCTCATTAATGATTGATCCTGAATCCCAAACTAGAGATTTCCACTGGTGGCACTACTGATACTATTGATATGGAGAACCCTGACAACAGACTTTGCAAAATGGCAGCTGTTGCACTGATTTGGGTGTCATAATGTTGTTTCTTACATCGGCAACAGCTTTTAAAAACGTGAAACATGACCTTTGCAAGCACACCCTAGGTTCCCACAGCATTTTAACTTTATTTGGGGGACTAACAGATGCCTCAGCTTCTTTAGTTAGCAGGCCAGCAACCAAGGAAGTAAGGAGAAAAGATATAATGAGATCGTAGAACTTGGTTTTAGTACCTCACCTGAGAGAATGGTGCTGCCTTTTAAAATTGATCTCAAAGATTGTAGATTGTACAGAGCCCCCTTTCTTAATACACACAGGATAAATAGCACACAGCTCTGTGTCGGCAGTTTCAAGGGTCACAAATCCTAGTCTTTGGGACCTACATAGTGTCTTTTGGAGACAGATGTAAAGTTTTAGGTACAGTCAGGTAAAGTCATCGGTTATATGAATTTCCTGTCAGGAGCTTTAGGTTCCAAAACAACAATGGCTTTTAGATCTTTTGGATAAGGCTGTGGTGCAAACAAAACAAAACAAAACAAACAGACCAAAACAAAAAAATTACTAGGGTGGTGGAGCCTCTAAAATGAGCACTTTATCTGAAAGGTTCTCTGATAGTGTAGACCCACGTAACAGCTGAAATGAATGAGTTTTTAGGAAGGGAGGCAAGAGGACATAGGTGATTGAATACACGTAGAAGCTGGATCTGACTTAGTGCTTTACCCATCAGTTGGTTCAGAATTTTTGGAGCTGGATTTTTAATTACTTTCCCCTGGATTGGGAAGTCCTAATCTGAGTTTAGAGGCCTCATATTCTGGGGAAATTTCTAGCTCTTTTCTTCCAGTGTAACCTCAGGTCACTTGATCTTCCCTGGCTTAGATCAATACCCACTGAGGACCCAACTTGAGGGACCAGTGCTTGCGGTGGCTCATTGTCCACAGGGGTAGTGTGTCCATAGCCTGAAGTAATCTGTCTCCTAACTCATGCTTGAGTCTCACAGAGCTGGGGGTTGCTTGCTTAGTAAATAGCCATTGTAGCATGTGTTTTAGCCTCTAGCCTCAGGATTCTGTTTCTGTCACTTTAGACTCTAGTGCAGGGATTGCATGTGTCAGATCCAGTACCCCTTGTAAAAAGTCTGGAATGAAATTAAACCTGAGTTAGGGATGGAGTATTTAGCATTGTGCCTGCCACACAATAGGTGCTTGCTTAATAAGTATTGCTACTGCAGGGCACAGATTAGCTGTGATAAATGGCTAACAATCTAGAATAATCAGAAAGATCTGCAACCCACCAGACTCTTGTCATAGTTCATAGCTGGTGGCCAGGGTGTTGTTTGAACATCCAGAGTTGGACAGAAGTTCTGTATCACAGGTCCCTTTCAGCTTTCCTGCCATTGATTGTTCGTAGTGAGTTCTTATCATCATTGAGCCACTTTCTCAGCCACCACACCAAAGTGTTTTTGGTCCTCTCATATTTTTTTTATGTTCTTGGAGATTTCAGGCTGGCAGAACAAATTGGAGAGAGAAAGTGTAAGCTGATTTTTTTGAAACTGGGATCTCTCATTTTGAGAACTATTTCAGGCTTCATTCTTCAATCATAAGTCTCTTCGGAGGTACTCAGTACTTTGGGCTTGTTCATAAAAGAAACATATTGAAAGAAATGACCTACCCACCTGTGCTCATTCAGCTCACGAGTCTCTGTTTTTCTCTGCTATTTTTTAAACCTTTTTTCACAGCCATGGAATTAACAATGTATTGGGCACCCACTGGCCCTGTGCCTAGCCCTATGCTGGATATTGGAAATACAGTGATGAACAGGACAAAGTCCTTACCTAGTTGAGAGAAACAGACAATGGATGGCCATACATAGTGGTGAGGAATATAAAGTAAATCAACAGGGTGAGGTGACAGAGAGTGATTGTTGGGGATGTGCACGACTTCTGATACAGTGACAGGAAAAAATTCTGAGGAGGTAAAACCTGAGGTGAGATCTGGAGCTTGTGAAGGAACCAGCCATGTGAGGATCAGCAGGTGAAAGCTCCTGCCAGAAGGTAACAAATGCAAAGTCTCCTCCCACTCAACAGACTCCTCGACACATATAAGAAGCTCTTCTATAAGCCCATGTGAGAAGGACGGACGGGAGAAGGCTGGGAAATATCCTTTGGTCACCTGCAAATCCCCACAGATGTAACTGGTGCTTCTTACTAATAGATGTGCTTTAAGTGCTCCATATACAGGCTGGGGACTGGATGATTTCCTTGAAATTTCCCCCCATAGTCAAATTTTTCAAGAACTAAATATAACAAATTGGTAATCTACCCACACATGTTCTTTTGTAGCATCCAAGGACACTACCATAGCATGATGGATAATATTATGAGCTGTCTCTGTTATGTGATGAGTTGTGTTATAAAAATGAAGCAAAAGTTTCATCTTGGTGAAATGCTTAGCAGAGGGAGCAGTATTTCCAGTCTGACTATTTAGGTCATTTTTTTCCACCTGTTTTTCAGCTCTGTTTTTTGCTTCTTGCACAGGTAAGTACAGACAACATATTCTCTTAGAAAGAACATGGATCCCTGCTTGCTTATTACTGCTACGTAAGAGGGAAGGTTGGAGGGGAAGGCGTTCTGACAGCACGCAGGCTAGTGTGAGGGACAGATACTTATGGGGTGTTCTGTGGCTGGTGGAAAGGGATCCAGCAACAGCCACCTTTCCCTTGGCCCCCATCTCCACGCCATGAGGTCTCAAAGACATAGATACAAAAGCCAGGTAAATGCATGATCTTTGTTACTCTTAAGGTGTTCAACCAAAACTGTTATGGTCTCCTGGAGACCTAGACTCAACCACGTGGTAGCCTCTTGCTTCTCATTGCACTTTATTTCTATTCAGCTGTGACAGGGCTATATTTCTAGTCCATTTGCTAAGGCTGGAGGCAGGCTTTTTTGGTTTAGAACATGTCACGTAGGCTGTGGTGGTCTCCTTGGGGCTCTCTTCCTCAGGCCCAAACCCAAGCCTGTGTAGCTTTTACTCTGTTTGTGAGAAAGGTCCAAGCATTGGGGAAAGAGGACGTATTTCTACCTAAGGGCCGGTGTAGAGCTAGTCTAATTTGCTCAGCCCGTGACTCTTCAGGTGGATGACTCCCAGGGGGCGGAGCTTTGCCAGCAGAGGTAGATTCACCCCAGTGCTAATTCAGTTTGAGCTTCAGTTGCTTGAGCTTTTTCTAAATAAATATTCACTTTCATGTCTAATTTCAAACTTGAAATTCTTTATTCTTTTTCTTGGAGTGCTCCCCAAATTGTGTAAGATTTAGGTCCCACAAAGCTGGCGCCTGCTCCTGGATACTGGTGGGGCTGCCACAGGAAGCCACTGAGGGCCAGCCCTTTGAAAACATGCAGGAACTGAGAGGAAGAGTGTCTATGGATGTAAAATTAAAATACTTGCAATGCCAAGGCCAGGGTCTAGTCAGTCCTACTGTAGGGTCCTTTAAAAAGCACAGCATAAGGAAGGGTGACTAGTTGCAAAAATAGAATAGAGAACTTCTGTGTATTGTCCACCCAGATTCCCCAGTTGTTAACATTCTACAACATTTGCTTTATCATTCTCCCCCTCTCCCTCTCTCTCTCTTCCTCTCTCTTTCTTACTCTCTCTCTCTCTCTCTCTCTCCCCCTTTTTCCCCCTCATCCATTCAAGTGTGGGTAGCAGACAAATGGCCCCTAAGCACCTAAGTATATATTTATTAAACAAAAGACATCCTCTAATAAAGCTACAATGTACCCATCAAAATCAGGCAATTAACACTGATTTTATGCCAATATATTATTCAGAGATTTCATTAAAATTTTACCCATTTTCACAGTAATGTTCTTCTCAGGTTGAGAATCCAAACCACAATCATATATTGCATTTAGTCATCATTTCTTTTCAGTTTATTTCAATTTGGGACAGTTCTTCTGTCTTTCTTTACCCTTCAAGGCCTTTGTAATTTTCGTGTCTAAGCCAGTTACTTTGAGAATGTCCCTAAATTTGGGTTTGTCTGATTCTTCCTCAGGATTAGATTCATATAATGAAATTTTTCCCAGGAACACCACAGAAGTGAGAGTATGCACATGATGTTGATTTGTTCTATTACTGAGGATGGTAATTTTTTCACTTGGTTAAGATACTATGTGTCAGATCTTTCTGCTGTAAAATTAATTAGTAAGTGTTTTGTGGGGTGCTACTTTGAGATTATGTAAATATCATGCTCCTCATCAATTTTTCACTCACTGGCTTAAGCATTCATTGATGATTCCTACCTAAATCAGTTATTACCATGAAGATAGCCAAGTAAGTTTTTCTAATTCCATTATTTCTTCTACATTCATTAGTTGACAATCTACTATAAGGTAGACTTTACCCTATTTACTTACATATTTATTTGTATTTGCATGGATCCATGGATTCCTATTTTATTCAGTGTGTTATAATTCTGTACTGTCATTATTTATTTTAATGCTCAATTTGTCCCAGATTTGGCTAGTGGGAACCCCTTCCGTTTGGCTCCTATATCCTTTTGGCATGTCCCTATCATTCTTTGAGATCTCCCTTATGTTCCAGCACAAGATAGTCTAGGCTTATTTGTACTTTTCTTGTTCCAGCCCTGGTATCAGCCATTTCTTCAAGGATGCCTGGTTCCTTTTAGTATAAAATGGTATTTAAATACCAAGATCTAGGGGTTAGGTGTGCTTATTGCTATGGGGGTGTTGAGCAGAAAGGTAGATAATAGATGTATGTATATACATTCACGTACACACATCTGTAGTAATTTCTGTATTTTTCTATCCATATATATTAAAACCATTAGTTTATACAGATACCTCCAGTTGCAACCCAACATCAAATGTTTTATTCTGGCCTTCCTCTTTTCCATACTTGAAGATAGTAAGAATCTTGTCTCCCATTATTCTCAGTCCCTTATTTTCTCAGTGCCTTGTATGTAATTGTCTCAGTCCCTTGCATGTAATGAATCTCCAGATCATGTGTGCTATCTCCTTAGCTCTGTGCTACTCACTCGCTCCAGCTGAGAAGTACCATCCCCACCACATACATACCTATTGAGAGTTCCTCTGTTCTGTTCCATCCCCAATAGGACTTAAACCAAGAGCTACCCTTCTTCTGGCCCTGGTTGGTCACTTTTAGAGCTCTCCACTGGCCCAGCATGTGCCTGACCCCAGCCCCCACTGTCTGAAAGTTCTCCCCCAGCCCTGGTTGCATGTAAGCCAGGAGGTGCCTTTAGCGCCAATGAGGCATCCACCAAGAATTGAGATGTCTCCTGCCTCTTTACCCCCACATGTGCAGGTTGAGAATTCTCCATGATCTTGGTGGCTTAGTGGTCAAGAGTAACTCCCCAGCCTCAGAAGTGTGCCAACCTATGCTGCTTGGGTACTGGACAGAGGTTTAATACCTGAAACTGATCAGTAAATTATTGATCAGGGAAGGGAGCTTAAACTGATTATGGTTGGAGGTAATTATGACAGAGAAATAAAAACCATTTTATGCTTACATCTGGTGCTGATCATTTGCCTGCTTGCTCTCAGATCTGTTCCCCCACTCTTCCCCTGCTCTGTATTATAGGCAACTACATATCCCAGGCACTTTGCCAACTGGTTTCCAACTAGTTTTGTCCACTGGGAGGCACTATAAGACAGGAGAGCAGGTAGAAGAAGCCAGGGTAACTCCATCTTTCCCTTCTACCTTGGGCAGTATCCCCGTCAGTGGCTATTTCTCCTCTATGATACCAGTTTCTGTTAGACTTGTCATGGTTCTACATTCTGCCAGTTGACCTATACTCCTGAGTTCCAATACCACTACCTTTTTTCCATTTGTCCTACCTGCCCCAAGAGTGGCAGTAGCCTCCTGCTATTTCTAACTTCTTGATTGCCATCTTTCTGGTTCTCAGTTTTTCTGTAACCCATGTAACCAATTCCCTGAATTAGATTCCTTCTGCTTTAAACACCTAGAGCGTTTTATGTTTTCCTAACTTAACCCTTAAAATTGCCCAACAAGTTGATTCTCCTTAATAAATTTGTAACAGAAGACTGGAGCTACTGTAGCCAACTTCTTCCCATTTGGGGAAAGTTTGTCTGAGAATGAGACCCACACAAAGGAGATGGAGCCAGAAGACATGAAGAAATAGATCCTGGTGACTTTAAATAAGACCTTGACCAACCATTGCCTGAAGCCAGTAACCCCTGGACTTTCCAGTTACTTGAACCAATCAAACCACTTTTTGTTTTAGTCACAGTTGTTACGTTTCTGTTTAGGTATCTTGACTGTCAAATTAATTACAAATTATAGGCCATTTCCTCTTTGATCCATACAGGTGACTCAGGTTCAATTTGAAAGTTGCATAGCCTGATGGAACATATCTCATTGTGTGATTTACTTATTTATATTCTTAAAAGAGGAGATTTTCTTACAGCCTCTCTTGTATGTTGGTCTGTCTTTTAGTGTGTGATTCCCCTTTTCTTTTCTGAGCTACCATATTCTGACAGGGTCTCATATATCCACTATATCACTGGAAGGGACAAAATAAAAAATTTATGTCATCCACATGACAGACCTGAAAAACTAGCCTCTCATTTAAATATTGCAAAAAATTGAGTTATATGCTACATAAGTGACAGGAGAATGGGGCTCTTAATCTGTGTGAAAGGAAATTGGATTCAAGTTGTTTTATCTCTTGCAGATGTTCAACATTATTTTTGTCAGCTAGTAGTTAAGTTGAAGAGAGACATCTTTCTCAGAATAGAAACATGAAATAATAATGTCCTCCAGCATCATCTCATCATGTTAAGCCATGAGATGGATGATATCCTGATGTGAAAAGATGCAAATGATACTGAGTTTTGAAGTATTTGTTGGGAGTGGAGGAGAGGCTGAAATTTTGTTCTACAGTGTACTGTTTATGCATGAAACAGTTAAGGAATCCCAGAGAATCTTTGTTAATAAAAAAGGTGGGGGTATGGTGGGGGAGGGAGTGTAGGCCACAGTTTCCTAAGAGATTTATTTTGGACAGGAATCCAGTAAAGATTTGGGTTTAAAATGTTCCTGCAGAAAGTTGGAACTAGCATGGCTGAGGACTCAGTGTCCTTGGAGGCCGAGTCCAGAGTGTGTTGCTTAGATTTTCTATGATTTTACTCATGACACGAAGGATATAAGGCTTCTTACGGCGAATTGGTCATGGGTGTGCTGTGGCCTCTCTCCTTCTTTACCCTCTTCAGTAAGTGGGCTAGTTTCTCTCTCCTGATGTAGGTCTATTTATCACCCTCTGTGGTTCTCAGTTCTCATACCTGAGTCATTACATGCCTTCCATCTACAAGTTCAGCCCTATCCTGAGTTAATCCAGACAAGTCGGAAAGATATCTTAGCAGCCTAGACCACTGAGATCTATGATTAGATGCGCTGCTTGAGACATGCTAGCTGGTAGGTTGGAGGGACTTTATGGAGCGCCCCTGAGTCCTGGAATTGGGGCTTGCTGTAGAGAGTGAGTTGCTGTCTGAGTTTTCCTATCTGACACTGTACTGCATAAACTAGGACTGGAATCCTAGTCAGCTTGGCTGGGGCCATGAAGCCTTGGGAGAGTGATAGAGTCTGCTCCCTCTACCAGCCCCCACAGCTGTTCTCAAAGGACCAGGCATATTTCTGGGTTGATTTCTTCAGGCCCCAGGCTGCCTGGCCCAGCCTCCCCTTGCCACCCACCTTCTCTCCATCTTCTGTGTTGCTGTTGTGTCAGCATTTCACGCATCTGATTAGTGACTGTTCTGACATGTGCCTCTGGACTTTGGATCCTCCCTGGACTATACCCAAGCATTAGAACATATTTAACCCATGAATGAGTTACTTTCTACTTTCATCCTAACTCCTAGTCTTCATTAACACATTTTTAAATGTTACCATGGCTTGATTCGGGATGTATATTATAAACGGCATTTTTAATAATATTAACAATAACAATTTAACTTACGTACAGATTCTGTGCTAAGAACTTTACATTCATTATTTAATTCAAACATGCAGCAAGATATTTATTTCATCAGTTTCTGGATGAGGAAAGCATTCCTAAAAGGCTAATTTCTCTCAGGTCATACAGAGATGGAATTACAATCCATGTCTGTTTGATGTTAAAGTTTATGCTTTTAACCGTGATACTATCCTGACTCAAACACTGGGCATGTGATTTATACTTTTTTAATAATAATTCATAGTTTGAAGGTGATCTCACTGTTGGTTGAAATAAATATGTTGGGTTTCTACTTTGTTTAATAGGAAGAAATGGGGCAGGAAGTGGGAATGGTAATAAAAGAGGTTATTTATTTAAATTTTATGGTACATTAGCATTTATAAAGACCTAAAATAATGCAACAAGAACAGCTCATGTATTATCTACTGCATGTGTGCTCATGCACACACCTCCATCCACACGCCACATAGGTTTATACGTACACATGCTATTTTTGAGGGATAATTATATGCTGGGTGCTTTATATAAATTACCTGCTGTTTTTGTCTCAGGTTTCCCAGAAAGTAGAGCAGAGCGTGAGGCAAAGAATAAAGCACTGATAATTTATGTTGAGGTACAAACTCAGGGCAGCAAAAGTGATGAAACATAAAAGCGAGGTAAGAGAAGCTGTGAAGCAAAGCAAAGTGACTGCACTGACGAGTGCTTTGTAAGAGCCATGGAGAGACCAGGCAGGCCACTCAGCAGGTGTGTCTGCAAGACTGTGTGGGGCTTTTCTGGAAAGACTCTGTGAAGAAATCTCACCTCAGAGCAGTTGACTGAAGAGCGGAAGGTAGGGCAATTTACTTCCCAGTATCTCTCCTATCTCTGTTTTTCCACTGGTTAAAGTTTTTCCAGTTGAGAGTTAATTTCCTCACACTTCAGTAGCTGCCAGAGTGCAACATCCCAGATCTTGGGGTACTGCATTTCATTCAAACATAGAAATGGCAGGGAGACTGAGCAACTCTGGGCATATGGCTGGTTGGCCCAACTGTGTAGAGGTAGCCAAGGAGGAGGCTCTCCCAGGGCAAGTAAATTGTTGGTCCTCCATGGGAGGCAAAAAGGTAGAGGCTGTCTAATGAGGTGTATAACATTTATGGTTGATGTATCTGCTTATAATTCACAGCAACCCTCAGAGGTATTTTATTTCTCACTTTACAGCCGAGGAAATAGGCTAATTTGCCCCAGATCTCGTAACAGTGAGCAGTCAAGCCAGAGTTTGAATTCGGATCAGTTTACTTTCAAATTCTATGCTTTGTCTAGTATGCTACTTAGATTTTCCTGCATGCATTAATTTAATTAAAAAATGATAACAATAATACAGAGTTCTTGTGGAAAATCCTGAAAATATAAAGAATAATTATTCATAATCTATAGACCCAAAAATAGTCGTTTAAAAATCTTTTTAGTTTTTTATAATGTTTTTATCTTTTCTACAATATTTTTACTTTGTTGAGATGATAATGCAAATATTATAGTTTAGGCTCTGGTCATTGATCAATATATCAATATATCCTCTGTCAATATAAACTATTATGATTCCATAAAAGTATCTGGATGTAGCATAATGTGCCTTGGAAGAAGTAGGTCTGTGATCCATTGTCTCCCTTTACTGGGGTGAGGGAGTATGCTCCTAGGTAAGAAGGATGGCAAGTAAACCGGTCTAATCTTGTAAATACTAATTTACAGACTAATTTACTAATGGCAAACCTCCCAACAAACTAAATGATTTTGCAGACAGAAGAGTCCTTATCCATGGAATGCTTTTAGCAGAATGTGCTTTGTGTCTAAGATTTCTTAGGTAAACAAACCTGGAATCTTCGAATTTATGGGGCATGGCTCTCTGGAAAATGTCATGTAAACTACATAAATATCTGAGTAGAAAATGGAGATGTTTCAGATGTTTCCAGAACTAAGTAGCTCCTTCTGGGTAAGCAAAGTGGTTCCATACCTTTCTTAGAGGCCTCATCTATTATGTTGGACCAGAGCACCTTTGATACAGGAAGAATACAGGGAATTGTGTGAGGGGTTGTGAACCTCTCCCCATTGTACCTGTGCCTCTTCATTACTTGCATCTTTGAAATTATTGGTAAAGCTTGGTAGTAGGTAAGATGTTTTATGTGTGAGTCATATTTGACAACGGATTTTTCTTGTGTCTTGTGCTATCTCAATTCATAATTATGTCCTCACTAATGATGTTTTAATCATATAATAAAGTTTTGTAACTTTAAATACTACTGAAATACACAACTCTGACCAAATCATTGTATATGTTTTATATCATATATTTTGAGTGATTCCAAGAGAAGGACTTTGCTGTTCTATACTACTTAATAGCTACACAAGGAAAACCTCAGCAATAATCTAGTGCCATGCCTCCTGTTCTTGCTACTGCAAGGAGAAAGAGAAGGATCAAGGGGAAAAGAGGAAAAAAAGGGAGAAAGAAGTAGGATTAGAAGGAATTATCACTAGACTCTTCTATAAGCCAGGGATCTCTCTTCACTCTCTTGAGTAATTGCTCCTGCTGAAATCCTTCTGTTCTTAGTTCTGGTCCCAAAATCCCATTTCTGCTCCACACCCTGGCATCCTGGAGGGAGCAACTAAACTCTCCCAGATTCTTCTTATGATGATTACCTCCTGATACAGCTACTGGAGAAACCTTAAGCAGCTTGGTGTTTGAACAGGGGAGATACATTGCTGACATTGCAAATTGGAACTGGTGGTTTTACAGCACATCTAGGGTTCTTAATCTGGGGTTCACGGAGAGAATTTGGTGGGGGAAGAGGGTCAGTGAATTTGGAAGGGAAAAATTACACGTTTAATTCACTAATCTCTAACAACAACAACAAAAGCTCTGCTTCTCTAAAAGACACCTGATTGAAGCAAGTTGCAGTGGTGTGACATCCTCCTTACTGAGAACTCTGTGGGGGCTTCTCTGCTAATTTGTTTTTTCTATCATTTAATAAGATTGGTCCCTTGTCCCCTTTATTTATTGTTCACAGTTTCCTATGGGGAGGAGCAGCATCTGATGTAGTGGAAGAGCACTTGTCTGGGGATCAGTTAGTCTAGGTGCTAACCTTTGCTCTGGTCATTGGTAAACTGAAGGGTTGCACTCCATGGTCTTCATCCCTTCCACTTTGCCTTCTAGGAATTTTTGAACGTTAGATGAGAAATGCTGTTAAATAATTTAAATGTTTCATTTCTAGACAGAAAGTTATAAACCCCCCCCCCACACACATACCCCTAAAATTTCGATACATTGATAAAGTAGAAAACTAGCCATGGGAAGCTTGGCATATAATCTGATCCTTCCTTATCCATGTCCCCCAACCTTTCTAGAGTGTACTTCTAGGTAGTACAAGCTGGCCTCAGAAAAATACCACCTAGCCAGTTTCTTACAGGTGAGGCAAAGTCAGAGGTATGGGTGGAGAGGGAGACGTGGAGAATGCTCTGAACTGTGATAGCCAATATTAAGCAACAAGATACCCTTAATATAGTCTCCCAGGGGGTTCTGTGTGATTGTCCTCTAAGCCGGGCACAGGGATACTGCTTGCTTGCGCTCGTGCTTGCACGCTCTCTCGCTCGCTCGCTCTCTCTCTCTCTCTCTCTCTCTCTCTCTCTCTCCCCCCTCACATCTTAGACACGGTGGCTGAGTAATACTGTGGGCAGACAGAGAGTGATGTCCATTCCTAAAAATTTCTCAATGTATCTCTTTGATTTCATACTTTTTTATTCTTAAAAAAGAGGAATTAAAACATTAGGTAAAGATAGTTTTATGTGTTGCTGAGATATGTTAGGAATGGGGAGGGAACACTGAAACTCATGGGCTAAAGTAATTGTTTTCACTGCCTTCATTCTTCTCCTGTGTTATATACCTTGACTTTTAGGGTACTCACCCACAAATAGAGTTCTCAGTAGTCTCTTTAAAAACCTTCGATGAATGCTGTAACCTCCAGGTTGAGGGGAGATCCCAAAGATGAGGTAAAGAAGAGAGCAATGACCACAGAAGTTCCTGTCGGGCTAAAGCTAAGGGGAGAAGTGCCCCAAGACATGGGAAATAAAGATTGACTGTGAGTATGTGATTCGTACCACATTTTTCAGCAAATTCATGTGATTTTTTAAAATCACAAAACCAGTGAGCCGGACTTTCCTGGTGGCACAGTGGTTAAGAATCCACTTGCCAATGCATGGGACACGGGTTTGAAACCTGGTCTGGGAAGGTCCCACATGCCATGGAGCAAGTAAGCTCGTGCGCCACAACAACTGAGCCTGCACTCTAGAGCCCATGAGCCACAATTACTGAGCCCGTGTGCCACACCTACTGAAGCCTGTGCACCTAGAGCCCGTGCTATGCAACAAAGAGAAGCCACCGCAGTGAGAAGCATGCACACTGCAATGAAGAGTAGCCCCCACTTGCCGCAACTAGAGAAGCCCGCATGCAGCAACAAAGATCCAACACAGCCAAAAATAAATAAATAAATAAATTTATTTAAAAACAAAACAGTGAACCATTCAGAGATTCAAAGATAATAATAATAGTAATCAGAATGGAGCCCTATGGGTAGATTCTGCCAAAATAATAATAATAATAATAATAATAATAATAATAATGAGAGTGAAGTTGGGAAGAGAGAAACAATTTTTTAAAAGTTGATGTAAAACATATACCACAGAGAAATTATCTATAGAATAATAGAAAGGATACAAAGAAATTGTTCTTAGAGTCTCAAAGAGGTTGCCCATAACAGAAATTAGTCAGAGAAAAAGATTTCAAAGAAGCAATAAAAAGTTCAAAGAAAAATTAGAAAGCAGTAGGAGAAGATGGGAAAGGAATTAAAGAAATGGAAGAGGAGAAACAACACAAAGAATAAATGTGACTGAAAACACACGTATAGTGGCAAATATGACAACATCACCCAAAATGAAATGGAAACGAACAAAGACATAGAAGAGATTATAGACAAGGTGCTGGATATGGAAGAAAAACAAAGGTGGTCCAGTATATACTAATTGACATTTCTGAGAGAGAGAGAATAGAACAGATGGAACAGAAATGATTTCGATACTATAAAAGAAAACAGTTTCCTTCAGTAAAAGCCTGAATCAGCACATTTAAGCATGATCCAGTAAAGATCAGCACGACACAGCCAACACACAGCCATATCCTTAAAAAGTTACTGAATATGAGATAAAGGAAGATTTATATGGGCATGAAGAAAAGAAATTAAGTCACAGAGAAGGGGAAAGTCTGGCTGACTTCAGACTTTTCATAGCAAGATTCAATGACAAAAGATGGTGAAGGAATGCCAATAAAGTGTTACTAAATAATTTATTAACTATGCAAATTCAAGTCTAAAGGCAACAGATAATCTCGATAATGCAAGTACTTAGGCAGTACAGTAGATAGGAGTCCTTGGAAAAAATAAGTCCAGTGGATCAGGAGATGATTCAGAATAAATGTAACCAGTTTATTGAATAGGTTGAATTTGAAATATCCAAATATAAAATCTTTCTTCACATTCTCCAAAGTCTTTAGACTGTCCTAGTCAAATCTTCCTTTCTTGCTCTTTTAGCAATATCTTGGTCTGATCCCATCACTTTTCTGGTAATTTCAAGTATTCAAAATCCAATAGGGCTGCTTCTATCTCTTATTCAATTTAACTCTCATTTTCTTTCCACTCCAAGGTTGGGCACCTATGGCAGATGATGGGTACCAAAATATGTCTCTTTGGCATATGAATTATTTTGAGCTAACTGCCAACTGAGAACCAGCAGATGTAGGAAAAGCTCTTTACCTCGCTCCCCTAAAAATAGAGCACAGATTTTCCCTTTTGCAGAGGAAATTTACATTTGTAAAGGAAATTTCCATTTGTAAAGATGTCTCTGTACCAGGAAGAGATCTACTCCCAGAGACAACTTTTATCACCTGAGAATCTTATCTGCATAAAAAGACAGCTCTTGTTTCTTACTCCTGTAACCATTCCTGCTCACCCCAGAGGCTCAAACCCTACTTTGTTTAGCCTAAGATGGTATATAAGCCTCAATCATTTGGCCACTTCCTTGAGCCACATTATACTTTGTGAGCTCCTGTGCATAGTACATAATTAAAACTATTGTTTATTCTTCTCATTCTGATTTTTGTTGTTTTTTGTTTTTGGCCATGCTGTGTGGGATTTCAGTTCCCTGATCAGAGATTGAACCTGGGATTGAACCCGGGATTGCACCTGGGCCACAGCAATGAAAGCACCAAATCCTAACCACTAGACCACCAGGGAACTCCCTTCTTATTCTGTCTTTTATTAGTTTTATTTTGGGTTCCAGCCGTTGAACCTAAGAGGGGAGAAGAAAAATGATTTTTCCTCCCCTACACAGAGATCCTTCTTCCTTCTCTCATCTCCCTTTCTTACACTCTCTCTTGTGAGTCCTTTTCTCCTCTGTTGTGTTGTAGTGAGAAGAAGAGATGGGGGGAAAAGGGGGTGAACATCATTTAGATGGTGCCTTTGGGTGTTTTTTAGGTTGTTATTGCCTCTAATTTATCCTGTGTGAGAGAGGTCCAAGTGCTGGTGTTCTCCAAAGGGATATGTGTGAGTTCTTGGGGGTCCTTCAAGAACATTCCCTTCCAGACAAATGGCTGGTTCTCTGTCAAGACCCCTCTGACTCCAGCTGAGCTCCCACCTCTGGGAGTCTACTCCACAGCCTCCAGCTGCTGGAATCCTCTTGTCTGGCAGGCTGTCCTCTTAGATATGGTGCTACTGAGGTGGCTTAACCTGACTACCTCGTGGGCACCTGACCTGCAGGAAACTCCTGCCTCTTGCCACTAAATTTCTAGAGTATATGTTGTTTCACCATCACCTGCACTCTGTGCCTTGCTTTCTTTCTCCAGATCTTTTTTGTCAACCTCAGTTAGGTACAGAATGGAAGATCAGCAAGTGTGCAGATGCCCAAAGAGGATTGAGAGCCGTCTCAGATTTTTTCAGGCACCACACGTCTCTACTAGTGATTCTTACATTGGTCCCTCATTTGGCTTGCTGTGTGTGTGTGTTTTGGGTGGGAGTGCAGAAGAGGAACATCCTCCTAGCTGATCCCCACAATCTTCCTTGAGTTCTTGTCTTCTGCATATGTAGGCTGGAATGGGAGATGATAGCAGGGTCAGAACTGCCATGACTCTTCACAGTTCTGGGAGGGGTATGTCTGGGGTTCCTTGGTACTTCTCTCTGGAATGTAGGGGTGCTTTATTTCTGTGTACAATTTAGAAGTTTTATCTTTAATTCTGGAGGAGTCCCGTTGACATCTGCTTCATGAACTCAGGAATAAAGAGAGAGCTGTGATAAAGGACAGGGGTGGGGCAGGTAAACCTGGATTTATCTTATTAAGTTCCTAATTGTCAGAATTAAAGTTATAAAATAAAGTTGTTACCTGAAGGGGGGAACCATTCCAGGGCCTGAAAGTGGGCTCTTGTCTAACACTAGGAAGCGAATTATCTGAGGAGACACACATACTGACAAAGCAAAAGACTATTGGGAAGGGGCACCTGGGCAGAGAGCAGCAGGGAAAGGGTGTTGCAGGAAAGAAAGTGGGGCCAGAGAGGATGGTCACATCCCAGGTTTCGGGAGAGTCCCTGGGATGGCCGCCGAGTGTGTGTTGTTGCCTTCGTGCAGGAAGGAATTCAAGAGTGAGCCATTGTGAAGTGAAAGAAGGTTTATTCAGGGAGAAATACACTCCATAGACAGAGCGTGGGCCACCTCTGAAGGCAAGAGGCACCAGGGTATGGGGTTGTCAATTTTCATAGGGGTGGGTAATTTCATAGGTAATTTCATGAGTAGGAGGAGTATTCTAGCTATTTGGGGGAAGGGGTGGGGATTTCCAGGAACTGGGCCATCGCCCACTTTTTGACTTTTTATGGTCGGCCTTGGAACTGTCATGGCACCTGTGTGTGTGTCATTTAGAGTGCTGGTGTGTTACAGTGAGCATATATTGAGGCTCAAGGTCTAGTGGAAGTCGACTTGTCTGCCATCTTGGACCTAGTTGGTTCTAACCAGTTTATGTCATGTCCTTGGGCTATGTCATTCTTTTAAACGTTGTGCCCTACCCCCTTCCTGTCTCAAGGGAACCCAGGAGAACTGTTCTGCCACGTGGCTCATAGTCTCGGGTTTTCTGGTAATGGGGTTAGCCTTCCAGGTTGTCTCTGGCCAGTCATCTTGCTTGTGCCCATATTTCATCTGACACAGGGTCCTCCTTCCTGGTGGTGTGTGCATCTCTAAGCCAAGATGGATTCCAGCCTGAGGGTTTCTGAGAGGTGGACAAGACATATTAGGACCTGGTGTCTCCTTCCTCCTTTTGGTCCCTCCCATATTCTTCCAGTTACTTTTACAAGACATATTATGGGCTGGCATCTCCTCCCTCCTTTTGGCCCTTCCTGAATTAGTTGGTTAGTTTTCAGTGGCAGCACCATGTTCCTTATTGGGACCTCTTGTTGTGAGACAACTTGTGCATATGGTTATTATTGTGCCTGGCCAAGGTGGGTGATTTCAGGCAATGATTCCCTAATAAAATGTGTTTTAAATCTTCAAAACATAAAAATGATGGCTAACCAATGTTGGGAGATGGAAGGAGGAAATGTAGAAGGGATTAAAAGTGTCAATTTTTTTCATCTTTCATGGCAAGGAGTAAATAGATATTGTTCAACATCAAATGGTATGGTTTAAAATTATGATTTCAATCTGTCAGTGTTTTTTCCCCTTAATTCTATTTCTTTTTTATTAAACCTTGGAGTAGCAGTTCTCATCTAGAGACGTTTTTGACCCACCTTCCCAGGGGCATTTGGCCCTGTCTGGAGATCTTTTTGGTTGTTTCACTGGGGGAGGATGGTGTTTCTACTGGTGTTTTGTGGGTGAAGGCCAGGGATGCATCTAAAAATCCTAGGAAGGGATTAACAGCCCACCAAAGTGACATGAAAATTACTTTAAAATGAAAACATCTGAACAGCTGCAAGAAGAAACATTACCTAAACTTAAGCAGAGCCTCCTGAAAATACAGCTGCCATCCATCCTTTCCTGAGGGAGTTTCCTATTCTGGAAAAGACTGACTCTTAGCAACAGTTGCCTGTTGGCATCAAAAAGCCCAATAGGCTCTTTCATACTTTCCCACTGATGCCCAGCCCCCTCTCCCTTTTTGTTATGTTGGTACATAAACCTTTACCTCTGGCTCTTCAGTGTGTTACTCATTCCTGAGTGCTCCCAAGCGCATGTGTAAATAAACCCCAACTTTTTTCCTGTTAATCTGTCTACTGCCAGTTAATTTGCAGGCCCCCTAACATTTGAACCTAAGTGGGTAAAGTTTTCCTTTCAACACCTACCATGCACAGACCGCCCCCCACCCCCGGTAACAAAGAGACATATTTTAAATATTAAAATAATTTGTTGGGGAGAAAAGTTTTTCTGAAGTTCAGTAATTTATTCAAAATTACTACAGAATTTTTTTGCTGTGAAAGTTAATGAAATAAAACCACACAAAAATATATAGCTCTTTTACTGTGATCTTGGTTTTGTAGGATTATGCCTATTTCTTCTATCTATGTATGTACATACAGAGGTGTTTGGAATGGTGTTCTCAGAATGAAAAATGATGGGTATTTACAGGTAGTAGAATTTGGAGTGATTTTTTTTTCTCTTTGCGTCTTTTTTTCCTCCTTGATCACTTAAAAGTTTATTTTTTGATAATGATGAATATCATGTTTACAAAAGCAATGGATTTTCTCTTCTTTCCTACAAGAAAAGCAACAGCAACAATAGCAAAACCTTTTCCGTGGATCTCCTTGTGGCTCAGGAGAAAAATCCAGTTTGTCTCCTCTGTCCCTTGTCCACACTAAAATAGAACGACACAGATATCAGTAACCGAGGCCAACAACACACGTGTCTATGATTGGAGAACGTTTTGGGGGCTGCTTGAAATGAGCTTTCCGTGCTGAAAGGAGCAGATCAGTCTTACTTTAACCTCATTATTCTTGCTGTCCTCCATTTTCAAGAGCAAAAACATACACTGAGAAATAATGCCTCTGAGTATGTGTCGTTAATAAAACTTCTCTCCCACCGTTACCTGCTCTTCAGGTGAGGGTCTGTTTGTGCTCAGAGGATTGTCTCACTGCCTGCTTCATTTTGCTGGCTGTGATCTGTCCTTTGCTCAGGCAATGGAGACAAGCCACGAGGTGGAGGGAGGGGAGAGGCCTCTCTCGCACAGTGGCTGCCCTCTTTCGCGAGGGAACAAAGCTCTTTCATCTCTGCATCTCTTATTTACACGAAAGTTGCAAAAATTATTTTGTCTAAAAAATTTCCTTGAATAATTTCCACTGAGTACCTGAAACAATAGCCCTTTTTCACTTTCAAAAGCGCAGAAAAATAAGTAAATCTCCTTTCTTTATGGGCACCAAAGCCAAGCATATGTGCTCTATTTGGAGAATGCCAGTGCCTCAAGCTGCAGCATTTCTTTCACCAGCTCTCAGCAAGTGGCCATTTAGGCTTAATTGCTCCTCACAGCATAGTCCAATTAAGAATGGGCATCAGCAGAGTAAGGGCTATTTGTTAATCCATAAAAGGTATGAGAGACAGTACTTGTTTTGCCTGCGGTTTTTCTTCACATGTTTGGATGAAAATCTAAACAGCTGGAACTCTCGGCAAGTGATATGTGTGTATTTAATCTGTTGGTTGTGGGCAAGACAAGCGTATGAATGTCTTACACAAAATCCAAACTTTCTCTTCCATACAAAAGAGAACTTTGTCAAGATATTTCTAAAACCTACCAAAGCATGATATTAAAATTGTAGTGGGGGGCAGAGCCAGGTCAGAGGGGAAAACCTCTGAATCAAGGGGGTTTCTCTGCAACTTGAAGACAGACGGCTTTAGTTCCTCAGAAGAGCAATTTCCCTATTAAAGCGCACAATTCCATCAGAACATATTGTGGGTTTTTATTGTTGTTTAACGTTCTTTTTTAAGAGTTTTTATTTTTTGAGTAGTTGCCTTCTGTACATCATTTTGATGTGGTACAGGGAGAATTTCCATTCTACGTGGGGGACAGGATAAACTGACAAGAAATGGGAAGTGTGGGAGTGACAAAGTGCCTTCTGTGATACGATGAAAATAGGCAAACATAGGAAGAAACATATATAATATAGAGCCGTGAAATATTCTCAGCTAGCTCAAAGGTTTCCACACTTCCTTCTGTATGGAAAAGAATCTGATGAGTGCCAGTGAGGCTGGGTGCTGCCTACTGGTTTCTTACAAGTCTAGAGGCTCCGATTTTCAGAGAAGGGGAAGGTAGAAAACAAACCTGAGTGACCTGCCGGGTCAGGCTGCTCATGGAACCCTGGGATCAGGGGACAAGATATGTTGTCTAGAAAAGTCAGGCTTCAGTAGCATGGGGAATTTGGGAAGGTAGGAAGAAAAGACATTTGATACTGTTACCTTCCCAAAGAAGAGTGAGATTGGATGTCAGATATCTTCCATGATTTGGTTTCTTTTTTGACCAAGTCACACGGCTTGCGGGATCTTTCCCCGACCAGGGTTGAACCTGGGCCCCAGGCAGTGCGTCCGGACCACTGGACCACCAGGGAATTCCCTCTTCCATGATTTATATGTTGGTTGGGCTTTGAAGACAGGCAGAGCTATCAGTCCATTTCCTTGTTTCTTCTTCCCAAGTTTCTTCCTAACCCCTGGACCCCCGGGGATTCTGCTCCATTCATAACGTGTCTGGCCTCCTTGACCTTGTTTTTACCAGCACAGAGAGGGAAGGAAGCCCTGAGCAATTGTTCATGCACCTGGGCTGTTCAGTGGTCAACCTGACATAGCTAGGGCTGGAGATTTTCTTGTTCTTCAGCTAAATGAAAGCCTACTCCCCCCGCACACACACACCTTTTTTTTTTTTTTTTTTTTTTTTAAATCACATTGTCAATTGTTAATGTACCTGTGATGAGTGAAACCTTTGCTGATTTTAGGGGCATACCTACCATCAAATTAATGATTCTCCTCTGGAAATGCCCATACCCACCTGCCTCTCAGTCTGAATCCTGGTGGGATGCTGGCTGCAGGTAATGATGTTTACCCGGCCCATTGAAATATCACACTTAGGACTGAGCCCTGTAAATTATTATTGTGCTCATGTTATATTGTAAAGATAAAGGTCAGATCAGGGCTCAGATTTATTCATACCCATGATGCATTTCTGAGAGTTAGCAGAAAAATAAACTATTGGGTCTTTCCATTAAAAGTGCATACAAGTGGAAGTGGGCTTCCCCCCCGCCCCCCCCGCCAAAGGAAAAGAAACAACCACAGAAGCAGGAGGTTTTGGGAATAAATACAAGTGAAGGAGAATTTGGCTCATCTAAGGTCTATAAATACTCCCTCCAATTTTCTGCACACTTTCTGACAGTCCTTTACAAATAACTGGACAAGGTCAGGGATAAGTTCAGGAAGACTAAAGGAATTACTGAGCATCGATCCTTGCTAGTGACTGAGCAGGTCACCTTCTCCCTCGCAGGACTGAGATGGTCCTCTGGTACTCTAGGGAAACTTGTTTGGTAACTGGAAAGCCCATCATTAGAGCTGGGCAACTTTGTGCCCAGTTAGTCACAAAGCACATGGCCGTTTACAGTGAACTGTAGAGTTCCAAGAGCGGGATTGCTAACCTGAGAGCCCTAAACCCAGGGAGGCTGGCAGTGAGGAGGGAATGATGAAGCAGGGGAGGTGGTCCTCCAGTGTGGACTGAAAGTCAGTGCTGGGCAGTGGGAAGTGCCCATTGCTGGTGTCTTTGCCACACCAGCTCTTTGAATACATCACGGTCTGAGTGTTGTTAGCTGTCAAAGCAACAGCTCTCACCAGCACTTAATAGAAAGTCCCAGACTGGCTACGTCAAATGATTTTTCTTCCATAAAATTTGGCTTTTGAGCTTTGAAAGAATCTACTGGGCTCACCCCCATTTTTCTTTCTAACTTATCCTTTTAAGGATTATCTCCAATTGGAGAATAATGTTTGAAGGGTTTAATCTTCCAAACTATTTGAACAAGAACTGGTGGATAATCTTTTACTTGCCTCTCTCATTTCTGTGATTCCTCCTCCTTCTCCTCCTTACATTTCTCACTTGAATCTCAGTGAATTTATTTTGATATTCTCCATCTTCCTATATTCTCTTAAAGATTTTTATTCTCTATTAACTGATTCGTAATAATTACCACTACAAACTCTGAGTGCTTACTATGTGGTTGGCACTGTATTGGACATGGCAAAGAAGGGATAATTTGTGTTTCATGTTGTTTGAGGCATTTGGTAATCTTTGTCATTTTAGTATGAAGAATAAAAAAAATATAATCATGTTTTAAAAAGCTTATAAATAATACAAAAATTAGGGAATAATAAATATATATATAAGTCTACCCTATACTATTACACCCAGAAGAGAATCACTTTCATAGTTATTTTTTTAGTATTGGTCATCCTTCCCAACATTTACCACCACTCCTCCCAAAAAGGGAGAAAAATGTCTATCTGCCTCTAACCCCCCATCTTTATTTTTTCTTTGGTTCCACTTTAAAAAAACCCAAAACATTATTTTTGAAAACAGTAATTGCTTCTGCTAACAGGTTTCTCTGAATGGAACATAGTTTATCTTTAAGGGAAACAGTCAAGTAATAGGAAGTGCAGACAGTTTGCCACCCAGAGGAGGTAAAAGAGGGGAGCTAGAGGGGCCTCCCTGGTGGCGCAGTGGTTGAGAGTCCGCCTGCCGATGCAGGGGATACGGGTTCGTGCCCCGGTCTGGGAGGATCCCATATGCCGCGGAGCGGCTGGGCCCGTGAGCCATGGCCGCTGGGCCTGCGCATCCGGAGCCTGTGCTCCGCAACGGGAGAGGCCACAACAGTGAGAGGCCCGCATACCGCAAAAAGGAAAAAAAAAAAAAAAAAAAAAAAAAGAGGGGAGCTAGATTGACTTTCTGTTCCAGCTTGGCTATTTCCTTCCTCACTTTTGTCTGTGTTCTTTCTATTTTCCCCCAGGTGGTGTGTTTTTGACCCATCAAAAGGTATATATAGTTCTTTTCAAGGAACATGAACAGCAAGTCGCAGCGAAAGTAGTGTTATGATTTCTTTGCCCTGGATGTTTAGTTTCAAACCAGGAGCTGAAAGAACCGCTAAATGTAAGTCATTTTCAAAACATCTTTCATTAATTCCTTCAACAATCATTTATGGGGTACCAACTATTCCAGGCACTGTTCTAGGCACTTGAGAGATATGACTGAACAAAACAAACCCAGATCCTTGCCCTTGTGAGTTTTTTGGATTCTAGTGGGGGTAGACAAACAATATATAATAAATCTAATATATGAGTTTATTATCCAGCTGGAGGGGAGGAAAACATTTCTTTTTCTTCTATCCATCTTAGGTTCATTGGATAAGGCCCTGTAAATCAGAGTTGCCAAAGACAGATTAACAAGAACAAAAACAAACAAGTTGTTTGTTTGTTTGTTTTTTTAACATGTGCATCACACACACATGTGAGTATTCAGTGATGAGTAACTCAAAGGAGTGGTTGGATCTCAGGCTTATATAGCATCTTAACAAAAGAACAATACATTTTTGGAGAAGTGATGAGACAAAGGAAAAGGACTTTGAGTTTTAGAGCAGCAAATTGTGGGAAGGTAAATATATGAGGGAACAAATGGAAGATAAGGGCTAGTTAGTAAGGTTTCTTATGTAGGTTTCTTTGGTGTTGTCTCTGGGCTGATACTGGTCTCTTTTGATTAACCACTGTCCTTCCTGGTAGAGAGAGGAGGGGGGACCCCTTTACAAATTTATGTCTTGTTTTTAGGCAAATGGGGGTGGCCACAGAGCTTTTCTTACATTTGCTTTTTCTCAGTTGCCTTCAGCTCAAAATAATCCTTATGCCAAAGTGGTGTATTTGGTGTGGCATATTCTGCTACCCTTCACATCTTATTAGAAGACAAGTGCTATTGAAATAAAATGTAGAGCAAAATAAGGGGATCAGGGGTATAGGGGTGTTGCAGTCTTTTTAAAAAGTGTTGCAAAGTTGGTCTCACTGCGATGACATTGGACAAACACTCCTTTCTCATCTAGATCCCTCAAGTGCTCCCAAAAATATCAGGAGGGCTAAGCCAGAATCAGCTTTGCTATGGCTTATCTTCACGTAATGTGGGAGGAGCTGCCCTTTTATACAATAAACCACTAAGAGAAGAGTGGAAACAGGGCTACAGTTTGTATCTGTTTCCTCCTCCTGGTGTAGGGAAAATAGCAATGCAAAGAAGAGTTATACAGGTAAAGACAGATTAGAAACTTCAAAACATACTATGAATGATGTGTTCTCTATTTCCCAGTGTAACCTAGATACAACTTTTTTTGTTTGATGCCTCATTTCTGGGCCACTAGGTGGTATCCATATAAAACTGTAGTTTTAATTTAGAGATACCTATGCAAAAGTATGTTACAGAGTTTCTATAAAGAGTTTTTGTTCAGTTCACTTGAGGTTTGGTACTTGTGTACATTTGTGTGTATGTGAATAGAATTGGTCTTTTCTTCTTAGTAAAAGATGCTTTCTATGTGCAAAGTATTATACAGCTTTTATTCTATTTTTATAGATAATAATTTGTAATCATTGTCTATTCAGTTATGTTAATAATTACAGTTTGTATCATTTCTAATCCGTGAAACAATGATTCTACAACATGTATCTTTTTGTGGCATCTAGAGTAAGGTTCTTACAATTGTTTGGTTGTTCATAACATTTATAATGGAGACTGACTATTTAATTCCCTTCTTTGAGGGAACTTGGAGTCTGATAAGTAATACATCAGAAATGATTATGGAAAAGCAAACCATGAATGTGTCCCTAGGGAATAAATATATCTTTGGGAAATGAAAAGAATCTCCTAAATTTCTATCCTGTCACATGTTAAATTGAGAGCCATTTAGATGAGATCACACCCTATGCAGTGCCCAAGTTGTATGTTTTAAAACAGATTGTCCCTCTTTTCTTCTGAATGTGTAGGCAAGAGCACCTACTGTTTTCCAATATCTTTTTGTGTGGTTTGGCTGGGGATGGGCTGGGATCTCTACAGAATTTGGAATCAGCTGTTGGTAACTTTTTAAAAATAATAATGCACCTTTCAGGGGTTAGGCTGTGTTTTGTCCAGGTAAAAACATCCGTTGGAGGAAATGTGGAGCCACACTTTTGCTGAGAGGAAGCTAAGTGTAGGGGTGGTGGGTGTGGAAGGGTGAGCCGGCCTGGTGCTAAAAGATTTGCACTCACTTCAAGTTTTCCAAGCATTAAATAGGAAAGAGAAGTGATCAGAAGCTGCAAAGAGAGAGACAGGAATTGCGCAGATCCAATTCTTCCCCTCAACACCACTTTGGCTGTCAGAAACAAAACACGGCCTTTCCCGTGTGTTTATCTGCACTGTCTGGGTTAGCAGCTTCTGTACCCTGGCCTCAGACTCTGAACTCTGCGATGGAATTCCTGCTCTCTCCCTCCTCACTGTGGGGCTCAGGTCCAAACCTTTCACTCACTAGGTCTCTTTCCATCTGATAAAGTGAAGATAATACTGTTTGTCTTCAACAAGAAAATGTGTGAGAATTCTATGCTTTTCAGGGGAAAGGGATGAACTAATACTCTAATTCTAGTCTTGTTATAACACATGTAGAGAAAAATAAGGAATCTTTATAATATTACATCATTTACAAAAAAAAGTTTAAAAATCATATGGATTGAATCACAAATACAGTAATTTTATATTTTTGCTGCCTCCATTTGAGGCATAGCTTTTGTACTCTGAAGAAGACATTTGATTAAAATCATTAAAGGGCCAGAAACTATTTAAAATTTTTTCTGATGTGTATGTTACCTTGAATGATAAAAGTTTATAGAAAGTTCTGGATTCTATCACATTATTTTTGGCTAGAATGAAGATTGATGTAAAGTTTTCATTTTGCCTTTCTAAATTTAAGTCTGTGTCATTAATAGCCAAGCGTGTAATAAAAGGACTTAGTGGTGATGAAAATAGCAAATTTATTACTGATGTATTTTCTTTCTTACAATATTATCTTCCTTGAATCCTAAATTTTAGATAGAATTTGATGCTTATTAGCATTATATTAGAAGAAAAGGAAGCAAAGACTTTGCCATATTATTACCTGTTAGTCAGTGAGGGATAGGGCTTCATGAGGGAAGAGTGGAGATGGCATTGAACGAAGGGAGACCTGTGGATTTTCTCTAAAACAGGTTTCCTGTTTGAGAATTGCTCACTATCTGGGGTCTCTGTGCCTCTAGGTTCTTATGGTGAGCAGGTGAGCACTGAGTGAATCTGTCCTGAAGTTGTGTGGCAGCCGACTTGAAGATGGCCCCCATGGACTTCCACTTCCCGGTATTCACGCTCTGTGTAATCCCCTCCCCTGGAATGACTTGCTTCCAACCAATAACGTACTGCAAAAGTGATGGATATCACTTTCATGATTCAGTTTCAAAGACTGTGACTTGCAGACAGGCAGTCTCTCCATTGCCCTCTCACTTGCACACTTTGATGAAGCAAGCTGCCATGCTAGAGAGGTCTGATGTGGCAAGGAACTGCATGTGGTCTCTGGCCAACAGCCAGAGAGGAACTGAATCCAGCCAACAAGCAGGTGAACTTGGAAGTGGATCCTTCCCTAGTCGAGTCTTGAGATAACTCCATCCCAGCCTTGACCTTGATTGCAGCCTATGAGAAAACCTGAAGTGGAGGACCCAGTTAAGCTGCACCCAGATTCCTAAACTACAGAAACTGTGAGGTAGTTTTAAGCTGCTATGGTTGGAGGTAATTTATTATGCAGCAATAGATAAATAATAGATAACTAGTACACTCTGTTACTGTACTTTGAAACGATTCTGGTCACTTTGGGCAAAAAAGGGAAGGATGTGATAAACTAATTCATACTGGAGTTTGGGAACTCAGTATGCAACCCCTGTTGGAATACAGTGTCCTCAGAGACGAGGTGATGCCAACACAATAGAATTTTAGGATTTGGGGCAATAATGGGGGCAGTTTCTTTTGAGAATGGGGAAGCTTTCTGGAAGTCGACTCTGCCTCTTGATGGGAAGTGCTTACAGACATGGGAGGGATTATTGACGGCAATGATGGAGACTATATACCACCTGGTCCATCCCATAGAGTCTTGTGTATAGGATCTTTTTGAGGGATATCAATAAAATGTCTCGAGCCCAGGCATGTTCCACAGGGGAATCTCATGCATGCTTGCTGCGCCGAGTCCTCGGGATGCTGCCATGTATCCTCTTGAAGTTTTTACACTCCAGCAGCTTCTGGGGCTCTGCGGCCCCAGTGGTTTCAGGTGGAGATGCTGAGTGTAGTGGAGTGGTTACTGTGAGGTCAACTCCAGACGTCTGAGTGATTTTCTGAGGGTTTGCCTCTTCCTGTCTTTGAGGAAGGTAATCACCCACTGTTCTCCCTTCCCCCACCGGGGAATAAATCCGGTTTGGGGATGTGTGTGACACTGTGTAACTCTCCCTTTATTTCCTGTCCCCTCTCCTATCTACTCCAAATCCCTTACCATACTCAAGCAGAATGATAAAATGTGAGAGCTGGAATTCACTCTAGAGATAGGCTAGTTCGGTGGTTTCCAACTTCGCTTCACAGACTGTTTGAGATTTTATTGTCTTCCTTCTGCAACTTAAGAGCAACAACAGGGAGGGTGAGGGAAGGGAGCAAGTGGGCTTCCAGTGGCTCCCTTTCTCCTCCTCCAGCTTTTATGTACTTCATGTGTTGGGTATCCATGTAGATTTTGTTTCATCAAGGGTTCCACTGTTGAAACCAGTTTGAAATCTCTGAGAATGAGACCCAGCAAGGTTAAGTAACCTGTTCAGACAGAGCTGGATCAGGAAGCAGCACAGCCTGGGGCAGCAACCTATAGAGAATGCTAAATACATCCCTGGAGGTGTGAGAAGATGCAGTGAATTGTGTTTACCAGACCTCTGCATTATGTGTGGGGTTCAAAGGAATACAAAGATGAGCTTCATGGGTGTGTGGTATGACAGCCTCAAGGGGCACTTGTGAGGCCACATAAGGTCACAAAACTGCTTTGTGGGAGGATGGAACCAAGAAACTGCACATTCTCATTTCGATAACTAGAATATATGCATTTCTCTTTCCCTCCTCCCCCATCTAGTGCTCAGCCTTCCCCCTAAATTTTGGACAAGTATTTAAAGGGGCATCAGGTTTTTTGCCTGCAGGCAGCACTCCCATGAGTCTGTCTGGCTTGGCGCCCTCGGGAACGTGGCCAGCTAAGTGGTTGAGTCAGAGTGAGGAACTGAGTCTCCAGACACCTACCCCAGCATCATTCTCTCACTATGAAACCCCTTCTCCTTTATAAAGAAGCCAGCATGATGATGCTTATCAATATACAAAGGACATACAAGGAACTTGTTGCCCACTGCTTAGTTTTTTTATTCAAATAGATCAAGAATATAGTTTCTCTCTCTTCCAGCTGTTATGAGACTTGCTGATTTAGTGTGTGTGACCCTTTGGATAAAGGCATAATATAAAAAAATTGTATTAATAAAATATTGCTAATATTAATCAATATGAAATGCAATAGTGTTCAGGGGTGAGGAAGTCAGGAAAGAATGTTGTAAACTCCTCTGCAGTCTGCAAGACCAGACACTTCCCAATGTTTCTTGGTAAATACTCAGCCTGGAAACGGCCCCCCAAAGTGCAGTAAAACGTTCAACTCTAATGTTTGTGTTAGGTGGAAATTATGGTTTGGAAAACTCTAGCAAGTCTCTTCAATCATGAAAACAGTGAGAGATATTAAATTTCATGTAATTATCAAGTCAGAATGGAAGCTACATCGCATTCTCCGCTTTATGTGAGAAAGAACTGCTTAAAAAGGTCAGGGTCTTTATATTCCTACTGTATAGGCTACATTCTAATTGAACTTCTTAATGTATCTGACAGAAAGGAAATAGCTCATTTTGACCTTCGATGTCCAGTCTTTGGTTCACATAACCTAATAACATGAGATTATTACTTTTGTATTTTATACACGTCTGTTATGAAGACCCTTGTTCCAAGGATAGCAATCAAAATTTTGTTTTTTATATTTTTCCATTTGGCTATAAGAAGCTTGTACTTAGGGACATTCTCTCATTAAACCAAGAGAACATGATCATGTTATTTTCCTTTTACAAAGTGAGCCGCTGAATGACAGGAGAGTTGAGCAACTTCTCTGAGTTCACAGAAGCCATGGGTAGAACTGGGAATCAAGCCAGTCCTCCTGATTTGCTGGGCTTTCCAATCTTTCAAAAAGTGTGGAACCCTTTCAATGTTTAATTCTGACCCTACAGAGTCCCAGAATCACATACCTTCTCTGTCTCATTTTTTTTTTTTTTTTTTTTTGTCTCTCAGGTGCTGTTTATTGGGCACGTCCAGTGCCAACCTGCATCATGGAGATAAATACGATTTTTGGTGGGTGGGGAGAGAGCCAATAAACAAACTGGAATTGAAACTGAAACCAAAGCCAAACCACACTAAACAATCCACCGCATGGCTGTGTCAGCATTAGATTCATAAATTAGCTCTAAAGACCTAAAGAAACAGCACTGCCTGTGCCCACCCCATAAGCATTCACACTTAAGAAGAAGCAAAATATCCTATCCTATTCTGAAGAATTGTTAAATATCTCAAGGAAAGGGGATTTAGCCATACTCTTTGTTGATCCTGTTTCTCTTTGATTTTTACCTCTCCTGTGGTCACTTGCTTTTTGTCTCCTTTACATGCATTTTTCTCCTCCACCAATCTTTATATCCTGCTAGTCCTTGGGGTTATATCCTAGGCCCTCTTCTCATTGCCGCTTACACTTTCTCCCTGGGTGATTTTGTCCAAGTCCTTGCTTCAGTTACCATAAAGAGTTCGACAATACCAAAATCTGTGTCGCCAGCCCAGGCCTTTTGACTTAACATCTCCATATAGCTGTCCTTAGGCCCCTCAAATTTGACATATCTCAAGCTGAGCACATCATATTCTTCATTCCTTACCTCCTTTGCTTACCCCTCCACTCCTTTGCCTACCTTCCACTCCTACTGTAGACTCTCTTACCTACTAAAGTGAAAGGTATTACCATCCACTTGGTTTAATCACCCAAAAACTGGGGCCAACCTTAACTCTTTCTTCTTCATCACTTGCCACATCTAATCCATTGCAAAGTTCTTGCAATTTTATCTCTTATACAGCTCTCCCATCTGCCCGCCTTGATTCATTTCCACTACCACCATCCTGATCTGAGCAACTGGTCTTGTACTTTGCCTGCTCCAACCACCCCAATACACAATGTACATCCATGACCTCTCACCCAAGGGTGCCAAAGAACCTGATAGAAGATTGTGAACACCCAGGAGATAAGAGTTCTGGTCTTGGCTCTGTCATTTACTGGCTGTGTGAGCTTAGGTAGGGCACAAGACTTCCCAAGGACCCACATGCCCCCATTGTTACATTGGGTATAAATAACACTTTTCTTTCTTGAAGGTGGGCATTCGGCCAGCTGGTCTCTGGAAGGCCCTCCCAGTTTTAAGATCTGCGATTGTGTGCAAGACCTCAGAAGTGCTGACACACCAAAATAACAACCAGCCATACACTGATTAATCCAAATAGTACCACAAGAAATCTAGTGTTAGTGGCATTTTGGGATTGACATTTTTCATGCTTTTTGGCCATTAAGCACCTTTTAAATATCCTATTTTAGAATTTACCATCTTGTGATTCCTAAAACTCAAAATAGATGGGTCAAACTCAGTTTCTCAGCCTTGGGTGGAGCTAGGACACACTCATGTTAACTCAGCCCTGGCAAGGAACATACCTTTTCTGAGATTTAAGTAAGTAAAAAGGTAACATGAAGGAAAAAAAAAGACCATTTTGGCCAGGAGGGCAGAGAGGCATTCATTTTTAAGAGGCAGCATTGGCAATGGCAGATGTTAGCAGTGTCACACCTCTGCTCAGCCTGTGCTTGTGTTTGCACCAGCGGCAGGAGGTCCTTGTTAGAATAGTCCGATGGTTTAATATGGGCATTATTTATGGCTTCATAGCCTTCGAGCCTGGTTCTCTAACCTTCCTGGAGGTTGTATAGGCTACCTAATATGCTTTAATAAATTTCATCTTTGTTTAAACAAGCTATGAGACCTCTGTTTTTTCTACGCAGGAATGATAAGCAGTTCCTCCTCCTACAAGTCTCAGTCAGAACACTGTTTTCTCTGGGAAGTCTTCCTTGGCCCCCAGATTACATTAAATCTCCTTCTTGTATGTTCTTATGGTAGATGGTACTTTTCTTCTTCTAACATGTATCATATTTGTAGAGGTGTTTTAAATCACTTGTGTGTCTCCCCTGATCCACTGTAAACTCTCTGAGGGCTGGGGTATGTCTGCCTTGTTCCTTCTTTTTTTCTCTAACTAACAACGTATTGAATAGCACATAGTAATTGCTCAGTGGATATTAACTTGAATCAAATAACATATCTAAATGACTTATGCTGTAGTTAAAGACCAGTTTTCTTCATTAGAGGTGAAAAATAGCTGCTTATCATCCTTATTTTTTGCCTAAGAATAATATTAAAAGGTAACTTGGACTAATGTTGAGGTTACTAGAACTTTTGGATATTAGACCTGATTCATTATTAAGCCTTCTTGAGTTGCTGAAGTTGCTTATTTCTTTGAACTTAATACTTTTAAAGACAAAGATAGAGTTTTTTTCAGAAGATAAATCTGACTAGATTAGGTACACACTCTCCACTCACCTCCCCTCAAGGACCCATTAAAATAGCAATAAAAAGTGTATGAATTCACAAGGACAAAGAGAAAGAGAGCATGAGTCCCCAGCATAGGAAGGAGGGTGCCAGATATGGCAAGCGAGGGAAGTCAGAGCCCAGGGTGTTTATGGGGGCTGTGGTCAGAGAGAGCTGTTCTCCCTCCCCACGTCATGGTGCAGTAGAAAAATGGGGGTAATGTGTAGGCAGTGAATGTGCTGGTAAATATTTTACAACCAGTTCTCTGAAAGAGAAAGAAAGCAAGAAAGGAAAAAAGGAAGAAGGGAGGAAAGAAAGCAAGCCCCAATTTGTAGCATTTACTGATTTTTGTGGTGGAAGTACACCAACATAGCCAGTTTCAAGTTACCAATGTGGCATCATTGAATCTGGAATTGATTGAGAAGAAATGTATGTGATTGGTTCTTTGGACTGGCAGGAGATGATTCTGGCACATCATTGAGTATAAGTCCAAAAATGGTGAGACTGGTCCAACTTCAGTGTATAGAGAGGTCAATACTCATAACCTACTCCCCAGTTCATACAAAGAATGCCACAGCTAGGTGTCTATCATCTCCCCATCACCACACACACACACAAGACTTGGAAAGCAAACCAGGTTCAGAGATGGAGCTCCAAATCTCTAAGAATGAATGAGCACCAGAAAGGAATTATCTAGGAATACTTATAAAGATACTTACTTATTTATGTATGTATGTATGTATGTATGTATGTGTGTGTGTGTGTGTGTACGTGTGTGCTTATACAAAATTTTAAACTGCTTTAAAAGACTATTGACTATTTAAAGCAAAATTATTAAAATGTTTTGTGAGAGTTTAAAGTAAAATATAAGAACAGTGGTAGCACAAAGGGCACAAGGGGAGAAATAAACCCATGCTTTTGTTAAGGTTCCTACACTGTTCACGAAGCAAGATGGTACTGTTTAAATGTAGTCTTAGATGACTTAAAGGAACATGTTGTAATTTCTAGATCAACCTCTAAAGAAATAAAATCAGGAAGAGGTATATAAAAGAAGTCAATACTAAAGCATAATCAGTTCACCTAAAAGAAGCCAGGAAAGGAGAAATAGAAGAGCAAAGATCAAATGTGATAAATATAAAACAAATACCAAGATATAAGACTTGAATCCAACCATTTCAATAATTATATTAAATGTAAACAAATTAAACACACAAGTTAAAATTTTTTAAAGTTAAAAATCCAGTCTTTCAGTTGCACCAGTTACATTTCAAGTGCTCAATAGCTACACATGGCTTGTGGCTACTACACCAGATAGTAGAGATATAGAAATTTCCATCATCACAGAAAATTCTGTTGGACAGCACTGGTTGAAAGAGTGACTAACTCAGAATGAACTAGGAGGATGAAGCACTCCAGAAGTAGGATTCAGTAATAATATGTAGATTCCGGATAGTGCGAGTGAGCAAGTAAGGTAATTGAAGTTTTCAGGAAAAATGAAAAGTTGATCAAGAAAGTAATGCAGTCATAGTGTACTTGACTCTGTAGTGAACAGTATTTACATGAGCAAAACAGTGTCTGTTGCTGATAATTGATTTCTTCTAAACTGGTGGATGACTCTTTGGGAGACTAGGAGACAGGAGAGATGGTGACAGATGAAAGAACTAAAGCTCATCTACTGTAAGAATAAACTAATTGGTACCAAATAGCATTGATACAAGTAATATCCACTTTTTTTTTTTTTTTTTAGGAATATGGAGGTGACTAGCATGGGGAGAGGAATTTTTCCCTGGGGAATAGAACAGGAGATGAGTTGGAGTAGGGTAGAAAATTAGGGTAGAAAATTGTTTGTCTTAAGACTTTTGGAGGTATTTGATTTTTAAAAACATAGGCATATATTAACTGGATAAAATAAAATACTTGTACCAAAAAACCCAGACAGAATCTAGTTGTATCTGTCCCCTTAGTATCTGATCATGATATTCAAGAAGCTAATGGGACCACTGATAATTTATGGAGCCTGTGTGTGATAATGAAACCTGTTTAATGTACTATAAAATATATTATAAATAAGTGTAATAAAAATACATAAAAAGAGATAAATATATAAATTATAAAGAACTAAGACACATTCTGCAGGTGCAAAGGAGGATTTTTCCATTGGCAAGGCACACTGGGCCCCAAGAATATGAGAAAAAAGAAAGCAGAAAGAGATGCTGTGAGGCCCAGGAGCCCAAGGTGGTTAAACTGATAGTACTTTTTTTTTTTTTTTGGCCACACCACGCAGCATATGGGATCTTAGTTCCCCAACCAGGGATCAGACTCAGGTCCACAGCAGTGAAAGCCCAAGTCTTAACCGCTGGACTGAGAGGGAGTTCCCTCAGGTGGGAAACTGAGCAAATGATGGAATGCTGGCTTTATGCAGAGGCTGCCTCTTCCTGTCATGGCCCCTAACGGTACTGCTCAGAACAGAAAGAATTGCGCCCTTGAGAGAATGAAGCCAGAGTCCAGGGAATCTGAGCTCCAGGCACTGTGCAGCAAGAGAAATGTCTATTCCCTCTTTACACATGGGATTTCTGGGAAAACCCTGGCTCAGAGTCAGGCTGACTTAGCTGGGGCTGCAGCTTTGCCACATTAAGGCTGTGTAATCAGAGGTGAGTACTTCTACAGTCATTCTCAACCTCTTAGTTTAGGCCGCACTTACAAATATTGGAATTTTGGGCAACACAATTGAAGAGATGAAAGACTTAAAATGAAATTGAATCATTTTGTAATAATTGAAATGTAGGCATTACTACCATATAGATGTTTCCTAAAGTCTATAAAGGTATCCAAAGTTCTGTACTTTTAATTTGAAAGATTTCCCCTCAGCAGAATGTCACTCTTTGCTTATACATGCCCTGATGATACCTCCATCCATGGAGTAAAGCTTTTATTTATTTCCCTTTGGTGCTGACTTGCCTTTTTGCCTTCCTTGCTACCTAGTCTAATGTGAGCAAAATTGTTTCCAGTTCTACATCTTGCAACACAACCTACTCAGCGAAATACTCCATCAGGCAGTTAACTATCTGAATTGTCTGCTCAGATGGGAAGTTGTAGCAGAAGGCAGTTTCTTACCCAGGTTAAGATTTGGCAGAACACCGGGAGGGTTTAAGGTTCACAGACATGACCTACAACACTGGTTGGAAACCACTGGCTTACCCTCTCTGGCAAAAGTCATCTCTGACCCTGGAATGAAGCACGTATAGGATGGTTCTCCACTGCACTTGTTCTACCTCACAATTCTCTATGGGGGTAATTGTGAAAATTCCTGTTTTACCAAAGAGGAAATTGCTTTTTAGAGAGGGTAAGCTGTTGGTTCCATTTGATGGGAGCACATTTTTTTTCTTCAACTCCTATATCCTTGTTCCTGCCTGCCTCCATGTATATACTCATGTGATATACCTCCACTGGTCATCTAGAAGTGTCTAAGGCAGTCTAATTTCATAGGAGGGAGAGAGAGCTGCCTTTTCATTGCAGTAATCTGAAGCTGTCTTCCCCAACAGCTGAGTAATGAGAAACAATTATTATTGACAAAATATTATTACTGAGAAACAGTATAACAGAAAATATATGGGAGGTTGTGAAAGGTTAGACCAGTTGTCAAAAGTCATACTAAGAGAGTAAGCAATACAGATGCAAGTGGCAAGTTACTGTGGCATCCTAAAAGTTATCTTCTTTTTTCTTGTAATTTTCTTTACTGGGACACTTGAAAGCCTTTGGAAATTAGAAGTTATATTCCCTTTTGTGCTCAATGACATCACCATCCACTCTGTGATCCAAGTCATGAATCTGGAAATCACTGAGGACTTTCCTCCCTTACTCCACAAATACATCTGTTTCTTCATCACCCTCATTTGACCCATCACACAGTCCTATTAACCTGAATTCCAAAGTGTATTTCTTATCTACTTCCATCCTATTCTAATCATGAGTGTAGCTTTAGGGTTGGACTGCCTGGGTTGAACTCAGTTCTGTCTCTTGGTATCTATGTACCCTTCTCCAGCAATTGTATTGGAGGGCTCCTATTACCTAACCCACATCAGCTGCTCCCAGGTGTTTCTCCCCTACACTACAAACAGCTTGCTTCAGTTTTCAGGGTTTCTTTTCCAGTAAGGTTAGACACTGTCTTATTGTTTAGTTACCCTGTTTACTTCTTCCTCTCTGTTCATGTCTTTTGCCCATTTTCAAAACTTAGACTATTCTTTTTTATGTTTTATTTAAAATTTTCTATATTCACATTTTGACCTCTTTAGAAGCAATTTATTTAATATTTCTCTTCATATTTCAAGTTACTCTTAGAAACAATAAAATGTGAGTGAAAATAGTGAAACAACACTGCCAAGGTAGTAAATATCACCCCAACGTAGAGTTTCCCTAGAAATTATTTGCATAAACTGAGTAAACTTCATCTTTAGGATGTTAATGCTGAATCATATTATCATCACTGTAAGTTATTATTGCTAATAATTAAAAAGTTTTTTATTGCAGTATAATTGATTTTCAATATGGTGTTAATTTCTGCTGTACAGCAAAGTGACTCAGCTATACACATATATAAATTCTTTTCCGTTGTGGGTTATCCCAGGTTATTGAATATAGTTCCCTGTGCTCTACAGTAGGACCTTGTTGTTTATCCATTCTATAAGTAATAGTTTGCATCTACTAAGCCCAGACTCCCAGTCCATCCCTCCCCCAGAGTAACCACAAGTTTGTCTGTGAGTCTGTTTCTGTTTTGTAGACAGGTTTATTTGTATCATACAATATTGTAGGTTCCACATATAAGTGATATCATATGGTATTTGTCTTTCTCTTTCTGACCCACTTCACTTAGTATGATAATCTCTAGTTGCATCCATGTTGCTGCAAATGGCATTATTTTGTTCTTTTTAATGGCTGAGTAGTATTCCATTGTATATATGTACCACATCTTCTTTATCCATTCATCTGTTGATGGACATTTAAGTTGTTTCCATGTCTTGGCTATTGTAAATAGTGCTGCTGTGAACATAGGGGTGCATGTATCTTTTTGAATTACAGTTTTGTCTGGATATATGGCTAGGAGTGGGATTGCAGGATCATATAGTAATTCTATTTTTAGTTTTCTGAGGAACTTCTATACTGTTCTCCATAGTGACTGTACCAATTTACATTCCCACCAACAGTGTAGGAGGGTTCCCTTTTCTTCACACCCTCTCCAGCATTTGTTATTTGTAGAATTTTTAATGATGGCCGTTTTGACTGGTGTGAGGTGATATCTCATTATAGTTTTGATTTGCATTTCTCTAATAATTAGTGATGTTGAGCATCTTTTCATATGTATATTGGCCATCTCGGTCTTCTGCCCATTTTTTTGATTGGGTTCTTTGGTTTTTTGTTGTTGAGTTGTATGACCTGTTTGTATATTTTGGAAATTAAGCCCTTGTTTGTTGCATCATTTGCAAATATTTTCTCCCATTCCATAGCTTGTCTTTTTTTTTTTTATGGCTTCCTTTGCTGTGCAAAAGCTTGTAAGTTTAATTATGTCCCATTTGTTTATTTTTGTTTTTATTTCTATTGCCTTTGGAGATTGACCTAAGAAAAAATTGGTACAATTTATGTCAGAGAATGTTTTGCTTATGATCTGTTCTAGGAGTTTTATGGTGTCTTGTCTTATACTTAAGTCTTTAAGCCATTTTGAATTTATTTTTGTGCATGGTGTGAGGGTGTGTTCTAACTTCACTGATTTACATGTGGCTGTCCAACTTTCTCACTACCACTTGCTGAAGAGACTATCTTTTTCCCATTTTATATTCTTGCCTCCTTTGTCAAAGGTTAATTGACCATAGGTTTGTGGGCTTATTTCTGGGCTCTCTATTCTGTTCCATTGATCCTTATGTCTGTTTCTGTGCCAATACCGCACTGTTTTGATTACTGTAGCTTTGTAGTATTGTCTGAAGTCTGGGAGGGTTATGTCTCCTGCTTTGTTCTTTTTCCTCAGGATTGCTTTGGCAATTCTGGGTCTTTTATGGTTCCATATAAATGTTAGGATTATTTGTTCTAGTTCTGTGAAAAATGTCATGGGTAATTTGATAGGGATTGCATTAAATCTGTAGATTGCTTTGGGTAGTATGGCCATTTTAACAATATTAATTCTTCTAATCCAAGAGTGTGGGATATCTTTCCATTTCTTAGAAGCATCTTTAATTTCCTTAATTAATTTATTTTTGGCTGCATTGGGTCTTTGTTACTGTGTGTGGGCTTTCTCTAGTTGCAGCAAGCGGGGGCTGCTCTTTGTTGTGGTGCACGGGCTTCTCATTGCAGTGGCTTCTCTTGTGGAGCATGGGCTCTAGGCACAAGGACTTCAGTAGTTGTGGCACACGGGCTCAATAGTTGTGGCTCGCAGGCTCTAGAGCTCAGGCTCAGTAGTTGTGGCGCATGGGCTTAGTGGCTCTGCCGCATATGGCATCTTCCCGGACCAGGGCTCGAACCTGTGTCCCCTGCATTGGCAGGCAGATTCTTAACCACTGCACCACCTCGGAAGTCCCCTTTATTAATGTTTTACAGTATTTTTTTTTTACTTTCCCTTTCTGCTCTTTCATTTTTAGTATAAAGAAATGCAACCTATTTCTGTATGTTAATCTTGTATCCTGCTACCTTGCTGAATTCATTTATCAGTTCTAGTAGTTTTTGTGTGGAGTCTTTAGGGTTTTCTATATATAGTATGTCATCTGCATATAATGACAGTTTTACCTCTTCCCTTCCAATTTGGATACCTTTAATTTCTTTTTCTTGTCTGATTGCTGTGGCTAGGACTTCCAATATTGTGTTGAATAGAAGTGGTGAGAGTGGGCATCCTTGTCTTCTTCCACATTTTAGTGGGAAGGCTCTCAGTTTTTCACTGTTGAGTATAATATTGGCTGTGGATTTGTCATAAATAGCTTCTATTATGTTGAGATATGTTCCCTCTGTACCCACTTTGGTAAGAGTTTTTTCATGAATGCAAGCTGAATTTTGTCAAATGCTTTTTCTGCATCTACTGAGATGTTCATGTGGTTTTTGTCTTTTCTTTTGTTGATCTGGTGTATCACATTGATTGATTTGCATATGTTGACCCATCCTTGTGAACTTGGGATAAATTCCACTTGGTGATGGTCTATGATCTTTTTTATGTGTTGTTGGATTTGGTTTGCTAGTATTTTGTTGAGAATTTTTACATCTATATTCATCAAAGATATTGGCCTGTAGTTTTCTTTTTGATGATATCTTGGTCTGTTTTTGGTATCAGGATGATGGTGACTTCATAGAATGTCTTTGGAAGTATTCCCTCCTCTTCAATCTTTTGGAAGAGTTTGAGAAGGATTGGTATAAGTTCTTCTTTATATGTTTAGTAAAACAACTGTGAAGCCATCTGGTCCTGGACTTTTGTTTGTAGGGAGGTTTTTTATTACAGATTCTACTTCACTTCTAGTGATTGATCTTTTCAAGTTATCTATTTCTTCTTGATTTAATTTTGGTGGGCCGTATGCTTCTAGAAAATTGTCCATTACTTCTAGGTTGTTGAATTTGTTGGCATATAATTGTTCATAGTATTCTCTTATGTTTTTTTGTATTTCTATGGTATCAGTTGATATTTCTACTTTTTCATTTCTTATTTTGTTTATTTGGGTCCTCTCTCTTTTCTTCTTGGTGAGCCTGGCCAGAGGTTTGTCAACCCTTTCAAAGAACCAGCTCTTGGTTTTATTGATTTTTTGCTATTCTTTTTTTTAATCTCTATTTTATTTATTTCCTCTTTGATCTTCATTATTTCCTTCCTTCTGCTGACTTTAGGTTTTGCTTGTTCTTCTTTTTCTAATTCTTTTAGGTGATATGTTAGGTTATTTATTCGAGATTTTTCTTGTTTTTTGAGGAAGGCCTGTATTGCTATAAACTTCCATCTAAGAACTGCTTTTGCTGCGTCCCATAGATGTTGTATGGTTGTGTTTTCATTGTCATTTGTCTCAAGATATTTTTTAATTTCCTTTTTGAGTTCCTCATTGACTCATTGATTTTTTAGTAGCATGTTGTTTAATCTCCATGTAATAGTTTTTTCTCATTTCTTTTCCTGTGGTTGATTTCTAGTTTCATGCTAGTGTGGTCAGAGAAGATGCTTGAAATAATTTCTGTACTCTTAAATTTGTTGAGATTTGTTTTGTGCCCTAGTATGTGGTCAATCCTAGAGAATATTCCATGTGCACTTGAAAAGGATGTGTATTCTGGTGTTTGGGGATGTAATGTCCTGAAAATATCAAGTCTAACTGTTCTGTTGAATCATTTAGTAGGATCTCTGTTGCCTGACTGATTTTCTGTCTAGAAGATCTGTCCGTTGATTTGAGTTGGGTGTTAAAGTCTCCTACTATTATTGTATTCCCATCCATTTCTCCCTTTATGTCTGTTAGTATTTGTTTTATGTATTTGAGTGCTCCTATATTAGATACATATATGTTGAAAAGTATAAAATCCTCTTCTTATATTGATCCTTTTATCATTATATAATGTCCTTCTTTATCTTTCTTTATGGCCTTTGTTATAAAGTCTATTTTGTCTGATATGAGTTTTACAACCCTTGCTCCCTTCATTTCCGATTGCATGAAATATCTTTTTCCATGCCCTCACTTTCAGTCTGTGTGTGTCATTTGCCCTAAAGTGGGTCTCTTGTAGGCAACATATTGTAGGCTCTTTTTTTTAAAATCCAGTCTGCCACTTTGTGTCTTTTGATTGAAGCATTTAGTCCATTGACATTTAAGGTAATTATTGATAAATATGTATTTATTGTCATTTTAAACCTTGTTTTCCAGTTGATTCTTTGTTTCTCCTTTGTTCCTTTCTTTTCCTTTTTGTTTTCTTTTTGTGGTTTGATTATTTCCTTTTATATTATGCTAGTATTCTCTTCTTTTTGGTTTTTGTGAATCTTATTGTATGTTTTTGATTTGTGGTTACCCTGTTTTTCAAGTATGTTAACCCCTTCCTATATCTGCTTGCTTTAGACTGATAGTCATATAGGCTCGAACACATTCTAAAGAAAAAATCTATATTTTCTTACTCTCCTCCTCCATGTTTTATGTTTTTGATGTCATCTTTTACATCTTCATGTTTATCCTGTTGCTGTTCCTTGTGTTTATCATTGCTTTCACAGTTTTTTTTTTCTTTTTGATCTGTATACTGGCTTATTTAAGTGATTTACTTTCCAATTGTGATTTCCCCTTTCCTATACCTTCTTGCTTCATTTCTAATAAGAGAAGACCTTTCAATATTTCTTTTAGGATAGGTTTAGTATTGCTGTATTCTTTTAGTTTTTGCTTGTCTAAGAAATTCTTTATCTCTCCTTCTATTCTAAATGATAAACTTGCTGGGTAGTGTAGGTTGCAGATTTTTCCCTTTCAGGACTTTGAATATATTTTGCCATTCCCTTTTGACCCACAGCATTTCTGTAGAGAAATCAGCTGATAATCTTATGGGGGTTTCCTTATAATTAACTCTATTTTTTTTTTGCTGCCTTTAGAATCCTCTCTTTATCTTTAACTTTTGCCATTTTTATTATAGGTCTTGCTGTAGGTCTGTTTGGGTTCATCTTGTTTGGGACCCTCTGTGCTTCCTGTATCTGGATATCTGTTTCCTTCTTTTGGTTTGGGGAGTTTTCAGCCATAATTTCTTCAAATACATTTTACATCCCCTTTTCTCTTTCTTCTCCTTCTGGAATCCCTATTATGCATAAATTGGCACACTTTATATTATTCCATAGGTCTCTTATATTGCTTTCATTTGGCTTTCTGTCCTTCTGATTGGGTGATTTCCATTATTCTATCTTCCAGATCACTTATTCATTCTTCTGCATTATTCATTCTGCTATTCATTGCCTTTAGCTCAGCTTTTGTCTCAGCAAATGAATTTTCTTAATTTTTCTTGGCTCCTCCTTATAGTTTCTAGTTCCTTTTTACAGTAATCTGCATTTCTGTTGATAACCTTTCTTAATTCCTTCAGTATTTTCATTACCTCCTTTTTGAATTTGGTGTCTATTAGACTGTAGAGGTCCATTTCATTGTTCCTTCACGGGAATACTCTTAGTCTTTTAACTGGGAGTGGTTCCTCTGCTTCTTCATTTTACTTATATTTCTCTTACTCTGTGAGTTTAAGAGAAACAATTATCTACCATAGTCTTGGAATGCTATTTATATGTGGGAGCATCCCTGCGTAGCTTGTATGGGTTTAATATATTTGTTGCGAGGGCTGCTTTTAGTTTGGGTGCTTGCTGCCTCTTTCCTCAGTGTGTGTTGGCCATTATCCCCTTGATAGGGGGTGTGCAGGTGTGGCGGCCCGTGCATGCTCCTGGGGCCCGCGCCAGGTGGGGGCAGTGATTGGTGCCTGCTTCCATTTCTCTCTGTAGCAGCAGTGCTGCCCCATGCCTGCCTCTGGAGCCTGTGATGGTAGTGGAAGCTTGTGCCTGCCCCCAGAGCTCATGTAGACAGTGACCTGTTGCCTGGGTGCATGCACAGGGAAAGAAGCTCCTATGGTGGTCCTGCCCCTCTCCTCATGCACCCGCCCCCCAACAATGGCTCCTTGCCTCTCTGATGGGCCCAGCTTTTTCCACATAAACCCTCAGTTGCCACACTCCAGCACCTTCAGCCTGTTTCCACACAGCCAACCCCAGTCCTCTCCCTGGGTGCCTGAGCTTCAGCACCCAGCCCCTACCAGGGATCAGCATCTCAGGCTGGGGAGCATGAGGTGGCGGTACCCACTGTCAGTACAGGTCCCTTTTGTTTTGCCTACTGCAAACTGGTCACGGTGCTTTCCTTAGAGGCTTTGAAGCTCCCCCTCCAGGTTGATATCCCTGCCAGTGAGAGGACTTCCCAGACTGTGGTAACCATTCCTCCTTCACAGCTCCCTCCCTGGGTCACAGGACCCATACCAATTCTTTTCTCTTTCTTTTTTTCTTTTGTCCTACCTGCTTCCATGGAGGTTTTCTTGCCCTTTAGGAAGTCTGAGGTCTTCTGCCAGTAGATGTTCTGTGCAAATTGTTCCACATATAGATGTGTTTTTGATGTATTTGTGGGAGGAGGTGCGCTCCATGTTCTACTCCTCCACTGTCTTGATCACTCTCTACTGTTAATAATTAACACCATAAATCACCAAAGGACAGGAATTTAGAAAAGAAAGTAGGAAATAAATATTAGTTGGCCTCATTCTTCTCACCCTTTTTGTTCCATCCAGATTCTGTTATTAAACTTTCCTAGCGAATGTCAGGTTCTGTGTAATGATTCTTTTATTATACTTCCTTAGTTATTGGTAATAGAATAAAACCAAAATGTCATTATTTTTATCTCTCATATATATCACGTAGTATATGACAGTACTAATGCACCTAGTCTTATACTAGTGGGGAAGGGATTTCTTGGGCCTCTGCTTATATTTTTTTAATTGCATTAGAAAATCATTAAGGGACAGAGAATATCCTTTGGTTCATTGTGAAGAATTTTTTAAAAAACTATTTGTAGCCTCTCCAATCTGTTTTAAATAGGAAACTACAAAAGTTGCACTGCCTTCCTAATTCAAGCCCATTTCTTTAGGATAGATTAAAAAAAAATCACAGTAAATTAAATATTGTCTACCTGGAAATGCTCCAGATTCTTGGTTCTCTGACTTTTCCCCTATTGCTCATCAATTGTTTGTCAGGATTGGAGACCAATTGCTCCTTGAAAGTGGGTCTGTGTGTTTTACTCGAGTTCTTCTCTGTCCTCTTAGGTTAATCTGCATCACTTTCCATTTTCAGCCACCAACTGTATCTGTAGCTGCAGTGACATTTTTACACTAGGAAAGATGTATGCTGCCCATCTGTCATGTAAGGACATAACGTAGTTAAACCATCTACCCCGTATCTTACTACATTGTGAGTGATGAAAACACAAAGGGAGTTGGGTTTGGTTTATCCTCGGAGAATTGGTGGCAAAAAATACTGATTTGTATGTTATACTGCCTAGAAAATGAACATTAGGTGAGCTGCCATCAACAGATTGCAGAAACACCTCTGCCAGAGGATGTGGATCCGGGCTTACAATGCCTTCAGCCTCTGTTTTGAAATTCTAAGCTCATGTGTCAGTGTTTTTTTTTTTTTTTTTTTTGCTGCCTGCTTTTACCCATGGGCACACCCACTCGGAGGTCGCCTTGCTGTTGCAGCTGGGAGGGGCTAGCTTTTCTTTTTTTTTTTTTTTTTTTTTGGCTATGCTGCTTGGCATGTGGAATCTTAGTTCCCTGACCAGGAATCGAACCTGTGCCCCCTGCATTGGAAGCGTGGAGTCTTAACCATTGCACTGCCAGGGAGGTCCCATGTGTCAGTGTTTTATGCCTGACTCAGTGCATTGGGGAGACTTTCTTAGGACAGTGAGCAGCATGGTGGAGGTTGGACAAGGGTATCAGCCTTGTCACTGATCGATTAGGGGCAAGTCTCTTTACTTTATTAATGTTGGTTTACTTATCTCTAAAAAGACAGACTTAGGCTTAATCACCATTTCTAACATTCTGCTTATTACTATGCCATTTACTTATGCTGCTCCAAACACAAAAATGAGACACTATTGCCTTGTTACAGGCTAGAATGTGGCTTTCAGTTGTACAGAAGCGTTTGCCCTAATTCATCCATTGTGCTTTCTCTTCAAGACACCTACCTTTGACCAGCAGCACAAATTTCCTGTGCCCAACTTGTGACGAGGGAAACTCCTAAAAAGGGAGAATAATGACCAGGATACTTTATTTGTTTATTTGATAGATTTTCAGATAAATCACCTATTGTCACCTGTTTTTAAGATCCGTACCTTTTGCCAGGTAGCCTTATTGTATCTCCAGCTGTGTGTGGGCAGAGAACTCTTTCTGCTCCATGGATGTTGGGCTTGGCCACTGACCTGCTTTGGCCAACAGAATGCTACCAGCTGTGCTGCAAGAGCAGAAGTTCTAGCACTATGTCGCTTGATTTTGTGCGCTCCTGCCTTTCACCCTGAGAAGAACAAGTCCCCAATAGCTGCTGGTCCAAGGGGAATGTGAGGCTTATAGAACAGACCTAAACCCACTGTCAGACAGAAGTAGAACTGACCTGAACACCCACGAGCAAGCAAAATAAACACTTGTTGTTGGAAGCCACTGAGATTTTGAGGTTGTTACTCAGCAAAAACTGACCAGAATATATTTTTCTAGAAACTTAAAATTATACAGATAAGGATTTGGCTTTGTTTTCTCTAAAAATATACCTATCTGGAATAAGTTAAGGGGAAAAAAAGCTCTGTTTGTGTTTCCTACTTATTAAGTCCATTCCTGGAGAGCATATTGTAGGGAGAAGGGTGGAAGGGAGGAGAGGAAAAGGCGTGACTAAAAGGGGAAGGAGAGGGGGGAATGACTGAGGGATGTGTTCATGGGGATGGAATGGGTTAGAAAGAGGAGACTTCAGAAGCCAGCAGCGAACTCAGCCAATTTTATGGCTTGGTCCATGGCTTCTTTGGACCTGAGAAGCTGTGTATCAGGACTGACCATCCTTTAAATGTCAGTGCTTCTCAGTGCTATGTCCTGAGCCCTCTTTCTTCTCTCGGCACACACTCTCCATGGGCAGTCTCATGAACCCACATTTTATAGGCTGTGTCTCCTGGCACAACTTTCTCTGAAGCAACAAACCTGGATATTTGGCAGTCTCTACTTAGATGGCCACAGACTCTCAAACCCAGCAGTCCAAACTGAGCTTGTTAACTTCTCTGCCTGTCCTGTGCTGCTCCTTCTCTATCCTCATCACAGTCCTTGGAAGATAACATCCTGTGCACGGTACTGACCAAGTAAGTACTGGGATGCATGGTTGGCTTCTCCCTCCCTCAACCTCTGACAACCTGTCAAACCACCTTAAAGTTGACTGCTCTTCAGTGGTGCCCTGTTGCTGTGTAGGTAAAGTCACACCCCATAGCCCGACAGGGCTCCCTACCCCTCCTGTCTTTCCAGTAGAGCCCTGGCGAGCTTCTTCCAACTCCACAGTCTAACCATGTCCTCTTTGCTTCTGGGTTTTGTATATGCTCTTGGTTCTACTTGGCACGCCTCCCTAACTACCCTCTCCCTGAGCTGGTTTTCCTAATAACTTCTATTTCCTCTTTAGTCTTAGTCTAGATCACTGGTTCTCAACTGCGAGTGATGTTGTTTCCAGAGGACATTTGGCTGTGTCTGGAGACATTTTGGGTTGTCACAGCTGAGGGGGTGGTACTACGGGCATCTAGGGGGTAGAAGCCAGGATGCTGCTAAACATCCTATAATGCCCCCCACATCAAAGACCCCTACAGCAAAGAATTATCTGTCCTAAAATGTCAGTAAGTGCTGAGATGCAGAAACCCTAGTCTAAATTTCACTTTCTCTTGGAAGCCTTTCCTGACCTTCCCAGAATGAGTTAGGTGCCCCTCCTTTGTGGTTTCATGCCCTTCTCCTTAGACTTTTTGTAGCCCTTCCCCTATTACACTGATATTTTCTGTTCACTTGTCTATCTCCTCTTCTACACTGTGAACTTCTGGTAGTCATTTACTGTGTTTTGTTTCTTTTTCACTTCCCAGACCCCAGCATGGTACCTGGTAATGGTGGGCATGCAATACATATTTGTTAAATGAGTAAAAAAAAATGAATCCACAAAAGTAATTCTAAGAGTAAGGGTCTCACACACCACATTTTTTCCCAGAAAGCATGTTGTTTGCATGTGGTACAGTCCTGTCTTCAGAAATTCAACCAAGGCAAAGGAAACCAGCCTGGGTGATGAAAACTCAGAGTTAAGAACAACCACTCTAATTCATGCCCCTCCTGCACCACCAGGGAAAGGCATTCTTTCAGAATTCTCTTGCATATGTGGGCCACATAAAATTGCCAACCTGCCCAGGGAAATAAGTATTTGAATATTTATTTTATTTTCTGGCGGATTCTCTTGCCAATAATATCCTGGTCATGGAACTATCCATACCCACAGTGTGATGTGTGCTGCAGGATTATTACTATTACTGTTATTACTATTATTTATATTTCCATGATCTGATTTTTTTACATTGAATAATAGTTGAAGCAGTTTGTGTCATGACTCTCTTTTTATAGGTGAAAATGCCACATAATGAAACTTAAGGCAGCACAAGCCAATATATTTCATCGCCCAGCACCATAATCTATTAAACCTGAGATATTTTCAGGGAATTGCCTTAAATCCTTTGGTGGTTTAAAGTAGCTTCAGAGGGATTAGCGGCTTAGAGGTAATTGTTATTGCTAATATTTTATTTGAAATGTCCTGTTCAGCAAAGGTAATGTGACATTTTGCTCGCTGGAAATGCTATCTTTCTAGGGAAAGGGAAGAGTCAAAAGGTCAGTGCCCAGGAGAGAGAGGGCAGGAGCCTGTGAGACAAAGGACAAGGGTCAGAGAGCTGAGGTGACAAGCATGAGTTAGCTGAGTCAGAGCTGACTTTCCTGTGGACCTTGGAAATCTGGAGTTTTAATTTTATGTGATTTATGAGATTAATCTAGATAGTTAATCAGCTGTAAAGAGAAACCTGAGCTTTATTTATTGTTACTATTTTTTAAAATAAGTAAGGAGAATAAACACATTGAGGTACTGCTTTGCAGGCTTACCTTTGGAGCTCCTCAGAGGCATCTCTGTCTCTAGGCCAATGGAGCTCAAATATAGAATGCTTGAGAAATCACTTTGGTGTGCTTGTTAAAAAATAAAAATTCCTTGGGCTTTCCTTCCACCAACTCTGATTCTGTAGTTCCGAGATGGACCCAAATCTTCATTTTAACCAGAGAGATCCAGGGGATTCTGATGCAGGGTTTCGTAATGCCTAGAGAAACATTGGATTAACCCACCTCTTTCTTGGCCATGATACCATATTTCTCAAATTTCTATCTATGACCCAAATGCATCATTTGAGTTCTAGACCCATATATCAAAATGGCATTCAAAATCTCTACTTGAATGCCTTGAAGATACTTTAAACTTAGCCTGTCCAAACCCAAATGATCTGTTCTTCTAGTATTTCCTACCCAGTGAATGGCATCAGCACTCATCCAGTTCTACAACACAAAGATGTAGATGTCACCTCCCTTGCTCTTTCTGTATCCATTCCATCATTGCCATCATGGTGGCCTCAGCTCCCATCATCTCTTGCCTGGACCACAGCAATAGCTGACTAGTAGCTCTTTTCAGTCACTCTTTAATCTGCTCTCCTAAGTGAGCCAGAGGGACCTTAGCAAGATGTAATGTTTTAGTGTTGCACTGCTCCCAGTGAAAACACTCCAGTGACTTCTCATTTCCTCTTGGATTGGGACAAAAGTCCTTTCTTTGGCTTAAAGTGCTTCTTGGTGGTAACCAGCTGACCACCACTGCAGTCTCGTCTCATACAACTCTCTCCCTGGCTCCCTGTTCTAGCCATACTGCCTTTCTTTTCTTCCACAAAAGTGCCAAACAAACCCCTGGCACAGGGTATTCCTTTGCCCTGAGCCAGTGTTTTCCTTTGGTCCACTCCTCTTCACTTTGCCTAGTGACCATCTACATCTCCTGCAGATGACACACCACATTTTACTTTTGTGATCTTCTCCTAACCTAGCTCAGATTCCCTTATGATATACCATTGAACAACCATACATTTTTTGTAATGGTACCTTTAGTTTTGTGACTGTTTGATTAATGCCTACCTTGCCCTAGACTATAAGGTCCATAAAGGTGACAGTTAGGTCTGTTTCTGCTCTCCCTTGTAGCCCTAGTGTCTCTCACAATGCTAGATGCATGGAGGTGCTCAATAAATGTTTATTGAGTGAGTGTTTGTTGAATGACTGACTGTGTATTGTGTGAGACATATTGTTGAAAGAATAATTTCATTTGAATTTCTTTAGACAGAAAAATCAGAGTAAACATTTAGAGTTATACACTGGGAGCTTTAGGCAAAGTAAAACGGAGTAGTAAGGTCATTAGCTAGATAATTAAGGTGAGTAGGACAATATAATCATGATATTAAAGCACAACTGTTAAGTATACATAAACTGACTTCCACTGGGGAGGAGATGCGCTGATAGTCGAGACTGAGACTCCCTGAAGAGTCAGGTCCTCAATGCCCTGTAGACTAACCAAGGAGTTTCATGAGAGATCTAGAGATTTTAGACCTGTTATATTCATCAAAGAATTTCCTAGGTCTTGGCATCATGGTGCAAGTCAATAATAGGGTTCCAAATTGCTCCTCTCTATATGGACCATTTAAGAGCTTCTAAATGAAGCCGTGTGGCTGACAGGGTCTTGGTGCTCCCGCTGGGTGTCAGGCCTGAGCCTCTGAGGTGGGAGAGCCGAGTTCAGGACATTGGTCCACAAGAGACCTCCCGGCCCCTCGTAATATCAGTTGTCGAGAACTCTCCCAGAGATCTCCGTCTCAATGCTAAGACCCAGCTTCACACAACGACCAACAAGCTCCAGTGCTAGACACCCCATGCCAAACAACTAGAAAGACAGGAACACAACCCCACCCATTAGGAGAGAGGCTGCCTAAAATCATAATAAGGTCACAGACACCCCAAAACACACCACTGGACGTGGTCCTGCCCACCAGAGAGACAAGATCTCATCCACCAGAACACAAGCACCAGGCCCCTCCACCAGGAAGCCTACACAACCCACTGAACCAACCATAGTCACTGGGGGCAGACACCAAAACCAACAGGAACTACAAACCTGCAGCCTGTGAAAAGGAGACCCCAAACACAGTAAGTTAAGCAAAATGAGATGACAGACAAACACACAGCAGATGAAGGAGCAAGGTAAAAGCCCACCACACCAAACAAATGAAGAGCAAATAGGCTACCTGAAAAAGAATTCTTAGTAATGATCGTAAAGATGATCCAAAATCTTGGAAATAGAATGGAGAAAATATAAGAAACATTTAACAAGGACCTAGAAGAACTAAAGAGCAAACAAACAATGATGAACAACACAATAAATGAAATATAAATTTCTCCAGAAGGAAACAAGAGCAGAATAAATGAGGCAGAAGAAGGGATAACTGACCTGGAAGATAAAATAGTGGAAATAACTACCACAGAGCAGAATAAAGAAAAAAGAATGAAAAGAATTGAGAACAGTCTCAGAGACCTCTGGGACACAATAAACGCACCAACATTTGAATCTAAGGGTCCTAGGAGAAGAAGAGAAGAAGAAAGGGACTGAGAAAATATTGAAGAGATTCTAGTTGAAAACTTCCCTAATATGGGAAAGGAAATAGTCAATCAAGTCCAGGAAGTGCAGAGTCCCATACAGGATAAATCCAAGGAGAAACACACCAAGACACATATTAATCAAACTATCAAAAATTAAATACAAAGAAAAAATATTAAAAGCAACAAGGGAAGAACAACAAATAACATACATACAAGGGAATCCCCATAAGGTTAACAGCTGATCTTTCAGCAGAAACTCTGAAAGCCAGAAGGGACTGGCAGGACATATTTAAAGTGATGAAAGGGAAAAAACTACAACCAAGATTACTCTACCCCGCAAAGATCTCATTCAGATTCAACAGAGAAATTAAAACCTTTAGAGACAAGCAAAAGCTAAGAGAATTCAGCACCACCAAACCAGCTTTACAACAAATGCTGAAGGAGCTCATCTAGGCAGGAAACACAAGAGAAGGAAAAGAGCTACAATAACAAACCCAGAACAATTAAGAAAATGGTAATAGAAACATACATATCTATAACTACCTTAAATATAAATGGATTAAATGCTCCAACCAAAAGACATAGTCTGGCTGAATGGTTACAAAAATAAGACCGGTATATATTGCTGTCTCCAAGGGGCCCACTTCAGACCTAGGGATATATACAGACTGCAAGTGAGGGGATGGAAGAAGATATTCCATGCAAATGGAAATCAAAAGAAAGCTGGAGTAGCAATTCTCGTATCAGACAAAATAGACTTTAAAATAAAGACCATTATAAGAGATGAAGAAGGGCACTGCATAATGATCAAGGGGTCAATCCAAGAAGAAGATACAACAATTGTCAATATTTATGCATCCAACATAGGAGCACCTCAATACATAAGGCAAATGCTAACAGCCATAAAAGGGGAAATTGACAGTAACACAATCATAGTAGGGGACTTTAACACCCCACTTTCACCAATGGACAGGTTATCCAAAATGAAAATAAATAAGAAAACAAGCCTTAAATGACTCATTAAACAAGATGGACTTAACTGATATTTATAGGACATTCCATCCAAAAACAACAGAATACACTTTGTTCTCAAGTGCTCATGGAACATTCTCCAGGATAGATCATATCTTGGGTCACAAATCAAGCCTTGGTAAATTTAAGAAAATTGAAATCATATCAAGTATCTTTTCTGACCACAATACTATAAGACTAGATATCAATTACAGGAAAAGAACTGTAAAAAATACAAACACATGGAGGCTAGAGAATCACTACTAAATAACCAAGAGAACACTGAAGAAATCAAAGAGGAAATCAAAAAATACCTAGAAACAGATGACAATGAAAACACAACGACCCAAAACCTATGGGATGCAGCAAAATAAGTTCTAAGAAGGAAGTTTATAGCAATACAATCCTACCTCAAGAAACAAGAAACATCTCAAATAAACAACCTAACCTTACATCTAAAGCAATTAGAGAAAGAAGAACAATAAAGCCCTAAAGTTAGCTGAAGGAAATAAATCATAAAGATCAGATCAGAAATAAATGAAAAAGAAATGAAGGAAATGATAGCAAAGGTCAATAAAAGTAAAAGCTGGTTCTTTGAGAAGATAAAATTGATAAACCATTAGCCAGACTCATCAAGAAAAAAAGGGAAAAGACTCAAATTAATAGAATTAGAAATGAAAAAGGAGAAGTAACAACTGACACTGCAGAAATACAAAGGATCATGAGAGATTACTGCAAGCAGCTATATACCAAATAAAATGGACAACCTGGAAGAAATGGACAGATTCTTAGAAAAGCACAACCTTCCGAGACTGACCAGGAAGAAATAGAAAATATAAACAGACTAATCACAAGCATTGAAATTGAAACTGTGATTAAAAATCTTCCAACAAACAAAAGCTCAGGACCAGATGGCTTCACAGGTGAATTCTATCAAAAATTTAGAGAAGAGCTAACACCTATCCTTCTCAAACTTTTCCAAAATATAGCAGAGGGAGGAACACTCCAAAATTCATTCTACGAGGCCACCATCACCGTGATACCAAAACTAGACAAAGATGTCACAAAAAAACAAAACTACAGGCCAATATCACCGATGAACATAGGTGTAAAAATCCTCAATACTGGCAAAATACTAGCAAACAATCCAACGGCACATTAAAAGGGTCATATACCATGATCAAGTGGGGTTTATCCTATGAATGCAAGGATTCTTCAGTATATGCAAATCAATCAATGTGTTAAACCATATTAACAAATTGAAGGAGAAAAACCATTTGATCATCTCAATAGATGCAGAAAAAGCTTTCGACAAAATTCAACACGCATTTATGATAAAAACCCTCCAGAAAGTAAGCATAGAGGAAGTTTACCTCAACATAATAAAGACCATATATGACAGACCCACAGCCAACATCATTCTCAATGGTGAAAAATTGAAACCACTTCCACTAAGATCAGGAGCAAGACAAGGTTGCCCACTCTCACCACTCTTATTCAGCATAGTTTTGGAAGTTTTAGCCACGGCAGTCAGAGAAGAAAAGGAAATAAAAGGAATCCAAATCGGAAAAGAAGAAGTAAAACTGTCACTATTTGCAGATCACATGATACTATATATAGAGAACCCTAAAGAGCTACCGGAAAATTACTAGGACTAATCAATGAATTTGGTAAAGTAGCAGGATACAAAATTAATGCACAGAAATCTCTTGCATTCCTATAAACTAATGATGAAAAATCTGAAAATAAAATTAAGGAAACACTCCCATTTACCATTGCAACAGAAAGAATAAAATATCTAGGAATAAACCTACCTAAGGAGACAAAAGACCTGTATGCAGAAAACTATAAGATACTGATGAAAGAAATAAAAGATAATACCAACAGATGGAGAGATATACCATATTCTTGGATTGGAAGATTCAACATTGTGAAAATGACTATACTACCCAAAGCAATCTACCGATTCAATGCAGTCCCTATCAAACTACCAATGGCATTTTTTCACAGAACTAGAACAGAAAATTTCACAATTTGTATGGAAACACAAAAGACCCCAAATAGCCAAAGCAATCTTGAGAAAGAAAAACAGAGCTGGAGGATTCAGGCTCGCTGACTTCAGACTATACTACAAAGCTACAGTAATCAAGACAGTATGGTACTGGCACAAAATCAGAAAGATAGATCAATAGAACAGGATAGAAAGCCAGAGATAAACCCACGCATACATGGGCACCTTATCTTTGATAAAGGAGGCAAAAATATGCAATGGAGAAAAGACAGCCTCTTCAATAAGTGGTGCTGGGAAAACTGGACAGCTACATGTAGAAGAATGAAATTAGAACACTCCCTAACACCATACACAAAAATAAACTTCAAATGGATGAAAGATCTAAATGTAAGGCCAGTCACTATAAAACTCTTAGAGGAAAACATAGGCAGAACACTCTATGACATAAATCACAGCAAGATCCCTTATGACCCACCTCCTAGAGAAATGGAAGTAAAAACAAAACTAAACAAATGGGATATAATGAAACTTCAAAGCTTTTTCACAGCAAAGGAAACCATAAACAAGATGAAAAGAAAACCCTCAGAATGGGAGAAAATATTTGCAAATGAAGAAACTGACAAAGGATTAGTCTCCAAAATATACAAGGAGCTCGTGCAGCTCAATATTAAAAAAAACACAAAAAACAAAAAACCCAATCCAAAAATGGGGAGAAGACCTAAAGAGACATTTCTCCAAAGAAGATATACAGATTGCCAGCAAACATATGAAAGGATGCTCAACATCACTAATCATTAGAGTAATGCAAATGAAAACTACAGTGAGGAATCACCTGACAGCAGTTAGAATGACCATCATCAAAAAGTCTACAAACAATAAATGCTGGAGAGGGTGTGGAGAAAAGGGAACCCTCTTGCATTGTTGGTGGGAATGTAAATTGATACAGCCACTATGGAGAACAGTATGGAAGTTCCTTAAAAAGTAAAAATAGAACTACCATATGACCCAGCAATCCCACTACTGGGCATATACCCTGAGAAAACCATAATTCAAAAAGAGTTATGTACGACGATGTTCATTGCAGCACTGTTTACAATAACCAGGACATGGAAGCCGCCTAAGTGTCCATTGACAGATGAATGGATAAAGAAGATGTAGTACATATATACAATGGAATATTACTCAGACATAAAAAGAAACGAAATTGAGTTATTTGTAGTGAGGTGGATGGACCTAGAGTCTGTCATATAGAGTGAATTAAGTCAGAAAGAGAAAAACAAATACCGTATGCTAACACATATATATGGAATCTAAAGAAAATGGTTCTGAAGAACCTAGGGGCAGGACAGGAATAAAGACGCAGATGTAGAGAATGGACTTGAGGACACGGGGAGGGAGAAGGGTAAGCTGGGACGAAGTGAGAGAGTACGATTGACATATATACACTACGAAACTTAAAATGGATAGCTAGTGGGAAGCAGCCGCATAACACAGGGAGATCAGCTCAGTGCTTTGTGAACACCTAGAGGGATGAGATAGTGAGGGTGGGAGGGAGGCGCAAGAGGGAGGGGATATGGGGATATATGTATTCGTACAGCTGATTCACTTTGTGATACAGCAGAAACTAACACAACATTGTAAAGCAATTATACTCTAGTAAAGATGTTAAAAGAAAAAAGTATACATAAACTTTGTACCCCAGCATGTACTTTTAAGCTTTAGTTAACTTCCCAGTGACAGAGGGATGCGATATTTTAAAAAATAATAGTGATCCTGATAAAGAAATCCTCAGATTTCACTCAGCATTAAGAGTATTTAGAATAATGAATACATTTTGATTTATTATATAGAATCCAATGTCGGGTGTTATTTTGCTAGGCCATTTTCCTCAAAATAATATTAATCCAATTTATGGTAAGGGCTCTAAGGGGCTTGCTGTCCCTCTCTGAGAATCCTTTATGCCTATTTTCACACCGATTCTTAAAAGTAAGATCAGTTTTAGAAGCCTTGAAGCTATTGAAATCTTCTGGATATGTAACAACTGGGTGCATCTGTTAAATGGGTCAGCATTTTAGGTCAGCCAGACTCTGTGTGTCACTGGGGCCTGTCATTTACCAGTTACAACTCTGTCTTTATGGCAGGGGTCCCCAACCCCTGGGCTGTGGACTGGTACCGGTCCGCCGCCTGTTAGGAACTGGACTGCATGGCAGGAGGTGAGTGGTGGGTGAGTGAGCAAAGCTTCATCTGCCGCTCCCCATCGCTTCCCATCGCTTGCATTACCCCCTGAACCATCCCCACCCCCAACCGCAGTCTGTGGAAAAACTGTCTTCCGCGGAACCGGTCCCTGGTGCCAAAAATGTTGGGGACCGCTGCTTTATGGTGTTTTCCTCAAGGAAGGCCAAAGCTTTTCAAATAGAAATCACAAACTCAAGAGATGGAAGAGAGACAAATACAGAAAGGGGAAGAGGTCAGTAAAAAAATAGCAAGTGGAGAGGATGGCATAGGATAAGATCCCATAAAATAAATAATGTATGTGACACTATTATAGCTAAAGAATATGCTAAAAAATTGGAAACACTTTGAATCTCTGTTTCTAATATTGCAGAACTCAACCCCAAAGGAGAAAATCCATTCACTATTTCTGCATTATAAGGAAGACACTTCCCCACTTCCACAGTGTCTGAAGGAGCTCCTAGTTCCTGGTTGCTGTCTGTCAGTAGCTGATGGAACTGGTTTCAAAACTGCATCAACGTAGTGAGGATGAAGAATGGGTCTAACATTTTTGGTTGTGTGTCTGTTATGTGCCTGACACTGTGCTAGACCCTTTTACATAGATGTGGATTTGTAAACTGGCCAAACAGAGAATCTTTACTGCGGAAGATTTTTCTTTGGGGAATCTGAGAAGCCCAGGAGAAAATTCCTAAAGAGACTGACTTAGAGGACTCACCAAGAAATGCACAGATCAGCATATGTAGGATAAGACCCCACACTAACAGGCTCTCCTGCATGTCCTGTGTCTCCAAGTAGCTCTTTGGTGCTCCCCTCTGACTAGAAGAGGAGAGACAAGGAGCAAAAGATATTGGGGACTATCTGTATGTAAAAGACAGAGGCCAGCATCACAGGAGAAAAGTAATTTGTAGGAAAAAAAGACCATGCATAGATCTAAAAACCTGAAAAAATAATTTTATCTGTTTGAAAAAATTAAAGAAGATATTAGGTCTATGAAACAAGAGTAACATGGTATAAAAGAAGAAAAAAATTAGAAAACAAAAAAGAGTTCCTGGAAATAAAAAAATGATACCAGATGTAAAAATTCAATAGAAGGTCAAAAGATAAAATGAGTAAGTCTCCCAGAAGTATTAAAAACATATAAGAAAGATTGGAGAGAAATTATAAGAGAATTAGAGGATCATTTCAGGATGCCCAAATCCCAATAAAAGTTATTCTAGAAAGAAAGAACAAGTAAAATGGGAAAATTATTTTTAAAATTTTCAAGAATTGAAGGACACAGTTTTGTAATTATTCTTTCGATCAAAAGAATACATCTAGTGCCCAACATATGACCCACAACAAACCGTATTCTTACAAAATTTTCAGAACACTGAGAACAAGAGAAAAGATAAAAGCTTTTAAGAAAGAAACACAATTTATTTACAAAAGATCAAGAATCAGATTGGCATCAGAATTCTCAACAGTTACACTAGACACCTGCAGAAAATGGAGAAATACCTTCAAAATTCTGAGGGAAAATGATTTCAAACCTGAAATTATGTATCCAAATGAGCGATTGATTAAGGATGAAGATAGGATAAAGACATTTTTCAATGTGCAAGGCCTCCATTTTTCTCTGATGCATCAATTTTCTAGGAAATCACTGGAGATAGTATAACATGAGGTAGTAAACTGAGATAGAAGAGATGGAATCCAGGAAACAGAAGACCAACATAAGATGGAGGCAAAGGAAAGTCCACGGTTACCATGGAGAGAAATTCTAGAAAAATATTATGTACCAGGTGTAGAGGACAACAACTGGGGGCTAGAGCCGGTCAGGAAATGCTGGGAAAGATGTTTTCAAGAAGACGAAATTAAGAGACTACATGCTGTGTCTGAACGTTCTGGGAGAGGTTTAGACTCCTGGGGAGAGTTTGGGGTTACTAATTCACTTGAGGATAAAAAGTTATGCAAGAGAAGAAATAAAAACCCAGAAGTTTTGTAGTTACAATAACGTCAGTATTAAAATTTCCAACCAAAGTTATGGCATAGCTCTATAGCTGTGATTAGCAGAGTTGGGAGATGGGAAAGGCACATGGGTGAGCAGGGAGGAGCGAGGCAGCTGGAGAGAGTGGGAAGTGAATAGATAATGTCTAAAATGGAAAGATCAGGAAGAAATAGTTTGGTAACGAGGGTATAAATACCGGAAGAGTGATCGCAATGATTGTTTTAGAGAACCATGTATGTCTTTAAATGCGTGTGTGTGTGTGTGTGTGTGTGTGTGCTTTCATGAAAAGTGAGAACTAAGTTAAAAATACAAAGAAAGCATTTTGGAAAGCAAATTGATAAGAAAGTGAAACGTTCGTTTAATGGGGAAGTGATGCTTGTTCCAAAGAGGTCAAGGTTGGGTACGTGTGCACACGGCTGGGTAGCTCTTCCTCTGTGAGGTGCTTGGTTAGATAACTCTCCATAGGCACATTTCTAAATCATCTGTGTGACTAGGGTGTTTTAATAATTCTACAGTCTTAATCAAGGCAGAGGCACTTCATCACCAGGGAAAGATGCCTAGAGCTTTGATGATAAGAAATTAATGGATATGCTCATTGCTCAGGACCTCCTTTCATCCACCAAGAAATAGTATTGAAAGCTGATACATGTTAAATTCTTTGCTGATTAAAAAAAGTAATAATAGGTCTTTGTGTTGTGCTGCAGAGTTACCTTTGGCTAAAATCATCCTCTTGGCCATTTATCACTTTGCTCCCCAAGCCCCAGACTCAGGTGGGAAGTGGATTGAGTCCTCTGTAAACCCCATTAATTACAGATACACAAGACATATCTTCTTTTATTTTCTTTTCTCCAAAAGGCAAACTGATTTGTTCTCTTTTCTGCGACCTACACAAAGTAATCTTCCCAAGTAATATTAACATTTAGAATACACAGTCCCTCAGATGATTACCGGACCCATGACTTACTCATCCCAAGCACTGGATATTAATAACATTTTAAAAACATCCATGCCTGGCTTCCTGAGTTCTCTCTAGAGACTCGAGAAGAACACTGAAAGTACAGAAAACTTACTTTGCTCTTGAGGAGACTTTGTAAGAGCAGTTTTTTCAAAGATAAGAAGATTCTTGAATATTTTTGCCTTATAGATTTGTGGATGGATTGAACTACAGTCATTTTCATTAACTGCCTGGTCCTATATGCTGTATTTGGCCACATTCCTATAGAAGGCATTTCCCTAATACCCATGTACATGATAGAATAATAAAATGCAAGGACCAAGATAGGCCCACAAACTGGCTGATAGAGGGGGGTATTCTCAGTTCTGGCTGTTCGGGCCAGGCAGAGGCAGGATCTGGCCTCTTTAGATTCTAAGTGGGAGATGGGCAGCTGGATTTACCAACCCACCAACACCCTACACAATACCAAAGAAGGAGTTCTATAAAAGGAATCCCAATGGAGTTAGGGAGGGGGAATGGATGCTGGAAAACTAATAAATGACACATATACATAACAACACTCCTTTCCTCCCAATCCCAGATACCTGTATAACCAGCAATTAATAAACCCTTAAAAAGTGGTAGTTGATAAAGGTTTAAAGAATTAACCTTAAAAGTTTGCAACAAATATTTATTAAGCATGAGTAATTCACTTAATCTTCCCAGTAACTCAATAAAGTAGAATTTACAGTCCCCTTTTAAGGTGAGAAAACTGAGGCTTGTACAGATAAAAATCATTTTCCCAAGGTCACCCAAATAATAAATGAAGAAGCTGGAGTTCAGTCTACTTTCTGTTTGAATCCAAACTGACACTGGTGCTATAGTAATGGTAAGTCCCAAAATCGAGTGGGGCCAATGTAACTGACCTGATGTTTTTAGGGAAAAAAATTACCACATTAATTAACCCACAGTAATTTTGTGGGCCTGCATAAGAAATTTTTAAAAATTGAGACTAAACTTGAAACAACTGCTTCTATTTGCCACAGGTCATGAGACACATGCAATAAACAAGGAAAAAACATTTAACTAGTTTATTCAAGACTAGAGAGAAACTGGTTTTCCCTAGGATCTTCCATCAGGAAAATCAGTAGAGTGTGTGCAGGGAACATTCAAGTTTGTTGCATGACATGAACAAGGTTGTGACCAGACTTTCAATATTCTTCAGGTCCATGCTCTTCACCACTGGCAGTTATGAGTTGAAGTGGAAACAGAGGCCAAGTGTAGAGACTTATGTTCCTTATTCTGGACACAGGACCAGGTCAGGGAGACCTATTTTTTTAAAGTGGTCTAAGCTTCCAAAGCTTTTGGAATTCCATGCACAACCTTACTGATGAGCCATGCTATTGGACAAATCTAATTTGAAACTAAGAGGAAAAAAATAGAGCCTGGTACAGTTATTTCTGGAAGTATGGGCTTACAGATGTAAACTAGAAGTGTGTGGGTTAAACTGGTGGTGCCTGGGAGTGCCAGTCATTGCTCATTGTAGAAATGCCCTAAGCCTGAGAAGTAACACTTTTTTTTTTTTTTTAAGTTGCATAGTTTTTTGGTAGAAATGAAGTCACAGTTTTGGAGCAGATTCACCGGTAGTGTTGTACAAGCTTTGAGTCTCTACGGGTATCCTTAGAACTTGAACGTCAGGAGAGAGGAATCGTCAATCACCTGTCTTAGCAATGTGGCTGTTTCTCCAGGGACTCATGAGCAGAGGGTAAACTGGGCCGACCAGTCAGCCCTTAGAATTTGGGTCTGTATGAACCTCAGAGCTAACCCCAAATTTCTAACGATGTAGTCAAATTCTAGACAATATTTGGGTCTATCTGGGCCTGTGAAAATACGTCCTCTTAAAGAAACCAATGCCATTAAAGCTGAGATGCCAACTTAGAATCAGAATTGAGGAAGCTCTGTAGGGATAAAGCCTCCAGTTCTTGGAAACAGATTCTATAAATAGAATTCAATAACTTGGGACTTTCCTGGTGGCGCAGTGGTTGAGAATCTGCCTGCCAATGCAGGGGACACGGGTTCCAGCCCTGGTCCAGGAAGATCCCACATGCTGTGGAGCAACTAAGCCCATGTGCCACAACTACTGAGCCTGTGCTCTAGAGCCCGTGAGCCACAACTACTGAGGCCGCGTGCCACAACTACTGAAGCCTGTGCGCCTACAGACGGTGCTCCGCAACAAGAGAAGCCACTGCAATGAGAAGCACGCACACCGCAATGAAGAGTAGGCCCTGCTTGCCTCAACTAGAGAAAGCCTGCACACAGCAACAAAGATCCAACGCAGGCAAAATTAATTAATTAATTAATTAATTAATTAAAAAAGAATGTAATAACTTGATAAAATAGTTCTGTACTCAATGCAAGGCCTGGTTGGAGTGAGTATTGAGGACTAGAAAAGTTATTGTTATTCAGTAATATGATGTTACTTATCATATTATTAAACAAAAACGTGTATACCAGTATTCATTAAGCATTATTCATTATAATGTTTCTCAAAGTGGAAACAATCCAAATGTTCATCAACTGACAATGGATAAACAATGTGATATATACACATCATGGAATATTCTTTAGCCATAAAAAGGACTGAAGTACTGATTCATGCTACAACATGGATGAACCTTGAGGACATTATGCTAAGTAAAAGAAACCAGCCCCAAAAGGCCACATGTTATATTATTTTACTCTTGGGAAATGTCCAGAATATGCAAATTCATGGAGACGTGAACAGATTATTAGTTGCCTGGAGCTGGGGGAGAAGGCAAAATGGAGAGATTGCTTAATGGGTATGGAGTTTCTTTTTGATCTGCTGAAAATGTTCTGGAATTACATAGTCATTGCACAACATTGTGAATGTACTAAAAGCCACTGAGTTGTACAATTTAAAATGGTTAAAATGGTGAATTTTATGTTATGTGAATTTTACCTCAATTGAAAAAAAAAACCAAATGATTAAAAAAAAAGCCATATTAACGTATCCATTTACTTTGCAATGGTATTTGGAGGAGGAGGAATGGAAATGCAAATTGTTTTTAAAACATAGGTTTAAAGACTTTTTTTGGCTGGGAACTGATTTTCAATGTATTAAAAACATGGACTTAATTGAAAAATAGGCTAGTCAATCTAGGCTCTTTCTTCATTCATTCATCATTATGATGGCAAATAGCAGTGTCTATTAAATAAATTGCAGTATCTAGGTTGGCCTCTCTGGGTTAAGACTGCAACTCAGCCATCTAACACAGTAACTTTGGCAAGTTAGCTAGACTCTCTGCATCTCACTTTCTTCATCTGAAAAATGAGTATAATAATAGTGCCTACCTTTGTACTCCTAATGAGATAGTGTATCAGTGTATTTCAATCCTTGGCTGCATATTAGGGTGCTGACTTTTTTTTTTTTTTAATGACGAGTTCCCAGGTGATTCTAATGGACAGCCAGGATAGAGAACCACTAATGTATAAAAGGCATTGCAGCAATATGCCTGGCACGTGGTAAGCAGTAAATAAATGGTAGTTTAATAATGTTGTTAAGGACTTATCAATTATATGATTTTATAAGATTCAAGTGTATCTGCTATAGCATAAAAAGTGATGCGGGAGGCCGGGGTAAAAGGACGTAGGAGGAAGAAATATATTTCCACAGAAATTTATATTTTATTTAACAAAGAGCATTATACCATCTACAGTCAACAGGTAGATTCTTGTATTTTTAGTAGAAGCTCCTTGAATTTTGTTTTTGTTTCTTTTTTAATTTTATTGAAGTATAGTTGATTTACAATGTTGTGTTAATTTCTGCTGTACAACAAAGAGATTCATATATACATATACATAATATATATATTGTTTTTCATATTCATTTGAATTTTGTTTAATGGAATTTCCCTATACAGCTAATTCACCTAACATATTTGAAATACCCTTATTTATTAGCAAATTGTATGCTCTCAAAAGTCATTCTCTTGCTTTGGTGTGCTTCATTGGTGTGAAAGTATTGTTTTTTAAATAATAAGGATAAAACTCTTAAACACAAAAATACAAAACTTCGATAATTATGTGCAGATAAAATACAGTGTTATGGACTGATGTTTGTGTCCCTCCAAAATTCATATGTTGAAATCCTAACCCCCAGTGTGATGGTATTAGGAGGTAGGGCCTTTGGGAGGCGATTAGGTCATAAGCGTGGAGCCCTCATGAATGGGATTAGCACCCTTATGAAAGGGACCCCACAGAGCTCTTTGGCCTTGCTGCCACGTGAGGACACAGTTAGAAGCCAGCCATCTGCAGCCTGGAAGAGGGCCCTCCCCAGAACCCGACCATGCTCACATCCTGATTTCAGATTTCTGGCCTCAAGAACTGTGAGAGGGACAGTTTTGAGGGCATTAGCCCACTGTGGCCCCCTTTGCCTGGCAAAGCAATAAGGCTATCCTTTTCTACTTCCCCCCAGCCCCCACAAAAAAAAAAAAAGAACTGTGGGAAACAAATTTTTGTTGTCTATAAGCCACCCAGTCTATGTTATATATATCACATCTTTTTTATCTATTCATCTGTTGATGGACACTTAGGTGGCTTGTGTATCTTGCAGTTGTAAATAATGCTGCTATGAATATTGGGGTGCATGTACCTTTTTGAATTAGTGTTTTTGGTTTTTTTTGGATATATACCAGGAGTGGAATTGTGGTAGCTCTGTTTTTAGTTTTTTGAGACACCTCCATTCTGTTTTCCACAGTGGTGGCATCAATTTACATTCCCACCAACAGTGTACAAGGGTTCCCTTTTCTTCAAATCCACACCAACATGTGTTATTTGTATTCTTTTTAATGATAGCCATTCTGACAGGTGTGAGGTGACATATTGTGGAAACACATTATTATTTAAAGTAAGTTACTCAAAAATTTGTTCTTTGTATAACAAGGTATTATATACATTTAAAATGATGTAGATAGGTAGGTTATATATCTGTGAATTTCACTTTAGGATAGTACAGAGTGCATTATAAAATATTTTTTATAAGAAGGATCTGGTATGGTGAGGATCACCAATGATAAATGCATTCTGATGCTAATGTATATTGCAGTGAGGAGAGAGAGAGGAAAGATAATGTTTTACATTTGCCTAATAATAGTCAGGTACAGTGTTGTGTATGCAATCTCACTATGTATGCTATGTCATCCTTCTAAGATAGGTGATATTATTCTTCTCCCTTTCACAGATGAAGATACTGTGGCTTAAGGAGGTTTATTAACTTCTTCATTCTCTCATCAGATATTTTAGTGTCCACTATGTGCACTATAGGTATTCGGAAGAGAGCTGGGAATGGAAAAGACACAATTTCTGCCCTCAAGGAGCTTATATTTTAGTGAAGAGAGAGAGAATAAAGCAAAGCAATAAATAAGACAAGTCATGTTGTGATGGGTGTCATGGAGAAACTCGAATGAAATGACTTCAGAAAACTTGCCCAAAGTCACATAACTAGTGAGTGGTGGGCATTCCATCTGAATGTAGATGTTGCTTTTTGGTTGTAGTAACCACTGAATGACTATTACTAGTATCACATTACAAGGTCATCACCTCTTCTAAGGTTGTCTAGAAAGATGCCAAAATGTATGAACAAGAAACCAAGGAGAAACGTCTGTTCAAAGCAACTATTACTGGGTATTTTTTTCTTTTTGCATTCCGATCAGATGAAGTGCCCACATGACACTGGTAATTACAACAGTTCTTGGTTCTGTACTGTGCAGTATTTTAGTTTTTAACGTTACTGATACTTATGAAAATGCATTTCTAAGTAAATAAGTTTAAATGCTTTTCTGATTTCTTAAGTGTGATTTTCAGAAACATCCTCAGTTTTATTCCCCTGTGGTAATGTATCTGTCATACCCAATTTCTGATGTGTCTCCACTCTATGAGATGAGAAAAATGTGTACAGAAAACAGATGTGATACTCTTAAAAATGAAATAGCAGGGGCTTTGGGTCAGATATTTGGAAGGGTGATTATAGTCATTCTATGGATAAGTGGTAGAGAGGTAGGTAAGGCTTCTGTTACAGAGAGATGATCTTTAAGCCAAGTCTAGACTGTGAGAATGTCTGGGAAAAGCCGTTTGAAACGAAAAAAACTTGGAAAGTTATGTTCTACCCTCAAGAAAAAGATCAGTGTTAGAAAATCTAGTGATTGCTACTATGAGATAAAGATTAGAGAGAAAAGCACACAGGTTTTTTTTTTTATATATATATCTTAAAGCTTTGTTCAAGTTATTTATTCCTTTAATAAACATAGTGATAAGCAGATCTTTTGTTTGGTTGTTTTAATCATGATTTCAACTCTACAGAAAAAAAGAGAATGAAATATAAGGGAAAGTGCTGCTTTGTTGGTCCTGGTTATTGGTACCAAGGAAATCATCCTCCTGGTCCTCATGGCCACACACCCAGCAGGACTTTTGATGCTGTGACTATTTTCCTAGATGAAAACAGCCTGCAAGGAGAAATAAAAAGCTTCAGGAGGACAAATCTTATAAACTCCAACTTATTACATAATGACAATTATCATACCTCCACCGTATCAAGCAGAGTTCATGTAAATGCTTAGGGTAGTTGTGTTTTTGAAAACATGCCAAATACCTAATCATCTTTTTCATTCATTCTTTAGTTTTTATATCATGTTCTTAAAGATACCCAGAGATAACTAGTATTCTAACCCTGTGTTTACTATTTAAAATGGCTACAGCAAATAAAAGGTGATTTTACATATGTGTATTTCATAAAAAATTTCCTACTCTTAACTATTCCTTTTATCGTTATAGATGCTCAGTCTTTTGCCAAAAGCCAGTCTAACATTCCTACTTTGAGTATGTTGCTTTAAAGGCACACTTCTGCCTAATAGTAATTATCAATCTTATAATGAACAGCAGAGTTAATTTCTCAAGCAGCATAACTTGCATTGATTTCATAAATTTGAGGGTTAACTTTAATTGTTTCTGTAATAATTTTTTAGTATTCATCGCCAAATCCACACTGGTCACCTCAGACTCTGGGGATTTAGTAGCTATCTTTTATATTCAGTTCATCTTTTGCAACTATATTGGCCAACTTGCAAATTTATCTGCAGCGTGCCTGGGTGGTTATGTAGAGAAAGCAGCTACTCTCTGGGGGCTAATGCCTCTTCTCCACCAATCGGAATGCAGTTCATGATTCATTAGGTTTGTTGGCTAGATTATTTAACTTAATTAAATATAAATTATTTAATTCCTAAAGCCGTCCTCGTATTCAATATGAATGAAACAATTATTCCTGGACACAATCACCCAAATAACACCACACAGTTTTACCAAGCCCCAAGACAGTCATTAAATCCCTGCTATTCACTGCTTTACACAGGCTGCTCATGCTGAGTTTTTGAGGATTATAACATTACTGAAATTGTTTGCATCCAATAAGGGACTATATATTATTTCTATATTTAATGAGAACATCCCGATTACATAGCAATGTGATTATATACAATCATAAACTATTTCTCGGTAGCAATTTTGCCTTTGTTTTGATTGTGTCCTTTCTTTTGTCGTCTGTTCTTGTCCATATGGAAAGGAACAACTCCATTTTTTCCTAATATAAGTCTGCTGCTTAGAAGCATTCCTCTAAGCCTATCGTCTCTTGACATCATTTCTGTCTGGTCAGTGGCTGGTGGCAGTAGCATCTAAGGTCAGTGTATTTTCTGTCTTGAATGTAATTTATATATATCCTCAAACTTGGTGTCCCTTTCTTAGATTAAGATCTCCAGAGACAGACCCTAAAGCAGAGAACTGTGTGCTTCCTGGAGGAAAGTGAGGGAGTCGTGATTGGTAAAGGATTGGCATTGCACCTGGGGCTCAGCCCATTCTAAGGGAACTCTGGAGCTGGGATGGTCTTTGTCTCTCTGTATCAACCAGTTATTGGCTGTGGGCTGCTGCCTGGGAGAGGACATGATGCTGTGGCCAAAGGCCCTCTCTAGCAAGCTACCAGCAGTCAGTATTCCCAGCAGCTGTGGGAACGAAGGGTCAGCCCTAAGGGAGGATCTTAGAGCACCATCTATCCGTTACCCCCGTTCTAAGGAAAATCTGGGTGAGAAGTATTGACAGAGACTGAGAAGTGGAGGAACAGCATGATTTCTTTTATACACAGTCTTGGTTCTTTTCTCTTAAAATCTGTGAAAAATTGTTACTCTTTCCCCCCCATTTTCCTTTTCTCTCTCCTTTTTCCTAAACCAGGACAGGAATGGAATAAGGTAGACCCCAGAGAATTTCAACCCTGGAGAATAGCAAACAGTGTAGTAAAATTGCTATGAGACCTAGCAGGAACCATCAGAGGTGGATTTTCTGAGGCCTCTTTAGAGACCTGTGCATAAAAGGGCATTTGAGAAAGGGAAGGAGCTGCTTAAGTTTAGGAGGAGGAGTAGGTCACAAGTGACAATTTGGTTCTTTCCCTCATTACTTCTTACTAGTAAGCACAATGTACTTGTGTATTCACACTGTCATTTCTCTAGCTAGACACACTTAATGGCGTCCTCCAGTCTTAAAGAAGGTTCCTTATGACTCTCAGGTAGAGGCAAAAGAGTCTTTGTTAGCAAAGTCTTCTCTCCACACTTTCCCCTCCCACCACCCACACACCTTTTACCTGTCCTGCTGCTTGCTTTTCCATGATCCTCTCTTTCATTCATTTAGTCATTAATTTACTCTTTCATTTATTGACTTCCTACTATGTGCCAGTTTCATTTTGGAGAGCCTAGGTCTCAACTGACTGCCTGGAATTTCAGATACTTGTTTTGCTTCCTTTCTGGTTCTTGTTTGTTCTCCTAACTTCTGAATCATAGCTGGTCCTGATCTAACACCTGTAGGTGTTAGATTTGGTTGGTCCTCTTGTTTCTTGTTATCAGAAACCGCTACTTGACAAACCTGATGTCTTCACCTCCATATCAGGCCTGTTAAGTGGTTTCTGAGAACTGCTCTGGTCTTTAAGTCATGATCCATTTCCTCTGATCACAGGTTGTCTACTGGCACCTACAGTCCACTGCCAGCGAATCCACTGTGAGTAAAGGTAAAAATACCCCTAAATAAGAGTAGCTATGGGAAGGCTGAACCAGATCATGGAGGCTGAGGACAACACTTAGGAATGTGGAAAGTTGAACAATAAAAATCGGACTCACAGTTTGTCATTAATAACAAATTAATCATTTGACTTCGTATACATAATTATTTGCCTCTTTTTCATTTCATTTCTCTCCCAGGGACTAAACCTAATTAAACAATTGTTCTGCTTTTTATTTGGAAAACATTTTGATGTCTTTGACTTTATTTTGGTCCTGTAGTTTTAGGTCAGTTTACTTATGGTTTAAAGTGGTTCACTTATTTGGTTTTTTTTTTCTTTTCTTTATTTTTTTGAAGATCTTTTTTATTTCCTTGCTCAAAAATGTTAAATTTTGTTTTATGACTTGGTTCAATGCAAGTTCCCTATTTCCAAGGGAAAGAGTCAACAGATAGTGTGTACTTGTTTTGAAGTTTAATACCTATTTAGACTTTTCAGTACGTCAGTCTGCCTTGATGCAACATGAAGGATGACAGTGTAACCACAATCCTCCTAAGTGTGTTGCATGCATTAGCTTCTTTAACCCTACAACAGCCATATGATGTAGGCACTGTTATTTCCAATTTAAGAATAAGGAAACAGGGGCTTCCCTGGTGGCGCAGTGGTTGAGAGTCCGTCTGCTGATGCAGGGGACACGGCTTCGTGCCCCAGTCCGGGAAGATCCCACATGCCGCGGAGCGGCTAGGCCTGTGATCCATGGCCGCTGAGCCTGCGCGTCCAGAGCCTGTGCTCCGCAACGGGAGAGGCCACAACAGTGAGAGGCCCCTGTACCGCAAAAAAACCAAAACAATAAAAAAAAAAAAAAAAGAATAAGGAAACAGAGGGATAGAGAGTAACTTGCCCTCTGTCACCAAGAGATCCAACTCCAAAGCCGGTGCTCTTGTCCATCAAGTTATACACCTGGTTAGAAATGCACACCAAGATAATTGCAAAATCTAATTATAATGCCCATTTTGTATGCCTGCCTGCTATTCCCTCATGTTATAGATAACTTCTTCCATAATCTGTTCTGTTTATTCAAGACAGTGGGCCACAGCTTGTGAAAATTCCCTTGCTGTGCAACTTAAACATGGGAACCTGCTTTTCTATCTCACTTCCTTATTGACTTTCTGTATATCTTCTGTTTTCACTTGAAGATATATCTGGAATCCCTTGACTATCCCTGTTAATTTTTTCCCCTTGCCATGTTTTGTTTTTCATTTTAATTTTATAACAATGTTATTTGAGTTAGTAAAGATAGAACTTTTATGAAAGACTCAATATCAAAATTAAGTTGCATTGCAAGGCATTATGGGTAAAATTGGAAGGAAGAGTATTTAAAAATCCCCACTGAGTTTCTCTAACTGAGTCTATTTGAGGCTAATGCAGTCACCTCAGCTTGATTTATGATTATATATTCTGACGTATGAAATGCTGTTTGTAAACAGTTTAATAAAACGCTATTGCTCCAAATTCCAAATTAGCAGTGAGGGTGATTTCTATTAGAAAAGACGTTTGTGGAGGATTTTGTTCTTGATACTTAATAAAGTGAGTTCTTTTTCTCAGTATAATACATGCTGTTGACTTGTGGCTCAGCTCTAGGGACCTGATGTTGTATTCAAAGAGTAAAAACATATCTCTGCTCATTGTTTATTTACTACATTTTGGGGTACATATGGCAGAGTTATTTTCCTTACAGTTCCCAGTTCAATTTTTTCTCTTGATTATGTGTTAAAAATATGTGCATAAAGTTCCCTGGTATCTCAGTTTAACAGTGTGAATCTCCAAGCCTCTTTTATTAAATGACATTTCTAGTATTTTAATGAGGGTTTGACATTTTCACATGTTACAATTTTGTTTTATTTTTATATTCATCGAGGTGACTTTCACGCTGCCTTTGTGTGCAGTCAATTTACAATTTCTAAAGGTACTTGGAGACACCTTTTCAGAAAGAAGAAGTACATCAGGAAATCATTCAGGATTCTCAGTGTTAGTATTCAGAGGACTGTATTTTAAAAAGATGATTGCAAGGCTTTAAGTATAGGGGTTTTGTTCTGAGCAACATCTAATACTAGATTCTTTGGAAATGGCAAAGGCCAAACATGATTTAGACCAGGGCTTGTAAATTCAAACACCTGGAGGACCCAGTGTGTGACATAAGTAAAAGAGGTGGGCCCAGTGAACTGTGGAGGGCTGCAACAAGTATGTCCCACCCAAAAAGGGCAGCTGCGAATTTGCCCTTTCTGATAGTTGCTATGAGGAAATTCCAGTGTCCTCAGGTTTTTTGGTATTCTAAGGGAATCTGGATGTTTAAGTGAAATATTCTAATTTGTAATTTTGGCTATTTCTGGCCTTGATTGTCCAGTACACAATTGGACACAGGTACTATGTTCACAGTGAATGACTAATGCTTCCAAAGATCCAAGAAGGAAAGGTATGATTGGAGATTGTCTTGCAAATGACTCAGAAAAGCAGAAGCCCAATTCCAGGCTCTTTCTTCAGTTGCCTTCTAAGGGCAGAGCACTGCGTGGCAAAAGTGACCAAGCTGCACCCTCGCTTTTTAAAGAACCCACAGTCAAGCAGGAGGTCTAAGACACTACAAACATAAGCAAATGGAAGGTGAAGTCAGATAAATTCCAAAAGGATGTTCAAATGCAATCCAAAGGAAGGAGAAGTCACATCCGATTGGTAAGACCAGGGACAAGTTCACAGCTATTGAGATGAGCCTTGACGATGAATATAGGATTGTGGTGAATGCGGGCAGAATGACATTCTGGGGGGTGGGAGAGGAAACAGAGAGCAGAAGTGTGGAGGTGGGAAAACAGGAGCATGAGGATGTTCAGAGAGCAGAAACTAGAGCAGTTTAAAGGCAGAAGCATCATCAGTGAGAAGGCAAGCAAGGGAGGCTGCGTGTATGTTACGGAGGACTAGACAGAGGAGGTCATACAGTGATTTTAGTTGACAAAGAAAAGCCGTCAATGCTTTTTGACTTGGAGAGTACTTTGCCTACTGTTTTCTAGGGGTGAGAGAGAGGGGCTGGGGTTTAGAACTTCAACATGTAAATTTGACGGGGGCGGGGTGCATTCAGTCCATAGCAAATGAGCATATGAAGAATGCAAGAGTTTGCTCCTTTTTCTAAAGCTATTGAAATAAAACCATTGGAGTTTTTAATGGTTTTAATGCACCTAAGATTAAAGTGAATTTAACTGTGAGATGGGAACATTGAAATGAAATGCTAATACACCCTGTGGCACCCTGTGTCACAAGGTAGAGAAAACAGGGTACTTTGTGCTTCCTTCTATAATAAAACTTACCAAGTCACTAAGTAAGTCACAACTCTGCTCCCAGTTTCTAGCACAGGATATGGTTCATAAGTCGGTGCTCAGAAAATACTGGTAGAATTAATGGAGGATGGTACTAGATTGGTTAATGCTCCATAAAAAAAATCCTGAAGCCTGGTCAGCCCTCTCATCAACCCCCACTTTCCCACCACCACACACACCTAGTGGCTTTGGACTTTGAGAGCAAAAATTAAGAGATTATATGGAGGGATGAAAGATACAGAAGAGAGTTCTCCATAATAATTTGAACTTAGAGTGGATTTATATCTTACTGGAGGTTAGGTTATGAAGGCAGAGTGCAAAGAAACAGCATCATATAGTGCAAATTACCCTTGAACATTCTTTAGGAAGTTACTGCATTGGAGATATATAAAACACTCTGCTTTTTCTTTCAGCATTTGAACAGCCCACTGCTTTCTTCTGTTCAGCATCGGTTGAAGTTGGCTTGAATTGAAGGGTTACATTATATGAAAAAGATATTTTTAAATGCTAGAATTAACTCCATGTGGTGATATGCTGTCAGTATGAAAAGCACCCCAGGACAGAGACTGCCTGAAGTATAGCAATTTTCTACCTCCTTTCTCAGTTCTACATTAGGATATATGACCATTGAGTAGAATGGTGGAGGGAAGTCTCATTCTCCTTCCCTCCCTCCCTCCCTCCCTCCCTCAAATCTTCTTGATGGCCCAGCATGTGTGGTTGATTTCCCTCAAGTTAAAAGGCACATATGATGAAATTTCTTTATACCCAGAGTTGGGGAGGTGAATTGTATCTGGCCAAAGCACAGGAACTTTGCTGTTTGCATGGATTAGAATAAGGATTGCACATCACTAGGGAGATTCTTGTGGGAATGTAGTAAGGAAGTGTGAGCCAGGCAGGTGTGGATTAATACCCTGCCATGGCCACTCTGGTCAGAGCAGTGTCAGGATGGGGACGATTGGTGTTCAGTTGTGGGACAAGTGGAATTATGTCCACCTATTTTGATGTCAGAGGTTTTCAAGAGACCCTGGGTATCACCATGTGCTAAAGTGGGACATGCACTTGGCATAGTGGAAGGAACATGCTCTTGGGAGAACGAAAAATGAGGGTGGAGTTGTAGCCTCACCTCTTCTCCCTTCCCCCTCAGCAATGTTTGTTTATTTCAGCTTTATTGAGGAATAATCGACACATAAAAATTGTATGTACTTAAGGTGTACAACATGATGTTTTGATCTACATATACATTCTGAAATGATTATCACAATCAAGCTAATTATCCATCACCTCACAGAGTTTGCTTTTTTTGGTGTGCGATGAGATCACTTGAGATCTACTCTCGCAGCAAATTTCAAGTATACAATACAATATTATTAACTATAGTCACTTTTCTGTACATTGGATCTCCAGAATTTATTCATCTTACATAACTGAAACTTTGTACCTTTTGACTAATATCCCCCAACTTCCAGCCCCTGGCAACCACCATTCTACTCTCTGTTTCTGTGAGTTCAACTTCTTTAGATTCTACATGTAAGTGAGATCACGCAATATTTGTCTTTCTGTGTCTGGCTTATTTCACTTAGCTAATCTGCTCCAGGTTCCTCTATATTGTAGCAAATGGCAGAATTTCCTTCTTTTTAAAGGCTAAATAGTATTCCACTGTATATGTATATACCACATTTTCTTTGTTCATTCATTTGTCACCAAACACTTAGGTTGTTTCCATATCTTGCTAGCCTCACGTCTTTGTCATTGTGAGATCTTTGGCAAAGTATGTGGCCATCTATATGTGGACAATAATACGTGATAGGGATATCATGAGGATTAAATGAGAAGATGTATGCAAAGCATTTAGCTCAGGGCTTGGGACATACTAACCAATGAAGATAACAGTAGTTTTCTAGCTACCTCCTAACCATGTGAGCAAACCCATTTGTGAGGGAGGGGTGGGAATGCGAATATGATAAACAAAAAGAAAAAACAAATAGAAAACCACCATGGCTACTTCCATACAATCAGACATAACTAATGGACTAGCTAAGAGAAGGTAATTGGTGTGGAGAGCCCTGAACTGTGGATCAAGAGACCTGACTTCTAGTTCTGGGTGAACTTTAGCCAAATACCCTCCTCTGTCTGTTCTCTTAACAGTAAAATGAGGGACTTGGAAGATTCCTTCCAGCTCCAAGATAACACTTTATGTCATTTCTCTTCTCAAAAACTTTCAATGATTCTCCAGTGCCTTCCAAATTAAACCATTTCTTTGGCTGGTCTTAAAATTTCACCACCAAATAGCTCCAGGCTCCCTTTGCAGTATTTTCTCCTACTCTCACCTTGGACAACCAGCACTACAGCAAATTGTCTCTTTTTTGTCTGTCCCCTGCATTTCACCTCTTTTCCTTTGTTCATCCCTGCTCCTTTTCATCTGTGAATATTCTCATCCTTTACCGCATGCCATGTGATACCATTTCCATGAAGCTCTCTGTAGTTCCCCAAGATGTTTGTGCTGTATTCTGTGGGGTCCCAGTCACTGTCTTTAGGTGCCAGTTGGCAATGGGGGAGCAATAGGGCAATGAGGGGCAGGAGGTTTCCTGTCACCTTGTAACAACATATTTGACCATTCCTGGTAGTTCTGCTATTACAGGGGCCTATGTGGTGTCATATCCCCAGGAAAATGTGTGGACTTGGCTGGTAACTGAGAGGAAGACCCTTTAAACAATGCTTTTACAGAGCTCTGAAAGAAAAGAGCTGCTTTTCACAGTCAGGTTCTGGAAATAGTGAGGTGTAGATGACATTTCTTTTAAGCTGTATGCAAAGTTTCCCCCAGAGGAAAGCGATTAGAAGACAACATTAATTATTCTCAAGACTGTGAGTCCTGCTTTTCCCTAATTACTTTAATTTGCCACCTGCCTATTCTGACTGGTGACAATCCACTGGTAGGAGTCCAGACCTGCAGAGAGAAAAATATTTCCTTCTGGAAGGACTTGCTGGACCTCTCCAGCATGTCGAACATGCAAGAAGGCAGAGCAAGAACTCAACAGCTCCAGTGAGGGAATCTGGTCTAACACCCTCAACCACCACTTCTCCCCACTGGAAGAATTCTCACAAGTAGTACATCCTACCATGTACCGTAGTGATTTATAACATGGACCCTGGAGCCAGCCACACTTTCTGGGTTCAAATCCCAGTCCTTACCCTCCTCCCTGGCTAACTTCGTGACCTTGAACAAGTCACCCAGCCTTTTAGTGCACAGGGCTTTGGCTAGATTTGAAGACTGTTCGATCAGGCCCACGTCTGTTCCCCTCCCTTCTCCCTGAGCTCCCTGCGGGATGTTGTCAGCACAGCCTGACGTGGCCACAGCTAGACCAGTCCTAGAAGTGTCTGTTCCAGAGGCTTCCAAAGGCTCTTCTAACTTTCCCTCAAGATTTCCAACAGCCTTCGCAGCAGACCCATTTCTTAGATGACCTCAAGGAATTTTCCTATCTTATGCTCTGTGGCCTCACAGTTTCTTTGGGTGAGGATGGGTAAAATGGGTCAGATTAGCAACTTACCAGTGAAGCATGAGGCAGCTACAATATGCAGCCTCCCTTCTGCTCTCCAGTAGTACATATTGTGTTAACTTGCTCTTCATCCATTCAGCTAGTCTTTATTAAGCATCTTTATGAATACAGTGGGCTAGTCAGATTAACAGATGTCTGCTGAAATATGAGGCAGTGCAAATGCAACCTCTCTAAAACAGACATAGAACAGAATTCCCTCAACTAGGATTTACTAAGCATGAGACAAATCTGGTTTTTGCCCTTATCCAGCTTACAGCCTATTGGAGCCTCGATTACGATATAATACGATGAGCTTTAAAATGGGAGAAATAAGGGGAGAATTTAGAAAGGGCAGCTAACTGAGAATTAGAGCTCTTGGAAGAAGGAATCTCTAAAGACTTGAAAAATGAATAGGAGCTTACCATCCAAAGTGTAGGGTATGGGGAATGCTCTAGGCAGAAGGACAGCACCCTGAGGTCTGGATGGAAGAGAGAACACAGCCCTGCTTGGGGACCTAAAAAATGGCTTTGGGGTAGAGGAGTAGACCTGTGGAGGAGTTTGAACTTGTACTTGAGGTTCTGAGTGAGAGAATACACGGTGGTATTTGGATTTTAGAAAGATTGCTGTGGTCACAGCAGAAGAATGGGTGGAGGAGACCCAGCTTGGAGGCAGCTGTTTAACCTGCACCCATCAAGGCTGTACTGGGGTGAGTGAAACGAGACAGCTCAGGGTCCCTGTCAGGAGACTGAGTTCTAATGGTAGTGTTGTAAGCAAATGACTGTGACTTTGCACAGTAATTTTGCTCTCTCTGGCCATCAGTTTTCTCTTCTGTAAAATGATTATTTCTAAGGCCATAGAAATGTATTTCTGTATCATTTTTAAGAACTTTTTTGAAAAAATTTTATTTTATTTAAGTATAGCTGATTTACAATGTTGTATTAATTTCTGCTGCACAGCAAAGTGATTCAGTTATATATATATATATATATATATATATATACACACACACACACACACACACACACACACACACATTCTTTTTCATATTCCTTTCCATTATGGTTTATCACAAGATACTGAATGTAGTTCCCTGTGCTATATAGTAGGATCTTCTTGTTTATCCATTCTATATATAATAGTTTACATCTGCTAATCCCAAACTCCCAGTCCACTCCTCCCCCACACTCCCTTCCCCTTGGCAACCACAAGAGACCTCCTATTAATATGAACTTCTTCTTCTTCTTGATATTTAAACTTTTCTTTTATTCCCCCCCCAACAATTTCTGTATTAGTTTTCTAGGGCTGCTGTAACAAATACCACCAACTGGGTGGCCCACACAGCAGAAATTTGTTTTCTCACATTTCTGGAGGCTGGAAGTCTGACCAAGGTGTTGGCAGGTATGGCTTCTAGTGAGGCCTCTCTCCTTGGCTTGCAGATGGCTGCCTTCTCACTGTGTCTTCACATAGTCTTTCCTCTGTGTGCACACATTTCTGGAACGTCTTTGTGTGTCCAAATTTCCTCTTCTTATAAGGACACCAGTCAGATTGGAGTAAGGCCTCTCTAATGGCCTCACTTTAATTAACTCTTTGAGGGCCCTCTTTCCAAGTACAGTCACATTCTGAGTACTAGGGGTTTGGGCTTCAACATATGAATTTTGAGGGAGACACAATATCATAACTATTTATCTTTTTAAACCTATTTGATATTAAATTTGGTAGAAATAGAAATATCTGGGCTTGTTTGGAGGCACAGCCTTCCCTAAGTTCTGGTTCTCTTTTCTATGTCCTTTTCACCTGTGTATGATCCTCATATGGCTTATTGATAGTGATGTTATAGGCCATCCATTTGTGGGAAAAACTAGAGCTAGCTTTTCTTCTTTTGTATACTAGCCAATTTTTTTTTTCCCTATAGTATAGCTGAATTCTGTCCTCTGCAATAGTAAGCCTTGTTCCTTCCTTTGTTTGGTTCTCGTCTTTATGCCCCAATGAGAGTCTCACTTTTTGGCTAGGCCTTGTTTTCTTTCACGCGCCATGGCTGCCCAGAATAACTTCCAAATGAATTTATATCATATTCCTCCTAACCTCTTTGAGAATCATCGCAAAAACCCACCACAGTCTGCAAAAGCTTATTGCATTAATGTTCTCTCAATGTTTCCTGTCATCAGCCAAATGGGACTTGCTCACACATTTCTATCACAGTCTCTTTGAGGCCAGGATTTCATTTTCTTTTCTTGCTTTTGTCCACTGTGTTTTAGCAGCTCAAAAGGACATGCATCCCTGGCACCCCATGAATAAATGAAATCGCACACTGTAATAATGACAATAGGGCATGCACTTCTCCACCTGCCTACAGAGCAACCTGCTCTTTTGACTGTTTTGCAAAATCATAACGACTCACTGGAGGTTTCTTCCCACCTACCTGATTCCAAGCCCAGTGAATTATAAACATATTTTATTTAACAAATTCACTTTTATTACTACAGTCAGCTCCTATCACAATAGTTAAGGTTCTGTTTGCAGGTTCATATCTTGGCCATAAAGTTTTGCTTCAGGCAGATACTTTGGTCTAATGACTCTTGGTACAAAATGTCATTATTAGAATCTTTTTCTTTTAACATCAAAGAAAGTACAAAAATGCTTTGACTTAAAAAAAAAAAAAAAACTTTTCAAACTCTGTTATTTTGCCCGGTGCCTTTCCAAGATGCTCTCCGGACTACCTTCCCTCAAACATGGATTCTAACAAGAGTGCTCGAAGCCTGAAACTGACTCTGGCGCTTACAGATGCATTTTAAGTTTGCTTCTGCTGGATACATCTTTTATATTATTTATTATTTTGCGTTTGCTTCTGGTGGACAAGTCTTTAGAAAAAATAAAAATGATTGCCTATTTTGACTAAATATGACTTATTCTTAAATGCTCACAATGGGACCTATCTTCTGCAAAAACAGGAGCCCTTGTCACTTAGAAGTTCTTATAACACTTACAAAAGGGCTTGGGAGGCATGTTCAGTAATGGTTTCTTTTCAATGCCAGTTATTTAGTTAAAAGGGAGAGTAACTGTAAAAGGATTAAAAGATTTATTTTCTTTTGAAATCTGTGGTTTCTTTAAAGTTCAGGGATAAACGTGCAATTGCCTGTGCCTCATCTGCATCCTTCTAAACAACTGATGAACCTGTTCCAGAAGAAATTCAATTTCCCCCTGAAGGAGTGTAAGTGAAGAGAGGCCCACTCAAACTCAGAGACAGATTGTCTTGACAAGCTCTCCAACAGGGAATGAAGCCAGATGGGGATTGAAATAGCTTAGGGGCCACCAGTCTGTGCCCAGCGAATTGTGTTAGCTGTGCTCAGGATACAAGGAGGAGAGAAATTGTGACTAAGGGAGACATGCCCTTAAAAGACTCAGGGTCCTACATCATTGTAATGATGTCATTGCATGAATAATCCCAGAACTCAAATAAGAGAATTTAATATCTGGTATTCTCTTTTCAGCTGACAGGGGGAGAGTGGAGATGAGGTCAGTTACTTTTTTGTTGCCAATTAATTTGTATTTCTATACTTTGGGTTAAAAAAATTATGGAAGTAGAAGAGTACTGAATTGTTGGCAAAAACACCAAAGGTTAAACACACCAGTGGTTGCAGGTTTTCACCAATACATTTTTCTTTCAGTGACCCTACAGAATTCAGGTGTGGGGCAATGCCCGTTTGAACAAACTGTTCAGATGATTCTGATGCCTTCAAGTTTGAGAATACCTGGCTCAGGGAATTGTGTCAGTTCCCACCTCTCACCTGGTGCTTTGACTCTCATTTCATTCTGGTCTCTGTTGCCTTTCCCTCGTGACTTGTTACCCTGAATTTTTCTTGGTGTCCAGATCCTTTGGACTGATGTCACCTTTAGATGGTCAACCTACAAAGAAGTCTGTAGGACTGATCTTTTCAGACCCACATGTGAAAATATATAGGAACATCTCTCTGATGCCTGGCCCATGCGTCAGCCTGGCCCTCAAAACTCAGGTCCTCCCCCATTTTAGCAAGACCACCATCCACATCTCCAAGACTGATAAAGTCAGCATCAGCAGCTATAAAAGCAGGTTGATTTATAACAGATAAAAGGTAACATGGGATCAAAGAGACCAGATTCAAATCCTGGCTTTACCATTTACTAAGTATGTGAACTCGTGAAGCAACTAGTAGATAACAATATTTACCTCCAGGTGTTATTGTAAGAGGAAATGAAGCAATCTATCATAGCCATGGCATATTTTTATATCGTAAAATGGATAAAAGTGGGTTGAGATATTGTCCCCTCAGCCCTCAGGGTTCATGACTAGAGCAGCTGGTGCTTGAAACTAGTCGTTGCAGCCAAGCAGCCTCATCCATTTATACCAATGTGCTATAAAAATATTACCAATTTTGGGCTTCCCTGGTGGCGCAGTGGTTGAGAATCTGCCTGCCAATTCAGGGGACACGGGTTCGAGCCCTGGTCTGGGAGGATCCCACATGCCGTGGAGCGACTAAGCCCGTGAGCCACAACTACTGAGCCTGCGCGTCTGGAGCCTGTGCTCCGCAACAGGAGAGGCTGCGATAGTGAGAGGCCCGCGCACTGCGATGAAGAGTGGCCCCCGCTTGCCAGGACTAGAGAAAGCCCTCGCACAGAAACGAAGACCCAACACAGCCAAAAATAAATAAATAAAATACTGAATACATGACTACTTTAAAAAAAATCCTAGTTTTTAAAAAAAAATATATATTACCAATTTCTGTGTAGCCCATGATGTGAAAATGATGAGAACCACAGTTCTACATAAGCAACTGTACAGCTTGTGGTGCCCAATAGGGCCTCAGTAAATGGTGGTAGTAGTTGTATCTCCCTATTGATTAGGGCCACCTTGAGGAATAATGACAAGTAATGCAGTGCCTGCTTTTAAGACCTTAGTGGTCTCTAAGGAAAACCCAGAAGCCAGATTTAACTCTGCCAGAGAAAAGAAGGAACCCAGAGGGCCTCATGACCTCAGCTATGCCACAAACTTGGGGTCAGTGTCAAAGGCTGTACTCATTACCATACTCTTGCTACCCACAGCTGTGGTTACCTTCTCCTCGGCTTAGTGGCTCCTCAGGAAGCAAGAGTTTCCAAAGCAAAAAGTTCTCTTCTGCTTTGCTCTGCTGTATGAGAGCCTAGTGAGCATCCTGGCCTATCCCAGTATTTCTAGTATTGCTTGTAGATGCTCAACCTCTTATGGTCAAAGCTAGCTCTGTCCAGTAGAAACATATATAATCCTTGTATGTTTTATAACTTTCAATTCCTTAATATTAATTAAGTGATATTTCTGGAATGAGTAAAGACAAGGCACATGATCATTAGGAAGACCAGAATTTGCTTTTGAGAACTGATTTTCTTTAGCATGAAGTATAAAAATCTCCTCTCAAGTAAGGTGATGACTGGGAGAGCATATATTTTATAATGTTAATTTTTTATTTACATTCACAATTTAAATAAGTAGGATCTTTGATATGATGATAAGAGGGGAAAACCTCAGAGCTCCTTTGGAATGTGCATGGAGCTTGGGAGATGGGAAATGAATCATGCTAGGAATAAGGTAGTTTGTTTTCATTTTGGAGATGGAAAAATTGAGCCTCAGTGTTTTAAGTAAATAGTTTAAGATCACGTAGCTAGTTAAGAGCAAAGCTGTTACTTAAGCCTGGTGCTGTCTAGCCTGGTTTACCTAACTCTAACGCATGCCTTCAGTCTTCTATGCTGCCTTCTTAGAGATTGAAGTGGAAAGTAGAATGGACAGGGAGGAGTCTAACTGGGAGCAGGCATTCAAGTTGGAGGCAGCAACTTAGTTAAAGACTCAGGTAATGCGTAGGCAAAGTATTGGGGAATAGAATGTAGTTGCATCCCTGGGGTGGAAGGGCTGGGCCAGGTCATGTAGGAAATAGAGGTATTTAGGGAGGGGTGCATGTTTCAGTTAAGCTATTGAAGCCTGTAATTAGAGGTTTTATTAAATTATAAAAGACTTTTAAAATAGTATGGTAATGTCTTAAACATATTATGTTTCAGGTGTTAGCTTCAATCACTTTTTAAATTCTCATATGTTGAATATTAAATAAATGGAAGATATAAATATTGGCTTTATTTCATTTTGTTACTTCATCTCATGCATGTAATAGTATAAATTAGATATCAAAGATCACTTACCTAGGCAAGGAAAGAGAGACAGATAGAAGAGAAATAACTTGGGGGATGCCCCCACCAACTATTTCCAATTTATCTGAATTAGATAAGTGGATAATAAAAATATACACAATAATGTGAGTTAATAATAACTAAAACATGTGGCATACCCAGAGAATATTCTGTAATAGTAATCCCATCATGATCTGAGCTGAAATGAGAGCTCAAGTAACTCTCTTAGGCGCAGCAGGTCTGGGCCTGAGTGGTGGACTAGAACAAGTGAATTACTGGGCCACCTGAGACAGGTGAGGGATTAGCCCTGAGCTCGTGGATCTGTCATGACACAAATACAGCACCCAGTAGTTTACTCTCATCACACTTAGTCTTGGTTTGAGATTCATAGAGTCGAGGCAAGATGCTATCTGGGACCTTCCAAAGGCAGTGAACATGAAATCAGAGCAAAACCTTTTCCATCACTGACTCACCAAAATAACCATCAGTTCTCCTGAAGGCTGATTTTTCTCCTGAGCAAGCCTCAAGTGGAATTTCCCAGTGTTGTTTTCACACTTCTAATTTAAATTGTAACACTTCTCCACTTATCTACTCTGCATGTTCCAGCAGAGGGTAGCATCATGGTTGTCTGGGGACAGTGGTATTAAAATGTCACTTAGAAAAGGAGCACTGGTTTCAGGAGTAAAATAAGCAAGAAGCCCCAGTAAGTAAACAAGGGAAAGACCATGAAGCTGAACAGGAACATGGTCTAGTAGGCAGTCCCAGACTTGGGCTCTTTCTGAGCTCTCCAGTATTGCTTGTGAGCTTCTCACTGGTGTTTCCCTGATTGGGCTCCTCTGATGGAACATTACTGTGGCTCCAAGGTGAAAATGCTGTGAAGAACCAAACTGTTAAAGACACTCAAATAGTAGCTGCTATTGATGCCCTGCTCATAGTGCTTTGGCCTTCACTGTTCCCTTACATGACCATGGTTTTCTATCAGCAGCTCCTGCAACTCTCTGCCAAGAGCATTGTCAGGATGGGAGCATGCTCAGTTCATCCAGAGCAGGCCAGAAGGTAACGCCTCAGAAGCAGCCCTCGCCAATGACAGGGGAGATTTCATAGGTAAGTACTCCAATCTCCTTACCCTCTGATAGGACAACTCTGAGACAGGTTCTCTAGTCTCGCAGAGCTCCCCAGTGGGGCTGAGCCCTGTTGCTCACAATGATAATCTGCTCATGGACACACCTGCCTTGGCTTTCTTCCCTTTCCCGTCTCATTTCCACCCTTACTGGTGCTTCCTGGATCACCTCAGGTGAATCACTTGCACCTAAATCCTTGTCTCAGAGTGTGATTCTGGGAGAATCTAACCTAAAACACTAGGTTAGTTGTGAGACAGGAAATATTAAAGAACAAAACTCCAACTTATTAACTCACATCATTTTAGAGACGGAAGTTTTAGAGTTTTCTGGCTTAGGAAGAAAAGTGATTCATCAAAGACCATGTATTTTTCTCAGGTCCCTGACTTTGGCTAATACTACCACCACTGTTTTAGGTACTCTGGCCAGAAACCCGGAATATGAATCTTGAGCACATTGACAAAATTACTGACAGTGGACTAGAGTCATCCCTGTGGCAGCGTCCTCAAGAAACTGACTCTCATTTCCTACAACCTAGACCTGAGGTCCACATGAGTTTTCAGCTTTTCCTTAGGTTCTCTGAGATACCCATATCCTTTCATTATTGTGTTTGTTTGTTTTTGTTTGCTTTTTTTGTCTTTTGCCAGCCAGAGTCAGTTTCTGTGGCTTACAAAGATCTGATACATCCTCCTCTTCATACCATGAGTCCAATTACCAAGTCTTTTTGATTCTTTCTTCAAAATGTCTTGGATCTATTTATTCCTCACCATATCCTAATGCAGATGCTGGCTTTTGTCTTAATGCATGCTTTTCTTGAGCCTCCTGCCATCGTCCCAGACTCACCCCTCAAATCCACTGGGGCCAACAGTCCTGAACCAGGTCCTGGCTCCCACACTCCTGCACCCCTGGGTTTGTTTTAAATCTCTTAGAGGTCTTGGCAAGGCTAGATCTGGTCCTTACTTCTCTTGTTTCCAGAATAAGGAGTTTCACCTAAATTACTGATTCCTGATCAGGGGCCATTTATTATATTTCAAAAACATAAGCTATATTATTCTTTGGGGAACATGCAGTTTATTTATTTATTTATTTATTTTTATTTTTTTGTGGTACGCGGGCCTCTCACTGCTGTGGCCTCTCCCGTTGCGGAGCACAGGCTCTGGACGCGCAGGCCCAGCGGCCATGGCTCACGGGCCCAGCCGCTCCGCGGCATGTGGGATCCTCCCGGACCGGGGCACGAACCTGTGTCCCCTGCGTCGGCAGGCGGACTCCCAACCACTGCGCCACCAGGGAAGCCTGCAGTTGATTTATTTTGATATTTATTTTTCATTATATCACCTTGATGCAAATAAACTGGTCAGCTCATGTTTATCAGAAGCCCTAACAGACAACTCCATGTTACTGGCAAGTGAAAATGGGGAAATAAGTGAATTTTACTAAATGAATACACATTGTTTCAAAACATGGGCTTCATGTGGGCTGGCAGTTGGGGGCTGAGAGGGCAGGTAAGGAGGGAGTGGATGTGTCAAGGAACTGGCTAAAATAGGGGACTTGGGGCTTGGAAGTCCAGAAATTCCTTGATATTAGACCTATAAGGTCCTTTTCAGCTGTGTGACTCCTCATTATTCAGATTTTTATGACCTTATATAACTTCCAGGTTGGTCACACAAAAAGTTTCTCTGACCTTCACTGTCCTCCGCTGTTCTATTGGTCCAGCCTTAGGGTAACCCGCATCTTTAACTTTCCCGCAGTCACCTGTCCTATGTTCATCATGCTCACTCCTGCCTCAGTTGGAATGTCATCCCCACTGTTCTTTGCCCTGAAAAGTCTGTTCATCTTTTAAGACCCAAGTCAAGTCCAACTTCTTCTTGGAGGTCTTCCATGGCTGCTCCGGCCCTCTTTGAGCTTCTCTGTTGGGACCCTGCACCTATGAGTATCCATGCCACACAGTTTAACACTGAATTTCGCCCTATTTTGCTTGATTTCCTTCATCACAAACATATTGATCTTGTATCCTCAATTAGACGTTAAGCTTTTGAGGGCAGGCATCCTGCCTTATTCTTCCAGATCTTCCATAGCACCAGGTATTGAAAGATGATCTATAAATTGGTGGAATGTCAGGATCAGGGATGTGTAAGGCTTGATGAAGTCACACAGAGTTAGTGGCAGTACTGAGACTGGAAGCTAGGTTTTCTGACTTTGTACAGTTTTCCTTCTGCTGTACCTCAGTATTCTTTGTAACTTACGGCTGGTTAAACAGTTTTAGGTCAGCCTCTGGAAATCACAAACAATCAGAATCTGGAATATATCCATAGTCTAATAGTTCCAAGCAGTGTCTGCAGCATAACATACATGCAAGTTACATAAGTGCAGACAATAGGTAACCAGAATTCTCAAGGAGCTGTTAAATGGGAGAACCCTAAACAGGGTGGGAGAAGAAATGCCTTAAGGATGCCTAAGGGCAGGACCCCATGCAGAACAGAACAGATGTGAGCTCCTGAGACATCTGAGGAGCAGGCATGCACAGCTACCTGACTTGACTGAAGCTTTCATAAATGACGAGTAGCTCAATAAGGCAGGCAGGCTGGTTAGTGAGCAAAGAGATATGGTGCCTGATGTCATGCCCTTCAAGTTGTGGTATAGCTGAGATGTTATGTGCATAGTCTTGCTAAAGAATTATTGGTCACATGTTGGCTTTCCAACTTCTCTCAAGTGACCTCTTCAAATGAGAGACATTGATCTACACATTTTGTTTTGTATTGCTACCGATGAGTGCAGTGGTCCACCCTACTGTCTGTAGGTAAGCGTGTTGCTGAGGCAAGCTTTCTATCTGTAGCTTTAACTGGGGAACCAACTCTCTTTTGCGAGGAGGGGTAGCCAGGAGACCTTCTTCTCTCCTTGTTGTTGGGTGAAGCCTTGTTAAACCTCCTGAAGATCTGGGCCAGAAGAACTGTGCTGAAGACGGAGAAGCCATTGTGTGGGGCTGACTAATATATAGTCTTTTAGAGAGTAAAGTAATGTCCAAGGTCCTTGTCAATAGGATTTGGGAAGAGATTTGAGCTCTGCTGAGTCCCCTATTGATCTCTAAGAGATAACTGAGCTTCAGGGGCCAGGGCCACCTCTACACAATGACTCTGCACAATAATAAGATTAGCTACCACTTAGTGAGTGCCTGCCATGTGCCAACTTGCTAGGTATACTTTATCTAATTTACCTTATTCAATCTTTACAAAATCCTGCAGAGTGTGCATTAGTGCTCCCATTTTATAGATGCAGAAACTGAGAGTCAGTGACTTGCTCAAGACTACACATTGGCTGGGACTCAAACACAGGTTACCAAAATAAGTAGCTCTACCAGAACTTTACTATAAAAGTTGCCCCCCAGGACAATTTCAAGGTAATTTCTCTGTATATAAATCTATTGAATTAAACAAACAAATTTTGAAGCAAAAATAACACAGAATTAGTGGGGGGGAAAAAAAAGACCAATTGTAACCCAGCTGAATACAAACTCTTCTCACTGCCCAGCACAGATTCATGAGAAAAGGCCTGGGGCTGGGCATGCTGGAAGGTGGTAAGTGCTATGGAGAAAACTAAAGCAGAACAGAAGGATAGAGAATGTCAGGGTTGGTGTGGGATGATGGCAGTTTTACAGAGGTGGTCCAGGAAAGGCTCCAGGAGAGGATGACATTAAAACAAGACCCTTTGGAAGGAGGTGAGGGCAATAACCATGTTGATATCTGGGAAGAGTCCTCCAGGCAAGGGAACAGCAAGAGCAAAGGCTCTGAGGCAGGAGTTTGCCAGGCATATTCCAGGAATAGCAAAGAAGACAGAGAAGCTAGAATGCAGCCATCCAAGTGGAGAGTAGTAGGAGGTAAGGTCAAGAGGTAATGGAGGACCACATTGTGTTAGGCTTTGTGGTTTTTGCGAAGAACATACAACCTTCTCTTTTCTCTGGAAAATATAAGGCAAGTCTTCTGGGCATCTGGAATTTGCTTGGTCCTCCTTGCCCTGGTGTGTCAGGATGTCGTAAAGTACACTGAGGAAACTACTGACCTTGGTCACACCTGGCCAAGTAGGCAGGTTTTTGTTGTTGTCATTAGAGTCTAAGACTGGGTCTCCCAGAAACAGACCCTGACTCAAATATTTGAGTACAGGTAATTTACTGGAGAGGTGAAGGAGGAACCAATAGGAGAGCGGGGAAGGAAAGTGGGAAGGGAAAGCAGCCAGTGAAAGGCATATTACCAAACCAGTTACCATCCAGGGAAGCAGAAACTTAACCCTGGGAGCCATTGTAGAACATCTGCCTCGGAGTTATTCCACCCAAGGAGTGAGGAAGTTGGGGTATTTCTACACCAATCCTTGCTAGTCAGTGGTGAACACTGCTTCTGAGGGTCCTTAATTCCCCAGCATTTCCAGTCTGCTACATCAGTGGACAACGTGGCTCAGTGCCATTGTGCCAGGGAAACCCTCAGGCAAAGAGATGCCAGTCCTGGTAGCTGAAAGTCAGTTTCATGCCCTAAATTGGTAAGGGTGGGACTATGGACAAGCAAGCACCAACAGAGTTGCTGGCCTCTCTTAAGAATTTTGAATCTTATCTCTATGTCACTTACTAGGAGAGGAGAAATAGAACTGCTGCCCCACACTGCCCTGCCCCAGCTACAATGACAAAACTTCGGCTGGAATTCTCAGAGGCAATAAATGAAAACTTGGGATCAACATATAGATCACCCTCAGCCCCCTTTGTTTCTTTTAGCAAAAAATAGCTAATCTATGAAACACACATCGGTTTCAAACACCAGTCTTCTAAAAGGGAAGAGAGAGAACATTTATTGCTAATTACTGTTGTCAGAGTGAAGATTATTTCTTGGCAAACAGTACAGGGAGCTTTTGCAAAGATGCTCATTAGTATCATCCGCAATTCATGGAAACCTATTCTGACAGATGAGCAACCCTGTGACAGTATTCATACTGTCAGGGATACTGACTACAAGAATTGGGGGAGGGAGCATTTCTTCCTACCAGGAACTCTAACCTGCTCACCTCAGCCCAGATTGCTCCCTCTGTGATGAGATGCTCATTGTAGCACAATAAGAAGAGCGATCAGTAAAATCTCCCTCCTCCAGCAAACCTGACATGCCAAACATTGTGCCCCGGGGGAAGTTATATGGCCTTTGGGAGAGCTGGGTAGACTCTGTCCCAGTCAGTTGCTGGTACTCTGGTAGCTTGGGATAGTTTTGTAGAGCCAGTGCACTAAGAGTGGTTTCCACATTTTTTTAATAGTTGAAAAAAACATCAAAAGAAGAATAATAACTCAGGACACCTGAAAACTCTATGATAACCAAATTTAAGTACTCATAAATACATTTTTACTATAACCCAGCTATGCTCGTTTGCTTTTGTCTTGCCTGTGGCTGCTTTTGCTCTATGATGGCAGAGTTGAGAAGTTGTGACAGAGACCACATGGCCCACAAAGCCTAAAATATTTACTATCTGGCTTTTTACAGAAAAGTTTGCTGACCCTTGCAATAAAGAATGGTTTTGGTGAGAGTCTGCTTCCCTGACTAACTACCTAGCACTGAGATGAGATACCTGTTCAAAGCCAACAACCACAGGTGAGTAAATCCACTCCCAAGGATTATTGATATGCAACTGAACGCAGACCAGATCTTGGTCCTGAAACAGACCCATACTTGCGGCTAACTGGAAAGAGTTTTATACTTGTCATCTTCATCCCTGTGGTTCTTAAGCTGAGAGACTTCTCCTGAAGTAAACAGAAGCAGAGGGAGAGGGAGGCCTGAGTAGACAGGTGCTTGCTGAGGACAGTTTGTTGGACTTAACATAGTCATATCTTCTGATATTCCTACTTCTTCTGAAGCTACCACATTGAATTTGTGAGATTATTGGAATTCAGCTTTTCACCAGTCCTATAACTCATCATTCAGTAATACCAGTTTTATCAAAATCAAAATAAAAAGCCTGGTGAAATCAAAAGCCTGGTGAAGACATTGCTAGAATATTCTAGGATGTTGCAGAGCTGTAGAGGAGGACCTCTTAGTAGCATGAGCATATGGATACTGGAGTCTCTGAATTTAATTCCAGCTCAGCTATTTGCAAGTTATGCAACTCTGGGCATGTTACACAATCTCCCTATTCTCCAATTCCTCATTTATAAAGTGAAAATAGTAATAGTGTCCACCTCCTAGGGACTCTTTGGGGGTTAGTGACATGTACACCCAAAGCAACCTAGCAAGGTGTCTGGCACATAGAAACAGCTCAAAGAATATTAGCTATTGTTTACAAACTGGAATTTGGGAACTTTCAGTTGGCATATTATTTGTGCAAATGATATTAATGAAAAAGTACTTCACCAGTGCTTCCTGACTCACCCAAATGACATTATGTGTCCTAAAAGGCTAAGTGTGCCTTCTTTATGCTCCTCGTAATTCCTGTACATATATCTTGATACTTAATACAAAGTTCATGGAATTGATCTGGTAAGAATTGAATTGTAGAACTTATGGACCAGAGTGAATTTTAGTCTTATTTTATACCCAGGTTCTGACACAAAAATTTGAGTGTACTAAATGTTGAATTAAAACTGACATGATAATATATTGATACATGTCACAGAAATCAAAGCTTCTAACATTTCTGCTAGCCATAATACCCAGGTATAAAACTCTTGCCAAGAGGGTCAACATTTAATTTGTACAAATATTTATTGAGCATCTACTACATACCAAATACTGCAGTAGTGACTGAATACAAAGATGAATAAGGCATATCCTTGAACTCAAGGAACTCACAGTCTAATGAACAATCAGCAAAACACAGGAAATATCTGTGGATGAGTTCATACCCTGTTCCTGCTCTGGTCTGGCCGGACTGTGGAAGACTACAGATATATGGGTGTAAGGTGTTGGATAAGTTAGAAGGGCCATCTTGGAAAAACAGGCTTTTCACAACCCATTAGAATGGAGTTCAGACTCTGTTATAACAATATGTCACCTGGTATGAAGAAACTTTTATAAATCAATCAAAGATCATTTACAAATCAATAATTCCTATGTTTCTGGTGCTATGGCTCTCTCAGCAGTCAAGCAGGGTGTCTTGGGGCTGGGTGGCACTTGCAGGGATTCTCAGCTTTAGCCATGGGTGCTGGGTGGGAGTTGCCTCTGGGCATCCTGTCTCAGTAACCAGTAAGTATAGTTTTCACAGTACTTCTTTCAAGCTCCACCCCTGCTGTCTCCCTGGAGTCACAGTGGTGTTCCTGGGCTGTGTGGCTCCATCATGAATCTCTCTGTAAGGCAGCACAAGGACCCAGCAGTCCGCAAGACCTGGAGTCCAGCTCAAGGAAGCATAACATTTGAATTGCTGGTCTGCAGGAAGTTGTTAATTGTATTATTCTCAACATGTTCTAACAATTGCACCAATTTGTTTGATAACTGGAAATCTAAGCTTAAGAAAAAAAAGCGGTGGAGAGTAAAAAGAAGGCAAGCTTGTGTGTTTGATTAAACACAAGAGTTTATCCTCAAACCACTTATAAATCTGGTATTATAAACAATGTATAGATGTCTCCGTGACAAAGACAGTGGTAAAATATGGAGATCAAGTCAAAGCATTTTGTACAGGGAGTTATTTGTGAGTGAGTGTGTGTGTGTGTGTGTGTGTGTGTGTGTGTGTATGGATGTGTGTGTGTGTGTGAGAGAGAGAGAGAGAGAGAGATCAACACTGATATTGATCAGAACACTGAGAAAAAGCCAGCCTCTCCTAAAGAAATACTTACAGCAGAGCAAGCATATACACTCCAAAGACAAAGATAAAGGCATGCATGGGGCCTGTGGAATTTCTAAGGGCTTGGCTCCTGTTTTTAGATGAGCAGACCATCTATTTGGAGCTCCAGGTGGCCCAGCTCTAATGTCAAGTCCAAGCCACGGGCATCAGCATGAGATGCACCCATGTACCATCAGCTGTCAGGTGTTTGAGGTAATGTGCATGAGAGGTTGAGAGCAGGAAAGGTAGAAAATATTATGGATAAACCCCCAATAGCAGCTAAACAAATCTAGGCAGAACTTTGTCTATAATGGAATTAATGAACAACAGTTTAATTAAAATGACATCAAATATTTAGGGACACATTTCATGTTCTACAGATGTTACCTAAGTATAAACATAATGCAAGAATAATACTTAGGGGACTCAAAACATCACAAATTGCTTGATGAAAAGTGGTAAAATAGTCTGTTATTATTGTCTGCTTCTTGGCAGAGTTCTTGTTTTGTTAAACATTAGAATAAAGTGACATCACTTTGTCACTTAGCAAATGGTCCTCTGCCTTCTAAGCTGTCCAGAAGATGGTCTAGGTGATAAAGTGCAGCACCAGCTTGATCTTGCTTTTGCTAGCCGCTTCTATCCCATACTACTGCTATCATTCAGCACCTGTCTGGTTGGCAACCTCACCATGTGTCATTGCTCAGTGTCTCATACCCCAGATCCCATGCATCACAGTCAAGCCACACAGCTCTGAAGGTAAATTACCCACCTTCTTAATGTCAGCTGCTTCAGTGGCTTTGCCTCCCCATCCACTCTCTGCAAGTTTGGTTCTAGCATTAAATTAAAACTCCAGATCCTGGGTTTTTGCAACAAAATTCAAGTTTTGCTCTGCAGAGCATACTTATCTTTTTCTCTAATCTCAGATTAAAAGCACATAAAATGTGAGGAGCAGGCAGAGTTAAGCATCCCCTTGTTGACCAAAAAAAAATCAAAAGAAAGGGACTGTGCACTGACATGAGTTTACAATTGGCCAGAACTCCCAAGATTCTGCTGGTTGGACCTTGTACTGTTTCCTTCCCTGTGCATGGATGGAAACATGGGTTTTCCAGCAGACGAGTGTTTTCAATTGGTTGAGGTGGCAGTGGCCCTGCATCTTAGGTATATAGCTTCAAACAGTGGACCTCTTCTAAGAAGTAGATTTTTTGTTGATTTATTTCATTACATTTTTTTCATTAATCTACTAACTAATTTTTTTCCCCCTATGGTGAATACACAAGCTAGTAAATCCTGAATAAGAACCAAGAGTTGACTACACTCTAGAGGCCAGGAAAGGTAGTACTCACCTGAGGAGGGGGAAGAAGCCATGATCCCTGAAAGATGAAGCTGCCCAGGTCTGTGGAAGTTCTACCCATTTCCTCAGAGAAGGAAATGGTACCTGTACATTTAGGTGCAGAATCATCATATCTGATGTGTGCCTTTCAGTTCTGGGAGTCTATGAGTAACTTCTGAATAAGGATGTGTAGTTTATTGGTGTTAATACATATTTAAACTGTGCTGAGACATAGAAGTAAGATGTGATTTTATTATAGTCTGTTTCAGAATTTTACAAGGTCCGGAGTGGAGTGCTAATATAAATGTAACCAACATAGTATGTTCATTAACAGTACCCATAGCCAGGACCTAGTGATTTACCTCTTTGCATTTCATTAGGAGAGGCATGTTGGGAGTGGTGGTGGTGGTGTGTTTGTTTGTTTGACTGATGTAACAAAATAACACAGACTGAGTGGTTTACACAATAGAAATTAATTTTCTTCTAGTTTTGGAGGCTGGAAATCTAGATCAGGTTTTGGTTTCTTCTGAGGCATACCTCTTTGGCTTACAGATGGCTGCCTTCTCACTGTGTCCTCACATGGTCTTTCCTCTGGTGTCTCTCTGTGACCGAACTTCCTCTTCTTATAAAGACATCAGTCAGATTGGATTAGAGCCCAGCTAATGGTTTCATTTTACCTTAACTACCTCTTCAAAGGCCCTAGTCCCAAATACAATCACATTCTGAGGTACTAGGGGTTAAAGCTTCAACATATGAATTTTGGGGTATACAATTCAGCCCATAGCAAGGGGATATAGGGAAGGCTGTAGGATAGATATTTTTAAAAGTTAAAATTTGCATAGGATTTGGTAGTTTCAAATGCTCCATGTAAAACTTAATTTCTAGGATTCCAGGAACTATATTTTAATGATTTCTGGATCATGTCAAAACACTTCCGAAGTTTTTTTTTTTGTTTTTGCCAGAGATGAGAATTAACAAAAAAGATAAAAAGGAATTTATATTTTCACTTTATGGACATAAAAAGCATAAAGTTTTACTCCACATGTTGAACTGTGTAAGAAACATATCTCTAGGTCTTTAGTTTCTAATTCTGAATCTGAGCCGTCATCTTACTCATCTGGCATAAAATTCCACCCCAGTTGGAGTTCCTTCCTTGCTCTACAGTGGCCATTCAAGATCCCATAGGCCCCAGGCAGAGCAGAACTTCAGGAAGTATTTCTGACCCTAGGTCTACACTGGCTACCTAAGCGCTCCATGAATATTTGTTGTCTGGCTAATAAGTTCCTTGCCCAAGCCTCATGGTCTCTTAGAAGCAGGTAGTGGCTGCAGCACCCCAGAGTGGCCTGGGAGGTCTAGGCATCTCTAATTTTTTTCTAGCCTGGGTCATTTAGGGTGGCCAGAGCTTCACTCTCTGGGGGTAGCTGCAAAAATCTCTAGGATGTGCAGTCTCTCTGCTCAGCCCCTTTTCCTATGGACTGCACTCTCCTGGCAGTTGTGCAATGAGCATGTGAGGGGCGAGGAGGCAGCTGGCTGTGCAGTCTGAATTCCGCCATTCTAGGAAAATGCAGACACAATTTAGGGATGGCTGCCCAGACCTCAGTGTATTGTACCATATCATGTGTGTGCGGCACTGCTCCAGAACCATAGATTTAATTCCAAACTTGACAGTTGTGCCACAGTCTATAAAATATTTACATTGTTTTTCTAAATATATATTATTTACTTTACAGTCTATACAATATTTATGTGGAAACATTTTCTAAAGATACTATATTCCAAATATTATTTCTATACCACTGAATATTGGACTGGGAGTCAGGAGACCTGGGTTCTGGTTCTGGCTTTTGGCTACTAGCCTGTGTGACTTTGGGTGGATCAATTCACTTCTCTGATTTTCTCATGTATAAAGCAAGGGGAAGGAACTGTGAAATACCCACGATCCTTTTCAGCTATAACACTTTCTGGTTCATTTCCTCTAGGCAGGTACAGACAGGCAGCCCTCAGCCCATAGCAATCCCCGAGCATTCTGCCAGAGATACCCTTGTGAGTTTTCATCATAGCACAGAAAGGAGTACCCTGTCAAATGGAAGAAGAGCATCCCAGTGTGGATGGGAGCAGAGTCTGATGTCTAAATTGCAACAAGAAAAAGAAGTCAGGAATACAAATAGTCTTAGAGGCAAACAATGGCAAAGAATATAGGCTTTGGAGAAGGGCATATCTGGGGGTGAGCCCAGCTTTGGGCCTCTCTATTTTGTGATCTTGGGCAATTTGTTTCAATCTCTGAACCCCAGTCGTCTTATGTGTAAAATAAGGAGATTAATACTAAGTACTCCCTGGTGTCGTTTTGAGGATTCCTTTAGTTGGAAATGTGAAGTGCATTTTATATTTGATATGGGATATAGTAAGGGTTCAGTAAACATTAACTATTAATCTTGTTATTGGTTTATCAAAAAGTCATCTATCAAGAGACTGCAAATCTCCTTCAAATATCTCCTCAATTATGCCTATCAAATTCTCCCCAAAGAAACCCTTCTGGATTCCCTCATATTTATAAATGGGTTCTTTACCTGCTAATTTGTTGTCATACAAAATAGATCATAATTGTGAAGATAAAGGTAAGAATTTTGTGGAGTAGGCTATTAGTCCATATCATTTGAATATGATTTTATGATTAACCATTACATTAACTTGTTTACTTGCAAGCTCTGGGAAGATTTGAACCACACAGTGAATGAGGATGTCTTTTAATGTTAGGGCATCTTTTCTAGGTTTGCCTGGGACAGTCCTAATTTATGCTCCTTGTCCTTCAGTTATTACTTAAAGTGTAACTTTTTACTCTCAGAAGTATCCTGGTATAGACAATAATTTATAAAATTACCCTATTTAAGTTAAAACTTGTTGGGTTGATTGGTTATTGCTATAAAAAGCTATTTGGGAACACTGTTTTCACAAAGAAGTCAAATTAGACATACATCACGTCAACTTCAGTCATTTTCTGGAGGATCTAATTCTTGAACATATGAGTGTGGCCTGCAAAGGGCTGGAAGCTACCAAAGATGGCTGTTTAGGAGTTTCCACAGGGATAGATGTCTCAAGCATGTCCAAAGTCTTAAAATCAAGCTGGAATTATAATTTGAGGAAAAAGATTATGAAAACTCTTGATAATATTATTAAGATTTTAATTTTTCCTTCCTTCCTTCCTTCCTTCCTTCCTTCCTTCCTTCCTTCCTTCCTTCCTTCCTTCCTCCCTTCCTCCCTTCCTCCCTTCCTCCCTCCCTCCCTCCCTCCCTCCCTTCCTTCCTTCTTTCCTTCCTTCCCACTGTGCTATGCAGTGAGAACACAATGGGGGACAAGTTCAGTATGGTCCATTCTTGCCTCCATGGGACTCACATATTACAGAAGGACACAGATGAAACAGAAGTTTCACCAGAAGCTTTTTCAACAGAAAAAAATTAAATATTGTGACAAGTTTAGTAAAGGAAAAAAGAGCTAAGGTAGAACATAACGGAAGTGTGTGGGAGAAATGTTTTTAATTTGGATTGTTGAAGAAGGTCTCTTGAGGACATGGCATTAAACAAGTGCAAAAGAGTAAAAGAGAGAAGTGCTACAGTGTGTAGGAAAAACTACTGCATTTGAAGGCCCTGAATCAAGAAAGAATTGGGTATGTTTGGGTAACTAAGAGATCAGTGTGGCTAGAAATCGCTGAGCATGAGCAGAGCCTGACATGAGATGAGGTGGGAAAGATGGACAGTGACCAGGTCATGCAGGGCCCAAGAGTCTATATAAAGAAACTAAATTTTGTTCCAGGTGAAATAGAAAGCCATTAAGGAGTTTTAAGTGGGGGAATGGCATGATCCAATTTTTGCATAATGTTCATCTGATTTATGTTATAATTTACTTTCCTGCTGTGTGGAGAATGGATTGAGTAGAAGGAAGAACAAAAGTTAGCACTAGAGAGCGAGGTGTTGGAGTGGATCAGATGAGAGACGATGGTGGTCTGGCCTGGGATGGTGATCGGTGGAGATGGACAGGTTCATGACACATTTTTCAGGTTGGCTGTATAGGATTTGGTGGTAGGTTGGATACTAACAGTGTAGGAAGTAGAGAATCAAGAATGAATGCATGGTTTTTCCTCTAGGTGCTGGGTACTTATATGGGGAGGTGGAAAGGCAAGTTTGGGGGCTAGAAATAAAGATTTTTGTTTCAAAAATGTTAAAAACATTAAAATTGAGAGGTTTCTGATACATTCAAGTGAAGAGCATCAAATAGGCAGTTGGATAGGTAAATATGGATCTCTGAGAAGTATGGTCTGCAGTTATAAATTTGGCACTCATTAGCATATCCATAGAATTAAATATTGGGAATGATGAGATCACCAGGGGGGAGAGTATATACAGAAAAGGGTGGAAGGAAGGAAGGAAGGAAAGAAGGGAGGGAGGGAGGAAAGAAGGAACGAAGGAGGGGAGGGAGGGAGAGAGGGAGGGGGGAGGGAAGAAGGGAGAAAGAGGAAGAGAGGGAGGAAAGAAAGGAAGGTAGGACTGAGCCCTGAGTAATAGTAGCATGTGAAACTGAGAGAGGAGATGAAGACAACAGTGGAGAAAAAGGAAAGATCCACTGAGATAAGGAATATCAAGAGAGAGAGTGATGTGACAAAAGCCAAGGTAAGAGAGTGTTCCAGGAAATAGGAAGTAGCCAAATAAAATGAGAACAGAGAAGTGTCCATTGTATTTGGTCACAAGGAAGGGGATGACCAGAGACCTGACAAGAGCAGTTGAATCATTATTTTCAGTATTTGAAAATGATATGTTAGGACCTTAGAAGCAGGCATATGGAGGGGATTGTTGGGGCCTGGGGAGGCCAAGAATAGGGCAGCTGGTACCTCTGTAAATCGTAATTTACATGGTGTAGGTTGAACACACATTAGAAGGTCCAGAAGTGTTCCTGGATTGACTTTAAAAAAAAGAAACAAAAAATATCCTGCAGTTGACATTCCTTTTTCACTCTGTGAGAGGCAATGTAAAGTCTGAAGGACACAGTCTCATAAAAGCCCAACATAGCTTTCTCTCAAAAATAACGTATGAAATGATTTAATCCTATTACCCTCTAAACAGGATTGTTAATATTATTATCCCAATTTAGGGATTCAGAAATTCAGGTTAAAAGACAAAGCATCTGCCCAAGACCACATAGCCTGTTGTGGGAGAGACAGGTGTTCCCTGGGTTGGCCTGAGTCCCAGTCCTGTGGTCTTCCCACTCCTACCCAGGAAAGAAATCCATGACTCATGACCCTCAGGCCATGTCAGCTCCCAGAGCAATGGCCTGGAAGACAGTCATTCTCTTTGTGTTTTACGTTTCTTCTCAGTTCTTTCTCCCTTTCCTTGGTAAACTTTCATTTCCTCCATTTTCTTTTTTGGCCATTCCTTGTGCAGTAGCTGGAGAACCAGTGACCTACTGGGGCCCATCCCTACCTTTTTCTCTTGGCTTTTAATTCTGTGAATGTTTCAACGTCGAAGGGCAAAAGGAACATAGCAAAGGCAAATAGATGACTTACTAGGTTGGAGAGAAGGAGGGAGGGAATGCACATGGGCACGGGCATTATGTGAGAGACCATGAGGGCTGTGCACACGTGATTTAATTTTCAACAGGAGTCTTATTATCACATTCATGTACAGGGCTGGTAAAAACCTTTTTCATAATTCTTTTGAATGATTAGGTTCAGGAGGACGTACATACACAGTGTAGTCACTATTCCCAAAATGAAGCCTGAACAGGCACATAGACAGTTTACACAGTTGTCTGATCCTCGCTTGGGGACCAGGGAGCACTAAGCCAGGCCAGGTGGCAGCCTCACCCTGGGAGTTCTGGTGTGCAAACCACTGGGCAAGCAGGATTTCAGAGGCTCAGAGGACAGAAACCCAGAGAGGATTTCTAGGCACTGTCCCAGGTGGATCATTTAAAAATATCCTTCCCAGAGCAGGACATTCTGCATCTCCCCTGGTCACCTGCTGTCATGCTTCCAAGCTACTCAGTGACCACAATAAGAAAGGGATGGCTTTATAGAAATTCCTCACAATGGTACTTTTTTTTTTTTTTTTTTTTTTTGCAGTACGCGGGCCTCTCACTGCTGTGGCCTCTCCCGTTGCAGAGCACAGGCTCCAGACGTGCAGGCTCAGCAGCCATGGCCCACAGGCCCAGCTGCTCCGCGGCACGTGGGATCTTCCTGGACCGGGGCACGAATCCATGTCCCCTGCATCGGCAGGCGGCCTCAACCACTGCGCCACCAGGGAAGCCCACAATGGTACTTTAATTAAAACAAAATCCTAGGGATTTCCCTGGTGGCACAGTGGTTAAGAATCTGCCTGCCAATGCAGGGGGCATGGGTTCGATCCCTGGTCGGGGAGGATCCCACATGCTGCGGAGCAGCTAAGCCCGCGAGCCACAACTGCTGAACCCACGTGCCGCAACTACTGAAGCCCGCGCACCTGGAGCCTGTGCTCTGCAACAAGAGAAGCCCCTGCTCGCTGCAACTAGAGAAAGTCCACGTGCAGCAATGAAGACCCAACACAGCCAAAAATAAATAAAATTAAATTTAAAAAAAATCCTTCTAAGTTCTGTAATACTTAAAAGCTTCATTGTAATAAATGTTTGCAGAAATAAAGCTTTTCTTTGTGTTCCTTTACAACACAGGGAAAGCTGGCCACATTTCCACAGCAGTGTGGGATGCTGAAGAGGCAGGGCTTCTTGAATGTGGGATGAAAATTCATGAAAACAACATGCAAATCAGCATAGTTCCAGTGATACATAACAAACAAACAAACAATTGATGGTAAAGAGAACGATTGTGCCTTGTGGAGGATTCCTCACTCTGCTTATAGGGTTGCCCAGGTGTGAGAGAGTGTGTGTGTGTGTGTGTGTGTCTGTCTGTCTCAGTGCATGTGTGCGTGTGTGTATGCATGTGTTTGTAAGGGTGACAGAGGAGAAGCAATGAGATCTGAATGCTCCAAGGAAATTAGCACTTCAGCTCTTTTTTGCTATGTCCTGAGACCCAGGAATGCCTTCCTTTGTCAGGAATAATAATTATTATTGGGATAAAACAGGGTTATATGTCCATTCAATTGTGCAGAAGGACGTGTTGTAACATGGACACAACATGCAAGGCTATGAGTCAGGCTGGGAGGAATCCCCTTAAATGCTGGCAGGTGGTGCCCTGCCCAGCCGTCCTTTAGAAGACCCAGCTCTGGAATTCTTCCCAGCTATGTCTCTGCCCTGGGAAAGGAATCTGCAGGTTCAATGGCACATGCCCCTCTGGAGCTGGCAATTCTCTTCCAGGTCACATTCTGGGAAACCAGAGAAATCCCCAAATTCTAGCATGGAACCTGGCCCACTGGATTGTTAGAAAGGTATACTTGGCTAGGGAAGGGAATAGATTGTATTTCACAGTTTGCTAGCTTGACTTGTGACTTTTAGATGCTCAGCCATATAGTATGTGAGCCTCCTCTAGTTCTCGAGCCCTGGTACCACCACTGTGAGGAGTGGGCCTGGCCAGAGGATGTTTTCTAGTCCTGCGTCAGCCTCTAGTCATTATGTCATCCAGACAAATTCATTTTCTCTCTGGGCCTTGGATCCCTCGTTGGTCAATCACAGTCATGGTGACGTTGGGCCAGATGAGCACTAAGTGCTTTGAGAGATAAACATCTCTACGAAAGGTAGGGCATTTAAAAATAGTCTCATGGGACTTCCCTGGTGGTGTAGTGGTTAAGAACCTGCCTGCCAAAGCAGCGGACACGGGTTCGAGCCCCGGTCCGGGAAGATCCCACATGCCACAGAGCAGCTAAACCTGTGCGCCACAACTACTGAGCCTGCACTCTAGAGCCCATGAGCCATAACTATTGAGCCTGCGTGCCACAACTACTGAAGCCTGCGCACCTAGAGCCCATGCTCCACAACAAGAGAAGCCACCGCAATGAGAAGAAGCCTGCTCACTGCAACTAGAGAAAGCCCATGTGCAGCAACGAAGACACAACGCAGCCAAAAATAAATAAATAAATTTATAAATTAGTCTCCTGTGCCTGGTGATCCACAGGGGTTGTGATGCCAAAAGGAGAATGCATATTGCCAGTTCCATGCAAGTTGTATATTCATGATTTCTGAATTGGAATGGGATTCAGTGTTTTAAAAATCTGTTAGATTCATCAAATGAGTGAATCTTGAAATATTAGATCTGCATACAATTGTAGGGTGCTGCACTAATGAATTTAATTTGATTGTGCATACTTGGATTTACAGTCTTCTGAACTTAATATGCAATCTTATGCAAATAACATGCAAGTAAGAATTCAAGTGCTTTATATAACCCACCCAAAGACTGTAGCACCATAACCTAGAGCTCATGATTATCAACATTTATCCAACAATTAAACACTGTACCAAGTGATATAGTTTATGAATGAACTCTTGTAAGTCCTCTTCATTCAGGACAAACAGGTGGCCTGCAAGCCCAATATATGGTGATTTTGGTGTAACTAGTGCAGAAGTTACACCAAAAACGTATTTCCTTTTCTCACTTTCAAGTCAGTCCCCCTAACATCTGCCCCTACCCCCTTCTCACCTCATGAGTAATTAGCTGGCAGATCTGGCAATCAGACAGGTGCCTGTCAAAATGGGGACATGGTAAACTCGTGCTTTGCTTCCTCTTCATTTTGCAGATAAGCAGCCCAAATACCCCAGCCTGCCTCAGACGCCTTTATTTTGATGTGTCTGATGCCAGAAAAGGTGGTCATTCTGGGGTGATGAGGGTTGCCTGCCCACTTGGTTTACCACTATCCTTCACAAATTGGAGAAGATGCCCTGGTTTATCCTCCTTTGTATTCCATAGGCAGGAGAGTTACAACAGCAGACTATGGCCCAGGGAGCCCTGGTAGTACCTTCTATGTCTCTGGCTTCCTTGAAGCACCTGCAAACAGGTTTAATAGTCCAGAGCAGTGCTGTCCAATGAAAGTGTACTTCAGACCACAAATGTGAGCCACAAATATAATTTTCCATTTCTAGTGGCATATTAAAAAAGTAAAGAGAAACAGGTAAAATTAATTTTAATAATATATTTTGTTTAACCCAAGATCCAAAATAGTATCATTTCCATTTGGGATCAATACAAAAATTATTAATGAGACCTTCTACCTTCTTTTCTTTCTTCAAACTAGGCCTTCAAAATATGGTGTCTCTTTACCCTTGCATTACATCTCATTTGGGACTAGCCACACTCGAAGTGCTCAACAGCCCTGTGCGGCTGGCAGGTTGGACAGTGGAGGCACAGAGACCCCACCTTCCCTGACAGGGGCTTACCATTGCAGGAGGCTGGAGATGGGAGGAGGGAGAAACCTGGTTTTTAAATGAACACACTGCCTGTTGATCTTCACAGTAATATGAATAACCATCCTATCTTGTATGCCTACTTATGTAATTAATTAGCATTTATATAGCAGTTTATGTTTGCAGAGTGCTTTATTGATATAGTTGCTGGTATATTTATCTACTTATATGTAATACTTTCATGTGTGCCTACCTACGCTAATTGCTGCTCTAATCATTGAAGTTATTTAAGAACACAACTCAGAGTTACCTTCAAGAACCCCAGCAACCATTTTAGTAACAACCATAAATTCCATCTGCCATCTCCAAAAGTTCTGTCTGTTTCACAAAGAAATTTTTTACCTCCAACCAATATTCTCCAAGTTCTTGGCTGACCTCAGAGTGAAAAACACGTTTAAAAGCAATCTAGTAACTGTCTTTTCCCCTTTGTCAGCTTAAATTTCGCATGAATGAGATAGAAATTTAATGACATGTCTTCCAGTAAGAACAACAGCCTCAATACACAGCATCCCAACATGGAAAGGATAATTACAAGTAATGACCATTACCATCCAATAACACCATCTATAATATCAAATGTCATTCTCACTCCCAATCCAAAACTTCTTTCTGACAAATGGCAGAGTTCCTGAGTAGGAGGGGGACAAGAGTGCAGGCAGGCAGAGACCCAGGCCCTGTGCCCTGGTCTCCCAGGTGACATGGTACCCTCTTGAACTATGCCCTGGTTTTTTTTTTTTTTTTTTTTTTTTTCTTTTTGCGGTATGCGGGCCTCTCACTGTTGTGGCCTCTCCCGTTGCGGAGCACAGGCTCCGGATGCGCAGGCCCAGTGGCCATGGCTCACGGGCCCAGCCGCTCCGCGGCATATGGGATCCTCCCAGACCGGGGCACGAACCCGTATCCCCTGCATCGGCAGGCGGACTCTCAACCACTGCGCCACCAGGGAGGCCCTATGCCCTGGTTTTTGAGAAGAGAATCAGCCAGGGCTTGTTGAAGAGACAGGCAGAAGACGGACAATTGGAGAGATGAGGGAGCTTGAATAAGCAGTCCTGAGCTGTAAGAAACATTGGATTGTGCTGCGGTTGGGAGATTTGAAAGAACATTCCACCTTATCCATTTCCCTCCCCGTCTCGTCTTTCCCTCCCCCCAAATCAATGAGGGGGGGAAATTACAGCGCTCCAGTTCATTCCGTGGTTCTGCTGCTCCTAGTGATTGGAAATGCCAGTGAGGGGAATGACATACATCATGTGATGAAAGGAGAGTACAGAAATATTCACCAACAGCTATGAAATGCTACTGCTTCCATAGCAGAACCAGGCGGCTCCTGAATGGAACACAGCAACACCACCCAAGAGACTTAAGACCAGCTCTGCTCTGAAGCAATTTTGTGAGCCCAATATTGGGGATTAGAGACAAATATGAGAGATCTTATGCCACAAATCACTGCATACCCAATGCTTCTGCTACCTACTCTGGTCTCCCCTAGGGAAAAATCATTAAGCTTCTTTCTGTCTCTCTTTAGAATGGGAGCTAAATTAGTAACTTACCACAAAGGAGTGTTTTCTTAATTACTCATGTACAAATTGCTGGGTGTTTTTGAATGAAAGGTATCAAGGAGAATGCAAGCTATTACCATGATTATTTTTGCTCTAATATAAAGTAGCAAGCCAAAGCCTTTCTATCTTTTGGATTATGTTTCAGTTCAGTGATACTTCAGGGAATGGCCTCTTAGGGCTCTGACCGCCATTAGCACAAGCAGCATTTCAAAGGCAAAACCTGAGTGGCTGGCGTCCCCAGGCCTGGCTTGATTGATGTGATTGGAAGAAAAGAGCAGATTTGGGAGAGGGAATGAGGGCTCGAGTAATGACCTCGTCCTGAGCAGTCATATTGTGAAAATATTCGTCTTTTTAACCCACTGCTTCCTCTCTCCAAGTGTGTCCGTTTCCCAGACTTGGTTTGAGGGCTGGCCTGGTGAGGCCAGGGCACCCAGACTGATTGCTGCCGGAATCGCACTCTGACTTGTTCTGAGGCATCAGACCTGACCACGGGCATCATAAATAAACATGGGTTGACACAGTATTTCCTTGCTAGAGAAGATGAGAGACAAGCTTTCCTCCATGTTGTCTCTAAGGGCATGGGGAAGGAGGGATATGGGAGGCAACTTTTCAGACAAATGCCAGAACTGCAGTTTCCTTGAAATCTTCCCAGAGCCAGGGTCTTGTCCTTCCACCAACGGTCTTGCCCCAGGACCAATACCAAAATGAGCACCACTCATTTAAAAGGGCAGTGGTCCTGTCCAGGGAGGGTTTGGGAGTCACACCCTCTGCCTGGGGAATTCAGATTGATAGTAATTGGCCCTGATGTGCTGTTGCATCTTTGAATCATACTGTGATTGTATCTTCAGTGGCAATGTGGGCTAAAGAGAAAGTGACACATATAGTAATTATGCTAGAAAATTGGTGGCGTTAGCATAAGGTCTTGGAATCGTTTCTATGGAATTCTTTTGATCAAAATATTTGCTCTGTTGGAGAGAATACTATAGGATGCTTTTGAGTAATTAGACAAGTTCCATAGTCCAGTGGGGCAGAAGGGAGAGGAAGATTATCACTTGCTAGATCTCTCTGTTATACGTAGAGTTGTTTATGCATTTTGCTAAAAAAAAAATCTTCCTCATGAATTTCAGCATATTATTTTTACTGTTAATGTCCTAATGATAGTGACAGGAGAGTGTTTAAACCCCATTTAGCTTCTGACTCTCTATATAGAAAAATTATTTCTCCTCCCATATACAATTTTTTGATCATTCATTAGTTGTACTGCTGCTTTTGTAAGTTTATTTACTGCCTTCTAAATATGTATCTTAATTTACACTTCTAGTCCCATGGGGAGCCTATAAAATGTAAAATCTTGTATAATAGCAGAGACAGCCACAAATATTTTAATATACAGGGCTGCTTCTGAATCCTAATTTTGCAGATGGTGTGAAGTTCATTTTATAGCAGCTATTGAAAACTAATAAATGCCATGCACATCACTCAGCATTGTCAATAATCCAGCAGATTGTGTGCCCAGAGATGCTGGGGAAGCAGGAGCAGCTCCCAGTTCTTCCCTAACCAGCCTCCAGCTGCAAGCCTCATAGCTGCCTTGACTTATCAGCTGCCACAATTCAATTCAGGTCAGCAATGAGGCGAGTCTTTTTGTATTTCTAATCTTCCAGTGGAGAGATACTTGCAGGAGGGTAACTGCTGCACAGAACACACAGGGGAGAAAGGTGAGCTAGCCCCTCCCCTGCTTATTTTCTTTACTTTCCTCAAATGCAAGAGATGAGCTGAGGAGGAGGAGCAGCGGGGAAGTGGCAGACAGGGAGCCACCAAATCTGGTCAGAAGCTCGGGGGAGTGGCAGAGAGGGCGCCACCAAATCTGATCAGGAGCTCGGGGAAGTGGCAGAGAGGACGCCACCAAATCTGGTCAGAAGCTCAGTGAGAAGTTGTTGTGGACTGAATGTTTGTGTCTCCCCACAGTCACATGTTGAAGCCCTAGCTCACCACGTGATGGTGTCAGGAGGGGGCCTTGAGAGGTAATTAGGTTGAGATGAGGTCTTGGGGGTGGGGCCCCCATGATGGGACTGGTGCTCTTATAAGAAGAGGAAGAGACACTTGAGCGCTCTCCCTCTTCACATCATGCACTGAGGAAAGGCCATGTGAGCACACAGCAAGAAGGTGGCCTTCCTCCAAGTCAGGGAGAGGGTTCTCATCAGAGCCCAGCCATGCTAGCACCCTGATCTCAGACTTCCACCCTCTGGAACTATGAGAAAATTAGTATCTGTGTTTAAGCCACCCAGTCTATGGTATTTTGTTATAGCAGCCTGAGCCAACAAAGACAGAAGTGATGTAGCCCTTCTTTCAGGTTCCTTTTTTTCCCCTTTTTGGTAAATTATCCCTTTAAGAAAAAACAAAAGCTCATAGGATGAGGGAACAGTAAGGGGGGGTCAGAAACAGACTCAGAGAATGTATCATTTATCCTCCTGTTCTTTATTTTGCCAAATAGTTATCAAATCCTTACTGTGTTCCAGGCACTGTGCAAGATTTTATTTATATGCAAATTTTTAATTTGAATATTATATTTATATTGATTTATATTATTTACAGGTTATATAAGGATTCCCAAGTAATCCTTCCTCTTAAGGACTTACAGTCTAGAAGGGGATATTATAATGGTAGCAAGTCTACCAGTAGGCAGTGCCCTGAGACTGTAAGAGCTGGGAAAGAGAAAAAGAATTTCTAGCCTCCAGGAGTTTGGGGAAGAAGGTGGGAATCTGGAGAGACCTTGTGGGAGATATGCCAGTGGGACTGGATATTGTGTGCAGAAGGTGGTCATTTGGCCTTATTGTTCTGAGAAGTTACTTAATGTCAACAAAAGTAGTAACCAATTCCCTCTCCTTTTTCTCCTTTTGCTCCTCACATAGCTAGCTGGTTGCCCTTTTGCGAAATCTTTGCTTTTCCCTTTAAAGACTGCCTTTGCAGTTTTCTTGAACTGGATTTCATCTGGATGCAAATTCAAAAGGAGCATGAGGGTAATTTGCTTTCAGGAAGTCCCAGGAGATGGTCTGCTAAAGGCCGGGCAGAGCAGCATATCAAGTCAGTTTGATGAGATGTGTTAGTTCAGAGAAGTCAGTCTGGTCCCAAAGCAGCTTGGACACAGAGGAGCAAGAAAATTATCCAATGAAGTTTTGTCTTCAGATTCATCCAAGTTACTTGGGTCACAGTTACAGAGAGAGGAAGCCTGGATGCAGGAGCTCTCTGCTGTGCTCCTGACCTTCAATAGTCTGAGACTTTTAAAGATGAAATATTGTACACATCTATCATAATTTTTCCATGGTGAAGCTGCCTTTTATCCAGAAGCAAATTCAAACTCATTTTCTAAAAGATTTCATCTTTCTGTGGCCTGCTTCTCCTCTTTCACCACCTTTTCTCTTTCAGCTTTGTGCAAAGAGATGTGAAATAAAAGAATCAAAATATATGAAGAAGCATACCATTGCCCCTTGCCAGGAAAGAGGTAAACCTTTCCAATGACACCTGCCATGACTTTCATTCCAGACTGGGTCTCCCATGGTGTGGGAGCCCCTGATCTCACGAGGATCACATCAAATAATGCCATCAGGATGTGATGTCGAGGGACCACCAAGCTTGGGCTGGAAGACTTCCCATCAAGCTGTGAGCTAGAGCTCTCTAGGAAATTTTGGGCCCTGTCATAGGGCAACAACAGGAGTGAGGTGCATGGTGGGAAAAACCTTTTTTTTTTTTTTTTTGTGGAAAGAACTATAGAATATTAGAGCTGGAAGGGACAAGATAGATCATCTGGTTTAACCACCTCATTTTGCAGATAAGGAAACTGAGGCTCAGAGGGTTAGGTGATTTGCTCAAACTCATGACAGTTAGCCATCGGTCTAGCTAGGATGAGAGTCCAGAAAGGAGTAGTCATTAATATTCTGGATCTCCCAGGAAGGTGTTCAAATGGTTAGCTGAAAAATGCTGACCATTTCCCTCTTCCCAGGGCCATTAGGAATAAGTGGTATCCAAACAAATGGATCTAAGTGCTTCACTGCTTCACTCAGTGTATCAAATAAGATGATACCATTCATTGCTGGTACCTTGTCAACTGGCAGCTCAGGCATCATGCATCTTTGGTATTATGGATTTGGTAGGAAGGCACTGGAGCAAAGACTTGGGAACAGTTGTCAGTGGCCCAGGCTAAATAAGATGAGGTTCTGACACGCCTGAGCAGATGGTCCAGAGGCAATGCCTGGTAGCTTGGATGTCATTCAGCAATGATTGGCCCTGCGCCTAGGGTTTTTATTATTTCATAATATATGTTTATAAATGTACACTATAGAAAGTAAATTAAAATATGGGGAGTAAATATATAGAGTATGTAAGAAATGTCATTTTGTATATTTTAATTTTTGAGAGAGAATATATACTTGAGTTAGTCTAAATTAAGTACATATACGACACTACTTGACTGCAATATCACATTTTTTAAGAAAGTTGGAGCAAAGATTAGAGCCAGTGTGTGGGGGACCCTCTGCCACTAATACCACAGATGCTAGCACAGGACCTGGTATGTGCATTCAACAAGTAGAGACTATCTGTATTCATCTTCTCATGACAATTGAGATTCAATAACCAATAGGGTGGGCCATTGATCTCTGGAGAATCTGTATGTAAATGGCAGAACTCCAGCTCTGGAAGATTGGCAGGAAGGAGATGGCATTCTGGTATTCTGTCAAGGGAGGGTTCAGTGATGCTTCTATCTTACAGAGGATCTGGGGCTAGGTTGAAGAAATGTTAAAACTAAGCAGATGGCCCGAAGCTGGTTCCTTGGGCTGGGCCACAGTGGAATGGAAGGTAGGTCTGGAAGATGAGGAACCAGGAGTCTGGGGAAAGAATACCCAGAGATTCTTGGGAACACCACGTCATCTTGGGTCATTCTGCAAGAGAAGGCCTTATTTGAGGCAATGGTGGAGGCCAGCAGCCATGCTGGGCCTAGGTCCAGCATGGGAGGAAGGAGCCTTAATTCCCAGACCATCTGGAAGAAGTAGGAGTGCAGGGGAGAGTTGGGGAGGGACTGAGGCATCAGGAGTCCAGATATGATCTGGAAGCACATAATCTCTACAGCTCTGTATAGATAGGTTCTTGTTAGCATCATTATTGCTGGAGGAAGATGGAACAATGGGCTTCCCAGTGTGTTTGTAACTCAGGAAAGAGCATGAGCCAAAGGAGTCCAGTGCTGAAAGGATAAGCAGGGGTGGTTCATCTATAACACGTTAGAAACAAATGATATCTATGCTCTAGAATGAGAAAGACAGGGCTGGTGAAAAGCGCTTATTTCTGCTGGGAGGCTGAGTTATATTCTCAGATATAACCTTATTCAGACAAAACTGAAACCAGTGGAAGAACAGTCCACTGTTTTTTTTTAAGGTAGCAAATTTTACTGTATTTAAAATAATCAGCCTAGATAAGTGAAGAGTTGATAAATGAGCTCAATCTGCATACTGGCTGGTAAGAGCAGAGCTGTGTATTAATTACAAGATTGCCCTGGGGGCTGTTGCTTTACTCTGCTGGGTGGGAAAGGCAGTGCTTTGTGAAATGGCAGGCCAGGACTCTTGGCGGTCAAGCAAAAAAGGAGTAATTTCATCTCACCATTGCTCCTCTGCTTTGTCCCTGGGGCTGCATGAGAAATTCCCCAAAGAGAAACATAGTATTCTTGACTCTGATTGAATGAATTCAGTCATTCCCTTTTGAGATGCTGTAGGATTTTCTTTTCATACGTGTACATATGCAAAGTTGCTACGAAAGGGCTACCGATACAGACTTATTTAAAAGATGAAAGGTAAGATTATTCAAAATCCACAGAAAAAATCGAAATCACAATAGGAGGGAGAGTGAATGTAAGTGGAACTGAGAGAAACAGAAATCCAAAAGAAAGATGAAAGCCGCCAGGAAAAAAATGTTATCTGTCATGTATCATCTTTAGCTGTTCGTTTCCTTCTTGTACTCAGTTTTTCTATGAAATAGATTCTATCCTCTGTTTCTACCTTTCTCTGTCCTTCATTATTCATTAGGTTTTCTTTTTTGGCTATTGCATTTCTCTTTTGAAACTGTCCTACCAATGGAAGGATGTTGACTGTCCTGTGATACACCTTATTTCACACTGGGAGCCAAGACCAAGGGCTTCAAACAAATCTTTTTGGGGAAATGTGAGATTAGAGGTATGAAAAAAAAACACTGGAGAGCTAAGGCTCTTTAACTGTTTTATTCTGGAAGGGGCTTTACCACAACACCCACAGCAACTCCTTCTCATGTACCCGCCCCTCCCACTTTAACGTGAGCCTCCTCCTGTTTCAGGAAAGAAATTGCTTGGTGACCTTCTGGGAGTCATTTAGAAGTGCCCAAGTCAACCCCCCAAAAACATTGCTTTTAAAATTATATCACACCAAATAAGACTCACCATGGGGCCATTTCTGCTTGGAGTTCTTTTTAGATACCATGTGGCAGACATTTAATTGTCTCCCCAAATTTATTCTTTTCCTCTTCTTTTAGTAATAGGTTCCCCTGAATTTTAGCAAGACACATGGTTGTCCAGAAAAGGACCACATATTACTGGTTATGTAACTGCTGTATATGGCAGTGTGGCTAAATTTTAACCAGTGAAGGGAGGCTGATCTTTTTTTCTTTTTCTTTTTTTAAAAATAAATTTATTTGTTTGTTTTTATTTTTGGCTGTGTTGGGTCCTCGTTGCTGTGCGCGGGCTTTCTCTATTTGTGGCGAGCGGGGGTTACTCTTTGTTGCGGTGCGCAGGCTTCTCATTACGGTGGCTTCTCTTGTTGCGGAGCACGGGCTCTAGGTGCATGGGCTTCAGTAGTTGTAGCATGCGGGCTCTAGAGCGCAGGCTCAGTAGTTGTAGCGCATGGACTTAGTTGCTCTGTGACATGTGGGATCTTCCCAGGCCAGGGGTCAAACCGGTGTCCCCGCATTGGCAGGCAGATTCTTAACCACTGTGCCACCAGGGAAGCCTGGGAAGCGGATATCTTATATCTTACTTCTGTGGCTGAGATCAAATGAGAAGGCAGGAGCTGGAACAGCCATTTTGGACCAAGAGAATAACCATTAGATGAGATTTGGTCAGTGTAAGAGAAAAGAAAATGCACTACTGTGGTGAAATGTCAGGGGTCAGAACACCTGGAAGGTTCTAGTCACTTTGCTCACTAGCAAGTCATATGATTTTGAGAAAATCATATAATTTCTCAAGCCTTTCAATATCCTCATATACTGAATGATAGCAAATGGAAGTGCTGTATCTCATAGAGCTCATAGTGCTCTATCTCATAGGGTTATTGTGGGGACTCAATGATATCATTCATGTAAGAACTATATGTAAAGCATGAGTCATTTTAAACTGCAATAGCTTATGCTTGATACATTTATAGGCAAAATAGATTTTATCCTTTTGAGTAAAAGCAGGTATGTTGATGAACATATCTTATAGGAGAAGCATCTAAATTTACAGTCCTTTAGAGACGTGCCTATTCAAGAATAATAGTATTAGCAGGAGAAATCATTTGTTTCCAAAGCCCTAAACTTGCCCAAATTATTAGTGGTCTTCTGATGACCCTTTACTTTTCCCTATAATTTTCTGCTGTCATCAGCAACAGATGGGTTTCATATTTTGACAGATTAGGTGAGAAAAATTATTCTGCCAAGAATCAGACAGGTGTATAACAGCTGTACCAATATGTGACAAGTTGATGGGCATGGTGGATGTCTGTTCACCTGTGCTTGTGAAGTTGAAATTGGAGACCCTAATATTATAAAGGGCAGCTGTCTGTAATTCTGCTCACTCAGTGTGGTCTAATATCATTTCAGAATTACCCAGTACATTCTCCACATACCCAACAAGCTGTTCACACTACTGATGCTTAAAGAGGCTTCTCCTGAGTATAACATCCAAAGGCTGAACATGTTACCTGACCTTCTGCATACTTCTGAATGTAAAATTGAGCATCACCCAATTTTGATCCATTATTTTTATCACTACCACTGAAGTATCACGAGGTAGCTTTTGAGCCATTCTTTAAGATATCATATAAAATTTCTGGAGCAAGAAAGCATTGGGTAAGATTTTATAAGCCCAGGGAAGACCCCTTAAAATGGGCAACACCAATGGCAAATACAAAATCTTTGGTGAGGTCTTTTTATATCTGGTACCTATTTTGTTACCAAAGGATTAAATATATCAAATGGCATTTATATGGGTTTTTCCACAAAGTAACCCTGTTGAGAGTCATATAAAGATGCATAAACCTAAGGATAAGACCTGACAAAAAAACATTTGCCAGGGGATAAGAGCAAGGAGAAACCAAAGTAATATCATGATTGTCATGCACCATAGTCTCAAAACTAGGCACAGACTTGTAGGATCTCAGACTACAATATGGATGATGTTTTCCTGAAATTTGGCACAGAAACCAGATTTCTGAAATACCTCATTACTCTAGTTGGACATATGCTGAAAGTGTCATTCTGCTAAAAGCAGAGCATCTGGTAAATTTTTGACTTGTTGACAATTTCATAGTTTAGAAGTTAGAGGAAGCAATGAGGAAAATTTCTACTTGATTCCCAATTCTGACCAACAAAGAACTGGCTAGTGATGTGAAAATGATAGGAATTTTGGCAGAAATTGACACCATCATCTTGAAATTGGTGATAGCAAAGGAACATTTATTGGTCAGGGACATATTAAAGTTCGTCGAAGCAAGTTTGTATAAATTCGGAGAAATAAAATACATTACAGAGTAGTAGATGTATTCTGGGGTGTCCACCTCAACAATTGTCTGTTTTTCTAGGACCTTTATCCATCAATGACCCCATCACTGACTGCATCCATCAATGGCTTGAGACCGAGAGATCACCCTGGGATACTATGTTTACAGCCCATAACCGGGAGCAGGGATGACCTCTGACCCAAAGCCAGCTAATCCATGGGATAGCTCACTGTGAGCTTTTAGTTGGTATACTAGAGCTGAAAGGTCATGGAGAATTAGAGGCAGATTCTGTAAGATAGTGAGCCAAAGTCAATCCTTGCTGAAGTTATAGGGGAACTGAGATTGAGAGTAAGCCAGGAAAATTCATTTGTAAAGAGAAGAAGGGAACAGATGGCACATGGCAGTGAGGTGTAGAAATGTGAGAGAGAAAGACGTGAGCTAGAAGGCAAGATTCTACAAGGATAGAATCTCTGTATGTTTGGTTTACTGATACAGATTTCAATAAATATGTATTGACTAGGAAGGAGGGCGAGAGAGAGAGATATTTGAACCTTAGTTCCTGACTCTTAAGTTCCAAGTTTCAGGCTCAATGAGGCCCAGCTGGGCTTTGCTCTATGCCTATGGGTGTCTGTGTTTGTGAGATGAGGTCTTATCTATAATGACCTTTTTGGTTTTTGTTTGTTTTTGTTTTTTACTTTGAGCTGGTTAGAGTGGGTATTTGTCCTTTGTAATCAAAGAGACTGATGTGTCTAGACATGTCCAAAGAGTGTAAAAGCGAATACACAGTCTAGATTGTCCCTTTAAGGCCCCTCCTCTCAGTCTTAGCTAACCAAAATCTTTCTGTCTCTCATGGCTGAAGCTTCAGGAAGCCTTTTACCAATATGGAATCATCTGCACTCTGCTAAGCAAAACATTCTTGGCGGTCAGTAACCTAATCATGGTTCTTTTCAGTAGTTTTTCCCCATGTCTCTTCCCAGTTGAGGTTCTGCTCCTCAGAAAACATTCATATAATATTATTTTCCCAAGTCTTTGATCAGAAACTGGGTGTTTACTGAACTTATTTTTTACTTCTTTCTCCATCTCAAATGGAATAATACAGAAAACCACAATTTTACCATTGCAAGTCTTCAAAGTCCAAGTGAGTCCGTCTATGTTAATGACACCAGAGCTAGGCAACCCAGAATCCCAGGTTCCAGAGCACAGTTGGGAGTATCATCCCATTTATCACTGAGGAATCCATATCCTCTCTTGGAATGTAGCAAGAGGGGAAGCCAATGTAATTATACTATTCTCCAACCTTTTCACTAAACTCTTAGATTGTGTTACTTGGTGATGCCAAGTTTGGGGACATTTCTTTATTGTGAAAAATGTGAAAGTAATTGACCCTTTTCCTAATATGTCTTCTTACTATAGGCCAAAAGTTTGTACTCACCGAGAAAATGCAAACTGGGAAATGGGCCTCAATTTCCACACCTGCAAAATGGGGATATTGGCCTAGTTGATGATATCTAAAATTCCTTCATTTCTGATTATTTTATACAATGTATTGAAACCAAATAAGATAAAATAGCAAATGGAAAATGGAGGGTTTAGCCCCAGTGGGTATGGTCTACCCAGGTCGATCATGATTTGAACCAGATGGATTTAATTTATTTGGGAAGGAAGCAGCCTGCTGATCAGAGCAGCTGATGTTTTCTTCATGGGATCTTTTTAAAAAGCTGAAGAAGTAACAAACTGAAATGTCTAAATCTGGTCTGACAGGCTCAGAGATTTTGAGGCTGAACCATATTACAGGTCTCTGTCAAGATACACTGGGAAAACCAATGGGAAAAGAATCAACCTATTTGTAGTGATCTGCAGTTCCCCTTCAGATTCTTGTTTCCCCAGTGAGAACTCTGACCTCTTCAGAGCCAACCTGGTGGGGGTGTATAAAAGAGTGCTCAGTTTTTTTTATTTGTCCAGCTCCGTGCTTTGTCACAAGCATTTCACAGCTACTATCTGAAAAGGAATCTATCTTTTTATGGTAATATACAGCTGCTGCTGTCACCATATGATCTATTTTCTTTTCAAAACCCCGTTTGCTCTACAGTTTATAGAAACTGACATTAGAAGAGGTGGTATCATCTTGACCCTCCAGTTGTCTGAATAGAACAGAATCAAGTCTGTTTTCTCTGTCCTTTTTCTCTTCCTCCTTCCTGAATTCACTTTCTACCTTCCTTCCTCTTTACCTACTAGTTATCAGCGTATATGGCCCAGGACTCCTTGTAAGAGTTCTTGAAAGAGAAATCCCATTTCTTTAAAAAGACGTTTTAAGGGAGAAATTGGGCAAGCAGGTAATTAAAAGACTGACTGTTTACCAAGTGGAAGTATTGATAAAATGAAGTAGGTTGCCATACTCTGGCTGGCCCAATCCTCTTAACGTTAGGAAGCCTAGGGACTGAACACAAAGATCTAGGTGTGTTTGGTAGGTTTCTCTTGGCATTGGGATGTTCACTAGTTGGAAAATCCTACAGGCGACTCCCATTTCCACTCAGTATACCATAGATGTGTCCTTGACATCCAAACCTTGACACCAACTCTCCTCCAACCCAGCTCATTTTAAATGGATACACTGCCCCTTACCAAATCCCAAAGGCTCTGGGTTCCAAAGGAGCCAATGTCAAGGCAAGGGTAGTCAGCTCGGATCCAAATCCTAAGAGACAATTGGAGCCCTGCACACTTGTGACCGACATGAGGAACCACTGGATGGCACTGTGGGTCCATGCAAATGTGTATGGAAGGACATTTGTCTTTCTTTTAAAAAGGCTGTTTAGCCTTGACAGGTAATTTGGCACATTTTGAGTTGAAATGTGCCAAATGATTTGGCAAATATTTCACTTACTTCTGAAAATAGGCACACCTGCTGTTCTGGTTGTTAGGCAAGGGAGGAGGGTAGCTTTCCCCCTATCCCCGTGTTGTTGCTAGTTTCAGAACCTGAAACAAGATTTTGGTCAAGGATACATGGCCCAACCTCATTGGTTGGTACTATCAGTGTGGTACCACATTTTAAAGGAATAGAAAAAGTTTAGCGTTTCTTATGAAACCAATCTCTTCAGTCTAAAGGGAGCATCTTTTCATCTCATCAATGTTGTTCATCCTGCTGGTCACTGGCTCATCTGGCTCATGACCAGATGGAATGGGATTTGGTTCAAGAGCTATGTCTCCTACTGGTTCACCAACCAAGAGCATCTAGGAAATTTGTTTCCAAACTTTCTGAAGAATTCTTTGCCCAATATTTAGTTTGTTTAATAGAAAGAAAAACTAAGCAACGTGAGAACATCTCACAAGGGACATCCGAGCTGCCTCTTGGCCATCATGAAACCACTGCTTTGCAGAACATCATGGTGACATTCACAGTGGACATTCCCATTTCCGCTGGAGAACACAGATGACAGGTGAGGCATCACTAAGACAAGCTGAATGTTGGGCCAAGTTCCTGGTGCGCTAGCTTTTAACTCCACCTCCCATTTATTTGCTAGCTACTCAAGAGAGCATACCAGGATGCATCTGAGTAAAAATGGTGTTATTAATGGTATAACCTTGACTTGATCTAATTTTTAAATGGTTAAACATTTGCAAACCTAATTATCGTAGCTAACATATCTGAAAATGACTTGGGACCACTTTCCAAGTGGTCAAAACATACACTGGGTTTAGAACAGGTGCATTAGAGAGGAGAGATTCACAATTCTCCTTCTTGAATATTGTCTTGTTATCACTTATTGACTAATAAAAGGCATATCTAATTGTGTCAAGTCCACTCCTGTGTGGAAGTACATCAAAGGCCTATGGTATTAGGGACTCCTTCTGAATTCACAGACTTGCCTTCTAGTTCCAGGTCTTTCAACGCCAGCTATGTGACATTAGGTGAATCATTAACCCTCTAACCTGTTTTCCTACCTGAGCATGAGGAAGGAAGGCAGTTTAGATGAGCTTGTATGGCTACAAAATAGTGAAATCTTATTTAGCATAGGCAGCCCCAACAAATAGAATAAAATTTCAGTATATGATAGACTGATATGTGGCAATAGTAAAATAGGAGGGTACATAAAATTTAAACTACTTACCAGTTTTCTTGAACAAAATAAATAGCAGTGTAGTGAGACGAAGAAACTCTTGTAGTAATAAGACAGTCTATGGAAAATGTATTTCTGTTTAATAATACGTTGTTGCCTTTTGCACTTATCTTAAGAGTTTCAATAAAGATAGTTCATAAATTGTTGCTTTGATCTATAGATTTCTGTTTCTTACCCATTCTTCTGTATCATGGTGCTACAGTTTGTTTTCAGGCCTGGCTGGATGAAGAACATCGTGGAGGTTGTGGGTGACCTTGACAAGACAGGTTTCTGTGACTGGATGGGGCAAAAGCCCAATTTGAGTAGGTTGAGGAAGAATGGGAGACAAAGAGGGGTGACATCAAGTATAGACACTCATATGAGGAGTTTGCTATAAGTTGGGCAAAGAAAAGGCTTGTAGCTGATGCATGGAATCCAGGGAGGGCTTTTTTTGTTTGTTTGTTTGTTTTAAATAGGAGGACAGACATTCTAAGATTCATCACGTACAGGAAGAATTCTTGGATACGCTCATTCCCAAACATATCTGGAGTTCACACTGAAAGATTGAGATCTGGTTGTAGATCTTGAACTCTTACTTATTGAATGGAGATCAAAGCTGTCTGCTGCTATTCTAGCCCTTGAAGCAGAGTTTTCAGGGTTTCCAGCGAGCTGATAGAAAAGGGCTCAGGAGCACTCCTTTATCCTGCCAAATTAGCAGGGGTTTGTTTAACAGATTATTTCAGAACTGGGAGATAGTATCATCCAACCTCCTCATTAAACTGATTGAGGAATCTGAGGCTCAGATGAATTAGATCTTGAGATTTGCCTTCAGAGTGGTTGCTCGCTAAGGATTAAGAAAATGACTTTGGGGCCAGAAATCCTAGGTTTGAGTCCCAACTCGGCCACCACTTATTGGCTGTGTGACCTCGAGCAAGTTTTTCTCAGTTTTCTCATCAGTTAAATGAGAGGATTGTGTGGTATTTCACAAATAAACATACTAAGGGGACCTTTTCTTGTAGGGTTGCTGTGAAAATAAACTGAGATAAGTAAAGTGCTTAGTACAATACCAAGTATGTGGTCACAATAAACATTAATATTATTCTTGCCATTATATGAGCATTTGTATGCATGGGAATGATACAATATAAACTTGCATACAAAAATGTTTTTTTAAATGTTACGGGGATTTCTACAAAAATAATGTAGTAAACATTAAAGAAGACCCACAGGCTACATTGTTTAGTCTATTCCTTGTTAAAGCATATGCCCTGCTGTAGTCACCGTTTTCAAAGATTATTACTCATGATTGACTCAAGTCTAGGTTCCCTTTAAAAAGTGCCTGTTTGGCTAGCTGATGTAGAACCAGTATCTCCTGGGTAAAAACTCCTGAGTTGCCTACCTATTGTCTGCATGCTGTCTAATTTCTTTTTTCTCTTTTTTTATTTCTCTTTTCCTGCTGGCTTTCTCTTTTGAAACCAGCCACTGGTTTAAATAAAGCTGGATGTGGTTGAGGGCTGCCAGGTGGCTGACGGGAGCAATAGCCAATCCTCTTTCAACAGCTTCAGAGTTGGCTCGATAGGAATGAAACAAGAGAGATGTGAAGGCGAGTCAGAAAACGGGAAGCGGGCAGCCCTTCCCATCCCTCCCCAGTTCCTGGATGTGTGCTGAACAGAACTGTTTGTCTCTAGCAGGCCTGCCAAGCACGGTCCAGCTTCTGTCAGAGCCATTGGGTAGGCATCTACCTTTGTCGTCACCCCTTAGACCAGCCACTGTGAGGTTATCAGAGATTCTGTAATAGTCAAAGTAGCTTAGAATGTTTGTTCCCTCTTTTGGGGAACAATTTTTTTCTTCTTCTTTTTTTTTTTAACAAGTTCCCAGCCACCACTTTGCTTAACCTCATTTCCTATGTTGGTTTTCTTCTCACTGGAGATGAGCAGCACAAGCCTGAATGAAAACCAGCATAAGAGCACAGGTTAATTGGAGTCTGAAAGGATCAGAACACTTGAAGCCCGGCTTGATAAACCCCCACAGGGTTTGGAAATGAGTCTGATGGGAACCAAAAAAAAAAGAATCTGGTTTCCATTGCCCCAGGGGTCTATTCACCAACTTTCTATACTAATCCCTGGACTATAATTGAATGCTTAGTTTTAAATAAACAATATGTTTATGCCTCCACTTTACATAATATTATTGTAAGAAGGGTAACTACATGAAGAAATGCAAAAGAAAAAATTTATAGTCTTTCTAGCTACTGATGTAAGCTGTAATATAGTAGGAAAAAGTAAGAAGGTTGTTTTGGTTTTTCTTGCTTGAACTGACATATATTTATGTTTTTCTTTTTCTCATTTAAATATATTGAAATGTGTTATACCATCTTTTAGCCTTGTCTACTGCATGCTTCCTATTTTTTTTTAACATTTCTAAAACTTATTTTCCTGAAAAAAATGTTGTTTCCCAGTAAAGAGAAAGTATTCTAAGCTTCAAGCAGTAAGAAATTTGATGAGAAACTTATTGGAGGCTATCACAACATGAACAGGAACTACCAGCCGGAGCTTTTGGGTAATGGGAAATAGAACCTTTAGTCTCTCAGCTGAATTTTGGCTCTGAATATAATGACACAAAGTCATTACCCTCTGAAGGTCCATGGTCTTCAGGGAAATGAGTGTATAGTGGTTTCACCTCCGTCCCTAACAGCTCAGAGTCTCCATCAGCCTGGATGCCATTACAGTTAGAGTTAATTGTCATGAATGCAGCCAAGAACCAGGATTGAATGAGATGGGAGAGTGAACTACTTTGCCTGTACTGCTAAAGGTGGTCCCTGAGCACCTAAGGACTGTTCTTCTCCTAGGCTGTTGCAAACCTGTGTTATAAATTTAGAGAAAATGAACGGAAGGCGTGAAAATAACTATTCATATGTTCAGTTACAAAGCCTTGCTTTTCACACAGAATAACGTTTTAATAGCAGGTGTCATTTCAAATTATGTTTGATTAAAGTCCCATCTGTGTTCAGTCCACAGAAGAGGGAATCAGCTACTCCACTTCCAGTGAGAATCAAGTATCTCCTTTGGAGGCTACCATTAAGTCTGAGTTCTTTCAAATGGTAGATTTATTTTTAAAATGGCTATCCAGGCAACAAGAAGTCAATGCTGTCCCTTCAGAAGAGCCTCCTTTGGAGAGTTTTTAAAATTGGCTTTAGTTGGACATTTTAGAGTCATGGTTTGTTCATTTCCTTGTTTATTGTAGGTTGTATTTAAGCCTCAAATAGCAACAACGGTGTAGTTTTAGAATAAAAGGGGCAACTAAATATAAACAGTAGATAGAAATAACCTTAGCCTCTTTTCTTCACATATTTATAAAAGATATTTCATTCTCTTTAACCTTATCCTAAATACCATGAGGGATCTTGGATAACTTCTTTTCCGATTGAAGTTTCTAAATTGTGACATGCAATTTCCTTCTCCATATTCACACTGCTGAATAAGCTGAATTTTAAAATTATACACTTGTAGCTGGTTGAAATCTTCTCTAAGTATAAAATGGATGTTAAGTGTCTTGAGAGTTGATTTTAAGATGTTTAAATCTTTGCTCTTCTGACAGGCAAAACTAGTCTTACTGGAAAACTCTTAAGAAAAATTACTGCTATGTGGACCATTTTCTGATCTTTGGAACTTTCCCCTGATTGTATTGCATTTTCTTGTTCCAGTGTCATTGGGTGAACTCTAACCAGTGGGGAAATCTGGCTATGTTCATAGTCTGAGAACCTGAGACTTAGAGTTTGAAAGTAGCCAGGTAATGGGGATGAGGTGGGTGGGAATCTATGATGTTGGTAACATGCTTGGTGATCTCGTTAATTTTTAGGTTATCTGTAAGACAGCCTGATATATTTGGGTAAATTCCAGTACGTTTAATACAAGGGCTTGAGAAATAGCAGACATTGAGTCATTCATTTTTTTTGTTGCTGTTGTTTTTTGTTTTTGTTTTACCTGCCCAGTTGTGAAAAGTGAAATCATCCCTTGGAGAACTGTCTGAAAGTGGCATGAGCTCCCATATCTTACCCTCAACAAGTCAGCCAGGGTGAACTGGCTAGGACTTAAGGAAGAGGTGGTGATGTCGATGAGAGTAGCCATTGCTGATCTGAAGATATGCAAACAGATACTCAGTAGAGAGTGAGTCGGGCAGGCGAGGCTGGAGGGAAGCCTTGGATTTGGAAGTTAGAAAGATGCAGGATATAGAGATGCCATAGATTTGGGTAAGTTCATCCATAAAGCCACACAGAAAGGAAGAAGATCAGATGGGTGACAGTGGAGTCCTGGGGCACAGCACCATTTTAGGGGAGTGCGCAAGAACCAATGTAAGAAACTGAGAAGGAACAGCCATGTGAGGGAAAAGAATTAAGAGAGTATATAGTGTCCCTGAAGCAAAAAAACTGAAACGAAAACAAAACAGTTTCAAGCAGGAAGATGCAGTCTACAGTGTCAACACTGCAGAGAAGCAAGATAAGGATGGAAGCATGTCCATTAGATATTCCAACAACTAGGCCATTAGTGACCTTAGGGCTGGGAAAGCAGGTTTTGTGGTGTAATGGGGCAGAAGCCACACTACAGTGTTAGAGATTAGTGGGAGGAGAGGAGGTTTGGCTGTGAATGGAAATAAGAAACAAGGAGGTAATTTGAGTGGTATTTGGGATTTAAAATGTTTAGACATTTGTTGATTGTTGTATTTTAAGGAATTGAGAGGCCTGAGATTTGTGTTTATACTAAAGGGTCCACAGCTTTAGTAGCAAAAGTGGAGGTTGAGTATATAAGAAGGTGAGTCAGGGAGTGAGGTCCTGGAGGGAGGTGAGTGGTTGGGATTGTGACCAGATGGACTAAGGAGCCCCAGAGGTAAGAAGGAACACCTAACCCATTGACTGGATTGGTTGGAGGGGAGAGAAGATATAAACTTAGACACATTTGTGGGAGAAGGTAGAAGACGGTCCTAGGCTGACTTTTTTTGTTTGTTTGTTTTTCCTGCAAAGAGAAGTCATGGTTTCTGAAGAGAATAGTGAGAAACTGGAAAGGAAGGAGATTTTAAAGGAGGTTAAACTCTGCAATTGTTATCACAGGGAATGGGAGAGGAACTAACTAAATAGATGAAGGTAAGGACTTTTACTTGAGTAGTGTATCTGTGGCTAAATCAGCTAATTTGATTGGAGATACCGATGTCAATTAACTTTATTTTGTTTCCCAGACACAGAATGCGCAATGTCACACATGTGTGTTGTTGAATAAAAGAGAGAAGAAAATGAGAGACTAAAGAAAGCTCTAGAGCATTTGGGAGGGGGAGGGGAGCAGGTAGAAGACAAAAAATAGCTTAAGAAGGTATTTTGCATCCTAATGATATTCAGCATGCATATCTTCCTCCGGCAAGTCATTAGTTTCATCTAGTATTTGAAGCACAGTTTACGGTCATTACTACAGTTGGACTTTCTGCAAAATTGTAATATTACCCCAAACTGTATAGTTTTCCATTATTTTGAGCATACCTCCCTACGCCCCCATCACCCCTGCCAAATCCCACATAAAAACTCACTCTTATCATTTTGACTTTGGTGACAAGATGAACTTGATTATTACATGATTCTTCAAAATGGCTTAGCTACTTTGGTACTTGTAGTATTAAGAGGATATTTTTACATATTTGGTTAAATTTGAACCTTTGTTAGAATTTTTGTGTATTTTGAACTGTTACGGCTTTTTTTTTTTTTAAATGTTATTGTGATGGAGGGACTTCAGTTTTCTTCACTTAGGATAAAGAGTGACTCATGATGAGAACTTCTCTTTCCTTCTAAAGGCCTTCGTCATGTGGCTAATACTACTTACTTATATTTTCAATCACTTTTTGCATGTTCTCTTTAAAATTTCTGGAAGACCAAAGTGACTTTAAAAACAAAAGCAAAAGCAAAGGCAAATCACTTTTCCTACTTTCTTTTCTTTATACAATCTTGATACTAGAAGTGCATTCACACTAACACTGAGTGAAGCTTTCTGTTTAAGTTCTTATTCTCAAGATAAAGTAGGGAACGTGGCATTGAACTAATCCATTCTTCAAAACATCTTAACATTATAAGCAGAGCAAAGTGGTACAAAATGTATTCAGCCTCACGGATTTCTCTAGATTGTAACCAGAATAGAAAATGGCAGAATGTATTAATTCCTAAGATAAAATTATAATGAGAACAGAAAATGGTGCGAGATGAATTAATGTAGTGGCAGGTTTCTGTCTGCAGAGCACGGCGCTCTCTAAATACCACATTGCAGCACTTTGTCGTCAGCTCCTCTCTTGTAATCTATATTTTAAAGATGCTCTAAAGATAAAGCTAGACCATTATTCATCTCTGGGAGCACTGCTACAGCGCTCTGGACACGAAATGGCCCCAGGGAAGCAGTGAATGGACTTACCTTGCAGGAACAAAGGAGATTTAAGTTAGATAGCAGTGAGATTTTTATTCCTGCAAACTAATACTGACATGCTTCCTTCGATAGCAGATCATCTTTAAGTCTGTCACTCCAAGGAAAACGTAGTTGAAGAGGTTGTGGTTATAAGAGGAGAATTTGCTCTTTGTCCAAAAAAAAACCAAAAAAAAAAAAAAAAACCTTCACATTTTACAATGTATAAAGAATTACTTGGTGTTTTCTCTCACTGCTGCCTGCTGCTTGGGGGTCCAGGCTTTAAACAGGAATGCCGACCTTTTGTCTGGGGTGATTTCTCAAATGGATACTGCTCAAAGTATGTGTCTGAAACTAGATTATTTTTTCCAGTATCTCTTATCCATTTTATAAATATCCTTATTAATAGATCCAGTGTGTATTTGAGGAGAGAGTTAGTAATGCAGATGAATATTGTTGTAATGTACCTGCGGTGTCATTCAGATGCGTATTTTTAGAAGCTTTGTACTGTTCAATGAAGGCAAATGTGTCTCAGTAATAAGCATCTGAGACTCACAGCTTCAAACACTTCAAAGGTGACTCTGACTCCAGAAGCCACAGTGGAAAACCTCGAGTGGCTATACTAGAACTTTGAAAGGTTTAATAATGCTTGTCCCACATAGCTTTGCATCCTCCAAAACCTGATCTGATTGCAAATTTTTAATCAGGAAATCTGGTCTTTGAATCAGAACAGCTTTGCCAATTTGAGTGGCAGCAATACTGCTTTTGTTTTGAATTTTCATGATGCAGGAAATTTGAATCCACATTTTTCCTTCTATGCATTCATACTGCTGCACAGGGCATGGCTAGGTTATCCAAACTATGAATTAGAGTTTTTAATAACGTTGGAGCAAGGCATTAACTGTACTGTCTTATCATGCCTTGTTGTGATTTCAGAGGAAATCTGCTAACTCTTTGATAATAAGCAAGAGTGAATTGTGAATTACCAGAATGTGCTAACCCCAAATGATATTGTAACCCAGGATTAAGCGCTTTTTATTTTCTCTCTTCACAAATTAGCTTCCAAGACGTATCTGTGATATAACCTGGTGACAGTGACTGTACCTTTCTGGGAAAAATTCTTATATTGCCCCTACCCACTTTTGGCCCTGCCCCTGAACAGCCAGGCGTCCTTACCTTAGAAGTAGCTTGGAAATAAAGCTGTTTATTTCTTCTTAGCCCTCTGACCTGTCTCTAAAGATTCAGCCAATGGTATGGTAGATCTTTTAATATTTCATTAAAAGGGAGAGAGACTCAGAGAATAAAAACCCGAGATTGCCTTACTTGCTTTAAGTTTTGAGAAATTAAAACCTTTAAGCAAGTAGTTCTTTTGAGCTTGCCTTTTGGAAACCAGAGTAAATCTAGCAGCCTCTTTTTCTCGAGAAATTTAACCTAAAATATGTTCTCCCCACTGTTTGTATAGCCAGGACATGTAACATTTGCATTTTCTTTTAAAACCATAATAAGGAGAATTAAAACCCTATGATTAAGCATTTAACATAAAATTAAAGGGCCATGGTTACCCATTAGGAAAGTATCAGGTACCTAAAATTCAGTCGGATGTCAAATAGACTTCTTTCTTTCTATACAAATTGCATTTCATAGATTCGACATTTCTGCTTATCCTCTTCTTTTTTCAGGCATGGTATATATTTTATTTATATCTGCAGCATTTTAGGGTGGGATGACAAGTTTTGGCAAGTTTAGCATGGTCTGGGCTTTCCATTCCCTGCAGGAGTTCCAATTCTCCTCTGCTCACCTGAGTTTCTTCAGGCTGAACAGAGAGTGGTATATAATAGGGATGAGGTGACTGCAATAAATTGGCCTGCCTGCATGAAGCTTACAGCCTAGAAGGGAAGGCACAATTCAGAAACAAACCTTTGCACATATAAGGACTTTATATATGCTGAAAGAACTGTAAAATTTTAACAGGAAAGGTTGAATATTTGGAAACAGAACTCAGGGTAGATCTTAATCTTCTGGTATTTTCCATGATAGATTAATCCAGGTAGATTTTAATAAAAATCATAAAGAGAAAACAAAAGGTGAATATTTACCTGTACTATGTATGGGGAAGGACTGTTTACATTTGAAAACAGGAGAAAAGTTAATACAAGGAAAGAAATAAATTTAAATAATTTTTAAAACTCAATTAAAAATAAATACAATTAAGAAACAGACAAGAAACAAGGAAGAGCATTTGCCACAATAGTGAACAAGGTCCAAACTACTTATTATATCAAGAGTTCATACAAATCAATACGCAAACAAGACTACAACACGTAAATGGGCAAAGGGAACAGATAAATACAAAAGATGCAAGTTCAGGGTCCAAAGCAAAAACAGCATTTAACTTCACAAATGTGCAAATAAATACAATGTAAAGCTATAGTAAGTTACCACTAAATAGCAAAAATTACAACAGAGGCAATATTTGGTGATGGCCTGAGTAGAATGAGGTGGGCACTTCATATCTTGTTGATGAGAGTGGCCACTGATGGGGCCCTTCTGGACATCAATTTGACACATTGAAAAATACTGTATTCTTTGTGTCCACAGTATACTGCTAGGTGAAAAAAGCAAATTACAAAACAGTTTTTAATAATATGATCCCATTGTTTTAGAGAGAAGGGAAAAAAGGAATAATATAAGAAGGGAAGAAAGGGATAATGTAAGAAAGAAAGGAAGGAAGGAAAGAAGGGAAGGAGGGAGGAAGGAAGGAAAGAAAGAAAGAAGGAATTGTGTGTGTATGCAGAGACAAATAGTGGTAATTTTGTTTTCTTTTTTAAATGTCAGCGGTTGTTTTGGTTTGTTTTTGCCATGAGTCTGTATTGCAATCAGAAAAGAGAATGAAAATATCTTTAAAAAGAGGAACAAATTTGTAAAAAATGTTAATATCCTTTGACTCACAAGCTCCCCATTTAGGAAATCATCCAAAAGAAAAGGCAAAAATGTAGACAAAGATTTATGTACAAATATGTGGTTAAATATGAAAACAACATCAGGAGACTGTTTAAATAAATTCTGGAACATCCAAAGATAGACCATTATGCAGCTGTTATAAATTATATGTCAGAAGGATTTTCAGTGATATGGTAAAATACATTTGACAAATTTTAAGCAAACAGAATAAAACAAAACAGGATATAAAATTATGTAAGAAGAATGATTCCGACCTCAAAAAATGTGGAAAAGACTAGGGGAAAAAATACACCAAAATGTTAATGGTCGTTGCCCCTGGGTACATTAATTGTGGAGGACTTTTGTTTTCTTCTTTGTCTTTTGTTATGCTTAAAAAAATCACTACTGGGACTTCCCTGGTGGCACAGTGGTTAAGAATCCTCCTGCTAATGCAGAGGACATGGGTTTGATCCCTGGCTCAGGAAGATCCCACATGCTGCAGAGCAACTAAGCCCGCATGCCACAACTACTGAAGCCCGCCCGCCTAGAGCTGGTGCTCCACCACAAGAGAAGCCACCGCAATAAGAAGCCTGCGCACCACAATGAAGAGTAGCCCCCTCTCGCCACAACTGGAGAAAGCCTGCGCACAGCAATGAAGACCCAACACAGCCAAAAAAAAAAAAAAAAAAAATTAGTACCTTTTTTTCTTGGGCATTCTCATGGATTTATTCTTCCAGATGAACTGGAACTAAAGTCATGTTCACAACCCATTTTATAGATCAAAAGAGATCACCCTCTAGGTCCCAATTTAATCATTTATTTTGTCTCTGAATAACTCTTCACTCTCAAAATCAAATCCATTTTCAAGGGATAGAGTATATTTTTATTTTCAGGGGCTATCAGACTAAAAAGATTGTTCCAGAAGAAGTTGTTATCACACGGAATTAAACTATAGTATCAGAATAAATACATACATTATAACCTTACAAGGTAACTGATTGAAGGGCAGTTCATGTGTTAAATTCTGATTTGCTTCCTAAAAACAAAACAAATTATATATTCAGCTATGTGGCAAATCATTCTTCCTTTCTGAGCCTCAGTTGTTTGTTTGTAATCTGTATTATGGGGACTGTAATACCCATGTCTTGGAATCATGAATATCTACTTGCTTTGCCTCCATTCTCCCTCTGTAGGGCCACACTAACCCTAAAACACAAAGAGCATGTGCAGAACAGGTACTTTTAATTATGGCTACTGTTTATTAATCGCTTTCAGGTGCCAGAAGCACTTAATCGTCACAATGACCAGGTGTGGCAAGTATTGTAATCATCTCACTTTATGTGTATTCATTCAAGGTGGGCACATATTTATTGATGACCTGTGTTGGGTGAGCACTGGCCTCCCACGGGTAAACTTGAAGCCAAAGAGACAGTGGTTCCAGTGCGTGGTAGAGTGGGAGACACGCTGCAAAGCAGGAAACAAACTGTGAATGGGTAATACCAAGTTGAGAAGGCTGCCGAGAAGGCAGCCAACCAGGGTTGCAATGGAGAATAGCAAGAAAAGCCTCTTTCAATCAGGTCTTCAGGGAAGGTTGGTCTGAGAAGAAACTCTTCAATCTCAGACTTAAAAAATGAAAAAGAGCCAGCATCTTGCAGAGCTGGGAGACAAACATTCCAGGCAAAGGAAACTGAGACTCAGAGAGGTACAGGAAGGGCACAAAGTCACACAGCAACTGCAGAGTAAGCCAAGATTTGAAACACTAATGCAAGATGCCAAACTTCCCCCATGACATTCTAATAGCTGTCCTTAACCAGGCCAGTGTGGGGCTTACACACAGCAGGTCCTAAGAAAAATCAAGGCCTTGTTTGATCCTGAGTGGACGGGTGGCTGCTCAAGGCTGGGGCTCAACCTACAGCAGTGCTTTGTGAGTATGGGGAGAAGGGTTTATCGTCTTGGGCCCCCGGTTGTGCAAGGGATGGGAATTTCACCCCATTGTCCTCCTCTTCCTTCCAGTTCTCCAACTCCAGCTCTGACAAAGGTGTTTTAATGAGTTCATTAAGGCTCCTTTGTCTTAGTCCACCTTCGAGCTGGGGCCTTTATGGGCGGGGGTGGGTTGGTGCCTAGGCTGGGCTGAAGCAAAGGCTGAGGGGCAGAAAAAGGGCAGGGCAGCAGGGATTTGGGGGGCCTGGAGGGATTGAATTTACCTTTCAAATGTCACCTCCTCCTAGAGGCCTTCCTTGTCCACCCTGGATAAAATAGTTGTTCCCAGATGCACCCTTATCTTTCTCTGTTCCCTTCCCCTGCTTTGTTTTTCCTCTAGGTTTTGGCTCATAGTAGGCATTCAATTAATCTTTGTTGAATAAAACAATTATGTGTGCTCTTCCATGTGAGAGGTATGGGGTTGGGCCTTTTTTCACTACTTCCTTCCCACCCCACCCTCCGTCTCCCTAGTGGTGACCACCTCCTCATAATGACCCTAGGCTGCTTCCAAGCACTTTTCACCCTATAATTACTTATGTGTCAAGGCTCAGAGAGTAAATTCCAAGAGAGCAGGACTGCTTGGTGATGCCGGCTGCTCCAGTGCACAGTGTCTTACATGAAGGGGGTCTAGGATAATCATTTGCTGAGTGCATGAATGAATAAATGAATGAGTGAGGCCCTTACCTGGGCTGGTAAAGGCCTCCCAGGGCTAAGCTGGGAAGCCTGCCTATGTCACTTTGAGATAATGCCTACTGCCCAGAACTCCGTAGGATTTTCCTTTTCTAAGCGGCTCTTATTTCACTCATACAGCTTTATTCTAAATTGTTCTGGAATTCCTCTTGAGTAAGTGGGTCTTAAGCTTCAGAGCACAAAAGAATGACCAGGTAAATCCCAGAGCCCACCTTAGAGATAATGAATTAGTGGGGCTGTCCCGGGCTAAGGGAATCTAGTTGTTCACAATCCCCCGAATTACTATTTTTATAACTGAAAAAGAACCTAGATCTTCCAACCCCCCAAATTAAGCTCTTTCTACTATACCAGAGAATATAACAGTTTTCTTCAATAAAGGACTTTGCCTTACCAGAAATGATACAGTATCTGAAAGGAATCATAAAAATCTGCCTGCCATTGGAAAAATGAAATTTTTTTCCAATAAGCAGCAGGCATCAGTGTCCTCCACGTACTTTGTCCAATGACACTCTAGCTAGTTAATGTTCATTATTTAGAATGACATACTATACTACTAAACACAAGTGGCCAATAATCCATACTTGGGGCAGGGGAGGACATCATTTCTAGAAACACAGACTCCAGAAAGTCTGCTTTCCATAAATGATGTGCTAACTCTCAGAAGCAAGGATCGGTGGGCATCGCCACGTGCAGTACCTTGGATGGCTGCATCACTAGGTGCATTGAGTAATCACTAGATAAACATCTGAGCACCAGTTGCAAAAAGATACTCCTGTGGGTAGTAAAAAATGTTCTCTGTTTGCAAGTTGACTTACCCCTGTGTTTTGGAGATACCTGAATTGGTTTGGCTCTTTTCCAATTACAATCTGTTTGTAATCGCCCAGGGTCTGTATCATCAGGCACTGTTACGAGGGAATTAATTCTTTCTCTGTGACAGTTGTTAGTGTAATTCATGTCCTTGTTTTTAATTGCTGGATCAAATTACTTTGTAGATTATTTCATATTTCATCCCAAGAGAAAGGAATAGGAAAAATGCACAGTGCCTGTGGTGACTTATTTGTTTAGTCTAGCCAGAAAAAAAAAAAAAGCAGAATTAAAAAGATCGACTTTCTAAACAAAATGGCTCTTCTCTATCCTTAGAGTATATTTTGGATGATTTTAGATGGAAAGTTAGCCTGAGTACATTCTTTCTGTCTAAACACTCTAGGAACTAAGTTTATTTTTATAACAGTTCTGCCAAAATAATGGCCATAAAGGTCACAAAGCAATATCTCCTAATAAATACCTTGGAAGGATTTACAATTCAATGCTCTTTCGTTAAAATAAGCACCTTGAAGATAAGAAATTAATGAGATTTAGAATAATTTATTAAGGAACACCTAATAGACTCTCGTGAGATTCAAATGTCAAGATGTTAAACACACACACACACATACACACACACACAAAAGAAACTTAGCAAATGCAAATTATATTGGGGGAAAAAAGACAAAGAGTATTTGAAAAATCTTATACATGTTTGTTTTTGCAGCACTGAAATTTAATTCTTGTATTTGAGTACATACCCAGTAGACATTTCATCCATTTTTGAGCCATAGCCACTAAATGCTTTTCACTCTAATGTTTAGAATGTCAGAAAGAATCAGTAACTATTTCTTAGGTGTCTTGTGAGTTGAGAATTTACTTGTAGGCTTAAAGGGAGGAGAAAGCCCAAACAGGACAAGCTCACATAACTGAAAAGCTATAGAGAAAATTCATTGTTCTATTTATTCCTGCTTTGTGATGAGTTGAGAGCAAAATGTATTTATAACAATGGGACACTTGAAATGAACTGTTGCTGTAACTGTCCAAGGCCAGACAACATTCACATTGCCCTGTAAATAGTCATCTTATAAAGCAGACCTAAGTGATAATCTAAAGAGGAATTATAGATCAGTGATCACTTAAAAGCAAGCAGCAGGGAAATTGATAAATACTGCCTGGCTGCCTGGCAAATAAAAAACCCAGTCATGATTAGAGAGGGAGCTGGAACTTGCTGATTGCTGGGAAATTATGGCAACAGACAAATGAACAGTCCCACACACTTAGGCCAAAGGTACCTTGTAGTTCAGGTAACAATGTACTGTCAACATGGAAAGGTCCTTGAAAAAGGAGCTGAACCTGCTACTCTGAAAACAGAAGGCATATATACAGACACAGTGCTGAAAAGCTGGCAGCCTTAAATCAGTTTTCTCCACCAGAGTGCTGAATGTATTATCATCGCTGTCATCTTTGAAAAGGGAAAAGAGATATCCATAAAAATAGATGTCTTTTCCACCACCGGTAGTAAAAAATGATTACAAAGAATTCCTGTGGTCACATATCTCTCATTATAAACCCGGTCCTTTCTAGTCTATTATAGAAAACCAAGATGGTTATATTGGTTTAAACATGGGTTCTATGGTTCTTATTTAAAATATGTTTTTTGTTTGCCGTTGTGTTGATCCAAAGAAGCAGGTTACCTGTTACAGACTTAGTTAATTGATGGCTGTGGGTTTTCTAGCTATACTTGGGTCTCTGTAAAGCATGTCTCAATTGTTGAATTGGCTCAAATGCATGTAAATAAGTCTCTTCAGGAAGACAGGGGGTAGGCAATGACTTGCAAGGACTGAATGTGGGGAGGATGCCACATCACCTTTATGCTTCATACCAAGTTCATTTCGAGTCAAATAGAAAACCATCTGAGGACTTAAGGGCTGCTTATTTGTAATAGTAACTTACCTGTTTGCAATGTATTAACATTTGCAAGGCTAACTGACATACTGAGAACAGCTCTGTGAGGTATGTGTTATTATCCCCCATTACGAAAGGAGATTGAGGCTCAGAGAGGTTTGGGACTTGTCCACAGTACCAGAAATGGAGTTTCAGTTCCACCAGTTACCAACTCAAATTTTCTGATTCTAGCTTCCAGTTCCTTTCCCCACTTTAGCTATAGTTAAAACATTATTTCCCCCAGTTTGATCTAAATGAAGACCTGTAGAAGAAAGTCAAGGCCAGACATGTTATTCTTCCTATGGCTGTCTTTATCACAGACATTCATGGTTCAAATAAACAAGAGAATTAAGTAATAATGATTAAGTGACAACATTAGGAAGAGAATACCTGCATACTTTTAGGTGGGTCAACTTGCATACTTGATGAAACAATTGTGAACTCAGAACTAGAAGAGTTGCAGGTATCAAGAGGATGATAATACTTCCTAGAACACCAAAACATGATAAAATATAGAATTACCAGTAAAAGGAGAGTCAGTGTGAGAGGTGGCCACCATATACAGATTTCAGTTTATTTTTGTATACTTGCTCCAAAAGGAGAGTCTTCTTTCAATTTTTAAAATATAAAAAAAATTAAAAAAATTTATTTTATTTAAGTATAGTTGATTTACAGTGTTGTGTTAATTTCTGCTGTCCAGCAAAGTGATTTATTTATATATATATGTATTCTTTTTCATATTCTTTTCCATTATGGTTTATCACAGGATATTCAGTATAGTTCCCTGTGCTATACAGTAGGACCTGTTGTTTACCCATTCTGTATATAATAGTTTGCATCTGCTAATCCCAAACTCCCAGTCCTTCCTTCCCCTCCCCACCCCCTTTGGCAACCACAAGACTGTTCTCTATGTCTGTGAGTCTGTTTCTCTTTCATAGCTAAGTTTATGTCATATTTTAGATTCCACCTATAAATGATATCATATGGCATTTGTCTTTCTCTTTCTGACTTCCTTTGCTTAATAGGATAATCTCTAGGTCCATCCATATTGCTGCAAATGGCATTATTTCATTCTTTTTTATGGCTGAGTAATCTTCCATTGTATAAATGTACCACATCTTCTTTATCCATTCATCTGTTGATGGACATTTAGGTTGTTTCCATGTCTTGACTACTGTAAGTAGTGCCACTATGAACATAGGGGTGCATGTATCTTTTTGAATTATCGTTTTCTCCAGATATATGCCCAGGAGAGGCATTGCAGGATCATATGGTCACTCTATTTTTAGTTTTTTGAGGAACCTCCACACTATTTTCCATAGTGGCTACACCAATTTACATTCCCACCCACAGTGTAGGAGGGTTCCCTTTTCTCCACACCCTCTCCAGCATTTGTTATTTGTAGACTTTTTAAAATTTTTTAAATTTTTTGTCTGTGTCGGGATCTTTCATTGTGGCAAACGGGCTCTTCATTGTGGCGTGCGGGCTCCAGAGCGCATGGGCTCAGTAGCTGCGGTGTGTGGGCCCTCTGTTGTGGTGCGCGGGCTCCAGAGCATGTGGGCTCAGTAGCTGTGACACATAGGCTCTCTAATTGTGGCACATGGGCTCCAGAGCGCATGGCCTTAGTAGTTGGGGCACTCTGGCTCTCTAGTTGTGGCACACGAGCTCCAGAGCACATGGTCTCTGTAGTTGTGGCGCATGGGCTTCAGAGCACGTGGGCTCTGTAGTTGTGGTACTCAGGCTCTCTAGTTGTGGCGAGTGGGCTCAGTAGTTGTGGCACGCAGGCTTAGTTGACCCACTGCATGTGGGATCCTAATTCCCTGACCAGGGACTGAACCCGAGTCCCCTGCATTGGAAGGCAGATTCTTAACCACTAGACCACCAGGGAAGTCCTTTTGTAGATGTTTTAATGATGGCCAGTCTGACTGGTGTAAAGTGGTACCTCATTGTAGTTTTGATTTGCACTTCTCTAATAATTAGTGATGATGAGCATCTTTTCATGTTCCTGTTGGCTGTCCATATGTCTTCTTTGGAGAAATGTCTATTTTGATTTTCTGCCCATTTTTTGATTGGATTATTTGTTTTTTTGATATTGAGTTGTATGATCTGTTTGTATATTTTGGAAATTAAGCCTTTGTCCGTCACATCCTTTGCAAATATTTTCTCACAGTCCATAGGTTGTCTTTTCATTTTATTTATGGTTTCCTTTGCTGTGCAAAAGCTTGTAGGTTTTGTTAGGTCCCATTTTTTAAAATTTTTGCTTTTATTTCTATTGCCTTGGGAGACTGACATAAGAAAACATTGGTACAGTTTATATCAGATAATGTTTGGCCTGTGTTTTCTTCTAGGAGTTTTGTGGTGTCAGGTCTTATATTTAAGTCAAAAGGAGAGTCTTTATTTCAAAGTACTGTTATAATGATGAGTTATTTGTAGATATTTACGATAAGATTTCACATAAAGATGGACTTTGTGTTGATTATCTTTTGCTATGTTACCAATCATCCAAATGCTTAGTAGTTTAGAACAACTTCTATTTAACTTATGGAACAATTTCCTGGGTTGGCTGTGATAACTGGGATACCTGAAGTGACTCTTTTGGTTAGGATCAGCTTGGTTGGAGCTGGATGGTATAGGATGGCCTTATGTGTCCCATTTTTGGCAGATTGGTCTATGAGGGGCTCAGATGGCTTGTCTCAGCTCCATGTAATCTCTTGTCCTTTAGTAGGCCAGCATAGATTTCTCCTCATATTAGTCTCAAAGTTTCAAAATGAAAGGAAGAGAGAGGGCAAGCCCTAATATGGAAATGCTTTCCAGGACTACACTTGTATTGTGCTTGCTAGGGGACTGGGGAGGTTTGTTTGGGAATAGATGGCATGCTGAAACCTGAAGGATGAGTAGGAGTTAGACAGACTGAAGAAGAGTTTGGGTCCAGGGTGGAGGAAAGAGATTGTTAGGTGTGAAGCCCAGAGGAATCTGAGGAGAGAGTATCTGGGCTATTTCAGGAACTGAAACACTTTTCTTAGAGTTGAAACATGAGGAAAATGATAGGAAGTTGCAAGAGGTGAAGCTGGAGAGGAAGGCAAATGATATATGTTGGAGAGGATTGAGGTTATATCTTAGGGACAATGGGAAACCATTGAAGGAATTTAAATATGGATATAGTAAAGTCAGGCCAATGCTCTAGAACAGGGGTCCCCAACCCCAGGGCCATGGACTGGTACTGGTCCGTGGCCTGTTAGGAACTGGGCCATGCAGCAGGAGGTGAGCAGCAGGTGAGTGAACGAAGCTTCGTCTGTATTTACAGCCGCTCCCCATTGCTCGCATTACTGCCTGAGCTCCACCTCCTGTCAGATCAGTCGTGCCTTTATATTGTCATAGGAACACGAACCCTACTGTGAACTGCACATGCGAGGGATCTAGGTTGCACGTTCCTTATGAGAATCTAACGCCTGATGATCTGAGGTAGGGCTGAGGCAGTGATGCTAGTGCTGGGGAGCGGCTGCAAATTCAGATAATTAGCAGAAAGGTTTGACTGCACAGAGACCATAATAAATCAATTACTTGCAGACTCAGATCAAAACCCTATCAGTGAGTGGCAAGTGACAATTAAGTTGCATCTAGTGGCAGGCTTTACAGTGGCAAGTGAGTTGATGTACTTCAGTTGTACAGCTGCAGCTGGTGGCAGGCTTTAAGTCAGAATCCGACACTTATTTCAGCCCACGCGTGGCCCGCGCATTATTTTATTTACCACTTCCATCTGCTCCTCTTTCCCCACACTGTGCACTTGTCTCAGTCACAGTTTTGCTAAGCCCACAAGCTAACCCTAGCCAAAATGAGTAAAAAACAAATGTCGCTGGAGAGCTTCTTTGAAAAGAGGGAAAGACCCAATGATGAGACAGGAGAAGAATCTAAGACTGCCAACAAAAAGAAAGCTGCATTTAAGAGAAAATACCAAGAGTTCTACTTAAATTACAGGTTCATTGAAACAGGTGATTCACATTCTCCAAGCCTGCTTTGTATAATATGTGGTGACTGCCTATCCAACGAAGCCATGAAACCTTCAAAACTGCTTTGCCACATGGAGACGAAGCACCCTGCATTAAAAGACAAGCCTTTGGAGTTTTTCAAAAGAAAAAAATGAACACGAAGAACAGAAGCAGTTATTGAAGGCCACAACTTCATCAGATGTGTCTGTACTGAGAGCATCATTCTTAGTGGCTAACTGCATGGCTAAAGCTAAGAAGCCCTTTACTATTGATGAAGAGCTGATCCTGCCTGCTGCTAAGGACATTTGTTGTGAAATTTTAGGAGAGGCTGCAGTTCAAAAGGTGGCATGTGTTCCTCTTTCGGCTAGCACCATAACTAGACGAATTGATGAAATAGCAGAAGATATTGAGGCACAATTATTAGAGAGGATTAATGAGTCACTGTTGTACACAATGCAGGTTGACGAGTCTACTGATGTTGACAGCAAGGCAACAATGCTTGTTTTTGTGTGATATATTTTTCAGGAGGATGTGCATGAGGATATGTTACGTGCACTTCTGCTGCCAACCAACACCACAGCTGCAGAACTATTCAAGTCTTTGAATGATTACATATCAGGAAAACTGAATTGGTCATTTTGTGTTGGTATATGCACGGGTGGAATGGCTGCCACGACTGGACGGCTTTCTGGTTTCACTAATTGGGTCAAAGAGGTCATTTCTGAATGTGAGTCTATGCACTGTATCATCCATAGAGAAATGCTGGCTAGCTGAAAAATGTCACCTGAACTTAACAACATTTTGCGGGATGTGATTAAAATTATCAACCACATTGAAGTACGTGCCCTTAACTCTCACATCTGTTTGCGCAGCTCTGTGAGGAGATGGACGCAGAGCACACATGTCTTTTCTTATACACAGAAGTGAGATGGCTTTCTAAAGGTAGATCACTGGCCAGAGTTTCTGAGTTACAAGAGCTGCTCCAGAGATTTCTTTCAGAAAAAGAATCACCACTGACAGCACATTTCAGTGACACAGAATGGGTCACAAAAGTTGCTTACTTGTGTGATATAGTCAACCTGCTCAACGAACTCAATCTGTCTCTTCAGGAGAGAATGACAACTGTGTTCAAGTCAACAGATAAAGTGACTGCATTCAAAGCCAAACTGGAATTATGGGGGCAACGAGTGAACATTGGGATTTTTGACATGTTTCAAACATTAGCAGAGATTTTGAAAGAGACTGAGCAAGGGCCTTCTTTCTCCCAGTTGGTACATGATCACCTGTCTCAGCTTTGAAAAGAGTTTGAGCATTACTTCCCAGCCACAAAAGACCCCCGAACTGGGAAGGAATGGATCCGTGACCCATTTGTGAATAAGCCAGGTGACTCAACTTTGTCCATGCTAGAAGAGGATCAACTGCTTGATATTGCAAATGACGGTGGCCTAAAAGTGTGTTTGAGACAACTTCAAATCTCCATACGTTCTGGATTAAAGTGAAGGTGGAATATCCTGAGATTGCCACAAAAGCACTGAAAAGCCTGCTTCCATTTGCAACATCCTGTCTTTGTGAAGCAGGGTTTTCTGCAGTGACAGCAACCAAAACGAGATTACAGAGTAGACTGGACATAAGCAACACACTTTGGGTCACTGTCTCCCACCCCCCTCCGGGTGGGACCACCTGGTTGCAGGAAAACAAGCTCAGGGCTCCCACTGATTCTGCATTATTGTGAGCTGCATAATTATTTCATTATATATTACAATGTAATAATAATAGAAATAAAGTGCACAATAAACATAATGTGCTTGAATCATCCCGAAACCATCCCCCCACCACTCCTGTCTGTGAAAAAATTGTCTTCCATGAAACCAGTCCCTGGTGCCAAAAATTTGGGGGACCTGCTACTCTAGAAGACCCATTTCGGCTATAATTGAAGTTTTGATGAGAGGGAGGAAAACTGTAGTAAAAGAGACTAGTTTAGTTAGAAGGCTGTTGCAGCAACTTCTTGCCTTAATGTCTACTTTTGTCCTGTTAGTTTAGCTGTTCAAGCCTTTTTTCCCCCTCACTTTCAGTTATTGTTTTCACAGTCTTTTTTTCATCCTTTTCCTTCCAATCTATGTATATCTTTGTATTTATGGCAAATCAGATAAGCAGCATGTAATTGGGTTTAATATTTTATCAAGTTTGACAGTATTTTTTTAATCAGAATACTTAATCTATTCACCTTTAATGTAATTTAATGATACTTGGTTTAAGTTTACCATCTTACTGTTTTTGTCCCATCTGTTCTTTGCTTCTTTTATTCTCCCTTCATTTTGGATTAATTAAGTAGTTTTTATTCTGTCTTCCTCTCTAATATCTTGTTAATTATATACAGTTTATTATTCCTTTAATGGTTACCTAGAGATTACAGCATACATCCGTGACTTATTAGAATCCCTTTTAAATTAGTACTTTTCCAACAAATCAGACAATGAAAGGATTTTATAAAACTTTAACTTGTACACATTTTTTAATCACAGAAGATGTTTTTGTTATTGTTCAGTCAGTGTTATCTAGATTTATCCAGTTTTTAACCTTTTACGTTGCTTGTTATTCCTTCCTTTATTCTGTGTTTCCATCTGGGGTCATGAAGAATCCCCTTAGTATTTCTTTTCCTATATGTCTGATGGTGATAAATTCTGTCAGTTTTGTTTTTCTGAATATACGTTACTTGGCCTTTATTTTTCAAGGATACTTTTGTTGGGTATAGAATTTTAGACTGTTTGTTACCTTATTTTAAAGATCCACTTTCTGCTGGAGATGCCATCCAAAGCAGAAAGAGGGAATGAAACATCTTGGCATCTCAGTTCCTTCCTCTCTCTTATCTTTTGCAGTTTCTCTGATTGTCTGAACCCAGCCAGAAGGCAGTATTCATAGGAGCCCTGGAAACAGCCTGATGGCTTCAGTCCTCTTGTGATAGGCCTCAGAACATAGGGAAGGCAAGGAATGGGTCTGAAGGCAAACAGGACACAGACTTGCATAATAGCTAACATTTATGAAGTGTTTACTTTGTACCATGCACTGTGCTAATCATATTACATGAATACTAGTGTGTTCATGAAGATAGACTACATTATGCTACAATTTGAAAGAACAAATAGACAAAAATCTCAGTGGCTTAGAGAACACAAAAGTTTATTTCTCACTCATATCATATGCTTAATAGAGGCTGGTGGTAGGCTCTGCTCCACACACAGGGACCTACATTGATGGCAGTTCTTGAATCTTATAGCTATGCCATCTGGAACATGTTCCCTTTTTGGTTGTCCCCGAGGAGAAGAGAACCTGGAGAACTGTGCCGAGGTTCTTACCTTTTCGTCACAGCCCGCTGAACAGTACTAGCTACGTGGCCCCACCTAACTGTACAGGTGCTAAGAAATGTTGAGAAGCACCTGGAATACTTGGTGAGAGTTACTATCTTTGCTATTCATGGATTATCTCATTTAAGACCCAGGTAACAAAGTCTGAGGACTTACTCCACAGGCCATTGGAATTTCACTCTGCTACTGGGTTCTCTGCGCCGAGTAACTCCTGGAAATTCCTCAGTCATGCTTACATTTTACACCAGTCTCTCCTGGAGGTCACTTGTCACCTTAACAAGACATCTTTTCTCTAGCTGCTACATCCCACCCAGGAGGTGAGTCAGCTCTTACAGCTTATATTTGACTTCTCTGAGCTATATCAGCTCTCTCCATTGTACTCTGCTTTTATTCCAGGTTGGACACATAAAGCTCTATTAACCTTACAGAGCACACATAGACCAAACAGTGGTATCTAACAAAATCCTACAGACAGCTTGGTGATACTAGAAGGGAATTACAACACAGAAGAGGAAAACTTTGATGTTAACTATACTGCTTCTAGACCATGCCCTTTAGTAAGTGGTTTCCTTCTGGCTATGACACTTTTCTTGGACTCCTCAGCCTGCTGTAACATTTACAGTGGCCAGCCCAGAATGGCAGTGCTTTTCCACATCCCTCCTACTCAAGAGGACAGATTTGCTCCTGGCATTCAAGAAAGGAGAACTGCTTCCCTCCCTCAGCTTTACATCCTTTTTCTTTAGGGGAAAATTCAACTCCTGCTCACAGTGTGTGGTCTTGTCCTAAGAGCTCAGACAGGGCAGTCACAAAATTTGACATTCGATTTCCCAGAATCTAGATTATACCACCTGAAATAAAACTACATGTGGACTTTCAGTCCAGAGTAGGCTTTGGCATTTCCCATCTCGTTCCTTTTAGGTCTCTACCCCCAGCTTAAGGTAAAGATATGTCTCTCTGCCCTATTCTGTCATCATCTGGTTTCTGCTCTTGATTTCCTATAAGTAACTTTAAGATGGAACCCACATGTGTATGTGTGCACACGTGCACACACACACACATCTCCGAAGAACAAAGAATAATGTACAAAGATAATTCAGTTAAAAAATCACATTTAGGAAGAAAATGTCTTTTAAGGGCACAATCCTGCTAATAATACACCAATTTGCATTTCTAAACAAAATATTTTACAACTCTGAGACATTTACATCTAGGTTAATTGGTGACAGTCTTCTTCAAAAATGGTGTGTACACATTTGCTTTACCTTTGGGTCAAAACATCCTTTCCAATTACTTTCTTGAAGTTTTTTCCAAGGATAAATTGATGTCTTTACCTGTAGAGATAGAAAATTGCTAGCAACTTTTAAAGGACACCTCAATAGTTTTAAAATAAATGTCTGTCCCTCCAGATGTCTTGCTGCATTTGGGACTGGGGTATAGGAAAAGGAACTGAGATGTAGATGTATTTGGTTGTTGTATCATAAGGAGTCACAGAATTTTACATACACTGCTTTCTTTTCAGTCATGAAGCTGAAAAGTCTAGAGCATTGTAGTCCAATAGAAATATAATCTGAGCCAATATGTAATTTAAAATTTTCTAGTAGCTACATTAAATGAGAAGAAAAAGGAAAAATTAATGTTAATAATAATATATTTTATTTAATCTGATATATCCAAAATATATTAAAACGAATTTAATATGTTTATGTTCTATATAAACATAAGATGTATTAAAATATATAAAGTATTCAATAGCCACAGGTGGCTTGTGGCTATCGGATTGGAACCTGTAGGTCTAGAGGCATGGCTGGATACAGAGATTCAAATGAGGCATCAGGATCCATTTTCTCTCCAGTTTCTCTATTTTGCTCCTCTTCTGTCGGCTTCATTCTAAAAGATGCTCTCTCCTCATGGTAGCAAAATGGCTGTAGCAGCAACAAGTTACACCTTTTCAGGTTCAGGTCCCATATCAAAAGGAACTTCTGTCCCCTCTATAGTGAGAACAAAAGTCCTGAACCAGTTGGCCGTGTGTTCATTCCTAAAGCAATTCCTGGAGTGAGGAGAGGAGAATGAAGGCCCAGGTCACATGACCACCCCTGTAGTCCCATCAAACCATACACTCTGAGAATAAGGACAGGGGAAGGTCCTCAGAGGAAAAACAGATGCTGTCACCAGAAATGTGGCTGGTGCTGGACAGAAAATACTGAAACAGAAGCAAACAGAAGTCCCCTCCAGGAATCAGCAGAGTGCAGAATGTAACTGAATCCCAGGTGTTGATGAAACCTCTCAGGGGTATGTGGAGAGAGGGTGAGGAGAGCAGAGCCCTGAAGGACTTCCATATTCCAGGGATGAGCAGAGAAGGAGGAGACTGAAAAGGGAGACGAGGGGGAGCCATAAGACTGATGAAGGTGAGGAAGCTGCTAACCCACAGAAGCCAAAGTGAGAAATTGTCCTGAGTTGTTAATGACATTTAAGGCAGCCAAGAATCAAGCAAGATAAATACCAAGAAGTGTTCAATAGATTGAATGAAACATGGGGCTCACTGACCTTGGCAAGAGCAGTTTTGGTGCAGCAGTGGGGCAGAGGTAGATAGCAATAGGTTGAGGGTAGGTCCAGTGGGAGGTAAGGAAATGCAGTCAAAGTGTGAGAACTCTCAAGAAGTTTGGGTGCAAATAGGAGGAGACATCTAAGATGGTCACTTGAGGAGATTGTCATGTTGTGGAAGGGTGTATTAAATACACTATATATGATTTATTTTAGACAAATAATTTTACAGTAAACAATATGTAGTACAGTGTAGAACTGGGTTTGAATTCTAGCTCAGTGATTGGCAAGTATACTACCTTTAGCAAGTTATTTGGCTTTCTTGCCTTGGTTTCCTCATTAATAGAATGGAAGCAATTATGTTGATTTCATAGGTATCTTAAAAGGATTAAATGAGATAATGAATGTAAAAGGTATTTAGTAAATGTAATTATTATTATTGTTCCTCTTCACTAGCCACTGGTGAATGAACCATACTGTTTCTTATTTCAGTGCTTTTGCATTTGGCTTAGAATGTTTCTTCTCTTCTACCATTAGCCCAGTGAACTGCTGCTCACCCTGCAACACCTGAACAAGAGTGACTTTCTTTCTGTTGCTTGTCTGCCCCCCTTCCCACAGATGCCCTTACCACAGATGAAGCAGGACTTTGCTGTCCTCATTCTCCATTGCCTTTGAATCCACTTTTGCATGTTGACCCACATTGCCCATCTCCAATGCAGATCCATGCTGGTCCCCACCCACAAGGCCACTTTATTTTACTAAAGTGGATGTACTATCCTAGGTATCCCAGTCAGGTATCAAGTCTTCCTGCCTGTAACTCTAGAAATTCAGTCTTCACAATTCAGGGATTTTCCCCTTTGAACTATTCAGACTTCATTGTTTGCATTTCTCTTTCTAGCTTTTTCTGTTCCTATTGGTGACAGCACAATTCTGTGCAACACTGAAAAGCTGGAGGTACAATTCTCCATGTGCTGCCTTCAGATGACAAATGTATTCTGCTGATGCCTTGGGCAAAACGCCTTTTCCAAAATACCACTATCTGTGAATACTTCCTCCTACAAAACTCTAGCTTCGGTTACAGGGTGAGAGATTTTATGGACAGAAAGAAAACTGCATTTCTCTTTTCCAGATTACTGAGAAGTTCACTCCTCTGTGGTTGCTTTCTGTAATCCACTCTGTAATGCTGCTCCTGGGTCCTTCCTGTTCCTTTTACCCCTCACTCAGCTTCTGCAGCTGGAGTTATATCTGCTCAGTGCCTTCTCAGCAGCTGTTGTTACTTAACTCTTTCCTATCCTACCATCTTATATGTGATGACAGTGACTTGTCTGTGGCACAGAGGAGGTGTAACGGGCTCAAGGAGGATTCTAACTATGTATTTTGTATAATGTCTTCATGTCCTCCTTCTTTCAACACATTCTACTTTTTAAATTCATTTACTACAAGAATAAAAGCCTGGGATATTTTTTCCAACTCTGATTTTCTTTGTACATCCCTCCCACTTGAGGAAAAAATTAAGCATAAATTTTTTTCTGCATTTCTGACTCCCCAGAAGCTGGAGTGCAGTTGTGCGATGGGGGCAGAGGGTTAAATCCTGGGGATTAATAATCCTCACCTTTTAAATGATGGCAGCTCTTGGGTGACTTTGTTGGAAGCTTTGGTACAGAAAAGTTCAATAAGGGTGGCCATGTTGCCATTTTGTTGATTATCTCAAAATACCACTATTGAAATATTATTGCTTAGAAACTGTTCAGAGAGATGGATGGATGGATCAATGGGTAGAAAGAGAGATAGAAAGAGATAGATAGGGACTTCCCTGGTGGCGCAGTGGTTAAGAATCCGCCTGCCAATGCAGGGGACATGGGTTTGAGCCCTGGTCTGGGAAGATCCCACATGCTGCGGAGCAACTAAGCCTGTGTGCCACAACTACTGAGCCTGTACTCTAGAGCCTGCAAGCCACAACTACTGAGCCCACGTGCCGCAACTACTGAAGCCCACACACCTAGAACCCGTGCTCTGCAACAAGAGAAGCCACTGCAATGAGAAGCCTGCGCACCACAATGAAGAGTAGCCCCCGCTCACCACAACTAGAGAAAGCCCACGCGCAGCAACGAAGACCCAACGCAGCCAGAAATTAATGAATTAAAAAAAACAAAAGAAAGAGATAGATAATAGAAAATTTTTGGACACATCAAATTGGCTATATTTATGAGACTAAATATTTTGCTATTTAGATGTGTTTTATCTCCTGATAGGAATTTCTTTATATTCTGGGAACCCAGACAATTCAAAAAGACTTTTTGCTGCTGATGAGGCATAGTCCAGAATGCACAGCACAGTGTCTGGAACGTAGCAGAGGCACAGTAAATGTTTATTGGGGGACCTAATGCTCCATTTGGTCTGCTTAAGTTAGAACCAGCTCCTCTGTGCTCTGTCCTTGTTAACAGACTCTCCCAGCCATGGAGGTAAACCATGGCAGACTGATGGATTTCACCCAAAGTTGTTAATCCGTTAACAATTGGCTGTAAAAGTATGCTTATGGAAACAAAACGGGAAAACTAAAAGCCAGATTTGCAGTTGCAGTGTAAAGATATAATTGCCATGTGTTAGAAGAAAGAAGGGCCCCTTGCAGATTGCAAATGTTATTTTAATACATAAGGAAAACGTCCTGGATTTAGTGAATTTGCTTTGGTCATCAGCAAAATGGAATTTCTGATTTGAAGTGCGAAACTTTGATTTTTTTGTTACTGCTGCTATTCATTATTTTCATTCAAGCATTTGAAAAAAAAATGGGCTCCTGACAAATTGATCAGGAAGTTCTGAAACTTACTAGGTATGTGGCCTTGGGTAGTTCACTTAACTTCCTGAGTCTTGATTTCCTCATTTGTAAAATGGGTGTAAAAATCTGTATTTGTGGGATGATTGGATGAGATGATGTGTATAAAACATCTAGCAGGGGCCTAGAACACAGAATAGATATTCAAAAATAGCAGAATTTGCTGCCACAGCTGCTACTGCTCAATATTGGGTGCACTTAAGCTCCTTGTTAGTCCTGACTCTAGAGAAACAGAATGAAATAGGATATGTGTGTGTGTCCATATACATATAGGGGGGGAGAGAGAGAGAGAGTTATTTTAAGAATTGGCTCACACAGTTATGGAGGCTGGCAAGTCCAAAATCTGCAGGGTGGGCTAGCAGGCCGGAGACCTAGGAGAGAGAGCCGATGTTGCAGTTCAAGTCCAAAGGCCATCTGCTGCAGAATTCACTCTTGCTTGGGGAATGTCAGGTTTTCAGCTGATTGAATCCTACCCACAAGATGGAGGGCAATCTGCTTTACTCAAAGTCCACTGATTTAAATGTTCATCTCATCCAAAAACAGCCTCACATAAATATCCAGAATAACATTTGAACACATATCTAGGCACCGTGACCCAGCCAAGTTGATACATAAAATTAACCATCACACCCCCTTTCTTTATTACCCAAGACTGCATCAGATGAAAACAGACTCCTGATGCTTCCACTCTTGTTTCCTTCCAGTGCATTTATAAACAGTAGTAAGACACAACACTTGGATTCCTTCTCTCTCATGCTTAAATCCAACGGCCTCCCATTGCACTTATAATGAAAGCCAGTTTCCTCTCAGTGTTTATAAGGCATTGCATGACCTGGTCTGCTCTAACCTTGCTTTACTAGAACCATCTGCTGCTGCTTTCCTCCTATGTCACTTAAGGTAAGACCAGCCGTTGTAACTGATAAAACCTGGAATCTCAGTTGCTTAACACAGCAGAGGTTTATATCTGTGGTAGGCAGCTTCTGACACAGCTCCCAAAGATCCCTGACTTCTGGTATTCATGCCCTAGTGTCATCCCGTCCCCCTTAGCGTGGGCTGGATCTAGTGACTTGGCTTCTAACAAACGGAATGTGGTAAAAGTGATGGGCTGTCACTTCCATGATTAGATTGCAAAAGACTGTGACTTCCATCTTGCTAGTGCTCTCTGGCACTTTGTGTGCATTTGTTCTAATGAAGAAAGTTGAAAGGGCCTATATGACAAGGAACTGAGGGCAGCCTCTGGCCAACTGCCAGCAAGGAGCTGAGTCTCTAAGTCCAATAGCCCTGAAGGAATTCATTCCTGTCAGTAAGCACAGAAGTGAACTTGGAAGCAGATTCTTCCGCCATTGAAACTTGAGATGAGACCACGGCTTTGTACAAATCCTTTTTCAAGCCTTGTTAAGAGATCCTAAAGCAGGGGCTTAAACTATGCCATGACTCACAGAAATTATGATAATAAATGAGTGTTGTTTTAAGCCACTAAGTTTTCAGGTAATTTGTTGCAAAGGAATAGATAACTAACACACATAATATATTCAAGCGTCAGCTCGGAAGAGCGGATCTGCTCTATGCTGTTATTTAGGAACCTGGACTGACAGAAACTCTACTGTCTTCATCAGATAACTTCAAGTTCTTGCTAGGTGTCAATATCCAGCCAGTAAATGGAGGAAGAGAAACAGTGAAGGCTTAAAGGTGACGAGTCTGGCCTATACAGACAGTCCCTGACTTATGATGGTTTGACTTAATGACTTTTAGAATTTACGATGGTGCAAAAGTGATATATAGTTTTTAGAAATGGTACTTCAAATTTTGAATTTTGATCTTTTCCTGAGCTAGGAACATGCTGTACGATACTCCCTTGTGATGCTGGGCAGTGGCAGTAGCAGCTCCCAGTCAGCCATGGGATCATGAGGGTAAACAACCAATACACTATAACCATTCTGTACCCACACAACCATTCTGGTTTTCACTTTCAGTATAGTATTCAATACATTACATGAGATATTCAAACTTTATTATAAAATAGGCTTTGTGGTAGATGATTTAGCCCAACTGTAGGTTAATGTAAATGTTCTAAGCATGTGTAAGTGAGGCTAGGCTACGCTATGATATGCAGTAGGTTAGACATACTAAAGGCATTTTTGGTCTTTTTAAAAATTTTTATTGATATATAGTTGATTTACAATGTTGTGTTAGCTTCAAGTGTACAGCTAAATGGTTCAGTTTTATATATATGTAAATACATACATATATAATCATTTTTAGATTCTTTTCAGTTATATGTTATTACAAGGTATTGATATAGTTCCCTGTGTTATACAGTAGCTCCTATTTTATATATAGTGGTGTATACATTCATCCCAAGCTTGTAATTTCCCTCCCCCCACCCCTTTCCCTTTGGTCATAGTAAATTTGTCTGTGAGTCTATTTCTGTTGTATAAATAAGTTCATGTGTATGTTTTTTTTTAAGATTCCACATGTAAGCAATAGCATATGATATTTGTCTTTGGCTTACTTCACTTAGTATGATAATCACTAAGTTCATCCATGTTGCTACAAATGGCATTATTTCATTCTTTTTTATGGTTAAGTAATATTCCATTGTGTGTGTGTATATGTGTGTGTATGTATATGTATATATATGTGCGTATGTATATATATATCATAACTTCTTTATCCGTTCATCAGTTGAGGGACACTTAGGTTGCTTCCATGTCTTGGCTATTGTAAATAGTGCTGCTGTGAACACTGGGGTGCATGTATCTTTTTGAATTTTTGTTGTTGTTAGTGTTTAGAAATGCAACAGATTTCTGTATATTAATTTTGTATCCTGCAACGTTACTGAATTCATTGATGAGCTCTGGTAATTTTCTGGTAGCATCTTTAGGATTTTCTATGTATAGTATCATGTCATTTGCAGTGACAGTTTTACTTCTTCTTTTCTAAATTGGATCCCTTTTATTTCTTTTTCTTCTCTGATTGCCATGGCTAGGACTTCCAAAACTATGTTGAATAAAAGTGGTGAGAGTGGATATCCTTGTCTTGTTCCTGATCTTAGAGGAAATGCTTTCAGCTTTTCACCATTGAGAATGATATAAGCTGTGGGTTTGTCATATATGGCCTTTATTATGTTGAGGAAGTTTCCCTCTATGCCCACTTTCTGGAGAGTTTTTATCATAAATGGATATTGAATTTTATTAAAAGCTTTTTCTGCATCTATTGAGATGATCATATGGTTTTTATTCTTCAGTTTGTTAATGTGCTGTATCACAGTTTGATTTGTGTATATTAAAAAAGCCTTGCATCCCTGGGATACATCCCACTTGATCATGATGCATGATCCTTTTAATGTATTGTTGGATTCAGTTTGCTAGTATTTTGTTGAGGATTTTTGTTCATCAGTGATATTGGCCTGTAGTTTTCTTTTTTGTGATATCTTGTCTGGTTTTGGGATCAGGGAGATTGTGGCCTCGTAGAATGAGTTTGGAAGTGTTCCTTCCTCTGCAGTTTTTTAGAATAGTTTCAGAAGGATAGGTGTTAACTCTTCTGTAAATATTTGCTAGAATTCACCAGATAAAGCCATCTGGTCCTGGACTTTTGTTTGTTGGGAGGTTTTTTTGTGTGTGTGTGTGTGGTACGTGGGCCTCTCACTGTTGTGGCCTCTCCTGTTGCAGAGCACAGGCTCGGATGCACAGGCTCAGTGGCCATGGCTCATGGGCCCAGCTTCTCTGCGGCATGTGGGATCTTCCCGGACTGGGGCACGAATCTGCGTCCCCTGCATCGGCAGGTGGACTCTCAACCACTGCGCCACTAGGGAAGCCCTGTTGGGAGTTTTTAAATCACATATTCAATTTCAGTACTTGTGATTGGTCTGCTCATGTTTTCTATTTCTTCCGGGTTCAGTCTTGGGAGATTGTATCTTTTTAAGAATCTTTTTGTCCATTTCTTCTAGGTTGTCCATTTTATTAGCATGTAGTTGCTTGTAGTAGTCTCTAATGGTCCTTTATATTTCTGTGGTGTCAATTGTAACTTCTCCTTTTTCATTTCTAATTTTATTGATTTGGGTGCTCTCCCTTTTTTTTTCTTGATGAGTCTGGCTAGAGGTTTGTCAATTTTGTTTATCTTTTCAAAGAACCAGCTTTTAGTTTCATTCATGATTTCTACCGTTTTCTTCATCTCTATTTCATTTATTTCTGCCCTGATCTTTATGATTTCTTTCCTTCTACTAACTTTGGGTTTTGCTTGTTCTTCTTTCTCTAGTTGCTTTAGGTGTAATGTTAGGTTGTTTATTTGAGATTTTTCTTGTTTCCTGAGGTAAACTTGTATAGCTATAAACTTCCCTCTTAGAACTGCTTTTGTTGCATCCCACAGGTTTGGGATCATTGTGTTTTCATTTTCATTTCTCTCTAGGTTTATTTTTGATTTCCTCTTTGATTTCTTCTGTCATCCATTGGTTGTTTGGTAGCATATTGTTTACCCTCTACATGTTTGTATTTTTTGCAGTTTTTTTCTTGTAGTTGATTTCTATTCTCGTAGCATTGTGGTCAGAAAAGATGCTTGATATGATTTAAAAAATTTTTTTTAATTATTTACTTTTAATTTATTTTTGGCTGTGTTGGGACTTCGTTGCTGTGTGCGGGCTTTCTCTAGTTGCAGAGGGGGGGCTATTCTTCATTGCAGTACATGGGCTTCTCATTGTGCTGGCTTCTCTTGTGGAGCACGGGCTCTAGGTGTGTGGGCTTCAGTAGTTGTGGCACGTGGGCTCAGTAGTTGTGGCTCGCAGGCTCTAGAGTGCAGGCTCAGTAGTTGTGGTATACAGGCTTAGTTGCTCTGCAACATATGGGATCTTCCTGGACCAAGGATTGAACCCATGTCCCTTGCACTGGCAGGCGGATTCTTAACCACTGCACCACCAGGGAAGTCCCTGGTTTTAATTTTCTTAAATTTACCGAGGCATGCTTTGTGACCCAGCATGTGATCTATCCTGGAGAATGTTCCATGTGTACTGAAAAGAATGTGTATTCTGCTGCTTTCAGAGAGAACACTCTACAGATATCAGTTAAGTCCAGCTGCTTTAATATATCATTTAAGGCTGGGTCTTGGCCCTCTGGTAGGCAAGGCCATATCAACGGGTGTGTCTAGAGGTGGCTGTGGGCTCAGGAATTCTTTAGGCAGCCTGCCTGTTGATTGGTGGGGCTGTGTTCCCACCTTGTTGGTTGTTTGGCCTGAGGCATGCCAGCACTGGAGCCTACAGGCTGTTGGGTGGGGCCAGGTCTTGGTGCTGATTACCCAAGTGAGATGTCTGCTTCCGTCAAGAGTTCAGGTAGGATCTTCCCACTTAAGGAGGGAAATGAGCTGCCAACTGGAGCAGTGACAAGCTTTGCTGAGCGTCAGAAGAGTAACCTAATAGAGCCAATCTGCAAGACTGGAAAGTGAATTACAACAGGAGAAAATCAGACTTCCATGAAGTAGATGCTTGATGCGTTTTTAGAAGCCTAAGGTTGTCACCCAGAATTTAATGAGAAACCAGCAATTAATGGAAGGGCCAACTTTAATGCAAAATAGCTGAACCTGAATCTTTTACAAAGGGTCTTGGTGCTCTGGCCGGGTGTCAGGCCAGTGCCTCTGAGATGGGAGAGCCTAGTTCAGGACATTGGTCCACCAGAGACCTTCTGGCTCAACGTAATATCAAATGGCAAAAGCTCGTCCAGAGATATCCATCACAACACTAAGACCCAGCTCCACTCAACGACCAGCAAGCTACAGTGCTGGACACCCTATGCCAAACGACTAGCAGGACAAGAACACAAGCCCACCCATTAGCAGAGAGGCTGCCTCAAATCATAAGAAGGTCACAGAAACCCCAAAACACACCACTGGATGTGGTCCTACCCACCAGAAAGATAAGATCCAGTCTCATCCACTAGAACCCAGGCACCAGTCTCCTCCACAACCCATGGAACCAACCATAGCCATTGGGGGCAGACACCAAAAACAAGAGGAACTACAAACCTGCAGGCTGTGAAAAGGAGACCCCCAAACACAGTAAGTTAAGCAAAATGAGAAGACAGAGAAACACACAGCAGATGAAGGAGCAAGGTAAAAACCCACCAGACCAAACAAATGAAGAGCAAATAGGCAGTGTACCTGAAGGAATTCAGAGTAATGATGGTAAAGATGATCCAAAATCTTGGAACTAGAATGGAGAAAATACAAGAAACATTTAACAAGGACCTAGAAGAACTAAAGAGCAAACAATGATGAACAACACAATAAATGAAATTAAAAATTCTCTAGAAGGAATCAATAGCAGAATAACTGAGGCAGAAGAACGGATAAGTGACCTGGAAGATAAAATAGTGGAAATAACTACTGCAGAGCAGAATGAAGAAAAAAGAATGAAAAGAATTGAGGACAGTCTCAGAGACCTCTGGGACAACAATAAACACACCAACATTGGAATTATAAGGGTCCCAGAAGAAGAAGAAGAAGAAAAAAAGGGACTCAAAATATTTGAAGAGATTATAGATGAAAACTTCCCTAATATTGGAAAGGAAATAGTCAATCAAGTCCAGAAAGCACAGAGCCCCATACAGGATAAATCCAAGGAGAAATACGCCAAGACACATGTTAATCAAACTATCAGAAATTAAAAACAAAGAAAAAATATTAAAAGCAGCAAGGGAAAAACAACAAATAACATACAAGGGAATCCCCATAAGGTTAACAGCTGATCTTTCGGCAGAAACTCTGCAAGCCAGAGGGAGTGGCAGGGCATATTTAAAGTGAAGAAAGGGAAAAACCAACAACCAAGATTACTCTACCCAGCAAGGATCTCATTCAGATTCAAAGGAGAAATTAAAACCTCTAGAGACAAGCAAAAGCTAAGAGAATTCAGCACCACCAAATCAGCTTTACAACAAATGCTAAAGGAACTCCTCTAGGCAGGAAACACAGGAGGAGGAAAAGACCTACAATAAAAACCCAAAACAATTAACAAAATGGTAATAGAAACATACATATCAATAACTACCTTAAATGTAAATGGATTAAATGCTCCAGCCAAAAGACATAAACTGGCTGAATAGATACAAAAACAAGAGCCATATAAATTGCTGTCTACAAGGGACCCACTTCAGACCTAGGGACACATACAGACTGAAAGTGAGGGGATGGAAAAAGATATTCCATGCAAATGGAAATCAAAAGAATGCAGGAGTAGCAGTTCTCATATCAGACAAAAGAGACTTTAAAATAAAGACTATTACAAGAGACAAAGAAGGACACTACATAATGATCAAGGGGTCAATCCAAGAAGAAGATATAACAATTGCAAATATTTATGCACCCAACATAGAGCACCTCAATACATAAGACAAATGCTAAGAGACATAAAAGGGGAAATCGACAGTAACACAATCATAGTAGGGGACTTTACCACCCCACTTTCACCAATGGACAGATCATCCAAAATGAAAATAAATACAGAAACACAAGCTTTGATGATACATGAAACAAGATGGACTTAACTGATATTTATAGGACATTCCATCCAAAACCAACAGAATACACTTTCTTCTCAAGTGCTCATGGAACGTTCTCCAGGATGGATCATATCTTGGGTCAAATATCAAGCCTTGGTAAATTTAAGAAAATTGAAATCGTATCAAGTATCTTTTCCGACCACAATACTATGAGACTAGATATCAATTACAGGAAAAAATCTGTAAAAAATACAAACACATGGAGGCTAAAGAGTACACTACTAAATAACCAAGGGATCACTGAAGAAAACAAAGAGGAAATAAAAAAATACCTAGAAACAAATGACAGTGAAAACACGATGACCCAAAATCTATGGGATGCAGCAAAAGCAGTTCTAAGAGGGAAGTTTATAGCAATACACTGTTACCTCAAGAAACAAGAAACAAGAAACATCTCAAATAAACAACGTAACCTTACATGTAAAGCAATTAGAGAAGAACAAAAAACCCCCAAAGTTAACAGAAGGAAAGAAATTGTAAAGATCAGATCAGAAATAAATGGAAAAGAAATGAAGGAAACAATAGCAAAGATCAATAAAACTAAAAGCTGGTTCTTTGAGAAGATAAACAAAATTGATAAACCATTAGCCAGGCTCATCAAGAAAAAACGGGAGAAGACTCAATAGAATTAGATATGAAAAAGGAGAAGTAACAAGTGACACTGCAGAAATACAAAAGATCTTGAGAGATTACTACAAGCAACTATATGCCAATAAAATGGACAACCTGGAAGAAATGGACAAATTCTTAGAAAAGCACAACCTTCCGAGACTGAACCAGGAAGAAAGAGAAGATATAAACAGACCAGTCACAAGCACTGAAATTGAGACTGTGATTAAAAATCTTCCAAAAAGCAAAAGTCCAGGACCAGATGGCTTCACAGGTGAATTCTATCAAACATCTAGAGAAGAGCTAACACCTGTCCTCAAACTCTTCCAAAATATAGCAGAGGGAGGAACACTCTCAAACTCATTCTGTGAGGCCACGTTCATCCTGATAGCAAAACCAGACAAAGATGTCACAAAGAAAGAAAACTACAGGCCAGTATCACTGATGAACATAGATGCAAAAAAATCCTCAGCAAAATACTAGCAAACAGAATCCAACAGCACATTAAAAGGATCATACACCATGATCAAGTGGGGTTTATCCCAGGAATGGAAGGATTCTCAGTATATGCAAATCAATTTCTCTCAAAGTAATAGATTTCCATTAGAATAGTTTCAAGAATTACCGATGGACCTTGAGCCTGTCATACAGAGTGAAGTAAGTCAGAAAGAGAATAACAAATACCATATGCTAACACATATATATGAATCTAAAAAAAATGGTTGTGATGAACCTAGGGGCAGGATAGGAATAAAGACACAGACGTAGAGAATGGACTTGAGGACACGGGGAGGGGGAAGGGTAAGCTGGGACGAAGTAAGAGAGTAGCATTGACATATATACACTACCAAATGTAAAATAGATGGCTAGTGGAAAGCAGCTGCATGGCACAGGGCAATCAGCTCTGTGCTTTGTGACCACCTAGAGGGGTGGGATAGGGAGGGTGGGAGGGAGACGCAAGAGGGAAGGGATATGGGAATATATGTATGCATATAGCTGATTCACTTTGTCATACAGCAGAAACTAACACAACACTGTAAAGCAATTATACTCCAATAAAGATGTTAAAAAAAAAAGTTCAAGTAGATGAACACTCTCCAATATTTTCTGCCACTTGCTTTTCTGACCCCAGAGAAAGCCACAGCTTCCCCCCACCTCCCTACAGGACCCTCAAAGACCAGCAGGTAGGTCTGCATCAGGTTCCTATGAAGTCACTGCTTTGCTCTGTGTCCCGGTGTGCATGAGACCTTGGTGTGCCCTCCAAGAGTGGTCTCTGTTTCACCTTGTCCTGTGGAGCTCCTGTGATCAAGCTCTGCTGGCCTTCAAAGTCAAATGCTCTGGGGGCTCGTCATGCCAGACCCCCAGGCTGGGGAGCCTCACATGGGGCTCAGAAATCTCACTCCTGTGGGAGAAATTCTGAAATATAATTATTCTCCACTTGGTGTGTCGCTGTCCCAGGGAGTATGGGATTTGATTATGTCGTGAATGTGCCCCTTCTACTGTCTCATTTTGGTTTCTTCTTTGTCTTTGGATGTAGAGTATCTTTTTTGGTAGGTTGAAGTCTTTTTTGTTTTTTCAGTGGTCGTTCAGCAGTTGTGACTTTGGTGTTCTCATCAGAGGAGGTGGGCTCACTGTCCTTCTACTCTGCCATCTTGTCCCAGATCCTTTTAAAGGCATTTTTGTCTTAAGGTATTTTTAACTTGCAATGGATTTATTGGGATATAATCCCATAGTAAGTTGAGGAAGATCTGTATTTTTCTTTGGTTACCATGGAGTCACATGGCCTCACCTATCTAGGTGAACTGGGAAATGTAGCCACTTCCTAGTTACAAATCAACATTGGAAGGAGAGGTTCCCAACCATGTCCTTAAACCTGCTTTTTCTTAGTTATATGACATTACAAGCTTCGTCCTCCCCTTAGGGTCTTTTCTCTTCCTTTTGCATGAAATGTGTTCCCGACATGGTTAGCTCATTTTCATCTTGGTTTAAATGACACTTCTTGACAAACTGCTAGGGGTTGAAGGTAGGGGCTCAAGCAAACCAAGAGAATCAGTGTGCTCTGTATGAGGCAAGGAGAGGAATCTGGAATTTTACTGCTGGGATGAGGAGAGGAGTACAGCAGGTTAAAAGAGAGATGAAGACCAGTAAGTGAGTGAGGCATGAAGAACACTTGGACGTTTTTGGGGGAATGATGCAGATGCTGAGAAATTCTCAGTTGCAGGACTAACATGAATGGGAAGTTGTTTACTCTGGATTGCAGTGTGATCCATAAACTCCCATGACCTATTTTTAGTAGGATCTACCATCTTCACTTACACTTTATGTGAGTGGATTGTTTGTGTGTGTGCACATGCACAGGGTCATTCAAAACTAGGAATATGTTACCTTGTGCCCTTTCAGTGACCCACTGCAGGATAGAGACAGCAGGTACAGGAGTGGGAGTTCAAAGTCAGAGGTCATCTTGCAAATTTAAATCTGAAGAATTCACCAAGATCTTTGTAAAAATTTCAGAATTCCTGTGGGGTGTGAAATAGTTTGTTTTCCACACTGAGTTTTATGGGTCTCAGGGATGCCAGCCGACATGTTTCTCACCAGCGTTCTGATTTTCTACTGTTGTAGTCTTCACCACCATTGTGCTGATGCTCAACTGGGAGGATGCCTGCCAGCCCCACCTCAATATAGGTAGGATCCTGTAACTAGTTCTGGCCAGTGGAACATGCATGCAAGTGATATATTCCACATCGAGTTTGATATGTGAAAAATCTCCCTACATTCTTCCACTTTTCTCTTTTCCATTTGCCATCTAGGTATTCATGTCCAGGGTGACCTCAGAAGCTGTATATTGAAGATGGCACAGTCTCTGTGAGCCCCAGATCCTGGAAGTCTCCGTGTTCCAGAGAATTTCAGGTGTAGGTGAGAAAAATCTCTCCACGAAGAGTAAGAAAAGCAAATACTAAATCATCACCTATATATGCCGTATGTCCTATATACACCTTATGTACTTACAGGAGATAAAGGACACAGTCATATAAAAAACATAGACAAGTCAAGCTTTTGGCCAGTAGTGCCCTAAGAGCCTTTGGAAAAGATAGGCCCACTTACTTACTATCTTATCCCCAAATGGATCAGCTCATTATAAGTGAACTATTTCCAATGGTCTGTTAAAAATGACTCAGTTGGTGGGAACTCCTCTCTACATGGGTTTACCATCCCAGCTCTGGGAGGTTGTTAGAGTCTCCCCAGCATCTTTTACAGAGAGCAATGAGATGAGGAAGTGAAGTGCGTTTTGTGCTGCCAGAGTAAACTTCTTGGAAAGTTCTGGAATGGGGAAAGGATGGTGGCAATTGTTAGCCATTGTCTTTCCCCTTATGCAGAGGTGTTGGGAGTCTTTGCAGAGGGCAGTGAAGTCAGCAAGGTTTTCTCAGTCCTGATTCATCTAGGGCCAGGATAGAGAAATGCCATACCATTCCAGGATGGAGTAAGAGTATATTTTCAGTACAGAAGCAGTGGCTTCTGGTGGGTTGATGGTCCCATATAAACCTTAAGATGAACCACACAGGAGTAACTTCCTGAGAGTCCTAGGACCCAACAGACTTTGTCTTTTCCATAGAAAATCTTCATGCCTCTGGAAAAGAGATCCTATTTAATTTCTTCTCTTGAAATGTACACCTTGTGGAGAGATCTATGCCATATCCTCTCCTTGTTAAATAAAGCACCTTGGAGGAAGCTTGACAGAATCCTGGTTCGAGAATATCTTTTTGGAAGCCGGAATTGTGATTTAAAGTCCAAGGAAAGGAATAGTTCTTCACCAACTTCAGTTCCAGGAAAGCATTTATCTTCATCACTCTCATCTAGACTCTCAGTTTGTGCTTAGGAAAGACAGATGTGTCCTACAGGTCTTTCCCCCCTTATGTGAAAAAGGGAGCAGTGCATCATATCTGGCTTATGAACAAACAGAATATCAGCTTCCATTTCACAAATACATCCATTCACTTGCAGGAGGTTTTTCCTCTGGCTGAGGGAGCAGAATGCCCATTACATTGTATTCTGCATGTCCCCAGGCTTTAATATATCTCGGAGCAGCTCTCCTCAGTATTCCACATTATAAAATCAATCTCTATTTAAGTAAGAGAAGGATATTTATTTCTTAATTTTTTAATAATGTATTTTGTGATTTGTTATAGCATCAGTGCTGTATTATTTATTTATTGTGCCTATAGGGTGCGTTGCCACTTGGTAATAGAGGAGATATGGAAACTTGAGAGCTAAGCAGAAATGAGTTCAATAATATTGCTACACTCTAGGACTTTATCCAAAATTAACAAAAGAACAAAATTGCAAGGCAGTGATAACCCATTTGACAGCATTTGGGGAGTGTTTGTGAAAGCAACAGTGATGGAGATTTTAAAGGAATGGCAGACAAGGGGAAATGACATATGGGTGGATTTTTTAAAAAAATTCAGAACCATTTCATAAACTTCATAAAACTGGATTTACTATGTTCTTGGTGTGGTGTGTGTATATATATGTCTGTATGTATGTTTTTGTTTAATGTTTTACTAAGGAACAAGCTGTCTGAGGACCTGATTGAACTTAAATGTTTCCCCCCATCCTCTTGCAAATCATATAGGCAAGAATGGTGATGAATGTAGCTTGGGACAAAGATGCCTTCTCTTTGATTCCAGGGCCTGCTAACAATGTGTTGAAAAGAAGGGAGATCTTCAAATGGAAAAAAAGGAATATGGTTTTGTTTATTCTTATCATTTGTTCAACAGCATAAAATGTGCCTCTTACTTGATTTTTGTCTCCCAAACTTAAAGTAATAGGAGGTAATTCTCTATTCTCTTGAAAATTTCCTTGAAAATTCTCTAATGTACATAGAAATGATGTCATAAAAATTGGGAACATTTAGATAAAAATCAGGGTTAAATTGACATGTTTAACTCAAAAGATTTCTACACCTGTAAGACATTACTCAAATTCTGTTACTAATGATATGATACTAATTAGGGCCAATACCCTCCAACAATTTAGATTTCTTTAATTCTTATTAATTCTGATGTGTGTTTCAGGAAAATTATATCATGCTGAGGACACCATTCGACATTAAGCAATAAATAAAGGCAACGAAGGACACTTGCCCTTGGTGGAAAGATGCCGTCTTTAGTCAGCCAGGCAGTCAGCCAGTCTGTCAACAACATTTATTGAGTGCCTAATGAGAGAGGGTGCCATGAGACAGAGAGGAGACAGGGGTTCTGGCCTTGAGGGGCAGCCAGGACAATGATGGAATCAGAGAAGAGGCAGAGACATACCCACAGAAAGCAGGAGAAGCAGCGTCTCAGCAAGGGCTTATCCAGAGGATGGGCACCTTGCCTTTGCTGAGCCCCTATGGCACAGCAGCCACGCCACTCTCTGGGCCTTTTGATCAGTGAGCTCATTGGATACTCAAACAATCCTATGAGGGAAGTGGTTTTAATTTCTACAAGTCTCAGTTTCCTCACCTGTAAGATAAACTCAAGTGAGCAGTCAAGGTGTGGCAAAGCCAGAGTGGGTGCAGTTTGTCCCACTGTGCAGGAGGTCAGGGGGCACTGAAATCTGGCAGGGGAGGCAGTTGAGCAGAGAGCTTTAGCTACAGCTGTTTGAGGTTCCTCATACTTTCAGGCCCATTTTTTAAAAAGTCAGGTTTCTAATGAAGGGCAGAACTATGAAATTCCTGTCTTAGGATTTGGTTGTGGAGATGATAAAAGAATCACAATATGCACATTTGGCTCTAGCACATGTTCAGTCCTGTCATATTTGTGATTTATGCTTGTGGAAGCAAATTTATGGCTGGATGCCTGTGTAATCTAGTAACTTCTCAGTAGCACTGTAGGCCAGAGCCTGCTGACTCCCCCTTCTGTTTTCCTTCAAGGTGCAGCTTAGGGGTGCTTCTAAGGGGCTGCAAATCTTCATCCACTTCCTGTACGTCCTGGAGATGGAAACAACAAAGAGAGGGTGGAGCAAACTTAGTCTGCATTGTCTTGTTGCACAGAAGGTTCTTCCCATATACTCTCCCTAACTCCATCCTTGGGCCCCTTGGAGGTCATAGCACAGAGGGATATTGGCCTTTGGGAATAGACAAGAGCCAGAAAGACTTTGGTTGTAGCCATGAGAAGCTATAGAGACTGGTTGAAATAATATAAATCCTTCATCAATAAGCTGGTCGTTCAATCTTGACAAAAGCACAAATGAAAAGTTTGATTTTTATTTCTTTTTCATTCTTTGGAAGAGTCAGAGTTGGGGCAGAACGACTGTGTTCTAATCAGACAGACTCAGCCTTAGGAAGCCAAGTCATGGTTCACGTGTATGGGAAGGGAGGCCCTCAAAAGACGGGCCCGACGCAGCCACATTTACCTGCTGGAAGACTTGAATATAATTTGTTTCTAAATACAGTACTTCCAAATAAATTCCTTCCAAATCAAATAGGCTTACATCTCAGTATGATTAGGACATTCATTCACTTAACAAACACATGTGGATCATCCACCATGGGTCAAACAGAACACTAGGTCGTGGGAGTTTAAAAGGATTGTCCTGCCCCTGTTCTTAGGGAGCTCCATCGATGGGGAGGAGCAGGTGTAGGGAAGAGCATAGAACACAGCATTATACCCAGGTATCATAGATGGGTGGACGAGCTACCATGGCTGTTCCGGGGAGGCCATGTTTCGTGGCAAACATGTACACTATTACTCTAGAACGTTGTGAAACAAGGTGAGTGATTTATTTCATGGCTTGGAGGCCTGTGGAAAGTCTCATTCCAGTTTACAAGCGTTCAGTCTCATGCATTAGAAGATAGGACAGTTGCTGTGCAGTTGCTGCAGCTACTGTATATGGAAGTGGGATTGGGAGGTGAAGTTGCTCAAAGACTGACTGTCCATTTCCCCCCTTTCCCACTGCAGGCCTTCCAACTGTGAGTGGAGAAACATTTCCGATTTCACAGGGCACATGGAAGCAGAGGGTAAGCCTGACAATCTCTGAATATGGAAAGTTGCCATGGCCACAGCAGGATGGGAAGGTAGGCCATCTATCAGAATCATGAGGGGGGAATGGGAAGGGAGTGGATGGGTATATTATACAAAGCACACCCAAGCTTTTGAGGGTGTAGTGAATTTTGATCCACTGAATCATGATTTTTATGGATTAGGAAATTTGGATCATTATAACAGCCCTATGAATAAAATAAAGGTAAACTATTATGAAGTAAAAAATAGAACCTGAATCAAATCAAACCAGAATTTTTTTTTAAACAGAGCATCACTAGAGGCAATGATAAGCAAAACAAAAAAACAGCAGAGATCTTAAGTTTGTTTTTGTTTTTATCCTTTTTATAATGGAAAATTTTAAACATAATCAGAAATAGAGGAGCTAGTATAGTAAATACTCATGTACTCATCACCCGGCTTCAGTAATTTCATGAGCTCATGGCGAAGCTTGTTTCATTTATAATACCCCATCCCCCCACTCCACACACCCCCACCAGCCCAGGGATTAGGATGGTAATGGTGAATGTGAGTTCAGGATGAGGCATATCAAGTAAAAAGTTGGAGATTCCAGAAAGTAGGGTACAAGTGGTGCAGGTATTTTCTGCCCTAATAAAGGACTGTATATGAAAAGAAGATGGGAGGGAAGGAGAGAGGATGGAAAGAGGAAGGTGGGACTGAGGAGCAGAGCACGAGCGATGATGCTTGCAAGTGGCCAACCCAGCTGTTGGAAGATTGGGAGAACTTACTGCACTCCCCAGCTCTTCCTCCAGCTTTTCTTCACTCCATCTTCTGGGTGGATGGGCTGAACCACTGCCAATTCCCCAGTAATCCTCGGCCTCTCTTGATTCCAGGTTTCTTCACATGTTTCCACTCAGCCTTGAATGCTACTCTCCCCCTTTTATACTCCCTCCTTATTCTATCATGGGGACCCCTGTGCACCAGGTCTGGGTGGAGTGCCCTTCCAGTGTCCTCCCCAGCTTCCTGTACTCACGCCTGTTGGAGCACTTCCCATGTGTGTAACTCCCTGTTCAGTCACTTGTCTTCCCCAACAGACTGTGGACTCCATAGGAACAGGACTGTGTAGGTTTTGTTGTTGTATCCCTAAGTATACCAAGTGCTCAGCATGCAGTAGATGCTAAATGTAATTTTTACTGAATGCATGAAAAACTAGCTGAAAATGAAATATGTAGGATATGCAACAATGCATATCCAAGAATAGGGGAATGACTCAGGGCTTCCTTTGTGGGAATTAAACAAAAGGTGACTTTTTTGAGAACAAATGCCACCTCCAGATTAGGGCACACTCTGTGTGAGCTGGATTTCAGTCCTCACTGGCCGCTCCATTAGGTGTCCTCATGCAGTGAACAACCTGCCCAACCATGTCCCACAGATCTGGAGGATTCGTTATACCAGGGGTTCTCAGCTCTGGCCACATGTTAAAAAATCTGGTGACTCTTTGAAAATGTCCTTGCCCAAGCCCCAATCTCAGAGATCAGATTTAACTGATCCTGGGGCATTTGTTTATTTTTAATGCCCCCCAAATATTGCAGCCAGGGCCAAAAACTGGAGCTTTAGACTTAACCATTATGAGCAACTCAAACTAGGCTCTATTGCAGGTGTGTGTTTTCATTGTATACACATATATCGACATGCCAATGGGTCCATATTCCAGCTGAAATGCTAAAACCGACACCAACCACTGGCACTGCTGGATTAACTGACAGGAGCCATTGCCTTTACCACCCACCTCCAGATGTCCAGGTATGCCCCCCAACCTGTCCTTCATCAAGGAGAAAGCCAAGAGGCAGCTTAAGCTCTACCCTGAAATGCAACTCAAGATTGTGGGAGCAAGAGTTCCAAAGTAGCTCCTGTCACACCTGGCTGTGCGACCTTGAGAAAGTTCCTTTAGAATTCCCTGCTTGAGTTACCTTGCCTATAAAATTAAACTAATGGTATGGACCTACTTGCCAGAAATGTCACAAGATTTAATGAGCAAATAATTGTAAAGTGTTCTATAAATATAAATTGTGCAATTGCTAAATAACTTCATTGTGTAAAATTCCATAGAAATCTATCCTGTTCCTTTAGTTTTTTTAAAAAACACTATTTATTTGATTTATGCATGCAAGACGGCATTTGCCTAAAAACCCTTTCTCACACGGGTATTCTCTTTGATTTATTCTCTTTCATTCTGCCAGCACACAGCCTGACATATGTATAAAGGATTTGCAAGAAAAATCACTTAATGCATAGCATTTCCTTTGTTGTGACTGTCTTATCATGAACTGTTATAGTTGTCACTTATTCTCAGAATTGTTTGTCTAGTTTTCGCTCAGGCTTATGAATACTCACCTTGGACATGGTTTATAGACAGTGCAGGGAAAACAAATACATATGCTGGAATAGTCAACTTAGATTTATTCTTACTTAAGGAAAAAAAGGCTTAAAGTTTTAATGTGTGCTTGATAAGCTATAATTCAGCCTGAAAGATGCAAGTGGTTTATATTTACTCTCCTGGGTAAGCTCGACATTTATGGTTTCAACTCTTCTCCATATCTCTTCAGTAAGTTATGTCTTTCCCAGAAGAACTGAACTCAAAGCACACTTACCAAGAATGCTATTACCAAAGGAGTGGGGACTTTTAACCAATTATATACTGTAGAGGAATGTAACATGAGGGACTCAAGAACTTGAGTGTTTTTGAAGTACCGTGAACAGGCTTGACTACTAGTGTACCTGACATTGCTCAGAATCCCAGCCCTTTGAAAATTTGTGAAGTAGAAAGTTTGTCCTTGGTCATGCTAATCTCTTGACATCAGCCTCCATTCCTAGAACATTACCTTTCCTATTCCAGAAAAAAGACATCGAATTTTACCAGGCAAGGGACTTGGGTGTGCTCTCCAGAGAAGGGCAGAGAGACTGGTATAAAAGCAGGAAGTACCTCTCATCACTCGTTGCCAGAGATGCAGTGTGCTGTGGTTTGGAGGCACAGGACTCAGCTTTTCCTCACACTCTGAGGTAAGTTACTTCATTTTTCTGAGGCTCAGTTTCCTAATCTGTAGGGTGAAGATACAGGTGCCCAAAAGGAATACTGTGGGGACAGATGACATGGCCCACATGAGATGTCTAGTACAGCGTCAAACAAACAAAAGGAATTCTTCAAAGTTCTGCTGAATCTAAATTATAAAATGTCTAGGATCTTAATCCACAGAAAAGAGCTACATTAAAAATGAGAGACAGGATAAGTACAATGTTAAGGAAAACGAAAACAACAGGCTTTGGTTTCAGGAGAGCCATATACCTTTCCCTACCACTAATTGGCTGTGTGACCTTAGGTAAGTCACTTTACTTCTGCCACCCATCGTTCCTTGAGCTGGAGAATGAAGAAAATGGTATCCTTCTCACAGGGTATTAGGATTATTGTTAAATAAAATAACACAAGTGAGTCCTTGGAGAAATGTAAGGTTTGATAGAGTCAATTTTTATTGCCTTGTTTTTAGGAAACTCTTCAATAATCTTTCAATCAATGATGGATTTGAGATTAAAAAATAGTGGTATCTCAGAAATACAAAGGATCATAAGAGACTACTACAAGGCAATATATGCCAATAAAATGGACAACCAAGAAGAAATGGACAAATTCTTAGAAAGATATGACCTTCCAAGAATCAGGAAGAAATAGAAAATATGAACAGACCAATTACAGGTACTGAAATTGAAACGTGATTAAAAAAAACTTCCAACAAAGTCCAGGACCAGATGGCTTCACAAGGCAAAGTCTATCAAACATTTAGAGAACATTAGAGAAGAGTTAACTCCTATCCTTCTGAAACTCTTCCAAAAATTGCAGAGGAAGGAACACTATCAAATTCATTCTATGAGGGCACCATCACCCTGATACCAAAAGGTAACACACAAAAAAGAAAATTACGGGCCAATATCACTGATGAATATAAATGCAAAAATCCTCAACTACATACTAGCAAACTAAATCCAACAATACATTAAAAGGATGGTACACCATGATCAAGTGGAATTTCTCCCAGGGATGAAAGGATTCTTGAATATCCACAAATCAATTAGTGTGATAATGGAGAGGGGGAAGATGGCAGAAGAGTAAGACACGGAGATCACCTTCCTCCCCACAGATACATCAGAAATACATCTACACGTGGAACAACTCCTACAGAACACCTACTGAACGCTGGCAGAAGACCTCAGACCTCCCAAAAGGCAAGAACTCCCCACGTACCTGGGTAGGGCAAAAGAAAAAAGAATAAACAGAGACAAAAGAATAGGGATGGGACCTGCACCAGTGGGAGGGAGCCGTGAAGGAGGAAAGGTTTCCACACACTAGGAAGCCCCTTCACGGACGGAGACTGCGGGTGGCGGAGCGGGGAAGCTTCAGAGCTGCGTAAGAGAGCGCAGCAACGGGTGTGGAGGGCAAAGTGGAGAGATTCCCGCAAAGAGGATCGGTGCTGACCTGCACTCACTAGCCCAAGAGGCTTGTCTGCTCACCCTCTGGGGCGGGTGGGACTGGGAGCTGAGGCTCAGGCTTCGGTCAGAGGACTGGCGGCCTGAACACAGCCTGAAGGGATTAGTGCACCACGCCTAGCTGGGAGGGAGTCCGGGGAAAAGTCTGGACCTGCCGAAGAGGCAAGAGACTTTTTCTTCCCTCTTTGTTTCCTGGTGCTTGAGGAGAGGGGATTAAGAGTGCTGCTTAAAGGAGCTCCAGAGACGGGCGCGAGCCGTGGCTAACAGCGCAGACCCCAGAGATGGGCATGAGATGCTAAGGCTGCTGCTGCCGCCACCAAGAAGCCTATGTGCGAGCACAGGTCACTATCCACACCTCCCTTCCGGGGAGCCTGGGCAGCCCACCACTGCCAGGGTCCCAGGATCCAGGGACAACTTCCCTGGGAGAACGCACGGTGCGCCTCAGGCTGGTGCAACATCACCCCGGCCTCTGCCACTGAAGGCTCGCCCTGCATCGTGCCCCTCCCTCCCCCTGGCCTGAGTGAGCCAGAGACCCTGAATCAGTGGCTCCTTTAACCCCGTCCTGTCTAAGTGAAGAACAGACACCCTCTGGCAACCTACACGCAGAGGCGGAGCCAAATCCAAAGCTGAGCCCCGGGAGCTGTGCGAACAAACAAGAGAAAGGGAAATCTCTCCCAGCACCCTCAGGAGCAGTGGATTAAATCTCCACAATCAACCTGATGTACCCTGCATCTGTGAAATACCTGAATAGACAACAAATCATCCCAAATTGAGGAGGTGGACTTTGAGAGCAAGATTTATTATTTTTCCCCTTTTCCTCTTTTTGTGAGTGTGTATGTGTATGCTTCTGTGTGAGATTTTGTCTGTATAGCTTTGCTTTCACCATTTGTCCTAGGGTTCTATCCGTCCATTTTTTTTTACTTAATTTTTTTTCTTAATAATTTTTTATTTTAATAAATTTATCTTACTTTATTTTCTTTTATCCACTTTCTTTCGTTCTACTTTTTCTCCCTTTTATTCTGACCCATGTGGATGAAAGGCTCTTGGTGCTGCAGCCAAGAGTCAGTGCTGTGCCTCTGAGGTGGGAGAGCCAACTTCAGGACACTGGTCCACAAGAGACCTCCCAGCTCCACGTAATATCAAACGGCGAAAATCTCCCAGAGATCTCCATCTCAACACCAACCCCCAGCTTCACTCAACGACCAGCAAGCTACAGTGCTGTACACCCTATGCCAAACAACTAGTAAGACAGGAACAGAACCCCACTCATTAGCAGAGAGGCTGGCTAAAATCATAAGTCCACAGACACCCCAAAACACACCACCAGACGTGGACCTGCTCACCAGAAAGACAAGATCCAGCCTCATCCAGCAGAACACAGGCACTAGTCCCCTCCACCAGGAAGCCTACACAACCCACTGAACCAACTTCAGCCACTGGGGACGGATACCAAAAACAACAGGAACTACGAACCTGCAGCCTGTGAAAAGGAGACCCCAAACACAGTAAGTTAAGCAAAATGAGAAGACAGAAAAACACATAGCAGATGAAGGAGCAAGATAAAAACCCACCAGACCTAACAAATGAAGAGCAAATAGGCAGTCTACCTGAAAAAGGATTCAGAATAATGGTAGTAAAGATGATCCAAAATCTTGGAAATAGAATAGAGAAAATGCAAGAAACATTTAACAAGGACCTAGGACAACTAAAGAGGAAACAAGCAATGATGAACAACACAATAAATGAAATTTAAAATACTCTAGAAGGGATCAGTAGCAGAATAACTGAGGCAGAAAAATGGATAAATGACCTGGAAGGTAAAATAGTGGAAATAACTACTGCAGAGCAAAATAAAGAAAAAAGAATGTAAAGAACTGAGGACAGTCTCAGAGACCTCAGGGACAACATTAAACGCAACAACATTCGAATTATAGGGGTTCCAGAAGAAGAAGAGAAAAAGAAAGGGACTGAGAAAATATTTGAAGAGAATATAGTTGAAAACTTCCCTAATATGGGAAAGGAAATAGTTAATCAAGTCCAGGAAGCACAGAGAGTCCCATGCAGGATAAATCCAAGGAGAAACACGCCAAGACACATATTAATCAAACTGTCAAAAATTAAATACAAAGAAAACATATTAAAAGCAGCAAGGGATAAACAACAAATAACACACAAGGGAATCCCCATAAGGTTAACAGCTGATCTTTCAGCAGAAACTCTGCAAGCCAGAAGGGACTGGCAGGACATATTTAAAGTGATGAAGGAGAAAAACCTACAAACCTTTACAGACAAGCAAAACCTGAGAGAGTTCAGCACCACCAAACCAGCTTTACAACAAATGCTAAAGGAACTTCTCTAGGCAAGAAACACAAGAGAAGGAAAAAACCTACAATGACAAACCCAAAACAATTAAGAAAATGGGAATAGGAATATACATATCGATAATTACCTTAAATGTAAATGGATTAAATGCTCCCACCAAAAGACACAGACTGACTGAATGGATACAAAAACAAGACCCATATATATGCTGTCTACAAAAGACCCACTTGAGACCTAGAGACACATACAAAGTGAGGGGATGGAAAAAATATTCCATGCAAATGGAAACCAAAAGAAAGCTGGAGTAGCAATTCTCGTATCAGACAAAATAGACTTTAAAATAAAGACTAGTAGAAGAGACAAAGAAGGACACTACATAATGATCAAGGGATTGATCCAAGAAGAAGATATAACAATTGTAAATATGTATGCACCCAACATAGGAGCACCTCAATGCATAAGGCAAATACTAACAGCCATTAAAGGGGAAATCGACAGTAACACAATCATAGTAGGGAACTTTAACACCCCACTTTCACCAATGGACAGATCATCCAAAATGAAAATAAATAAGGAAACACAAGCTTTAAATGATACATTAAACAAGATGGACTTAATTGATACTTATAGGACATTCCATTGAAAAACAACAATACACATTTTTCTCAAGTGCTCATGGAACATTCTCCAGGATAGATCATATCTTGGGTCACAAATCAAGCCTTGGTACATTTAAGAAAAGTGAAATTGTATCAAGTATCTTTTCTGACCACAATGCTGTGAGACTAGATATCAATTACAGGAAAAGATCTGTAAAACATACAGACACATGGAGGCTAAACAATACACTACTTAATAACGAAGTGATCACAGAGGAAATCAAAAAATACCTAGAAACAAATGACAGTGAAAACACGATGACCCAAAATCTATGGGATGAAGCAAAAACAGTTCTAAGAGGGAAGTTTGTAGCAATACAATCCTACCTTAAGAAATAGGAAACATCTCGAATAAACAACCTAACCTTGCACCTAAAGCAATTACAGAAAGAAGAACAAAAAAACCCCAAAGTTAGCAGAAGGAAAGAAATCATAAAGATCAGATCAGAAATAAATGAAAAATAATGAAGGAAACGATGGCAAAGATCAATAAAACTAAAAGCTGGTTCTTTGAGAAGATAAAGAAAATTGATAAACCATTAGCCAGACTCATCAAGAAGAAAAGGGAGAAGACTCAAATCAATAGAATTAGAAATGAAAAAGGAGAAGTAACAACCGACACTGCAGAAATACAAAAGAACATGAGAGATTACTACAAGCAACTCTATGACAATAAAATGGAGAACCAGGAAGAAATGGACAAATTCTTAGAAATGCACAACCTGCCAAGACTGAACCAGGAAGGAATAGAAAATATGAACAGACCAATCACAAGCACTGAAATTGAAACTGTGATTAAAAATCTTCCAACAAACAAAAGCCCAGGACCAGATGGCTTCACAGGCGAATTCTATCAAACATTTAGAGAAGAGCTAACACCTATCCTTCTCAAGCTCTTCCAAAATAGAGCAGAGGGAGGAGCACTCCCAAACTCATTCTACAAGGCCACCATCACCTTGATACCAAAACCAGGCAAGGATGTCCCAAAGAAAGACAACTACAGGCCAATATCACTGATGAACATAGATGCAAAAATCCTCAACAAAATACTAGCAAACAGAATCCAACAGCACATTAAAAGGATCATTCACCATGATCAAGTGGGGTTTATTCCAGGAATGCAAGGATTCTTCAATATATGCAAATCAATCAATGTGATACACCATATTAACAAATTGAAGGAGAAAAACCATATGGTCATCTCCATAGATGCAGAAAAAGCTTTTGACAAAATTCAACACTAATTTATGAGAAAAATCTCTGCAGAAAATGGGCATAGAGGAAACCTACCTCAACATAATAAAGGCCATATATGACAAACCCACAGATAACATCATTCTCAATGTGAAAAGCTGAAAGCATTTCCTCTATGATCTGGAACAAGTCAAGGATGCCCACTCTCGCCACTTTAATTCAACAGAGTCTTGGAAGCCCTAGCCATGGAAGTCACAGGCGAAAAAAGAAATAAAAGGGATCCATATTGGAAAAGAAGAAGTAAAACCATCACTCTTTGCAGTTGACATGATACTATACATAGAAAATCCTAAAGATGCTACCAGAAAACTAGTAGAGCTCATCAACAAATTCCGTAAAGTTGCAGGATACAAAATTTATACACAGAAATCTGTTGCAGTCATATGCATTAACAGTAAAAGATCAGAAAGAGAAATTACAGAAACAATCCAATTTACCATTTCATCAAAAAGAATAAAATATCTAGGAATAAACCTACCTGAGGAGGCCAAAGACCTGTACTCTGAAAACTATAGGAAGCTGATGAAAGAAACTGAAGATGACACAAACAGATGGAAAGATATACCATGTTCTTGGATTGGAAGAGTCAATATTGTCAAAGTGACTATACTACCCAAAGTAATCTACAGATTCAGTGCAATCCCTCTCAAGTTACCAATAGCATTTTTCACAGAATTAAAACAAAAAATTTTACAATTTGTATGGAAACACAAAAGACCCCAAATAACCAAAGCAATTTTTAGCAAGAAAAACAGAGCTAGAGGAATCAGGCTTCCTGACTTCAGACTATACTACAGTAATCAAGACACTATGGTACTGGCACAAAAACAGAAATATAGATCAATGGTACAGGACAGAAATCCCAGAAGTAAATCCATGCACCTATGGTCAATTAATCTATGACAAAGGAGGCAAGAATATACAATGAAGAAAAGATGAGCTCTTCAATAAGTGGTGCTGGGAAAACTGGACAGCTACATGTAAAAGAATTAAATTAGAACATTTTGTAACACTAGAAACAAAAATAAACTCAAAGTGGATTAAAGACGTAAATGTAAGAAAAGATACTATAAAACTCTTAGAGGAAAACATAGGCAGAACATTCTTTGACATAAATTGCAGCAAGATATTTTTTGATCCACGTCCTCGAGTAATGAAAATAAAAACAAAACTAAACAAATTGGACCAAATGGGACCTAATTAAACTTAAAAGCTTTTGCAAAGCAAAGGAAACCATAACCAAAATGAAAAAGACAAACTACAGAATGGGAGAAAATATTTGCAGATGAAGAGACATACAAGCGATTAAATCTCCAAAATATACAAACAGCTCATGCAGCTCTATATCAAAAAAAAAAATCAAAAAATGTGTGGAGATCTAAATAGACATTTCTCCAAAGAAGACATATAGATGGCAAAACACATGAAAAGATGCTCACATCACTAATTATTAGAGAAATGCAAATCAAAACTACAATGAGGTATTACCTCACACCAGTGAGAATAGCCATCATCAAAAAATCTACAAACAATAAATGCTGGAGAGGATGTGGAGAAAAGGGAACCCTCCTACATTGTTGGTGGGAATGTAAATTGGTACAGCCACTATGGAGAACAGTATGGATGTTCCTTAAAAAACTAAAAATAGAACTACTCTTGGGCATATATCCAGAGAAAACCATAATTAGAAAAGAAACATGCACCCCAGTGTTCATTGCAGCACTATTTACCATAGCGAAGACATGGGAGCAACCTAAATGTCCATGGACAGCAACCTAAATGAATGGGTAAAGAAGATGTGGTACGTATCACAATGGAATGTTACTCAGCCATAGAACAGAATGAAATAATGCCATTTGCAGCAACATGGATGGACCTAGAGATTGTCATGCTAAGTGAAGTCAGATACAGAAAGACAAATATCATATGATACCACTTATATGTGGAATCTTAAAAAAATGATACGAATGAACTTATTTACAAAAGAGATGCAAACTCAGACTTCAAAAACAAAGTTATGGTTAGCAAAGGGGAAATGTGGCAGGGGAAGATAAATTAGGGATTATGTTTGGGATTAACATATACAAACTACTGTATATAAAATAGATAATCAAAAATTCCTACTGTATAGCACAAGGAACTCTACTCAATATTCTGTAATAACCTATATGGGAAAAGAATCTGAAAAAGAATGTATGTATGTATATGTATAAGTGAATCACTTAGCTGTACACTTGAAACTAACACAACATTGTAAATCAACTGCACTCCAATATAAAGTAAAAATTTAAAAAGTAGTGGTATCTTTACAGACCTTGGAAACCCTTCACTGGCTATAAACTGAAAGACTCTTACTAGTTACTTTTCTTCAGTCAAAAGATGTGTGGATCCAGTACTTTCTACAAGGCTGGTGTTTCTCTCAGCTAAGACATTACACAGGAGCGCTGATTAAGGCCCTCCAAGCCACTTGGAAGACTTTCCTCTCATAGTATGTTAATAGCTTAAGTTTCCTTCATGATTACTAATTTCATATGACTTCACGGGATGATTACATATTTATGTATTATTTATTATGCAAATCTAGCATTATACATTATTTAAAGCCATATTAACAGTATGTATTATTTATGATGGAACTGTATTAATACATGTTATTTCAAGTAACTTTAGTTAGAGGTTTTTTTCCCTGTGGATCACAGTCAGTGGAAGTTAGTATTCCATTCAAGAATCAATGCAGTTCTCCTGGGGACATTGCCATCAAGTTCCCTATCAGCACAACTTCTGCATAGCCATTGTCTATGAAATGACTCTAAGCGCAAAGTCTACAGGGCTCTTTGACTGACTACAGGCATGGCTAAAATAGTGCCACTCCTTTGACAAATTGTGAAGTAAGTGGTTTGCCATTGAGAGTCCACTCCCTCTAATAAAGATCTTCATTCCCAGAACATCTTTTCTATTCTGGAGGAAAATAATCAGATAAATCTGAGAAACTGGCCCATTGTTAAAGTAGGACTTAAGATATATTTGGCTGAAAGTCACAGAAAGCCTGGAAAACAGTGGCTTAAATATTAGGACTGTGTATTGTCTCACTTAACAGGAAGTCTAAAGGTAGGTGAGCCCAAGCATGGTTATGTGATTCAAGGTAGGGATCGCCTGTCTGCAGTTCTCCTGTTCTTCCTTACCGTGTTTGATAATTTTACCCTAGATTTTTGCCACATAAATGCAAACTAGTTGATACATATTCGAGCATGAAACCCTCTCTCAAAATATTCTAAGAAGAGCATGAAGGGGTAATAGAAAAAGGGCTTTGCTCTATCTCTAGCTCCATTTTTGGTCTGAGAGAAAATCTTTTCCAGAAATTCCCCAGTGGACTGAGTTGTCCCAAAACAAAATCAAGGCTCTGTTAGCAAGGAAAAAGGGATGCAGGTATTAAGTGTATGACCGTACATACCTAACATAAGGTACCAGAAATTTAATGGATCACTCTTTGCGATAAAATTTACATTTAAAAGAGAATTGGGGGGAATTCCCTGGTGGCACAGCGGTTAAGAATCTGCCTGCCAAAGAAGGACACATGGGTTCGAGCTCTGGTCCAGGAAGAGCACACAAGCCGCGAAGCAACTAAGCCCATGCACCACAACTACTGAGCCTGTGCTCTAGATCCTGAGAGCCACAAATACTGAAGCCCAAGTGCCACACCACTGAGTCCATGTGCCACAACTACTGAAGCCCACGTGCCTAGAGCCTGTGCTCCACAAGAGATGCCACCGCAATGAGAAGCCTGCGCACTGCAGCAAAGAGTAGCCCTCGCTCAACACAATTAGAGAAAGCCTGTGCACAGCAACAAAGACCCAACACAGCCATAAATAAATAAATTTATTTAAAAAAAAGAGAGAATTGGGATTTTTAGAAAGACCTAGAAGGAATTTCAATTTGCTGCCAAGACAGAGTAACAGGGATGAAATTTACCTTCCCATCTGAAAACAAACAGATAAACAAACAAAAAACAACCTGAGAAAAACCAGAGTAAATAAATGAAACAATGATTGTCAAGACGTTGCACATCAAAGAATGAAGGATGGGGGTTGCTGAGAGACAAGAAACAAATTATATGAGACCCAGAAAAATGCTAGAGAAAAACTGACCATGTTAAGTAGGGACATGAAAGGTATAAAGAAGATATAGACTCCCTCTTGCGAGAGCACCAGAATCACAACTAACTGCTCAACAGTCATCAACAGGAAGACACTGGAAATCACCAAAAAAGATATCCCACATCCAAAGACAAAGGAGAAGCCGCAGTGAGATGGTAGGTGGGGCACAATCACAATAAAATCAAATCCTATAACTGCTGGGTGGGTCACTCACAAACTGGAGAACACATATACCACATAAGTCCACCCACTGGAGTGAAGGTTCTGAGCCCCACGTCAGGCATCCCAACCTGGGGGTCCAGCAATGGGAGGAGGAGTTCCCAGAGAATCAGACTTTGAAGGCTACTGGGATTTGACTGCAGGACTTTGACAGGACTGGGAGAAACAGAGACTCCACTCTTGGAGGGCACACGCAAAGTAGTGTGCGCATCAGGACCCGGGGGAAGGAGCAGTGACCCCCCAGGAGAATGAACCAGACCTACCTGCTAGTGTTGGAGGGTCTCCTGCAGAGGCAGGGGGTGGCTGTGGCTCATTGATGGGACAAGGACACCGGCAGCAGAAGTTCTGGGAAGTACTCCTTGGTGTGAGCCTTTGCAGAGTCGGCCATTAGCCCCACCAAAGAGCCTGTAGGCTCAGTGCTGGGCTGCCTCAGGCCAAACAACCAACAGGGAGGAAAATCAGCCCCACCCAGCAGCAGACAAGCAGATTAAAGTTTACTGACCTCTGCCCACCAGAGCAACACCCAGCTCTACCCACCACCAGTCCCTCCCATCAGGAAGCTTGCACAAGCCTCTAGGATAGCCTCATCCACCAGATGGCAGACAGCAGAATCAAGGAGAACTACAATCCTGCAGCCTGGGGAACAAAAACCACATTCACAGAAAGATAGACAAAAGGCAAAGCCAGAGGACTATGTACCAGATGAAGGAACAAGATAAAACCCCAGAAAAACAACTAAAAGTGGAGATAGGCAACCTTCCAGAAAAAGAATTCATAATAATGATAGTTAAGATGATCCAGGACCTCAGAAAAAGAATGGAGGCAAAGATTGAGAAGATGCAAGAAATGTTTAACAAACACCTAGAAGGATTAAAGAGCAAACACGAAAAATTAAAGAACAGAGATGAACAATACAATAACTGAATTGAAAAATACACTAGAAGGAATCAATAGCAATAACTGAGGCAGAAGAATGGATAAGTGACCTGGAAGACAGAATGGTGGAATTCACTGCTGTGGAATAGAAAAGATAAAAGAATGAAAAGAAATGCAGACAGCCTAAAAGACCTCTCGGACAATGTTAGATGCACCAACATTCACATTATAGGGGTCCCAGAAGGAGAACAGGGAGAAAGGACCTGAGAAAATATTTGAAGAGATTATAGTCGGAAACTGCCCTAACATGGGAAAGGAAATAACAACCCAAGTCCAGGAAGCACAGAGAGTTCCAGGCAGGAGAAACCCAAGGAGAAACACACAGAGACACACAGTAATCAAATTGACAAAAATTAAAGACAAAAATTATTAAAAGCAACAAGGGAAAAATGACAACATACAAGGGAACTCCCATAAGGTTAACAGCTGATTTCTCAGCAGAAACTCTACAAGCCAGAAGGGAGTGGCACAATATATTTGAAGTGATGAAAGGGAAGAACCTACATCCAAGATTACTCTACCTGGCAAGGATCTCATTCATATTTGACAGAGAAATCAAAAGCTTTACAGACAAGCAAAAGCTAAGAGAATTCTGCACCACCAAACCAGCTCTACAACAAATGCTAAAGGAACTTCTCTAAGTGGGAAACACAAGAGAAGAAAAGGACCTACAAAAACAAACCGAAAACAATTCAGAAAATGGTAATAAGAACATACATATCAATAATTACCTTAAATGTGAATGGATTAAATGCTCCAACCAAAAGATACAGGCTCACTGTATGGATACAAAAACAAGAGTCATATATATGCTATCTACAAGAGACCCACTTCAGACCTAGGGACACATACAGACTGAAAGTGAGGGGATGGGAAAAGATATTCCATGAAAATGGAAATCAGAAGAAAGCTGGAGTAGCAATACTCAGGTACAGTAGACTTTCAAATAAAGAATGTTACAAGAGACAAGGAAGGACACTACATAATGATCAAGGAATCAATCCAAGAAGGACGTATAACAATTATAAATATATATGCACCCAACACAGGAGTACCTCAATACATAAGGCAAATGATAACAGTTATAAAAGAGGAAATCAAAAGTAACACAATAATAGGGGAGTTTAACACCTCACTTACACCAGTGGACAGATCATCCAGACAGTAAATTAAGAAGGAAACAAAAGCTTTAAATGACACAAGAGACCAGATATATTTGATATTTAAAGAACATTCCACCCAAAAGTGGCAGAATACACTTTCTTCTCAAGTGCACGTGGATCATTCTCCAGGATGGATCACATCTTGGGTCACAAATCAAGCCTCAGTAAATTTAAGAAAATTGAAATCATATCCAACATCTTTTCTGACCACAGTGCTATGCGATTAGAAATAAACTACAGGGAAAAAAGTGTAAAAAACACAAACACATGGAGGCTAAACAATATGTTACTAAATAACCAAGAGATCACTGAAGAAATCAAAGAGGAAATCAAAAAATACCTAGGGACAAATGACAAAGAAAACACGATGATCCAAAACCTATGGGATGCAGCAAAAGCAGTTCTAGAGGGAAGTTTATAGCAATACAATCCTACCTCAAGAAACAAGAAAAATCTCAAATAAACAATCTCACCTTACACCTAAAGGAGCTAGACAAAAACAAACAAAATCCAAAGTTAGTAGAAGGAAAGAAATCATAAAGATCAGATCAGAAATAAATGAAATAGAAGCAAAGATCAATAAAACTAAAAGCTGGTTCTTTGAGAAGATAAACAAAATTGATAAACCATTAGCCAGACTCATAAAGAAAAAGAGGGAGAGGACCCAAATCAATAAAATTCGAAATGAAAAAGGAGAAGTTAAAACGGACACCGCAGAAATACAAAGCGTCATAAGAGACTACTACAAGCAACTCTATGCCAATAAAATGGACAACCTGTAAGAAATGGACAAATTCTTAAAAAGGTACAAACTTCCAATACTGAAACGGGAAGAAACAGAAAATATGAACAGACCGATCACAAGTAATGAAATTGAAACTGTGATTAAAAATCTTCCAACACACAAAAGTGCAGAACCAGATGGCCTTACAGGTGAATTCTATCAAACAGAGAAGAGCTAACAGCCATCCTTCTCAAACTCTTCCAAAAAGTTTCAGAGGAAGGAACACTCCCAAACTCATTCTCCAAGGCCACCATCACCCTGATACCAAAACCAGACAAAAATACTACAAAAAAAGAAAATTACAGACCAATATCACTGATGAATATAGATGCAAACAGAATACTGGCAAACAGAATCCAACAACACATAAAAAGGATCATACACCACGATCAAGTGGGATTTATCCCAGGGATGCAAGGATTCTTCACTATATGCAAATCAATCAATGTGATACACCATATTAACAAATTGAAGAAAAACCATATGATCACCTCAATAGATGCAGAAAAAGCTTTTGACAGAATTCAACACCAATTTATGAGAAAAAACTCTGCAGAAAATGGGCACAGAGGGAACCTACCTCAACATAATAAAGGCCATATATGACAAACCCACACCAAACATCATTCTCAATGATGAAAAATGAAATCATTTCCTCTAAGATCAGGAACAAGACAAGGATGTCCACTCTTGCCACTAATATCCAACATAGTTTTGGAAGTCCTAGCCATGGCAATCAGAGAAGAAAAAGAAATAAAAGAATCCAAATTGGAAAAAAGAAGTAAAACTGTCCCTGTTTGCTGATGACATGATACTATACATAGATAATCCTAAAGATGCTACCAGAAAACTACTAGAGCTAATCAATGAATCTGGTAAAGTTGCAGATACAAAATTAATGCAGAGAAATCTCTTGCATTCCTATACACTAACAATGAAAGATCAGAAAGATAAATTAAGGAAACAGTCCCATTCACCATTGAAAGAAAAAAGAATAAAATACCTAGGAATAAACCTACCTAAGGAGGCAAAAGACCTGTACTAAGAAAACTATAAAATCAAGACAGTATGGTATTGGCACAAAACCAAATATAGATCAATGGAACAGGATAGAAAGACCAGAGATAAACCCACGCACATATGGTCACCTTATCTTTGATAAAGGAGGCAGGAATGTACAGTGGAGAAAGGACAGCCTCTTCAATAAGTGGTGCTGGGAAAACTGGACAGGTACATGTAAAAGTATGAGATTAGATCTCTTCCTAACACCATACCCATAAATAAGCTCAAAATAGATTAAAGACCTAAATGTAAGGCCAGAAACGATCAAACTCTTAGAGGAAAATATAGGCAGAACACTCTATGACATAAATCACAGCAAGATCCTTTTTGACCCACCTCCTAGAGAAATGGAAATAAAAACAAAGATAAACACATGGGACCTAATGAAACTTCAAAGCTTTTGCACAGCAAAGGAAACCATAAACAAGACCAAAAGACAACCCTCAGAATGGGAGAAAATATTTGCAAATGAAGCAACTGACAAAGGATTAATCTCCAAAATTTATAAGCAGCTCATGAAGCTCAATAGCAAAAAAACAAACAACCCAATCCAAAAATGGGCAGAAGACCTAAATAGAGATTTCTCCAAAGAAGGTATACAGACTGCCAACAAACACATGAAAGAATGCTCAACATCATTAATCATTAGAGAAATGCAAATCAAAACTATAATGAGATATCATCTCACACTGGTCAGAATGGCCATCATCAAAAAATCTAGAAACAATAAATGCTGGAGAGGGTGTGAAGAAAAGGGAACACTCTTGCACTGCTGGTGGGAATGTGAATTGGTACAGCCACTATGGAGAACAGTAAGGAGGTTCCTTAAAAAACTACAAATAGAACTACCATATGACCCAGCAATCCCACTACTAGGCATATACCCTGAGAAAACCATAATTCAAAAAGAGTCATGTACCAAAATGTTCATTGCAGCTCTATTTACAATAGCCCGGAGATGGAAACAACCTAAGTATCCATCATCCGATGAATGGATAAAGAAGATGTGGCACATATATACAATGGAATATTACTCAGCCATAAAAAGAAATGAAGTTGAGCTATCTGTAATGAGGTGGATAGACCTAGAGTCTGTCATACAGAGTGAAGTAAGTCAGAAAGAGAGAGACAAATACCGTATGCTAACACATATATATGGAATTTAAGAAAAAAAATGTCATGAAGAACCTAGGGGTAAAACAGGAATAAAGACACAGACCTACTTGAGAATGGACTTGAGGATATGGGGAGGGGGAAGGATAAGCTGTGACAAAGCAAGAGAGAGAGGCATGGACATATATACACTACCAAACGTAAGGTAGATAGCTAGTGGGAAGCAGCTGCATAGCACAGGGAGATCAGCTCGGTGCTTTGTGACTGCCTGGAGGGGTGGGATAGGGAGGGTGGGAGGGAGGGAGACACAAGAGGGAAGGGATACGGGAACAGATGTATATGTATAACTGATTCACTTTGTTATAAAGCAGAAACTAATACACCAATTTGAAGCAATTATACTCCAATAAAGTTGTAAAAAACAAAAAAACTGTAAGACACTGATGAACGAAATCAAAGATGACACAAAGAGATGGAGAGATATACTATCTTCTTGGATTGGAAGAATCAATAATATGAAAATGACTATAGTACCCAAAGCAATCTACAGATTCAGTGCAATCCCTATCAAATTATCAATGGCATTTTTTACAGAACTAGAACAAAAAATCTTAAAATTTGTTTGGAGACACAAAAGGCCCTGAATAGCCAAAGCAATCTTGAGGGAAAAAACCAGAGCTTGAGGAATCAGGCTTCCTGCCTTCACACTATACTAAAAAGCTACAGTAATTAAGACAATATGGTATGAGCACAAAAACAGAAATATAGATCAATGGTACAGGATAGAAAGACCAGAGATAAATCCATGCACCTATGGTCAATTAATCTATGACAAAGGAGGCAAGGATATACAATGGAGAAAAGACAGTCTCTTCAATAAGTGGTGCTGGGAAAACTGGACAGCTACATGTAAAAGAATGAAATTAGAACACTCCCTAACACCATACACAAAAATAAGCTCAAAATGGATTAAAGACCTAAATGTAAGACCAGACACTATAAAACTCTTGGAGGAAAGCATAGGAAAAACACTCTTAGGTATAAATCACAGCAAGATCCTTTTAGACCCCCCTCCTAGAGCAATGGAAATAAAAACAAAAATAAACAAATGGGACCTCATGAAACTCAAAACTTTTGCATAGAAAAGGAAACTATAAACAAGATGAAAAGACAACCCTCAGAATGGGAGAAAATATTTTCAAACAAATCAATGGACAAAGAATCTCCAAAATATATAAACAGCTCCTGCAGCTCATTATTAAAAAAACAAACTACCCAATCAAAAAATGGGCAAAAGAACTAAATAGACATTTCTCCAAAGAAGACATACAGATGGCCAAGAAGAACATGAAAATCTGCTCAACATCACTAATTATTAGAGAAATGCAAATCAAAACCACAATGGGATGTCACCTCACACCAGTTAGAATGAGCATCATCAGAAAATCTACAAACAACAAATGCTGGAGAGGGTGTGGAGAAGAGGGAACCCTCTTGCACTGTTGGTGGGAATGTAAATTGATACAGCCATTATGGAGAACAGTATGGAGGTTCCTTAAAAAACTAAAAATAGAATTACCATATGACCCAGCAATCCAACTACTGGGCATATACCCAGAAAAAAACCATAATTCAAAAAGACGCATGCACCCCAATGTTCATTGCAGCCCTGTTTACAATAGTCAGGTCATGGAAGCAACCTAAATACTCATCAACAGATGAATGGATAAACAAGATGTGGTATATATATATACAAAGGAATATTACTCAGCCATAAAAAGGAACGAAATTGGGTCATTTGTAGAGACGTGGATGGACTTAGAGACTGTCATATAGAGTGAAGTAAGTCAGAAAGAGAAAAACAAATATCGTATATTAAGCCATACATGTGGAATCTGGAAAAATTGTACAGAAGAACTGTTTGCAAGGCAGAAATAGAGACACAAATGTTGAGAACAAATGTATGGACACCAAGGGGGGAAATCAGGGGTGGTGGTTCTGGTTGGATGAATTGGGAGATTGGGATTGACATGTATACACTGATATGTATAAAACAGATATCTAATAAAAACCTGTAAAAAAAGCTATAAATAGAACTTCTGAAATGTCTGAGTTGAAACTACACTGGATGGGATTAATGACACTTTAAAGTTCCCAAAGGAGTGAGGGAGTTAACAGAAAAAATATTTGAAGAAATAGTGGGCAAAAAATTTCCAAATTTGATGAACACATTAAGCACACAGATACAAGAAGTTTAACAAATCCCAGGTACAAAAAACATTAGGAAAACTACTCCAGGGTACATCATAATCAAATTGCTTAAATCGAATGATGAAAATCTTAAAAGCAGAGAGAAAGAAAAACATATGCAGGGGAAAATGATAGGTATGTCACCAGATTTCTCACTAGAAACCATGCAAGCAAGAAAACAATGGAGCAACATTTTAAATGCTTTGAAGGAAAAAATCCTAAATCTCTAAACCTTAAATTCATAACCCAGCTAAAATAGTTTTCAAAAATGAAGGCAAAATAAAGACGTTTTCTGACATACAGAAACTCAATTTATCACCAGCAGGCCTACATTAACAAGAAGTGTTAAAGAAAATTCTTAAGGCAGAAGTAAAATGATATTAGGAAGCAATTTGGAATTGAGTGGCTTGGGAAATGGCAATTGAATGGGTAAATACAGACTTTATCATATTATTTAAATTTCTTAAAAACAGTATTGCTTGCTTAAACAAAAATAATAATATAGGGTATAACTCATATGTGGAAGTTAAATGTATAACAATAGTACAGTGGCCTGGAGGGGAGAAATGGAAACATACTGCTGTAAGATTTTTATACTATACTTTAAAAATACTATACATGAGTGGTACACTATCATTTGTAGGTAGACTGTGATAACTTATAGATATGTACTGTAAGCCCCTGATACAATGCCATGAGGAGACCAACCAGCTACTTGGCCACAGTTGATTAAACTGGACTTCTTACACCTTAGAAAGGGCAAATATTTATCTTGATTGAAACTAGCACATATTCTGAATATGGTTTTGCCTTATAGAGTGTTTGATCCACCAACACAGGATTGCACATAATATCTAGATCAGGAGAGGCACTTTCCCTCAAAGAAGATGCAGCAGTACGCGTGTGACCATAGGATTTACTTTATCATATTCTTCATCATCTAGAAGCTGCTGGGCTTCTGAAACAATCTTTAGATGAGGAAGTTGAGGTGCCATTTTGGAGAAGATACCCTAACAGGATGTCATCTTCCAGGATACAATATATATCCTAAGTTAACAACATAATATGTTCCCCCGAGAATATGTCCATGAACCTAAAGGTAAAAGTAGCATCACTTTCAGTAACCTGGGGAATTTCTGCTTTTTGTCCCTGCAACTCTTGACTCTGTAGGTCTATAGGTGCTGGTTCCAAATGTAGTGATTATTTCCACCAGAATCCTATTAAATTGTAAGCTGCCACTGCTGTCCAGTCACTTTGGGCTCCTTATGTCAAGAAACCAACAGGCAAGGAAAGGAATCACTATCCTGCAGTGGTACTTGACCTAGATCTTAGGGAAGTTGTACAATACGGACAGGGAATACATTAGCACACCAGTGATGTACTGGAAAATCTTTTGCTATTCCTTTGACCAATCTTCACAACAAATGGACTCAAGCAGCAGCCACTGCCTGAGATGGGCATGGTAACCATTCTCAGAACACTCAGAGATGAGGACTAGGTGGACCCAACAGCTTACCCACCAAGACCATCAGAGGTACAACTAACAGTGAGTAGAATAAGTAACAGAGAGGTGAGAACAGCTATAGCTTTGAGACCAGCTGCAGTGGTGGGGGTTATAGTTCATGCTACCACCTTAATATTACAACTTTTCCCATGAAAAGAAACCAACCAAAATCCTGAGAGCCTGTTTCCAGATGGCCTGAATCCCACTTGGAGAGGGATTTAAGTACTGAAAAGGGAGGACTATATTTATATGCCTCTGAGATCCCCTTTCAGGATTAAGGTACTTATTTTTATAACTGTTGGGAATGTTGGTTGTTGACAACTCATACCCAAGTCCCTCTCCAGGAATTTCCCTCTATTAACGGGAGCTACCTTACCCAAGTTTATTCTACTGCCTGGCCTATATCCAGTAGCTAGTTATGAGATGAGGCCACATTCTCTTTCCTCAACTCATTCAAATGTAAAGGGCCATCTCAGCTCTAGCATTACCGATAGTATCGTCTGAGGTCTCTGCTGCAACTGCATCACAGTTCAACTTCTCCCTCTGCTGAATCCTGCTTTCCTCATCCCTTACCCCTCACAGCTGTTAATCCCAAGAGCTCTCCCCAATAAACCTCCTGCATGTGAATCTAAGAGACTCTATGTCTGTTTTCTAGGGAATCCAATGTATGATACCCACCATGTTCACACTGTCACATAGAGAGGAAAAGATGCAGAGGATGGTATCCTTAATATAAAAGGCAAGCTATGCCTAACAGAAGAGAGATGATGAACATAAGGAAGAAACTTCTAAAACTGCTAATTGAGGGCTTTGAAGTACCAGATCAGCCTTCAGTGGAGAGGACTTGAATTATCTTTTAGGCTACCACCTCCATGTACTTGAAAGACTAGCCCTGGTCCCAACCAAAATGTACAAGTGGGTATCACTTTTCAAAAATGGATGGGAAAGTTCTTAGATTTCCCTGTACTACTGGCATAATCCCAGAGCAAAATACCTTCCAAAAATGCGAAACCAAGTCTCTTTGATGACAAATCCTCAAGGCGTTGGAGGCAGATAAAATGGCAATATGAAATGACAGATAAAAGGGAGACATCATTAATTCATTAAACAATTTATCTTAGATTGGTCTTCTAAGACATTCCAAAAAAAAAAAAAACAACAACCAGTTTTAAACTCAGTTCTGCAATATATGGATGAACATATCTCCACAATACCAAACCTTTGGGTGGAATCTCTCTGATGCCTCCCTCCCGTCCCCAGACCACTGTAACTCCTTGTTTACTGTGACAATGCATCCAAAATCCAGATAACCCAAGATGATCTGGACAACTGTCTGGAGGAGTATAACTTTTGTGGAATGCCAATTCTCTCATCCAGCTTTCCATTATTCCCTGTTTATTCACTCTGTGTATATTATCCAGTTCTTTTTTAACCCTGGCTTCCTAGTCATCTTTTAATTTTTTTAACTTTTAATTGAGATTTACAGAAAGGTTGCAAAGATAGAGTGTTCCTGACTACTCTTCATTCAGCTTTCCCTAAAGTTACATCTTACGTAACCACAGAACATTGTCAAAACTAAGAAATTAATGATGGTATAATACTACTGAATAAAATACAGCTTTATTTGGATTTCACCAGTTTTCCCACTAATGTCCTTCTTCTGTTCCAGAATCCAGTCCAGGATACTACATTACATTTAGTCATCATGTTTTCTTAGTCTCCTCAATCTATGACAGCTTCTCATTCTTTTCTTGTTGCTATTGTTATTTTTTTAATGACCTTCCAGTTTAAAGACTACTCTTCAGTGATTTTGTAGAATGTCTTTCAATTTGTGTTTATCTGATATTTTCTCATGATTAGACTAGAGTCATAGGTTTTGGGAAAGAATGCCACAAAGGTGAAGTGTCTTCCTCAGATCATCTCAGAACGTACATAATATTGAGAGGGAGACAAGATAGTGGAGTAGGAGGATCTTGAACTCATCTCCTCTCATGAGCACTCCAAAATCACAACTAACTGCTGAACAACCATCAATAAAAAAGACTGGAATCTTCCAAAAAGAGATATTCTACATCCAAAGACATAAAGAAGAAACCACGAGATGATAGGAGGGCGCACTTGCAATATAAACAAATTCCATACCACCCAAGTGGGTGACCCACAAACTGGAAAATAACTATACTGCAAAAGGTCTCCCACAGGAGTGAGAGCTCTGAGCCCCATGCCAGGCTTCCCAGGCTAGGGGTCTGGCATTTGGAAGAGAAGCCTCCATAGCATTTGGCTTTGAAGGGCAGCAGGGCTTGATGGCAGGAGCTCCACAGGAATGGAGGGAACAGAGACTCTACTCTTAGCACACACAAGGTCCTGCTTGCACTGGGCCCCAGGACAAAAGCAATGACTCCATATGAGCTTGGGCCAGACCTGCCTACTGGTCTTGGATGGTCCTGGGGATGCCAGGGGTGGCTGTGGCTCTCTCTGGAGTCATAAAAGCTGGTGGCAGACATAGCCGTGACCTACACGAACTCTGGCTGGAGGCAGACATTTTGAGTCCTTGGCACCAATACCTGGCCCCACCCATAGCCTGTAAGATCCAGTGCTGGGATGCTGCAGGCCAAACAACAGGGCAGGAACACAGCCCCATCCATCAGCAGACAGGCTGCCTAAAGACTTCTTAAGTCCACAGCCACCTCTAGACACACCCTTGACACAGCCCTGCTTACCAGAGGGCCAAGACCCAGCTCCAGCCACCAGTGGGCAGGCACGGACCCCTCCCACCAAGAAGTCTACACAAGCCTCTAGACCAGCCTCACCCATCAGGGGGCAGACACCAGAAGCCAGGAAACCATGGTCCTGCAACCTGCAGAGCTGAGTCCACAAACATAAGTCAGAAACTACCCTGGGACCAGCTGGTCCCTGGCCCTTAGGTAGCAAGAGGGGAGTGTACTGCTAGGATACATAGGACTTCCCCTATGTACCCCAGGGCCACTTCTCCAAGGTCGAGAAACATGACTAACCTTCCACATACATAAAAACACAAATAGAAATTTAAACAAAACGAGACAGCTAAAGGAACCAGAGAGAGGAACAAGATAAAACCCCAGAACAACTAAGTGAGGTGGAGATAGTCAATCTACCTAAGAAAGAGGTCAGAGTAATGATTGTAAAGGTGATCCAAGAACTTGGGTAAAGAATGGATACACTGAGTGAAAAGTTACAAGAAGTTTTTAGCAAAGAGAAAATATAAAGAACAACCAACTGAGTGCTGAGTAAATTCCTTTTCACTTATCTTTAGAGTAAAAGGATTAGTTTTCTAATTTTCTAATATTTACAGGTAAATTAGCTTGTTCTTGCATTGCAGATTTTACAAGACTATTCTACTTTCTATGCTTTCTCTCAAATTACATAATCACATAACTACAAATAGCATTTACTATAAATGGGCCAGGTTTTATTAAGAATATTTTCCTGTCACTTAAAAAAATATTAAAGTGTAAGCCTTAAAGACAGTGTAGTTATTATTTGCATATGTGGCATAAAGCCCTTATTGAGTACTAGGGAAATAACCATTTATTTTATCTTAACACATTACACCCATGTGATAAAAATCTACCCATGTGATAAAACTATATATAACTAAAACACACCCTTACATGTGGAACTATGGAAATCTGAATAAGATAGGTGGATTATACCAGTGTCAAGATCCTGATTGTAATATTGTACTATACTTATGCAAGATGTTACCATTGGGGGAAACTGAGTAAAGGTTATATAGTGTCTCCATTAAAAAAAAATAAAGAACAACCAACCAACCAACGTTGAAGAATATAAGAACTGCAATGAAAAAATACACTAGAAGGAATCAATAACAGAATAAATGAGGCAGAAGAACAAATCAGTGAGCTGGAAGATAGAGTGGTGGAAATCACTGCCACAGAACAGAATAAAGGAAAAAAAAGAAATGAGGACAGTTTGAGACATTTGGGACAATGTCAAATGCACCAGCATTCACATTATGGGGATCCCAGAAGGAGAAGAGGGATAGAAAGGGCCTGAGAAAATATTTGAAGAAATAATAGCTGAAAACTTCCTTAACATGGGAAAGGAAATAGTCACCCAAGTCCAGGAAGCAGAGTCCCATATGGAATAAAGCCAAGGAGGAATATGAGACACATAGTAATCAAACTGACAAAAATTAAAGACAAAGGGAAAATGTTAAAAGCAACAAGGGAAAAGCAACAAATATCATACAAGTGAATCCCCAAAAGGTTATCATCTGATTTTTCAGCAGAAACTCTGCAGGCCAGAGGGAGTGGCATGATATATTTAAAATGATGAAAGTAAAAAAACTACAACCAAGAATGCTCTACCCAGCAAGGCTCTGATTCAGATTTCATGGAGAAATCAAAAGCTTTACAGACAAGCAAAATCTAAAAGAATTCAGCATCACCAAACCAGTTTTACAACAAATGCTAAAGGAACTGCTCTAAGCCGGGGGGGAAAAAAAGACCACAAAAAGAAAATTACAAAATGGGAAAGCTTACCAGTAAAGGCAAACATACAGTAAAGGTAGGAAATCATTCACACACAAGTATAATATCAAAACCAGTAATCATGAGGAGAGTATAAGTGCAGAATATTTGGAATGCATTTGAAATTAAGAGACCAGCAACTTAAAACAATCATGTACATATATAGACTGATATATCAAAACCTCATGGTAACTGCAAACAAAAAATCTATGAGATATACACATGAAAAAGAAAAAGGAATCCAAACACAACACTAAAGTTAGTCATCAAATCACAAGAGAGGAGAACAAAAGAGGAAGAAAAAAGGCCTACAAAAACAAATCCAAAACACTTAACAAAATGGCAGTAAGAACATACATGTTGATAATTACCTTAAATGTAAATGGATTAGGACTTCCCTGGTGGCACAGTGGTTAAGAATCCATCTGCCAATGCAGGGGACATGGGTTTGAGCCCTGGTCTGGGAAGATCCCACATGCTGTGGAGCAACTAAGCCTGTGTGCCACAACTACTGAGCCTGTGCCCTAGAGCCCATCCATGAGCCACAACTACTGAGCCCACGTGACACAACTACTGAAGACCATGCACCTAGAGCCCATGCTCCATAACAACAGAAGCCACCGCAATAAGAAGCCCATGCACCACAATGAAGAGTAGCCTCTACTCACTGCAACTAGAGGAAGCCCACGTGCAGCAGTGAAGACCCAGCACAGCCAATAAATAAATAAATACATTTATTTTAAAACTGTAAATAGATTAAATGTTTTTTGGCTCCAGCCACAAAAGACTGGCTGAATGGATACATGAACAAGACCCGTATTTATGTTGTCTATAAGAGACCCATTTCAGATCTAGAGACACGTACAGACTGAAAGTGAGGGAATGGAAAAAGGTATTCCATGCAAATGGATATCAAAAGAAAGCTGATTAGCAATACTCATATCAGACAAAATAGACTTTTTAAAATGAAGACTTACAAGGGACAAAAGAGGACACTACATAATGATCAAGGGGTCAATCCAAGAAGAAAATATAACAATTGTAAATATATATACACCCAACACAGGAGCACCTCAATATATAAAGCAAGTGTTAACAGACGTAAAAGGAGAAATTGATAGTAACACAATAATAGTGGGGGACTTTAACGCTCTGATACATTAATGGACAAATCACCCAGGCAGAAAATCAATAAGGAAACACAGACCTTAAATGACACGTCAGACCAGCTGGACTTACTTGTTATTTATAAAACATTCCATCCAAAAGCAGCAGAATACACATTCTTTTCAGTGCACATGGAACATTCTCCAGGATAGATCACATGCTGGGCCACAAAGCGAGCCTTGATAAATTTAAGAAAATTGAAATGCTATGAAGCATCTTTTCTGACCACAACACTATGAGATTAGAAATCAACAACCAAAAAAAACTGCAAAAAACACAAATATGTGTAGGCTAATCAGTATGCCACTAAACAACCCATGGATCATTGAAGAAATCAAAGAGGAAATCAAGAAATACCTAGAGACAAATGAAAACAAAAACACTATGATCCTAAACCTATGGGATGCAACAAAAGCAGTTTTAAGAGGGAAATTTATAGCAATACAAGATTACCTCAGGAAACAAGAAAAATCTCAAATAAACAACCTAACTTTATACCTAAAGCAACTAGAGGAAGAAGAACAAACAAAACCCCAAGTTAGTAGAAGGAAAGAAATCCTAAAGATCAGAGCAGAAATAAATGAAATAGAGATGAAGAAAACCATAGAAAAGATCAATGGAACTAAAAGCTGGTTCTTTGAAAAGATAAACAAAATCGATAAACCTTTAGCCAGACTCATCAAGAAAACAAGGGAGAGGGCCCAAATCAATAAAATTAGAAATGAAAAAGAAGTTACAACCAACACCAAAGAAATACAAAGGATCATAAGAGACTATTGTAAGCAACTATACACCAATAAAATGGAGAGCCTAGAAGAAATGGACAAATTCTTAGAAAGATACAATCTCCCAAGACTGAACCAGGAGGAAACAGAAAATATGAGCAGACCAATTAGAAGTACTGAAATTGAATATGTGATTTAACAACTCCCAACAAACAAAAGTCCAGGACCAGATGGCTTCACATGTGAATTCTACCAAACATTTAAAGAAATGTTAACACCTATCTTTCTGGAACTATTCCAAAAAATTGCAGAGGAAGGAAAACTCCCAAACTCATTCTATGAGGCCACCATCACCCTGATACCAAAACCAGACAAAGATATTACAAAAAAGAAAACTACAGAAAAGAAGTAAAACTGTCACTGTTTGCAGATGACATGATACTATACATAGAAAATCCTATAGATGCTACCAGAAAACTACTAGAGCTCATCAATGAATTCAGTAAAGTTGCAGGATACAAATTTAATATACGGAAATCTGTTGCATTTCTATACACTAATCATGAATGATCAGAAAGAGAAATTAAGTAAACAATCCCATACCTAGAAGAAATACCTAGGAATAAACCTACCTAAGGCAAAAGACCTGTACTCCAAAAACTATAAGACACTGATGAAAGACATTGAAGACGACACAAACAGATGAAAAGATACACCATGTTCTTGGATTGGAAGAACCAATAGTGTCAAAATGACTATACTACCCAAAGTAATCTACAGATTCAATGCAATCCCTATCAAATTACCAATAGCATTTTTCACAGAATTAGAACAAAAATTTTTACAATTTGTATGGAAACACAAAAGACCCCAAATAACCTAAGCAATTTTCAGAAAGAAAAACAGAGCTAGAGGAATCAGGCTCCCTGACTTCAGACTATACTACAAAGCTACAGTAATCAAGACACTACGGTACTGGCACAAAAACAGAAATATAGATCAATGGTACAGGACAGAATGCCCAGAAATAAACCCACACGCCCATGGTCAATTAATCTATGACAAAGGAGGCAAGAATGTACAATGGAGAAAAGACAGCCTCTTCAATAAGTGGTGCTGGGAAAACTGGACAGCTACATGTAAAAAAATGAAATTAGAGCATTCTCTAACACCATACACAATAATAAACTCAAAGTGGATTAAAGACCTAAATGTAAAATTGGATACTATAAAACTCGTAGAGGAAAACATAGGCAGGACACTCTGAAATAAATTGCAGCAATATCTTTTTCGAGCAGTCTCCTAGAGTAATGGAAATAAAAACAAAATAAACAAATGGGACCTAATTAAACGTGAAAACTTTTGCACTGCATAGGAAACCATAAACAAAACAAAAAAACCTACAGAATGGGAGAAAATATTTGCAAACAATGAGACCAACAAGGGATTAATCTCCAAAATATACAAACAGTTCATACAGCTCAATATAAAAAACAATCCAATCAAAAAATGGGCAGAAGATCTAAATAGACCTTTCTTCAAAGAAGACATACAGATGGCCAAAAGGCACATGAATAGATGCTCAACATCACTAATTATTAGAGAAATGCAAATCAAAACTACAATGAGGTATCACCTCACACCAGTCAGAATGGCTATCATCAAATAGTCACTCTTGGAGTCTCTGAAGTGTTACATACTCACTCAAGGCCAGTTCCTCTTGTCTTCCTAGCACATGATGATGCCTGCTGCCTCTGTGAGAATGAAGCTTCCTGGATAGGCTAGTGGTTGCCTTCCTGAGCTACTGATACCACCAAACTTTGAGGTGCCAAAGAATGCTACAGTTCCTATATATCTGGTTAGGTCACTGCAGTGGTGCCATATTCAATGAACAAGTGGGCTGACAGCCCCTCCTTCACATTACTGTGCCACAGTAAGTCATTTGGATTCCAAAGAGCTTTGCTTGGGCTCCCAGTCTCAGCCTCTCAGAAAAGTAGTTCTTTAGTGACTTCCCATAGCCAGTCTCCTCCATCAGGGCCTCAAAGGCCAGGTTGGCAGGCCAGGCTGGGGACAGATCTCTAACATCCCAACCTACGTCCCCTACCCTGCCTCCCAGAGACCTTGATAGTAAAAACTTTCTCCCAATAGGCTCCTTCTTACGTGCAAACCACTCAAGGAAATAGTTGTGAGAGGAAGACTGGGAGAGTGCGTTTTGTTCTATAACCACCCACACAATTTCAGCTGAAGTTTGGCTCATCTGGGACCATCCCACAGAAATGCAACGATGTAAATGCATTTTTTAAACCTTAAAGTGCTCAAATATGTTTATTATCATTATTACCTATATAGTATCCATGCTACAGTGTGAGCTGCCTTCAGGAAGCTAGACTGCCATCACTATGGAGTTAAAATAATGGGAATTTCAGGGCCAATGCAGGGGCCTCAAATCACACACCACAGATGACCCTTCCCCAGCACACTTTCCTGCTAAGCCTGATCCTGCCATTCCCTCTGTCTTTAAGCAACAACTCTATGTTTCTGAACACAACTCGATTCCAGCTAGAGGCTATGTTGACCTAGTAGATCAGATGCAACCAACTGGACACAGAGAAGAGTAGTAGCAGCCAGATCCTTTTCAAACTGTTTGAGAATGCATTTTAAATAATGAAGGCAAACAATATAGAATAACTGGCCTCACATCCCTCCCACAGCCCTGGGGATCCCTCTGAGGGCTCACTCCCCAGGAGTGCTCAGCTGACAGGCCTGCAATGGTCTAGGTGTGGAGGAGAACCACCTGATATTGATTTCTGAAACAGAGACAGGAACTAATGACAGAAGGTGCTTGACTGCGCGTCTCAGACTACCTGAGAGAGGTAGGACACAGGCAGGGCATTTGCCAAAATATTCTCCTTCAACTGTCCTCCCCAACCTCAGCCTCTGCCTTCAGCTTGGCTGGTGAACACTGGCCTAACCTAGAGGCTTACCGGTGAAAGAAAGGGAAGCTCAACCAAGGGCCACAGGTCCAGAACTCAGTCAAGATGGGAGCTGGCATAAAGGGACTGCTGAAAGTGGTCAGCCTCAGCCGTTCCAAGCTCTCCTTTGATGTCTAAGAGAGGTTGTCCACTCGATGTCCATTGCACAGTGGATCTTCATGGTGGCCTGCTTGTTCTTGCCTTACAATGGCTCTCAAGAGTTTTGTGGTTGGGGTGGAGGGAAGCCCTGGGCACGGAAGCCACAAATAGAGCACAAGTGAATGAGGCCACTGCCTGGGGTCAAGACTTGCCTCACTGCTGTCAGCAAAACCCACTGAGAAAGCTCTGGCCCCAGAGGAGTGAACAGATGCCCCTTGTGGAAAAGATGACCCTGCTCTCACCTTGCTTCATAATTCTCCATCATTTCTCTGTGAAGGATGCACAGAACAACCCATTCAGTGGGTTAGGTGTCACTGCTGCACACAGCTGAAACTCCTCCACTTTCCTTCCCACTTAAGGAAGCAAATCATCCTGTAAGAGAATGGGAGCTACATTATTTTAGGTTTGAATCCATGCTCAGGTATTCGGTTATTCTCCAACTTTGGTATTTATTTGCTACAAATAATTTGCAAAACAACTTCTGAAAGTGGGTTACAGGAGTGTGACTAAGAAGACTGTCCTAGAGAGTGAGTGACCTTTTGGGGGGAGAAAGGGAGAGTCATATGTGTAAAAACTGTAAACGACAATTTCTCTCCTTTCCCTTCCTTTTCACCCTCACTCATAGTCTTTGATCTAGATCTGCCTCTCCAGAAATGTAGAAGGCCAGGAAAAGGACCAAGAGGAGTCTTTGCTTCTAACTTGAAAAATACAAATATAGGTTGCCTTTAAAAGCTAGAAATAAGGTGTTGAAGAAAACAATGAGTCTTAAGTGTGTCACTTAAGTGAGTATTATGTCATATAACTTGCCTGTATAATATTTTTAGAATCTTTGGAAAGAATGGAGAAACAACTGTTAGCATCCCTTTTAAGAAGTTTCACAGGAGATTACCTGGTATCTCCCTACACTAATCATGGTGATGTTTTCACTAAGTTCTATGTAGGGAAGATGTTACCCAAAACCAAGCAGGCAGTATCCCTTTGGGGGATATTAATGTATATAAGATGGATTTTGAAACTTCAAACATCAGATAAATAATTAAGTTATTCAAATGGTCTCACTATTTGGTGGCAGAATGACTCAGACTCAAATCAGAAAATAGTCAAGTAGAAAAATCCAGATGGGCTTGAAAGGAGTGATGGAAGAAATCTGGCTGTTAATCATCTCTAATTCACCTCCTACTCCTTCTGGAGCAAAAGAGAGTCTGAAGCTCTGATAGTACTGTGAATGAAAAAAAAATTCTGGAAACAAAATTAGCATGACTCAGAGCAGTCTGGAAGACTGGGCGGGCCTGGCACGTTCCCCAGGCTGACCCCATTAACAGCAGGAGAGAGAGGAATCTGCCCACGTGGCTCCTGGTGATGGAGGTGTGGGTAGAGAAAGATCAACAGACGGGAAGCCCCACAGACAAGCAGAAAGAGTTATCACAGACACAGGAGGGGCTAGACCTGGGAACAGATCTGGATGCCGAGAGTTTGAGGTAGAGAATGGCCTAAAGTAAAGTGGACAGCCCAGTGTTGGGGCACAGGTACCAGAGGATGAAAGATAGTTAGAAATCATGGAGTAAGCAGAGTTAGAGATATGCTGAATTTAAACACACCCACACCCACACCCACACCCACACACACACACACCCACCATGAGCCCTTTGAGAATAGAATCTCTCTTTCTCCCTCTTTATCCCCAGCAGCTTGCAACAGTGCCAGGCAATAGCAGGTGCTCATTGAGGACTGATGGACTAATGGTCCATCAGTCTGAGCTGGCTTCTGGGGATAAGATAGGAATCAGAGGGAACAGAAGCGTTGCAGGCAGCAGCAGGTTTAGAAATCTTAGCAGCTGGTCCAGGCGGCTGAGATGCAGTTCTGGCAATAAAGAGCTCTCAGATTTGAAGCCATCTTTCAGCAAGAGGCCCTATAGCACTGGGTGGAAGAGTGCAGGGCTGGAGTCAGGATTTCTGCACTTGTGTCTCTGCCTGTTGCTTACCAATTGAGACTGAGAGGCCACTTATCGATTCTCTCAACGGTCATTTTCCTCACCTGTAAAATGAGAAAATAATAATACTTAGCACAAAGAGTTGTGAGGACTAAACTTATTATATATGTTAAGCGTTTAGAGCAGTGCCTGGAATATAGTAAGTACCCAATAAATATTAGTGATCATTATGATTGATTATCCTTCTCCTCTATCCAGAAAGTTTCTTTGTGCTTTGTGCCAGTGTAGAATGAGTCCCAGGACTTAGACTACCCAGCACTCTTTTGGGAATGTAAGCTGACCTATCCTGCAAGTGTCTGTCTTTCACTTTGCAGCTTGCATACTTCAAGACATAACCTATTTTTGCGTGGACCACTGCAGTAGTTTCTCTGACTCTCTGCTTTTAGTCTCAGCCCTATCGAGCCAAAAGTGATCTTTCTACAATGTAATCAGACCATCTCACTTGCCTACCTCATATCCTTCATGAGTTCTCTTTGCCCTCAAGATTCTTTGGGCTTCATTTCCTAAAAAGTATAGGGGAGCTCCTTGGAGAAACAGCTGATTCTAGGACTAGGGCAGGAAATATATAAAAAAGAACCTGGAGCATCTTGTAGTACCAGAAAGTAAGGAGGTGCGTGAACAAATGAAAAACCCTACAGTGATGGAAGCATGTCAAAGGGACACAGGAACCAACTTAAGAGAGCTCTTAATGGCCAAAGCTGGAATAAGTTGAATGACAAAATAAATAAAATAGCATTGGATTATAACTTAAAATATAAAATAAATACCCATGAATTCATATTAATGTAAGTAAATGATAGAATAAATAAATGGTGGAGAAAAGATAAATTTCCCCTGCAGAAGAATTCCAAATAAATTACGTAGCTACTTCATCCTTGAGAAGGGAGCATAACTCCTCACTCCTTAGTGTGGGCTGTGCATGGTGACTTCCTTCCAAAGTGTATAGTATGATAAGAGAGAAAATGACTGACTTTATAGTGGAGAAACCTGACAAACACTATCTCATCCAGGTGATCAAGGTCAACCTCAACAGTATAACTCATAAGTGATAAAGGTCATATGTTAATAGTATGTACCTTTGATATAATGTGATGAGAATGGCACTTCCTCTGGGGTCTTCCTCCCACAACAAATAACTCCAGTCTAATCATGAGAAAAACATCAAACAAACACAATAGAGGAGTATTCTGCAAAATACCTAACCAGGACTTCTCAAAACTGTCAAGGTCATCAAAATAAAGTCTGATAAACCGTCACAGCCAAGAGGAGCGTAAGGACACATAACAACTAAATGCTGTGTGGTATCCTGAATGGGATCCTGGAACAGAAAAAGAACATTAAGTAAAAACTGAGGAAATTTGAGTAAAGTATTGACTTTAGTTAATAGTAATGTTTTAATATTGGTTCATCAACTGGGACAAGTGTACTCTCCTAACATAAGATGTTAATAATAGGGGAAACTGGGTGTGGATCTCTCTGTACAATTTTCACAAATTTTCTGTAAATCTAAAACTTTTCTAAAATTGAAAGTTCAATAAAATGAAAGAAAAAAATAGCAGAGAATCAAAAGACAAATTTTACCTGTTTCAGAATTCTGGTAGGCTCAGTCCCCATTAGACCAAGCCCATTCCCAAATCAGCAGCAGCATCTCTGCTACCCATAGGCGCACTCAAACTCTGAGTTCTTCAGAGAGATAGCAACAGCTGTTGTCTCACTTTATCCATGTAGAACACAGAAAGCTCCCAGGTTCGTTGTCCCATTGTAAACAGGCAGCAGGGCATAGAATTAATTGAGTACTTAGGCTCTGGAATGAGGCCAGCTGGCTCTGCCATGAACTCAGGCACATTCCTGATCTTCCCTGAACATGTTTCCTCATCTATAATATAATAAAATAATAATACTTAGCACACAGAGTTATTGAGATAATATAATGAGACAATGTATAAGCATGCTTAACATAATGCCTGGCAGATTATGATTATGGAGTATTACCATCTCATTCTTCCCAGACCTTGCCAGTAGTGTCCAGGGGGTAAACTCTACATACGGGAAAAACATGCCTGCTCTCTAGAAGTTTCTTGCTAAAACCAAAGTGGACAGATATCATGGTAGTTAGACTATACATCAGGCAGTTAATTGTCTAAGGGACTTGGCCAGAGCTAGCTGAGAAGCCCAAGCTGCAATTTATTATGGAACTGCTTTCAGAGGCTATACGTTTGGAAGGGAAGCCACACAAACGTTAAGGCCCAACATTTACCCCGAGGCAACTCACTTGGCCGTTCTCTGACTGGATTGATTTCCACGGAATCAGGAAGCTCTATTTTAATGTGTTCCAGGCAGTTTTCAGCTTATACAACGATTACAATTAGATCCAAACTGGTTTGAGCAGAATTTGCCAGTAGAATGTCATGAGACTCCAGAGCCAATTCTTTATTACTTCAATAAATCTCAACATATGACAGCCAGTTTTACCACCAACCAGTCGTGTTTTTGTAATTTTAACACAAATAGCAATTAAGTGTGTCTGGTATGATGTGTTCTCACCATTTTCAGGTCACCCGGCTGATTGAGCACAATTTCATTCTCCACATGGATGTTCACCCAGGTTCTCCTTTATGACTTGCTTGGCTCTTTGACCAGGTAGAGATGCCAGTGGAAGAGAAGTCATTGCTGGCATCACTCTTTCCTTTCTGAGAATCAGGAGAGCAACCCTCTGTCTCCATCCAGCTGGGCAATTTCTTGGCAGAGTGGAGAAACTCCTGAAATGCCAGATCTTGAGGCTGAGTTTCCAGCCATGGCAGGCCCCTACTTATGCCTCTCAGAAAGGTACAGAATAAAAGGTCCCCCCTGGATCATCAGGAAAAGGCCAAGCCATCATCTAGGTTGCCATGCAACTTTGTCTTCTTCTAGAATTTTGGCAAGTACTAATTTCTTTATAATTAAAAATTACATGTTCAGTAGGCACACTGGTCAGTTCCTTTTAATCTGTTATCTATCAGTCTCTATTATTATGAATCCATTGTGTCTAGCATCATGGTAGGAAACTAAGATTATCCTCAGAAGCAGATCATTTATAATACATGCTTTGCTTTTTCTTTCAGCATTATCTTTCCTGTTTTAGGTGTCTCATAATTTTCAAAATAGTTTCAACATTTTATATTTTAAGATTTTCTGTGTTTCCTTTTATTTCTTTCACATTATATAATTAGCTCTGTATTCATAGGGGAAGTAAAGCAATGAATCAAACAGTTGCCTGATAAATTCAATTAAAGCACAAAAACAATTTGGGTCCTTCTTGCTAAAGGAAAGTTTCTAGTAAGAATTTACCACCCACTTCACTCTGTTATAAACAGTTGATTAATTCTATTCTCAACAACTAGGGGAAAAGTAACTAATGTTTACTGAGTATGTACTATATGCCAGTCACTCTGTTAAGTGCTTTGCAGGCATCATTTTATTTGTAGTAGAGAGAGATTAGTTACAGTCATCAAAATTAGCAATTTCTTTGGTTTTCAGGCAGCTGAATTTCACTTTTCTCTGAATATACTCACAAGAATGAAACACCTGATTGATGTATTAATACATGACCTTCATAAGGGCAGTATTCTCCCACTGAATCTAGCATTTTTATATATTAGACTCAGTAAGAGTTTTTGAATTGAATATATAATCTCAATGTTAAATCTTTATATCTACTCATCTCTATGTATACTGATGTAAAGAAATCTTATGAAAAAAAGCTAAGTTACTACTAAAAATTATTCAAAATGAATACAAGTATTTTGGTATGATTTCAGACATTTAGAGCTGTCTTTGTCCAGTATTCAGATGTCTTGATAAGAATACAAGAACTAGACCAATATTTGAGTTACTTAAAGGATTAGGTGATAGGTTAACTCACTTTCAATATTATTTTAGCTTCAGAAAGCGCCAACTCAAAAGTGAAAATTAGGGCTTCCCTGGTGGTGCAGTGGTTGAGAGTCCGCCTGCCGATGCAGGGGATGTGGGTTCGTGCCCCGGTCCGGGAAGATCCCACATGCCGCGGAGCGGCTGGGCCCGTGAGCCATGGCCGCTGAGCCTGCGCATCCGGAGCCTGTGCTCCGCAGCGGGAGAGGCCACAGCAGTGAGAGGCCCGCGTACCGCAAAAAAAAAAAAAAAAAAGTGAAAATTAAATGCCAGCAAAGGCTCTCCCTGCACAAGTGTATACAGTTAACTCAAGTTTTACCCCCGCACCTGCTGATTACACACAATGGACTCAGGTCACATTACATCACATATACAGAAGAAAATGAAGCATTTGGTCATTTACCCAAAATGGATGTATTGAAAATCCACTGCAGATGTAGAGTATGATCTGGGGAATACACAGGATTAATAAGACAGGGTCTGTCTTTTCTTGGAGAGATAAGACTAGCATAGTTAAATATAAAAAATGGAAAAGTAGGATCCAATTCAATTTAATAAAGTTTCCCTTTATGTGTGTATCTGATTGAAAACTATCAGAAACTTAATTTAACAAATAATTTTTCAGCACTGATTATGTACAGGAAGGCCTGTCCTGGTCATCTTTGAACCTCTGGCCTACAAAATGCCTGGCAGTTATCAGGTAAACAGTACATTATGAATGAATTGGAGAATGAAATTATTTTACTGTATGGAAAAAGCTTACAAGGGAGTAAAGTGGTAAGACAAATATATAAAGAACTATAATATTAGGAAGTGATCACAACGCACAGCATTATGAAAGTTTAGAAGTGGAGAAGATACTAAGTCTAAAATTGGGGTTACAGTTTTGGGGACAGATAATATAATGTGAGTGAATTGTAGGGGAGTGGTAGAAGGTGAGGCTGTCAATGCAAGTTGTGGCATATAGTGGGGCCCTTCTTAGGCAACAGGGAGTCATGATGGGATTTTAAGAGACAAAACAACCTGAGCTATCTGATATTAAGAATAAGCTGGAGAGCTATGTCAAGAGGATTGGAGTGGGAAGAAAACAGAGGTAGGAGGATCAGTTAAGGAGGGGCTAGTACAATTGTATAGATAATAAGAAGTGAGAGGTTGAACTAGGGTGGACAGTAGCATGGGGCAAAGAAGTAATTTTTCAAATATATAATAAAAGTAAGCCCTGGGCTTCCCTGGTGGCGCAGTGGTTGAGAGTCCGCCTGCCAATGCAGGGGACGCGGGTTCGTGCCCCGGTCCGGGAAGATCCCACATGCCGCGGAGCGGCTGGGCCCGTGAGCCGTGGCCGCTGAGCCTGCGCGTCCGGAGCCTGTGCTCCGCAATGGGAGAGGCCACAACAGTGAGAGGCCCGCGTACCGCAAAAAAAAAAAAAAAAAAAAAAAAAAAAAAAAAAAAGTAAGCCCTTTAGAAATTGTCTGCTGAATGTCTATGGAGTATTGTGTAAGGGAGATGGGGGAGAAATCCAAATTTCAGGCTGAGAAGAAGGCGATTCCTTTAAAAGTAGTATGTGGAATTGGGAAGAAGTAGAGAAGGAGATGAGGTCTTTATATTTTCTGTTAAAGATTAGAAGTTTAGGGCTTCCCTGGTGATGCAGTGGTTGAGAGTCCGCCTGCCGATGCAGGGGACATGGGTTTGTGCCCCAGTCTGGGAAGATCCCACATGCCGCGGAACGGCTGGTCCCGTGAGCCATGGCCGCTGAGCCTGCGCGTCTGGAGCCTGTGCTCCGCAACGGGAGAGGCCCGCGTACTGCAAGATTAGAAGTTTATAGTAATTTAGTGAAAGGGAATTTTCACTCTAAGCTGGAAAAGCCAGAGATGGTAAGAATTTGAGACATGAGCTCAACTGGATAGAAAAACAAAACAAAATGTTATTGTTCAGAACAGTGAAGAACAGGCAAGTTAACATATAACTATACCTATTATTAACAGCAATTATTTAATCTGAGACCACTTGAGTTTATTTAAGCAATTAATTTAGATGTTACATCCATACAATGCCAAACACGAATATTTTGTAAAAACCCAATAAATTACAAGGGTTTTGTTTATTTGTTTTCTTTTATTTTTAATCCAGGAGTCTCAGATCATGTAATAACAGCTTTAGCATTTGGCTTTCGTATTAAAGTTTTTCATACTAAGGTTTCAATCTCTTAGAAGGTCCATCCGAGCAAGAGGGAATATTTTTTTTTGAATTTTATTTTATTTTTTTATACAGCAGGTTCTTATTAGTTATCCATTTTATACATATTAGTATATATATGTCAATCCAATCTCCCAATTCATCACACCACCAACCCCCCCGGCCCCTTTCCCCCTTGGTGTCCATACTTTTGTTCTCCACATCTGTGTCTCAATTTCTGCCCTGCAAACTGGTTCATCTGTACCATTGTTCTAGGTTCCACATATATGCGTTAATATACGATATTTGTTTTTCTCTCTGATTTACTTCACTCTGTTTATCTCTACATTCATCCACGTCTCTACAAATGACCCAATTTCGTTCCTTTTGATGGCTGAGTAATATTCCATTGTATATATGTACCACATCTTCTTTATCCATTCGTCTGTCAATGGGCATTTAGGTTGATTCCGTGTCCTGACTATTGTAAATAGTGCTGCAGTGAACATTGGGGTGCATGTGTCTTTTTGAATTATGGTTTTCTCTGGGTATATGCCCAGTAGTGGGATTGCTGGGTTATATGGTACTTCTATTTTTAGTTTAAGGAACCTCCATACTGTTCTCCATAGTAGCTGTATCAATTTACATTCCCACCAACAGTGCAAGAGGGTTCCCTTTTCTCCACACCCTCTCCAGCATTTGTTTGTAGATTTTCTGATGATGCCCATTCTAACTGGTGTGAGGTGATATCTCATTGTAGTTTTGATTTGCATTTCTCTAATAATTAGTGATGTTGAGCAGCTTTTCATGTTCTTCTTGGCCATCTGTATGTCTTCTTTGGAGAAATGTTTATTTAGGTCTTCTGCCCATTTTTGGATTGTTTTTTTAATACTGAGCTGCATGAGCTGTTTATATATTTTGGAGATTAATCCTTTGTCCGTGGATTTGTTTGCAAATATCTTCTCCCATTCTGAGAGTTGTCTTTTCGTCTTGTTTGTAGTTTCCTTTGCTGTGCAAAAGGTTTTAAGTTTCATTAGGTCCCATTTGTTTATTTTTGTTTTTATTTCCATTACTTTTGGAAGGGGGGTCAAAAAAGATCTTGCTGTGATTTATGTCAAAGAGTGTTCTTCTTATGTTTTCCACTAAGAGTTTTATAGTGTCCGGTCTTACATTTAGGTCTTTAATCCATTTTGAGTTTATTTTTGTGTATGGTGTTAGGGAGTGTTCTAATTTCATTCTTTTACGTGTAACTGTCCAGTTTTCCCAGCACTACCTATTGAAGAGACTGTCTTTTCTCCATTGTATATCCTTGCCTCCTTTGTCATGGATTAGTTGACCATAGGTGTGCAGGTTTATGTCTGGTCTTTCTATCCTGTTCCATTGATCTATATTTCTGTTTTTGTGCCAGTACCATATTGTCTTGATTACTGTAGCTTTGTAGTATAGTCTGAAGTCAAGGAGTCTGATTACTCCAGCTCCATTTTTTTCCTTCAAGACCACTTTGGCTCTTCAGGGTCTTCTGTGTCTCCATACAAATTTTAAGATTTTTTGTTCTAGTTCTGTAAAAAATGCCATTGGTAATTTGATAGGGATTACATTGAACCTGTATGTTGCTTTGTGCAGTATAGTCATTTTCACAATATTGATTCTTCCAATCCAAGAACATGGTATATCTCTCCATCTGTTTGTATCATCTTTAATTTCTTTCATCAGTGTCTTATACTTTTCTGCATACAGATCTTTTGTCTCCCTAGGTAGGTTTATTCCTGGGTATTTTATTCTTTTTGTTGCAATGGTAAATAGGAGTGTTTCCTTAATTTCTCTTTCAGACTTTTCATCATTAGTGTATAGGAATGCAAGAGATTTCTGTGCATTAATTTTTTATCCTGCAGCTTTACCAAATTCAGTGATTAGCTCTAGTAGTTTTCTGGTGGCATCTTTAGGATTCTCTGTGTATAGTATCATGTCATCTTCAAACAGTGACAGTTTTACTTCTTCTTTTCCAAATTGTTTTCCTTTTATTTCATTTTAAGTTTCATTAGGTCCCATTTGTTTATTTTTGTTTGGCTAGGAATTCCAAAATTATGTTGAATAATAGTGGTGAGAATGGACATCCTTGTCTTGTTCCTGATCTTAGAGGAAATGCTTTCAGTTTTTCACCATTGAGAATGACGTTTGCTGTGGGTTTGTCATATATGGCCTTTATTATGTTGAGGTAGGTCCCCTCTATGCCCACTTTCTGGAGTTTTTTATCATAAATGGGTGTTGAATTTTGTCAAAAGTTTTTCTGCGTCTATTGAGATGATCATATGATTTTTCTTCTTCAGTTTGTTAATATGATGTATCACATTGATTGATTTGCATATATTGAAGAATCCTTGCATCACTGGAATAAATCCCACTTGATCATGGTAGATGATCCTTTTAATGTGTTGTTGAATTCTGTTTGCTAGTATTTTGTTGAGGATTTTTGCATCTATATTCATGAGTGATATTGGTCTGTAATTTTTTTTTGTAGTATCTTTGTATGGTTTTGGTATCAGGGTGATGATGGCCTCGTAAAATGAGTTTGGGAATGTTCCTTCCTCTGCAATTTTTTGTAAGAGTTTGAGGAGGATGGGTGTTAGCTCTTCTCAAACTGTCTGATAGAATTCCCCTGTGAAGCCATCTGGTCCTGGACTTTTGTCTGTTGGAAAATTTTTAATCACAGTTTCAATTACTTGTGATTGGTCTGTTCATATTTTCTGTTTCTTCCTTGTTCAGTCTTGGAAGCTATACCTTTCTAAGAATTTGTCCATTTCTTCCAGGTTGTCCATTTTACTGGCATAGAGTTGCTTGTAGTAGTCTCTTAGGATGCTTTGTATTTCTGTGGTGTCTGTTGTAACCTCTCCTTTTTCAGTTCTAATTTTATTGGAGTCCTCTCCCTCTTCTTCTTGATGAGTCTGGCTAATGGTTTATCAATTTTGTTTATCAAAGAACCAGGTTTTAGTTTTATTGCTTTTTGCTATTGTTTTGTTTCTATTTCATTTATTTCTGATCTGATCTTAATGATTTCCTTCCTTCTACTAACTTTGGGTTTTGTTTGTTCTTCTTTCTCTAGGTCCTTTAGATGTAGGGTTAGATTGTTTATTTGAGATTTTTCTTGCTTCCTAAGGTAGGATTGTATTGCTCTAAACTTCCCACTTAGAACTGCTTTTGCTGCATCCCATAGGTTTTGGATCATTGTGTTTTCTTTATCATTTGTCCCTAGGTATTTTTTGATTTCCTCTTTGATTTCCTCAGTGATCTCTTGGTTATTTAGTAATGTATTGTTTAGCCTACATGTGTTTGTGTTTTTTACGTTTTTTTTCCTGTAATTGACTTCTAATCTCATAGTGTTGTGGTCAGAAAAGATGCATGATATGATACCAATTTTCTTAAATTTACTGAGGCTTGGTTTGTGACCCAAGATGTGATGTATCCTGGAGAATGTTCCATGCACACTTGAGAAAAAAAGTGTAATCTGCTGTTTTTGGATGGAATGTCCTATAAATATCAATTAAATCTATCTGGTCTATTGTGTCATTTAAAGCTTGTGTTCCCTTATTAACATTCTGTTTGGATGATCTGTCCATTGGTGTAAGTGAGGTGTTAAAGTTCCCCACTATTATTGTGTTACTGTCGATTTCCTGTTTTATACCTGTTAGCATTTGCCTTATGTATTGAGGTGCTCCTATGTTGGATGCATATATATTTATAATTGTTAAAGCTTCTTCTTGCATTGATCCCTTGATCATTATGTAGTGTCCTTCCTTGTCTCTTGTAACATTCTTTATTTGAAAGTCTATTTCATCTGATATGAGTGTTGTTACTCCAGCTCTCTTTTGATTTCCATTTGTATGAAATATCTTTTTCCATCCCCTCACTTTCAGTCTATATGTGTCCCTACGTCTGAAGTGGGTCTCTTGCAGACAGCATATATATGGGTCTTGTTTTTGTATCCATTCAGCGAGCCTGTGTCTTTTGGTTGGAGCATTTAATCCATTCACATTTAAGGTAATTATCAATATGTATGTTCCTATTACCATTTTCTTAATTGTTTTAAGTGTCTTTTTGTAGGTCCTTTTCTTCTCTTGTGTTTCCCACTTAGAGAAGTTCTTTTAGCATTTGTTGTCGAGCTGGTTTAGTGGTGCAGAATTCTCTTAGCTTTTGCTTGTCTGCAAAGCTTTTGATTTCTCCATCGAATCTGAATGAGATCCTTGCCAGCTAGAGTAATCTTGGTTGTAGCTTCTTCCCTTTCATCACTTTAAATATATACTGCCACTCCCTTCTGGCTTATAGCGTTTCTGCTGAGAAATCAGCTGTTAACCTTATGGGAGTTTCCTTGTATGTTATTTGTCATTTTTCCCTTGCTGCTTTCAATAATTTTTCTTTGTCTTTAATTTTTGCCAATTTGATTACTATGTTTCTCGGTGTGTTTCTCCTTGGGTTTATCCTGAATGGGACTCTCTGTGCTTCCTGTACTTGAGTGGCTATTTCCCTTCCCATGTTAGGGAAGTTTCCGACTATAATCTCTTCAGATATTTTCTCGGGTCCTTTCTCTCTCTCTTCTCCTTCTGGGACCCCTAAAATGCGAATGGTGTTGTGTTGAATGTTATCCCAGAGGTCTCTTAGGCTGTCTTCATTTCTTTTCATTCTTTTTTCTTTATTCTGTTCCATAGCAGTGAATTCCACCATTCTGTATTCCAGGTCACTTATCCGTTCTTCTGCCTCAGTTATTCTGCTATTGATTCCTTCTACTGTATTTTTCATTTCAGTTATTGCATTGTTCATCTCTGTTTGTTCTTTAATTCTTCTAGGTCTTTGTGAAACATTTCTTGCATCTTCTCGATCTTTGCCTCCATTCTTTTTCCGAGGTCCTGGATCATCTTCACTATCATTATTCTGAATTCTTTTTCTGGAAGGTTGCCTATCTCCACTTCATTTAGTTGTTTTTGTGGGGTTTTATCTTGTTCCTTCATCTGGTACATAGCCCTCTGCCTTTTCATCTTGTCTTTCTGTGAATGTGGTTTTGTTCCCCAAAATGTGGTTTTTGTTCCCTGCAGGACTGTAGTTCTTCTTGCTTCTGCTGTCTGCCCTCTGAAAGCTGCAGGTTGCAGAGGGCCATGACAGCTGATTTCAATGTGCCTTGGCACTTGTCCAACTCCTCATGCTGCTTTCCCCCGCCGCTGCCATCTTCTCGCCCGCACATACACCAAGAGGGAATATTAAGTGCCGTCAATTTAGCCAGAATTTCATAAGGAGATCATAAATACCCAAGGATAAACATTTTGGAAAATGTTATTTTCCAAGTGAAATTTCTGTTTAAGTCTGTCAGGAAAATTAAGATCACCTACAAAGCAAAAGAAGATTAAAAAAATCTTTTTTTAATTTTCGAAATGACTTAATAAAATTGTACATTATTTCTAGTTAGGAGGGGAATCTTTATAAAGTCGAAGAAATAAGTGAAATAATCATAAAATAAGAAAGCAGTTAGTTCTCTTTGCTTCATTCTGACATTGATAAATGGTCAATTCTGGGGAAAAAAAAGTAAAACTCTTTCATACCAACAAGATCACCTTTGGCAAAATATCATCATTGGGGTTAGTAATAACATGACATGGCTGATCTTAAACTTGTATTTTGTTTAATATTATAGGTCACATTTTACTGTTATGGTCACAGATCAAAGGATCTTATGGAAGCTACACACATTGTCTTCAGGAGAATGTACAACTTCAAATAGAGAATTTGCATAAATGGACTCCTAGATAACATCCCTTGCTGTAAGAACCATTCCACTCCTGAAAGTAGCAGTGAAAACAAAGCTTTTATTTGCAATTGCTAGGTGAATGTAAATATGGCTCTTAAGAATATATCAGTACAATGGTTTTAGGTCCTTGGTGAAACTTGACAGTGTGATAATAATAATTCTTCTAATGCTACATATTTAAAGAACTTTGTGTTCTTTATAAAAGCTATCTGTGGTACTAAGACATGAGATAAATCTCTATCTAATGATCCATAAATAAGACAGGACCTAATTCAGTCCACCAGTGTTCCATGTGTAGCAGACATCGTGCCTGACCTTGGACCTGTGGTTCCCAAAATGTGCTGGGATGCCCTGAGGTGGTGAAGCAAACTCATGGGGGCACTGCAAGGTATCATATGTTTTGAGAAAAAGACAGCAACTTGTATAGACAGCATGTCAACTACTAGCCCAAGGTAGTTCACAGTTTCAATGTTAGATCACTCTGCATCCTTCTCAGTGATGTCATATCTTTGTAAAGTGTTAGTGTGATGAAAATCAATGTGGAGCAGAAAATGATGGTGGTGACTCCCAATCAGATTCCAAGATTTAAGGAGTTGTGCAATGACCAAGCACAAATATCCCACTAGTAAGTAACTGTGGTTAAAATAAAATATATTATTTTCCCTTTAATTTATATGTATTTTTTTCAAAGGCTACTGAGTTTTTAGGACAAGAATATTTATTGGTTTTTTGTGCCTAACTGTTCAATAAATGGAACTATTAGGTATTCCTTTTGTCCCATGGGCACCATGAAAACTTGTTGACACATTAAGGGTATTGTGAGCCAAAAATGTTTGGGGGGCTTCCCTGGTGGCGCAGTGGTTGAGAGTCCGCCTGCTGATGCAGGGGACATGGGTTCGTGCCCTGGTCTGGGAGGATCCCACATGCCACGGAGCAGCTGGGCCCGTGAGCCATGGCCGCTGAGCCTGCGCGTCCGGAGCCTGTGCTCCACAACAGGAGAGGCCACAACAGTGAGAGGCCCGCGTACTGCAAAAAAAAAAAAAAAAAAAAAAAAAAAAAAATGTTTGGGAAGGACTGTCCTAGAGGAGAACTAACTTGAATAATACCGAGTCTTTGTCTTCTAGTTGCTCAGAGAGACATATGTACTGCTAAGCACAGTTAAAGGTAAACTGGGATAGTTGTCATAATGGTAATACAGACAAAATTCAAAGAGCTAGGAAATCTCAGGTGTCATTCTGTTAGAGGCAGAAGAAAAGATCGTTGAAGTGTCATGTGAGTTTAGCCTTAAAAAGAGTAAGATTTTAATAGGTGGGAAAGAGAAAGAACATTCCTCTATGAGGGAACAGCATGAACAATGGCAAAGAGGCATAGAATAAACATCTTATTTGGCTGGAGAGAGAAAGGGCAAGGAGTGGCAAGAAACAGTCATGTTGGAAGAGCTGCAACTTCTTACCATGGACAGTGAGAAGACATTGGAAGCTTCTGGGTAAGGGAGTAGTATGATCAAAATTGGGCCCTAGAAAGCTAAGTATCCTAGTGATATGAAAGATGGGTTACCGACTGGGAGTTAGGGAGAGAGGGCTACTGAAGATGACTATAGTTTCCAGCCTGGATAAAACCTCTTGTTTGTACAAACTGTGCTTTATTAATCCATGTACTGATACTACCTAGCACAAGCCTGGTAATTTGAAGCAATGAATACATTTTAGAATGTGAGCTACCTGGGGGAACAGAGAAGTAGCTCATGGTAACTATGGAGAAATCTCCCAGAGTGCAGGAGAAAGGTTAAACTCGTGGTGTCAATTTGGGAGTCATCCACCTAGAAATGAGAGAAGGAACTGACAAAATAAAATTTCACAGGGAGCAAATATAGATTAAAAAGAGAAGAAGCCAGTGACAGATCCCTGGGGAACACCCACCACTGGGAGCAGAGGATGAGCTGCTGGCAGAAGAGACAGGAAAGACGGAGGGGCGTTGATGGGGTGAGAACCAGAGGGAGTGCTATCCCAGGAAACAAAGCAGGACAGACTTTCAGGATGGAGACAGTCATCTGTAATAGCAAACACAAGAGGGAAAAATCTACAAGAAAGCTCCTGGATGTGGCGATTAGCAGGTCCTTGGTGACCTTGAGGAGGGCAAGTTCAGTAGGAGTTATAGGCGGATGCCAGATGGCAGTAGAGGTGACCAGAGTGGTCCTTTTGGGGAAATCTGTCGGTGAAATGGGTCTGGAATGGGAGCTTTAGGTGAAAAGAAGTTTGAGTGAAAATGGATTTGAGGACAGGAGTGACCTGAAGGGAGAATGCAGTAGAGAGGAATAGAGCACAAACAGTTCCCTATACAAGGAAGGAAGAGATCATTCAAGTTTCCAATGAGAGAGAAGAAGTGGGACTAAAAACATACTTGGTTCCTTTTTTTTTCCTTCCCTTCCCTCACCCTTTCCTCTCTTCCCTTTTCACTCAGGGCCTGAGCAGGGCGAGGAGGAGAGGAGGGGAGGGCACTGGAGCAGGAAGTTAGAGCTGGAGCGGGTGAGGAAGGTGTCCACATGGAACGAAAGTGGGGTGAGGAGGCTGCCTGTGCAGGTGGGGGAGGCAGCCCAGCAAGGGGGTGGGGTCTGGGTGTAGTGAGAGGAGGGTTTTCACCTGCTGGTGGGGACCTGGCAGGGGTGTCAGAGCCAGCAGGCTGAGGAGGACATATGTGATGAGGTGGGACAGCGATAGCATGGGAGATTTCTTACATAATACAGGATGATTGATCAAATACCTAAATATATGAAGACTAAGGGGACTGGATTGCTCACTGGTGGGAAAGGAGGTTATACGTATGCAAAGGGATTTAGAATGAACTCTGAGGTTTGAGATTGGAATTAAAGATATCAGTGTGAGCTCATGGATTTCAATATATGTAAGTATATATCGAAATAAACATAGCTATGTGTGTATGTGTATAACATAATAACACACACATTTCCCAAGCTCTATCTACTGAGGGAGTTGAAGAGGCCTGGGAAGAGCAACATTCCAATAGCAATGAACTCATTTAGCACGAACTTGCTTTTCAATAGCATTTTTTACCAAAAGAAACCAGGAAAAATGGCTAATTCCAGGGCTGGTGGCAGGGAAATACAAGATGAAACCAGCATCTCTTCTTGTTCCAGAAAGCCAGGAAGTGCTAATGGAGACATATCCAAAGGACACAGGAGCCAGTCTGAAGTGGCTTCCACTGGCCAACATGGTGACAAGTTGAGATCAATATAAGGATAATAAAGGATTATGCCCATTGAATAAAATAGGAAATCATGAGTCTGTACAAATAGATTAATTAATTGATAGAAAGTTTGAAGAGGAACAGGATATTTACATAGTTTGATAGTACTTCCCACAAAATGTTCACTAACTACAAAGCAACAAAGAGTAACTTTACAACGAGAAGCCTGGCTGACACCCCTGTAATCAGGCAACCCAAGTGAACATCCTCAGTAACCGTCAAATTGAAATCTTGTGCCACCTGACAGGCGGCAATGAGAAGAACACAGCATAACTCCTGTGAGAGTCCTGCTAGAGATTCTTAAATTCAATCTAATCATCAGGAAACATCAGACAAACTCAAATTGAGGGACACTCTGCAAAATAACCTGCCTGTAATCTTCAAACATGTCATGAAAGTTAAGGAAAGGCTACAGAACTGTTCCATACTGAACGGGACTAAAGAGATGCAACAACTAAATATAACAAGTGTCTCTAACTGGATCTGTGTGCTGTAAAGGACATTGTTGAGACAACTGGCTAAACTTGATTGGGGTCTGAGGAGCAGATGGTATAATGAATCGATGTGAATTTCCTGATTTTGACAGTTGTATCCTGTTTATCTAGGAGAATGTCCTTGTTTGTAGAAACATACACAAAAGTTCGGGGGAAGATGGTAAAAATGAGAGTAAGATTGGCAACTTACTCAACTGGTCCAGAAAGAAAAGTTCTCAGTCCTGTACAGTTGATCCTTGAACAACACAGGTTTGAACTGTGTGGGTTCACTTATATGGGATTTTTTTTCCACTATATATGTACTAGAGTACTACACATCCTCCTCTAGGTAAAGAGATGGGGGACTGGGTCCATCAAGATTAGAGCTTACTCTCAGTGAGACTCAAGAGATGCTGACTCTCAATGGCTTTAGATGACGCATTTGTATTTCAGCATTAATGCAACTAACATTTAGCATGTCTTTAATTACAAGAAGTTTATGGCATCTATATAGAACTAATTTCAGATTCTACAGCCTCAGGATACTGAAAACATGTTTAGAATGTGTTTGCTTTAAGTACTGAATTCAGTCAGACTATTCCAGAGAACAAACTACTACTCTAACCTGTGTTGGGTATTTGTAGGCTGTTACTTTTATTATCTGATGATTATGATGATGACAGTTTGGACCACCAGCTGTTTCAGAGGATCTGACACCCTTTCCTCTTCTTCCTTATGTCAACCCATGATGAATCCCAAATTCTTCTATTATGGCTAGCTTTTATATTAGTCAGTGTTCTCCAGAGAAAAAGAACCAAAAAGGTGTGTGTATGTGTGTGTGTGTGTGTGTGTGTGTTTATTACAAGGCATTGGCTCACATGATAATGGAGGCTGCAAAGTCCTAAGAACTGCAGTAAGCAAGCTGGAGCCCCCAGTAGAGCTGATGGCTTAAGTTACAGTTCCATTCCAAAGGGCTGAGAACCAGGAGAGCCAGATGTGTAGTTCTACCCTGAAATACTGGCTCTTTTTGAGACTCAAGAAGTTCCCTCTTACTTGCAGGAAGGTCAGCCCTTTTGTTCTATTCAGGCCTTCAACTGATTGGATGAGGGCCTCCCATATTGGGGAGGGCAATCTGCTTTATTCTGTCTACCAAGTCAAATGTTAATTTCATCCAGGAACACCCTCACAGAAACACCCAGAATAATGCTTGACCTAATATCCAGGCACCCTGTGGCCTAGTCAAGTGGACACATAAAATTAACCACCACTGCTTTATTACATACAGTAAGATTCATGAATTTTAAGTGAGCAATTCAATGGGCTTTAACAAATGCACAAGGTACTGTAACAACTACCACAATGATGATACAAAACATTTTCATCAACCCAATGTTGTCTTGTGCCCCTTGCACTCAATTCCTTGCCCCCAACCCCTGCTCCCTGGCAACCACTGATCTGCTTTCTATCACTATAGCTTTGCCTTTTCTAGAATTACATATAAGTGGAATCACACAGGATGTAGTCTTTTATGCCTGGCCTTTTCACTTAGCAAAATGCATAATGATTGATCCATATTGTTGAGCATATCAGTAAGTTCAGTCCTTTTAATTGCTGCATAGTGTTCCATTGTATGGATGCACCACAATTTGTTATCCAATTCACTCACTGAAGGACGATGGGTTGCTTCTCGTTTGGGGCAATTATTAATACAGCTGCTATAAACATCTGTGTATACGTTTTTGTGACAACATAAGTTTTCATTTCTCTAAGTACCCAGGAGTGGGATTGCTGGGTCATATGGAGAGCATATGTTTAAGTTTGTAAGAAGCTGCCAAATTGTTTTTCACAGTGGCTGTATCATGTTGCATTCCCACCTGCAATGCAGGAGAGTTCTAGTTGCTAAGTGTATTCCTAGTAAACAGTATTTCACAAGCAACCATGAAGGAAGTGTAAGGAGGGATAAAGGGAGAGAAATGCATAGAACATGGTTGCTCTGGAAACAAACTAAGCTACTTTAACTGAGAGAGCTTCAGAGTTTAGATACTTCAGTAAGAAGGTAAAAAATGATGATGAAGAGGCAATTATCACCTAAAATGTAGTGAATATTTGCTGAAACAGAAGGAATTACAAGCTGTGAAAATGGCCTGTGGCAGAGAGAGTTAGAAGAAAAATAAACAAGCCTTATTCAGTAAACAAGCCAACAGTTAGGAAAAACAGACCTGATGACTGAAAATAGAGAAAAGTGTTCAATACAAGACATTTTCCCCCTTGTTTTTTTGTTACTCTAACTGCAGTGTGCCCTTGTTATTGAGGAGTGATTTATGTTTTTAATATTATCTATAAATATCTGTATAAGACATCTCTACATGAGGGCATATTGCATAATGCAGTGTTTCTTAAACCTTAATATGCATAGGAATCACCTGGGGATCTTATAAAATGCAGCCTCTAATTCAGTATGTCTGGGGCAGAGCCTGAGCTTCTGCATTTCTAATGAGGTTCTAAGTGAGGACAAAACTATGAGGCTGCAGACTGCAGGCTCGTGGTTATGAGTGCAGACGCGAGAGCCAGACTACACAGGTTCAAATCCTACCTCTATCACTTATAGCTGTGAAACCAGGGTACATTTCTTAGCCTCTCTACCTCAGTTTTCTCATCTGTAAAATGGAGATGCTAGCAGTACACAGTACCTCACAGGGGTGTTTTGAGGATTACATGAGTTACTCTACATCAAGCACTTAGACCAGTGCTAGGCACATAATAGGTGCCTTATTATATTCCTTTAGGTTTCAGTAGGTTCCAGCGGCCAAGGCAGCTATCTAACAGCTTTAAACCATGTTGACTGGGTCCTACACAGTGCTTTAGTTCCTCCTAGGTCCTGTGCCATACTTCTGGTGGCAGCCACTAATTCTACTTGTGGTGCTCATTAAGGAGCCCATTCAGAGCCACTAGACTGAGACTGTCTCAGAAAAAGAAAACCCACTGAAAGGATTTCAAAGAGAGAGAGATTGACCATTCAGTGTGCTTTACCTGGTGGAAATGTCGCCAGGTTCAGCCCCATGGGGCGACTGGGGCCTCCACACAATAGATATTTCTACATGCAGGACTATTGCTGGGACACTGCTCAGACAGTGCGTTTGAAAGAATTTCCAGCCTAACCTGACGGCCCAGCTGACAGCTCAGATTGCTGCACCCAGATGCCCTTCTCTCCAGGAGGACCAGGCAGTCATTTGGCCACACAAGCCGGTGAATAGACTCTTTACTGTTGTTTGCATCATGCCCCTTTAATCTGCCTCCAGCACCCCTGTAGACAGCCTAATTGGTCCTCTGGATCCAGCCCTCTTTGGCCTGTCAGCTCAGCTCATGTTCATGGCCGGCTTTCATCTCCCTGCTTGCTTGGCATATTGCTCTAGCCTCATAGTTTTCTGATGTTAAAACGCAGCTTGTAGAGCTTAGACGATCTTCACACCATTTCTGCCTCCCTGTTAGTAACTGTACTAGAAAAACAGCTGTTAATCTCAATTAGGTTTTGATTGCTAATTAGCAGCTACCTGTCAGGTAGCTGCTCTCTTCCTGGTCCCTTTAACTATTTCTCATGCAACTGGTACACTTGGTTTCCATGAGAACCATTTAGCTAGATACCTTCTCCATCAAAGCTGCCACCTCTTCTGTGGCTTTTATAATATCTTTCTAGTAAGCTCTGAGGTTCTTTGTCTACTTCCCTGCTCCCTGGTTTTCTTAATTTCATCATTCAGCCAGTTTCCAATTTAAGCCACTCCATCTATAGCCAGTGTGTCTTGGAAAGGAAATCAGGGGATTAATAAGTCCGTTAATTGAAGTCAGGTTAAGAACCTGTGCTTTAAAATTTCATCTTTAGACTTCTGTTTTCCGGTTCTGCATGTAAGAAGCTTGGAAGTTACCACTCCATCCTAACATGTAAAAAGTTGATCTGAAAAGCCAACAACTAGAAGATTGGATTCTCTCAAAATACTCTATCACTGCCATGGGCACAGGGGATCAGAGAAGAAATAGATACATAAGCTTCATGTTTTATCATGATTTACTTTTCCTTTGTGATTTCTTATCAATAATTTATGCTTAAAGAGGACTTCTCATTCTATATTTACCTCTAGCATTTAATAGGTTAAAGGTCACCCATGGCAATTTATTTTAGAGTGGTAATTTAACTTTGTTTTTCCAAATGGTTAACCATCTGTCCCAGAACCATTTATTCAATAATGATTCTTTTTCTCACTGATTTGTGATACCACGTTTAATATACACTAAGTCTGCATCTATACTGGGGTCAATTTCTGTGCCATCATATCCATTACATTGATCTGTCTGCCAATTATTTTGTTAGCAGCACACTTTAATTATTGAAGTTGTATTATCTGGTAGGGCAAGTTCTCTTTCATTAGTCTTTACTTTCCATATATTCTTGGCTATTTTGCCCTTTATATTTAAAATTACTTTATCACACTCCCCTCTCCCCATCTATCTTGTATTTCCAATGAGGATTTCATAAATCTATCAAGTATTTTCTGAAAGACTGGCATCGCTTTTCCAATGCAAAAACTTTATATTAATTTATTCAACACTTCTTTTACATATTTCAAACTTTTGTAGTGTTCTGCAAATAGTCACATACTTTCCTAGGCATTTTATCTTTTTTGTTGAAATTACAAAATGGGACTTTTTCATTACAGTTTCTTATTCCTATTTTGAAAGAGATTTGGGGGTGGAGTAGGGGCAATATTTGCAAGAAGGCCCTTTTTGTAATAAGAGAATTCAGTGTGAATTGAGAGTTTTGGCTCATGAATGTGGATGTTTATTTTGGATTTCAATATGTTTGAATTAATGGCAATGCTTGGTGGTTCTTGACTCAAAACTCATAATAATATGCTTGCATTATGTTGAATTTTTAAAATAAAACAAAAAGAATGTTAAAAATCTAATAACAGAAATGTAATTCAGAGTTAAGTTGCTCTTCAGTAGCCAGGGACAATAGAGTGCATCAAGCATACAATTAAGCAGATACCCTCTTTTTCATTTTATCCAAGGCCAGTTCACTTAGTGCCTGAGTATTGCTAGAATATGTCAGCCCCTTAACAATATTTTTTAATTTAGTTGATATTCCCAAATGATCTTTCCAATTTTGAATGATGTTTTGCACATTGCTTTTAGTTTGCAAAGCAGAATGTATTCTTCAGGTAATAAAATCTTATTCTGGTACTAAAATCCAGCTAGGCATGCTCTGAAGATATGTTAACATGAAAATGCTTCTTCATAATACTGGGGGATATATAAATTTGAAGAAAAGATTATTTTAGAAGAAAATCTTACTTAAAAAGTTAAACCATAACTACAAAAAAGAAAGAAAGGAAGAAAATCTCACAGTCTAAAGTATTCATCAAACCTAAAGTATTTCATCAGATCTAAGATACTACCAATGATAAAACACACAAGTATTTTGTGTACTGCAAAGAAAGAAAAAGATTCTACCAGGTAACTTATGTCCTGCTGTAGATTATAAGACTCATCCCAGTTTTAGAGATTTTAAAATTGAGGAGGAAAATGTACTTCTTAGAATCAATGATATATGTTAGAATGCTCTGAACTGTAATTAACAGAAAACTGATTGAGAAATATGTTGGCTCACATCCCTGGAAGCTGAGAGGGAGGGCAGCTTCAGGAAGGGGCTGATCCAGAAATTCAATATTGTCATTAAAGACCCACTATCCTATCACAGGATCAACTTCATTCTCTAAGGCTGGTTCCCCTTCTAGGTAAAAACATAGATGCCAGTAGCAAATGGGCTATAGAATTCCATGTTCACACTCAAGTCAAAGGCAGAGGATTATTTCCAAAAAATTGAAAAGAAATTTCCTAAATGTCCCTAACCAACTTCTCGTAGTTCTTAGCAGTCCAACTCCAAACTGAGTAACCTACCTGAACAAACTACTCTCTGAGCCGTGTTGTCCAATATGGTGATGACTAACTCTTATGGTTGCCTGCAGAGGCAGATGGACCCTCACCTAAAATTTGGTTCAGATGTTGAGAATGATGATGCCATATATACACACCAAGGGTATGAAAAGTTTCATAACTTACATTATTGAGGTCTCTGGGGAGAGCAGGGCAGTCCTCCAAAACAGGTTTGGGATGGCTTGAGAGCACAGGGATAGGAGGCTGGCCTGGTTTTTTATTGTAATCAGGGGTGGGGCCAATGGGAGAGTTCCTGGATGTGGGCAGGAGTTTATGTGGTTTGAATCTCCCATCAGTGCCAAAAGAGGGAGCACCTAGGCTTTCTTCTCAGCTTGCATAGATCTGGGGTACAGGGGAAGAGAAGGATGAGGCTTAAAATCTGTCAGAAGTCAAACATCAAAAAATGGAGTGAGATTTCTTATTACACTCACTAAAGGAGATTGTCTACATTTAAATTAATTAAAATTACATAAAATTAAAAATTCAATTCCTCAGTCACACTGGACACATTTCAAGTGCTCAGTAGCCACATGTGGCCAACTTACAGAATATTTCTACCATCCCAGAAAATACTGTTGGACAATGCTGGTCCCTAGAGCAAGGGTCAGCAGACTATAGCCCATGGGCCAAATTTCATCCAGTATGTTTTCGTATAGCCTGCGAGCTAAAAATGTTTTTTACATTTTTAAATGGTTGAAAAATCAAAAGGAGAATGGTATTTCATGGTGTGAAAATTATATGAAATTAAGATTTTGGTGGCCACAAATAAAGTTTTCTTGGAACTCAGCCACATCACTCATTTATGCATTGTTTGGGCTGCTTTCACACTACAGTGGCATGAGTAGTTGCAGCAGAGACTGTATGACCATAAAACCTAAAGTATTTACTAGCTGGCCCTTTACAGGAAAGGTTTGCTGACCCCTGGTCTGCTGGAACAGGATGACCCTATCAGGGTCAGTGACCCTATCACTCCTAGATGTGGTGGGGTCAGGTTCCCCTGAATCTCATTGGGTACATGGGGTCCTGGAGGATACCTGAACAAGCTCAGAGCTCTGTTGGGAAAGAGAAAACAGAGTTGGATGCTGGGTAGGCAACCACCAATGCCCACTACATCTAATAGGAAACATAGACTAACATTTAACTTCTGTATGGAACTGACAGTCTCCCAAGTGGATCTCTACTCACTAAGCAAGTGGCAGTTCTTACTATAACATTGCAGTCTTTCCACACTAAGACGTAACACTTGAATTCTATTTTATGTTCACGATTTCATGCAAGACCCATGCTTTCTCAATCCTGACATATAAATTTTATATTTATCCATTTTATTTCATTGTTACTGCTAGCACACGTAAGATACTAAATTTCAAACCAATTCCTGTGTCACAACCTTCACCCTCACTTTTCCCCCTACCTCCTCCATCTCCCCTATGCCTGCCTCCTGATTTTCTGTCAACTACTTAAATTTCTTACTTTAAAAGATCCCTAAATAACTATGGTGAGATAATTTTTAAAAGTAATACCTGAGTAAGAATTTTTAACATTAGAAATTATTGATCTTTTTTTTTTTTGAATAGTGGGGGCAACTTTAACTTTTCTTTTTTATTATTATTTTTATTTTTGGCTGCCTTGGGTCTTCGTTGCTTCTTGCGGGCTTTCTCTAGTTGCGGTGAGTGGGGGCTATTCTTCGTTGCGGTGCGCCGGCTTCTCATTACAGTGGCTTCTCTTGTTGCGGAGCACTGGCTCTAGGCGCGCGGGCTTCAGTAGTTGTGGCTCGTGGGCTCTAGAGCGCAGGCTCAGTGGTTGTGGCGCACGGGGCTTAGTTGCTCCGCGGCATGTGGGATCTTCCCGTACCAGGGCTCGAACCCATGTCCCCTGCATTGGCAGGCGGATTCTTAACCACTGCGCCACCAGGGAAGCCCCTTGATCTTTTAATCTGTAGAAATTTCATCACTACCCATTCATAAGTTCACTGAGTTTTTTTCCCCCCTCAGAATAGGACACACATTTTAGAAAATGGACTAGAGCAGATTTAGCTGATGTTACAGGAAACATTGTTAAAACATCTTTTCATCCGTTTAGGATGCAGACCATGGTTCTGAATACACAGGATATAATGTAAGTGAACTCTAGAATGAGAGAACAGGATCTCTTATCTAGAGAATTTGAGGTAAATTTAACTCTAAAATGTCTTAGGTTTTTTTTTCCAGTGGGTTTATCAAAGTGGAATTTCACAATAATTTAAATGGATGAATATTCTTGTGAATGGTCAATAAGTTTTGAATGAGAAGCCTGGGCACTGATTTTCTAAATGTTATAACAGCATACTTTTTTCCATTGCTTGTAATAGATAAAGTTTGAGGATTTTAAGAAAGGTGAATGGAAAAGGGAGAGTGGTTCAGTTAACTAAAAAGTGAAGAGGTATGTCAGGTGAGAACATTTCATTTTGACTAGTTTTGGAAAACTGTTATGATATTGATGTTGTGGAAACCTAAAAAAAGTCCATTGTTGCTCTGATTGCTTATTGGTTGAATGGAACAAATTGTGGATTTTAACATTTGTGTTGCCCCCAAAGCTATTCTCTTCTTAAAAACAAAAGATAAAAGTGTCTTTATTAAAGCATTTTTAACTTTTGCCACAGATGGAGTTAAAAAAAAAAAGGCACAGGGACTTCCCTGGTGGCACAGTGGTTAAGACTCCACACTCCCAATGCAAGGGGCCCGGGTTCGATCCCTGGTCAGGGAACTAGATCCCACATGCATGTTGCAACTAAGAGTTCACATGCCACAACTAAATAGCCTGCATGCTGCAACTAAGGAGCCCACTTGCTGCAACTAAGATCCAGTGCAACCAAATAAATAAATAAATATTTAAAAAAACACAAAGGTACACAGCCCCATTGAAACAGCTCACCACCCACCTTACCCTCTGCCGACCAGGGTGGGAGGATAGCAGGTGCTTCTATGTCCCCGAATGCTGACGTGCATCACTGGAGGAAGGGAGGTAGGCTGCTGAGGTCCCTGAGGAATGGGCTGTAGGAACCAAATGGGACTGAATTTCAGAAGAGAGAGAAAACAGAGAGGAAGAGCAGAATTGTGTTTATGTCTGTTCAACTTCCCTTGCTGCTTCTCAGAATATATCTTCAGGTGAGTAATAGGACAATAAGAGGCATGAGAGAGGAACTGTTAGCACAATGCACTCTAGTCATGTAGAGGCCACATACCACATCTGCCCACTACAATGCCCCTGAGGCCAGGCTGGGAAGATTGTTCCCTCACTGTTAAGGCCCACGTTTGCATCCTCAGTCAACAGCCATGACAACTCAGTTATTCCAAAATGTTCAGCCTGCCTAGCACAATAGCAACAGAAGAGATGAAGGTGGGCTTTGTTCTACCCCATTCTACCTGAACGGCTTTTACTTGGGGGATGGAGCCAAGGAGTAAGGGCTGTAGATACTACGTGTCATCAGAGTATATAATGTTAATACTCTCCTTACCTCGCACATCTGCTTCTCCAGTCTGCACATGCTTCTTTCTGTATATCCTTTGAAGCTCTTTGAAGACAAAGCAGCTCTCTATCTTTTATCCAGGAAAGTTCCACACGCAAAGAGGTCCTTTCAAGCGAGCTTTTAATCACACCAGAAACAGGTTTGCCCTGTAGTTTCCTGTATGTGGCTGGCATACTGCAGGCCATGTTATTCTCCGATTGAAGATATATTATTTCCCAACACCTGAAGATTATGTGTCTAGATACCTTAGAATAGAAGAGATGTGCTGATAACCATATTAAAATCATAAAATACCATTATGTTTTTCAAGGTAGAGTCAGGTTTAGTTCATCAGAATTGGTTCACAAGATTCCATTTGTTTCTGTGTTTAAAATAGTGTCAGGTTGACAAGTCTTTTGTTCCCACACTATCACATTGGCTTCTATTCTAATCTGCGTGATACCCAGACAATACAGATAAGCTAAACATGGTTTAATCAATTCTGACTCTTCTGATCTGACTGATATTTTTGCATGGATTTTGATTAATCAGAAATGTATAGAATATTCATGCCTCATCCCATAGTTATGACAATGCAGACTTGGCTTTTCATATGTTCAGAATGATGCCACAATTCGAAGTGTCCCTTTCATCTGACATACTACTAATTGAATGATTTCTTTTCTTTTTTGAAATAATAGAATAGCCTGTTGGCTTTGTACTTTTGATATGGGAAATGTGGTTTAGAAAAGCTTCTGTGAAGTGTTACCAAGGGTAAATAAATTTGTAATGAGGTAATTCACATACTCTCTCAACACAAGAGAATTTCTAAGGGCTTTATTGACTTGATGAGGAGAATAATGGAAAAATATCCGAAATGAACTCTGTAGAAAATATCAAAAGATTCAAATAAACATAGAAGGTGGATATCATTTTACCTTTAAGGGGAGTACACTTTTTCTTTTCTCCATCAGGACCTTTAATTCCAAATCCCTGAAAACACTGCCAAGAGAAACGTAGAGGAATGAGTGGAGAGAATAGGATCTGGTCTCCAACACAGGGCAGATTTCTGGCATCTTATCAAAAGCAAACAGATACTTTCTAGTCCATCTGGAGAAAGCAAAAAGCTAGAAATAGCATCATACTCATCCCTACAAAAACAATAGCAACAATATCAACATGCACACAAAAACTAGACAAACAGCAAATCCACAACAACATCAATTTACCCTGTCAGAGAGCTAAGGAATCAAGATGCCTATAAAGAGATGAGGTGAAACATTTTTTTACCTGGGACAAATGCAGCTGGACACTGGTAGAAGAACTTAACTAAAATTGTTAACAAATTGGTGAAGACTGAGTATAGGTTAGCAAAGGCTGAGTGTAAGTAAGTAATGCAGAGAATACAGAACTACCAGTGGCTTTAGATGTTCACTCACTTGCACTCTCTTTTTCATTAACTTTAGCAGGTGCTCAAAAATAAATAAATGGGACCTAATTAAACTTAAAGGCTTTTGCAGGGCCTAGAGGAAGATGGCGGAAGAGTAAGACGAGGAGATCACCTTCCTCCCCACAGATACATCAGAAATTCATCTACGCGTGGAACAACACCTACAGAACACCTACTGAACGCTGACAGAAGACCTCAGACCCCCCAAAAGGCAAGAAACTCCCCACATACCTGGGTAGGGCAAAAGAAAAAAAGAATAAACAGAGACAATAGGATAGGGACGGGACCTGCACCAGTGGGAGGGAGCCGTGAAGGAGGGAAGGTTTCTACACACTAGAAGCCCCTTCGCGGGCGGAGACTGCAGGTGGTGGAGGGGGAAAGCTTCGGAGTAGCGGAGGAGAGCACAGCAACAGGGGTGCGGAGGGCAAAGCGGAGAGATTCTGGCACAGAGGACCGGTGCCCTCAGGCACACACCAGCCCGAGAGGCTTGTCTGCTCGGCCGCCGGGGCGGGCGGGGCTGGGAGCTGAGGCTCGGGTATCGGCTTTCGGTCGGAGTGCAGGGAGAGGACTGGGGCTGGCAGCAGGAAGAGAGCCTGAGGGGGTTAGTGCACCGCGGCTAGCCCGGAGGGAGTCCGGGGAGAGGGTCTGGAGCTGCCGAAGAGGCAAGAGACTTTTTTCCCTTTTGTTTCCTGGTGCGCGAGGAGAGGGCATTAAGAGGGCTGCTTGGGGAAGCGCCGGAGAGGGGCGCAAGCCGCGGGTAAGGCGCGGACCTTGGAGACGGGCGTGGGCCGCCGCCGCCGCCGCCGCCGCGGGGCCTGTGTGCGAGCGCGGGTCACTGTCCGCCCCGCCTTCCGGGGGGCCTGTGCACCCCGCCACTGCCGGAGTCCCGAGACCCGGGGACAGCTTTCCCGGGAAAGCGCACAGAGCGCCACGGGCTGCTGCAACGTCACGCTGGCCTCTGCCGCCGCAGGCCCGCCCCACACTGCGCGCCCCTCCCTCCCCTCTGCCTGAGTGAGCCAGAGCCCCCGAATCAGCGGCTCCTTTAAACCCGTCCTGTCTGAGCGAAGAACGGACGCCCTCCGGCGACCTACGCGCAGAGGCGGGGCCAGGTCCAAGGCTGAGACCCGGGAGCTGTGAGAGCAGAGAAGAGACAGGGAAATCTCTCTGTGCAGCCTCGGAAGCAGCGGATTAAAGCTCCACGGTCCACTTGATGTGCCCTGCGTCTGTGGAGTGCATGAATGGACAGCGAATCATCCCAAATTGAGGAAGTGGACTTTGAGGACAAGATTTAAGACTTTACCCCCTTTTCCTCTTTTTACAACGAATTATTCCAAATTAAGGAGGTGGACTTAGAGAGCAAGATTTCAGACTTCTCGCCCTTTTCCTCTTTTTACAACGAATTATCCCAAATTGAGGAGGTGGACTTGGAGAGCAAGATTTTTGATTTTTCCCCCTGCTCTCTTTTTGTGAATGTGTATGTGTAATCTTCTGTGTAAGATTCTCTCTGTATAGCTTTGCTTCCACCACATGTCCCAGGGTTCTATCGGTCCGTTTTTTTTTCCAATAATTACTTTTTAATTTTAATAACGCTACTATATTTCATACTTTATTCTATTTAACTTTACCTGCTCTTTCTTTTTTTCCTACCTTCCCTTCCTCCCTCCCTCCCTCCGCTCCTCCTTTCCTTCTTTCTTTTTCTTTCCTCCCTCCCTCCCTCCCTTCTTCTTTCCACTTTTTTTCTTTCCTTTCTCCCTCCCTCCCTCCTGTCTTTCTTTCTTTCTTTCCTTCCTCCCTCCCTCCCTTCTTCCATTCACTCTTCCTTTTGCTTTCATTCCTCCCTCCCTCCCTCCTTTCTTTCCATCCTTCCTCCCTCCCTCCCGCCTTTCTTTCTTCCGTCCTTCCTTCCTTTCTTCCCTTCTTCCTTTCTTTCCCTCTCTCTTTCTTTCTTCTACTAATTCTTTCTTTCTACTTTTTCTCCCTGTTATTCTGAGCCGGGTGGATAAAAGGCTCTTGGTGCTGCAGCCAGGAGTCAGTGCTGTGCCTCTGAAGTGGGAGAGCCAACTTCAGGTCACGGGTCCACAAGAGACCTCCCAGCTCCACATAATATCAAGCAGCGAAAATCTCCCAGAGATCTCCATCCCAACACCAGCACCCAGCTTCGGTCAACGACCAGCAAGCTACAGTGCTGGTCACCCTATGCCAAGCAACTAGCAAGGCAGGAACACAACCACACCAATTAGCAGAGAGGCTACCTGAAAACATAATAAGGCCATAGGCACCCCAAAACACACCACCAGACGTGGACCTGTCCACCAGAAAGACAAGATCCAGCCTCAACCACCAGAACACAGGCATTAGTCCCTCCCACCAGGAAGCCTACACAACCTACTGAAACAACCTTAGCCACTGGGGTCAGACACCAAAAACAACGGGAACTATGAATCTGCAGCCTGCAAAAAGGAGACCCCAAACACAGTAACATAAGCAAAATGAGAAGACAGAAAAACACACAGCAGGTGAAGGAGCAAGATAAAAACCTACCAGACCTAACAAATGAAGAGGTAATAGGCAGTCTACCTGAAAAAGAATTGAGAATAATGATAGTAAAGCTGATCCAAGATTCTATTTCCATGATCCATAATCTTGGAAATAGAATAGACAAAATGCAAGAAACAGTTAACAAGGACCTAGAAGAACTAAAGATGAATCAAGCATCGATTAAAAACACAATAAATGAAATGAAAAATACTCTAGATGGGATCAATAGCAGAATAACTGAGGCAGAAGAACGGATAAGTGAGGTGGAAGATAAAATAGTGGAAATAACTGATGCAGAGCAAAATAAAGAAAAAAGAATGAAAAGAACAGAGGACAGTCTCAGAGACCTCTAGGACAACATTAAACGCACCAACATTCGAATTATAGGGGTTCCAGAAGAAGAAGAGAAAAAGAAAGGGACTGAGAAAATATTTGAAGAGATTATAGTTGAAAACTTCCCCAATATGGGAAAGGAAATAGTTAATCAAGTCCAGGAGGCACAGAGAGTCCCATACAGAATAAATCCAAGGAGAAATACACCAAGACACATATTAATCAAACTGTCAAAAATTAAACACAAAGAAATCATATTAAAAGCAGCAAGGGAAAAACAACAAATAACACACAAGGGAATCCCCATCAGGTTAACAGCTGATCTCTCAGCAGAAACTCTACAAGCCAGGAGGGAGTGGCAGGACATAATTAAAGTGATGAAGGAGAGAAACCTGCAACCAAGATTACTCTACCCAGCAAGGATCTCATTCAGATTTGATGGAGAAATTAAAACCTTTACAGACAAGCAAAAGCTGAGAGAGTTCAGCACCACCAAACCAGCTTTACAACAAATGCTAAAGGAACTTCTCTAGGCAAGAAACACAACAGAAGGAATATACCTACAATAACGAACCCAAAGCAATTAAGGAAATGGGAATAGGAACATACATATCAATAATTACCTTAAATGTAAATGGACTAAATGCTCCCACCAAAAGACACAGAGTGGCTGAATGGATACAAAAACAAGACCCATATATATGCTGTCTACAAGAGACCCACTTCAGACCTAGAGACACATACAGATTGAAAGTAAGGGGATGGAAAAAGATATTCCATGCAAATGGAAATCAAAAGAAAGCTGGAGTAGCAATTCTCATATCAGACAAAATAGACTTTAAAGTAAAGACTATTAGAAGAGACAAAGAAGGACACTACATAACGATAAAGGGATCGATCCAAGAAGAAGATATAACAATTGTAAATATTTATGCACCCAACATAGGAGCACCTCAATACATAAGGCAAATACTAACAGCCATAAAAGGGGAAGTCGACAGTAACACAATCATAGTAGGGGACTTTAACACCCCACTTTCACCAATGGACAGATCTTCCAAAATGAAAATAAATAAGGAAACACAAGCTTTAAATGATACATTAAACAAGATGGACTTAGTTGATATTTATAGGACATTCCATCCAAAAACAACAGAATACACATTTTTCTCAAGTGCTCATGGAACATTCTCCAGGATAGATCATATCTTGGGTCACAAATCAAGCCTTGGTAAATTTAAGAAAATTGAAATTGTATCAAGTATCTTTTCCAACCACAATGCTATGAGACTAGACATCAATTACAGGAAAAGATCTGTAAAAAATACAAACACATGGAGGCTAAACAATACACTACTCAATAACGAAGTGATCACTGGTGAAATCAAAGAGGAAATTAAAAAATACCTAGAAACAAATGACAATGGAGACACGACGACCCAAAACCTATGGGACGCAGCAAAAGCAGTTCTAAGGGGGAAGTATATAGCAATACAATCCCACCTTAAGAAACAGGAAACATTTCGAGTAAACAACCTGACCCTGCACCTAAAGCAATTAGAGAAAGAAGAACAAAAAACCCCCAAAGTTAGCAGAAGGAAAGAAATCATAAAGATCAGATCAGAAATAAATGAAAAAGAAATGAAGGAAATGATAGCAAAGATCAACCAAACTAAAAGCTCGTTCTTTGAGAAGATAAACAAAATTGACAAACCATTAGCCAGACTCATCAAGAAAAGAAGGGAGAAGACTCAAATCAATAGAATTAGAAATGAAAAAGGAGAAGTAACAACTGACACTGCAGAAATACAAAAGATCATGAGAGATTACTATAAGCAACTCTATGCCAATAAAATGGACAACCTGGAAGAAATGGACAAATTCTTAGAAATGCACAACCTGCCAAGACTGACTCAGGAAGAAATAGAAGATATGAATAGACCAATCACAAGCACTGAAATTGAAACTGTGATTAAAAATCTTCCATCAAACAAAAGCCCAGGACCAGATGGCTTCACAGGCGAATTCTATGAAACATTTAGAGAAGAGCTAACGCCCATCCTTCTCAAACTCTTCCAAACAATATCAGAGGAAGGAACACTCCCAAACTCATTCTACTCGGCCACCATCACCTTGATACCAAAACCAGGCAAGGATGTCACAAAGAAAGAAAACTACAGGCCAATATCACTGATGAACATAGATGCAAAAGTCCTCAACAAACTACTAGCAAACAGAATCCAACAGCACATTAAAAGGATCATACACCATGATCAAGTGGGGTTTATTCCAGGAATGCAAGGATTCTTCAATATACGCAAATCAATCAATGTGATACACCATATTAACAAGTTGAAGGAGAAAAACCATATGATCATCTCAATAGATGCAGAGAAAGCTTTCGACAAAATTCAACACCCATTTATGATAAAAACCCTGCAGAAAGTAGGCATAGAGGGAACTTTCCTCAACATAATAAAGGCCATATATGACAAACCCACAGCCAACATTGTCCTCAATGGTGAAAAACTGAAACCATTTCCACTAAGATCAGGAGCAAGACAAGGCTGCCCACTCTCACCATTCTTATTCAACATAGTTTTGGAAGTTTTAGCCACAGCAATCAGAGAAGAAAAGGAAATAAAAGGAATCCAAATTGGAAAAGAAGAAGTAAAGCTGTCACTGTTTGCAGATGACATGATACTATACATAGAGAATCCTAAAGATGCTACCGAAAAACTACTAGAGCTAATCAATGAATTTGGTAAAGTAGCAGGATACAAAATTAATGTACAGAAATCTCTGGCATTCCTGTACACCAATGATGAAAAATCTGAAAATGAAATCAAGAAAACACTCCCATTTACCATTGCAACAAAAAGAATAAAATATCTAGGAATAAACCTACCTAGGGAGACAAAAGACCTGTATGCAGAAAATTATAACACACTGATGAAAGAAATTACAGATGATACAAATAGATGGAGAGATATACCATGCTCCTGGATTGGAAGAATCAATATTGTGAAAATGACTCTACTACCCAAAGCAATCTACAGATTCAATGCAATCCCTATCAAACTACCACTGGCATTTTTCACAGAACTAGAACAAAAAATTTCAAAATTTGTTTGGAAAAACAAAAGGCCCCGAATAGCCAAAGCAATCTTGAGAACGAAAAACGGAGCTGGAGGAATCAGGCTCGTTGACTTCAGACTATACTACAAAGCTACAGTAATCAAGACAGTGTGGTACTGGCATAAAAACAGAAAGATAGATCAGTGGATCAGGATAGAAAGCCCAGAGATAAACCCACGCACATATGGCCAACTTATCTTTGATAAAGGAGGCAGGAATGTACAGTGGAGAAAGGACAGCCTCTTCAATAAGTGGTGCTGGGAAAACTGGACAGGGACATGTAAAAGTTTGAGATTAGATCATTCCCTAACACCATACACAAAAATAAGCTCAAAATGGATTAAAGACTTAAATGTAAGGCCAGAAACTATCAAACTCTTAGAGGAAAACATAGGTAGAACACTCTATGACATAAATCACAGCAAGATCCTTTTGGACCCACCTCCTAGAGAAATGGAAATAAAAACAAAGATAAACAACTGGGACCTAATGAAACTTCAAAGCTTTTGCACAGCAAAGGAAACCATAAACAAGACCAAAAGACAACCCTCAGAATGGGAGAAAATATTTGCAAATGAAGCAACTGACAAAGGATTAATCTCCAAAATTTATAAACAGCTCATGCAGCTCAATAGCAAAAAAACAAACAACCCAATCCAAAAATGGGCAGAAGGCTTAAATAGGCATTTCTCCAAAGAAGATATACAGACTGCCAACAAACACATGAAAGAATGCTCAACATCATTAATCATTAGAGAAATGCAAATCAAAACTACAATGAGATATCATCTCACACCAGTCAGAATGGCCATCATCAAGAAATCTAGAAACAATAAATGCTGGAGAGGGTGTGGAGAAAAGGGAACACTCTTGCACTGCTGGTGGGAATGTGAATTGGTACAGCCACTATGGAGAACAGTATGGAGGTTCCTTAAAAAACTACAAATAGAACTACCATATGACCCAGCAATCCCACTACTAGGCATATACCCTGAGAAAACCATAATTCAAAAAGAGACATGTACCAAAATGTTCATTGCAGCTCTATTCACAATAGCCCGGAGCTGGAAACAACCTAAGTGTCCATCATCGGATGAATGGATAAAGAAGATGTGGCACATATATACAATGGAATATTACTCAGCCATAAAAAGAAACGAAACTGAGCTATTTGTAATGAGGTGGATAGACCTAGAGTCTGTCATACAGAGTGAAGTTAGTCAGAAAGAGAAAGACAAATACCGTATGCTAACACATATATACGGAATTTAAAAAAAAATGTCATGAAGAACCTAGGGGCAAAACGGGAATAAAGACACAGACCTACTTGAGAATGGACTTGAGGATATGGGGAGGGGGAAGGGTAAGCTGTGACAAAGCGAAAGAGAGGCATGGACATATATACACTACCAAACGTAAGGTAGATAGATAGTGGGAAGCAGCCGCAGAGCACAGGGAGATCAGCTCGGTGCTTTGTGACCGCCTGGAGGGGTGGGATGGGGAGGGTGGGAGGGAGGGAGATGCATGAGGGAAGGGATGTGGGAACAGATGTATATGTATGACTGATTCACTTTGTTATAAAGCAGAAACTAATAAAAAAAATGAAAAAAAAGGCTTTTGCACAGCAAAGGAAACCATAACAAAACAAAAAGACAACCCTTAGAATGGGAGAAAATATTTGCAAATGAAGCAACTGACAAGGGACTAATTTCCCAAATATACAAACAGCTCATGCAGCTCAATATGAAAACAACAAACAACCCAATCAAAAAATGGATGGAAGACCTAAATAGACATTTCTCTAAAGAAGACATACAGATGGTCAACAAACATATGAGAAAAAGATGTTCAACATCACTAATTATTAGAGAAATGCAAATCAAAACTACAATGAGGTATCGCCTCACACCAGTTAGAATGGCTATCATCAAAAAATCTACAAACAATAAATGCTAGAGAGTGTGTGGAGAAAAGGGAACCCTCTTGCACTGTTGGTGGGAATGTAAATTGGTATACACACACCCACACACCCACATACTCCTAGGCATATCATATCCAAACTGCTCAAAATCAAAAAAGAAAAAAAGCAATCTTAAAGGCAGCAAGAGAAAAACCACTTTGCATACAAAGAGAAGAATGACAACAGACTTCTTTTCAGAAACTGTAGAAACCAAAAGACAAGGGAGTGACAATAGCACTGAAAGGGAAAAAAAAAAAAAAAAACCCTGTCAACTCAGAATTCCACCCCTAGAAAAATATCTTTTAAAAATGAAGAAGAAATAAAGAGTTTATCAGACAAACAAAAACACAGTATTTATTGCCATCATATTTATCCTGCCAGAAATGTTTTTAAAAGGTCTTCAGGCAGAAGGAATATGGTATTAGACAAAATCTTGGGTCTACACAAAATTAAGAACTATGGTATGATGTATTTTCTTACATTTAACTAAAAGGTAGCAGAGTAACTAAAGGAAAAAATAATTATTTGATTCTCAAAATGAATGCAAAATTTTCTTGACAAAATTCAACATCCATCCATGATTAAAACCTCTCAGCATCTAAAGCGCATCTTCTAGGAGCCTACAGCTTACGTCATATATGAAGACTGAATACTTTCCCCCTAATATTGGGAACAAGGTGAAAATTTCTAACCATTCCTATTCAACATTGTACTAGAAGTCCTAGCCAGGACAGTAAGGCAATAAAAAGAAATAAACGGCATACAGATTGGAAAAGAAGAGATAAAATTCTCTGTCACAGATGACATAATTGCCTATATGGACACTACAAAAGAGGTCCTAGAACTGATAACTCAGTTCGGCAAGGCTGCAAGGTATATGGTCAATACGCAAAAATTAATTATATTTTTATATGTAAGTAACAAAATTTAGAATTTGAACTTAAAAAAATATATATCATTTGCAATATCACTAAGTGCAGGATCTATATCTTGAAAACTACAAAACACTTATGAGAGAAATCAAAGAAACCTAAAGAAATGGAGAGATATTCTGTATTCATGGATTGTGTCAATATTGTTAAAATGTCAGTTCTCCCCAAACTGATCTAGAGATTCAAAGAAATCACAGTGAAAATCCCAGGAAGATGTTGTATTAATATCGATAAGTTGTTTGAAATATTTATATGAAAGAAGAAAGGAACTAGACTAGCCAAAACAATTTTGGAAAGGAAGAAAGTTGCAGGACTCACACTAGCTGATCTCAAGGCTTACTATAAGCTATAGTAATCAAGACAGTGAATACTGGCAAAAGGATAAAAACATATATCAATGGAACAGATAAAGATTCCAGAAGTAGACTCACACATATGTGACAACTGTTTTTTGGCAAAGGTACAAAGATAATTCAGGAGGAAATGATAGTCTTTTTCAATAAATGATGCTAGATGTCCCTACACACAAAAAATTTCACCTTAATCCTTACCTTTTACAAAACAACTCAAAGTGGATCACAGACTTAGAGATAAAATGTAAATCTACAGAATTCAAGCTCCAAGAAGTCAAGGATGTCCAATCTATGTCAAATTACACTTAGTGAGTAATGGGTAGAGTATGCAAAATTATAAGTTCCTCCTCTACTGTGGGATTCTTAACATCTCTAAGCCTCCTCTGAGCACCTACTCACAGTGTGAAGTCCAAATGCAGAAGTTGGCACAGAGTGGGCCCCCAGCAAACGTGAGTCCCCATGACAGTGTCTAACAGATTCCTTTTTATTGTCCATCTTCTTCTCTGAGTCTGTGTGGCTCTACTTTGCTATCAAGTTCTCATTCTACTCACTATAAGAAAAGGTAAATCAAAACAGACCTAAAAACGTTGCTTTCCTCAGTTGGCTCTTGCTTCTGTCCAATTTGTCCTTCTTTTGGGACCTCTTTGTGTCAGTCTCTGGCTGATCAGTGTTCATACCACGTCCTGATTTAGTATAACCTGCAATTTTCATGAACATGAAGAGACATTCACTCCCTCATCCAAATTAATGATGAAGGCGTTAAATAAGACCATCCCTGACAGCCATTTCTGCACCTTCCTACAACCAGATACTTTGCAATTTATCAATAACCTTTCTTTGTGATCTTGTAGCTAATTTTGGAAATAAAATTCCCTGAGACATATCAAATCTTTACCAACATAAGATATATTACATCTCTTACAATTTCCCCTTCATCTATTCATAACTCTGTCAGAAAAAGCTATTGTGCTGACATGATTTGTTTCTTTGAAGCCTAAGCCACTTATTGTTCCTGATAGCATCACTTTCTTCTTCTTAAACACACACATGGACACACACACACACACACACATACACATAATTATTATGGCTGGGAATGTTTACAGGGCGATAATTGCCAGTATCTCTCACTTCTTCTTTCTCACTTTGAAGAACAAACAGGCTATGTTTCACATTCACATCAGTCCAACCATCTTGTAATTTTCCTGATTCTACACCAAGTGCTCAGCCTGATTTTCTGTGATTACTATGTGAATCTTATCAGGAGGCGCATCTTCTGAATCTTGAGCTATGTCCTGAGTAATACAGGCCAGTGTCAAGGAGGTCCCTGCCTCTTCCCAGTGCCAGGGAAAAGCACTTTCCAGGCTCCAAAAGGGAAGCACAAGAATCCTAGGTTCTGCCATTTGTGGAAATATTTTTAGGGAGTTCCTGTGGAGATACACAGTTTTAGAAAATGATAATTACAGAAATCAGTTAAGAATAGAAATTCTACCTCATTTACATGTGGCTAAAAATAGATGAGGAATTTTGGCCATTTTAATCTCTTAAATATTTTACTTCTTTTGATGCCTTGTCTTTTAAAGAAAGGAAATTGACATTATGGAAAGCCTATCATAGGCCAGACATTCTCTAGCTCCCATTTAGTCCACACAACAACCCTTAATTTATATTTTATTATCCCCATTTTGCAGATGGCATTGTAGAGGCTGTAATTATATGGTTATGCCTAAGGCCACAGGGCAAAGGACAGATCTGGGACTCATATGCAGTCTGTGTTACTTCAAAGACCTGTCATTCTACACAATCCATACTATTCTTTTATTTTCAGAATATCATTCCATGACTGTAGATAAATCTCTTAACTACTTGACCCATTTCCTCCCCTGTGAAACAAGAGGTTGGCATAGCTCAGCACTAGGATATGTGCTTGTTCTAATACTCTGAGAGCCTTGAAGAATTTGAGTTCAGGGCAAGAGAAGACCTGATGATATTTCCTATAAGGAAATATTAATTTTAAAAGATAGAAAAAATATATAGAGAGAGCAATAAGAGGAGGGAGGTATTGGCCTAAGTAAATATGGGTGAGATTCATGCAGATTCTGAAAGCTTAACAACTAGAGGCAAGTTTGTAGTTTTAGGATGCATGAGGAACTGAATTCCCATTAAAGTTGTCTTAGACACCCCAACAAAAAAGATGGGAAATGCCTGGATTTAAAAAGTGTATGATTTCTGAACGGCTGATTCCAGCTCTTGAATTTCTATACTGCGCCAGGTAATCAAAAAGAGAGTTGTTTGCACTGAGGTCCATCCTTTTGAAGAGCGTGAATCTGTTTACTGATAGTTCCAGAAACCCTCATCACTTAAAGAATTTAAATTACTAGTGTGCTCTTCCCTTCTGTTTTACATCCCTTTCCTCCCTCTTCCTTTATACATAGTAGACAAGATGACTTTTCATATAATTTAGTGCCTAAATTTAGTGATCTAAAGTTGTGACAGGTGCTATTACTTATATGATTGACTATGTTCTCAATGTTCCCCTCCCTCTCCTTCCCCTCCCTCCTTTCCCCCTCCCTCCCCCTCCCTCCTTCCTCCATTCCCTTCTTCCCTCATTCCTTCCTCCCTCCCTCTCTTCCTTCCCTCCTTTTTTATGGAGCACTGTTTTACTTTAAGGAGTTAATGTGTTCTCATTTGTAGCTTTTACAAACAGTATCATATTTTAAAGAATTCAGTGGGTGCAAATTTCATTAAAAATTCTCGGGCTTCCCTGGTGGCGCAGTGGTTGAGAGTCCGCCTGCCGATGCAGGGGACACGGGTTCGTGCCCCGGTCTGGGAAGATCCCACATGCCGCGGAGTGGCTGGGCCCGTGAGCCATGGCCGCTGAGCCTGTGCGTCCGGAGCCTGTGCTCCGCAAGGGGAGAGGCCACAACAGTGAGAGGCCCACGTAACAAAAAAAAAAAAAAAAAATTCTCTATATTTCTGTGGAGTGAAATCAGCCTAACTCTTTTAAAACTCTCTGATGGATCAAGTATTTTAAGCAAGTGTCCCTTTCTTGGCAGCTTCAATACAATGAAATCTTCTGGAACAGATTTCTGTGCATTTCTGGATACTAGGTGAGGAATGAGAAACATGGGCTAGCTGGTAAAAACTCAAGACTGAAGTAGCCCTTCAATCATATTGAAAAAAATATGTATTTAAAAAATTGAGATGCATGTAATTTTCTGACTTGATTGAACTACGAACTCTCAGCAAGAGCTTGATTTCCAGCCATTATCCAGACCAAAGAGGTTTGGATGAGCTCCTGTTAAGTATGCAATTCTAAGCTCTCTGCATTCTGCTCATCAACAGTAAAGGCGTGTTACAGATGACAAGAGGAGGAGCTTTTGTGTCCTCTAATTTCCACCGTCTGCGCCATTAGCAAGCATTGCACAGTATTCTAGCACATAATGCCAGCATGGCACCCTTTCCCAGAGCAGCTATTTGGCTATCCCCCTTTGGTTACTTCTCTGGGCTGGGAACACAGAAGGATGGCAAATCTAGGATAACAAATCCCAGTGCATAATAGCATCAGGGATACAGAGTGGTGGTGAAGTTATTAAGCCACATGGAGCCCCAGTTTTTCTTTCTTTAAAATTGGGGTAATGTGTACTATTCAAGTGTGGTAAAAATAGGTGACATATATGTATGTATATAGTGTCTCACAAAATGCTGAGCTAGAAAGCACAATAAAGCACCCCTGGCGTCTGGTGGTTGTTGGTATTGTCTAATGAATGCAACAAGCACATATTGAGGGCCTGCTTCATGCCCATGCCTTGCCAGGCTCTGAGATGACAGACGGAGGGCTCTTGTCCAGGCAGAGACCCCTCCCCCAGCCTGTGCTCTTCTCAGGAAAATGTGCCCGGAGCCCCTCGCCAACCCCCAGTCTGGTTAGGCCTCCATCGTGCGCTGCTTTCTCATCCAGCTCACCAGGCCTGTGACTCATGCAATTTCAGGCGTGGAAGGAAACTTTGCCAACAAAATGAAAGAGGAGTTCTAACTTCTTTGTTTCCCAATTTCTGAACCTAGATGGTCATGAGAACTCGGATGCATGCTTTTTTCCCCACAGTGCCTCAAAATGCATAGACTTCCTAGTTCAGGCCTAAAGGTGATTTGCTCTTTATGAATATAATAGCCAAGGTGTCAGTGCTCAATCTGAACATATCTTAAAATTGTAGATATGATGCCTTTTTTATGAAAAGGTTTTAGGAAGCTGCAACTGTCTGACATGTGCAGGTGGTTTAAGTATGTGTATGTCTGTGTGTGTGTGTATGTGAGTGTAGCATGAATTATGCATGCTCTTTTAGAAAAATTATAAAATTGAGAAATACTGTAGGAAATAAAAATGTAACTTACCCCAAATCCTACTATCCAGAGTCTATTTCATTTTTAATCTTCTGGACTCATTTGGTTGTTCATATATGTGCCTCTAAATTAAAAATGTAGACATCCTGTAATAAAATAGGCTATATTTTACATGCTGATTTTATTCTACTCAATAATATTGTGATTCTCTTTGCATGTCTATAAATATATTTATATCTCCATTCCAAATGACTATAAATATCATAATTTATTTAATCAATTTTCTATTATCAGACAGTTTGTTTCAATTTTTTACTCATAAATGTGATCTGAATATCTCCGGCTTTACTAGCCAGTGAGTACAAATGTAGTCTCAGTAACATTAACTTCCCAAATTAATGTAACTCTAGGGCCCCAACTCTATGGTTTTCAAAGTCTTTCTCCTTAAATACTGTACTTCTCAGAGTCTACAGGAGCGCTTACCTGTGTCAGTGGGTCATTCCTGGCTATTGCCTGCCTCCATGGCCAGCAGACTCATTCTATGCCTGACAGTTCCACAGGGATACGCTTTGGGCTGGAACTTCGCTTCTGTTGTTGTACCAACTCATCACCATGTTCTGAGAATCTGTTATTTCAAATGTTGACACGACCAAAATACCATCAATGTACTTCAAAATTGACTTTATTGCTCTACTACCCCTGGAAGTGAGAAGGAACGGATATATTCGCTATGCTCAGCTAGGGTCCCGTAGCAAGGCTGCTCAAAGCCCGACTGTCCAGTGTGAGTGACACACTCTATGGTTCTTGCGTAGCTTTTGTCTCTGAGTGCCCACCTGTCCTCCCTAGTAGAGGGAGGGTGACCAACCATTCCAGTTTGCAGGGACATTCCTGATTTTAGCAGTGCAAGTCCCATGTCCAGACATGTCCCATGTCAGTCCCCTGCAAACCAGAATGGTCAGTCACTAGCAGAAGGAATGGTTCAAGTACTGGCATCAGCTAACATGCTGTGTTTACCACCACTGTTTCCTTCCAAGACTAGGCCCTGTGGCTAACCTGGCTTGCTTTTTCCTCTGTGATAAAATTCATCTTAGGATCCCCCCCAATCTAGTTTCCACTGGGGCCACATTCACCAGACATACCTGATATATCTCAACCTCAAAAAAATGGCAGTGTTTCAATTATTTTATCCTCAGGAAGCTTTTCAGCTCCTCACTTAGCCTTGTGCTCAGCCTCTTAAACCAGTGGATGCAAACACACATGTAGTGGGAGAGATGTTGCCTGACGCCACTCCGTAGAAACTCTGGAATCCCAGTGCTTTCACATAAACAACACTCTGATGAACATGTTGTACTTAGAGCACTGTGTATAAGTCTGATTGTTCCTTTGAGATAAATTCCCCAAAATATAATTACCTTTTGGTTTTTGATACATATTGCCAGAGTGCCCTCCAGAAAGTCTGTTCCAATGTACTTTTTTCGGTTTATTTTTTAAATAAACTTCTTTTTGGTTTATTTTTTGGATTATTTTTTAAACCACACAAATTTTTATCCAGGATGGAAAGAAGCTCTGACCTGTTTCTAGGATAACAGAGAACATTCCATGCCAGAAAGTGCTTGCCAGAGGGGAAAGGGAGAGGATATGAGAGGAGGGCCGGAGAAGAAGAGTTCCAGAGTTGCCTGAAGGAACATGAACCTTTAATACGCCCCTTCCACTCAGTGCTTTGTGGTTATTGTGCAGCACCTTCTCCTAGAGTACTTGTGCAGTCCCTCTAGCATAGTGTTTTCTCTTTCACTCAGGTCCAAATTCCTGCAGGCTGTCCAGGCAGACCTCAGACAGGGAATCTGCACTTGGAAGGTAAAATAGGGGCTGGGAAAATTCCAATATGACTTATCCTCTTTTCTTGTTTGATTTCCACAGAATCTATGGCTGTTGGCCTTCAGGAAATAAAAATAATGAGAAACTCAAACCCAGGTCACCATTAGCAAAATGAAGCAGTTGCCTAGTTAGCTGGAGAGTAGTCGGGGTGGGAGATTCTGCTTTGGACAAAGTTTTGGAAACAGTATTGGTCACTGATCAGGGTAACTGACAGGGCTGTGTATCATGCAACCCCTGGTCACCAGGTCTCTGGGTTGCCTGGGCCCAGTCCCCTAATGAAGGGTTGGCTTGGGAGCTCCCAGAATCAGGCAGGGAAAGTGAAACCTGGGAGCATGGAGCAGATCAAGTGATTTTTACCCCATCAGGTATACTCAATCCATACACCAGGATGAAAAACATAGGAGATGAGTGCCAAGGGCATGTCCATTTCTGTACTGTTCCCAATCCAAGTGAAGAAAATGCACAGCATTCCAAATAAAGAGGATGCCATGCTTGCAAGAACAATTTGCAATTCTTCTCACTTCTCACGCAAGTTACTGGCAATGATCTGCTCTTCAATGGGCAGTATGGAAGGCAAACTAGCATTACCATTAGATCTGATTTAAATGCTAAGTGCAGTAACTAGACACATATTTACATCATTAACCATCCAAACTAACACAAATAAAAGACCCAATTCCCTCAGCACTCCTGCGAAGTCTGGAGCAAGTAGATGGTACTGATCTTAGCCCTAACTGACCAAGGGTTTCCAACTAGGAACAGGCTTCCAGAATGTTCCCACTGTGCTCTGAGCTGCCTGGACTTGAATGAAATACAAGGAACCAAAAAAATCACTGTACCAGGGCCTCCCTGGTGGCGCAGTGGTTGAGAGTCCGCCTGCCGATGCAGGGGATACGGGTTCGTGCCCCGGTCTGGGAGGATCCCATATGCCGCGGAGCGGCTGGGCCCGTGAGCCATGGCCGCTGAGCCTGTGCGTCCGGAGCCTGTGCTCCGCAACGGGAGAGGCCGCGGCAGTGAGAGGCCCGCGTACCGCAAAAAAAAAAAAAAAAAAATCACTGTACTGAAGGTCATGCTGAGACAATGTTTTTATTTGGGTGCTTAACTCTCCTATGTCCCCTAGGGGGAAAATTCCAGCAGAACATACAGGAAACTTGGTTTCTAGCCCCAGTATGTCAATTGTCTGGTTGTGTAACCATAAGCAGGTTGCTTCTCCTTTCTGAGCATCAGTTTTCTGGCCTTTAAAATTAGGAGTTTGAACTAAATTGTCTCCCAAAATCTTTTATTATCTAATATTATCAGCACAATAACTCTCACCAAATATATAGCCTGCATCTCTTTTGAGTTTGGGAAAAGTTCAGTTTAAAACCATCAACTGAATTTCTGCAGCCATTTGGAAAGTAACATGTTGAAATCCAGATTCACCTTTTTTGCCCTCATTGCTTTGCTACTGTTGCCCTGAGTGGCCTTGGGCAATGGCAATTTTCTAAGACCCTTGGGCATGCACAGAACTACCCCTAACCATAGTAATGGCCAGAGAAAGGGCAATCTTACTCTCTTTGTGCCATTCTTTGGGTTTCCTTGGCTTCTTGGAAGGCAAATTAAATGCCCCTTTACCACCTTCACTATTATACTCCTTCTATATCTTATGCTTTTCTGAAGTAGCTGTTATGCTCTCATCTATACTGCAGACTCTAGATAGACTGATACTTACTCAGCCTTCTCCAAGCTCTAACCAAATGAACATCCAAATTGAAAACACTGTTGTCAACCAGTCTGTTTATCTATTGGGAATGGGTGGTTAGGGAAGGAACAGTCAAGAAGAAATAGAGGCAGAAGGTGGAGGTCCTGCTAACAGTGTGTTAAGGCTATAGACGGACTTGAGTGGACTCCCAGTTGTTTCTTGGAAAGGTCCTTTGACCCTATGGCTGTCTCCTCTTCTACTACCCTAAGAGTTTCCCAAGGACCTACTGTAAAAAGCAGTCTTGAGCAGTCTGTTTGTCTCCCTCTTTGTGTATTCTCTAGGGGGGATGGGCTGCTCAAACGGCTTCCATTAGTGCTTATTCATGGACAACTCTCTTTGAAGCCCCACCTCTCTCTGTCTTTCCCAGGCTTGTCCTCCTTGTTGTCAGCTGGAAGACTGCATGGCCAAATGATGAGCTCAAAACAGTGCACATGCAGTGGGCAAGTAACTTCAATTCTCTGGGCCTCAGATTGCTCACCTACCAGATGGGAGCAACAGTGCCCATCTTGTGCACTTGTTGTAAACTTTAAATGCTATAATGTGTATAAAATCAATGCTTGGCACAGAGTAAAAGCTGAATAAAAGGTAGTTACCTAGAAAGTTTAATGAATTTGGTTGATGTTGGTTGGTGGCATAACATGTGGTAGGGGAAAGTTCATTTTTATGTATTTTTTAGGTTTCAGATTTCATTGTAACACAAATGTAATTTCAGTGAAAGCAACAGGATGAGAGTGTACAAAGCCTTTCCAATGGCTGCTACCAACCCTGGGATTTAACAACATTAAGAGGGCTATTTCGACAGTTTAAGGCTACATATTTAAAGATGGGATTTTAAGGATGAAAGCCCATTTGTAACCCTAAGGTGTTTAAACAATCCTGCAATTTGATCTCAGGTTCCCCCAGCAGTATCTTAACTCCTCCAGTCTTCTGTGTGCCAGTCCAAGCCCTACTTCCAGCACCACCTGTCAGTTGCTGTAATGGCTGGGGCTTTGTGAGGCTCCCAACTATAACCTGATGTCCACCACTGTTCAAGGGATGCTGCAGCCGCCACAAAATGTGTAAGTTTTACAGTGTTGTACAGTGGCTGGGGTCAATTTCACGCCTCTGAAAAGTTTCCATTCGTTCATTTACTCACTCAGCAAAACATGTTGAGTGCACTTACTATGGGCCAGGCCCCATGCTAACTATGCACTGGGAATAGAAAGGGAGTAAACCAGGGCCTCTGTTTTCCAGGCTCGTGGATTAGCAGCAGGTGTAGACAGACAAAGACAGATTAACAACATAGTATCATGGTACAAGGAGAGGAGTGGACACATACCTGAAAGTAATTAACCGTCCAAGGTGGAGGAAGTGGGGAAGGGATAACTTCCAACAGGAGGTGACATTTGAGTGAGCTGCTCAACGTTTCTCTTGGCCGTCCTATCAAATCCATTCCTAGTTCCCATGTCACTGTCAAGTAAGTTCCCAGTTTCTTATTCACCTCATCTTTGTACCCATGTCTCCCACCCCAACACACACCGAGAGGCACCCTAAGCCCAACCTTAAATCCTGCCATTTCTTCTTCTGTCTGCCTTCTCCTCCCCACATCTTTGGTCCAAGCCATAATGGCTGCATACCTGGACTCCTGCCTCCCAGTTAGCTCCCCTTCCTCCAGCCTGTGTGGGTCCCCTGTCGTCTACTGGACACGTATCATCGAGAAGCACGTTCCTCCAGAGTCACTTGGATCACACTGCTCTCCTCTTCACACACCTGTAAAGACTCCCAGCTGCTTCCCAAATCATATGAAAACTCCTCTAGCCTCAGACTTCAAAGCCCAGTACCAATTAGCCCTGTTTTACCTAACTGCCGTCCATTCCTGCTAAGCTCAGTGTGGCGCACTTCGCTCCAGCCAGGCAAAGCTCTTCCACCTGCTTCTTTCCCCCTGTGCTGCCATCCTTAAGTATGAGGCACCCTGAGATTACCATGTGTGCGCACACTTGCAGGTATGTGTGTGCGTGTTGGGGGACGGGGCAGTCTGCAAGGGGAGGGAGGAAAAAAGAAGGGAAGTCCCCACTCCCTTCATATTCTCTTCTATGGGAAAGCTTTAAAACATGACCACCAAGGGTAGAGATGAAAGAAATACCCAGGAGGAAGTGGTGTGAACCTCTGTCCAGCAAGGAGGAGCTGCTGGCAGTGCTCTGATGCTGGCTGTGGGCAGCTGACAGGGTGGACAAGCCAACACTGGGGCCCCTGCTAATCGCAGTGCACAGCCTCCCGGTCTTCTTTCCATGTTGCCCTGCTTTGCCTTTCCCTTCCCAGGCTGATCTCTCAAGTTCCTTCAAGATGTAAATAGAATCAAGTCATCCCTATCCTCCAAACCCCTCACAGCTTCCTCTCAGGGTGGACTCTAGCTCTACCCTTTTACTCAGATGGCCGTTTCCTCTTTCCTCACCGTGCTCTAGATATGCTGGTGGTTCTTCCAGTCTCAGGAATAGTCCAGGTTCTCCCACTGCAGGGCCTTTGCACATGCTGTTCCCTCCACCTTACATCTTCTTGATCACATTCCTCACCTTATCACTCCATTCTCAGCTTCCATGTCCCCTCCCTGACACCTTCACTATAATTCTCTATGACAACAATACTCTGTCCATTCTTTCATGGCACTGTAACAATGGTTACAGTGGGTAAATCTACAGGTAGCAGTTTGTTTTCTTGTGGACTGGCCACCTCCACGAGTAGGCTATATGCTCCTTGAGGCAGGAAACTGCCTTGTCCACTGAAACGCTCCTACAAAATGCCTGGCATAGAGCAGGAGGTAAGACCTTGCTCAGCCAACATCATCTGGATTTCTCCAGAGCACAGGCACCTTGCGATTGGCTCCATTTTTGGTCAAGAGGAAACACTCTGGTCTTCTAGGAAGCTTCCCTCTAAAACGCCTTGCACGTCCAATCTGCCAGGCCACTCTATCTTGCCTTTCGAAATCTGTTTAAGAACCTCCTACTTCCAAGACACTTTTCCAAACTAACTCTTCCTGATTCTGGTCCAGGACTTGTAAACTGAAATGCCTCCAGAGAGCAGGCAAGTAACTGAAAGGGACAGGCCAGGTGCTGGGTAACAGGGAGCACTGGGGAGGGACCATGGTTAACTCTCCCACCTCAATCTTATGTCCCATATATAGGGGACAGTCCCTGCTCAGCTCCAGTGGATGTTAACATGCAAGAAAATCAGGCCCTGTATCATTCGATTATCCATTTTTTAAAAGAGCTAAAAAAGAAAAAACTCTGAATTTCCATATGAAACATCCAGATTTTAAACACGGTGAAGGATATTTCTGCAATCTCTATCAGCCTGATGTTCAAATTCTGCTCTATTCTTTCAGGGAGGTTGCTTGGCACTGCGTTCATATGTGATAAGCACTCTTTGCTTGCATTCCGAGTCCTGCTGTGTGTCCGGTGGACAGGACAGGCTTCTCCTGGGGCCAGAAATTATGCTGTTGCCTTCTGTGCAGTCCCTGCAAAGCACCAAGTGAGCAGCAAACACTATTCTCCCTGTCAATGCCGGTGACTAACAAAGCGTTTCTTACGAAGGCAGCAACCGCCTTTGCTGTTTTGGGAACAGAAGCCTTGCCTATTACGCACAGAAGCACTGCACTTCACACGGGCTCATATATTTTGTTCATTAGGCCTTCATCTCTCAATCAGTGTGAGAGTTACAGACTTTCTCCACTTCATCCATTCTCCTTCTGCCTTGTTGAAAAGTATCCCAGCCTTTGTTCTAAATTCCAATCTCTTTTGTGCTATGATGATGATGTTAACTTTGTAATTGTGCACAAGTCAGCAAACCAGAGTACTGCCTTATTCATCTAGCATCGTCAGGAAATGAGGTGTTCCACATAATTAAACTGTCCAGATAACCAGAGCTAACCAACATTTTAAAGATCAGCGTTTAAAAAAGTGTAAATGGAAGCATCCCAAAATGTATTATATACCCTTTTGCCTTCTTTATTTTTAAATTATTTTATATCACTTTTTTTCAGAATAGAAACAAAAGAGTGAAGAGTGATAATTAAGTCTTCCTCCCACCGCAGTGCCCCAGCCTGCCACTTCCCCACCCCTGACAGGTACTACCAGGTTACGGCGTAACTCCTTCCACAGACATTTTATATGGATACAAGCATTTTTCTTTTTTCACAAAAGGTGAGATGCTATGACACTGTCCTGCACCTTGCTTTTTCAAATCTTATATCTTGATCATGACTCTTCATCAATACATAGAGTTCCTCATTCTATACAATGGCAGCATCCTGTTCCATTGTAAGGGTGCAACATTATTTATTTAAGCAGTTCCCTACTGATAGGCATCTAGTTGTTCCAATCTTTCTCTATTATAAAAAATGCCACAATTATAATCTCTGTATTTACTCCATTTTGTACATGTTTGAGTGTAACTGTAGGTGAAATTCCCAGAGAAGAATCGCTGGGTCTAAGGAAGGTTATGTGCATTTGCAATTTTGGTAACTATTGTTACATCGCACTTCACAGGGTCTGCAGCATTTTTTTTCTCTTGCCATCACTGGCTGAGCGGATTTGTTTCCCCACACCTTCATCAGCACAGTATGTGACCAAACTTTTCTTTTGAAGTTTTGTCAATCGGTGAATAAAGAACATAAACTCATTTACTTTTTAAAAAAATATTTATATTGTAGAATGTGGCTCTTATAATGTTCTTTGTCTCTTCTAATTTGGCTTGAATGTCTGTTCAGATCTTAGGCCTATCTTTTAATTAGGTCGTTCCTTTTCTTATTTGTTTTGTTTTGTTTTGTTTTGTTTTGTTTCGGTACATGAGCCTCTCATTGCTGTGGCCTCTCCCGTCGCGGAGCACATGCTCCGGAAGCACAGGCTCAGCGGCCATGGCTCACGGGCCTAGCCGCTTCGCGGCATGTGGGATCTTCCCGGACCGGGGCACGAACCCATGTCCCCTGCAACAGCAGGCGGACTCTCAACCACTGTGCCACCAGGGAAGCCCATTTGTTAAGTTTTAAGAGTTTTTTGTATACTGTGGATACAAGACCCTTATCTGATATTTGTTTTGCAAATATTTTCTCTGTCAGTGGCTTGTCTTTAATTCATTTACTCTTAATTTGAAGCTTTCTTGTTCTGAATGAGGTTGAGAATCTTTTCATATTTTAAGGACCATTTGTATTTCTCTTTCTGTGAACTGTGTAGACATGTCCTTTTGGCCTGTCATGTTAATGACTTAATAGACCTCAGGAAATTTAACTGCTATTTGAGAACTGAATCATTAATATGAACATTGATTGCAACACTATATTGTGATTTTCCAAACTGCTTTGCTCTCTTGAACTCTTGTATTTGTTTTGTTTTTATAGTTTTCTCTTCCTTCCCTAGGTTTAAGGATATGAGCCATCACTTTTGCTTTCCTTAAATGTCTGTCTTTCAAAACCCCTGCCCCATCTTGTAATTTACTGCCTCTGATAGTAAAAGTTTCTGATACCAAAACAATAGAATTTGTTATAATAACCTAGGAAGCCTGATTCTTGAGTTGAGTTCATAGGCCACAGCATATATGCTTTACATCTATTTTGGCCTTTCAAGAGTCTTTATCATCTCCTGGTTCCTGGCTTTCTTCAGAATATTCAGAATCATCCGGAAAATGAATTCCTAGTTCTAGCATTTTCTATTAGAACATTTGAGGGTAATCACAGGTTAGAACCCTTAGTCATGAATGGAGCCCATGTGCCCATGTTACTATACACATAAATAAGATTGCCTCAAATAGAGGAAAACATACTGTCTCACTCTCTAAAGCAGCAATATGAGCTTATATTGCTGGGAAGCTTTAAACAAATGATTTTCCAGTGGTATTTGCAAGTAGGGGCTCAGTGCAATACCTGTGCTTACAGTCCCTGAACATTTCCCCATGGCTTTATAACGAGTTAACTGTGAGTTCCATGGGAAGGGGATCCATAGCCGTCATAGGCCTGCTACATCCCATAGATGGCAGTAAACACACTTTTTAGCACTTTTCCTCATCTTCATTGGAATCAGGCTCCTTCAGGGAAAGAAAATGAATGCAGAAACTGTGGAGTAATAATTAGCAAACAGATTCTATTCATTTGAAAAACTGGCAAGAAGCCTTATTAAAGGAGGTAATAATAGTCATATTTTGCACTTCTAATAGGGCCTTTTATCTCTAGGCCTCCAAGAGCCTGTCTGAGTCATGTAAAGGGAAAAAAAAAAAAAAAAAAACCAAACCTGAGCTAGGTCAGAAGTCAGGAAACAAGGGCTCTGCTTGACATTCTGTTAAGGCTCTCTCATTTCAAAGTGAAGGTAGAGTGTCTCTGATGCATTTAAATACCAGGAATTCATGCCAGTTAGAAAAGAAAAGGCAGCATAGCACTGTGAGATAAACTCCACATTCCTGGTTAATACTGAAAACATGCTTCTCTCAAAGTTGTTTTTTGTGAAAATAACAATAGAGCTTTAAATACTTTGCCTTCTAAACACATGGACAGCACTATTATTCACAGTGCACTAGACAAATTGAGAAAGAGTTTTTATATCCTCTTTCGTGTATCAAGGCATAATTATCAGCACATCCTTGTATTTATTCCTAAGAGGCTGGAATAAAATCTGCTGCTGATGGATATCAGTCCTCTGAACTTGGTATCATTCATGCTTTATCTATGGCAGTGGTGGTAGCAGAAGAAAACAACTCCTAACATGTATACAGAGCAAACGCCTTACATCTACAAGATATGGCTGTCTTCCCTGTCCCACATTAAATCCGCATCTTCAGTTTCCCACATAAACTCCAGATCTATTGAAATCTTGGAACATTAAAATTCTCCTTCATTGTCGTCAAGGTTTAGTAACTTGACAACCAGAAGACAGACACCCTGAGTATTCGAGGGAATGTCGGTTTGGAAATAAAGAAGAACAGCTTTCCTGGTGCATTAAAATTTGCTTGGGGCTTAGCAGGAAGAATGTGTTTTATAATAACCATTCTTTGGCTGTGTGACTGACTTTGGGCAAGCGAATTAGCCTCTCTGACCATCAGTTGCTTCAGTGTAATAATATTCCTATCTCACAAAAGTTGGTTTGAGGATTAAGTGAGATCATGAATGTTAAAGTATGTAGCACAGCACCTATCACTCAGTAGGTATTTGACAACTATTAGTCGTTAAAAAATATACAAAGGCACATGCAACATACACACATGAGAGAGGGAGAGAGAGACAGAGATCCATATTTCCAGTGGGCTTCCCTGATCTTCAGAGATGTAGGCAAGTTGGTCCAAATCCTTAAATTCTGAACCCATCAGTCCTCCTTACAATTCCTACAAGTTCATGACCCTACTTCTGCTTGATTTCTTTCACTACTACTATATCCAAGGGTTCAAGGTCAACTTAATGTGCAGCTTGCTAATACATATTAAAAACAGCTCCTTAGCTGTTTTGTACACATTAAAAAATCCCATCCTCTCTCACAAACACTGAGAATCTGGTAAGTTGATTAGAGATTCACATTTGAGAAGAGATCGGATCTTGCATCTCTCAGCTTTATGTCATTCTGCAGGCTCTCCCTCCTGCCCCACTATCTTCCAAAAATGCAGGCTTGCAACATGGAGCTCACACACCCGTGAAGCCCCGGCTCCGGGAAGTATAGCCCGGTCTTTCAGCGACCCTCTCCAACCACTTTTCGGGCAGAAAACAGCTCGACCCAACCAAAAGATTGTTCCAGCCTCCATGGAATTATGGAAAATACAATTTCTTCCCTCTTACTACCTCATGATTATTAATTCACTGTAAAACTCAGTACTCAACGTTCTCAAAGATAATGCCACTTCCTTTATTCTATGGAATAATCTATTCTTATGCATTTTATATATAAGAGCATACATATAAAGTAAACAAAGTAACATTAACTGTTTCATACCCTAAGACACATTTCTACATAACAAGCTATTCTTTTAAGGATTACTTAATTTTTTTAAGAATCTTAATATTTGTATATAAAGTTTTCCTGTTCATTGCATTCATCTTTTTTTTTTCACCCAGAACACAAATTCTTCTTTTCCTGGTGGTCCAGAATCATCACCATGTATAACTGTGATGATTCTCTGCCCTCTGGGGGTATTGATTGGGCTGTACAGAGCTATTTGCCCTGCACTAAATAACCCAATACTCTTGTGCCTTTAAAGTTATTGTATCTGTTTCTTGGGGTTCTGCCCCCCTACTCTTTTGTCTCCTTGTCTCTTTTTGCTGTCATCAATGTATACTACCTCCAGCAGTAATCCTTTCCACTGTAGTTTCCCTTTGCAGCTTCCAGTCTACTGATTGATGAAAACAAGGCAAACATTAAAATGGTTTTAAAGTCAAAACCACTGGCACAGAATCCCTCGTAAGAACTCTTCTGCAAACAGAGCATGTGAACTGTGATACGTAGACCTTCTAGATCCATCAAGCTGCTCAGCTGTCTTCTTCCTGAGCTGTCCTAATTCTTGGCTAGGTTTCAGATTATTTAAATTCTAGTGAAAATGATCTGAGAGGAGTGACACATTGCTATATTATTTTCCCATTGGTCTTATTTTAAAGTTCCAGATCAATGACATCTGAGGGCTGTGGTCCAGTTTGTTGTCACGGACACCATGGACCACAGAGCACCTGCTCTTACTGGTCAGGGCCCTTGCCAAGCTGATCGTAAATAAATTCCAAATGTCACCCTGGGACAAACCACTCTAAGATGTGAGGAAGGTAACATATAATGAAAATCTTAAATCAAAATATTTCCTACGAAGGCAAAGATAACCACTCCACAAATGGGAATCAATAAGACCACACAATTTTAGATGATCAAATGATATTCTCATCACCATGATGTCATAGATGAATCTAAAAAAAAGTTTTTCTTTCTCCATCCCCTCCCTCCTACCTATCCTTCTTTCTTCTCTCCTTTTTTCCCCTTTCTTGATATACAAATTAGTGATTCTCTTTTTTACTGATGGCAGGAAAAAAAGGTACCAAAATGCTTTGTATTGAGGTTGAGATAATCAAACTATGAATAAATGCCAGTAGCAAGGATTTTTTTCCTTTCTAACTTTGAGAGTAACTACGCTAATTAAAAAAACAATATCTTACAGGATTTTCACAGTATGAGCATGTTTCTCCTGAGTTTCACATTATTAACACTTGAAAATTAAGCCCTCCCTATAGCTCAAGGAAACATTTATGATTCTTCTCTTGCAGCGTGTGGGATTCCAGGGACAAGGATGACTGCAAAGGGATGTGTACATGACTGTCATCCAGGTAGTCTCTGGCTGGCGAGTGCGGTGTTGGGACAGTGGCCAGATGAGGCACACTGAGTCCAGGCTGGGTGTATCATTCCTAAAAAGATCCTTCCTTGCAAGTCATACATGCATACTCTGTATGCTTTTCTTTTTAGGCATGGTGCCATAGCAACACAGGTAAGAGCTGACCACCTGAGTTAAAATTCTGACCTTGGGCAACTTAACTTCTCTGTGCCTCAGTTTGTTTATCTCCAGTAACAATAGTGTTGACCTCAACACTATTGGGTTGTTTTGAAGTTAATGGAATTGATATATGTAAAGTCCTTAGATCAAAGCCTGAAACACAGTATCACTATGTGTTTATTATTGTCTTCAGAATCCACCAAGCCCTCTAGAATGAGATAGTGTAGCTGGCTTGTGGATTTTTAAGAGCTTGGGTTCTGGGTTCTGAAGTCAACCCCATGTGGATCCCACCATTTGCCCTCTCACATCCTGGCCCAGTGACCTTGGACATGTTACTTACATGCTCTAACCTTCTATTTTTTATCTGTAGAAAGGGGTTAATTGTATCTTCCTCATAGGACTGCTATGAGGATGAAATGCATGTGAAGAACCCACAAGATGCCTGGCACAGAGAAAATGCTCCGTAAATGTTCGTCTTGGAGATATGGAGAAAGGGGTGGATGGTAATGACCTGATGACTGTCTACTGAGAATTTTTAAAGGCAATTTCCATATCTTCCTTTGGGAAGTGAGGGAAGCAGCCAGAACAGTGCTGGGGCAGGGAGGGATACAGTTTACACAGTTCTTTGTGCATGCTTAGTTGGGGGACAGAGAGGAAAGAGACTGAAAGCAAAAGAAGACTTAAGGGTTTCTGCCAAATCTTGCAGGTTCTTGAGTTCAGGCACCTCCAGAAGGGAACACTGGGCTTTCTCTTACAGACCCTGAGCAGCAGTGAAGCCCTAAACCCAGGGAGATAAATAAATAGCCCTGGAATAGGGTAGGAGAGGACACAGCAGACAAGACCCTAGAATAAACTAGGGTTCTATATTCCGGGTTTTCCTTCAGTTCTCAAATCCATTTCCCTGAAAGAGGACGGGGGAGGATGACTGGGATGGTTTAGCTTCCATTCTGCTACATCATTCACCTGGTACATCTTCCTCCTTTTCCCTCTTGGAAGACTCCTATTTTTCTTTCCTATTCAAACGTCACTACAGAAGGCCAGTCCTCTTTTCAGCTGTACATGTGTTATGGAGGTACGACAAGTTTGTTAGGGAGGGACCATGAAATTTTGAAAATAGCTACTCACCTTGGAGAGCTGTGATTTCTATTTTCCACCATAAGCCTTGTGCAGTTTGTGTATGTTGTGATTTTAGTCCTCCGAAGTGCCTGGATGGAATGGAAAGACATTGCATAGACAATCGTAAGTTTTATAAGACTGTGTAGGTCTGTGTCAAGCAATGAAACTTTTCTTTTGCCTGGTATTGACTGTGCTACCCCAAGTAGAGGCCCCGCCTTGCTTATTATCCTTGTGTCTAGCCAGCACTTGTGCCTGACACAGAGCCTGGTGCAGAGCTGTCCAACCGTGCAGGAAGAACGAAGCTCCCCCTACACCCTGAACCCAATCTATCTCCGTTAACTGTCTCCCGTCTTCCAAGGGTAGCCCTCTTAAATCATATAAAGCAAGTCTACAACTTTTCCTGGATTTTCGTATCTGCAGACAACTGTCAGACTTACCACTCACCCTCATTTCCTCCCAAATGTCTCCCTGTCCTTGGTCCATACTGTTTCTCCTATACCACTGTCTTAATTCCCCTTACTTCTGGTGGCTCTGCCCCAGACTCGTTCAAGTTCATCAACACACCTTTTAAAATGCTGCCCACGGAATCGAACTCATCTCGCCTCCTCTGGCCTGCTGCCCTCCGCCTATTGTCTCCTTGTTAATTGAACTACCCATCATTTACGCTGCTCACTTCGGGCTCCTTCACGGTGCCCCCTCCTCCACCTCCCCCACCCACCCCCCCGTCAGGCACTAAGTCCTATTGACTGTTCCGACTAAATATTGAGCAGCTACAGTAGGTATTCAGACAGTATATGGTGAAGGAATATAAATGAATAAAATTCATCATTTTAGATTCATTCCTTCTGCTTCTGCCTTGAGCGAGGATCTTATTTTGCTTTGCTTTTTAAAAATTTCAAATGTATAGAAAAGCTGAAAGAAATTGTGATGAATACCAATATACACTTCCCCTAGATTCATCAATTGTTAACTTTTTGCCTCAATTGCTTCCTCTCCCCCGACTCTATCTTTCTCCCATTCTCTCTCCCCACAGAACACACACATGCTTTTGAAAATTTGTTGTCAAACCATCTGAAAGTAAGTTGCAGGCACTGTGATATATAACTGTTAAATACTGCAGCACCCATCTCCTAAGAACTATGAAATATTCCATAGAGAACAAATTATTTCCCACAAATACCTTCAGAGTGAGGGCTCACAAGCTAGGGTTTATGGGTGGGTTTTAGGGGGTCCATGAACATCATGAAATCATATGCACAATTGTGAACATATAAGCAGTTTTCTGGGGAGGAAGTTCACAGCTTTCATCACAGCCTCCAAACTGATGTGGGCTCCCCTCTGGTTTCTCCCTCTTAATATTATAGGTAGGGTAGCAATATGGTCAGTTGTGGGTTTTCAGCTACCTCAAACTAGTAAAAATTCAGAGGCTACCTAAAACGTATTCAGCTGCTTCCTATTGGCTGCATGAGATAGTTAATATTTCTTAGAATGACACAGAGAACCTTTGCAGTCATGCTTCTGAGGACATTTCCAGTCTCTTCTTTTACAGTTACCTCCTCCCCAGAGGCAACTGGCCACTTGCCTCCAGCCAGGCCATGCTCTGAGCTTCACCTCATCCCACGCCCACTTCCTACTTATTTGCCCTCTTAGCAAACACCTCTTTCCCTTTCAAGACCCAACTCAGTTGCCACCACCTCTGGGAAGGCCTCCCCAACCATAACCCCAGTTGCTTCTGACTATAATTTGTACCTTCCTCTATTATATGATTTATCATATTTACTATGCTTGTTTACATAGCTTCATCCTCACTGACACTGTGAAGCACTCGACATATAGATAAATGGACACATGTTGAAAGGATCACACAGCCCTTGCTAATCGCCTGGACACCTGACCCATCTCTCCACCCTGTCACTGAGCCCCATTTGCACCCTGACTCCAGTGGGCTTTCCTGGTCTCAGACCCCAGTTTTGCCTTCACCAGAGGCTTTTGTGTCTCTCCCTGTGTGATGTTCTCAGCTCCTCTAATTTTGGCAGATGACTTCGTATCCACATCCCTAGAGTCCCTTGGCTGTTCAAATCCAATCACTTGAAAAGACAAGCCTATATCCATACATGGTTAAGGATTCCACAAGATTTAGAGGGCCATAGACACCAGCAAATGGATGTCTGTCCAGGCACTGGGACACCAGGAAAAGCTTGAAATGCAATCAGTTCCAGGCCCTTGTTGAAAAAGCACCAAGCTGCACTGCAGTGGGGCTGCTCCTCAGAATTGAATGTGATGCTATGGCAGGCTGAGCTCTAAAAGCTGGCGTCGGGAGAGGTGGCAAGTTCTCTGGCAACACCCCTGCACTGGGGGGGAGGAAAGGGCACAAGCTGGAGGCTGTTTTCTTTGATTTTCTCTGGGGGACTCTATTGTGCATTTCCAACACTGGTGCTAACACCGCTAATCTAGACATCAGACCCGAACTAGCAAGAAGGCCAGCAAACGGCCTTTTGGCTGGAGTCCAGGTCTGCAGCACAGGTAAGAGACCTGCACCGTATTACTCCAAAGCAGAGTATGGACAAGCGGAGGAGAGCAGCAGGTTGGAGTAAGAGGGCTGACCATTCTGCTCTGGGTCTATTTCCTTGCGGGAGGGGTGGCCAGAGAGGATCCACAGGAGGGGTTAAGGACTCAGAGGAGAGGGGTTGGGACATCCTGCTGAGCTTCCAGCCTCCTCAGGGAGGGGCCCGCCAGCAGCCATGGGAAGCTCAGAGGCTGCTAAGCTGACTGCTACTGTCAAGGCTGACCTCAGCTGGCAGTGCCCTCCTCCTCCTGCTTCCCTGGTGGGTTGGCCCCTGTGGGATGTTAGCCCACCTGCCTTCAGAAATGTGGCTGCCCAGCCCACTTCTCCCATGGCTGTCTTCCTCTCCCGCAGCAGCAGCGCCTGGGCCCCGGTGAGTGATGTTTCTGAACAGATTCAATCCCCTGTGCTCCAATCAGAACGCATTACCAGTCAGGGCGCGTCGGCTCGACGATTTGGCTTCAACAATAAATCTTGCTTTCATGAGTTTAAATCAGACTTTAAAACATCGCCCTTAATGTTCTTTTAATGCAGTTTTCTTCTGAATGAGTTCCCTTTAGGTCCAGTCCTTGTCATTAATACACTCCCTTGGCAAACGAAGGAGGGCTTCTTCGAGGAAAACTCTGCCAGTTTAGGAAACCAGCTGAATTGCCTTGGTAATGCCAGGAGGCTTTTTTGCATTTTACAAGGACACTTGAGAAAACAAAACTCTCTGACTGTAAATTTAATTTTCTCTTGACAGCCTTGGTGTCTCTGCAGCCCCAGAAGTTATCCATTACTTCTTTCTTCTGTAATTAAAAATCACGGGGTGGGGGGCGGGGAAATGTACAGGATTAACAAGTTCTAATTTTCATTGATGAGCTCTAAGAGCTTATCAATAATGGGATCAGAAAAGCCGCTTCGCCTAAGCTCTATTTTTCTAGGGTGTCTGATTTTGATGGAGAGTCTTGCTCAGGGTGGAAAATGCTCGCTTTCCAAGGAGTCCCATTGCCAAAGTCAAGAAGAAGGGGTGGGGCAGGCCACGCCAGCCTCTAGCAGGAGAGAGCAGGAGAGCAGCCGGGGCTTTGCTACTTTTACAGACTCAGCACGCAGGCTCCGGGGAGCTGATTACAGGGAAAGACTAAACAGCCTGTCTCTCACACACATTCATTCCTTTTCTATGGATGGCTTCTGCAGAAAAGGAGCTTGCACGTATCTGCTTAGGAAGAAGAAACATAATTCCCATTAAAAGAATATTGGTGGTAATTCCTTTTGAGTTATACATTTGTAGATATAAATACTTTATCAGGGGATAGGGGCATCCATCCTGTTTTATCACCCACAGGGATGCAGCTGAGCATGGGTTTCTTCAAGAGACACTGAGCTGATCGATAGCATCTGGGTTGCGTCATTTCAAAAGCTGTGACATGCGGGCTCCCAGTGAATGTGACAGGCATGTGACAGGAATGAGCTGTTTAACTGACACGCACAGCTTCCACAAAATCCCAAACAATCGGGTGCAAAAATGACTCAGGAGAGGATTTGTTTTTAAAGATAGGTCAAGTAAAGCATAGATACTGTGAAGCAGAAGCCCTAGCACCTGGCCTTGAGGTTCTTCTCTAGAAAAACAGAGGCCTCTGCTATGTTCAACAGGGGTTGTACTTATGAGTGTCAGGCAGAAATTGGATGGTTTGGTTCCAAAGCTTTCTTGCTTAGAGCTGGAAAGTTCAGGCTATCTCTGGAGACCAAAAAATGCACAGGACAGCAGAAAAGGCCAGCAGCTGAGGATTCTGTCAAAATGATACCAACTTGGCTCCTGACACAAGGAACTTCTTAAACCAAGACCAGAGAATCACAGAGTACTGAGTTGTCCATTTCCAAGAGGTCCCCTTTTCAAGGTCTCCTGCCAGCCTCTGGCCAAGCATCCCTCCCTCCCACAGGGAGAACAGGCGGCACTGCAGCAAAGTCTAGGTGCTGAGGATAGTCACACTTATAGAATACTGGAGGCATTAAATTCGACTAGAGGTGATATTATATGGACAGGGTAAGAGCATGGATTCTAGCCATATGGTTGAGTTTGAATAGAGGGGTCCACTCTCATTAGCTGTGTGATCTTGGGCAAGTTACTTAACCACTCTGAGCCTCCATTTTCTTTTCCGTAAGATAGAGATGATTTCATTGGCATCTCATAGGGTTATTAAAAGGATTAAATGAGTGAATACATGTAAGTCATGTAGAACAGTGTTCAGCATGTAGGAGACACTCAATAAATGTTAACAACTTAAATATTATGCCGTTAAAGCAATGAACTTGCCAAAGACAGAATGATTGGCTTCTCAGAGCCCTCTCCAACTCTACGATTTTAAGCATCCAGATGGCCTTCCTCACTGTTTTGAAAATGTGGGAGAAGTCATACGGAACACAAGGTGATCTTTGGGGGTATGTGGATGGACATTTTTAATTTTAATAACTATGCATTTACTATGTATCAGAAAAAAAATCAAGTCCATTATTACTTGAATATTATCAATCATATTGAAGACAAGCCTTTTAAAAAGTGAAATGTTTTATCACAGAACATATGCTATGTAATATGGGCAAAATCATAATGACATATAAGCTGAATCTTAAAGGATGAATAATAGTAATAGAGGGGACTCCACTAGGGGGACTGTCTATGCAAAGGCCCAGGGGATAATCCACCATAATATCAGGGAAGAGAGAGAAGGCTGGAGAGGAAGCAGTCAGATTCTGGAAAGCCTTATATGCCAGGTCAGGAAGTTTGGACATTGTCCCAGCGGCGATGGGAAACACCTCTGGTGGATGAGATTGAAGGGGACTCGGAGAAGGGAGCTGGTTAGGACACTTTTGCCAACTGAGAGATGATGAGGAGAGAAGCAGGTGAAGTCAAGAAATCTTTGGAAGATAAAAGAAGATGCCCAGACTCTGGAACTAGCCTTGTCCTGAGGCAGGGAATTGAAGGATCTCAAGTCTTGGCTGGGGCTGGCCTTAACTGTGAGATTAAATGGCTCCAGCTTTGAAACATTGGGGTTACCACACCAAGAATTCAGCCAACTCTTAGAAACTTATGAACAACTGGTTGGCTCCAATTATTGGCCAGTCCCTGTCAGTACAGTCTTGTAGTGGCCAGCTCACAGAAGAGAAAACTTCCCCGCCTCTTGACCTTGGACTTAGTCTTGTGACTTGCTTTGGCCAACAATAAATGGGTAAAAGTAATTGTGTGTCAGTGGTAAGCCTAAGCCTTAAGAGGCCTTGCTCATTTCCACCTGCCTGCTTGAGCTTCTGCCATTAGCATGGGAAGAGCAGACATTGGCTAGTCTGCTGATCCCAGAAGGAAAAATGGAGACACGAGGAAGAGAGCTGCCTCAGACACTGCAGCCTGAAGCAGAACTACTAGTCAAGTTCAGTCAAGACCATGCAAGACCAGGCAGATGCCACACGTCCTGCAGACACAGGAGCAACAGTGAATCCTTGTCGTTTGTGAAGACAAGGACCGAACAAACTTCTGCCCTGCCTCAGGGTGCCTAGCACAGTGTTCTGCCCTACAAAACCTCAAAACCAACATGCTGGTTTCATTTGAGATGCTCACTGGAAATCAACTGGATATCTGAGCTCCCCATGGCAAGGGGAAATCTAGACCCTTCCACGCAGGTGACAGAAAGTAAAAAACCACCAGGCGGTTTCCTTAGACATGAAGGGCAATGACTGAGCTTGCCGTCCTGTGCCTGCCCGTTGCATAGTCACAGTATCTGAAGGAGAACACTGAAGGTCTACAGTAGTTTGGGACTCACAAAAAATAATTCATTATGAATAATGGTGATGCTGGCAGTGCATGCCAAATGGTGAAATCTAATGTAGCATACAGTTTCATTAAGGCACAACAAAATTAATCCATCCCTTCCCACCAGGAGGTTTAAACAAAAGCAATGGGGAAGGAGCTGCATGTAAAAAGCAGCAATTCATTAATGAAATGAAGACATGTAAAATAATTAGGCTTATAACACAAGATTAGAGAACTAAATTAACCCTTCTGCTTACTTTGCACAGAATGCAATGGAGAACTTTGGCAAGTGTTAAGTTGCTATGGAAATATCACCTCAGAAGATTAACCTGGTAGCCTCCCATGAAAGGAGTGACGTGTCAGTCCGCAACCTAGTAACTGTGTTTTATGATAGTTAAAAATGTATCTTCAAGGTATTTCTGTTTTGGTCCTAGAAGCATGAAAGCAAGCAGGTAGAGCCATGCAGTTGCAAATGAAACAGTTAATTCAAAAAAAATTAGGGGTTTGATGTTGACATGCTGTATGCTAACTTGGGTAATTAATAATATTGAAACGAAGGGGCTAATCTAAATCAATGGTGGGCTGAAGCTTTCCTTTGCCTGGTTAGTAATGATAAGCCAAGGGGGACAATTGAGCTTCTTTTCTTAATATCTCCCAAGCCCTCACCTACATAGGGGAATGGTGGAAACGAGGACCCATTCACATCTGGGGAAAATGCAGCTCAGGATTTTAAACAGACTGGGAAATGGAATGCACACATCCTGACAGGTGCCCACCTGGCCAAGGAGCCTGAGGCTTTGGAACGTGACCCTGGCTTCTTGAACCTTGGCTCCCTGATTTAAGAACTGCAGTAGAGATTTGCTGGCTTGTGTTTCCCCCACTGGGCCTTCCATGTGTTGTTGGAAGAAGTCTAGACTCAACAGATTCACACAGTAAATCTAGACTCTGTGCGTCCTGTCACTGAGGTTGTGGACATGCTGAGAGTTGGGAAGTGAATGACCATGGTTAAGAGTCCACACCCACCCTTTGATGGGGAGAAGCACCTTCCCCAAGGGATAGTGACAGTGAGGAGTGAGAGGGTGGCAGCAAATGGACCACTTCATGGACTCAAGAGAGAGCTTCTCCATGGAGATGGGAAACAGCGCCCCCTTTAGGACTCTACTCACAGTCACAGCCCCACAAAGAATAGCTGGTCCCAGGCCAGGATCTACAGTTCCCCTACATGCTGTGCGCAAGGCATAGATGCTCTGTGTCTCACACATTCATGACATCATCTCGTTCCAGCTTGCCTTATGCTGGTGAAAAACAGTGGCCATTAATTCATTCTACGGGATGAACTGAGGATCAGAAGATTGTCTGAGATACTGAGAATCAACATTAACATTTCCTTAGCACCTAGTTTGTGGCTGGTGCTTTTCCTACATTATCTCGTTCCATCTGTTTCATCATCTAATGTCAAAGGAATTGTGTTCCATTTTACAGATCAGTAAACTGGAGCTAAGACACATTCAGCAATTAATCTGAAGTCATTTTAAAGATGACTGTGACTTTTGAAGTTTTTACAGATATACAACTCATCTTCCATGGCAACTCTCCAAACTATTTAGAGATCAGAGCATGTAAAGTCATGGTGAGGGAGGGAAGAGAGACGAGAGATCAAGTTCCTCAAAGACAGCTGCAGTTAATTCTCAAAGCTCTGTGTGCAGGGCTGAGTCCGGAGCACGTGGCTTCATGGTGCTCCCCCTCCCCACTCCCACCCCCCAAGCTGTTACTGCAAGTGGGAAGGTGAGCAAGGCTCCGGGGAGAGTAAGGTGAGAACAGGACTGGACAAACTCGTAGGGCCCAAGTGAACAGCAAGCATAATCTTGAAACTAAACGTAGGGCAACTGCTTCAATATAAGTATCTTTAATGAAGAATATTTGAAATTCTGGAATTTCTGTAGACCTGGGACTATCCTATTTGATTGACCAATTTTGAAAAACACTGCATCCCCTTCCTCTCATGTGTCCCCAGTAATCCAGAAAAGCCAGCTTTTCAGCATTGGGTCTTTTCACACATGGCCCTCCTGGCCCACCTTAGCCCAACACAAAAAGAAAGAGAGCAAGGGTAAGAGGGAAAAGACACCCTGGTTTTTTCCTCTGTGGAGTTCTTGGTGCTCCGTCCTATTCTCTGGCTTCTACATGAGCTACTTTTCCATTCCTTCATTTGTTGGTTCCTTTCAGTGCTCATCTGGGTACTTGCCACGGGCCAGATATTGTGTTGAGCACGTCTCTCATGGTATCTTACTTGTCACAATAACCTTCAAGGAGGGCACTGTTGTCCCTGGTTTACAAATGAGCAAACTGAGGCACAGAAAGGCTGAATGATTTCTGCACGTATCCCGCTCACAGGGGAACCCAGGACTCTCCAGCCTCCCTCCACTACACAGGCTACCTTCCCTGCCCCGTATTTGCAGCCATCAGTTTTGCTAGAAATGTGCCATTATTATACCCCGGAGAGAAGGCATTTCTCCCGCTATCCATATATTCAGATTAAGGTCCCAGGGTCATTCTGGAATAAATGAGAACTTGGAACCCCCTTAGCCTATAGTAATCTTTATTAATCTTTAGTGATCTACTTTGCCTGCTGAACCACACCACAATTTCCAATGCTAAGTAGAACAGTCCCCCCTGAGAGGTGTTGTGCCCTTGCTGGTACTTCTAACAAAGAAAACAAATTGTAAAACTTTACAGATCTGTGAATAGATGGTGTCCAGACTCTAACATAGTGTCTTGTGCATATTAAGTGTCTGATGAAGATTTGGTCTGAATGAATGAGTGAGTGAATGAACAAATGAGTGACTCTAAAAGGTTTCTGAGGCTTCTCTGATCTTCTCAGGTTATTGCTGTCGCTACAGACTTGTGTGAAAGGTGGATAAACATCAAACAGGCATGTCGGCACTGTCCTGCTCTAACAGTAGCCTACAGCGCGGGTGTAAGGCACACAGTTCTTTGTGGAAACACTTCTTTATATTTGTGCTCAGCATTTGGCTGAGAGTCCCCACAAAGGTTGGTGGAATTCATTTTTAGGATTACCTGACATGCATTAAAAGCAACTGACTTCAGAGCAAATACTAAGGAGCCACTTCGTTCATTGTCATTGATTTAATGGGGATCAAAAAGAAAACTGGGTATGAATCTCTCATTTTTAGGAAAATTTTGTTTTATTTATTTGAAGGTGGAGAAATCTCCATTCCATGACCCACTTCTTGACTAATTAAATATAGGTGAAGGGAATGATGTAGCTGGTGATTTGCAAGTGCTCAGACTCTGAGGAAACATGACGTGTATGGATTTTTCCATTTCGAAAAATATGTATAGGTAAGAGTAGATCCTTTGTGCCTAAATTTTGTGGAAGTGGTTAAGACTCAAGGTCAAATGTAAAGATTTCTCTTTGTGATTTTCTTCCCCGTAATCTGCCTCCTCTCTCCACCCCCCATATCTATTCTACCCTCCTGGGTCTTGGGCTACTTGAACTGAAAAGAACGTATGTATAGTCAACCACGTTTGGAAGGCAGTTTTCATTTACCTCCTGGTGGACTTGGCACTTTGAATCACAACACCTTTTGGATCATTTTGTTACTGTCTCTGCAGACATCTCTGCCTGTCCCTGTTCCGCTGTGCTACCTGATTTTGATTCTTGCAGTGGCTTTGAACTATGCTCCAGTAATGTCATGAACACTTGAGAAATCCCCAAACTTAATCAGCTTACTAACCACCACTGAAAACTCAGTGTTTAAGTCAAATTTGCATTTAATCTATAGATTAATTTGGAGAGGACTGACATCTTTTCTATCCTTCAATAAAGTTTTATAATTAATCTCTATAAAGATCTTGCATATCTTTTGTTAGATTTGTTCTAATGGCTTTGGTTGCATTTTCAGTTGGCATCTTTTTATTTCTCCTTGCTCTTTTTTTTTTTTTTTTTTTTTGCAGTACGTGGGCCTCTCACTGTTGTGGCCTCTCCCGTTGTGGAGCACAGGCTCCAGACGCGCAGGCTCAGCGGCCATGGCTCACGGGCCCAGCCTCTCCGCGGCATGTGGGATCTTCCCGGACCGGGGCACGAACCCGTGTCCCTTGCATTGGCAGGCGGACTCTCAACCACTGCGCCACCAGGGAAGCCCTAAGTTGGCATCTTTTTAAATTTACATTTTCTAATTGTTTGTTACAGATGTATAGGAATGCTATTGACTTGAGTGTATTGATCTTGCTGAGCTCTTATTAATTTAATAGTTTACCTGGTAGAAATTACAGGTCTCCCTGAGCATACCAAAAAAAAAAAAAAAAAAAAAAGCCTACACTTCCCAAGTACCCTGCAGTAAGAGGACATGTGACCAGTTGTGGCCAATGAAATGGGAGTGGAAGTGACGTGGGTCACTTCCAGGCTGAGGCAGTGAAAATCTCCTGCACGACTTTTTCGTCTCTCTCTTCTCCTGCTGAAACAGGTGTGAACACCTGGAGTTGAGACAGCAGAGTCTGGGCTGATGAAGCACTACATGGTAGAGAGTCACTCAGAACTCCAACAGACTGCATGAGAAGGGAATAAACTGCTGTGTGTTAAGTCACTGACATTTCAGGATTAATTGTTAACACGGCATAATCCAGCCTCTATTGACTAATACAGTTTATCTATAGATTCCTTTGGATTTTTTATGTGGACCATTATAGCAGCTGTGAATAATGAGTTTTGTTTCTTCCTTTCTTATTCTTAGGTAATTAAATTTTCATGAATACAAAACTTAACAATTAATGAAGTTGACATGATGTTACATTGTGTAGCTCTTTAATTAAACATTTATTAATTTTGATTTGCAATTTTCCTTTGTGTTCTTTCAGTTTTCAGACATTTGTTAGGCCATTGAAAAGCTGTTAGGTCCCAGGCCCTGTGATAAGAGGGCCTAAGGGTTAACAAGGCCCTGGTTAGGCTGGCTGTTACTTTAACAGTCTAGGAGCCTGGCCAGTCGATGCTGGAAAGTCTCCCTGTCGTCCAGTTCATCCTTTCCTTTAGGAGGAGAATCAAAGTTAGTTTTCACTCTGTCCTTCTTTTACTTCTAGAATTTGGTGGAGTCTCTGAATATCTTATTATTACCATTTTAACACAGTAGGCATGCTCTAGTTCAAAAAGGTGCAAAATAATAAAACTTGACCTTATCAAAGAATATATGAATCGAAGGATGGTAATTTGCTTTACAAAGGGTTCCCTGCTCCACAAAATGAATTCAACTTTGGTGTCCCTAAAATAGCCAGTTCCCTTGGTGCATGTTAAATATAATTCAATTTACAAAAATTCAATTTGCATATAACCTTTTCAGTAGCACATCCATTGTGCACAGCAATGTATACTTGTAATTGGCTGCAAATTGCCAGGAGACTACCTTTGCACATATCGTTCCTAGATGTGCAATTTTTTCTTAATCTCCAAGGGACAGAGGAGTGGAGTGGCTAAATTTCCAGTTGTTTATCTGATCCCACTGACTATGCTGAGAAAGGACATTTGCTAATTATTTGGGTGCAATGTGTGCTATGTACAGATTAATGTTGTGCATTTGGAAACAGGAGATACAGGAAGGTTAAGAGAACTGAACGTGGATTGCCTGGCTGGGTTTGGGATACCAGTCTCGCAGGGCTGGAGAAGCCCTCTCTATTTTGTTGGCTTGACAAGGCATCAGGAGAAAGTGAAATGAAGCAAGGGACAATTTATGGTCATGGGTTTGGATATCATTTTTTCCCCATGAGGCAGTGGAGCTGCAGGAGCATCTTCCCAGGAGACAGACCTAGTCTAGTGACCTGAGCTATGTGGTTGAAGCAGTGTCACAGCTGACCCACCAGCTACAGTGACCTGACCCCAGGGGTTCTGTGTGTACTGGGCTCTGGCCACATGAGTGGAGCCACGGTACTTACTGAGCAAGATAAGTGTGGCATTTTCTCATGTGTTATATAAAAAGTGGCATCTTTTTATGACAAATTGAATTAAAGTAGATTATTGCCCATGATGCCAGGTTGCATCTAAAACCCTTTTCAACCTGAATATTAAAAACCCTGCCTGGCACATCACACTCTTTTCAGAAATGATACCTTCCTCATGCATTCCCACTGCCTCCTTCCACGTGTGTGATGCCAGGGCCCTTCTCTTCTGATTAGGAAGTTCCCTGCGGAATTTCATCCAGGGCGGCTAGCAGCTCTCCTTCCCTAGGCTAGCCTGCAGGGTGTGTCAGACACGCGGCAAGAGTCAGATCCCTCCCTCCTGGAGACACTGGCTCCTCCACCAGCTTCGGGGAAGATGCACTGAAAGGAGCTGAAAAGGCCGATCTAGACCTGGGTTTTTTTTTTTTTTTTTTTTTCTACTGGAGGGAATGACTCCTTATCCCCAGTTCAGCTGAGCAGTCTCTCACACTGCAAGTTCAGCTCCCAGAAGGCAAGGCTTGGCCCCTTCTGGTTCTGAGGCAGGTTCTAAATTAATGCCATAAACTCCTGCGCACAGAATAGTCAGCAACTTGAAAACTGGAATTTCTGCTAAACCAAAGAAAAATACTGTGGTATTTCTTCGAATAAGTCCACATTTGGGGTAGCTGATTAAACACTTTATCCCAGCCAACCTCCAACAAAGAATCTGTTATTTCACCAGAATTTACTTTTGCTGTAGTGGGAGGCAGGGCTGCCACCTCAGGTGTGCGGCTGTGCCACACACTACTCTAGGGGCACAATAAGCAGATGGATGAGGACACCGCCCCTCAGAGCTAGAAGTTCACAACTTGCACAGCTGTGCCCTGTAGTGGTGGCCCTGGGAAGAGTAGGTCTGATAGATTTCTACCTAGGCGGCCTGAATTTGGGAAAAGAGGACAGCCTAGGGTGCAGACTGACCTGGGTTCACGTACTAGCTTGGCCACTTATAATCTGTGCAATCATGGACCACCTGCATAGCCTCTCCCCCATGAACCACACACGGCATCATTTGACTCACAGACTACCGAGAAGATGAAATAGGAGGATGAGGTGGAAGTACCTGGCACATTGTTCATCATAAATGTGACGTTCCCTTCCTGCGAGCGCTGCTGGGAGCTGGGTGAGTCCGACAGCCAGACTGGACAGGTCACCATTCATCCATTTTTCATCTGCTTTGATCCCAGAGGCTGAGGGGATAATGAGAAAGTAACAGACAATGGTGCTGTGGCTATGAGGCCTTCACACAGTCTGCTGGGGCAGTGCCCGGATGTGCTAAGCTTCAGGCACACCCCCTCGACCTGAACCTCTCAGAAAAGTTTCCCCATATTTTTTCTATTTGAGTTAAAGCCAAGTCACTTCCCTGGTGAGGAAAGAAGACAGGCAGCAGGTGGGCGGGTGGGGTGTGAGGTGGGGAGGGCACGTGTGCTCCTTCCGTTCCCAGGGAGAAGAATATTGGTTGGGAATGGGAGAGTCCAGTATGAGAATCTGAAATCTCTTTCTTTATATTTCATTTTTTCTGTGCGGCTTTCCCTTTTGTTTGTGGCACTGTGTCCAACAGGGCCTACATGTACTGAGGGAAGGGCTGCCCTTGGAGGGGGCCCTGTGTGTGTGTGTTGTGGGCTCACTAGTTACCAGGTGACCGGCCCACCCCAAACCCTTTAGAAACTGGGAGGTCACAGTCTGGCTCCTGGGTAGCATCCTTGATCCATTAGGAAACTAGAACCTAGAACCTTCTGGGTTAAGTCGAGCATTTTGTTTGAATGAAGAAGCCTATGCACCCAGACGTGGTGGTCATAACAGATGCATGGATTCAGAGGCCTCCTCTAGCCTGTGCTCTGGGGAGAGGCGGGGGAATGGGAGCCATAAGGAATCGAAGCCATGGCCTCCTCCGCCTGAGGGAGGGACTGGATTCAAATGCTGCTTTCCCTTTTCTCTCCAAGTTCCAGGGGGAAACTTGAACCTGAGGTCATAGCTCTTCAGATTCAGTGATCACACACATCAAGGAGAGGCGTCTTCCAGGGCCCAGCCCTTAGCTGGGCAACACCAGCATTCATCTCGTTTTTCTGGGGAAAGTCAGGGCTGTCAGTCCTAACCATGGTGTAAGACTCAGGGAACTTCAGAGGGGTCCCAAAGCAGCTGCTCACGTTGCTCAGCTCGCCTCCTCTCTGCCTCTCAGCTGCCCAGAATTGACTTTCTTATCCTAGGCTCAGCTGTTCCCTGCCTTTCCATCCAGAGAGCAGAAATAGTTTAAGTTGTGGACCGAACAGCAGGAGGCTGACCTCCACCAGGGCAGTGTTAACTCAGGCAAAGCACAAAACCTCCCTGGGCCTGTTTACCTTTAAAAAAAAAAAATGTCCCTGGTTGAGAGGTTCAAGTCAGTTGTGGATGTAAAAGCATTCTGTAAACCATATACTGAAGACTATGATTATTCTCCTTGGGAGGGCATGGGTGCTGATAAGAGGCGGCCCTGGGTTTCATCCTACTATCTATGGTACAGACATCAAACTAGCAGCCCTTGGAGTCCCAAGTATATAGTGTTTACACAGTGCTTAAAAATATTAAAAATTCATTGCCAGTATTAAAAAAAAAACAGGAAATTTTTACCCTAAAGAAATGGATCTCTAACTTCACTTAAAAAATTAGAAGACCTGGCAACACTGGCCACAGTGACCACCTTGGGCTGCAGCATCTGCCCCGAACACAGTCATGTGCTCACTATTTCAACATAGTCTCCACCACTCCTAGTGTCTTACACCCTCGCCATTCCATCCCCTTGCCTGCCTAGCCCTTGTGGGCATCTGAATTTACAACCCTTGGCCCCCAGGAGTTTACCTGAGAAAGCTCCCTCTTACTTCACACTTTTTCTTTTCTTTTTTAAAATAGATCTTTATTGGAATATAATTGCTTCACAATACTGTGTTAGGTTCTGTTGTACAACAAAGTGAATCAGCCATATGCATACATATATCCCCATATCCTCTCCCTCTTGAGTGTCCCTCCCACCCTCCCTATCCCACCCCTCTAGGTCATCGCAAAGCACTGAGCGGATCTCCCTGTGCTATGTGGCTGCTTCCCACTAGCTATCTATTTTACATTTGGTAGTATATACACGTTGCTACTACTCTTAATTCGTCCCAGCTTCCCCCTCCCACACCATGTCCTCAAGTCCATTCTCTATGTCTACGTCTTTATTCCTGCCCTGACACTAGGTTCATCAGTACCGTTCCATATATATGTGTTAGCATACGGTATTTGTTTTACTCTTTCTGACTTACTTCACTCTGTATGACAGACTCTAGGTCCATCCACCTCACTACAAATAACTGTTTTGTTTCCTTTTATGGGGAATATTCCATTGTGTATAAGTGCCACATCTTCTTTATCCATTCAGCTGCTGATGAACATTTAGGTAGCTTCCATGTCCTGGCTATTGTAAATAGAGCTGCGATGAACATTGTGGTACATGACTCTTTCTAAATTATGGTTTTCTCAGGGTATATGCCCAGTAGTGGGATTGCTGGGTCATACGGTAGTTCTATTTTTAGTTTTTTAAGGACTCTCCATACTGTTCTCCATAGTGGCTGTATCAATTAACATTCCAACCACAGTGCAGGAGGGTTCCCTTTTCACAATACCCTTTCCACCATACCCTTTCCAGCATTTATTTTTTCTAGATTTTTTGATAATGGCCATTCTGACCAGTGTGAGGTGATACCTCACTGTAGTTTTGATTTGCATTTCTCTAATAATTAGTGATGTTGAGCATCCTTTCATGTGTTTGTTAGCAATCTGTATAACTTCTTTGGAGAAATGTCTATTTAGGTCTTCCACCCATTTTTGGATTGGGTTTTTTTTTGATATTGAGCTGCATGAGCTGCTTGTATATTTTGGAGATTAATCCTTTGTTGTTTCACTTGCAAATATTTTCTCCCATTCTAAGGGTTGTCTTTTTGTCTTGTTTATGGTTTCCTTTGCTGTGCAAAAGCTTTGAAGTTTCATTAGGTCCCATTTGTTTATTTTTGTTTTTATTTCCATTACTCTAGGAGGTGGGTCAAAAGAGATCTTGCTGTGGTTTATGTCAAAGAGTGTTTTTCCTATGTTTTCCTCTAAGAGTTTTTTTATAGTGTCTGGTCTTACATTTAGGTCTTTAATCCATTTGGAGCTTATTTTTGTGTATGGTGTTATGTAGTGTTCTAATTTCATTCTTTTACATGTAGCTGTCCAGTTTTCCCAGCACCACTTGCTGAAGAGGCTGTCTTTTCTCCATTGTATGTTCTTGCCTCCTTTGTCATAAATTAGGTGCCCATATGTGCGTGGGTTTATCTCTGGGCTTTCTATCATTCGTCTGTATTTCTGTTTTTGTGCCAGTACCATATTGTCTTGATTACTGTAGCTTTGTAGTATAGTTTGAACTCAGGGAGACTGTTTCCTCCAGCTCTGTTTTTCTTTCTCAAGATTGCTTTGACTATTCAGGGTCTTCTGTGTTTCCATACGAATTGTAAAATTTTTTGTTCTAATTCTGTGAGAAATGCCATTGGTAGTTTGATAGGGATTGCATTGAATCTGTAGATTGCTTTGGGTAGTATAGTCATTTTCACAATATTGATTTTTCCAATCCAAGAACATGGTATATTTCTGCATCTGTTTTTGTCATCTTTGATTTTCTTTCATCAGTGTTTTATAGTTTTCTCAGTACAAGTCTTTTGCCTCCTTAGGTAGGTTATTCCTAGATATTTTATTCTTTTTGTTGCAATGGTAAATGGGATTGATTCCTTAATTTCTCTTTCTGATTTTTCATTGTTAGTGTATAGGAATGCCAGAGATTTCTGTGCATTAATTTTGTAGCCTGCAACCTTACCAAATTCACTGATTAGTTCTAGTAGATTTCTGGTGGCATCTTTAGGACTTTCTATGTATAGTTTCATGTCATCTGCAAACGGTGACAGTTTTACTTCTTTTCCAATTTGGATTCCTTTTATTTCTTTTCCTTCTCTGACTGTCGTGGCTAGGACGTCCAAAACTATGTTGAATAAGAGTGGCGAGCATGGACATCCTTGTCTTGTTCCTTATCTTAGTGGAAATGCTTTCAGTTTTTCGCTGTTGAGTATGATCTTTGCTGTGGGTTTGTCATGTACGGCCTTTATTATTCCTCTATACCCATTTTCTGGAGAGTTTTTATCATAAATGGGTGTTGAATTTTGTTGAAAGCTTTTTCTGCATCTATTAAGATGATCATATGGTTTTTATTCCTTAATTTGTTTTAATATGGTGTATCACATTGATTGATTTGCATATACTGAAAAATCCTTGCATCCCTGGGATAAATCCCACTTGATCATGGTGTATGATTCTTTTAATGTGCTGTTGGATTCTGTTTGCTAGTATCTTGTTGAGGACTTTTTCATCTATGTTCATCAGTGATATCGGCCTGTAGTTTTCTTTCTTTGTGATATCTTTTTCTGATTTTGGTATCAGGGTGATGGTGGCTTCATAGAATGAATTTGGGAGTGTTCCTCCCTCTGTAATTTTTGGAAGAGTTTGAGAAGGATTGGTGTTAGCTCTTCTCTAAATGTTTGATAGAATTTGCCTGTGAAGCCATCTTCATCTTCTGGACTTTTGTTTGTTAGAAGATTTTTAACTTTAGTTTCAATTTCATTACTTCTGATAGGTCTGTTTATATTTTCTAATTCTTCCTGGTTCAGCCTTGGAAAATTGTACCTTTCCAAGAATTTGTCCATTTCTTTGTGGTTGTCCATTTTATTGGCATATAGTTTTTTGCAGTAGTCTCTTATAATCCTTTATATTTCTGCAGTGTCAGTTGTGATTTCTTTTTCATTTCTAAGTTGTTGTGGGTTTTTTTTGCGGTACGCAGACCTCTCACTGTTGTGGCTTCTACCATTGAGGAGCACAGGCTCCGGACACGCAGGCTCAGCGGCCATGGCTCACGGGCCTAGCCGCTCCACGGCATGTGGGATCTTCCCAGACCGGGGCACGAACCCATGTCCCCTGCATCGGCAGGCAGACTCTCAACCACTGCGTCACCAGGGAAGCCCTTCATTTCTAATTTTATTGATTTGTGTCTTCTCCAATTTTTCTTGATGAGTCTGGCTAAGGGTTTATCAATTTTGTTTATCTTCTCAAAGAACAAGCTTTTAGTTTTATTGATCTTTACTACTGTTTTCTTTGTTTCTGTTTCATTTATTTCTGCTCTGATCTTTATGGTTTCTTTCCATCTACTGACTATGGGTTTTCTTTTTTCTTCTTTCTCTAGTTGCTTTAGGTGTAGGGTTAGATTGTTTGAGATTTTTCTTGTTTCTTGAGGTGAGATTGAATTGCTATAAACTTCCCTCTTAGAACTGCTTTTGCTGCGTCCCATAGGTTTTGGGTCATTGTGTTTTCGTTGTCAGTTGTTTCTATGTATTTTTTTTATTTCTTCAGTGATCTCTTGGTTATTTAGTAGTGCACTGTTTAGCCTCCATATACTTGTGGTTTTTACAGTTTTTTTTTCCTGTAATTGATATCCAATCTCATAGCTTCATGGTCAGAAAAGATGCCTGATATGATTTCAATTTTCTTAAATTTTCCGAGGCTTGATTTGTGACCCAAGATGTGATCTATCCTGGAGACTATTCCGTGAGCACTTGAGAAGAAAGTGTATTCTGCCACTTTCAGGTGGAATGTTCTATAAATATCAACTAAGTCTGTATCATCTATTGTGTCATGTAAAGCTTGTGTTTCCTTATTTATTTTTTGTTTGGATGATCTGTCCATTGGTGTAAGTGGAGTGTTAAAGTCCCCTACTATTATTGCGTTACTGTTGATTTCCCCTTTCATGGTTGTTAGCATTTGCCTTATGTATTGAGGTGCTCCTACATTGGGTACATAAACATTGATAATTGTTATATCTTCTTCTTGGGTTGATCCCTTGATCATTATGTAGTGTCTTTCTTTATCTCTTGTAACAGTCTTTATTTTAAAGTCTATTTTATCTGATATGAGTATTGCTACTCCAGCTTTCTTCTGATTTCCATTAGTATGGAATATCTTTTTCCATCCCTTCACTTTCAGTCTGTACGTGTCCCTAGGTCTGAAGTGGGTCTCTTGTAGACAGCACACATATGGGTCTTGTTTTTGTATCCATTCAGCCAGTCTTTTCTTTTTGTTGGGGCATTTAATCCATTTACATTCAAGGTTATTATTGATATGTATGTTCCTATTGCCATTTTCTTAACTGTTTTGAGTTTGTTTTTGCAGGTCTTTTTCTTCTCTTGTGTTTCCCTCCTAGAGAAGTTTCTTCAGCATTTCTTGTAAAGCTGGTTTGGTGGTGCTGAATTCCCTTAGCTTTTGCTTGGCTGAAATGCTTTTGATTTCTTCATCGAATCTGAGTGAGATCCTTGCTGGGTAGAGTAATCTTGGTTGTAGATCTTTCTCTTTCATCACTTTAAGTAAATCCTGCCACGCCCTTCTGGCCTGCAGAGTTTCTGCTGAAATATCAGCTGATAACCTTATGGGGATTCCTTTGTATGGTATTTTTTGGTTTTCCCTTGCTGCTTTTAATATTTTTTCTTTGAATTTAATTTTTGTTAGTTTGATTAATATGTGTCTTGGTGTGTTTCTTCTAGGGTTTATCCTGTATGAGACTCTCTGTGCTTCCTGGACTTAGGTGACATTTTCTTTCTCATGTTTGGGAAGTTTTTCACTATAATCTCTTCAAATATTTTCTCAGACCCTTTCTTTTTCTCTTCTTCTTCTAGGACCCCTAGAATTCGAATGTTGGTACATTTAGTGTTGTCCCAGAGGTCTCTGAGATTGTCTTCAATTCTTTTCATTGTTTTTTCTTTATCCTGCTCCTTGGCAGTTATTTCCACCATTTTGTCTTCAAGCTCACTTATTCTTTCTTCTGCCTCAGTTATTCTGTTATTTATTCTTTCTAGTGTATTTTTCATGTCAGTTATTGTGTTGTTCATCTCTGTTTGTTCTTTAGTTTTTCTAAATCTTTGTTAAACATTTCCTGTATTTGCTCAATCCATGTCTACATTCTATTTCCGAGATTATGGATCGTCTTTACTATCATTACTCTGAATTCTTTTTCAGGTAGATTGCCTATTTCCTCTTCATTTATTTGGCCTTGTATGTTTTTACCTTGTTCCTTCATCTGTGACATTTTTTTACCATCTCATTTTTTTTTCTTTTTTTTATGAGTGGGATTGTGTTCCTGTCTTACTGGTTGTCTGGCCTGAGGCTTCCAACACTGGACTTTGTAGGCTGTTGGGTAGAGCTGGGTCTTGGTGCTGAGATGAGGACCTCTGGGAGACTCATTCCAATGAATATTCCCTGGGGTCTGAGGTTCTCTGTTAGTCCAGTGGTTTGGATTTGGAACTCACACTGCAGGAGCTCCATCCGGACCCCCCGGCCTGTGAATCAAGATCCCACAGGCTGAGCAGGGCAGCAAAAAAAAAAAAAAGAAAGGAAAATAGGAGAACAATAACAAAGTAAAAAATAAAATTAGGCTAGGGAACTAACAGCTATGTTAGAAAAAATAAAAAAATAAAAATATAGATGAAACAACAACTGGAAGGTAAAACAGAACCACAATAGTAAAGAAGAGGAGGGGAGAAAAAAAAGGTGGAAAGGGCCTTGGCTGTAGAGGGTGGGGCCTAAGCAGGGGTGAGCTTTGGGTGGTGGGTGGGGCCTATGCTTAGGACCCATGGGGCTGGAAAAGGCCTGGCGGGTTGGGGTGGGTGTCTGGCAGGTGGAGCTTAAGCTGAATGGAACAGAAGGGATCCAGGTGTGCTTCCCACCGGGCGGGGTACCCCACCTGGGAGCCCAGCAGGCTTCCTGGGCTCGAGTGGGTGGGGCAAATGCCCTCCGCTCTTCTCCTGCTCCTCTCGCCTGCCTCTACGATCTCCCCGGCCTCCCTCTTATGTCCTCAGGACCCACGTGGTCTGGAGTGGGCTTTGGAGGGCAGGAGATCAGCCTGAGACCTTAGCAGGTTCCCTGAGCTTGAGTGGGCGGGGCAAATGCCCTCTGCTCCTCTGATCCTGAGGGCCCCTCCCACCTGGCTCTCCTGTTCTCTCCTGGTCTCCCTCCTTCGCCCCCAGGACAAACCTGGCCTGGAGGGGACCTCTGAAGGCATAGGACCTGGCCAGAAAGCCAGGCAGACTTCCCCAGCTGATTGGGCAGGGGAACCACTGGGCCCTCTCCCCCCTGATCTGAGCCCCTGAGGGTCCCTCCATGCATGGGAACCCCTCCCCCACTCTCAGCCACCCCTCAGGGGCACCAGTTCTGTCAAGCCTCCACTTATCCTCCTCCCTCAGTCCCCCCACGTCCTACAAGTTCACTTGGGGGCTCTTCCCATCTCCTTGGGCATCAGGGTCCCACACCAGAGTCCGGCAGACACCTTAGTTGTGGGGAAACATGAACTGTGCATCTTCCCACACTGCCATCTTGACTCCAAGAGCCCCCACTACCACAGTGCTCCCTTCCCATGGACAGGAGACTTGCCTTTTCTGAAGCAGGTAAGGAGGGAAATCCAGGGCTAAGAGGAACGGCATAGAGGACTTCTCCATGAGGCACAGCAAAACCTTGTTTAGGGATGCCCAGTCTTCAACAGCTGTTCCAAGTGGACTAGATTAAGTTTCCACTGAGCAGCATCTACTCAAACATTGAAAGCAGTGTTCTGATTAGCTATGGTTATGTAATCAGCCACCCCAAAGCTTAGTGGCTTAAAATAATTTATTAATTTATTTGACAGTTCTGTAGGTTTACAAGGCTCAGTGGGTGGTAATCACTTACACTATCTCATCCTGCAGTCAGATGGTAGCTGGGTTTGGAGTTGTCTGCAGCCTTAATTGGGCTGAAAGTCCAACATGGCTCATTCACAAGGCTGGCGGTTGATGCTGGCTGGGAGCTCAGTTGGGGCTGTCCACTGGAGCCCCTGTGTGTGTCCTCTCCATGTGGCTGGGGCTTCTCACTATGTGGCAGCTGGGTCCTAAGGGGAAGTGCCCAAAGAGTGAGTGTTTCAAGAGCCCTGGGAAGGAGATGCAAAGCGTCTTATCACCAGCTTCAGAAGTCACACAGTGTCACTTCTGCCATATTTCATCAGTCAAATGCAAGTTGCAGAACCTGCCAGATGCAAGAAATAAGGAGTATACAGAGCATAAATAATGTAAGGCGTGATTCACTGAGGGAGCCATCTTTGGAAACTTAACACCACAGGTAGCATTGGTGAGGCTGGTCCTTATTTAACAGCTCCTTTCACATGTGTGTTTCTTTTTTTTGTTTGTTTTTTGTTTTTTTAAGAATAACTCATCTCCTCTCCCTTTAGCTTTCCCCAAGGTAAGATATTAATGAGATCATATTTGAACTCCCTGACAAAGTAATGTTTCCTTATAAAGCATACTATTATTATCAGCCTTCCTGATTGCTCCCACTTGGATTCCCCAGAAGACAGGATGAGGGACGATATTGCACATAACTCAACAACAAACAAAACTTCATTAAATCCATTGAAATAGCATAGACATTCAGATTTAGTACAGATTAAATCCTATAACCAACAAATTACATTGAATTGCCTCCCAAAATCTGTAGAACCAGATGTTTTCCAAGCCCTACTTCCTTTAGGCAAGCACCCAAAGTAAGCAACGTGAAGGACTATCAAAGAATTAGAACATCCCCTGAGATCTGTTAGGATGGGATTTGACCCATTTTCTTTTAGTCACAGGTTCAGGCATCTTAAAATGAGAAAGAATAAACTTGCAGGATTTGTGAGTGTGAGTTGGCTGAGAAATGGGTCTCATTTAAATTGTATAAAGTGCATCCTTATGCTGCTAGCAGGCACCCCTTTCCAGCCCTGGGGGATTCCCACCATATCCTCTGGTCAGCATCTGGGGAGCTCACTGTGCAACAGCATGTCTGACACTCCACTCCAAGTCCAGAATCTTTACCAGGAAAGAGGGTAAACTCAAAATAAAGGTAAGGGTTTCAGACCATGTAAACTTCTGGGGTAGCAGCAGAGATGCTGGCATTGCACAGCATTTAGATATTTCTCTATGTTAAGCCACTGCTTTTGTTTTTTCTGAACATACACATTTCTTAATATTTTCCTGCTTATTTCTGCTTAACGGCCCTAAAAGGAGGCATTAGGGTTAGGCCAGGTGTTCAGCCACCCAGGAATGCTCCTGCTGCTGCAGACAGCAGTCCCTCTCCCAATGCAAGCTCCCCTAAAGCTCCGTAGGCCTGCCTTCCACACGCCGCAACCCCCCCACCCCCAGCCTTCTCCTAATGACTCTCAGTTCTCATTCCAGGCGACATCTTTCCTTCCGCATTAGAGGTCGCAACATCCCAGGCATTCAGTTCCAGCCCACAAATATCTCTACCTTCCTTCCTCCCCTTTGGCCAGTGTACAGTCAGGCCAAGGGAGGAGCAGTGAGCACATGGGAACTGGCTGGAGGCCGATCTCATGGTTTCTAGAAATGTGACATACCTAAAATTGGAGATCCCTTGTGCTCTTAGGCAGGGTACCATTTGTTCAGGCATTCTTCATGTTTCCCTCCCCACCAAATGCATCCATTTCTGCCCCTTTGCCTTTTTTCGCTAAAGAATGCTGTCCCCTACCCAACCCCCACCCCCCTCGTCCACTGCCAAAGTAACCTCACTCAAGCTGTAGGCAGTCGCTAACCGAGTCCTGCGTCTTTGCTCACAGTTATTAGAGCCCAGGTGCTGTGCACTGTTGATGTCTGGTTTTCTTCTGATTTTGCCTCTCTTGCAATAAGCATAGGCTGGGAACCTGCTGAAGTGCTGGAGATTCTGCTGAGTTCTGGGATCCAGAGTGAACAGTACCATACAAGAGGAGGCAGCACTGGGGACAGTCCTTACCCAAACTGGGCATGGGCTTTTGTGTGGGTTCATCTTGCCCATTCCAATAGATTAACCAGTAAAAATCAGGCCTTCTCCACACCAGCCAGCACAAGGCTCTGCCCACAGTGGACACTCAGTATTAACGGCCAGGGTGCTGATGGTCCCAGGAAGCACCCTTAGGCCAGAGGCTCCCTCTACTTCTAAGAGGACCCCAAGTGCCGGGATTGGGTTAAGAAGCCCCTAAAGGGCTACCTGGGAAGAGTGTCCTTAACTCCCATGATACGTCACACAGGGAAGGTTCAACCAATTTTAAAGTCCATGGCCAGAATTTGTTTCTAGTAGCTTAAGTCTGCTTTCTTAAAGGATAAGCTTTATTTTTACAAGTTGGACAGATTCAAGATTGTCCGTGTGTAATGACCCTCTTTCTTGCTTGCACTGGAATACTCTTTCTTGAATGGCGTAGTGTCAGCAATCCTGAGTGTGGTGGGCAGCCTTCAGCCTCTCCTGTGAGGCCTGAGCCCATAGGAGAGTAGACATCAGTGCTGTACCATTCATCTTTGACAACAATTAATCATTGCAAAGATTAACTTTTCTCAAATTCTTTATCTTTTTAAACATAAATCTGCATATTTTCTTGGGAACCTGAGCTGGTGAACATTGTGTTTATACACATTTGGGAAGGAAAGGCTTGGGAATCATGCCTTAAAGATGACCTTATGCTCAAGGTACCCACACAACCATTGAGAACCACCACTGTGCCTCACTGAAAGTGCTCACATTCCTTCTCTGAGGAGGTGGAAGCCTGACAGGTCTTCACGTCACTTGCCTAAGGAATTTTCTGCCTCTCTCCAATTTTTTGCCTCTCCCCAGTGTGACAGAGACTTGGCGTGCTAGCCTCAGGGTGCAGTGGGAAGCTTGCCTTTTTAAATTGTCATTTTATTGATCATGATGTATGCCAGTAATTGCCTCTTCTGCTTTATGTATTTTAATTACTTGCCTTTTCTTCCCTCTGTCTTCAAGTCTCTGGGTGATTGGATCACCAAGGGTGTAACTTTAAATAATTCTAATAAAGAAATAAATCTGTTATGATGTTGGCAAGTTGACCCTCTTTATTAGAGCAGCTCCAAAATGAAAATCAGTCTGAAGAGATGCTGCTTGTGGAAGCAGAGTTCTTGTCTTCGCCGGGCTTCAGGACTGTGAGTGGGAATCGCTCCAAGATGCACACATTGAGCAAAGTAAGGCAGGCTGCAGGCCTGTGGGCTGTGGTGTGTGTAGATGTGTGTGTGCACGTGTGTGCTTTCATGTGTGCACAATCTGGGCACGCCTTTCCCAGAGACAGGAACAACAAGGCTGCTTGCCTTTATCTGGACAACAGGACACATTCCAGGATGGGAAGCATAATTCAAAACAAAGATCATCTGCGCTCCATGTTCAAAAGGAGCTGCTGTATTTTCAGAAAACGTTCTTCTCTCCTCTCTAACTTTCCTTGTCTATTCCCTGCATGCTGTAGGGGTGCTGCATCCTTACTGTGACTTAGAGCAGGAACCAATGGGGGAAAGCAGGGATGTGGCCCCCATCAAAGCTCCAAGGGTTGCTCCTTGAATTGACCTTCCCTCCCCTTGCTGCCCACTGGCTACCTCTCCAGGGCTGAGTCTCACATTTGAGGCAACTACAAGTCAGGTGGTTCGCATAGAACAGCATGTCTCTCAAAGGCAGGATCAGGTAAGAGAAAACTAAGCTCACATCAGACCTCCGAACCAGAAGACACATTTCCTTTTAATTCCTACTTCATTCTGTGAGAAATTAAAAAAAAAAAAGCCAATTCTGAAACCTGACCAATTCTGAAAAACTCTTTATATAATATCTTTGTTACAGAATTAAAATGAACAAACATATATAGTTTAATTTCTTTCGAATGATTTCTTATACATTATGTCTGTCACCTTATAAGGCATATAATTTTATTTTCACTTAACAGTTGAAGAAACAAGACTCAGAGGAGCTAAGTGACTTTCCTGAAGTCACACAGCAGTTAGGGCAAAGCCAGGGTTTGAATTTCCCTCTTCTGACTTCAAGATCAGTTCTTTCCAACACATTTCTTTCCTCTTTAATTCTTTTGACATTCCTAGCCTATTTCTCGCTTTTTATTTCATCAGGAATCCATATATTACTCTAATGTTATAAAACCACATTTTCCTCCTTTAGTTGCCACTTCAGAGACTGATTTTCCTGGGTGGTTTTGGGGAAATCATCTCCTTACAAACTGGCTGCAATACATGTGTCCATACACAAGAGTCCTTAGTCTGAGTATTATAATTGCTTGGGCTGTAACAGCAGTTGAAGGGACCTTGCCATGACAGGACTCTGTCCTATGCTGTGAATGCTCCAGGCTTCTGTCCCACTGACCCAGCTTCTCAGGCTCAGGGCTTCCTCTGGGATTTTAGAGGACATTTATAGCTATCATTAGGTATTCACTATGAGCCAGTCTCTCTTCTTGATGCTCAGCACATATTATCTTTTATCTTCACAAGATCTTTATATAAGATATGGATGATAATGATGACGATCATCCCCAGTTCACAGGTTAGGAAACAGAGGTTCAAAGAGTTTAAGCCATTGTTTATGCAGAGCTGCAATTTATTTTGTCTCTAAATCCCACGTTTTTTTCTTTATACTCATTTTTCCTTTGTATTTTGATATTAATTGCTTGGTCTGAGAGAGCAAAAAGATTCTTGATACCTTAATGGCTAAACATATGGAAAGCATCAGTATCAGCACCCTTCAGGTCACCCTTAAAGCCGCAGGATGAAGCCTGTAGCCTGAGGCTCAATGAATGGTGAGTTGGCCTAATGGATATGAGAATCAGGAGTCCCAGACTCTAACTCCAATGCTCTAGCTAAGCACTAACCACCTGTGTGACCTTGGGCAAGTTTCTTTGCCTCTCTGGACCTCCATGTCCTCACCTGTATAAGTAAGCCTTTAAAGGAGGGCCTCTCTGAAGTCCCATCCTGTTCTAAGATTCCCAACACACACCTACTGGGACATGTTCTTTTTCAGGACAATCCTGCTACCCAGAATCTTATGAAGCAATAATACTCAATTCCCCATAAACACAATATTCAGCATTCCCACTTCCCCAAAGCATATGCCACCATGGATACCTGCCAACAGCACTGTGAATGCAAGTGAGGAATGAATGAACATCAGCAGCCAACACGTTGAGTTGTCCTTCTTGTTGTCCTTACCACTGAGCATCTACAGTGGGTATGGGAGATGGTCCTTTATACCAATTATTTCAAGGACATGGTTTCTGCCTTGGTGGAGTTAATTACTTCAGATCCTCTCCTTTACTTTACGGTCCCATCAGCAGCACTATTGTGCCCCAGTCTTCTTTTTGGCATTTTCTATTTCTCAGTATCTCTTTATATTTGGCATACTAATAACATTTTTTTTAAAAAAAACTAGACTTCAAATAGAGAAAAAAAAAATAAGACCCAGTGTCTCATGTTGGCTCATGTGGGGAGGACTGAATGAAGACCTACTTCATACGTGCAGGAGAAGTGTCAAGTGAAGTGAGGAGGAAAGGATGGGAAGATGTTTTGATTTTGATTTTGGTATTAATCAGCTTCTCTGTTCTCAGTCCTTCCAACTCCATCCTAATTTTACCTTTTATCGTAAAGGCTCAGGACCCTGATGGAGAAGGGGGAGGGGGAGAATATGGGGAGATAGAGAGTGAGATGAACAGAGCCAGTGAAAGATATTTCATGAGCTATCATTTGGCACAGAATCCATAAGAATCCTGATCGTCAAAAGTCAGGCCTGCATTTTTAAACACCCAGGTTTTTGTTTTGTTATTGTTTGGTTTTTGTCATTGGCAAGATTGTGATTTTTTTTTTTTTTTTTTTTTTTGCCATACGCGGGCCTCTCACTGTTGCGGCCCCTCCCGTTGCGGAGCATAGGCTCCGGACGCGCAGGCTCAGCAGCCATGGCTCACGGGCCCAGCCGCTCCGCAGCATGTGGGATCTTCCCAGACCGGGGCACGAACCCGTGTCCCCTGCATCGGCAGGCGGGCTCTCAACCACTGCGCCACCAGGGAAGCCCAGATTGTGATTTTTTTGAATGTTATTGATTTCCTCTGTTGTTCACAAAAGCCCTGTGCACCTCCAAAGGCTGCTTACAGAAGAGCTCTGTGGCCAGGCTGGTACCTGGGCCTGAGGGAAGCCTGCACAGCTCTTACCCACCAGGGGCAAGAGTGCAGGAATTCAGCATTCTCCATCAGTACCATGCTCTAGGGAGGGAAGGGGCTGGGGAGAGGAGGGTGGGGCCTCTGCTGTGTTTGCCCAAGTCTCACAAGCACTTAGAGTAGGAGCGTGTCCAACAGAAATTCCCTTCCCAGGGCTACACTGGGCAGCAGGATGATGAAGGCAGGGAGTAACGTGGTGAACAAAAAGTTGATCTGTGATGACAACCTGGAGAGGCGTGAAAAGGTTTTTATTAATGACGTAGGTTGCAGACAGTCCTGCCCACTACAAATCATGGTCGTCAAATCATGGTCATCGTGTTTTAGAACCGCTGTTGGGGGCTGGCCTTGTGGGGAAGGAGCATACAACTGGCTCAGTCACAGAGGACTCCTGGGCTAGCAGTTGCTATTTTGGAGGCTGGTGGAGAACTGATCTGATCCCACAATAACAACAAGCTGTTTAAAATGGTGGGGGAAGGGCACAAGTGCCTTATTTTCATCTCTATAATAGTGAATGGCCATGAAAGTATGAACTGGCTTATAGGCCAACAAAATGAGCAGTGTGAGATGCAAGGAGAGACCCTCAGAGCATTTTAGCTGCATGGCCATGATCCCTGAAAACACTGACGTGAAAAAAAATCAAATCAATGGATTACTTTGTCTTGATGGGTTAAAAATTGGTCTGCTTTCTTTTTATTTTCCTCACTGATGTTGGATCACTGAATTAATGAATCTGGTCTCTGTTCCCTTCGGTTTAACTTGGATGTAAATGTTGGGAGGAGAATCCTAGGGTGTGTATCTATTCTAGACAACTGTTTGTATTGGGACAGCTGAGGACTATGGGGACAGAAAAATGAAAAAGAAACAGAGGTGACAAGCAGTGGGTCAAAGTAAGAGTTGTTGAGGTGTAGTGACATAAGGGACCAGGACAAATTGAGATTATAGCAAAGAGAACTTTTGAGATGAATGACTTCTGAAAAACTCTTTATACCACAGTCCCAGATAGCTTACAAAAATATTTTGAAGTTCTTGTGACTTACATAAATGCGCGCTTTTATTGTTACGAGACACCATTTTAAGTTGAAATGGGTTTATGGAGTTTCTACAGGATATTCGCTTTGAGTGGGTGGGATAGAGGGACATGATTGCGAATTACCTGAGATCTGAGAAAGAGCCCTGGGAAAGGCAATTAACTCTGTGTAGGATTAATCACCCTCTAAAATCTCAAGTTCATTTACATATATTTCTGAGAGACATTGAACCACATTCTTTTCCTCAGAAGTTCAGCTTGTTCTGTTTACTGACACCAGACTCTCTAAGGCTATTGTCGTGATGGTACTTAAAGCATATTCTGGTTGGCTAAAACATCCTTTGAAATTTTCTCATACCTACTTTTCTCAGAATGTGTACAATGAGGCAAATTCATTTCCTTCCTGTCAAGAAAAGTTAATGATCATTTTCCATTATATTAAAATATTACCCATTGTTATGACTTCAGGTTCATGTTCCTGTAGAAATCTCCATGTGCTGCAGAGTTTAGCTATGCCAAGGCCAAGGCACCTGTGTGTTATTTCAGAGTTTCTCTTAAAAAAAACGGGTTGCTGCAGATGAGTTATGTAAAAAAAGAAAGGAAAATCATACCATTTCAGGAGAATTAATAAGTAATTATATTTTTAAACTCACTTTTAGCATAAAAACCCCAATTTTTAACAATGTTGTCTCCAGAATATAATTATAAATGCTACACTGAGTCTCTGAACCAGAAATAAGAGCTTTCCTTTAAGAAATAATAAGTGCTTTAAGTATTGGGACAATGTTTCTCTTTTGGGAGAGATGAAAAGTAGAATTACAGGCTACTGCTGTATTGTATTTCCTCAAGTAGTTTAGTTATTGTTGTTATTTTTTTAATTTCCTGCCCTCCTTGGGGGTTCATCATTTGTGCCCACAGAGGACAAAGACGGGTTGGGAAGTGGACAGATGGAAAAACCAGAGTGACCTCAGAGGATTTCCAAATTCCATGAGTTAGGAGGTGGTTCTCCCCGTATTTTGGCAAATGTCCAGTCACTAGGACCAGAATTCTAGCAATGTGAAGGAGACTGTAGTGGGAGCAATGAAAGGAAGGGGAGAAAGAAGATGGGATCTTAAAGTGGAGTGAGATGCTTTTTGGGAGAAGGGGAACATTCACTCCAGCAGGCCAATCCAGTACTGGCTCCTTCCCTTCTCTATTGCATTGTATTAGTTCAACAGGGCTGCCATAACAAATTACCACAGACTGGGTGGCTTAAACAACAGAACTTTTTTTTCTCACAGTTCTGGAGACTGGAAGTCCAAGATCAAGGTGTAAGCAGAGTTGTTTTCCTCTGAGGCCTCTCTCCTTGCCATGCAGACAGCCAACCTCTTGTTGTCTCTTCACATGGTTTTTCCTCTGTGCACACCCACCCCTGGTGTGTCTCCTTCTTCGTATAAGGACACCAGTGATACAGGATTAGGGCCCCACTCTATCGGCCTCAGGTTAACTGAAACCCCCCTTTGAAAGGCTTACCTCCAAGTAACTCACTAGGGGTCACCCATATGACTTCATTTTATCTTAATTGCCTCTTTAAAGGCCCTATCTCCAAATACATCAGATCTCACAATATTTTCTTTTATTTTAGATAACATGTCTCGCACAAAATACAGTAATAACAGGCATCTTTAGATATTCCCATTGCTTTATGGGTTATCCATATATAACCTGGATTTCAGCTACCCACCTCCCCCTCCTTTGGGAGAATAAGATAAACTCGATCAAAACCAATTTCACCATCCATAAAGTCCGAAGTGTGTGCTGTGCTTCCTGGGACCATCCAGGCCCTAAGTTTTATGGGCTCCTCCCACAGAAGTTCACAATCAAGGGTGCTGCCTGAACTTGACCCATCACAACCAGACCTAAAACTCAGCTCCTTCAGGGTTTTTCCCAAGCCTCCCCTCACACCCAGCATTTTGAGAGTTTCATTACTTTAAGAATTGGGGGCTGGAACCAGGGCCATGGGGAGGGCCTCTCCTCACACAGGGCACAACATTACCTCCTGCCCGTCTCTCTCACTCCCACCCACCCACTTCCCCTCACTTTCTTTTATTTTCTCTCCTCTTCCGCTTATGATTAGGACCAAGTCCTCTCCTTATCTCATGCAGACGTTTAATAATAACTTTCTAGCTTGACTATACTCTTGGGTCTCACCCTCCACCCAAGTGGCTTGCTATGGTACTTCTTCATCCAAATATATTCAGGGCTCTCTTTGAGAAGAATTCTGGTGAATACAGTTTTCTCTACCTTGCTGTAAGTACATAAGTCAGCCCCTGGTTTTGGTCCAGCCCCCATGTTCATCCTACACAGTCATAGAGGTATGCTGTGGGCATCTTCCTGAATTCCTGACTCTAAGGGAGCAGGACACTAGCAATACTGCTTGCTTGGTACAGCCACAGCTGTTCAGAAAACAGCAACAGGGCTGTGCAAAGTGATGCCACCCACACTAGAAGTCTTTTTCATTTCACTGAAATGCAATACTCCCCGGTGCAAAAGCTTAGCAGGTTTCCTGTTTGCAACTCTCAGGTGAACCTATGGCTGCAGGCAGACTGTTTAAACCTGCCTCTTCCAGACTTTTCTCAACTCACAGTCAGTATTTCTGCAGCCAAGGAATTCTCACTTGCCACAGAAAAAAATTCTCTGAATATTTGTGTCTCACCCAATTCAGATCACAAAGGATAAATGGGCACACTCTCTTTGAACTTGACTTCAGGGGTATGTCTATCAATCCAAATCATCCTGGTTGCCAGAGACTGCAGAATTCATCAGCCTAGGGCCCAATTCCTCCCTGGTGTCTTGAATCTGCTGACAATTCCTTTTTTCCCCAACTTGAGAAGGGATGGTCAAGATTCTTAATGTTTTCTTTCCTTCCTGTCCCTTCCGTCACTTTCCTTAGTCCCCAGCCCTCGCCAACTTGCACACTCTCCCTAGGACTCAAATACCAGATGGTATCCCATTATTTGATGAAAACTCTCCAAACGAGAGTAAGGATATTGACTCTGAGTATGAGGGCACTCTAGCTATGCAATATTTTCAACTCGCCCGAGCTGCCTACAGTGCAGAAATATACCTCGTGGAACGGAAGCATGCATGCAGTGATTCCTGCAAGATGTCACTGCCTTCATCAGAAGCCACAAAGTCATGAGTTTCTGATACTCCAGTCCTTGAAATAAAAAATCATAACATCTTAGTTTTTTTCTTTTCTGAGCCACTGAGCCAGCCATTTTTGTTAGTTCTCAGAACTTCTTGTCAAGAATATACATTTCCTTTCCTCCACAACCAAGCATTCCCCTGGGTCTATTTGCAAAAGGATATTCTAATGGGTACAATATTTGAATACTGCTGCATTTCCATTATACCTGCCTCATTATCTTACAGAAATCTATCTGTCCTTCATTTGGAAATGTGCTGATTGTGGAGCTTGGTAAATCTCAGGCTGAAAGCAGGAGATTTATGAGCTGTCCTCCAGTTCCTGTCTGTTCTCTCCTAAGGCCACAACCCCAAAAGATCAGTCACTGAAACGTGTTTTGGTGTCAACTCTGAAATTCTGCATTTTAAGAACATATCCTAATGAAACCTGGGAAATAGCATGCGAAGGTTTCACTCCTGCCGTACCCCAGAAGGTCACATGCTCTAATTCAGCTTAAAGGGACACTAATCATATTCAGCATGTGAGTAGAGAGGCTTACGGTTGGAGATGACACCGTCATTTGCATAGGACGTAAAAATGAAGGACCATTAATTTTATAGCATTAATTGAAGAGCAGAAGTGTTAGACCTCTATAATTATCTTCAGTGAATACATTTCAAAGACGTCTTCACAAATGAGGCTTGTGTGTGTGACTGTGGAGGGTACAGATACCAGCAGCAAAGGCAAAGCTCCACACTGTCTTCTTCAAGATGCACAGATTAGCAAATCATTAATTTAAAAGCTTAACTTAAATCTGAATTGCTTCCTCGGTGTGGAAACAAGACATTGTGGATTCTAGGCTCCTGAGAGGAGATTCTGTCCAGGCCTACATGCCACATTTTAGAACCACTGAGAGAGAGAACAGGGGAGGAAGCCCTGCAGCCCTAGGATGTAGGCAATGTCCCTATCTGGTCTCCCAACACCCTGTGCTCCCATCTACGGCAGCCTCACCAGGACCTGGCACCCCCTCCTGCTCCCGATTTTATCTTCATGTCCTCCCTATATTCTAAATTTACAAGTCCTGTATATTATCCCCACAGGTCAAACTCTCAGCAAAATGGCTGTGGACCCACATGGATAAATCATACTCAACAATCACTCTGCAATGTTAGCCGCCTTACTGTTTGCAACCCAGGTCAGCATGGAAAGCAGCTGGATTTAAACAGAAGATCATACAGAACCATGTGAGTTATTAGTCTTAATAGCCAAAAAACAAAGTAGAATAAGGGGAATGGATTTGGGAGTGTGGGATGGGCATGAAACAACTGGAGGGAAAGTTCAGCTCCATGTTCACAAGCAACATGATGCCAAGGTCAAAAGCAGTAGCCGCAGTTATGATGGTCAACCTTTGTTTCTGTCTGAGTGGGTGAGGGGATGGAGGAAGGCATTGGAAATAGGAGGACTGGGCAAAGAGTAGATGCAGCCCAAGGTTTAAGAGCTTTGAGAGTTCTGGTAATTATCCTGACTTGCAAGACTCATCACTTGAAAAAATACGAGCTGTTTTTGAACCTTAGAGCCACAGAATCTCCCTAGCATGTAATTTAGGGTTTCTTGGGGGAAAGGTTGGGAGCCACTGGTGTAAATTAAGTAAGGCATTAGCTAATGAGGTAACATGATGCATACACTCAGTCTAAATGCTCCTGTCTCCAGGGGCTCTGCGGGAATGACAATGCTGGCGGGAATTTCAGGTACCATTGTGCACAGTTGGAGGAGAAACCTGGGGCCTATAGGACTTTAAGGGGGAAGGGTAAGCTGTGACAAAGAGAGAGAGAGGCATGGACATATATACACTACCAAATGTAAGGTAGATAGCCAGTGGGAAGCAGCTGCATAGCACAGGGAGATCAGCTCGGTGGTTTGTGACCACCTAGAGGGGTGGGATAGGGAGGGTGGGATAGGGAGGGTGGGAGGGAGGGAGACACAAGAGGGAAGAGATATGGGAACATATGTATATGTATAACTGATTCACTTTGTTATACAGGAGAAACGAACACACCATTGTAAAGCAATTATACTCCAAGAAAGATGTAAACAAAAAAAAAGATATCTTATGCTTGGGAACACTGTCAAACTTTGTGATAAGCTTCTCTAGGTCTAAGGGGCTTACTCAGGATGGTGAAGGCTTCCACTAAATTCCTATATACCTCACAGCTCAATTTGCTCTTCGTTTCATGCTTCTTTTACTTGGTTTGGTACTACAGTCATCCCTTGGTATCCAAAGGAGACTGGTTCCAGGACCCTCCACAGATCCTAAAGTCTGCAGATGCACAAGTCTTTTATATAAAGTGGGGTAATACAATCTGCCCTCCATATCTACTGATACGGAACCCACGGATACAGAGGGCTGACTGTATACCCTTTTCTTTTTACTATCTTGAGGTAAATTTTACATACAATAAACTTTACATATTTAAAGTGTACACTTTGATGTGTTTGGAGATATATATATATTCATAAAATCAAGATACAGAACATCTCTCTTACTTCCAAAAGTTTCCTTGTGTCCCTTGGCAGTCTCTCCCTCCTTCTACTTCTGTCCCCAGCAACCACTGACTGTTTTCTGTCATTGTAGGTGAGTGTGCATTTTCTAGATTTTTATACAAATGGAATCATTCAGTATGCACTCTTTTTTGTCAGGCTTCTTTCATTTAGCTGTACTGTATTCCTCAGCACTCCACTAGAGATATTTTCCCTCCCACATCAGAAATAGCCTCATGCACTAAGATGACCATCGTATGACAAGACACATATGTTGCAGACAAAGCAAGCACTGGGTTTTGAATATAACCTTTTTTGAGATGCTCAAGGAACTATATAGCCATCCACCTTACCAGTAAATTAGGAGTATTATTTTGTTTTTGGAAGATGCACAAATTCTTACAGTTTGTTCTTGTTCTGTAATTGAAATTCCAAGGACTTAAGGGAGCTTCAAAACAGTCTATGCACCTGGGTGTGGAATATCCTTACTTCATTTTGTTACTTCCACAAAGTGGTACATCGACTTTCTGTGCGGAATGTAAACCAAGTTGATGCACTTGTGAGTGAGAATGATTTACCTCATGCTTGTTTTTCTAACAGCCCATTGGAGGAACTGGAAATGCCAAGTAGAGGGGATTGGATTAGGTAGCCTCAAAGGCCCTCCATCTTCCTCAACTCCAAAAGGCTCAATGACTCACCCAAAGGTCAATTTGGAAGCCATGTAAATGCAGAAACTGCTTAGGTGTTTCAGGTAAGACTCCGTCAATTGTCAGAAACTTAACAAAAAGTAAGTCAAAAATCAAATCAAATCAAAGAAAGGTAGTGGCTCAAACAGTTGAAATTCTTGGGGGTGCTACATTGGATCCAGAGATTTAATCATGTCATTAGTGCCCAGACTCTGTCTCTCAGCTCTAGCTTTCTCTGTCTTGATTTTATTCTCAGGCAGCTCTCTGCATGGTGACCCCAACATCTCCAGGCATACATCCTGTCACTTCAAGCCTAGGGGTAAGGGAGTTTCTCACCCAGTATCCCCACCAAAGACTGAGTTTTAGTGTGTTGAGTTTGGTTGCATGGTCATCCCCAAAGCAGGGAGATGGAATATGCTCATTGATCAGTGTTGTGTATTCATCCAAGGCTGGGGGATAGAAGGACAGATAGTCAGCCAACTGCAAGGACCAATATTTGGGGGAGAGGAATTCCCCAATAAGTACCATTACCTAAAGAAAGGGGAATAGATGTTGAGCATATAACAAAAGATGCCCACTACAATTGCTGCTTTCTTACTACCTTGTATATAATTCCCATGACTCCCTTCAAAAAAAAAGGGTTGTTTTTTTTTTAGCATTCCTGTGTGTCTATCTACTTTTTCAGCCTTGTCCTATCTTTGGACATATCTCCAGCATTAAAAAAATTATAACCGAGATTATTCTACACTTCCAAGATTGGAAACCATGATTTCTCACTTAAGGATATCAAACATTCTGTAAAAGTGAGATAACATCTCAATGGAACTTGGTTGTCAGTGTACAGGGCATGGGGCTTCCTTAGGACTCACTAGCCTCACATACGCAATGGAAATAAATAATTCTATACTTCCATATGTGGGAGGTAGAGGTTTGGGGCTCAATCATATCATCTCTGGAAGACCCTTCTCTGATTCTGTTCATGATTTCACAGGTACTGGCAGGTTGATGTAATATATTACTCAAAATCAAAATTCTCACTCTAATTAAAAATGGGAACAAGCTGCAGGTGGTAAAGGACATAATTCATGCTTTGAACAGCTTTCACATATTAGGGAAATTTCCCCACCTTGTGAATCCTGCCATCCCCTCTGTGTCCCGGTTTCTTCTGCAAGCTAGGGCACAGCTATATGACTAGGACATAGGATCAAACATTCCCTTGTGAGATTTAAGTTTAAAAGAGAGTCACATGAAGAAAGAAATGTTGACTAGACTCTGTGTTGAGGAGGGTGGTGGAGAGATGGTCATCTTTCAGAAGAAGCCGCTAAAGCCTGAGTTTGAGCCTTATGGGGTTGCCAAGTTACAAGGTCAGTTGAAATCATAGCCTTTTCAAGTCTCTTATATCAGAGTTAGGACCTTAATAGGGAAGAATGGGATCCTGAGAATTTAAATTAAGGACAGATAGGCAGTTCCAATGATTCAGGGAATCCTGAGTTCTTTTATCACCATCAACTTACAGAATGGTGGAAAAGGTCTACTGAAGTCTTAGTTACAGTGCCAGCAGATGCCAGCTGAGGGACACCACCTTATGAGTTTGGAGTGATATGTATAGGATGTGGTACATCTTCAGAACCATGATAAACTTATGGCACTATTTTCCCTTCCATAACCAAAGTGCATGGGATTTGAATCCAAAGGGTAGAAGCAAAAGGACAGTTCTAATGACGTCTAATGACCCCACTGAAAAAGTTTTGCTTTCAATCCCCGCAATTCTGGGCTCTGCCAATATAAGAGTCTTAGTGCTCGAGGAAACAATTGGTTCCACCAGGAATGTGTGGAATTAGAAAATAAAACCTCTGTTTCATCGAATTAGAAAATAAAACTTCTTGTCAAGAAGAGTATATTTTGGAATTTTCATGCCACTGGAAAAACAGGCAATAAAGGGGTTTTCAATGTCGACTGGGGTGATTGATTCTGATTAACAAGACAAAATAGGGTAGTTTATATCCTTTTGTGCAAGGAGTATTTCTGGAACCCAGGAGATCCTTTTGGGTACTTCTGTGTATTGCCATGTCCAGTGGTAAAATTCAATGGCAACCACATATAAGAAGGATAACTAAGAAGAGGTATGACAGTCTAGAAATGAAGGTCAGGGTCACCCTGTCAGGTAAAGAACTCTAACCTGCTGACATTCTGGTTCTGAACGCAAAAAGAACATGGCATGGTCGTGGAGGAAGGATGTCATTAACATCATCCACATGCGCACGACCACTTGCAGAAACAATGACAACAGCATCCATTCATTTCTCCTCCTTTCTGCGTATATACACTGACTAGTCTTCCCTTTTCCTTTTCTTCTGTTTCCCTTCTATTTTTTTAGGGTGTGTGCATAACATAGGGTGGTGATTAGCTTTGTATTTTAGTCTCTGGGGCACAGAATATCAAGATGGCATTGTGACTGAATTGGAGAAGGTGAATCTCGCTGAGCTTAGAACCCAATCTGGAAACTGACAAGACTTTTCCTTGCCCCCCTTTTGAGGAGAGAGTAAGCACATTTTTCAGTTGTACAAGGAATAATTGTATGATATGAAGCAAAAGCATTTTGTTCTTGTGATTACAGTTGTTTAGACTATTCGTATGGAAGAAAAGTTTATAGGCTGTTGGACAGCCAAATGGTAGACACAGAAGACATGCTTTATGTTGTGGGTCCCCATTTACATTTTGAGCATCCTTTCAGTGTTTGTGAAATCTTGCATGTTCCCCAGGTAGACGTCAGACACTTGCTTTCTCCATGTCCTTTACAGATAGAGATGAGTTTCCAAGAATGGGACCTAGTTTCCACTAATCAGGTATGGCACATGAGATTTCAGTTTGAAAGAGAACGTCATGAAGAAGACAGTGCCATGAAGAGTGCACTCTGGTGAGGGAGACAGAGACCAATCCACTTTTGAAGGCAGCAGGGCCAGAGGTCCTGGTCATAGCATCCCAGGCCGTGTTGGCAGGGGGAGCCGTAGTGCCCTCCCGTGGAGCAGTCTGGCAGTGCAGCCTGGCCACTGTGCCTGTAAACCCTCTGAGCTTGATTCTGAGTCCTCCTAGAGATTCCTAGAGACACCACAAATTCTTTACTAAGCTTCCTTTCCTGCTTCTACTAGCTACAGTTGTTTGCAACTAAAGACCTTCACTGATATCCAGAGAAGCTTTTTCTGCCTGTCACTGTCAATCCTAAAGAGCACAAAGAAGGGAATCTTCCTTTTCTGCAGATGTTGGCGTATCCCTGCTGTGCTTGGCTCAAAACTCTGAATACCCATCAGGTAAAGGGAAGTGGTTCAACTTAAACATTCCTTTACACAAAGGGACATTAGTGCAGCTTCAGTTTGCCTAGAAAACTTAAGAGTGGCCCATAAAGGGAAAGCCCATCTGTTTGGGGACATGAAATCTGTTTGTAGTCCACAGGATATCACACACCCAAAGCAGGAACTCCAACTCCAAAGCCTAATTCTATAGACAAACTGTATTTACCCTTATGCATCACTGTGTCCAGGGGGTCATGCATTGGATTAGTTGGTTGCTGTTATAGGTTAACAGGTTTGCAACGTAGTTTTACTAAATCTACATTCCCTCCTGGTGTTGAAGAAAGTTCTGAAACAGATTATTCCAAAAGCACACCAAATGGATTTTCATTTCAAAATTCAAGGCAAGCCATTTCAAGGGCCATCAAGATTTCTAGCCAAGAAGAATATTTAATAAGCCAGAATTCTAAGCATGCTTAAGTTGGTACCTATTGAGCATTCATAACAATTATGATTTATTATAAACAGTGTTATAAATAAGGACTGGATAGGTATTAGTGAAGTTGTCCAGTCTATCAACACTCATGTCACCCTGGGTTACAGAACTAAAAATGATGAGAATTATCAAAAGGATGGTTTGCTCCTTGACTACTCACATGTACAAACTATCTTTCCTTTAAAGCCCATTTTAATACGAGTACCCAACATCCCCCAGCTTTGCTGATACCATATGGTGTTGATGTAGGTTTATTTAGGTTCTGTGTTATCTGGGGAACTGAAAATTGACTGGGGAGTTAGACAAGCTCTTATCTCCCGCTGGCTTCTTTGCTTGCTTATACTGCACTTTAAATAAATCACTCAACCTCTGAGCCTCCATTTTCCCATTTAGAGAATGGGATCAGTGATGTCTGCTTTGCAGGCTCTTGGGAAGCTGGGGGAATGGCAAGGCTCTGTTGTTTCCTGGGAGGGTAGGAGATATTGGATGCAAATGCACTAGTGGTATTCATGAGAAGGTAGCAACAGCCTGCAAAAGAAAGATATTGGCTTTCCTTAGACTCAATATTCAGAAAGCTCAAAAGCAGGTGCCTCCTTTTTTCACATTTCCCTCTGGAGAATTTCCTGTTATTTCCCTGGTATTTATTGATGGTGGGCACCCACACTCTGAATTCTCAAAGGGAGGAACTGCTTCCTACTCTTGACATTGCTTACTTTCCTTTTTATATGTGTTTATTTATTTCTGCAGGGGAGTAAGAAAGGGGGAACCTACCTTTTGTGTTAGTTATGTGGGTAACTATGTGCATTCATGGGATGATCAGGCTAAGCTCTACCTGCTTGCTTTCTCCACAGAGCTTTCCTTGTAGAAAACGTTTTGGGGCAAGAAATGAGGGGCTCATTCCCAAATGAGGTTCTTCATCCTGACCAAGTTGCCTAGGAGTCATGATGCCATCCGTATTAGATTAGGTAAAAGCTAAATTTGTGTAACAAAGAGACCCAGCCATACAGTGACCTACCGAGAATATTCTTTCACAGGTAACAGTCTTGATGGGAGCAGGTCAAGATGGCAGGTGGCTCCTCTCCAGTCAGAGATGCTAAGTGCAATTCTACTTAACTCATATAATGAGACATAACTTAGATTCCACGTGGGATGTGGAGCATTTTCAGATGTTGCTGTGTTTGGCTAGGGCCTCCCAATTAAGAGCACCTGCATCATGACACAGTCTTGTAATGTCCAGTGCTCCTAGAAATAGCACTAAACCACCTCTTGTTCCATTTTCTAACTCGTATTAACTGCAACCATGAGATAATGTTGCAAAAAATGCTCAACAGTGATGGGTCTACACCAGCAGGAAGGTTTTAATACTTCTCCTTGAGACTTTTGTCTGTTTTGCTGGGAGCAGAAACCATTCGCATGTTATTCCAGTGATGTTTGGCTATCCTTATAGAATGAGAACTTCAGGCCCACCTCTGCCCACTGTTGTCTCCTGTCCTCTGGCCAAACTCTCTGGGGACCTGAAGATGAGCACGTGATCCTTGCCATGAAAAGTTCTGGCTCTGGTGGGGGACCCAGACAAGTGAAGAGTGAACAAAGCACACAGTGATAAGTACCGGGGCAGGCAGAGAGATGTCAGCACATAGAGGTGAGCATTTTCTTAGTCAGAAAAGAACGGTTTCCCAAGGGGGAGGGGGGGGATTCGTCTAACTACAGGTTAAACAGGTTAAGATCAGAGGAAGGGAAAAAGTGGTCCAGGCAGAGAGTGACATTCACAAAGCAGTGAAAGAAAGAACAGCAAATACTAACTCAGAATGACTGAAATTGTTCACAAGACCTGGAGGACAGCTGGTGAGAACTGAAGCTAGAGAAATGAATAAGGGTCAGTTCCTAAGGAGCACTGGTTTGCCACCTAAAGAGTATGGACCCGATCCTGACAGCAGTGGGAAACCATCAAATAATTTTTAAAGGGTTATCATGAACCTATTTGTGTTCTCAAAAGATGACTTAACCACTCAGAGGAAGGGGTGTTCCTAAATGTGTGGTCTCAGACGCTCTAGCATCAGATTCACCTGGGGTGCCAATTAAAACTGCAGAATCTGTGCCCCACCTCACATGTACTGAATCAGAATCCCAGGGGGTAAACCCTACAAGCTTACACTCATTCCAAAGACATTCTCCACGTGATTCTTAGGCCTACTAGATACTTAAATGTCAGTTGTGGCATTCTGTAGGGCCAAGGGCCAGATAAAGGGGTTTCCAGTCCTAGAGACACAAAAGGAGTCTAATATGGTGGCAGATTTGGATGAGGAGGGTGCAGAAACTCTAAACCCCAGCATGGGGGATTAGGGATCTCTGACTTCTTGAGAGAACTTTGGTCCTGAGAAACAAACTGCTGTGATTCCTTCCCCACAGAAACAAACACAGAGAAGTCTGGTAGAAGAAGATAAGAAATAGCTATCCCTCCTCTGGGTGGACAACAGATACTCAAGGAGCCTGTTTGCAGGATGTAGATGTGTTGGGGACAGACTCTGTAAAAACAGATTATACTCCAGGCCAAGAAAGTTTGCAACTTGGAAACACTGATTGGTGGGTTCCAGCAATAGTGCTGTACTTCTAGAATCTTTTATTTGTTTGTCTTTTAACTAACTAAACTCAGTATTCTTCCTATGGCTTAGTAAGTTGACACTGACAGGGACAGAGACATTTTGATTGGTGCATCTGCAGTCCGCCTGCACCAAAGAAAGGTCAAAATGCTCCTCTGTGCTGGCCAGGCTTGGAATCAGTAAGCAGCGTCTGCAGGATTGGAAGGCATCACGCGTTCAGACTAGTGAAGTCTGGAAGAGACATGAGCGTTATTCTCTCCTGCTGCAGAAATCACCATCACCTGCATTTTTGCTGGGGTGATTGTTTTGGCTTTTATGTGTTTTCCCCTTGGGTGTGTTGTTTGAGCATCCATGCTGTCATTTTCCTTGGCTGGGAACCCAAAGCCAGTGGGGGACAGACCCAGGAATAGAACGTAACCTTCTCACCCTCAGCCTACTGCTCCAAAACCTCCAAAACTGCCCAGCTGCTTCATACCATGAGTGACCTTTTTCTAAAAAAGAGGCCAGAGACAACAGGGAGGCTTTCCATAATATAGTTCTGCCATGTATATAATATTCACCACATTCAGAATCTGGTTGGAACTGAGAAATTCTGTTGGGTCCTATATTAGGGCAACATTAGCTGTGGAAACAAACAAACAGACCCCAAAAGTGCAGGGGTTTGACACAAAGGAAGCTTCTCTCTCTCTCATGTAACAGTTCAGTGCAGGTGTTCTGGGGTGGCAGTGGTGGATGGGGGTGGGGGAAGGACTCTTGTTTCATGCGGTCATTTAACGTTTCAGGTTGACAGAGCCCTGGCTGCCTTCAACGTTTGGCTTCCAAGGTCACTCTGGGCATTGCCCAGCCAGCAGAAAGGGAAACATGGAGGATGGAATCTGGAAGTTTTGAAGTTCAGGCCTGGAAGTCGTTCACATCCCTTCTGCTACACTCCACTGGAATGAAATCAGTTCCACGGCCACACCCAACTAAAGGGAGGTTGGAAAACACAAGAGAAACAAGTTATGATGAGCAAATAAGAAGTGCCGAGTAATCTGTGGGTCAAGATGGGAGAGCTTCAAAAATAGTGGTGAAAAAAGCCAGGAAACTCTAGCAAGGTCCCTCTTCATTCATTACCTGCCATTTCTAATTCATTCATTCATTATCTATTCCCACAAGCATCTCTTAAGCTCTTGCTGTGTATGGGATACTGTACTAAATGCTTTGAAGGGATTTTAGGTATACAGGACTTTGTTCTCTCAAGGAGTTCACAGAATAATGGAAAAGCCAGACAAAAACAATGAGGTAAGAGCTATAATAGAGAAGTATACAAAGAATTACACAAGCATGTGGGGGAAAGTTCACCTAGGTGGGCCTTCAGGGATGATTAGAGAGCTTTTCAGAACAAAAAGACAGGAAAGGGCAATATCAGATAGGGAACAGGATTGGCAAAGGCATAGAATTATGAAACAGCAAGGAATATTCAGAGAATGGGGTTTGGTATACAGAATAGGTAAAGTTTAGGATGAGGAGAGAGAGATGTAGGGTAGGAAAAGATGGAGCAAGGTTGGCACTGCATCACAAAATGCCTTGGAAGCCTGAAAAATATTTTCAGTTTTTACCCCTAAGCCAATGATGCTCCTTTTCTCTAATTATACACTGTTTCCCCCTCACTCTTCTCAGACACCTCGTTCAAATGTTTGTTTCATGTATACGTAGTATCTTGTCTCTGAGCATTCTGAATTCCACTATAGGTATGACTTGACTCAGAACTCAAATTACGTCATCGGGACTCACTTTCTCTCCATCTCTAGGCTGTGCCTCTTGCTGTATTTGCAGAAATACGAAGTCTGTATGTCAGGCTTTGCATGGTAGCAAGATGGCAATAGCAGACCTGCCTCCTGTATTCTTTCATGTTCACATTCAACAGAAAGTTCTGGCAAGTCTTCTCTTGGTGTGTCATTGGCATAGAGGGGCTCGTATGCCCATTCCTGAACTATTTTCTTTGGTTTGTAGTTTTTTACTTTTGTGTGTGTGTGTGTGTTTGGTTTTATTGTTCTTGTTGGGGAGGTGAGCATTGTAACTTCTTGGCCCTCCGTCTTGCTGATGCCTTGAATCAATATTTTAGCCCAGGGAATCCTCTGTTTAGCCCAGGTTTTGAACTCATGCTTCCCTACTGGGCTTGGAGTAGTGAACCTAGGTTTCCTTTTGGTTACCCAAAAGGAAACCTAGGTTCAGTTACCAAATGATGGGTGAATGGACACTCAGGCAAGGAAAAAATCCTTACCCAGAATTGCAATGGACAGACTCTGCAGACAAACTGGCTGACTGCCAGGCTCCAAAATATGCCTTGGGGTTTTCTAACATGTCTACCTTTTCATAAACCACTTTTTTTTTTATCCTTCCAGTTCTCTCAGCTGGTCCAAATACTCTCTGTCTTTAAAAATTAAGGGAAAAATCTCCAATTCCCTTCCTTTATGGAGCCCAAAGTATTCTCTACTTCCTACAAAAAATATGGCACTTCTTACTTACACAACTCTTTAGAGAGCAAATGCTCTCCACTTCCTACTGCTTGCTAACTTCTAATGACTACAGTTTTTTGTTTTTTGTTTTTTGTGTTTTTTTGCGGTACGCGGGCCTCTCACTGTTGTGGTCTCTCCCGCTCCTGTGCCTTGCGGAGCACAGGCTCCAGATGCACAGGCTCAGCGGCCATGGCTCATGGGCCCAGCCACTCCATGGCATGTGGGATCTTCCCAGACCAGGGCACGAACCCGTGTCCCCTGCATCAGCAGGTGGACTCTCAACCACTGCACCACCAAGGAAGCCCTAATGACTACAGTTTTTGTCCAGCTTGATTCTAAACTCCTTTAGTGAAATAACTTTATACATCTTTATCTTCCCTGATACCTAATTGATATTTCACTTGGTTTACATATTTATATCTCACCTTGTTCTAAAATGAATTTAAGGTAGGTTACAAAAATGCAGTGTACAACAGGTGGAATAAAATTTAAAATAAGTTGGTGAGCTCCTTTGGTGAATCCAGTTACTATATAAATTTGACTTCTCTGAGGCAGCCATGATGTGAGGAAGCCCAAAACTAATCATATGGAAAGTGAGCTGCCAACCATCCCCTAGCTGTTCTACCCATCCTAGTTTGGCACCAGACACATGAGTGAAGAGCCATTTCAGATACTGCAGCCCAGGCAGAAGCCACATGGAGCAGGAATCTAGCCAATGGCTAGAACTTAGGACCCAGATATATGACCACAGCCAAGCTGTCCCAGACATATCCAGCCATTTGAGCCACTCCTGGTGAGGCCCCAAACACCATGGAGAAGACACAAGTCCCCCAGTATGCCCTGATCAAATATTTGACCCACAAAATCTCATTCAAGGCACTATGCTAGGCTCGGAGGGGGATGCAAATATGATAAACCTTTCTTGTAGCCCTCTGGAGTACAGAAATCAGAAATCTGAAGGAATAGAAAGAGTAAGATTTACATCTAATGGTTCCAGTTCTAGATAAGATGGAGTAATCACACTCCACTCTGTCTCTCTCAGTTATAAAAGCTGGGCAAAATGCACTGAGGACTCTGGAAAGTAAATATTAGCAAGCACGCTGGGAAAGAATGCTAGAATTTGAAGCACCATTTTTCCCTCTTATATTTCATGAATTTATGCATGTATAATGCAGAACCTGTATGCTGAAAACTATAAAATTCTGATGCAAGAAAGCAAAGAAACCTAAATAATTAGAAAGATATACCATTTTCATGGTTTTGAAGACTCACAATAGCAAAGGTGTCAATTGTCCCCAAATGGACCAACAGATTTTATGCAATTCCAACGGAAGTCCCAACAGTAGTTTTGTAGATAAAGACAAGCTAATTCTAAAATTTTTATAAAAGGTCAGTGGAGCTAGAGGGACTTCCCTGGTGGCACAGTGGTTAAGAATCTACCTGCCAATGCAGGGGACATGGGTTCGATCCCTGGTCCAGGAAGATCCCACATGCCGCAGAGCAACTAAGCCCATGCACCACAACTACTGAGCCCACATGCCACAACTACTGAAGGCTGCGTGCCTAGAGCCTGTGCTCTGCAATAAGAGAAGCCACTGCAATGAGAAGCCTGTGCACTGCAACAAAGAGTAGCTCCCCTCGCCGCAGCTAGAGAAAGCCTGCATGCAGAAACGAAGACCCAACACAGCCAAAAATAAAATAAATAAATTTTTAAAAATGTGAGTGGGGTTAGAAAAACCAAAATCATTTTGAAAAAGAAGAATTAAGAGAGATTTAATGAATTAAAATCAATCATAATGTCTGATTTTTAAAACCTCCCATATAAAGTTACCGTAATTGAGACTATGAAATTCATTAACGAATAGACACATAAGTCAATGAAACAGAATAGAGAATCCAGTAGTAAATCCACATAAATATGATCCGTTGACGTTTGACAAGTACAAAGACAATTCAGTGGAGGATAATCATTTCAACAAATGGTATTGGAATTATTAGGCAACCACATTAAAAAAATTAAAACAACCTCTAACTAAACACTATATCCTCATACCTTAATTCAAGAATTAACTCAAAATGGATCATAGATCTAAATATAAAATATTTTTAAAATATGAATTTTATAAGACAATATTAGAAGAAATTTACCATGACCTGTAGTTAAGCAAAATGTTTTTCAACATCTCACCAAAAGCATAATCCATAACATTAAACATTAATAAATTGAGATTCATCAAAATTAAAAACTTCTCTGCAAAAGACACTGTTAAGAAAATGAAAAGACAAGGTGCAAACTGGATGAAAATATTTGCAAATGACATATCTGACACAGAACTCGTATCCAGAATACATAAAAAAGTCCCCAGATTCAGCAATAAGAAAACAAACAGGGGACTTCCCTGGTGGTGCAGTGGTTAAGAATCCACCTGCCAATGCAGGGGACACTAGTTTGAGCCCTGGTCCCAGAAGATCCCACATGCCACAGAGCAACTAAGTCCGTGCGCCACAACAACTGAGTCTGCACTCTAGAGCCCACGAGCCATAACTACCGAGCCCGTGTGCCACAACTACTGAAGATCATGTGCCTACAGCCCATGCTCTGCAACAAGAGAAGCCACCACAATGAGAAGCTTTGAGTACCCCCGGTGAGCGGGGGTACTCTGCAAAGAAGAGTACCCCCGCTCACTGCAACTAGAGAAAGCACACGCACAGCAACAAAGACCCAACACAGCCAAAAATAAATAAAATAAATTAAAAAAAAAAAAAAGGAAACAAACACCACAATTAAAAAGTGGGCAAAGACTTGAGCAGAGACTTCACTTTTGAGGGAAATGCAAACTAAAGTCATGCAATACCACTACATGTCTATGAAAATGGCTAAATAAAAATACAATACCAAGTGCTGATGAGGATAAGAAACAAATGGATCTCTCATATATTCCTGGCAGGAATCTAAAATCGTACAGCCACTCTGGAAAAGTTTGGCAGGTTCTTATAAAAGTAAGCATACATTTATCAGATGGGCCAGCAATCCCATTCTAAATGTACTTCAACAGTTGAGTGAATAAACAAACAAGATACATATTTACATAGGAATATTACTCAGTAATAAAAAGAACAAACGTAAATGAATCTCAAAAACATGTCAAGTGAGAAGAACCAATCTCTAAGGGTTATATACTGTGTGATTCCATTTATATGATATTCTCAAGAAGACAAAACCATAGTGATGAAGAACAGATCAGCTGTTGCCATCAGTTCAGGTGGGGAAGGGTTGTGACTACAAAAAGAAGGCACAGGGAATTTGTTGGGATGATAGAACTGCTATGTATCCTGATTGTGATGGTGGTGGTTACAAAAAGCTACACATACATTAAAATTCATGGAACTATACACCAAAAAATAGACAAATTTATGTTAATTTTTAAAATAATATTTCTAAAGAGTGGGATGGAAAAAATTATACCTAGACAATTGTCTATAAAAGAAAAATGGAAAAAAAACAGAGTACATGAAGAAAGAGGACATCTGAGAATTCCACTAGAGAAACAAACCTTGCCTTTGAGTTTTGACATTTCCAGATTGTGACTGTGATGGGGCCCAGCCCCCTGGTTCAAGCAGTTCTGTTTGCTGAGGTCCTCCTCCAGCCATGAACCATTATATGCTGGCAGCAGCTGTAGGAATGAAGGGTATTTGTATGCTGACAACTTGATGTAGTTAACTATTCCAACTTGCCATCCATGTGAGTGAGCCACCTTGGGAGTGGCTCCTCAAGCCCCAGTCGAGTTCTCAGATGACTGCAAACTTCAGCAGATATCTCAGTACAACCTCATGAGAAACCCCGAGCCAAAACCACCCAGCTAATCTTCTCCCCAATTTCTGGCCCATAGAAACCATGAGAGATATAAGTAATTATTGCTCTTCTAAACCACTGAGTCTTAGGGTGATCTTCTATATGGCATTAGGTAACAATAAAATATGTGAGCCAACCTGCAGAAAAAAACGCACAAGACCTGTTCAGAAGATAGTTCTCTCCAGAGGCCAAGAAGGTAGGGGTTCTAGGAGGCTGGGCATAAGTAGAAAAGACCTGAACAAAGGAAATGGAAGAAAGAATTGAGAGGAAGGGACAAAGAGAGAATTCCCCAGTCACCCAGGGTTCTAGGCCTGAACAATCCAGTTATTCCTGCTAACGTTAACGTTAACAATTTCTGCTAATAGCATTAGCAGAAATATCTTAGGGGAAACAGAGCGAGCTGTTTCCTTCATACCCCAGTTTTCATGTTTTGTGACAAATATTGGCCAGTCATTCACCATACCCATTTTCCTTTCTTCCCAGACACAATGCTAGACCACATTTCTCAGCTTCCTGTACTATCCGGGGTGGCTATGTGATGGCATACGGAACATAAACAGCAGTGATGCACAGCACTGCCAGGCCTAGACCACGAAACCTCCTGCCTGAGCCTTCATGCTTTCTCTTACCATAGGCTGACTCCATGGAGAGGATGGGAGGCCCTAGAGGATGGAAGATCAATTAGGTGAAAGGATTGTGGGTCCTCAAGTTACCTCATAGAAGGCCACCTGCCAAATATCTGCATTCAACAATTATGTGAGCAAGAAATAAATTTCCATTGTGTGAAAAAATAAATAAGTCATCAGGATAATGTAAAGTGAGTGTAGGGAAAAACAGGATGGAGTAAAGAATGAGCCCACTACACACACACACACGCATGCATGCACACACACACACACGCACACATGTCTCAAGGTCCTGGGTGGATGCTTGTTAGAAATGCATCACAACCTTATGATCTAGTCTGTCTAGTAGCCAAATCAAAAAGAGAAACAGGATCAGTGACATGATTCACAGAGACTACGAGAATTAAAAAAAAAAAGTGAAGAAAAAAGAATCACTCAGAAGTGTGACTACTTCCAATAATGAAATTAAACAGAATTTGTCCCAGTGAGTCCTCATAAAAGGACACTGCATGATGTAATAAACAACGTCCTCAATAACATCCAAGCAGCCAGTAGAACCACAAGTTTTATAACTCTGTTTCTTATAATGTCCTTCAATAAAGGATAATAGAAGGGATAAAATGCCATGGTCAAATCCAGTAAAATCTATTCCATGGGGAAAGCACAAAATTTAGTGGTTGAGTTAGTTCTCTGCTAGGTCTGGTTGCACCTAATAGTAAATGTGAGAGCATCTAGAGGTATTAATAAATGTGCAGCTCTTAGACAGTCCCTCCTCAGCCAGGAGTAGATATTTAATAAATATATTTTTTACTAACTGATTCTCTGGCAGTTATGTATATAGCTTTGAGGATGGAAAAGAGAAAGTAGGAGAAGGAGGCCCAAATATCCTGGTGCTACTGTCCTATGACCCCCGCATTACCTACCAAATCTTATCTGGCTGCTTGTGGTGGCCAGGAATGTTTCACCGTCTCATGTACTTTGCTGTATTTTCTCCCAGTGTATTTTTCTGGAGTGGTATAATTAAGAACACTGACTAGAGAATAAGAAAGGAAGGATAATAAAGTATAAGAACAACTGTAAAAAGTCATTATGATATGCTTTCAAAGCCAATAATTACCACTCTTGCTTAAAGTGTAAATCACTATTAGTATTCAATTTGAACTACAACTGGGTGCTTGTTATTTAACACAGAATGCTTTTGAGAAAGACCTAACATCTGCCCACAACTGGATTCCTTTCCAAGCATTCCTGGGAGGAGGAGGAAAGGGATGTCAGGAGGGTAATTTAATGCTTATAGTTAAAACCTTGAAAAGGACCCATTGTAAGGGAAGCTGAAGGGGGTGAATTAATAAACACGGAAAATAACTTCTGGTTGGCCTTGTAAAGCAAACCCGGAGAGTTGTCTTTAAAGTGAGAAGCTTCAAGATTGGCCTTCTGTAAAATAAAACCAGATACCACAGTGGGAAATCAAGACTCTTGAAGAACCGGCATACTTTGAGAGTAGCTGGCTTGAAGAAGTGAGGATGGAAGGAATATGGAAACAGGAGAGCTCTGGGCCCAGAGACCTAGGAGACTGATTTAGTAACTGTGGTCAGTGCATATTGCTGGTCATTTTAGTGAACATTAAAGGAAACTAGAGGAAAGGTGATCTTTGGTGGGTGGTGGAGGTTTCTACAACAGGGGAAAATGGCATTGTGACAGTGGTTTACTAAGTCTTTGGATAAGGGGTGTGGCAGAGGGAAGATATCTGGAATTAAATGCATTTAAAGTATGAGTTGCACACCATGTGTAGTGACAGTCATTTAGATTCCCCTAGAGTGAGGCAAACTAGCTGTGAATCTGACAACAAGATGGATAAATTATTATCCTGACAACTCAAAATCTGGCAAGAGCTGGAGAACTATTCCAGCGGTAATGACAGAAACAGGTCAGGCTCGGAATGAGCCAGAGCTAAGTAACAAATATTTCTAGTATTTTATGCAAAACACCGTTCAACCATTTTTCTTGCAGTTCAGTGAAGCTTAGAAACAATAAAAACAGTATTTACATGACTTTGGAGGAATTCAGGAAAGCCCTGAGGATGCCTGAAGTCTGGAGAATCAATGGGTGAAGATGGATTTATGTTAGTATTATTTTAAGTGCTGCTGGAACCTCAGACCTCAGGTCCTGCCTTCAGAGTGACATAAACCTAATAACCTTTCCCAGCCTTGGAAACGTTTCTTCTCCTCCAATCTCCAAGGTGATTTCTTCTGCTTCAATCTCCTAAACTACTCGGAACCACTCCTAAGACAATACGATAGATACAGCAGACACACTGGGTTGCCTACTCAACAGTCATTTCACCTTTTTTTCTTGCAAACAAAACCACAAATTTCTTAAGCAAGTCATCCTGTTCTACCCGACCATGTGTTCACTGGACAAGTCGTGGCACTCCCTTTCCTCTTTTCAGGCCTTGCTTGGGAATAAACATGTGACATCATTCTATGCACCAAGATGTGAGGAGGAATCTGTTGGAGGGGGGTGGATTTTAGGAAAGGTTTCCTAGCTTTGCAAAGGAGATTCATGGGGGAAGATAGTCATTCTTCTGCTCAATGTTGTCCTGGGTGTGCGTGCTTGGAACTGGGACAGCAATCAAGCAACCGTAAAGGGTACTAGTCCGGGAAAAGTCAACTGAGTAATGACAGCAGCGTAGAAAGATGAAAAGAATTAACATCCTTGGACGTCATTAGGACCACGAATAAGCCAAGCTGGAGCTCCCCATCTTCGGTCTTATAAACATTCTCATTGTTTAAGAAATTTTGACTTGAGTATTCTAGCTTTATATTGCTTGCAGCTGAAAGTATGATAACTGGTAAATGAATATGTGTATTTATACTCCTTATTAGATATCATAGTAAACATCTTTGCTATTATTACCCACAATGCCTGCTATATACCAGATGTCAATGAATGCTGGTTCCCTAAAGAGGTAAATGTGTGGATAGATAAATATGCCACATCCTAAAACTAGCTGCATTCCCCAGCGTGCTGATTTGCAGAACTATCCATCCAGGTGCATAAGCCAAAAACCTATTCTAGGTACTTCCCTATTCCCCTCTCTCTATAGCAGCCAATCCATTGCCAAGGTCGTTCACTTTGCCTTCTAGATTCTTCTCAAACTGCTATTTCAAACTACTATCATGTCTTAATTGGCCCAGTGCAGTAGACTCCTAATAACTAGCTTCCTGAAATTTCTCAAATCTGTTCTCCACACTGCAGCTAAAGGGAATCTTTTCAAAATGCTGAATCCCCCACCTCTCCCACCTCCACCCTGAATTAAAGGATAAAGAACAAAATTCTAAAATTCATATCATGCCCACAAGGCCTGTGTGGCCTTGTGCCATCTACTCTTTTTTTTCAGAGCATGACTTTTTCTTTTCTTTTTTTTTTTTTTAAGTTATTGATTTATTTTTGGCTGCGTTGGGTCTTCACTGCTGCGCACACAGGCTTTTCTCTAGTTGCAGCAAGCAGGGCTACTCTTCACTGCGGTGCGTGGGCTTCTCATTGTGGTGGCCTTTTTGTTGCAGAGCACGGGCTCTAGGAGCATGGGCTTCAGTAGTTGTGGCACGTGGGCTCAGTAGTTGTGGTGCATGGGCTTAGTTGCTCCGCAACATGTGGGATCTTCCTGGATCAGGGCTCGAATCTGTGTCCCCTGCATTGGCAGGCGGATTCTTAACCATGGCGCCACCAGGGAAGCCCGTGTGCCATCTACTCTTTTAGGCTACCTCTTGCCCTTGACACTCTAGCCAGACAGGCCTTCCATTGACTCCTTGGCATGCCTTGCTTTGAACAGACTGTTCTATCTTGTCTGGTGGCTCTCGCCACTGGCACCCCTAACAATCACATGCCCTGTGTGTTCCATCCACCATTTTTCAGTCAGTCTTGCTTTTCCCAGGGAAGCCTTCTCTCTAGTCCCTGAATAGGTGTCTCTCATTATTGTACACTTGGCCAACAACATATAACTCTCATTCATAGCCAAGATGACCATCTGAACTGGGACACTTCTGAGAGTGAATGGGGGCACTACTAATAATTACACTGGGACAATAGGTATGAATAGAGATTCTTCTGGGCTAGCAGAACATCTGGTCACCCTGTTCTTTGTACTTACTCTTTGCTTATTAGTATTTTTTTTTAAAGTCTGCCTCCCCCAGGTGTCTACATGGGGAGGAACCATGTCCTTTTTTGCTCATTATCACATTCTCCATACCTAGCACAGTGCCAGATTCAATAACAGACACTCAATAAATATTTGTTAGAGGAACGTTGGAAGGAATGAATACGATAACTCAGTTTTCATTGTCCTTTTCTACTATTTTTTATTATTCTCCCTAGACCAGTGTTGAGATAATGTTATGCTATATTCTTGCTTCTTATTTTTAAATATCTGATCATTTTGCACAGCACTGCTTTATTGCTGACCTATTCATTTAGTCAACAAGTATCTACTGAACATCTAATATGTGCTGAGCATGAACTAGACATTAGGGATACAACAGCAAACAAGACACAGTTTCTGCCTTCAAGGACTTCACAGTCCCACGAGGGTGATACTTGAAATCCACTAGGACTCTAGGTCAGTTTTTACCAAATTAATGTCTAGCCAATCTGGGCCTTGTTATGAAAGAGGTAGTTTGAATTTTTTCATTTCCTTCTCAGTTACATCATTTTTTCCACTTTAGTTCCAAGGCCAGTGCCCTCATAATTTCCATTACTTACTAAAACTTAGCTCCAGGACACATTAAGCTACCTAGGGATAATTTCAGATTCTGGCAATATGTTAAAAATCATATTCATACATATCAACTGGCAAGAAATAAGTGGAAATCTCAAGGTACCTGAAATTAGGAGCTATAAGCTTAGGATATGATTCTGAAGTTTCCCCATGGGTGGTTATCAAATTCAGTAATAGCTAGTAGTTTGGGTTTTAACACACAATCAGGCCAGGATATGAGGCTGTGGGTCCTGTGAGACACTGAATGAAAACTAACCCTTTTCATGAAGCTGGGATGCTCAAAGGTATGTAGCCTCCATAATGAGGGGCCTAGGAAAAAAGATCCGTTCACCTTAACAGGGAGTTGATGAAGTTTGCTGTTCTGGGTTAAGGAAAAGGAAAAAAATTATTCCCAGAAAAATAAAAATCCTAGGCCTCTGCCTTATGCTGTATTGAAGTTAGAATGTACACTTCTGTCATGATTTGGAAACTGTCAGGATTAGAAATTTACATAAAAATTAGTCCTGGGACAGCGATATCCCTGGAGTACTCGGCAGAAGTGAACGGGAAATCTCTGGAGTGACACTTCCACAGCTTAGACCACACAGGATTTTCACAGGAAAGTTTCAATGAAGATGAGTTTATAACTCAAGATGTAGATATAAAAACAGAAGGATAGGTACCCAGTAACCTACGATAATATAATTATTACCTGAAAAAGATAATGTCTTGAATAGAATCTCCTGGAAACAGATTCTGAGGTGATTTTCACGCAGGAGGTTTTTCTGGAGAACACTCTGAGGAACACCTTTGAAAGAGTGAAGAAAGGATTATGCAGAAGGAGATACAATGATACAGTTGCAACAGAAGCCTCAGCTATCCCAAAGGATCTCTGGAGTTGGGATGGCCCTAGAGAATATCCCAAATTGAAACAATAAGACTGGGCCTTTATATCTCAATGGCAACCAATCATTGGCTGCAAGTTGCCCCTGAAAGTGGTTATGAACTTGGGAAAGATAGCTCCCTTTGACCAAAGGCAAATCCCAGAGAAACCCAAAAGTGAGCCATCAGCAACCAATGCACCCAGCAACAAAGAAATAAAGGTCTCGGTCTTGAAGTCAGGGATAGGAAGGGGGGACTGTGCGCAGCACAAATCAGCATCCACTACCGTCCACCCTTGGGATGTTCAGATCCATTTACATTTTGTATTAAGTTTGTCCTATCTGGGGAAAGCATCTTCAGGCTTCTGATTGGTGTCATTTCCTGAGAAATCTTCTCCCCCACCCTCTCTTTGGCCATGACATGCAGCATGTGGGATCTTAGTTCCCCAACCAGGGGTCGCACCTGCACCCCCTGCATTGGAAGCCCAGAGTCTTAACCACTGGACCATCAGGGAAGTTCCTTCTAAGGAATCTTATATAGGGAAAATTAGTGGAAAAACTTAGCAATCCCTGCTGCTGCAACTAGTTTTAAGAGCACAATCAGTTTTCATCATCTCCTTTCCTCACTACCCATTCTAGATTCTCCTCACCCTTGGCTACTACCTTTCATTATCTTAGCAATTTAACCAGTAGAAACTCTGAGGGTCTAAGCTTCTGATCACCATGACCTTCTGAGGTCATGTCTATTCATTGTGTACTTATCCACTGACCATCCACATTGGGCAGCAGAACATCAAGAGATGCCCCAATTGTTTACTGAGTGTGAAACATATTCTTCCCTTTTTTCTTATGTAACAGCTGCTGTACCTCCTCCTGCTGATCAATGTAAATTAACCCTGTATGGAGGGTGTGTACTTCCTTTGCCTACTGTCCTCTTGACATGAGAAACCTAAGTGACTCAATGATAGCCATAGTATAAAATAAAATAGGACTCTTACTATATCCCCTGGTGAAAGCAGTCACCCTCTGGGAATCAGGACTTCTACCACACAGCCTAAAGTTTTAAGGACAGGAAAAACAAATCCAAAAGTGGGTAATTGTGAATTATAGTAACATAAAGAGACAGAAAGTAGGAAAGAGTAGTTAAGAAACATGGTAGGTAGAAATGTGAAGGTTCAATACATATATAATATGAATAAATATAACATGAACCCTTCATATAAGAATATAAGTTGGGAAACAAGCAAAGTAAAAGTATGGCTGGTTGAAAGCAGAAAATAACATGGTGAAAAATAAAAACGAATGTGTATGATTACAGTAAATATAAATGGATTAAACTCAACAATTAAAAGGCAGAGGTGCTCAGATTGGATTTTAAAATCAGTTGCATTAAAGAGACACCTAAACATACTAGCACAGACAGACAGAAAGTTAAGCGATGAGAAAAGATTTATTAGACAAATTCTTATCAAGAGTAAGCCACTGTGGCTATATTGTATCAAAAAATTAGGCTTTAAGGCAAAACACATTTTTTATGGATAAAGAGTGTCATTATTTTAAAAATTACCAGGAAGATGTATGGTTCTCAATCTTTATGCACTTAAAAGCATAGACTCAAAGTATATAAAGAAATTCAGGGTTTGGTGGTAGCCCACCTAAAATGCTACACCTCCTGGGAGTTTTGCATTTTCACAAGGCTTAGTATCTCAAGAAAAAAGAGATCAAGTTTAAGAAAGTGTTACTGGATTAATTTAATCTTAACTATTGAGAAGCAAGGTTAATTTATAAATACACTCTGGAAAGTTTTTAAACAGATCCTTTTTTATCTTAAGTTTATTTGCCAAGTACAGCTGTGTGTATAAAGTTGAATTTTTACTTACTGATTCTAGGAAGTAAATTGAGTAAATGAATTGTGGAATTGAGCTAAACTTTCAAAAAGAAATATAAAACCTGAGCCAATTGTCAAAGATTCATTCATCAAGGTAGACTTTCCAGGTGAGTTTCTTATGAAACAGATAGTTTTTGAGAAGTCTGGACTGGTTGACAGATCTGAAACAGAGACATATTCTGGAAATAGATAGGAATTATTATTATTATTTTTAGAGTTAAGGTATCTTCTATTTTATTTTATTTATTTTTTAAATTGAAGTGTAGTTGATTTACAATGTTGTGTTAGTTTCAGGTGTACAGCAAAGTGATTCAGAGAGAGAGATATATAATATATATTATTAATATAACATATATATTATATATTAATATAATAATATATATAATATATATAAATACATATATATGTGTATATATATATGTGTGTGTATATATATATATTCCTTTTCAGATTCTTTTCCATTATAGTTTATTATAAGATTGAATATAGTTCCCTGTGCTATACATAGGTCCTTGTTGGTTATCTACTTTATATACAGTAGTGTGTATGTGTTAATCCCAAACTCCTAATTTATCTCTCCCTCCCCTGCTTCCCCCTTTGGTAACCATAAGTTTGTTTTCTGTGTCTGTGAGTCTACTTCCATTTTGTAAATAAGTTCATTTGTATCATTTTTTTAGATTCCACATATAAGTGATGTCATATGATGTCTTTGTCTGTCTGACTTACTTCACTTAGTATGATAATCTCTAGGTCAATCCATCTGTCCTTTCTCAGATGAAAGTAAAAAGGAATAAATTAGTCAGGGGTTAAATCAGGCACGATTTTGTAACTGGTTATATTGTGATAGGATGAGGAGGTGGAGAGAGGAGGGAAGGAAGAAGGAGGGGAGAGAGAGAACACAAGCACAAAGGCTTTTGCATGGGGAGTAGATCTTGGGAAGGGAGATGATAGATGTCCTTGATGACCTCACTAAAGGGGAGATCTGGCTGCTAAATTTGACCTTGCTCCCAAGTAACTGATGAAATGTAACATTAATGTCAGAAAAATGGTAATGAGCTATAGATGCCTGTGGAATCTCTGCCTGTAGAGATTGTAGACAAAATAGACTCTAAGGCAAAAAGCATTATTCAGGCTAAAAAGACTCATTACATAACTTTCTGTTAGGAAAGGTGGGGTTATTTGATTGTGGTGAGCTCAGTTCTTCCACATCTGAAGAGAAGAAAAATTCAGTGGTAAAAAAAGTGTCTGAAGCTAAATTTGGTGGTAATGTCTGAGCCTCAAGTCTCCCTGTTCTTGTCATCCTAAAGAGTTGAATCTCACTAGTAACTCAAAATCAGGTTCAATGTCCAGTTCATTATTAGGCTCTGTCTTAGTTATACTTTTGGTGCTCTTTCTCTGACACTTGAAAATGCCAAATATTGTCCTAGTTGTAGTGTTAGAATAAATTAACTTCTTCATTTCTGCTTTCTTTGTAGTCTTTCTTGAGAATGTTCCTTTGAAGAAATTGTGTTTTTATCTGCAGTGATCTGACTAGACGTTTTGCAGTTAAGGCATCTCATTTCTGATCTATAGTTTGTTTTGTTCAATGGGATTTCAGTCATGCATCTTTGAAAAGCTCTGCCTCTGGAATTTTGGGTTACCCTTGAGAATGTTCTCACTGACTTTGGAAGCAATTCCTTATTGTTGTTGGGCTATTTTTCTGTTTGGCAGCAACCTTTCTACTGGTGTTTACCTTTTATTGATGTATGGTAGTAGGTGACCAGCCCCTTTTTTTGTCACTTACAGGTTGACCTCCGTAGCTGAGGTTTTTCTAAAACTGGCACACAAGGTATAAGCACAGATAACCTTGTAAATTCAGAGGCTGCTTCCCTTGAGTAAAATATCTACAACTTCAGGGTGCTGGAACTTGACACTAATGAAAATTTAAACATACAGCTTAGTGCTTGATGCCTCACACTAAAAGGCTGCCACAAATCTGGGTTTTTGAAGCTGGATTTGTGACATCTCTCTTTTTAGACCAGTGGCCTTCAAATTCTGGTGTGCATCAGAATGCTGCAACTGGTAATAAGAAATACAGACTTCCAGGCCCTACCCCATGACATTGATTCACCATTGATTCAGTAGATCCAGGGGCAGGGCCCTGGGGTCTGCATTTTAACAAGCTCTGTGGGTGATTCTAATGCAGATCATACTCTAACCTCCATAAAATAGCCGAGAAAGAGAAAAGTACCGCCTCCCTCTGACTTCCAGCTGGACCTTGGTTGTGCTAGAGACTGTCCTGGCACTGACACTAGGCCCTGGTGTTCTCCTGGTGAACAAAAACAATTTCAGAGAACTTCAACATCAGACAAGGCCACTGTGTGACCATGAGAGATCAAGACAAAAGCAAGACCACTCTGCAATCATATTTGAACACAGACGAAAACAAGAACAATGTATGAACCACAAAATACCAAAGATTCCCCCCAAGAACAATGTCCAAACCACAAAATACCAAAGATCCCCCCCCTCTCCCAGCTAATACGAGTGACTGATGCTACTTTTCCAGTTACAGCTTATCTTCAGTTCATTCTGGCCTCCTTATCAATATTTCTTGGTGATTGTGGTATCTCCCCTACCAAGTTAGTATTAGTATCCGTATTGTTTATTTATTGAGATACACAATCATAGGATTACCCCTGCTTCCTCACAGCACCCAATTCAGAGCACAGCCCTGCTTCCTTAACCCCTCCCCAACACAAACCCACATCCTATAAGTCCTTTCTAACATTCTCTTGCTGAAACACACCCCCACCACAGTTCCCCAGAGTGTGATTTTTCCTTTGCTACAACAACTACTAAACCCAACTTGTTCAACTACAAGTGTGTTCCTGGTGGGCTTTGGCTGGAGGATATTGACAAGGCTCACCAGCTGGACTGATGCTTTCCATTCTTTCTCTGTGGCCAAGGTGTGCTGGCCACTCATGGCTACTAAGCCACTGAGGCATTTATACTCCTGGGCATGTGTGCTCCCTGCTGAGGAGATGTATGGGTATATACTATATCAGTCATGATCCGCACAGGACAGTGCATGTGATGAGGGTAACTGAGGAGAGTTCAGTGAATTTACAGAGGCACTGTCAATAAAGAATAAGGACGCACCAGGGATAGCACCAGCTAGGAGCTGGTACTGTCCCTAAGCCTGAAGGAGCAAGAGCAAGGAGGGGTTACCAGAGACTGAGAGAGCCACAGAGGAGGCCCAGCAGGAGTGGCTGCCTTTGGAAGAGGAAGGCAGCCACTGCTGACCAACTGAAAAACAGGGCAGGAACTGGGGGCACAGATCCCCTGACTTCACTCCTCTCCCTCACTTTGGTCTGCCCAGTGCCTCTGTAGAAGACAAATAAAGCCAGAGGCAAGAAAGCTCAAGATGCAGTCCACGTGGTCAGCCTCTAGAGACCAGAGCAGGGCAGAACTGGAGGGGCAAAGGCAAAAGAAGCAGCACATTTACAAAAGTCTATTCTGTTTATTTACAAGCCTATTCCTGTCACCCGTGCTATAGATATGCGATGTTATCAAATGTTATATAAACGAACAACACCTAACTACAGAAGCAAAGATTCTATTCTTGATCCTATGAAACTAAGCTGAATGTTTTTTAATTGAAGAATAGTTGATTTACAATATTATATTAGTTTCAGGTATACAACATAGTGATTCAATATTTTTATAGATTATACTCCATTTAAAGTTGTTACAAAATAATGGCTATATTTCCCTGTGCTGTATAATATATTCTTGTTGCATACCTATTTTATACACAGTAGTTTGTCTCTCTTAATCCCAGACCCCTATCTTGCCCCTCCCCCTTCCCTCTCCCCACTGCTAACTAGTTTGTTGTCTATATCTATGAGTCTGTTTCTGTTTTGTTATCAATATTCATTTGTTTTATTTTTTAGATTCCACATATAAGTGATAACATATAGTACTTTTCTTTCTCTGTGACTTATTTCACTAAGCATAATATCCTCTAGGCCCATCCATGTTGTTGTAAATGGCAGAATTTCATCCTTTTTAATGGATGAGTAATATTGTATGTATATACCACATCTTTATTCATTCATCTGTTGATGGACACTTAAGTTGTTTCCATACTGTCCATTGTAAGTAAAGCTGCTATGAACACTGGGGTGCTGTGTCTTTTCGAATTAGTGTTTTTGTTTTCTTTGGATATATGTGTAGCAGTAGAATAGCTGGATCATATGATAGTTCTATTTTTAGTTTTTTGAGGACTCTCTATACTGTTTTCTATAGTGGCTGCACAAATTTTAATCCCACAAAGAGTGTACTAGGGTTCCCTTTTCTCCACATCCTTGCCAACATTTGTTATTTGTTGACTTTTTGATGATAACCATTTGACAGGTGTAAGGTGCTATCTTGTTGTGGTTTTGATCTTCATTTCTTTGATGATTAGTGATGTCAAGCACTTTTTCATGTGCCTGTTGACCATCTGTATATCTTATTTGGAAAATGTCTATTCAGGTCTTCTGCTCACTTTTTAATTGGATTGTTTGCTTTTTTGATATTGAGTTCTATGAGCTGTTGATATAGTTTGGATATTAACCTGTTATTGGTCATATCATTTCCAATTATTTTCTCCCATTCAATAGGTTGTCTTTTCATTTTGTCAATGGTTTCCTTTGCTCTGCAAAAGCTTTTAAGTTTAATTAGGTCCTATTTATTTATCTTTGCTTTTGTTTCTTTTGCCTTAGGAGACAGATCCAAAAAAATATTGTTACAATTTATATCAGAGTGTTCTGCCTGATGTTGTCTTCTTGAAGTTTTATGGTTTTACATCTTACATTTAGGTCTTTAATTCATTTTGAGTTTGTTTTTGTATATGGTGTGAGGGAATGTTCTAATCTCATTCTTTTACATGTAGCTGTCCAGTTTTCCCAGCACCACTTAATGAAGAGACTGTCTTTTCTCCGTTGTATATTCTTGCCTCCTTTATCGTAGATTAATTGACCATAAGTGCGTGAGTTTATATCTGGGCCTTCTATTCTGTTGCACTGATCTATGTGTCTGTTTTTGTGCCCATACCATACTGTTTTGATTACTGCAGCTAAGCTGAATGCTTTGAAAAGACTGAATAACAACAATAGCAAGAAGACACAAATGTCTGTGCTTACTATGTACCAAGTACTATTCTAAGTGCTTCATTTGTATTAGTCCCCAATTGCTGTTATAACAAATTATCATAAATTTAGTGGCTTAAAAGAACATAAATGTATTCCCTTATTGTTCTGGACATCAAAATTCCAAGATGAGTCTTATAGGACTAAAATCAAGGTATCTGCAGGGCTGCATTCTTTCTGGAGGCTCTAGGAGAGAATCCATTGCTTGTCTCTTCTAGAAGCTGCCCACATTCCTTGGCTGCATCCCCCTCCCAGAAATCACATCACTCCAACCTCTGCTTCCATCATCACATCTTCTCCTTTGACTCTGATTTTCCTGCTTCCCTCTTCCACTTTGAGGATCCCTCTTTTCCATATAAGGATCCACCTGAAAAATTCCTTATAATCTCCCATCTCAAACTATTAACTTAATCATATCTGCCAAGTCTCTTTTGCCTGGTAAGGCAACATACTCACAAGTTCCAGGAAGTAGGATATGTATTTCCTACAAACAAGGACATTCTCCTATATAACCACAATATAACCATCAAAATCAGAAAACTCACATTGGTACATTACTACCATCTAATCCTCAAACCCCATTCAAGTTTTGACAGTTGTCTGGATGACATCCTTTATAGTAAAAGAATCCACTTCTGAATCATAGACTGCAATTAACTGTCATGTGTCTTCAGTTTCCTTCAGTCTGGAATAGGTCCTTGATCTCTTCTTGACTTTCACGACCTTTTTGAAGATTACAGGTCAGTTATTGTGTAGAATATTCCCCCATATGAATTTATCCAATATTTCCTCATTTTTTATTCAGGAATATAATACAAGTGATGAAGTGATGCTTTCAATGCATTTTATCAGATATTGTACAGTTTTTATTTGAACGACTACTGATGATATTCACTTGGATTACCCGATTAAGGTGGAATCTAAAAGACTTTCCACTGTAAAGCTACTCTTTTTTTCCTTCATTGTTTATAAGTATTTTGTGAGGATGATGTGACTATGTGACTTTGAAACTATGTAAATACCCTGTTCACTTGTGGTTACCAAAGGGGAGGGGATGGGGGAGGGATGAATTGGGAGTTTGGGATTAGCAGATGCAAACTATTATATGTAGAATGGATAAACAACAAGGTCCTACTGTATAGCACAGGGAAGTATATTCAATATCCTGTGATAAACCATAATGGAAAAGAATATGAAATAGAATATATATGTAAAAACCTTGTTCCTCGGGCTTCCCTGGTGGCACAGTGGTTGAGAATCTGCCCGCTAGTGCAGGGGACACGGGTTCGAGCCCTGGTCTGGGAGGATCCCACATGCCGCGGAGCAACTGGGCCTGTGAGCCACAACTGCTGAGCCTGCGCATCTGGAGCCTGTGCTCCGCAACAAGAGAGGCCGCGATAGTGAGAGGCCCACGCACCGCGATGAGGAGTGGTCCCCGCTTGCCGCAACTAGAGAAAGCCCTCGCACAGAAACGAAGACGCAACACAGCAAAAATAAATAAATTAATTAATAAACTCCTATCCCAACATCTTCTTAAAAAAAAAAAAAAAAAAAAAAAAACCTTGTTCCTCATCCAACTTCCAATTCAGTCATTCTTTCTTTACATTCATAAGGACTCATAATATCCTATTTTATTCATGGATTATAATCTATTAATATAATTACTTTAACTTGCCATCAATTTTTCCAGTGGCATCACCCTCAAACTAGCTGGATAGAGCCCCATCATTCATTGAGTGCTTCCTTGTTTTAGGCACAAAGTATTTGGGGCTTAGCTTGTACTTTCCTGCCCCAACACTGTAATCAGCCATTTTTCCAAGGAGTCCTGAATCCTTTCAGTGGAGAATGGTATTAGACCTGGGAACCAGGTATATTCATCACTACTGGTTCTTACAGTTGACAGAGCTAAGGAATATATATTACATTTATAGTTATTTCTGTATCTGTTTATATTGAAAACCATGAGCCACACTGAAGTCTCCAATTCCAAACCAACATCGCAAGGTTCCCTGCAGTTTTCTCCCTTTCCATGTTGAGTTGCAGGAGGGGTGGAGGTTATTATTTTGCCTTCCACATACAGTAACTCATTTAATTCTTAGAACAACCTCATGATTTAGGGAAAAAATTGCCAACCAGATGCCTCTTCATACCAAACATTATAGTGTGTATTTCAAATGGTTCAGGAAAAAAAGTTCTTTGCACTCACAACTTCACTGTAAGTTTGTGATTGTTTCAAAAAAAATTTTTTTAAGTTTACACTAAAAAAAAAACCCTCTGTGGATCAATACACTATGAGATACAATAGTGTGCATAGTATTCCTGGTAATCTGAGTGAGATAAAGGCATTAATACATTTTCCAAATTGGGGGAGAGGAGAAGAAAAAGAGAAAAAGAAAGATGGGATTTTAATCTCAGAAGGTGCCTTATATTTAATGACCTGGTCTGGTGGCTCAGAGTTGCAATCTTCAGCATGTCACTTCATTCATCCTTTCCATATGGCCATCTGACAGCCATCCAAGCCTGAGGTCCACTCAAGAGCTGGAGGATCCTGATTAGCTAATCAGCCATCTTGGCTGGGACACAGCCCATCAATGTGGCAGAATGTATTAGCCTAAAACTAACCATTGGGTGAATTTCTTAACGCTTATTCAGCTTCCTCAATGAGAGAAAAACAGAATAAAATGCCACAACTCACTGAGATCTCTGGTCCAAGTTCCTTACTTTATAGACAGAGAAACTTAAACACAAAGTAGTTACGGATTCAGGCAAGGTTTCACAGCTACTGAGTGTCAGGACTCAGTTACACGCAGGCTGCCACATACATGGTCCGTGGCATGAATCACTGACTTTGCTGCAAATAGCAATAGGCTTTATCAAGTGGCAGTAGAACACTTTATCCCAGGTGGTTAGGGCTAGGAGTTTTTGGTTAATTACTAAAGTCAATCAAAATGGGAAGAGTCACAAAAAGTGGTATGTAAACACCTTAAACATTTTGTCTGATGGAGAGTTTTCCTGTGTGACTCAATCTCCTGATTAAAGTTCCACAGTGTCTTTCTTGCGCAAATCTCTGTCATGATTCATCATCTCTGATTTCCACTTTGTGTTTTTTTAAAGCGGAGTTAGAACTTAAAGATATTTTTCAAATAATCTGAATGCAGATACATTTTAATTTTTAGATTTTAATATTTTTTTCCTCTCACTCTTTTAGAGTTGTCTCATCTACATATAATTCAATAGCAATTTTATTAGATGTGTGAGTTGGGCAAATTACTTAACCTCTTTGTGCCTCAGTTGCCTTACTTGCAAAGTAAGACTATCCAGGCTCATACTGTCTTTTCTCTTCTGTAGCCCTGGAATCATCCATTTTTCCAAGGAGTCCTGGCTCCGTTTAGTGAAGAATGGTATTAGAAACAAGATCTTGGCACTAGGTGTACTCCTCACTATTGGATAGTTGCTTTCCCTGGTCCTCACAGTGGACAGAGCCAAGGAACATATGTTACATATATATTTATTTCTGTATCTATTTATATATATTGAAAACCATCAGTCACACTGATATCTCCTATTCCAAACCAACACCACAAAATTTTTTTCTAGTTTTTTTCCTTTCCATAGTTATAACTCCCTTCTCCAACCATGAATAATCTGGCTCTCATTATCCTTAATGTATTTACTTATTTGATCAATAGCCCTGTATGTAACCAATATACTATTTCTACTAACATCCTCTCCTGTGTGGGGTCTGTCACTCCATGCTCAGTCACCTCTCTGGATAGATAACCTGTAACTCTAAGTGGACCCTGATACCCCCATGCTGGGCTACCTCACATAGGGATGCCCACTTTATTGTGCTTAGACTCTGACTCACTGTGCTACATTGTCCCACCCTCCATGGATGCCCTCCTCATTCCATCTGGGCTCTAACTCCCCACACTGGGCCAGTTCCCTGTATGGCCACACTTGTTAACTTGCTCAAGGTCTTATACCCTATGTTAAGCTACCTTTCTACTCTATGCCAGCTGCGATCCCCTCAGGCTCGGACACCCACTCTGGGCCACTACGGCTCCCCCTTTGTTTGAGTGGATGCCAACCGTGCTCTGCACCACCTAAAAACTTTAGAACTTCTTGTTCAGGAAGAAAAGGGGAAGAGGTAGAGCCTTATTTTTAACGTCTCCGACGCAATGAAGACTGTCAACAGGGTAAAGAAAGATGGGACTGTTGGCATTCAACAAGGCAGTTTGCTGCTGCACATCTTGACCTATAAAAAATTATTTCTAGATTTATTTGTTCCAAAAAGTGTGTTAGTATTTTAAAAAAAACACACGCTGATTACTTCTTCACTGGGAACAACAGCAGCATTCACAACATTCAAATATTCAATTGTTATTACCAAGATCTCTTATTGATAATACTGTCTTTTATTTCTTTTAAACTTCATCCCCTACTTAGCACAGAGGCCTTACCTGCCCCATCTCATGGAATTTAGCTCTTTATGTATTTCTGACAGATCCTTGAAGGCCCAGCACGCATTGGTAGGATATAATCAGTGTGGGCTTAGAAGTCAGATAGACTGCATTCAAATCACTCTAATTTATCTATCCTTTAAGTTTTTATAAGAATTGAAGGTTATATATATGTGTGTGTATATGGGTGTGTGTATACACACACACACACACACACATCTGCCACATAGTAAAGCATTTTTTAAATGTCCATTCTTATCACATCTACCTCCTTGGCAAAGCCTCATGTTTGTATCTATCTCTTTGTTCATTCTTTCTCCTTTGACACCTGAGACTATGAGAAGAACTTCAGGCATGTAAAAACTGATCAATAACAACAGTTTTGCAAACCAGAAAACTGGTCAAATTTCTCACTGTAAACATATCACCTGTTTTTCTCAGAAGTTTCTGATCCACTGAGCATTCCTGGGGCTTCCCTGAAAGAATTCAGATCTTGACAGTTTCAGGACTCTCCTAAGGTCTTTAGCATTATCCCAATGGTATAATATTATCATTACAGCCAATACAATATCATAGGAAAGAGAAGGTGGAAGCATCATTTCTGTAAATCTACCTCTTTCTGTGCTCAGTTTCCCAAGAATACATCCTGCCACCTACTCGTGAGAAAGTCCTTCTGGGTCCTAGCTTGCTTACTTCACTCTCTTTCAGCTACTCATTGTTGAGCTGTGAGGATTCCCTGTTCCCTCCATGTTTCGAGGACCGTTTTAAGAGAAGCAGAACTGGAAAGTCTGTTTAAAAAAATCTATTAGTCCAGTCTGGCCCAGTTGGTTGGAAAAAAATTTATATCTGTTGCCATATAAAAATATTCTGGGGCCTCCCTGGTGGCGCAGTGGTTGAGAGTCCGCCTGCCGATGCAGGGGATACGGGTTCGAGCCCCGGTCTGGGAGGATCCCATATGCCGCGGAGCGGCTGGGCCCGTGAGCCGTGGCCGCTGGGCCTGCGCGTCCGGAGCCTGTGCTCCGCAACGGGAGAGGCCACAACAGTGAGAGGCCCGCATACCACAAAAAGAAAAAAAAAAAAAAAAAAATATTCTGTGCCACCCTGCATTATGTCCTTGTCTCTGAACCACACTTCTGTTGAAACTACTTTTTCCTCAGTTATTTTATGGTAATTTTATAGTGTAAAATCCTTCCTCTGATTACACTGAAGCCTTGTGCAGAGTGAAGTATAGTGTCTCTCTCCTGTGATGAGATGGAAATTGTTATCTTTGCCCCCATGACACCAGAGTAAAATGGGAAAGTGCACTTGTGTAACCATCAGAGTACAGACCATGTAAGAGAGGTACAGAGTTGTTTCCTTTTTAGAGGGTTTAATTAAAATCATTACTTAAAAATAAGCACTGCGACAACATCATGACTGCGCTATTTTCAAACTGTGGAACACCTATGAGAATTCAGGGTTCCATCAGAAAAGTGCCCCTTCTTGGTTCATATACGTACATTTATTGGCTTCAAAATTTTAAAGAAATCTTTTAATCTTCTGGCAATGGCTGTGCTGATTATTTTATAGTTGTCTAAAAATGAGAGGCATATCAAAATAATTTAATATTTTGTAATATTTTAGAGGGCCATTATAAGACATTCTCTTTTACTCAGTAAGGATTAAATAACCAAGTCTATGTTTTTTATTGCTGATTTCTATGATTAAGGCAAGAACATATAAGCTAAGCTGATTGCAATATAAAGAATTATTCTCTTGGGTCCTACTTGTATTCATTCTCTTTCTACATTTTAAAAACCCATTCATCAATTACTCTGCAGTAGTACCAGGACTTAGCATGCACATATTATCTTCTCATATTCCTTTGCAGTCTTCCAAAATCATGCGTGTGCATGTGGGTAAGTATATACCCACCCACACTCACAAACACATACACACACGTGCAAGCACTTATAATGGCATCCAAACATATTTACCCATAATTACGTTCTAGGCACTTTATCGAACACAGATATTTTTGCATTCATTTGTGGAACCTGAAAAGAATCCGTGCTTATGTTTGGAGTCTTAAAGCAAATTGTAATCTTACAAACAGGGAGGTGAACCTCAGACCCATAAGTGAAATGCTGCATAATATAAAATGATGGCGCTATTAATCCTACGGCACTGGTGGTACCCAGCCCCCCCAACCCCCCCCCCACCCCCCGCTACTGATACCAACACCATTGTCTCTGGCTTTAAACTTCATCAGTATGCAAACGGAGTGTCACTATGATGGGTGGTAACTTGGTTGGATGCACTTTCTACATTTCTGGCAAATGAGTATAATTATTTTCAGAGCTGCGGGCAACTCATGCATGTTTTATCCTCCATCTGGACCGGCACGGTACACAATAGTGATAAAAGATGATTTTCCCCCTTGGATGTTCACAGGCCATCATCGACACAGTCCTGATGAAATGGCCATGTATCCCCTAGCAGTTCTATATCTGCCACAGCTTGACAACAAAATTATTTCCCCATAGTACTAAAACACTTCAAATATTCAAGCCCTCTGTGCATATATTTGTGTTTTGAAGCATTCAGCGTTAACATAATGTGGTAATTTATAAACTGACAAATTAACTATGCAGAAATCACAGAGAAGCCTTATGAGGTCTGCAAAGCAGCAGAAAAGAAAGCAGAAGCTTTTTGCACTCTGTAATAATAATAATCCTATCAACTGTCGCAGATTGCCCAGCCTCCCATTGTTACAGCCATGCACTCTAAAGCTTGAGTACTGTAGGTGATTCAGCCCAAGACGCCTGGCCCCAAACCATGCTGACCAGGAGGCTTGGCTCAGGCTTAATGTGCCATCCCTTTCTGGGTCTGAGGCTAATGGGGAAAAGGGCACCAATAAAAAAATGCAAGTTGCCCATATTGATCACTGGGAGGCAGAAATGGATGTGCGGGATGGAAGTTGGAGAGGATAAGATTTGCCTTCAAGACAGGAAGTGAATTTAGGACTGGCAAAATCAATAACAGCAAAACTGAGATCATGCACGTGAAAGGACAATCAGCCTTCTTTGTTTCATGGTTATAAAATCATTTTAATGATTAAAATCCATCATCTTGCTAGCCCGCTTTAGCAAACGCTGGCAGTCCTTACAGGCACACTATTGATCCTCAGACAGACAAGCTGAACGGAGGCAGCATTCATCAAAGGACGCAAAAGAGCGCATTTTCACTTTTATTGTATTAGCTTAATTCTCTTTCAGATGAATTAGAGACTAATTTTGCTAGAGCAAGGGGAGAGTCTGTGTATCTTCTGCTGCCCCCATCTGTTTAATGTGTAGATTCTTAGAAGGCAGGATTAATTTTTTTAGAGGCAAGAAAGTATTTACAAATTCTTTGTAAAAATACAGAACATTCCTTCATGGTATGCCACACCAGTCTCTTTTCCCTCCTTCCCCACAGTACCCTAATCTCCACTCCACCTCCCCCAGTCACTCCTCCCACACACACAGGCACACTTGCTCTCTTACAGATTCACACATGCATGCTAAACAACACACACACACACACACACACACATCGTCCTTTAAATGGTATGTACCATGCTATGAGGCCTACCAAACATCAGACACTCTTTATCAGCAGTTGTGCCAGGGTCTCCATGGCAACAGTATAATAGATTTGCCCTTATTCAATCCCAGAGGCCACATTGAAGCGCAATGCAAAATTTGCTGGGGCCTGAATTCCTTTCAAGCCATGGCTCATGTGTCAGGAAACAAGTCAATGCACAGACAGCACTGCACATAAAGATGGAAAGGAACCTTTTCTCTCCACTGCTGTTTGCCCACAGTGACATTCAGAAGCCCAGGCTCTTCTAGATCTCATTTCTGTCTCGTTTTCTAGTTATTAATTCACTTCTTTGGGTGGAGAGGCGAGTGGGGGAGGGGGACGCCATGCTTTGCAATAATGAACCGCCAATGAAAGTGCAAAGCAAGCTGCATAAAAACGAAGCATGCATCTCAGCCTCCAAGGTTATATAGGATTCAATATGGCTGAAGCCCACCACAGCTGCAGACTAAATTCCGGGGCTTGAAGCACCCCAGTGCTGAGCACCAAGAGCAACCCAGCCAACTTCCTCAACCCATGCTGGAGTGGTATTTTGTGATACTCAAGCAACCTTCCCAGGGGTAGGAGAGGCAGAAAAATGGACACATGTCCTTGTCCTAAAGCCAATCTCAGAAGACAGGAGGAATTCCCGGGAGTTCACACCTGAAGTACACTGTGGCTAAAACAAGCACAGCTTAAAAGTTAAACAATCATTTGTTTCAGGTTTATTTTAATCATTAGCTTTGGGACTTACAAGATGATTACTTTGTGGGTTAATTATTTTCTGTGCTGTGGCTTTCCAAACCCAATTGCTCAACTTCGTTATTGTACATAGTGATCCATAGATGTTTCCTAAAATTATCTGTCCAAGTATTTTCCCCTTTGATTATCACTGAGAATTTGCTATTTTTCTGCCAGAGTTGGAACTCTGCATAAATGACTTGGTTGGGAGATGCTTGTGTGATTTTGAAGATTGAACTAGAGATATTGCAGGCAAGTGATAGAATTCAATTGTCAATACTATTAGGATGTGAACGAAGCCTCTTAAGGAGCTTTGCCTGGGTGAAGCCTGATTAACTTCAGGGCAGTGATTCTCATACTTTAATTTAACATGCATAAAAAGCAGCAGGAGTATAGTTAAAACACAATTTCTTAAACCCCATCCCCAGAGACTCTGACTCAGTAGATTAGGGCCAGGGTCCAGGACTTTGCAGCTCTAACATGCTCACAGGTGATGCCTACACTGCGGGTACAAGAACCACTGCTTTAGGCCAATTTCCATGAACAAAAGTTCCTCAACCTCTGATTTAAAGTTTATTTTGACTGTTTACCATCAATTTCAGTGTTATTCTTGAAGGGCATTACTTGTCATCCTAATATAATTACCCCCTTCTCCAGTGGATCAGATCCACGATTTCGCCTAGCACCTGGGGGACAGAGTGGATGGAAGCCATGGAGAAAAGTGTCAGAAGATCAGGATATATCCCCAGAACTAGTGCTATGCCTGCCATATATTAGGACTTGATCTATATTTTTTTGAATGATAACCTGAGTGAGTAAATACGATAGAATTTCAAAGCTTCTATACTTCAGGAAAGCAATCTTAAATCAAGAATATAGGTGTTCTGTGTTTTATTTATATTGAAATGTATTCAAATGTCATACATTTGGTTTTTAAAAGTGGCATATAAATTTTCGTGGGGGGAGAGAGATTAAATAGCACTTTAAATTCTTCTAGGAAGTTGGAACCATAGGATGAATTACTGTAGAAAGCAAAATCCTTTTATGACTAAAAACATTACTCTCTAATTTAACTATTTTTACAAGTTTGGGATTTCTTCAAGCGAAAAACACTGCATTTTCATTTTAACAATCACCAGCTTTGCTTTTTACTAAACAAAATAAAAGTGCATTTCTGCCTTATGTTTTAAACTTGAAATCATCATTTACTTCTTTTCATTTTCTGCTCCTTCTGGTTTGACCCTAAAATCTGAGTCATTTTTACGAATAATCAGTTTTAACAAGAAGTTGAGCCAATATCACATAACACTGACTTAAGATGATTCTGCTCGCTTTGACCCAAGTTTGATTACCTGTGCTAAGTGAGCTACGCACTAGAAAGTGGCCACTGCAGGTGGTGGGATAGGGGAGGAAGAGAGGAGGTAAACTGTGAATTACAGCGACCTGCTTTGTGAATTACTTCATATACAATGAATTCACGATAAGGTAACAGCCGTGTTTTTCATCATCGCACTTTGGAGTATGTCTTCGGTTCTAAGGTTTTTCTTTCTACAACAAGGCCAAAGGCACCAAAGTGAGCAGCCCCTTAGGCAGGGACCCCACTGGGCCTTCTCCGCCCTTCCAATAGGGAAGGCACAGCAGAGATAGGAGAAGAACTGACTTCTCTTTCCCACCTTGCCTTTACCACATGCTACTGTAAACTGCTTTGCCCTCCCAGGAAAGGCAGCCTGTCACACTGCCTGAGTAAATGTCCCCTCCCACACTCAACACCCTGTCACAGGCTACCCAAAGGGGAGAATGAATTTGGAGTGCTATCAACAACTTTCAATTCACTAAATATTTATTGAGCACCTGCTGTGTGCCTGGGTCTGCACTGCACTCTGACAGCACCAGTGTGAATGAGACACTCAGTTTCATTACGAGGTGGTTACAACCAGGGAAGTCTGTTTTTCATCACTTTAAAATAACTTTCTCCTCCATAATGCTCCGCAAACTGGAGTTTGCCCCAGTGTGTCTGGAACCACAGATTAGACTTGTTGTTACTTCCTAATGTTTCCATTTTTCTTGATTTTATGACACAGATTTTTCTAATTCATGCTTTAAGCTTTGGAGATACGCATGGATGCCTCTCACACTCAAAGTATGCATTAGATGGGTGGGGGTCCTTTTTTTCTGAGATAGACTGAGCTACATCTTAGAACTGAGGAAACAGAGGAATTTAAAATGTTATTTTTAACTTTAAATATTTCTACTACTGCACAATATATCGATTTAAGCTACTTTTAAAAAGAATAAACAAATACAAGACTTCAAAGAAGTCTCTCCTTTGTGGAGGAGTTTCAGGCTGTACCTCCAGAGTCTCTGAACTTGGCCTTTCTGCCACTAGGGGATTCCAGGGGAAACTGAGAAACCCTGGTTTAGATGATACAGCATTTGTAAATGCCAGAGTGAAAACAGGAAAACGTCTGAAGGATGAACATGATGCTGAGCTTTCCAATCAGGCTCCGGACCTGAAAACAATGAGACACACACGCTTTTCAAGGAACTCGTTCATTTTCACTTTATAAACAACTCCCCACCCCCCGGCCCCGCCCAAGGAAAGCTGCTCTATCCTTTCCTGCCACATTGTTGTGTTTTTCCTCCTTGCCCTTGCCTCAGTTCTTTGTGACCGGCACAAACTTTGGACCCTGCCTCTTCTCACTGTCCTGCCTGGCCACCTGGCCAGCCCTGTTCTCAGTGGTAATGACCAGCAGTCCATGCCTTTCTTGCCAAGTGGAGCCGACGTTCTGTGGACCATTGTTTTATGGGGCCACACTGCTGTCCCCATTGCTGCCCCTACAGGACACTCATCAACAGCTGTGGGAGGCTTCCCATCCTGGCCCACTTAAAAGGAAGGCCTGGAAAGACTTCTTGGAGCATCCGTTCACAGCTCCCACAACCAGCCAAACAACACGCAGTTATTCAAAATCTCCAATTCATTTTCCTCTGCTCCTCCCACACCGTTACCCTTGAGAGAAAACTAATTTGCAGAAAAATAGCCCCTGCCAGCTAACTTCTCCTCCTAAATGTATGATGACCCTGAACTCTTGTTTCTGTGGGTACTTACTCTCACAGTAAATGCACAAGAGTTCTGAAAAGCAGTCTTTAAAAATCTCCCCCTTGATACGGGGATATATGTATATGTATAGCTGATTCACTTTATTTGTTATACAGCAGGAACTAAAGCAATTACACTCCAATAAAGATGTTAAAAAAAAACCCTCCCCTTGACGCCACCCCTCCCCCACCCAGTCCGAGAGATGCTTTCTTTTCCTTTTATTCTTTGCTTCTCTTTTTAACGTGTGTGCTGAAATTGGCACTTTCTGTTTTCAGTTCATTCCCTTCTTAGTCTCAATGCAGGCAGCAATGGAGAGACGTGCCCAATTTTTCCAGTCCCTGCACTCGGCGAACCCATGGGTGACGGATTTAATGTAACAGGCTCTACCTTACGTATCACTGTTTAAGTGAAGCGGCTGTGCCGGCTGGTGACGCGTGGTGTCATCCAACGCGCCCCATGCAAGCCGGGGAACACGGCTGCCTCCTCTCTTGTCTAAGTAAATAACAGGGCTAATGGCATTTGGGGCAAATGAGAATCCTATAGACCACATGGGCTTGTGGGTCTCTTTTTTACTTTTCTTTGTCAAGAAGCCTTCTCCCTCTCTCCTGTCTGGAGCTTCACCAGTGTGGCCTGCCTTGGTTATCTGGGGGAGGAGGGAAGGTCTCCTGAAGTTCAGGATTTTGTAACTAAGATTGAACGCCAGGGAGAATGGATGCCAAGGTCAGGTTAAGAATAAAGAAAATTGATTTGGAGGTCAGGGTCACCACGTGAAAAGCCCTGAATGCTGCCAAAATATTTTCATTATCGCTGTTTTTGTTATGGAAAAGACCAGGCCCTGTGTAAGGATGCTAAGAGGTGGAAGCCCAGGCTGGAGAAAGGGAGTTTGAGAGAAAAAAGGGGGGCATTAGAACTCTAGGATTTACTGCATCCTTGAGTTCTTTGCCTGGAGTGTGCCTCCCTTGTATAGTATGTGGCTGGACAAACATTGAGAATGAGGCTTTTTCCCACAGAACCGGACAATTCTGAACTCTCTCTCTCTCTCCTGGTGCAGAGAAGCTGGATACAAATTCCTCCAGTTCTATTTGCAGGAGTAAGCTATTTCATGCACCACTGTGATTCTACTTTTCGCCCATGTCTACAACATATCTGCAACACAGGGCTGTATATTTTAGCAAAATCCTGTTATTATTGGAGCTCTGACCCGATTTTGTTTCTATATTCTGAAGTAGAAAAGACTTCAGTGGCATGAAATTAGCAACACATTCTGCTAGTGTGTTAATTGTGTGAGAGTTTTTGGCAGGAGAATCTCCTAGCACAACACGGAATTTATTTTTTATTTAAATTTGGTAGTGATTTCATATTTGTTTAAAGAAGAGGCACCATGGCGGCTTAAACCACTTGGGACTTACTGTATGTTCAGGAAAAGAAAAAAAAATCTGCCTAATGCAGTGGTGCAGAAGGAATTATGTAATTGTTTTTTACTTAGCAGGGAAGCTGCTATCATTGATTTCTAATTTGTTATGAGAAATTGGCATGCCCAGGCAGTGGTTTGGGATGTCCTTGGGCCCCAGTGCAGTATCCAAATGCAGTTGTATCTGGTCAGTAGCAGATTAGCTGCTTTGATAAAAACAAACACACATGAAAAACAAAGTCAAAAATCTCCCAGGCCAGAGTGGCTGTTTTTCTCCAATAGATACCCTTTCTGAATCCCCCCAAGACCCATGGGGACATTGTAGGAAATGGCTGTTCTCATAAACATGTGGTTGGGGGGAGCAATGCCCAGAAAGAGGAAGGAGAGACAGACAAGCCAAGAGATGTGTCCCACCAAAGAAGACAGACCCCCGCCCTGATCTCAGGGGCAGGAGGCAGCTCTGAAAAAGGAAAAAGATAAAATAACATTTACTGAACACTTAGCAATACAATCTACCAGCTACTGTACTGGCTGGCATATGCCATCTCATTTCCCTGGCCATACACTAGACAGGTGATTCTCTGCTCACCCTGAAATCAGCAGCACTCGGCTCCCTTTCCCCCTTTACTCCCGGCCTCTTGCCCATCTCCTTTCCCTGCACTTCTCTCCTTGCCCACTGCCCACCACCAGATTCTCTGAGAGGCTCTGAGCTGACCTGGCTGGTTGTCAGCTCTTCACAGTGTGGCTCAGGCCAGCAGTCCAAAGCAGGACAAACAAGGGCTCTTTTGCCTGGTACCATTGCTTCTGTGACATGTATTTCTCCATAATAATAAGCAATGAATTTGACTCAGGGTGTATAGCAGAAAGACACAGAACAGAACTCCAATCCCAGCTCTCCCTCTTGGTGCCCTTAGGAAGGTGATTTACTCCCTAGGCCTGGGTTTCTGCATCCATGAGAGATGGCCACACTTTGGGGGCCAGGATTACACAAAGTGATGGATGTAGAGTACTGAGCCCCAGGGCTGGCTCACGTCCCCATTAGGTCCCTTTGCTTTGTGACCCCATTGTCATTACCATGACATCTATTGAACCCACATTAGGGGCCAGGCACCATGCCAAACTAGGCATGAACAGAGATGTCCCTGGAGGTGCCATGGAGTTTGTATAAAACCTCATTTAACCCTCACATAACCTGGAACAGACTACGTGACAATCCTCCTTATACAAATAGGAAACCTGAGGCTTAGATGACGAAACCACACCGGGAAGAAGAGAGCCAGGATTTCACCTTGATTTGTCTGATTCCAAAAACTCTTCCTTTAGTTCAGTGGTTCTCAACCCTGGCTATCTGGGGAGCTTCTAAAACACTGACACCAAGACCCCTACTCCAAGTCAATGGAATGGGGTGGAAGTGAGGTTGAACATCTGTTGCCTTTAAAAGTTACAGGAAGGATCTAATCTGATACTCAGTGAGTGATGAAATCACTGTCTTAATTATGCTCCCCAGCCTAGCCCACCTACCACTGCCCATGCCCACAAACTAGGGCTTCTTAACATAGGAACTTCAAATACTAACTGTTCAAAAATAATAGACTAGTATTCACCACTTAAGAAAGACTTACTTTGGACTGGGCACTTCATGTTATCTTTGATTCTTCAGGCAACCATGTAGAAATGAAATGTAGTCAGTTTTCCTGGTTTAAAGAACTGTTATAAATAACTTACTGCCTGGTACAAATAAGCTCTCCGTAAACAGCATTACTCAGTTAACATCATCATCTTTATCGTCACCTGAATCCCCACAGCAGCCTCCAGACCAGTCGACTCTGTCGCCTAAACATCTAGGGAATCTGTTCCCTTCTCACCGTCCCACCTCCACTCCTGAATAACCATCTCACCTGGACAGCTGTGACAGGCTTCTATGGACAGCCTATGTCCAACCTCATCCTCCTCCAATCCCTTTTCTACAAAATAGCCAGGGTGATCTTTTTAAAACACAAATATTTAAACTTCCTTGAAAATAGTGAGAACTATCAGGCATTGTGTGAGGTTTGGTAAGGTTGAGCCCTTCATAAAAGCACCCAGTTGAGGGGCAGATGAGTGCTAAATCTTCTCCCTGCTCTGCTTGCCAAGACTGCTAGACTGGGAGACTGCCTGGCCCTGAGGACAGGATGCTTTTTGGTGACTCATGGGCCTGAGTGAGTGAGTGAGTGAGTGAGTGTGTGTGTGTGTGCAGGGACGGGGGGGTGGGGGTGGCAGCGGGGCTTGGTTTAGGGAAAGGGATATGTGCTTTTCTAATCCACACAGAAGTTCTGTAGTAATAGCAACTGCCCTGAAATTGAACCTACCTCACTAAGTTATTATGCTACATAAATGTAGAAATTTAAATAAAATGGAGGCTCCCTAGGGAAGTTGAGTTTGAACCCAGACTGGCAGTCTCTAAAGCACCTATCCTAACCCCTGCTGTTTTCCCTGGGATTCAGAGAAGTGATTCTCTCAGGGGGATTCTATAGATAGAAAATTCTATGGGCAAGCCAACTGGTAGAAGCTTCACAGAAGTGGGAGGTGCAGTTTCTCCCTTCAGGGCCAAAAGTAGGCCAACAAAAGCCAACCAGCTTATTCCCCTTGCCCATCTAGTGAAGTCCCCAATTCCTTTGACCTTCAAAATAATGCAAAACGTTTGATGATGTAGGTAACGAGGGAAATGGTTATGCTGGGTACCTGACCTCTCTTTCAAGTGGATTCATGCCAGGCTACCTACTTGACAGGTGGGGTAGAGAAAAAGAACATGTGATTTTAATGTGATAATCTATCACTCTTCTTCCTTATCAGCTCACTGCCTTTGCCAACCCTCGGCTTGAATGCTTGGCACACCATTCTAGAAGGAGATCCCTTAGAAATAATCTACGCCAGTGGCTGGCATTCCAAAACCCCTTTAAGGATGGGGGTCTTCACATGACCTATCATTATTTCTAACCTTACATGTGTGTTAAGGTGGCACAGATTCACTAAAACATCTTATTTCTTTGCCTTTGACTAGAACTTTAATAACTAAATTATGTTAAAATTTTGGACATCTCCTGCTAGGTTCTGGCTAGCAGCTATGTTTTTAATTGGTAAAAATGCAAATAAAATCACTGTGACCCCAAATCACACTCAGAGTCCATGACAGAATTCTGATTTCCAGACCAGGGTTTAGTTCCATCATACCATCCCGTCATTTTCTTGACATTTAGGTCAATGACAAATCTTGTTTCAAATAAACACATCTGGTGATAAACAGCTTCAAATCACACAGCTTGAATTTCAGTACAATAATTTTTTCCCCAAATTTCACTGTAAAGAAAACTTAAGCTACTATAAATTTAAAACCATATCACTTGCCACCAATAGAAATACTATAAACACCAAGCATTGTGATGGAATTCCAGCTCACTATGGTTGCCTACCAGGGCTCTGAAACAGGCCTATTTGCTCTCTGTTACAGAAGGAAAGCAGGAACTGGGGGTGGGGGGTGGGGGGCAGGCATGGATTAGGTAGTGTTAGAGAGGTGTTAAAGGAAAACTGACTCCAAACGGTGGCTTTCTCTAGACTTATTCAGAATATGGAAAGGCAGTTAAAAAAAAAAGAAATAACTTTCTCACAAAAATTATCTCGTGCTCCTGCTGCCTTCAACCCATGGGAGAAATACAACATTACAGAGGTTGTGAAGGAAGTCAGAAATGGAGGCTCCGCCCCAACCACTGTCCTCGCCTCTCCAGTCTGACCAAGGAGCCACCCCATTTTCCTCTTGGATGAACCATCTCTACTTCTCCTCCTTCTCCATGGTTTATCGATCCTTTTATCCCCTTTGCTCCCTGATTCCAGGCCCTGCCTCTACATTACTGGTTCTCGAGTCATAGAGTTCCCTGTTGGATGGTGAGGGGAGGCTTTGGATCTCAGAGATGGAGGAGGAGAGTTGATAGCGGTGGTGGTGATGGGTAAAGCCCACTGTTCTTAAGCAGGTCTGCTATTCCTGCTCAATTATCCAGGCTTCTTTAGTCCTTTAGTTCTTCCTAGTTTGCATTGTGCGGTGGGAATGCAGCTAAGCCTAAATGTTAATCCTGACCCCCTGACAAAGCCCTTTGTCCCTTCCTCCTGTCTCCCTGCTCCTCCATAACAAGCAGGGTGTTCCAGTCTTACCCTTGATAGCCTTTACTCTGTCCTGCCTTCCTAAGGCATTCATAAATTGCAGTACTATTTTGGCATTCAATACGTAGGCTAGAGAAGTTATTTAATTGCCCAACATTTTTATACTGTTCACCTTGGTGAATTCTGGAAATTTAATCATCCAAAGCCAAACAGAATGTGGCTATGGATACCAGCTTCCTTGTTACCTGAATCTTCTCAATTAGTTCCTCCTGGTCCATGTCCCTTGTGTTTGTTTATGCTGCAAAGCCCTGATTATCTAAAATTCCTTTATCCAGAAACTCTGTTATTTGAAGTGAGGTTGTGTTACTGGGTATGTTTTATTTACTTTGAAAACTGTGTAGCTCACCTGAACCCCTGCTTGCCCGATTTAATTCAATGCTTGCCTAGATTCTTCAGATCATCAGGGCCTTGGGGATCCCTACTCCATTTTCTTATTGTTTAACTTCTGCAGCAGAACTCCAGTTTGTCTTATTTTCTATGGTGGAAACACATGCCATGTTATGTGAATCCTACAGTTTTTCCACTATCTTTATTCCTGCCTACTTTTAAAAACCCACATTAAAAAAATAAAGAATTGGACTTTTTAAGCTCCTTTGGTACTCTGAAGCAACATTGCCAAAGGGAAATGATGCTGCCTTGCATTTAGGGACCTGTTTCTTGGCTTGGTTCTATAGTTGACTGTGTAACTTAAAACAAACCCCCTAAGACCTCACATATTTTCATTTCTCAATCAGCCTATTGGGGATAATGGTGTCCAGGCTTCCTTGTTATCTGATGTTCTGTAGATAATAGAGAGTATAGCTGTAGAAAAATTTAGAAGGGGAATATCTTTTTTATAATTAATCTAGAGAGAGAGTTATTCAGAATTAATTAAAAATTAATCTAGAGAGAGAGTCCTTAATAATTATTTTTGTAAGAGCTCACATTTGGCAAAGATTAAGATTAAGAAAGCATTGGACTGAGGTTTTCTGTGGACAATACAGAAATGCTGATTCCCATAAAATGAGCACCCTCACTGTCTGGGAACACTTCCCATGATAGAAAGAAAGATCACTACTTTTTTTAGAAGTTTTCATTATTGAACATTTAGTTAGATACTTCTTTCTTGAATAAGGCAAAAAAAATATCCCATTGGGGAATATTACTCAGCCATAAAAAAGAACGAAATAATGCCATTTGCAGCATCATGGATGGACCTAGAGCTTGTCATACTGAGTGAAGACAGACAGAGAAAGACAAATATCATATGATAACACTTATACGTGGAATCTAAAAAAAATGATACAAATGAACACATTTACAAAACAGAAATAGAGTCACAGATGTAGAAAACAATCTTATGGTTACCAGGGGGGAAGGGAGGGGGAGGGATAACTTAGGAGATTGGGATTGATATATGCACACTACTATATATAAAATAGATAACTAATAAGGACCTACTGTATAATACAGGGAACTTTACTCTGTAATGACCTATATGGGAACAGAATCTAAAAAGAGAGTGGATATATGTATATGTATAACTGATTCACTTTGCTATACAGCAGAAACTAACACAAGATTGTAAATCAACTATAGTCCAATAGAAAATTTTAAAAAATAACCCACTGAGAAATTATCACCTGCTTGTCCTTCTGCAATTTAATATACCAACCATTTACCAAGCACCTACTATATGCAAAATCCTCTGTCAATCATCTAGGATTACAGAGATAAGTTCAGCTTGGTTACTACACTCAAGATCTTTGCAAATGCTCTACAAATGAAGGGTCAAATGCAGTGTTGGATATTTTAAAGACAGAGATACTCTGCTACTGGCTAAGATGGAGTTATAGAGACCAGACTTACCCTCCTGCTTGGAACAACCAAAATTATGAACAAAATCCGTGCAACAACAACTTTTAAGACACTGGATATCAGGCAACAGAAGAAAGTGATTCCAAAGAAATGGGAAACAATTATCCCTATAAAATAAGCTCTACAAAAGCTTACTGCCTGGAGAGAGCTTTCAGGCCCCTGAGCAGGGAAAGGGAATCCAGGCATAGGAGTCCAGTGGACTCCCTGAGAGAAGTAGACTTGCTGGAGACCAAGACAACCAGAGTTTGCAAGACAGACTATTCAAGAGGAGAGAGGGGCACAGAGTAAGAACACGAGACATCTACAGAGCATCCTCCTTGAATATTCCACAGGGTACTGATCAAGGAATGCATGTGAGGAAGCTGCCCACTGAGGAAGGTACCATCCCCCTAAAATTAAAGGGAACAGGACCATGAATAGTGCCTGTTTCCACCAGCCAGACTGAAAAGCCTTATAATTCATGGGGGCACTGGGTAGAATACTCAGAAGGCTCTTTTCTCAGTAATGAAAAATAATTCACCCTAGACTAAACACAGTTCTGGTTCCACCTAACAGATCTTAAAAACAAGACCCAAAAGGAGCAACTGTTTAAAAGTAATTTAACTGCATCCCAGAACAAAGCTCAAGAATATTTATAGGAATACAAAAATAGCCAGTACCTAACAAAGGAAAATTCACAATGTATGGCAGCCAGTAAAAAATGACCAGTTATACACGGAGGCAGGAAAATATGACCAATGATGAGGAGAAATAACAACCAGTCAAAACCAATCCAGAGCTGACACAGATGTTAGAATTAACAGACCAGGACATTCAAACAAGTATTAAAACTGTATTACAAGGGGTCAACTAGTGAAATACAAACATGAAAGATATTTAAAAGACCCAAATTGAACTCTAGTGATGAAAACTACAATTTCTGAGATAAAAATTACACTGAATGGATTTAACCACAAATTAGATACTGCAGAGAAAAAAACCTTTAGGGAATTTCAAGAAACAGCAGTAGACACTATGGCCAGTTAAACACACAGAGGAAAAAAAAATTTTTAAATTGGAGACTCAATGGTCTTTGGAACAACTTAAAGCAGTCCAATATTCCTGTAATTCAGGTCTACAAAGAAAGTAAATAGGATAGGAAAAAAACCAAAAAACAAAAAACTGAAGCCCAAGTATGGGAAACATAAAGAAAACTAAAATAAGGAACATCGTAAACAAACTGTTCAAACTAATGATAAAGAGAAAAGCTAAAAAGCAGTCAGAGGAAAAAGACACGCTGTGTGCAGAGGAAGGCCAAGGAAAACAGGATGACAGCAGTTTCTCATCAAAAACAATGCACCTGAGATGAGAGTGAGCAATGTCTTTACAGAGGAAAACCTGTCAACCTAGAATTCCATACCCAGTGAAAGTACCTTTCAGAAATGAAAACAAAATAAAGACTGTTTAGACATACAAAAGGGAAAGAATTTGTCACTGGCAGATTCATGTTACCATAAATGCTAAAGGAAGTTCTTCAGGCAGAAGGAAAAATGATACCAGATGGAAATCTAGATCTCCACAAAGGAATGAAGAACGCTGGAAATGGTTCTAACGTAGGTAAGTATAAGATTTTTAAAACTTGGTTAAATCTCTCTAAAAGATAATTGACAATTTAAACAACAAAAATAAAGTAAGGTTATAATATATATAAAGGAAATGTATGACAAAAATAGCACCAAGCCTTCAGGGGAGAAATGGATGTGTTTCATTATTAGGTTCCTAAGCTGTGTGTGAAGTATGGTGTAATAGAACAGTGAGTTTTAGCGAAGAAGACAATAAAAGAGGTCAAAGGGAATCACAAAAAGTACTCAGCCTAGGGACTTCCCTGGTGGTGCAGTGGTTAAGAATCCACCTGCCAATGAAGGGGACATGGGCTCAATCCCTGGTCTGGGTAGATCCCTCATGCTGCGGAGCAACTAAGCCCGTGTGCCACAAGTACTGAGCCTGTGCTCTAGAGCCCATGAGCCACAGCTACTGAGCCCACGTGCCACAACTACCAAAGCCCATGAGCTCTAGGGCCCACGTGCTGCAACTACTGAGCCCGCGTGCCACAACTACTAAAGCCCGAGCGCCTAGAGCCTGTGCTCCACAAGGGAAGCCACCGCAATGAGAAGCCCACACGCAACAATGAAAACCCAGCGCAGCCAAAAATAAATAAATTAATTAATTAAAAAAAAATTCAGCCTAAAAGAAGGCAAAAATAGAGGAAATAGGGAACAAGTAACTGATGGGGAAAAATAGATTTTATCATCCACTCTGGACACAAAGAAAAAACTACATTGCCCTTTCCAAAGTAAACAGCCTTCCCTTATGTAGAAACGCTGCCAAGGCCTCATCTGAGGCAGGTACTTCACGAGATGTTTGTCCTCCTCAGGATCTGACCTTGCCCTCCTGTCATTATCAATAACTGGAGTCAGGTCTCAGCACAGCCTGATTCAGGAAGTACAATGCCTGCTCCTTGTACACCAAAAGACTTGCAAGACCTGGCAAATAGGTGCTTGCAGAAACCAGCAAAACACACATGGAAGTGCATCTTGAGAGGGTTGGACAAGGGAGACCTGCATATAAAGATGGATGGGAAGAATTTATTGATATGGGAGCATTTTTCCTTGACTTAGGATTTAACATCCTGGCAAAAACACCAGGATCTAGTCATAACACATTGCTGTCCTGACTCTTTGAAGCTTGGGTACAATAGATCCAGTAATAGATCACAGTAAATAAGGTATAGTTGTTAGAATGACTTTGGTAGACTATCCAGGAAGGGTCAAGGGGGGATAGAAATATTAAAATGGATTTATTAGCGAGATCAGAGAATTCTCCACTTGTCTATATTCCCCGGGAGGTCCTAGAAGACATTCCATTGACTAAAGCAGTAAGAAACACACTGATGAAGAAAACACCGGCATCTTTTGAGGAACTCCAATGCTAACTGTTTCCTATAAACTGGGGTTGCTAGGAGGAGATGCTGCCATGGGTCTAGGCTCCTTAGCGTTGATCAGGATGATAGGTTTCTGGAGTGTCAGAGGCCAGGTGGCAATCCTTAAGTAAAAGTAGAAGGATCTGTGATTATTACATGGGCAAGAAGACTGGAAGATGCTTTGGCCCTCAGCAATTTACGGCAGTGGCTAAAAGGCCAGAGTGTTCCCAGTGATGAGACAAATGAACAGGCAACTAGGGTGGTGTTTAACCTGTACAAGTGGATTTTAAAAATTGAGAGTTAGCACAAACACACCTCAAAGTAGATCAAATAGGTCCATAGACCCATCTTGTAGTTATCTCCCCATTCCCCAAGTGCATAATTTGGATTGAGAGTCAAAGTAGCTGGCAGAATCCTCACCTTGGTCCCTGACCTATGCAGTAAGAGCCATTAGGATAGGAAGGGACAAGTGGGCACTATCCATCTATCTGAAAACTATCCAGCCCCAGCTCCACCAGCCAAGAGAGTAAACCCAAGTCAACACTGCATCCTAAAGAGAATTGGTGTCACCATCAAAGACAAAGTATATGGGGATGAAGTTCTCTATCATATCCCTGTATAATTCATCTATATGGCCCTTGAAAAAGTTAACTGACAGATCATGGTGGATGATAGTGGACTACCACAAAACTAACAGAGTGGTAACCCCAATCATCTCAGTTGCTGAGTTAGATATGATATCTCTACTAAAACAGGTCAACACAGCCTCTGGCACTCCATATGTTGCTATTGATCTGGTGAGTATGTACTTTTCAACCCCTTGTCAATAAACAGGATCAAAAGCAGGTATCATTTAAGTGGGAAGGACATCAGTACACATTCACAGTCTTGCTTAAGGCTATATGAAGTCTCTTGTGCAATGTCACACAATAGACTGCAGGGACCTTAATTGCCTTTGCTATTCCATAGGCATGCTGGAACACTGTATTGATGACATTACGCAAATTTAACGTGGTAAACAGAAACAGCAAGTTGTGTGTCAGAAATGAAACTCTATGGAGATTCCACAACCTGCCCCATCAGTGATATTTTTAGGAGTCCAACGATCTGGGGATGCTACAGCTCTTTGAGGTAAAGCACCAGATGTTAGGTCTTGTATCTTCTTCCAGTTTTCTATTGCTACATAAAAAACCACCCCAAAACTTAGAGATATAAAACCACCACCATGTTATTGTGCTCACAGATTCTTTGGTTCAGGAATTCAAGCAGGACACACCAAGAAAGTCTTGTCTCTACTTCTTGATTTCTGCCAGCTTTTCTAAATTGGGGCTCCATGATAGAATTAAGCCCCAGTGCCCAAAGGTATCCATTTCTATGTAATGCATTAATTTCTCTCCTGTGTATCTAGAATGGTGCCACACTTGGGAGAACTGAGAAAATAGTCACTCAAACCATTTTCTCTCTTCTGTGGCTCAGACAAGGAAACTCAGTTGGATGAGCAGGCTGAAGCCTTAGGTGGAGAAACTCAAATGGCAGGAAGTCACTCAAACTGGACTGGAATCTTAGAGAGTCACCTTCACCTATTTCTGGTGCATGGGCTGGGTGACTTGAAGGCTAGGCTCATTGAGGACTGCCAACTGGAACACCAACAGATGGCCTCATTATTTAGCTTGGACTTCTTCATAATGTGGCAGCTTCAGGGTAATTAAGAGTAAGTGTCTCAATACAAGAGAGAAGTTACATGGCCTGTTATGATTCAGCCTCAGAAGTCAAGGAGATAAGAAAGTGTGGAGAAAGCCATGTAGAGAGACCAACTGTACTGGGCACATAACACCCAGATCTCTGTGTCACACACAGGCGCATCAGAGCACCTCCCCTGCAAGGGCAGCACTAAACCACTGGGTGGACAGGACATCCTGAGGATGCCATCCAGCCTCTTTCCCTAGCTACTCCAGGACTTGAATGACAGAGGAGACATGGGGCAGGGACAGGGCGTCAGCATGGCCCCAAGAGCATGAGGGCCAGCTCGCCAAGACCAGTTTAGCCACTGCTGTATTGAATGTCTTCCTGTCACAGAGAGACTGACATAGAAAACTCTATGTGCACAGGCATCCCTGAAGGAGACCCGCCAGTCACTTGCTGGCAGGTTTCTTTCCACCAGACATCCTTCTATCCTCTAAACAGTGACTTAGTAACAGAAAGAGATATGGGTTTGCCTTCCTTGACGCAGTGCCTCAGCCAGTACCATCATGGACTTGACCATCCCTACCTATGTGACACCTGGATGTCTGAGGAGTTAACACCCCAGAGACAATCCTTGACTGACTGATGCTGGGGGCCAGGAAATGATTTTTCTCTTTCATTCCTTGAGAGGATGGTCCTCAAAGGTCCAAGCAGGATGGAGCCCCATCTGACCACACTAGGGAACAGCTTGATAAAGCACCTTATACTGGCTTTCCTTCCATCTTGTTTGACATCTCTTAATCTCCTGTTCCTGGTGCCTGTGTTTCCCAAATAAAACACATTCCTCACCCTCCTTCCTCAAGTTCTGCTTTCTAAGAGAATCCAGGCTAAGACAGTCTCTGAGACCTATTCACAGAACATGCTTTTTCTGTGAAGTGAGAGGTCCATGTATTGTAATTCAAGCAGTCTCTACTCACATGAGCACCAGGGTGTTTTTTGGTTTGTTTGTTAGCTTACTTGCTTGCTTATTTTTAGGTTAAAAAAAAAGGAGTTTGGAGAACACCAAAAAGAAATCAGGTTCCTGCCTATCTATTGTAGATTCTGTTCACAAGTGTGATGCCCATCACGCTGGTCTTCAGGTAGGCTGTGCAGGTGGTGCCCTGCACAGGGGCGTGGCTGAGGAGTGGGTGGGGCTTCATTCACAGAAGCAGAGTCCTGGCACAAGTTGCATCTGCTCAGAGGGAAGGGTGCCTGTTCCTAATTCCAAAAAGGGTCTGTCAACTCACTAAGCCATGTGTCTGAGAAGCCCTTCCACACAAGGAGGGCACATTTTCTAATCACCAGAAAATCATCCTATGGACCAGCAAAAAGCAGCATCCACCCTACTCCCACCTCTGCTACTCAGCTCTTGATGACCCCACATTTGGTTCAAAGCTAAGCACATTTTCTTAATTAATTAAAAAACTCAGAACACAGTTCAGCACATATTTTAAAGTTCTCAGGTCCAGAACTCTTGAGAAAAAATATTTTTGTAGTTGGAATGAAATTTAGAAATTATCTAAGGCTAGGCCAACCCCTCCATTTCACAGATGAGGAAATTGAGTCCAGAACTACTTCTACATTGCCTCCTTCTCTCACCAGGCTGGATGCCAGGCTCCAGCCAGGGTGCTGCCAGGCAGCATCAGTGACCTAGCTCAGTCTCAAGTAAAGAACTGCTGTCATTGACTAAGTAACCCCTTTCCTGAAAGCACTGTTATGAAGATAAGTGAGAAAATGAAGCACCAATCAACGCTGTGCAAACTTAAATATACACTTTTCTCTTGTGCATGATGTTTTTTGGAGGAATTGCTGTCTTTTATGAATACTAGGTAATCTCCTTTGACTTTGGCTCTAGGCATCTGTAAAATTGAGGACATGTTATTGTATTCATATTATTTCAATGTACCTTGAATAACAGGCTAAAAAAAAAAAAGAAGAGAAGAAAAAGAGATTTGCTGAACGGCCATTTGATTGTTGTGTTTTTAACAAGCCATGGACATTACATTGGGGCCTTTTAACGCACTGGTGGCACAGCTTTGAGCATGTTCTGTTGTAGGTTGTAATTGATCATATTTCACTGTAAAATGAAAGATAAGACTGACAAAAAAATTGTGGTTATAAAGCCACCAAGAGGAAGCTAAGAGAGAGATGCAGGTAAGCTAGTTTCCAAGACATGAAATAGAGAGCAGGAGAGATTGTGCTGTGGCCCAGGCTTAAAGAATTCATGAATTCCAGTGTGAGCTCTGTCAGTTACCTCAACATTTTGTGCTGGCTTTTCCTCATTACCTCGGCCAGGTGACTGCCCCTGACCTGTCTCAGGTTAATCGATAAACTAATAATGGCAATGTGCCTGGCATCCTCCATGTTCTCCTTTGGCCCAGAGCAGGCAGCTGAGCTGGAGCACACATTTGCCACGGCTCTCCACGTTGCAGGTATTGGAAACTGAGGACTCACCTGGCTGACCTGAGCCCCGAAATTCCCACAGTTCTGCTCTCCATTCTGTGTGATCTCAAGGAATATGAGTCTGAGAAGCAGCTATTCACCTGCCCCGATCTGCCAGCTGCCTACTGCTGGGGGTTACACACTTGTAGGAAGTGACCCTGGAGGAAGTGAGATTTGAAGGATGGACAGGATTTCTGCAGATCCTCACCTGCACAATGCGGAGAATCTTCCATAATGTGAGGGACTTGTTTTGCATCTTAGTCAAGAAGAGAGTGGATCAACTGCAAATCCAAGAAGGTGATCTCACCTCCTTTTCTTCAGAGTAGGAGGGAGGGAAAGATTGGGCCCTTTTGTATAATACTGAACCCTACATCCTGGTTAGAGTCCCAACTCTGTTGCTTATCAGCTCTGTGACTTGAGGCAGCTACCTTAACATCTCTGTGCCTCAGTTTCCTTATGTGGGAATTGGGGAAAATAACCACTAACAGTTATTGGCTGCTTACTAAGCACCAAACCCAGTTCAGAACGCTTTACTCATATTTATTCGTTGACTCCTCATAATGACCCCATGAGGTAGACACTGTTATTGTCCCAATTTTACAGGTGGGAAAACCGAGTCACACAGCTGGGAAGTGGGAGAGGCAGCATTCAAACCCCAGTGGACTGGCCCCATTATATCCATGCTCTTAGCCACTCAGTAGAGTGGTAAACAGTGTTACCTCCTTCACAGGGTTGTTGAGACACTTAATGAGTTAGTCACGTGAAGTGCTTAGAGCATGCAGTGCCAGCCACCTGGTGAGTGCTCAGGAGATGTGAGCTATCACCATTACTCTTGTTCTGCTCTCATCGGGGGTTGGTGAAGAGGACACTGAAGTGGAAGAGGGCATGGGAGCAGAGATGGGCCAGCAGGAAACAGCAAGGTTGGGATGACTTGGGTCTTCTTTTCCCTGGAAGTTCCCCTTTCCCCCAGGCAGCAGGGATGATACTACTGGGATCCAAGAATGCACAATTTTATCTCTGCACAACATGCCACAAAGAATTTCTGTGCTCACATGGGCCAGGTGATCTGTGATCCTGCCTCCATGCTTTTAAGGCTCTGAGCACAGGCAGAAAAATCACATCACTCACCTCACATTGCTTCAACAGGCACTCCCTTTCTGTTTCAGTTTCCTAAGAGACACCCCTTTTCTCCAGGGGTCTGACACCTGGGGCTCTGCTCTCTGTGCTGCATATCCCGCATCGTCAGACCCATTTCCTGCCCTCTCTGCCCTCTCCTGTGCCCCAGCAGGCTAACCTCTATGGACTGTTTAGCCAGACTCCCTTGCCAGCGGGCTTCGGTTGGGTTTGGTCAATGAGAGGCACCAGTGGAAAAGAAGAAGGAAGGAGAAAGGGATCAGAATAGTTCTTCCCTGCTTCACCAGTGTCTGACAAGGGCTATGACCTCCACTGCTACAGCTTCCATCAAGGGTCCCCTCCTCCACAGTCCCCACCCTGGGCTCTGGTAACTATTTTCTCCTCTTGTCCCTTTGCCCTTTGCTCATGGCTTCCCACTGTTCCTAGTGTCTGGATGCCTTGTCACCCTTACTTGCTTCCCTTACCCATGTCACACCACTGTGGCTTAATTCATGCTCTGCACTTCTACCAACTGGTTGAACCCAGGTCCCTGCCAGGACCTTGGCTGATATACCTATGTGCATGGGGACCATTTTACCCAAGAAGCCCAGAGGTAGAGCTGTACCTATTCCATTCATTATTATGATATAAGTTAATCTGGTTGTAAATGCTGACTAGTACCTTGTTAATGTTGATTAACATTAAAATTGGAAGTGACAGATGAGCATGAGAAAGAAAACAAGTATTACTCATATTCTCAGCACCAAAGATAGGCACGATTTTACCACGGACAATTTTTCTTATCACAAAGGGATCATCTTGCATTGTTTATTGGCTTAAATATATTCTGAATAATTTTCGTCCTCAGTAAGTATACTTCAACACTAATGAATTTGCTTCTAATACCTCTACGTCAAAATTCCTAATGGCTGCATAGTATTCCACCTATGCCACTTCCATAGTTTAATCAGTTTTCTACTAACAAACATTCAGGTCGGTTCCAATTTTCCTTGTTATAAACACTGCTGCAATAAACATCTTCGTACAATACAAAATATTACTTGAAAATACAACACAACAAACTCAGGCTTCCTAAAGCCAAAGCCGCCCCTATGCTGCAGCAGCATGGTCACTCCCTCTCAAGAGACAATAGTATCTGCCTTCCGTGCCTCCCACTGACGTTGTGAGGTTCAACTGAGAAAATGTATAGGCAAGTTCTTTATAAACTGTAAAGTGTATGGAGTGGTTTTAATAGTACAATCTTCTTCTTTCACAACAACCCTGCAAGGGAAGCATGGTGGATATATCCTCAAGGTACACTGTACTGACAAGTCTGGCAGACATAAAGAACTGAAGGCTTTCTTTTAGGCTTTTGTATGTTTATTTCTCTTTAGCACAACACAACAAAGCATTGTGTGTAAGGAAAGCAGCCTTCCTGTACTAGAGTAAACTACCAGCTGGCAGTATATTCAATCAGCACATTAACTCATTGTATCCCTTCCAGAGCACCATTTCCAACAATTGAAGGAATCTGAGTTGTCTGAAAGCTCCCCAGGGCCCTGAAGTCCCTCACTGCCAATACTGGTAAGTCCAACTCCTACAGCTGATTAGTCATAATGACTACTTTCTGGTCTTTTCCTGATAGTCTCTTCTAAAAAGCACTTTGGATAACTCTGCTTGATTTTAAAAACTGAGTAATAGTTTAGTTTCTATGGGAATTTTTATGTCAAATATAGAAACTACACTGACATCTCACATTAAGACCACCCCACTGCTCAGAAGAAGGCACTCCGTTTTGGACACATTCTTGATTTACCTTCTGGATGTTCTCTGCTCTTGCTAAGGCAATACTATTAAAATGTCAAACACAGTTTCCTGGAGCAAGAGTCTTACATAGTTTTTAATTCTTAATGAAAGGTGTCGAACAAGTTTTTAAAGTCTGACTTGAGTCATGCTTAATGTTATTTGTTAGCCAGCGTGAAAAGAAAAGGTTTCTGTACATTAAAGTAGTATGTTCTACCAAGGTGAATGATGTTCGAGGGCATGTTATTCTACATGATTGCTTGTTTTCTACTGTGGTTTGATTTTTTTCAGCAAAAATTCAATAAAGGGGACATAACCCTACTTTATAATGTCAAAAGGGGTTTTGTCTTAAATCCTCATGAATTAAAAAAATGCACAAAGCCTTCTCTCTCACTCTTTTCTCAACTACTTGGTCATTTTTATCTCTTCTGAGAGGGACAGAAAGGAGGTGCAGGGGAACAGTGTTTATGTGCCAGATGTAACTAGCCTCAACAGTATGAGAGGCCCACAGCTTGTTTTCTGTGTGAGTTGAGGAAGCACCTGCCACCTAGTCAGACAACCTGATCCAGGGGTCTTGGCAAGGAAAGGTCTGCATGCCTCACACAGAGATACTGAAATTGCTTTTGTTTCCTTCCTGCCTAATTTTATCTCTGTAGATATTCCACTGTTTCCATGGGTTTATTCATTTCCATCACTACTACTGACCCCATTTTTTTTATACTTGTATATTCAACGAAAGAAAATGAATAAGAAAAACAATTATGATAGTGAAAAAAAAATGATTCAAAACTGCCATATGGGGCTTCCCTGGTGGCGCAGTGGTTGGGAATCCGCCTGCCAGTGCAGGGGACGTGGGTTCGAGCCCTGGTCCAGGAGGCTCCCACATGCCACGGAGCAGCTGGGCCCGTGTGCACCAACTACTGAGCCTGTGCTCTGGAGCCTGCAAGTCACAACTACTGAGCCCATGAGCCACAACTACTGAAGCCCACGCACCTAGAGTCCGTGCTCTGCAACAAGAGAAGCCAAGGCAATGAGAAGCCTGTGCACCGCAATGAAGACACAGCACAGCCAAAAATAAAAACAAATAAATAAATTTATAAAAAAGAAAAGAAAAGGAAACACTGGGTCCATCCCCCACCCCCTTCCCTCACTTTAAAAAAAGAAAAAAAAACCTGCCATATGTGAGATCCATGGGCGTCACTGATTAATTTTCATTTTCATTCTTTAGTTCTGAGCTTGGTCTGATTCAGTGAATGTGTGAATAAGTATGGTCATGGACTTGATTTCCTTGCAGCTTTAGAAAAAATGAACTAGCCCAAGTCTCTTTCTTACCAGAATAGTCTCCTGAAAGGCAAGAACTGTGACTCCATGTGCAAGTGGTCCCAATACCACAGTGGCAGACCTTGGTCACAGAGCAATCCCAAAGTGGGAATTCCTATAGATTTTAGAGGGCAGCCAGCTAACATTGAAAGCATCAATCATGTTGTAGACAAAATTGGCCATTCCTTTGTTTGTATCTCCCTTGTCTTTTGTTGGATCCATAGACTCCTACCCATTTTGGATGCTCAAAATACTGACTCTGAAAAAAATAATCAATTAGCAAATAGCAAAGGGTTAGAACACTCAGGAGTCTAATTTTTTTTAAAAAAAGCATCAGCATGAAATTGTACCAAAAGTACTCGTGGAAATCTAAAAGTGGGGAGATCACTGTATGTTGGGAACAACTGGGAGAGACCCCATGCAGGAGCAGAGAGGTGAGCTGAGCCTTGGATATGCAGGATGATTGGATGGGACTGAGCGAGATGGGCAGGAAGAGGAAAGACGCGGCGTGTGTGGGATACAGGTTGACAGAGGTGAGAAGGTAAGTTTGAACGGGTGTGTTAAGGAAATGGTGAGTCTGGCTAGAAAGAGCTTTCATGAAGAGGTAATGGCACCTGGGGGTGGCATGTCATTAGGAACCAGTTAGCTCACTGGAAGCCTACGAGATGTGAACTTGATCCTACAGGCAACAGGAAGGCACTGAACATTTTTAGTCAGAAGAGTGGCAGGGGAAAATACCTTTAAAGATGATTAATGTGGCACTGATAACCAAAATGAATGTCAGGAGACTCCTGTGCAGTCCAGCTGTGAGGCCACAAGGTAGGAGAAGATGGTGGCCTTGGCAGTGGAGAGGGTAGAAATGAATGACCAACACTGGCAAAGAAGGCTTGACAGAACTCTGGGAATTGCCCAGCATCCTCTCAGGAAATACCTCCTGGATAAAGTTTTTTTTTTCTCTTTCTGTAAAAATCCCCCTATTCTATTCCTTTATTTTTCCCTTGACAGTCGGATCAATGATGCTGTGCTAAGATGTCAGAGGCAGACGATGACTTAAAATAGGAGCAAGAGAACACACAGTTGACCAGCGACAGGAAATATTAAGCAGCGAGCACACTATAAGAAATAACTTCTCATAAAATTCCTTCAACATTCTGGTAAAATATAGTTTTCAATAGTAAAAAACCAAAAGAATTGGATAGGGTTCAGGGGAGTTACACAAGAAGCCATTTACTCGAAATTTTTCTTCAAGCTGTGGCATTTGGGTTGTGGTTGACTGCTATGACACTAAGAGAAAGCAAGTTAGTCTGGATTAAATATAATTTTTCCGCTTTCCAAATTACCTCAATTGCTCATGGTCATTGCCCTTCACACATCTGGACTCCAGGAATGAGTCATTTAAAGAGGCACCCCGATACAGAAGTTTCTGTTCTCTTCCGTTGTGCTAATGTGTATTCTGTAGTTGGACCGCCTGTTAAACAAATCAGGGAGGAAAACAGGAGTATCTAAAGCAGCCATGCAAAGTTCCACAGGCAGAGTGTCTGAAGGAAACTAAGCCCGGCCAAAATGACCTCAGACATCTGCCAAGGAGAAGAACCTTGCTTCTAAGAATGTTCTGCGGCCTTCCACATCTCCTTCCATGACAAGCATCAGTGGTGTGACAATTAGGCGTGGTGGGTGGGCATTTCTGTGGGCTGGCAGCCTATTTTAACTTCCAACTGTGGGAGTGAGCTTTAACTCTGTGCTAAAATTAGGGGAATCCAGCAACTCCTGTGGTTATTTCAATCAGTTCCCACTTATTGGGTAGTAGCAGCACAGTTAAGTAATAACATGGTAACCTTGCCAAGACATAAATGAAATGCTGAGTGTTGCCCAGTTGGATCTGAAATCGCTTCAATGATCTAAGTGGAGAACCAAAGCAACAAAATTGCTGCTGGCACCTCTGGGGGTGGGGGGAGCTGGGGACATGGCTAGAATCCCCAGAGCAACTCTTCTGATGCTTGGGGAAAATTTAAGGGAGAGGAACCGATTGGCCTAGTAGTCCAAATCTCCCTGAAGAAATGCCAGGAGTCTCAATGGTCAGGAAGCCTCGGTTTGATCTCCGCTCTCGAAGACCACACACTGGCTCTGCCAGAGCAATTCACTGCCAGAGCCAGGGCATCCAACCAGACCTTGGCCCTGGTGCTTGGGTTCACACCATAGTAATGAATGCAGTAATGATCTATATAAGCAGCTTCTTATGGCTGCACTATGCACAACATGGTCTAGGCTGTCTCTACGTTGAGAGGAGAATTTCCTCTAGCTGAAAGAGGCCATGATGCCAACTTCCAGTTCAGACCAGGTGGCCATGGTAAGGAGAAGATGAAAAGAAGGAGGAGGGTAGAACCAGAAGCCTTGAAGAAAGGTTCTATCAAGGATGCTTAGAGCACCAAGGGGCTGATCACCCCTAAACCATCCTCACTGCGTTGGGGTTAGAGTTGGCGGGGAGGGTGAGGAGGGAGACCTGAGGTGGTGAAGGTCATTGATAACCACAGAGTGACCCAGACAAACCCTAAGTTTGTGGATTATGCAGGGCTCTTCATTTCACCTCCCCTACCCTGTGTTGGCCATTTCCTTCTGGATGGTTAGGCTGATCTGAGTTCAAGTCCAGCCCACCCTCAAAGGGCAGGAGTTACACAAGGGCAGGAGTGGCATGAGGCAGGACCACCGGCAGCCATGGCAGAAGTCTGCCCACCACACACGCCATTACCATTTAGCCCATCTGAGACCCAGAATGAGCAACAGGAAAGAAGAAAAAGGAAATCAGCCTATCGGGCTGATGTCTTACTGTGGCTGTCAACTCCAGATGCACTCCAGAATTATCTGGAGAGCTTCTTAAAAATACTGATACCTGGTCCGACCCCCAGATAGTGTAAGTTAATTAGTCACAGGCAGGGTTTAAGGCTTCAGAATTTTTAAATCTCTCCATAGGATTTCAATGAGCAACGGGAATGGCAAACACTGCTTTAGACTTTCCTGCAAAGGTTAGGTAAGGGAGAAGACTGAAGCTTGGACCCACAGAAAGCGTCAGCATAAGATCTGGGAGTTTCCAGGTGGAGTGGCCCATTAAATGTGACCAGACCAGTGACCCTCGTCCCCTACCTGAGGGTCGACTCACCTCCACACCACCCGGACAAGGAGTGGTGCCTTGGCCTCTGGAAACCACTTCTCCCTGCCAAACACACATGAGGCCAGGCAACTCAGAATGGGACACAGCTGACTGCTTGAAGTTCACCTTATGTTGAGTTGATTTCAATGATTTCTTCTATTCTTATTCCTTTCCTTTGAGTTTTAGTAGAAAGGCACAAAGAAAATTCCACACAATGTAAAAAAAAAAAAAAAAAAACAATCTGAGCACCAGCTGTATTTATAGGATTGGTCCTGTTATACTTTCAAGTAATAAAGAAGCCTGCTCAGGTCAGAGTGGCAGGTCTCAGCGGTTCTGAAGCTCATCTGTCCTTTCTTGGCTCCTAGAAATCCACCTGTCCCACGTCTCATGCCCTGTACCCCATGGCATCTTTCCTATTCTAACAGTACCAAGGGGTTACAAGCTTAATGTGTTACTTTGCCTTTTGTTTTAACAATTGCCTTCACTGTCTTATCCTGAAATGGGGGCTGTACTGAAAAGTTAGCAGCTTTTGTTTCATTGATTAATGTTTTCATTCAACAAATCTTTATTAAGTCTATTCCATGCCAGGCAGTGCTGGGTTCCAGGAGAGAGAATGGTGGGACAAAGGCAGCCACTGTTCCCCCGTCATGGGAGCCTTCCCTAAGTAATCATATAAACACATGTCAAATCACAACTGTGATCCTCCTGGGGCCACCTGGTGTGAAGGTTGGGGAAGGGAGGCTTGAGCTAAGATGGGAGGGTGAGGAAGAGTTAACTGGGGAAGGCTAGGGAGCTGGGAGAATGGTCCAGGCAGAGGAAGAAGCACAGGCAAAGGAGTTGGGGAGGGAACACGCATAGAAGGAATTGAGAGAAGAGCTGTGCGTGACTGAGGCCCAGAACAAGGGGGAGGGGGGAGGGAGGGGGGGAGGCCATATGAAAATGTGTTATCATTAACCTAAGAAAAATAGAAGGCCATCAAAATGTGTTTACCCGTCCAGGGTAAATGGAAAGATGTCAGAAAGAGCCTCCAAATTTGGTACCCTCCTACCCCTAATTCATACCATTACTTTGTATTTGGGTTTTAAAACCTGGAAAACTCCTCTTTGAAACTGTAAAACCCTTTTAAAATATCCAAAGGTCTCTATCATTGATTCATTCTACAACTACTCCCAGGCACCCACTATGTGCCAGGCAGCTGCCCATATAGAGCTTACACCTATGGGAGACAGATCAGGAACAACAGATGAGTTGCCTGGGTCCTCCCGGAACGCCTGATCCTCCCAGTGCTTCCCTGTCCCCAGTCGTCCTCAAACTGGCACTGGCGTGAGCCAAGTGAGACAATAGTGAAAAAACCAAGTTCCTACTCTTACCAGGCTGGCAGCCTCGTGACAAGAGGCAGGTAACACATAACAAATAAATATGTATATACAAAAACCAGGTAGTTGCAAATGCTATGAAAAATAAATCAGGTAAGGGGGCTACCAAATGATGAAGGGCTTGCTATTTTAGATTCAAGAGTCAAAGAAGGTTTCTGATTACGTGACCTTTGTGCAGGGAATATGCTGGGAAGCTACTTAGAGGAACAGCATCCCACAGAGATGGTAAAGCACGTGCAAAGACCCTGAGGTAGAAGCATGTTTTGCGTGTTCCAGAAACACAGGGAGGTGAGGGTAGCTGCAGAGGGGTGAGCAGAAGTGGGGCAGCACGACGAGACTGTTCCTGGGGAGCAGAGGGTTGTGATGTTGGAAACAGAGGCAGGAGCCAGACCACACAGCATCTTGCGGGTCACAGTAAGCAGTTTGGATTCTGTGCTGCAGTGGGAAGTCAGCATGTGTAATATGTTGACTTTTTTTCTTTTTTTTTTTTTTACAAGGTGGCTACATGTTGAGAGAAAATAAATCAGGTTAAGGGGATAGAGAGAGACAGGAAGACCAGGGAGGCTGTTTAAAACAAGCAGTCAGAGAAGTTCTCTCTGAGGAAGTGACTTTAGGGCTGAATCTTAAACTATCTGAAGCAGCAATCATGCAGATATCTGGGAGAAGCTAGTTCCAGGCAGAGAAAACAACACTGAAGTGGGAATAAGCTTGACATATTCTAGAAAGAGCAAGGAGGTCAGAATGGCTGGTCTACATCATGGGAGGAAGAATGGGAGGAGACTAGGCCGGGGAAGCAGGCAAGAGCCAGTTCAAAAGGCCCTTGGAGGCCAGAGTAGTCCTTTTATTCTAAATCACTGGAAAGACTTTGGAGGCTTTTAAGTAGAGAAATGACATATTTGTTTTAGTAGGATTACTGATTGCGGTATTGAGAATAGACAGTAGCAGGGACAAAGTGGAAGCAGGGAGATGGGACAGGAGGCAGCTGCCTAGGATGGTGATGGTCTGCACTGCAGTGGCAGCAGTGATTAGGTTCCAGATCTATTATGAAAGAACTGGCAGTCTTCGCAGATGAACTGGATACAGAGGTGGAAAAAAAAGTGAAAATCAAGGATGGATTTTGCTTTTGTTGTTTGTTGCTTTGTTGAGGGAATCCGATCAAAACTCAGGGGATTTTCATGGTTGCTCTTGACCAAGAAGAGTGCTGTGCAAAGCCACAGCCTCAGGCAGGGACAGGCCTGGCAAAGAGCTACAGCCCGGCCACGGGGGAGACTTGGAGGGAAGAGAAAAATGACATGAGACTGGGGCCAGGGCAGCAAGGAGAGAAGGGGGAGGCCTGGGCCCCCTAGGAAAATGGCCGTGGAGAGAACCTGTGGGGGAAGACTTTAGTTTTGTTCCTACATTGTTTTTTAATCATTATACAGTAACTCTGACATAGGGGAGATGGGGCGGGTGGGTATGTGCAGGTCTATGAATTTCAGCACTTGTATAGCTATACATAACCACCACCACAATCTGGATACAGAACAATTCCATTGCTAAGAAAACTCCCTGGTGATATCCCTTAGCTCTGTTCTCCATTACTATAGCTTTGTTCTTTTGAAACTGTTATATAAATTAAATCATATAGTATATAACCTTTTGAGGCTTGATTCTTTCACTCAGCATGCCTTTCAGATGCCTCTGAGATTCATTAAAATTGTTGCTTTTTATTGCTGAATAAATATGCCATTGTATGGATGCATCATAGTTTGTTTATCCATTTACCTATTGAAGGGTATTTGGATTATTTCCAGATATGGGCAATTATAAAAAGAGCTGTTCCAGACATTCCTGTATAGGTTTTTGTGAGAACATAAGTTTTCATTTCTCTAGGGTAAATACGCAGGCGTGGGACTGCTGGGCTGTATAGTAAGGGTGCGTTTAACTTTATAAGAAGCTACCAAACTGTTCTCCAGAGTGGTTGTTCCAGTCTGCATTCCTACCTGCAATGTATTAGAGCTTTTCACTTACTCTGGCTCTTTGCCACCACTCTGTGTTGTGAACATTTTTCTTTTATGTCACCCATTCTAATAGATTTTTAGTGGTAGACGACTGTGGTTTTACTTTGCATTTCCGTAGTGACTAACGATGCTGAGCATCTATTTATGTGCTTATCTGCCATCCTTATGTTCTCTTTGGTGAAGTATTCTTTTGCCCACTTTCTAATGGGTTGCTTGTTTTCTTTCTATTGACTTCGGAGAGATCTTCATATACTCTGGATACAAGTCCTTGTTCAGACACGTAATTTGTAAATACATTTTCCTAATGTGTGTATTGATTTTTCTTCTCCTAATATTGTCTTTTTCTTCCCTGATAGTGTCTTTCACAGAGCAAAAGTTTTTAATTTTGGTAAAGTCCATCTATCGTTCTTTTTTCTTTTGTAAATCTTACTTTTGGTCATGTTTAAAAACTCTTTGTACAGATGTCACAAAGAAAGAAAACTACAGACCAATATCACTGATGAATACAGATGCAAAAATCCTCAACAAAATACTAGCAAACAAAATCCAACAGCACATTAAAAGGATCATACACCATGATCAAGTGGGGTTTATCCCAGGAATGCAAGGATTCTTCAATATATGCAAATCGATCAATGTGATACACCATATTAACAAACTGAAGAAGAAAAACCATATGATCATCTCAATAGATGCAGAAAAAGCTTTCGACAAAATTCAACACCCATTTATGATAAAAACCCTGCAGAAAGTAGGCATAGAGGGAACTTACCTCAACATAATAAAGGCCATATATGACAAACCCACAGCCAACATCGTTCTCAATGGTGAAAAACTGAAACCATTTCCTCTAAGATCAGGAACAAGACAAAGTTGTCCACTCTCATCACTATTACTCAACATAGTTTTGGAAGCTTTAGCCACAGCAATCAGAGAAGAAAAAGAAATAGAAGGAATCCAAATCGGAAAGAAGAAGTAAAGCTGTCACTGTTTGCAGATGGCATGATACTATACATAGAGAATCCTAAAGATGCTACCAGAAAACTACTAGAGTTAATCAATGAATTTGGGAAAGTAGCAGGATACAAACTTAATGCACAGAAATCTCTTGCATTCCTATACACTAATGATGAAAAGTCTGAAAGAGAAATTAAGGAAACACTCCCATTTACCATTGCAACAAAAAGAATAAAATACCTAGGAATAAACCTACCTAAGGAGACAAAAGACCTGTATGCAGAAAACTATAAGACACTGATGAAAGAAATTAAAGATGATACAAACAGATGGAGAGATATACCATGTTCTTGGATTGGAAGAATCAACATTGTGAAAATGACTATACTACCCAAAGCAATCTACAGATTCAATGCAATCTCTATCAAACTACCAATGGCATTTTTCACAGAACTAGAACAAAAAATTTCACAATTTGTATGGAAACACAAAAGACCCCATATAGCCAAAGCAATCTTGAGAAAAAAAAACAGAGCTGGAGGAATCAGGCTCCCTGACTTCAGACTATACTACAAAGCTACAGTAATCAAGACAGTATGGTACTGGCACAAAAACAGAAAGATAGATCAATGGAACAGGATAGAAAGCCAGAGATAAACCCACACATACATGGGCACCTTATCTTTGATAAAGGAGGCAAGAATATACAATGGAGAAAAGACAGCCTCTTCAATAAGTGGTGCTGGGAAAACTGGACAGCTACCTGTAAAAGAATGAAATCAGAACACTCCCTAACACCATACACAAAAATAAACTCAAAATGGATTAAAGACCTAAATGTAAGACCGGACACTATAAAGCTCTTAGAGAAAAACATAGGCAGAACATTCTATATGACATAAATCACAGAAAGATCCTTTTTGACCCACCTCCTAGAGAAATGGAAATAAAAACAAAAATAAACAAATGAGACCTAATGAAACTTAAAACCTTTTGCACAGCAAAGGAAAACATAAACAAGACGAAAAGACAACCCTCAGAATGGGAGAAAATATTTGCAAATGAAGCAACTGACAAAGGATTAGTCTCCAAAATTTACAAGCAGCTCATGCAGCTCAATATCAAAAAAACAAACAACCCAATCCAAAAATGGGCAGAAGACCTAAACAGGCATTTCTCCAAATAAGATATACAGATTGACAACAAACACATGAAAGGATGCTCAACATCACTATCATTAGAGAAATGCAAATCAAAACTACAGTGAGGTATCACCTCACACCAGTCAGAATGGCCATCATCAAACAAAAAGTCTACAAACAGTAAATGCTGGAGAGGGTGTGGAGAAAAGGGAACCCTCTTGCACGGTTGGTGGGAATGTAAATTGATACAGCCACTATAGAGAACAGTATGGAGGTTCCTTAAAAAACTAAAAATAGAATTACCAAGCAGTCCCACCACTGGGCATATACCCTGAGAAAACCATAATTCAAAGAGTCATGTACCACAGTGTTCATTGCAGCTCTATTTACAATAGCCAGGACATGGAAGCAACCTAAGTGTCCATCGACAGATGAATGGATAAAGAAGATGTGGCACATATATAGAATGGAATATTACTCAGCCATAAAAAGAAACAAAATTGAGTTATTTGTAGTGAGGTGGATGGACCTAGAGTCTTTCATACAGTGTGAAATAAGTCAGAAAGAGAAAAACAAATACTATGTTTGTTTGCTAACATATATATATGGAATGCTAACATATATATATGGAATGTAAAAAAAGAAAAAGAAAAGGTTCTGAAGAACCTAGGGGCAGGACAGGAATAAAGACACAGACATAGAGAATAGACTTGAGGACACGGAGAGGGGGAAGGGTAAGTTGGGACAAAGTGAGAGAGTGGCATGGACATATATACACTACCAAATGTAAAATAGTTAGTGGGAAGCAGCTGCATAGCACAGGGATATCAGCTTGGTGCTCTGTGATCACCTAGAGGGGTGGGATAGGGAGGGTGGGAGGGAGAAGCAAGAGGGAGGAGATATGGGGATATAGGTATATGTATAGCTGATTCACTTTGTTATAAAGCAGAAGCTAACACACCATGGTAAAGCAATTATACCCTAGTAAAGGTGTTAAAGAAAAAAAAAACTTTGTATAACAACAGATCATGAAGATTTTCTCCAATTTATTTTCTAAAAGTCTTATAATCTTAGATATTACATTTAAATCTACGATCCATTTTGAGTTAATTTTTGTATGAGGTATGAGGTTTAGGTCAGGATTTGTTTTTTTGTGTATGGATTTTCAATTGTTTTAATACCATCTGTTGAAAAGTATCCCTTCTCCATTGAATTGCTTTCACACCTTTGTCAAAAATCAGTTGGCCCATATACACTACCAAATGTAAAATAGCTAGTGGGAAGCAGCAGCATAGCACAGAGAGATCAGCTCGGTGCTTTGTGACCACCTAGAGCGGTGGGATAGGGAGGGTGGGAGGGAGGGAGACGCAAGAGGGAAGAGATATGGGAACATATGTATATGTATAACTGATTCACTTTGTTATAAAGCAGAAACTAACACACCATTGTAAAGCAAGTATACTCCAATAAAAATGTTAAAAAAAATCAGTTGGCCCTATATTCTGGGGGTCTATTTCTGGGCTCAATTCTGTTTCACTGATCTATGTGCCTGTCCCTTTGCCAATATGTACCACACTGTCTAGACTACTCTAGCTTTATAAGTCTTATTATTGGGCAGTATGATTCTTCCAACCTCATTCTTCTGTTTCAAAATTGTCTTAAATATTCTAATTCCTTTGCCTTTCCATATATATTTTAGAATCAGCTTGTCTATACCGATGAAAAAAGCCTGCTAGAATTTTGATTGCAGTTGTGTTAAATCTATTGATCTATTTAAGATTAATTGGCCTCTTTACAACATTGAGTTTTTCAACTTATAAATAGGATGCCTCTCTCTCCATCTTTAAGTCTTTGTTGATTTCTTTCCTCACCATTTTGTAGTTTTAGGCAAACAGATCCTGTACATGTCTCATTATATTTATAGCTAAAATCTCAATTTTCAGAGCTATTGTAAATTGTGGGTTTTGTTTTAAATTTTTGGTTTCTAATTGTGCATTACTAGTATATAAAAACACAATTGGTTTTTGTGTGTTTGCCTTGTATCTTGCAACTTTGTTAAACTCACCTATTGGTTCTAGGAGTTTTTTTGTAAATTCCTTGGAATTTTCTTCATAGAAAAATGTCACCTGTGAATAAGGACAGTTTTACTTCTTCTCTTCCAAGTGTATGACTCCTTTCTTTCTTTTGCCTTACTGCACTTGGTAGAAATCCCAGTATAACATTGAATAGGAGTGGTGAGAGTGGACACTATTGCCTTGTTCCCAATTTTAGGAGTAAACCATATACTCTTTCACCATTAAGTATGATGTTAGCTACAAGTTTTTTATAGATGCCACTTATTAGTTTGAGGAAGTCCCCTTTAATTTCTAGTTTGTTGAGTGTTTTTATCATGAATGGACACTGAATTCTGTCACATGCTTTTTCTGCAGCAAATGAAAAGAACATGTGATTTTGTTTCTTTAGACTGTTAATATAGTGGATTACACATGATCATGGCAAAATATTCTTTTTATATATTGCTGGATTTGACTTGCTAATACTTTAAGAGTTTTTTGTGTCTCTGTTTATGAGGGATATTGATCTATAGCTTTCTTTTTGTGTGTTATCTTTGTGAGGTGCACATTAAAGCAGTGTTTAGAGGGACATTTATAGCATTAAGAGCTTACTTAAAATAATTTAATAATGCTAGAAAAGAAGAGAGGATTCAAATCAATAATCTAAGTTTCCACCTTAAAAAACTAGGGAGACAATACCAAAATGAACCCAAAGCAAGCAGAGAAAATGGAAGTAATAAAAATAAGAGCAGAAATCAATGAAATAATAGGATCTATTTGGTATCTGGTTAATGCTGGCCTCATAAGATGAGTTGGGAAGTGTTCCACCTTCTGTTTCTGGAAGAAATTGTGTAGTATTGGTCTAATTTCTTCTTTAAATGTTTGAGAGAATTAACTAGTGAAATCATTGGAGCCTGGAGATTTTTCAGGAGATTTAAACTATAAATCCAGTTTCTTTAATAGTTATAGAACTATTCAGGGTGTCTACTTCACCTTGGTGAGTTTTGGTAGCTTGGGCTTTTCAAGTAAAATGATACAGTTTTTCTAAGTTGTTGAATGTATGTGCATAGAGTTGTTTGTAGTATTCCCTGATGATGTTTTTTTATTATCTGTGAGATCTATACCAACATCTTTTCTTACATTCTTGGTATTGGTAATTTGAACCCCCCTCCCAATCTTTCTCTCTTTCCCTTTATCTCTCTCTCTCTCTCCATCTTGCTAGAAGTCTGTAAATTTTAATGATATGTGCAAAGAACCAAATTTTGGCTTCTTTTATTTTCTCTATTGTTTTTCTGTCTTCAATTTCATTGATTTCTGCTCTTTATTGCTTTCTTTGCTCCTGTTGCTTCCATTAAGGGATTGCTTGGGGACTGGGGTGTAAGGGAACACGGAAAAGAAAAACTAAATGATGAATTTTTACACTCTTTCTGAGAGTTAGGAGTCTCTTTTCTCACTCCTTGGACCAGCTTCTCCTGGAGCTCTTCAAGTCTGCTTGCTGGAGCTCTCCAGGTCTGCTCCCTAGAGCCCACTTCTAAGTTTTCAGGCTGTGTTGAGTTCAGGATGGGGGAAATTGGAGGGAAGAAAAAATGATAAACTCACCACCAGTTCAGTGGTACTCCAATTTCTGATCTTCATCCCTAATTTACTTGCTTCTTTTTATGTTTCAGAGCCCTCATCCATTTTGTCTTGTTTTTATAGTTGTGGTCATTCAGTACAACCAGGTGGACTATGTTACTTCTATATGATCCAGAACTGCAACTTTTCCCCCACATTCTTTGAGCCTGCTCAGAAAAGGGCTTGGGACCTGATATACTGGGCCATTTTATCTTCTACCACCACCACTGCTCCATCGCCATGAGCTTATCTTCCACAACCACTGCTTTTACCACCACCTCATCTCCATGAGTTCCATAGGGATCGTCTGCAGCCGGGGTCAAGGCAACTTTGATGATTGGCACATGCAGGACTGCATAGAGTCCAGACAACTAAGAAGAATTTCCTCCTTCAGAGATCAATTCCTACTACATAAGAATTCGTAGTTTGTTCCAAAGGGGATACTTAGTGAATTCAGTCTTGGGGCATCATGTTCAAATGTGGTACAGGTTGTCCTGGAGGCCTATGGTTAGTCTCAAGAAGTTTTCTTCCAGGCCAGACTGATAGTACATGAGATGACTTGATTTTTCTTATAAACTTACTGAAAGGAAAAGCAGGCTTTTGTATTCTTCAGGCTCATGCACACTCCCTACAGTCTTTTCTGATGCTACGTGGATTTGGTCCAGGTTTCCAGAGCTCTGCTGAGAATGGAGAGTCAACCTGAGCTGGGTATCACATCATCCTCATAGAAGACCAATTCCCCTAGTGCAACGAGAGAGGAATGTTCCAGGGGCAATACCCTTGCAGCTTAATGGAGAAGCCTGACACTAATGAGGAACCCATCCTTTACCTACAGACATGCCTGAACCAAAGGAGCCTAGCAATTCAAGGGCCTGTGTTTTTAATATATTTTAAAATTAAAGTCACTGAGGAAATGAGATGGGTGGGTGGCTCAAAATTAACGGTCATGCACCAGGTTGGTTGTCTCACCATCTGTTACACAATAAAAGAGGATCAGATAAACACAGGCATAACCTCTGCCTCCATGATAATGTAAATCATTCCTTGCATCTTCTGTCTTTCATTCAGACAAAAGTCATAGAAATGAACAATTCATGCCTAAACATAGGAGACCTTGAAAGCTAGTGTATGTCAAATGTTTATTCTAGGTCATCATTAAGGGGTTGAATGGATTTGATTTTAAACACAGGCTATTCTGTCAGTGGGGAGTAGGAGAGATAAAGTGTTTTGCAGTGTGGAGACAGCTCTTTTAAAGACACATTGCAACTTTTCTGGCATGCACAGTAAGTTATCTAGATAATTCTTTTTATAGGACATGAAATGTTGTCTCCTGAGCAGTGCAGAGCATAATGTGTTATAGAAACAATGCGTTTTCTCTCACCACTTTGTGCAAATGCCATTTTTCATTACCTACGGAGTGGGAGCTTCCTAGAGATCGAAATGAGAGGAGGGTTGGCCTTCCCGCAGCTGGTCAGGCACTTCCTGACATGCACTCAGCAAGGACCGCCTTGGGAGCCCTGGGAGGTCTCCCCAAGCCGCTTCCCCCACCATGAAGTTTGGAGCACCCAGCCCTCACAGGAGGTCGCATCTTTTCTGGTTATCCATTTCCACTGCCCCCATTCTCTGCTGAGGGTTTTGTGGGTGGTAGTTGTTGTTTTTCCCACCCAGTCCAACCAAAGGCAGCTAAAGAAAAAGTGCCAAGGCAAACAGAACGAGAGCCTTGGGGACCCAGTAATGAGTACAGAGCGTAGAGTGTGGTAATCATTCGTTTGATTTGTGCTCAGATATGTTTTCTATTTGCTTCAGCACAGAATGCACATTTCCCCCCTGGATTGCAAATAATCTGAACCAGGGTAAAACCATTACAAAGTGGCCTTCAAACATCATGCCTGCACTGGAATTGAATGACTGATCGGACATTTAAATACAGAAACTGGGAATTCGAGTGAATTGCAATGATACAGTTTTTAAAAACATGCTCAAAGTTGTTCAAATAATTTTTGCTTTCTTGGCTCTCTCTCGCTCTCTAAGAATTCTGAATTCTTCCTTTTAATTTTGTTCCCATTTTTTCCAATTTTAATGTTGTTCAATGATTTGGTTGTACCCACAAAGCCAAACATAAAAAGTTATTTTCGCATCATTTCTAACAAATAAAACAAGGAAAGAAAATGAGATGGGATTCTCAACATCCCCAGTGTCTGGTGATCTCTACCATTTTTCCAGGGCCAATTTCTTGAGATAACCAATGCCTTCTTATGTTGTCATTAATGTCTCCTGACTAGCCTCTTTGAAGTTGAAGACAAGCAAAGAAATAAGTACTGTACACATAGAATGACTGCTTCAGCTGAGTGTCCTCCACCCCTACCCGGGAGAGGGGGAAGGAAAAGCTGAGATGGAAAATAGATGTAGGGGCTGACACTGTGCTGGATGAGACTCTTGTCTGGCGGAGCCCCCTAGCAGGGCTCCAAGTCCCAGGTTAATGTCAAGTGCTGGGTTTTCTTTTAGTTACTCAAGGATCAAAGGAAAATTATTCAATAAAAAGGAACTTAAAGGGGACTTCTGGGCCAATACAAACTTTAATCAAAAACACTTGTTCAAACGCAGCTTCCTTGACCTGCCTTTTCATATTGTCTTTTCAGTTCTTATACACATTTGTGATTAAAACAAGGATTTTCTCCATCACAATTCAGCATCCCCTTTCCTCTCAAATGACCAGAATTTCACAAGGGTGACACGACAGTTTGTTGCTAAGGAACTGAAGATATATGCTACAATTCAGCATTCTGATAAAGAAGAGTAAATACTTTTCAACAGATTGGATATTAAGTATAAATAAGCAGGGTGCAGGCTAGGTATTACAAACGAAAGCAGGAGAGAGAGAGAAAGCGCAACACATTCTCGTTAGAAATGTGGATGATTAGCCACCTCCTCTAGAAAAGCTACTCTCTAATAACCCTCAACTGCCTCTTACTTGTAAGAATACCACTCATACATTTGAACTTTTCACTTCAGCTTGTTTCGCTCCCCTCTGTTCACATCCCTGTTCCTTCACATTGGTGTGTCAGAGATTTATCACACTGTGACCTTAATCACATTCTCCTTTAAAAAGAGTCAAGCACAAACTTCCCAGAGTCTCTAATATTCTAGGTGTTCATCAGGGAGACTGGAACATAAAATTCCTCCCACTTGGAGTACACCCACACCAATGTTTCTCGAAAATCTATTTATCTTAGTCACGACCTATGAACATGAATAGAAAGTGGCTAATATTTCCCTGCATCCTGTGAGCCTGAGAGTTGGAAAAAGTTAGAATTTATAGAGCTGCAATTTCTAGGGAGAAGTGCAATAACTTCTCAGCTTTTTTAAAAAAACTGGTTTCTTTAAGAAGCAGAATGTTTTAAATGTGCCCTTTTTCTTTTGCAGCATTAAAAAAGATCTCTGCCTCTCAATTTGGCTCGCCTGCTACCATGTAGCTGATTTTGTGATTGTTAGATTAAGAAAAATAGGGAAATCTAACAGCAGATGATTCCACAAATGAATGGTGCACATACAATAATAGATAAGTACATACCATGAATTAAACAGGAAATGGATATAAGCAGAAAAGGAAAGAGCGATCCTTTGATAACTGAAGATAAGAGCTTACTTAGTTATATAGAAAACTACAGGAAGGTGTGACCTGAATTTGACTGAAGAGAAGTAAACTTCAGTGGCCAAATCCTTGGGTACTAAGCCAACATTTTGCTTGAATTTTATCTGTATCTACTGTAGTGGGGGACAATTCGGAGTAATGTATGTTTACCCTGCCTAATTGAAGAGGTTGGACCCTAATGAGTTTTCTGAACACAGCAAAGAAGAATGCTGCATGTGAAAGGGAAACCAAAGGGTATATGGAAATGAAAAAAAAAATGTCCTGGGAACATGGGAAAGTTCATTTGGTGGGTTGGAAGAAGTCCAAACAAAATAGGTATTAGAAAGGTGATGTGGTCAAAAGATACTCACTCACCCTGGATAGAAGAGGACTATAAACATAGGGTTTGACCTCCCATAAATGATACAGGCATGTGTGGACAAGCAAACAAACTTGGAGTATGTTACTTGCTTCTGCCCATTATTTATGCTACATGGGGTTTCTGTCTGTGCACCTTGGAGTTTCTTCCAAACGCCCCAAAACACTGAAGTCTATACACAGTCTGAGAATTAAAAGTAAGAGTACCTCTAAATCTAAATACTTAATCAGGAATGTGTAATTGAAGACAAACCTTTGATTAGTACCAATATAAATTTCGTTTAAGGTGATCTGGGCTATTTAGTCCCAAACCATATGTTAAATTCCTTCTGTCTAGGACTCTGTCAAGGGGCAGAAGGATCAAAAAAAGGAACAAGGAAGAGGCTCTGTCCTTGGGGAGTTAGGACGTGACAGTAAAAATATATTGAGGAAGCACACAGGACTGAACAAGCAAGGATTCTAAGAGCGGCTTTGGCCAAATGTGCTACAGGAGAGATGAATAATCAGAGAAGGGCTCTCAGAAGAGAGATGCTGGTCCTGATAACTGAAGGATGACAGAGGCAAAGGAGAAGGAAGAGGGTGTCCTTGGGTAGAGAATGACTTAAGAGAAGGCAAGGAGGCTGGAGTAGCCTTCAGATGACTCGAAATATTCTGGTTAGCCACTGGTTTGTAACAAACCACCCCAAAACTTAGTAGTTCAAAACAAACATTTTGCTCACACTTTTTGTGCCTCAGTCATTCAGGAAGGGCTCAGCTGGGTGGTTTGTCTCTGATCTACATGGTGCCAGCAGGGGCTGGAGGGTCCATTTCCGAGATGGCTTTTCACTCATAGGTTTTGCTCCTGGAGTCCTTGGCCTGCCTGTCTCTCTCTCCCTCCCTCTCCTCCATCTCCCTCGCCTGGACTGGGGCTCCTCACAGCATGGCAGCCTCAGGGGAGTAGGACTTCTTACATGACAGCTAAGGTTCCAAGGATTCCCAGGGGCACAGCCAGAAGTTGCAGGGCTTCTTATGACCTAACCTTGGAAAACCCAGGCATCAATTCCACCACATTCTATGGCCAAGCAAGTCATAAAGGCCAGCCCATATTCAAGAGAATGGGAATTAGACTCCATCTCTCAATGGGAAAAATCACAATGAATGTGTAGCCAACTTTAATCCACCCAGAGAGCAGTGAATAAAGTAGAATGGTTTACATAAACGTGCAATGCCTGAGAGCAGGAACAATCATTAGAGCAAGAGGCAGAGAGGAGTGTGGAGGGCTTTGAAGGTGGGGTGAAGAGACTGAACGTGTGAAGAATAATACTTCTGCTCCTGGCACGGCCTCTCTTGTGGAACTGCATTCAGCTAGGCAAAAGAGAGTGCTCTGATGTTCTAGTGCTCCCAGATATTGGACTAGGTAAGTGAAGGAGACTGAAATTCCCATCTGAATCTCTCTAACAGGATACTTTCTGGTCAGGGCATATTTAGTTGTGAAGAAGAGAAACTCATTCAAGCCAGTTTAAGAAAAACAATCACCTTTCGCGAAGCACAACAGGCAAGCATAAGAGCATCCCAGGACAAGAGGTTAAGGGAGCTGGGTCACAGGAAGATTGACAGATCTGACACTGTAACCCCCAGAGTCAGGGTTACCTGCTCTGTCCTGAGAGGGGCCTGACATCTCTCATCTCTGTGCTAGCTTTGATCTCTAGCTTGTCGTCACAGAGGAGCTTTCTCTGCTGATTCATCAGAGTACACATAACTGAAAATGGCTGCCTCAGGCCTGCATGGTGTTTGATTTCTACATGGCCTATATGCCTTTGATTCCAAGCACCCAACGTTATCCGATTACAGATTGTATGTCTCTTATCTTGAATTCTGGAGAGGAGGTCTCTGGCTGGATTAGACCAGTCGACCAGTAGACTGGTTCCCTTTGAGTCAAATATCTACTCTTGGTATAATCAAATAAAGCAGGAGAATAGTTTTAGATATTTAACAAAAAGTAACATAAACACATAGTCATCTAGTCTGCCCTCCCACCCAACCATCAGTGAGAGGGCAGAGGTGGGGAGCAATTCAAGAGAAAAGGTGTGGGATGGTTGAGTGACAAGAAAGAGGATCATGTGGAAAACATGCCAGCCTAGAGCTGGGAACTGGAATGAAGACAGAAGAGCCTGGTCCCCAAGCCATTCCTCATTCGTATCCCAAACGCTTCCCTGATGGAGTACCATTTCCCATTTCCTGTTGAACTTGACGTGGCAGCCTCGATGTATGAAGCAGTAAAGTCATGGACAGTAATGGACAGTATCAAAGACAGTCCTTTCTTATCTGGCTCTCACAGAGGATTTTTTTTTTTTTTTTTCTTTTTTTTTTTTTTTTTTTTTTTTTTTGCGGTGTGTGGGCCTCTCACTGTTGTGGCCTCTCCCGTTGCAGAGCACAGGCTCCGGACGCGCAGGCTCAACTGCCATGGCTCACGGGCCCAACTGCTCCGCAGCATGTGGGATCTTCCCGGACTGGGGCACGAACCCATGTCCCCTGCATTGGCAGGCTCACTCTCAACCACTGCGCCACCAGGGAAGCCCTCACAGAGGATTTTAATGCTTATGATAGTATTGAGGGTGTTAGCCCTCTCTTCTTATATCATTCTTCAGCATACATATCTATACCCAAGTCATAAGACCGATGGCATGTGTAAGCTCTTTAATTTTGTCAATGAAAATTATTAATTAAAAAAGTGAGTAAGGAAACAAATCCCAGTTGGAGAAAGGTATTAATGGCACTTCATACCATCAAAGAAAAATGCAAATCAGGGCTTTCCTTTTCCCTAATTAGCAGACATAAATCAGGATAAATTTTAAACTGATGACAGCTCTTTCAACACTGGAGAAAGGTATTGACCTTCCTGTGGTAAAGGTAAGTATGAAGTACATTAAAGTCACCATTTTCTCAGTAATCAAGTTTACCTCTACAATAACTGTGGACTATGACCCTCCTTCAGAAATGCTGTCTGCTCAAAATTCTCCCAACAGCAGCACTGAATGGAATTCTGCTGGGGTAGGAGAGTCGTGGCTGGGCGGTCAAAATCAATTTGTTCCTGTGATTGACACGAGGCCTGCATGTCAGCCAAGCTCTCTCATACCATGTGTGCTCTGATTATGATCAATAGGTATTTGCAGTATGCCCAGGAAATGTGCTGCTTGATTACTTTTACACGGGAGGAAAGACGAAAACATCTCAACCCAGAGCCTCCTAATGTGGATATAGAAGCTGGTTCATGAAATTATTAGAATATAGAGTTTGCACTGATAAACTTTTGAACTTTCATTGAACTTGTAGATGTAGAATAGGCAGTTTTTCCAAGAGGAAAATTCACCAGACAACCAACAATTTTTCTTTCACATATTTAAGCGAAATGTTCGATCTGGTAAGGAAATAATAGTAATTTATGTCTTTGATAATTGAGAAGGATTATAGTTCTATACACGGAAAAAGCAACCATCACCCGGGCCCTGTGAGTCACAAAGCCATTAAAGAAGAAGCTTCCAGCTTAAAAGCAGATGAAACCTCCGGATTTGGAGTGTGATGTTCTCCAAGAGGGAGTTGAGTGAGGGGAAAGAAATCCCCGTCTATTTGTAAAATTAGGGCCCCCTCTCTGCCTGCCTTCCAAACCACCATAATGACACTTTTCAGATTCAGGTTGATCTCCCACACTAAAAGAAACACACACACACATACAGAACCGTTCCTCGTTGTGCACAGAGCTCCCTGAATATACCATTCTGCACACACAACAGACCCACGCTGACCCTTAGTGGGAGGCAACCCTCCAAATATAAGCACTGAAGCTGCCTCCTTCAATCTACAGAGACCCATCACTCTCCAAAAATCATTGTCCTGTAATCTGTAGGAACAGCCTGGAGCGGAATAGAGGTTAAGAGGGAAGATTGCTGACCAGCTGGAAACATGTGTTTGGTGCATTCAACTCACTAAAAGGAATTATTTTACTGATAAAATAGTGTCAGCTGAGATCAGGTTCCTGAGAGATGGGAATTACTAATTTTGCTGCTATGACACTGAACAGCTTGTATTAAAAATATACACTGGCTCGTGGCTCTTTGGCTTGGTTGGTACAATGCACCAAAGACTTCAACTAAATTCTGGCCACCCAACAGTTCGGTTGCCTTTTTTAATGATAAATCCTATCACCTTCCTTCCCAGATTTCTTCACTATAATGCTTTTGCTTCCCTGGTATTCAATTTGTGTCAATTCTACCACTACTTTTAGCATTTACCTTGCTAGAGGCTGAAAAATGAGACGGGTACAATCTTATCACAAGTTGCTAATAGCCAGTGTTTATAGCATCACAGGTGTTATAATGCAAGGCTGGGAAACAGCCAACAAGAAGGAGAAACACAGTCTCAAAGAGACCTCTAGGGATGAAGCCAGCAGCTCCATTTGAGGGGTCCAAAGTGACTATTTCAGTTGTAAGGAACAGAGACTTATGCAAGTTTTCTCAAGTCATGGAGGTTAGATATTATTGTAAGACAAGACCTGGAATGAGAAAGTCATCAGGACCTTGGGCAGGTCTAGGGACCCACTATTCTCTCCATCTCTTTTTCTCTTATGGCATCTCTCCCACATCTGCAGGTCTCTCCATCCTCCTGTCTCTACTAACTTGGCTTATTCAAAGTTTCTGTTTCCTCACACTGTGGTTTGCACATGACCACCTATGACCTTCACTCTATCTCCTGGTGCTTAGTTTTAGCAATCACTGCAAACTGCCTTATTTGAATTTCTAAAAAGGAGAGAGAGAAAATTTAGTTGTGCCCTACTCACATTTCACATGGCCACACTCGTTACTGGCCAGCCACTAGATGGACTACTCTAGTGCTGATTACCCAACCATAAACCAATTCTCTGTGGCCAAAAGGACCAGGTCATGGGGTATAAACAAAGCTGTCCCTTCAGCAGGGGTAGTTCAATGTATAAAGGGCTTGACAGGCATTCTGAAGGTTAATCTGCCTGGTCCATGGGATAACTGGGAAAGGTTCCATGGAGGAAGTTATATTTGAGATGATCATCATAAAAGGATCCCATGTGTGCTTAGGCAAAGATGGCGTAAATGTGGAGGTAAATCCACAGGCAAAAGTTAAAAAAGGAAAGTAGGGAGTATATTTGTGAGCATTCTGGTTTGGCTAGAGCAGTGCTTCTCAAGCTTTCTGTGCATAGGAATCACCTGCAGATCTTGATAAAATGCAGATTTCTCTTTAATAAGCCTGAGGGGGGCCTAAGACGCTGCATCTCTAACACGTTTCCAGGTGATGCACAGGTGCTGGGACACACTTTGAACAGTAGGGCTAGGACAAAGAATATGTCACAAGCCTTGAATGCCAAGCTAAGAAACTGGCTACTCTGCTTCAGCAAGTAAAAAGAAGCTCTGGAGGATGTGAGACAGAAGAATGATATAATCAGCATGGTGATAAAGGACAACTGATCTGGCAATCCTTCGTGGGGTAACTCAGAGGAGAACTGGAAGATCAGCTATTTAACAACTGTAAAGACCAGGAAAGAGGTGATAAGGACTAAATGGGGATGGCTGCTGAGGAAGGGGGAAGAAAGGAATATATAAGATATAGAACCAACTGGGCACGTCCTTCCACTGTCCTTATCCAGCCTTGCCTTCGTTGACAAGAGAAGTCACTTCCTCAGGCATCATCTGGTGACATCTTTCTATGTCCTTCCAAGGGTGTCTGCTTTTCATTTCAAATCACATCTAAAGATACATCCTCTCTTTTACCTCTAACGTTTAATTTCATTCTCTCTGCCTAACTGCATTTTCTATTGGGTGCAACTTGCTGCATGATTTAACTATATTATAACCATGTAACTATGTTATTTAGCTATTATTTCACTGTGTACCAGTAACCAAATTCAGTAACTACATTTGTTCTGCTGAGGGGTTTTGGAGGAAGCATATCTGAAGGGCACTAGGCAATGAAGTAAAGTCTATTACCACCTTATCACCATCAGCAAAACGACCTGTTTGTTTGCAGTTCACTGAAGTACACAGCCAAAGAAATTCAAAGAGAGCCTAGGGAGGGCCTGAGTGAAGTCCAGATATGGAGATGGATGGATACTCTAACCACTATGCTTTTGTTCAAGATCCCCAAAAAACAGCTATATGACAATATCCAGTAGAGAAGTTTCCAAATCATGTATTGACAGGGAAGAAGAGATAGGGAGACAAACCCTATATTAGAATTCAGAACCTCTATTACTACCCAGCTCACCCAGTGCCTACTATACATTTAAAACCAAGCAAAAGATAAGCTTGATGTTAAATACAAATCCCAAGTGAAATTTTCTTAAGGCTAAAGGCTTTATAATATCCTGAGATTATGGATACAAAGGAAGAAATCTGTGCTGACGTATTGGATTGTTCATGCCATTTTGAGGTTGAACTCTGAATGCTGAACTTTGGCTTTCTAGTTGAACATCTGAGGTCCCTCTGCATTAAATAATTTACACACCTAGCAGGACTCTAAATTCAATCCTTTCCCTCTTAATGGGATGGGATTTTGTACACACATGTAGACATTAAGGCTCAAAAACCAAACAGTTGTTGCTGCTCAAAAAATAAAATAAAACAACAATTCGTCCTGTGTTTAAAAAAAGAAAGAAAGAAAAAGAACTGTCTGGCCCAAGAGACTAGAGCTATTTTGATTGCACGAGAACATAATCAGAGTCAGGAACACAATGGAGGAGATATTCCCAAAGGAAATCAAGATTAAGATGCACACTTCGGCCTCCTACGAGCGCCAACCTCCCAAGCCCACAGGTCATTTTGTTTGACAATGTCACATCGATTCATGTTTCACAATGTGCTCTTAACTTCAGAATCTTAATGTGCTGGTTGGAATCAGCTGTGTCTTTGGAGAAGCGCCTGATCTTGACCATGTCCTCCTTTAGAGGCTTCCTAGTTGGTTGGAGGCATCAGCAAGATGCCTTGTCATTCTGATAAATGGAAACCAGGAAGAAAGAAATAATAAATTTATGTGTGCATTGCATGTGTATACATATATACATGTCTGTCTATATATACAAATACATATATACATGAATTGAACATATATTTTATATATATATATATATATATATATATAATATATAAAAACTGAACATGTGGCATGTCCTATTCTTACAGGACACTGGGAAACCACGTTTTGAAGAAAACAGGGATTCTGAGGAAAAAAATCCATGTTCCATAATGACTGTAGTAATCATTTCACTATGTGTGTACATATGAAATCATCATGTTGTATACCTTAACTATATATAATTTTTATTTTAAAAAATAAAGTAAAATATAAAAAAAATAAATGAGGAAACAGGACCTCCTGTATTCAGTAGAGGAAGTGTTAATGGGTCAAACTGTGTCCCCATTATTTGAAGTAAAATGGGGTTCAGGCCATTAGGAAGCTGCAGGGAAGAGAAAGGAATGGCTTCTGAAGAGTGGTGTGAAGCTGTGAAGCTGTGTGGGTCACTGGACTGGGGAAGGAAGCAGATATTGCAGCCCCTCCTTTCCTCAGCTGCACTCTGTATTGAGGGTCAGGACTGTGGGCACATTTCCAAGAGTCCTGGTGGTGGCAGGGGCAGGGAGGGTAGAGCAGGGAGCCAGCCTGCCATGCTGGCCGTCGGCACTGTCTCAGGCGCTTCCTCCTGAGACAATTCAGAAGGAAATACCCTGATGCCACCAATCCTGCTTCCCTCTGTGCCAACTCCTTTCCCAGTCCCACTTCACTAGAAGTAAGAGACACCATCATCATAAGGAACAACCCTTCCCTGAGAGGTCAAGGTCTGCAGGATGGACACTGGGTTCCAAGGCTGGGCCTCGGCCGGCACTTTCACACCAAAGTTGCATCCAGCCACTGTCTGCATTGTCACCCTCCAGGGCCTACTCCTCAGTCCCAACATCACTCACAGCTACCCACTGTCCCCAAAAGGTTTTGGGGCCCAAGTATAAATGCAAATTAGAGTATTTTTAATGTCATGAGAATGATAATGAAAACTTGAGGACAAGAGTCACATTTAATCTGCAAATTGAGAAAAATCCCTGAAAGTTACTATAAAAGAAGAATGATGATACAAACGCATGTACTTAAGTGGGGTGGCGTTTAGGGGTGGCATCACAGAGAGCTGTGGGTGTTTTGAGCCACTCTTACCTGACAGATGTTAGTAAGCTAATATAAGGAAGACCTGGAGAGAAGACTCACGATGCACCCACCAGGACAGCGACGACAGAGAGCCCAAGCAGAGGAGATACCTGCTAAGTGGAGGAGAGGTGGCACACCACAAGAATGGCTGCACTGGAAATGCTTGACTACAGAGCCAGCCATTTCACCCAGAAGCTAGCACAGACCAGAACCTGGCTGTCAAACAGGGGAGGTCCTTTCCCCTCCAGAGACCAGAGGAAGGTGGCAAGGACAAACCTAACTGGGTCACTGGAGAGGATGCTGTGCACTGGCTTGTTCAACCTCCATTCCAAGCTTCTCCAGAGTATCATCCTATACTGCATGAACCAGAAAACCACTAAGTTTTCCATCCTCCTCTGCAGGTAGGGATTCAGATGGGAGTAGGTTCTGTCAATTGGATGTACTGGTGGCAAGACCTCAATTGAGAGCCCAGGTAGGCAGGGCATGAGGTTTTTACTTGGCTGGCCCAGATCATGCAGAGGTGGTGGGCTCTGCAGTGGACAGGAGGGACCACAGCCTTCCTCAGTCATAGCTCACAATAATTCTTTGAGCTGGAATTGTTTCTGGGAGCTCTTGACTAGAAGCTGCCTGTCCAGTCCTTCACAGTGTTTGTAGGCCACTTAAAGCCTGATTAGTAATCCCTCCTGTTTCAACAAGCTAGTGATTTCTGTCATGTGAATCAGCACAGACAGTGGTGGACCTAGCCTATGTGACACCCAAAGTGGATCATTTTTTTTAACACCCTCTTCTGTGTGACAAAATTATTTTCAATGATAATCATGTCATAATCTGTAATTGTTATTATTCTCATTATTGCTTTGTTACTTTTAAAACAATCGTTTTAAAAGAATGGATTTTAATTTTAAAGATACAATTCAAATTCAGTCAAACATTTCACGTATGAACTAAAATTTGCACTTACTAAATTTTAAACACTAAAATGTCAAGTGGTCATGTAGAAGAAAACTGAGTTAACTCAGGTTTTGTTTCTTGGCTTTGCATTCATCATGGTATCATCGTTTATCTGTTGTTTAAATGCAGGAGTACCTACCCCCATGGGGGCTGGAGACACAAACTGTGCCTGAAGCCAGCTCGAACCATCCGGAACTGTTCTTGCTGGAAGTTCTCCTAATTAACTTTCATGTGGGATATAATATTTATTAAAGGATAAGTAATAAAATATGCTAATTTGAAGCATATATATATATATATGTAAATATACATGAATGTATATAATTGAAATTCAACAGTCACCACAGCAATTGTTTAGAAAGTGGACCAACAAAAGATTTGGGGGAAAAAAGTATTTTATCACTGACATTGTTTAGAATTGCTGGCATGGGGATAATAAAAAGCAGACTGACTTACAGTCGACTTTATTATTGGTTTTAAATTCTCAGCAGACACTGCAGCCCTGAACTATGTGCACCAGCCAGGAGGACCACTCCCGCCGCCCACACTGAGCTCAAGGTGAGCAGAGGCTGAGGCTGAAAGAGACTGATCCCAAGCTTGAGGGTTCCAGGAGAGGCCGGGGGCATGAGGGCGAGTGGTGAAGGGTGAGTCTGAGACACAGGACCTTCACCACACATTCCGGGGGACTTAGCCCCCTGCAGAGACCCTCATGACTCCCTGAGTTCTCAAAGTCACTGAAGCATAAAGATCCCCTCACAGACTGCCTTTGGTGAAGAGAAGCCGAGAGCCCCAAGCTCTGCTGAAACCCTGGTGCTGGGTTCTCAGTAGTGAAGTGTCACCCACCCGCGGGTGTGAGGGAAGTGTGTGTTTCAGCACAATTGAAAATCCCTGCATGTCATGAGCCCTTGAGGACTCACACAAAGAGTAGAATCCAGAGATGTTAACTCGACCAGTGCTAAAATTCCACTTCTATCTAAACCCTGAAACTCCTTGATTTGCTATTCATGTGAGCTTCACACCAATGTGTTTGGGGGCTCAGGAAGAGCAAAGGCAGGACCAGGGCACTGTTCTCAGTGAAAGCACCTTCTCTCTCTTCCCCTCCAAGTGGTACCCACCCTAAAAGACATCAAAAGTGCTCTGAAGGCAGAGACCCAGCTGCTGTCCAGTGACCCTCACAGTCCCCAGTGGTACAAATCTGATGAAAGCTTCATTTCCCAGTTCCAGGGACAGTCAAGCTTGTCTTTCCTCCTCTAGATGAGGGACCTTGAACATAAAAGTACAGACTCGCAGAGGAAAAATGAAAACACAAGCTGATTTTAATGCTGGCTCCTAAGAACCCGTGGGAATCAAGGGGAGACCATCTCCCCAAGCAAAGAGGATAGCAGTTACTCACCACCCCAGGAGGGCACTGTGCACCAACAGAAAAGATGCAGGTGGGCGTTGCCTTGTACTCAAGGACCCTCAGAAGGTTGTGACCTTTCTCTTTCAGGCAGCAGCGGGCCAGATGTCCATCTGCAGGTCCTGAAGATGCAGCCACAGCAGTAGGGGCTGCATGCCAGCCTTCTTGCCTGGCACCACCCAGGAGAGTGCCACTATACTTCATTCCTTAGGACCAGTGGGTACTGTCCTACCAAGGCAGGAGAGACAGGGTCCAGCCACATGGCTCGTGCCCAGGTGTCTGGGAGGAGAGCTACCCTGGCTCATGCATTTCAAACACAGCATTGCACCTAAGCTCAGATTCCTGTATTACTGTCAAGAGGTGTCAGCCAACCTTATATCTAAGGACTACAGACCTTAATTACTCCAGGGAACAGTCTGGTGGCCAAACAAAGAAAGGCTTGTTACAAAGTCCCCTTTGTTGAAGGGGCCTTTGCCTGGATTTCTCCAGGCACCCCTTATACCAGCCACCAACCAGCCCAGTGCTGGGAAGCAGAACAAGTCAAGTCATCCTCTGGCCCACAGGGGTTTCAGAAGACCTGTAGTAAAGTCTGGCTGGCTTAGGTTTCCTGGCTGTGTGATCCGAGATAAATCACAGATCCTTTCCAAGCCCCAGTTTCCTTACCTATAAAATAGAGCTAATCCATGTGAATTTCACCTACATTTCTTGAATGCTGAGTACACCAGGGCTGGTGGTGGTACCTAACCCCTTGGGCCATATGCCAGCCCTGCTGAGCAGTGTTTGTCTCCTCCACTGGCAGACAAAATTGAATGGTGCTGTTAACTATGCCCCTACCTCTCCATCCCCTTACATATCATAAACACATATAATAAGTAAAGGAATGTGTTTGTAGTGAAAACTTTTCCTTTTTCCTATCCAGGATCCACCACTCTCCTTGTCTGCAGGGGTGGGGCAGAAACCTACCTCCCCCTAGGACAGCAGAGGAAGGATAGCTATTCCCTCCCCTTACTCCCTAGAAACAGAGAGACAGGCAGAGATCCACACAGCTGGCCAAATCTTGGCCAGCCCTGAACCTGGAATCTCAAAGGAGGGCGTGAGACAACGGTTCAAGGAGCATGAAGATTCCTCCTGATGTTGGTAGAGCTGGGGGAGGCACCAAGGCCTTGTCCAGGAGAAAGGGATGCCACAAGGTTCATGAACACTGCTCCCGGGGGTGGACCTGGCCTCTACTTTGGCTGCCCCAGTCCCACATTCCTGCTGCTTTTCTGAGCTTGGTTCTCCAGCTTTCTGCCAATTCTGTAAACTACTGGATGGATAACCTTCCAATACGTTCCTTTTCTCTTTAAGTTAACCAGATTTGGGCTATGCTGTTTGTAACAAGGAGTCCTACCTGATACTGTGAAAGATGTAGCCAAGGAGGAAAGTAACCAAAATACAGGGAAAAAAATATTTTTTAATCCACCTACACAAATATATTTATCACAGCATTATTTAAACCTGGGAAGATGGGAAAGAGAGCTCATACCTGGCAGTAGTGAAATGGTTAAATAAACTCTGATCCATTCACTTGGAAAAGTAAGTAGTCTTCAGAATAGTGAGTATGAAGATGACACAGTGACAACGGAAGTGCTCATGAGATAGACTGACAAGTGAAAACTGCATAAGAAATTGTATGTGCAAGATACTTGACCCTCTTGCACATGAATATAAGCTTCCCCAGGGGCTAGGATTTTTATCAGTCCTGTTCAGGGACTTATCTCCAAGTGCCTGTAATAGTAGACACTCAACTAATACTTATGGAAGGAAGGAATGAACGAATGGCTAAACAAACTATTTGCACAGGGGAGGGGTGGGGAAAAATATCTTTATGTGATATTAGTGACTACTGTAGGTTAGTCAGAGTTTTTTTAAGCTGTTTTCTTTTCCCTAATTCCAGCATTTCTTTCATGTGGTTTTATTATTTTCCTCGGAAGAAATTTTTTTTTCTTAGTCCAAACCACTGGTAGGTGACCCAACTTCCTCTAATATTTAAGTCCCCTCTCAAGAGGTTTAAGTTGCCACCAAGCAGGGTGATAAGGGTAAAGGCACATCTGCTTCCCTTGCCAAATGGAACTGCTGGGCTGAAGCAATCTATCCATCCACCAGGAGCTGACTCTGGAGCCAAAGAGTGAATACCACCTTCCCGCAGCAGCAGCGAGCGCTCCGGACCTCATGGCCCAAGCCCAGCCCAAGAGCGTGCGTCTGCTGGGGCAGGTGCCCAGGTCCAGTCCAAGGCCACTGCCCTCCTCCATTCCCCTCTGGCTGCAATCGCTCTGCTTTCTCGCCGGGCTTTGTCCCCGCACACCTCAGCATCTAAACAAGGGCAGATTCAACAGCCAAAGGGAGTTCAAAGGGGTCAACCACCCCATTCGATTGGTGTTCAGCTGAGGCCGCCTCCAGCTTAGCAAGTGGGCTCCCATCCCACCTTGGACTGACCAAGCAGGGAGGTGGAGGAGTCAGCACTCTGCGGAGGTCGGGAGGTCTGCTTCAGGCAGCCCTGAACTCACAGCAAGAAGGAAAGAGGATATTGATCAGTCAGGTGGGCTGTGAGGAAAGAGCACTGCACGGAGCTGGCTGTGGACACCTGCTGAGACCACCATCTTAGGACCACCACTGGCTTGCATTCACTGTGACAGTCGTATTCCCTCTTTCCCTCTCTCTGTGTCTTTCTGTCTCTGTCACACACGCACACACATTTTTTTCATAATAAAATAAATAAAGCCATGCAAAGAAAAGTGCTGGACATAAAGAATAAGAAGCCACACATGAAAGTACACACCCTGCACAGGCTCACATTCATCTCCTTCATGCCTTCTTCCGAAATCCTTTCCCCTCTTATATCAAGACGTTACATCCTGGTTTAATCCAACCCGCAAGAGCCCCAGGCTCCATGGCATACTCTGAAGGAATTTTCTCCCTTGTGAAAGTGTGCTGCAGTGTTTCACAAGTTGTCCACAGGGCAGTACCAGCTGGGTGGCAGCCCTACTCAAAGCTATGAATCCCATTCTGCAGGGTCTCTCTCCTGAGGCACCAGAAGCAGCTGGACAGTGCCCTCTCCTCAGAGTTCTGGGTCCCAGCTCTCTGTGATCCCTCCCCCAAGCTGCTGAGGTACCAAGCCAGTGAAGCAGCACTCTTCCACCAGAGGTATGTGTTCCAGCTCCAGTACAGGACCCCTCCTCCAAGCTTCTAGTGCTAATAAGCCCAGCCTCTTGCCTCTGTTTTCCCAGCCCTTGGGGTGGTAGCTGCTTCCTGCAGTTATCTCTGAGATACCTCAGGTTTCCTATTTGCCCTTTCAGTCTGCTAATACCAGCTTAATTAATTCCCTTTATTAAATTCTCTCTGTTAAAACAACTATGGTGATCAACTTCTTACCTAAATAATGTATATACTCAAAGGACTTTCTGGAGTGTATTAACAGTTTTGGTTTCTTTGGTTAGTTTTACTGTATTTAATTTAAATTAAAGTTCATTGAATTTTTTCCAATTATGCCTTAATTTTATAATCATTTTTTTAAAACCTATGGTGGCTTCTGTTTTTCTGGTTGGACTCCAATACAGGAAGAAAGCTATTAGGAAAATATGTGTCCGGTTGAGCCTGCTAGTGAAGACAGTTTTCTGGGTGGTTTGATGGAGGATCTATCTTCTCCTTACCTAGGAGAAGCTGAAGAGGAGAACTTTCCATCCATCACGTTCATATGATAATCCCTAAGGAACTGTGTTCAAGACCTAATTGCAAGTTACCACCAACTTTCCAAGTTATCTACCATTTCTTATATTCTGAGGGGTTTATGTACAGATGAACAGTGGAGGAACATATGTCTTTAAAAAGCCAGGGATTCCAGATCTCCTGAAGAAAGAGGGTCTTGGCAAGGGAAAGAAGACCCAACTGGAGAAGAGAATAGTGCAAAATGAAGACACAGGAGTTAAGCAATCTAACTGTTCATAAAGGCCAAAGGGAGGCCCACCACACTCTAAGTTGGGGCGGGGGGGTGACTATTAAGATCACAGGTGGTTGCAATAACCACACATCCATTCAGTGCTGAACTTCCAATCTTTATCTCCTGACTTTGGGAGCCATTAGTCTCGGGTGAAAAACTGCACTTGCAACTAATTGCACCTGCAATTACCTACTTCCGGGTGCAATTAGTCACTTGAACCTAATTCTGAGTGTGCAAGTGTTTAATTTCGTATGTGAGGGGGTAATTCCAGATACAGTTAGTTGTGCCCTCAATCTCTGCACCTGCAACCAATGGTGACTAATAAAATGAGTCTTCATGCAAGTCAGGTTGAAGGCCCATATGGTGGACCCTGTTTGGGGAACCAAGAATTGGATAAGTTGCACTGATAAGACACAAGTTTACTAAAGGGAGCAAAGGGACAAATTATTAGACCTTGTCATTCTTTGGATCTACGGTCACATTATCCATGTCCCCCTTCCACAGCATGTTCCTCCTGGACCACAGAATATGAAGTCAGCCAGTAAGAAGCCTGGCTTCGCAAAGATAACAGAGCAACTCATGCTGACATCGAGGAATGTCCATAAGGCGTAGGTCAAAATTGCATTCCAGCCAATTCTCCATTATGTGGGTCAACTCTGATGAGGTTGTTCAAAACACTTAGGTAAGAGACATTAACTGAAGCCCTACTATGTGCTAAGTCATACGGCGAATCCAGAAATTAATAGGCATGGCTCCTGCCTTCGACTTCATGCCAGTTCCTCAAATATTTATTGAGTACCTACTATCTGCTTAGCATGTCAAAGTGCTCATGAGCTTACTGGGAAAATGCATTCATTCTGTCTTTCTACAATTATCAATTTATCAAGCCCTCTTGGAATCCACATTCAAGTGGGGAAAACCAATGTTAAATAACTATTTACACAATTAATGTCTTCGTTACAGGGGCTGTGAGAATATACAATTAGGGCCTGCCCTGGGCTGAGAGTTCAAGTTAAGCTTCTCCAAAGAATAGATGCTTGAGCTGAGATTTAAAAGATGACTAGGAATTACACAGGCAAGGGGCTATGGAGACAGGGCTCCGGGTGAAGGGAATGAAACTGCAAAGGCTCTGAGGCAGGAAGGAACATGACAACATTAAGAAATGGAAAGATGGGCAGAGTGGCTAGAGAAGAGTAAGCTGTGAGGCTTATGTGCTAAGTGAGAGGAGGTTCTTCAAAGTACCCAAAACTGTGCCAGTGAAAGAACTGATAATGGTTCTTACCAGAAAGGAGGACATCGTGTGGCCTCTCAATATTAGCCTAAAGGGAATCTTGCCGTGAGATATATGTTTTGTCCCTCTTCCTCTAATCTCACCAATACCAACCTGGACCATGGAAGAGCCAGAAGGGAAATGAGGTAGAGGAAGGATAATATGGCAAATCAACCCCTCCCTCCCAACTGCACGTCCCTGAGCTTAAGCTTATGTAGGTAACTTGGATTTGGAGATGAGCCTGAAGTATTACATTAGACTGGACTGGACTTTTAATACTTAAAAATAAATCTCATTTTCAAAATTGAGGCTGTTCTACTCTTGCACTGCTGGTGGGAATGTGAATTGGTACAGCCACTATGGAGAACAGTATGGAGGTTCCTTAAAAAACTACAAATAGAATTACCATACGACCCAGCAATCCCACTACTGGGCATATACCCTGAGAAAACCATAATTCAAAAAGAGTCATGTACCAAAATGTTCATTGCAGCTCTAGTTACAATAGCTCGGAGATGGAAGCAACCTAAGTGTCCATCATCGGATGAATGGATAAAGAAGATGTGGCACATATATACAATGGAATATTACTCAGCCATAAACAGAAATGAAATTGAGTTATTTGTAGTGAGGTGGATGGACCTAGAGTGTCATACAGAGTGAAGTGCATCAGAAAGAGAAAGACAAATACCGTATGCTAACACATATATATGGAATCTAAGAAAAAAAATGTCATGAAGAACGTAGGGGTAAGACAGGAATAAAGACACAGACCTACTAGAGACTGGACTTGAGGACATGGGGAGGGGGAAGGGTAAGCTGTGACAAAGTGAGAGAGTGGCACGGACATATATACACTACCACACGTAAAACAGATAGCTAGTGGGAAGCAGCCGCATAGCACAGGGAGATGAGCTCGGTGCTTTGTGACCACCTAGAGGGGTGGGATGGGTGGGGGAAGGGAGACGCAGGAGGGAAGAGATATGGGAACATATGTATAACTGATTCACTTTGTTATTAAGCAGAAACTAACACATCATTGTAAAGCAATTATACTCCAATAAAGATGTCAAAAAAAAAAGAAAAAACCTGAGGCCGTTCTAATTGTTGGAAGTGATCCAGGAAGCTATGGGGTCTGCATGAGATGTCTCTAAAGGATGGGTTAATAGGGACCCACCTGAGAAGATATGAAAGTTGAATGGAAGAGACATCCAGCCTCTTTGTAATTGCACTCCACTGAGATCTGAGAAGGCAGGGAAGGTTCCGTAAAGATAAGAAGGACTGGTGGGCTTCAGTAGAGAGGAGGGTCCAGGCATTTCAGAAGAATGATGAGCACAGGGGATGGAGTCTGTTCTCTGTTGGATGGGAAGTCTTAAGAAGTTGGTCCTGGCTAGAATGGATGGTCTGAGGTATGAGCAGTAGAGTTGGATTAACATAGGGTAAAGTCATATGGAAGGAAGCCTTGAAGGTGGGCCAATAGGAGTAAGGGGTCTCTAGCATCAATCCTGGCTTCTCCTCCACACTCTTAACAAGCAGTAAAATGACTTAGTCTAGACTAGGGGCGTTCATATAGGCAACCTCCCTGCCAGGCTTGAAATGAATTTTCCCCCCTTTCTTCTCCGTGTATTGCCCAGTGGGATGGTAAGAAGTTACCTCGTGAGGACATTCCCTCCCCATCCCCACCCACTGGCCAGCACTCCTGGCCAAGAAGGAACATATGCCATGCACGTCTTCAAGGACACAGGGACACCTCCTTTCTCTCTATGGCCGATACTGGCTTGATGTTCCCCAGTTCAGCTACTCCTCCCTCGGCACACAGGAAGACTGTGTTTCCAGCCTCCTTTCCAGTTAGACTAGTGTCATGGACCTGGATTCTAGGCAGACGGCCAGTGCAGACCTGGCCCCTAAAACATTCAATTCAGCCTTTCACTCATTCTCCCCCCCCAACTCATGAGACTGAAAAGAAACGACTTCAAGATGGTGGAGACATGGGATGGCAAGAATCTGCTTCCCTGCTCAGAGAGGAGCCGTCAGACCCTCATCAGACAGGACACAGGCAGGTTATGCTTGGTTAAGCCACTGAGATGCAGAGTTTTTCATGAGTGTAGCAGAGCCTGGTCTACCCTGACATGGCTGCCCATGCCCAACCCCGGGGTCCCCTACCCTCTTGTTTCCCTCCCTTCTGAACATTTCCCACCACGCCCTTGGCCTCATTCATTTTCATGCAGCAAAGTAGTGACGGCTCTAAAGGCGGGGGAAGCAGATCCACGAAGAAAACACTCAGGCCTCTCTCTTCCTGGAGCACGGTATTGCACTGCCACGCCACAGCCTTGGCCCCTCTTCCTGGAATGCTCCTCCTCCAGATGTTCACTCAGGTGGCTTCTCCTCAGCTGACATGACCCTTTCTCAGACAGGCTAGGGGCACCTGCCCAACTTACCATCACAGTACTCTGCTGTACTGCCTCAGGGCACTTATCAATCCACGAAATTATCTTATTTGTGTACTGCCTTTCTCCTAGGATGTCATCTCCATGAGAACAAGGTCTAGGTTTTGTATGTTGCTTCTTTAGTGCCAATAACTAGATGTGGAGTGAATGAATGAATGGGAGGAGATAAAGATTCTCATTCGAGGTTATCTAGTCTCACTTCCTTTACAAATGAGGAAATTGAGCCTTTTTCCCTAAAAAGAGGAAACAGAGAAGGAGCTAATGCAACTCTACAATGCTAGCTGTTTCTAGAGTGCTGAACTTGGATGTGATTTATTCAAATGAAAACTCTGGGGGAATTGTTTTAGAGGGATCCATAAAACAAATGTCATTTTCACCTGGAGAATTCACCCAACCTTCTAACCAATTTCAAATATAGTTATTTAATGCAGATTTGACAAATGTGAAATCTCTTACACATAGCCATTTATCATCTAATGTGTGCCTGCCCTGCACCACAGTTTAAGTTATAGCTTTTTAATGGGGTAAAACATTTCTATAAAATCATCAAAATACCTTAAACCAAAACTGCCTATAAGAAATTGATGAGTTTCAAGCATCGATTCAACCCCTGAAAATGTCAACCTTGCCATTGGCACCGTGGGCACTTCTATTAAAAGCAGCTAAGGAGGTATAATGAATATCTAATGAACCATTTTGTATGTCTATGTGGTTTCTTGAATTGGAAATAAATCAATGAGCCTTACAAAATGCATATTATAGTGGTATATTCATAAACAATAATCTTGTTTTTCTATCATGACTCGAGTGTCATTCTTTTTTATAACACAACTGAGGTTTTAATAATTTATTTTATGTATACATAACCCAGAGCTTAAAGGGAGAGGGCAACCTAGTGCGTGTTAGATTTTTAAAACATCCTTCTGTACGGAAACTATGTGGATCATAAAGGTAAAACCAAAGCACTGAGGATCTAGTAGAAGACACAGGACACGTGAATAATAACTAGAAAACAACGCAGAAACTTCCATGAATACGATACCAGGAGGTAGCCTAGACTGAGTGCCGTGGGCTGAGTAAAGGAAAACAGATGGCGTGAATCCTGCTTTGCAGGCACTGTAGCTGAGCCCATGCCAACCCTCCTGGCCAGCTCAGCTAGGGACAGCAGTCTCATGGGGCTGAAATAAGCTCCCCCAGCAAGAGTGTGGTGTGTTCCCCTGAAGACCTCCCCAACAGCCCCGCCAAAGGGTTCAGCTGGTCTGTCCCACCAGCTTCCTCAGCTGGAAATGGGTGAGTTGCTTTCCCTCCCTTTGGCATGGGCTCAAACCCTATGATCCAAAGCTGCCTCTCTATCTGAGCAACGTCCCTTCCAGAGGCCAAATATAACCACCCCTTTCCCGGCTCACAAAACTTCCAGTCAGACGGCTGTGCACAGTGACAGCCGGCCAAAGAGCGTCTCCCCAGCCCAGCCCACAGCCAAAAATAACAGCCACTTGGTGAGTATGGGCTGGAATTTTTTTTCCCCTTTGTCGGGACTTTGTTTGGAGGTATTTTTGTTTTTGTTTTCAATTTGTTTTGTCTCTGTCGTGGAAGTAAACGTAGTAACTGAAGAAGTTGGTACATCAACATCCCACACTAGACTCATGGGTTTAAATCCAGTTGTGGTGGGTCATGGCCAGAAAGATATTCATCTCTTAAATCTCCCCAGTCACCTGTATAAAAGGAGAGTCTAGCAAGCACATCTCCGCCCCACTCTGTCCGGCAGTGCCTCCGGCATAACCATGATCAAGCTGGGACCCACCACTAGGATGCCTTTTCTCCTCAGTCTAGCTGGAGTGACTGTAAGAGGCTCATCTATCTGCGGGGCTGGGTGGGGTCATTTCCATGTTTATACCCATGGTGCACCTGGGCAGCAGTCGGGCCTTGGGCCCCAGGGATGTCAGTTCAGTGCCCTCTGCAAATACTAAAATGACTTCACTTATTATTTCTTCAAAAGTACACAGTGCTCACCGACCGCAAAGCCCACTCTTGATCTGATTCCTGACACACAAGGCTCAAGTCAACCAGGCCAATGGCCACATCTTGTTAAATCTTACCCAGCAGGCGACACTAAATGGAACAGCGCTAAAGAGATCCAGGCTGGGAAAGACGACTGTCTACTCCACGCCCTATTTCCAAATGCAATGTATAATGAGCAACTGTGCAAAACTATAACCTTCAATTGTTGGAACATCTCTGTACTTTTGTTTTTCAAAGGCAGAATGTTTTCTGGCATGTTGCTACCTGAAGAAGAAAAATACTCCCTTAATTTCTACATGTGCCTGCATATCACACTGATACATCTCATTTCTTGTCACAGTGCCGGCTCTCCCAGGACCAACAAATAGTTTATGCATGTAATGCATTTATCAGCTCTCGTGTGTGTGTGTGTGTGTGTGTGTACATATATATATCCTATGTGCCAGTGTCAAGGATATCTTCTATATTAACAGAAAGCAAGCAACCTCTTGGGTGTTTCTCCACCATGAAATTAACTTTGCATCTTATGCATCAAGTGACGGAAAAGTGATAACAGGTCCCTGTCCTTTACACAGAACTAAGTACTCATTTATACCAGAAAAGGAGTTGTACTAAGCATTTTATGTTGCATAGTTTCTGAAACTGCTCCCCTCCCTTATTCTTTTCTAAGGAAGGTCTCTGTTATTCCAGGGCCATGTAGACAGTAGAGGGAAAATGGCTCCTAAGTTTCAACCTGCTCTATTTAGGTTACCTTTTCCTTGCTTCCCCCTCGGAATATTTATCATGCCTGTCATCAAGATCAGCTTCTGAGCACCCAGCAGGGCCAAGCGTGGTACCAGCTGTGTGTGTTTGGAAGTCCTCACCTCCACTGCTGTCCACAGGCTACAGTTTGGATCTAACCACGGTCATCATTCACACCCTCACGGCAGCAGCATCTTGGGGTGCTACCAGCAAGAGGACAAGCGGCAAGGATGAGGACCAGAGCAGCAGTTGCCGTGGGGCAATGTCAGGTGACTGCACCTGGCTAATGTTGCCCTTCTGCTCCAGCCACCTCTCTCCACCCACCTTTCTCATTTGGAAGGCATGTGTGGCTCATTCATGCCACGAAACAATTGCCAGAATGATACAATCTTAGAGGAAGGGATCTCGAAAACATCTAGTTCGACCTGCTCATTTTAAAGATAAGGAAATGGAAGCCCTGAGGGGTTAAGTTCCTTGGCCAAGCTCATGCAGGTGGTTATTGGCACAGGAATGGCTGGCATCAAGTAACTGAACCCACTTTCTCATGGTCTTTCCACCATACCCATGGCTTTTCAACATTTGTTAGCACAATCCACAGTATGGAATACATTTTATATCACGACCCACAATATCTACACGTACATACAACTAACACAAAAGTCTCACAAAACAATACCTATCTTCACTATATGAGATATACTTCGGTATTTTCTATTATATATTCATTTTAAAAGAGTCTGGAGATTGCTTGGCAGCATGTATACTAAAATTGGAACAATACAGGGAAGATTAACATGGCCCCTACACAAGGATAACATGCAAATTTTCCCCATATTTTTTTCACATTTACCAAATGTTCCTTTTCTTTCCAGGGATAACATTTATAGGTACACAGTCAAAATAATTTGCATTTTTTCCTAATTAGATACATCTACTGAATGTCTAGGAAGGTGGGGTTGAATTAGATACAGAGAGGGGTCCCTTCCAGCTTGAACCTGTCACGTGCCTGATCAGGAGCAAGCTTATTGCCTGATCTGTCCTTAATTCTGAAAGGCAGAATGACCTAGCAGAGAGAACACTGGGTCTAGTCCTGGCTCCATTATCTTCCAAGTGTGTGACTTAGGGTGAATTTTCTCTGGGTTCTGCTATCTCAACTGCAAGATCAAGCTGTTGTTAATTGACAGAGTTCTGAGAAGTGAACAAAATAATGCAAATGAATGCAATAAAAGCTCTATTCACAAGACTTGTCCTGGAACAACAGTGGTCTTAAATTCTCACATTTCAGAGAAATATGGTGTCTCCAAATATTTCTGGATTCTCATCAAAACACCTGCATAATGTATTATGAATAAATTTGGTGTAATAAAGACAAACTAAACCCTGGAACTGACTCATTTTCAAATGCCTTTGCAGGTGTTAGAGAGGAGGGGTTGACCCTAAATCTTGAAGATGTTCAGCCTCAGAAAAGCAGAAGTCATTGAGGTCAAAGATGACTCTATGCTCTTGAAAGGAAAAGGTGATCAGTCGCAAATTGAAAAACAATCAAGAAAGGTTACTATTAATGAGTATGAAGAGGAAGGACTGAATGACGTGTTGTAAAACATTCAGATGCAATAGCCAAGCTGAAGGCTGGTGGGACAAGTGAAAAGAAAGAGTTCTAGGTGTACTCAATGCTGCCTCAATTGCTTTTGAAGAAGGCATCTTCCTAGGAGGTGGTTAGGCTTGGGTTCAGTGTATTCCAGCTTTGGACTCACGAAATCCAATAAAAATTTTAAAAACCGATATACATGGGCTTCCCTGGTGGCGCAGTGGTTGAGGGTCCGCCTGCCGATGCAGGGGACAAGGGTTCGTACCCCGGTTCGGGAAGATCCCACATGCCGCAGAGCGGCTGGGCCTGTGAGCCATAGCCGCTGAGCCTGCGCGTCCGGAGCCTGTGCTCCGCAGCGGGAAAGGCCACAACAGTGAGAGGCCCATGTACCGCAAAACAACAACAACAAAAAACGATATACAAATTATTTTTGAAACTATTCAAAATGCCTGCAATGACCTTGCCAAGAGTGACAGTTAGAAGGATCCTTGACAGCTGAGAACATCAGACAAAGCCGTTCAGAAGCTGGTTGTGATGCTCTGCTTGGAGGTATGGCTACGGTAGAAAAAGGCATCACCGGCACTACTTGGGTACTACGGGCTGCTTCCTGGCTGCTACTGCTGTGTGAAGCAGAGCGGAAGCTGTAACAGATCCTGAAGAGGACGAGGACCTTGGCGTGGGCAGAGCCGGTGGAGGCGATGTGGAGGCGGCATGTTCTCATTCCTGAAATAGTGCATTATCACTCTTAGTGAACTGTGACAGGAAGCTCAGAGCGGTGCTTCTCACCAATAACCTCAGAGAGATCACTTGGAAAAAAAAGACCAAAGAAAAGGTTATGGGTTTCAGTTAGGGGTTTCAGTTGACGAAGTGCATGATGGTTTACGGCTGTCACTGTGCACGCCCACAGATAACATGTTTTGTGTTTTTGAATAAAAAGACATTTGTATGTTCTTTAAAAAAAAAAAAAAAAACGCCAGCTATGCTTACAAAATGTATTCCACAACCCACCAAACAGAGCATTTGAAATCAGCACACCCGCGGTGGGGGAGAGTGGGCCTTGAGCGTGGGCGGTGCTCCCTCTGTCCCCACAGGCTCACCTCCAGCCTTGTCTCGTCTTCTCCGCCAACACCTACTCCTACTGCACCCCTCATTCCAGAGTGTTCCCAGTGCCCTCTGGAACCCCTGTTCCTCGGTGAGAAACGCCCCCTTGACTTTAGCCTGGGGGTGAGGGACGTGCCTTTCTCTTCCTGTTTCCTTTGGAGCCTGGCTCTCTCACCCATGCACTGCCCATCCCACTCCACTCCTCCCAGACTCCCAGGGACTGGAGACGGAGGATCTGTGCCCTCCTTATCCCTCAGAGACACTGTGACTCTTCTGCCTTCACGTAAACCCCTCCTTCTCTCCTCGTGTCACCTGTTTACCCACTACTATCCCCAAACCCCCCACTGCCATCTTGGTGGCTCACCACCTTCTTGTCTATCCGAGAGCTTACCATCAACTCGGGCACTTTACAGTCCATGTGGACAACACATCCGGTGTGCTGCCCCCTTTCATTCCCTCCCTCCCCTGGTTCCAAATCTGACTTTGGAATCACCTAGCACTGTCCCACCTAAGGTGTCCTCCGGCTTCCATCCCCCATTCTGTCCATTCTTCCCCATTCTCTCAGCTCCCTTGTGGTTTGGCTTCCTTCCCCTTCCAGCCTAGACTCTAGGGTCCAGTGCTTCAACCACTCTTTTGACAATACTCTAAACCAGTGGTCACAAATTTATTCCATAATGTACAACCAACAGTGAAACAAGGAAAATAATCAGGCACATATCTCTGACATTCACTCATTCGTTCATTCATAAATTACATACATTTTACAATTAAATCAACCTTTTGTTCCATTTTAAAACATACCACAAAAAATATAAGGGCATAAACAGCCAGTATAGTAAGAGCTTCAGTATTCTCTGCCCATTCCTAGTGGATCATCTCACATAACCCCTGGAGGGAAGCACACCCCAGTCTGAGAACCACAGCCCTAATCCCCATGCCCTCCACTCTCTCTTCCCTCTGTCGCAGCCACCCTGAGAAACCAGCCCTGAACCCATCTAGCCACGGGTGTCCCGTTCTCTGCCAGGTGGCTGCATGACGCTGGGGCACCGGCTGGGTCCCAGGGAGCCTCTGTGGACTTAACCCTTCAGCTCAAGGCAATGTCACTGAAAGCCTCAAGAGGTAAAGTCAAGCGTATTGGCAAGAAAACTTCCTTTCTCTCGGTACCACCAGCACCGAGGACAGTGCCTGGCACCTGCCCGCGATCCCCAGTGTTTGCTGCACTGCACTGTGCACACAGGTGGCATTTCCATCACTCTGGCAACATGGTTGTAAAGGCATGAAGAGCACACAGAGAAAAGCCCAACAGGTCATGGGTTCCAGCTGGGCACAGGCTTGGTTCTGAAGTTGTATGAGGGTCACTTGCCCCCAAAGCACCGGTCTGCCCACCATGACCCAACAATAGACCAGGCCTTCAGAAGCCAGACACACCACAGCTGAGCGAGCTCTAATTAGGCCACGTGTGACTGAAGCAGTTTGACTAGAGCCTATCTCACACCTTGACTGTTCCAGGGGGTTGCTATGGAGGCAGGAAATAGGGTCCCTCCAGACAATCTCTTTACCCACATGCTTGGAGCAGCCTGGGCTCAGGGCACCTCCAGTTCCTTCAGACGACCCCTCACAGAAGGATTCCTAGGCTATCACACAGAAGATGTGGACAAGAAAGGGACAAATCTTAAAGGAGCAATACCAGTGGGGACTGAAGCACTGCTGTCAGAATAAGCACTTAGGAGAGGTGATGCTGAGAGCCAAGGAGATGTGCTGGTGGGCAAACTTTCCTCTTTGGCCAGGAAGGAATCTTTTGCACTCTCTTCCCCTCCCCCAACCCCTTCTCACCACCTGGAGATGCATCCCCAGGTAAGCAGTGTCTGTAGAAGGACACATGACAGCTACAGCACTTTCTCAGGAAGGTAAACGTGACTCAGAAAAAATTCCCTCGCCTCCTGTCATTTCTTTTATCTTCTCTTTCTCCCCTTCCCAGTCCAGCGTTCCATAACCAGTGGTCCATGGACATGACCCCTGCATCAGAGTCATTATAGGCCTATTTTAAACACAGATTCCTGGGCCTCAGACAGATTAAATCAGAAACTTTGAAACTGGAGTCAGGAAATCTGCATTTAAACATTGTTTTTGCCTGTTCAAGTTCGGGAACTGCTGAAAGACAGTTACTTCTCCTCTGTTCTTCCCAACTACACCTTGTTAATCCACAGCCACTCGCCACCTCACCGCCATTCCCTCCTGCCCCTCCACTCCCCAGGCGTTCACAGTGAAGCCAACTGGGACTCAGATGGAAGCACCTGGGCAGGATGAGACCCCCTGTGCTCTCACCTTCCCGTGCTGCCCATGAGCGCCTCCCTTACTGTGCTTTATTTTCATCTACGACATCTCCTCACATGGTTCCTAGAGGCCCCACTTAAATTAACCTGGCCTACTTGTCCCAGATGAATACTGGGCAAGCTGGTGACTTAATACACTGAACTAAAATAAAGTCACCAGGAGGAAACCAAGTAAATCAGGGAGCTGAAGTTTGGCCTAATGTTGATCAATTTTTGGCCCAAACCCCCATCTACTAATAGGTCTCTGGTAATAGGCTTGCAAAGATGGAAATGTTAATCAATGCTAAACAAGAGCTACAAATAATAAAGACAAGCGCCATCTACTCACCTCCAGGGGATGGGGTGTGAACTTGAGATGACTATGACCATGAAGCGCTTGAAACCCAGAGAAAATTCTCTGAACCATTCTTTCGCTCACAGAATTTCCATGGCACCAGTCCCCATGCAGCTCTGACAAGTGAGCTATTTTCGTATGTGAACAAGTAGAGTTATTGTTATCTGTGCTCTGAATCAAGGATAAAAAGGAAAGGTGAGAGGGAGAGAGAGGGTGTGAGAGAGAAGACATGGAGGTGAGACGCAGAAATACAGAAACGCAGGAAGGATGTCAGAAACCAAAAGAAAAGGAGCCAGGTGTTCTTCCCAGAGAGGAAGGAGCCAACTAGGCAGTTTGAGACTCCAAAGCACCAGGTGACCCCTCAGCAACCACAGGAACAGTCTCTCCTTCTGGGCTCACAGGATTCTGGAGCAGCTGAGGATGATATATGCACAGGGCTTTGTAGATGGCGAAGTGCTACCCATTCAGGGTGCTAGCTCCCTCTGTGTGACCAAGGAGCTACTGCCCCTTTCCAACAGCCCTGCCCAAAGACTTGGGACACCACAGACCAAAAGGAAGCTTAACCAGCTAACATTTTTCCATTAGTAGACGCTGGTCTTACTATTCTGGCGCCAGATTACCTAGGGACGGTAATGAGGGTGCTATTTTAGCAAGAAACTGAAAAAGGAGAAGAAAATACGCCCTCAGAACATGCTGAATACGTACTGTAACACGCCACCCCACCAAGAGTCCATGTTCTACCTATGTTTTAATGTATTTATTTCTTTTGAGACCAGCAGGGCTTGAGCCACAGCTTCCTGCATTCTGCCTCGTCAGCATGAAAAGATTTGCTGCCGTAGGCCCCTTCAGCTCCCTCTGGGGCTCTCCTTCTCCTCGGAGGCTGACTAAGATGAGAAGCTTACCCCACAAGGTAATGAAGAGACAGTTTTCAGTTCTGACTCACCCCTTGGGCTTCCTGAGTCGGCTAATGAGGCAGCTTTGCATGTGGTGTGCTTGCCACCAAGACCTGACCACTAGAGGGAGCCAGAGAGCAACAAGGGCCCAACACTTCCCCGGAAAGAGCCAAATCCCCGGCACACCTACTCCCTCCTCCAGCCCAGAAACTGTGAGGCTTCATTTGTGGATCCACTGAAACAAACATGTCACCTTTATTGTACAGTTCCTTGGTAAACTCTTATTTTCCTCTTTCTCAAGTTTGGGTGGAAAACAAAACAATTAACTTAAAAAGCAGCACATGAGAAACTAAACATTATTTATGTCTCTAATTATCTCATTCTAGTGGGTATTTCAGTCCCTGTCTGGTCAGGACATTAATTATCTTCATAACTACAGCAAAAGTTAAATAACAAGCACCCAAGGCTACGGCACTACTGTAATGTGCAAGCTTAAATGAACTTATAAATTTTATTAATGGATGCTTTATACAACTCCATATATTATAAATCAAACAAGAAACCTATTTCTATCTTTTAAGGGTACGGTGAAAAAGCTTTAACATTATTGAGGGTAATTTTTATTAAGTTTAAAACTCCCTTTTTTTTTTTCAGTAATGAGACTGTTATGAGGATAATTTAATCTAGTTTGTCATGAGGCACCCCAGCTTGTTAAATAAGTTAATAAATGACTGTGCATTAATCAAAGTGACAAAGCTATGAGGAGCTGGGGATGGGAGACAATTCTGGTGATAGTATTAATTAGTATTTAATTAGAAACTTAGGGCCCATAAATAAAAAAAAAATCATGGTAGAGACATTTATGCAAATTGCTTGGAGCCTGCAGTGGAGTTAGCTTTGCTTTAAAGAAACATGATTTTTTTTTCCTAGCACGCTGTACACAGCAGCACTGTGGCCACATCACATGGCTTAAACGAGCTCTTCTTTTGTTTCCAATTTGTTCCAATTACAGGCCTGTAAATTCAAATCATTCTTTTGACTGTGTTGATTGAAATGTAGAGTTTCCACAATTTCTACTGGGAGTTCTTTTTTTTTAATAAAAAGAGAGAAATGTTTTAGAGAAAGAAGGAGTTTCAGATTTTTTTTTCTGCTGTTTTAATTAAGATGTGTGCCACTATTTTCTAAGAACAATTGTGGATTCCATTTGATACACAAACAATGCCTCCTTTTTAATCCTGGTGAGCTGTAACTGGGTTTTGTTATGTGATATTATATTGCAGACTGCATGGACTCAACTGCCATCATTTTTATTATAATCATGGCACTTCTCCCTTTTCTCTCAATCACATGCTTTGATAGTGGGCAATTTTTGATGGTCCCAAAAAGATAACAACCATTTGGTTCTGAACGTCACTGCTTTCCTAAGGTACACGTCCTCTTTTTCAGACTTTATTATTTGTTGCATTTATTCAAGAAAGGTTATCCACAGTAAAAATGCTTTTTCTATTCAACAGTCTATTTCTGTCATGGTTCATTTATGTGTGAGCATGACAGACTGAAACCCGTATTATCCACAGCTGACAAGTGTCAGGCCGACAGTTCAATCAGCCCTTCCTTAAGATGATGCCCAGGGCCCTGTGTTTGAAGTAGGACAATAAAGCAGGCAACACAATCAGGGTCAAACTGATCCAATCCTTGTATATAAAGGGGATTCTGCCTAATAACACAGTGCGATTTTTTTCCCCTCTCCAAACACATTAGTCCTTAAACAGTGACTTGGCCCTTAAGAAAATCTGTGACTGACATGAAAATGCTGAAGTTTTAACATGGTTGGTTTATCCATAACCTCATGGGGCTGCTGCTTTGTGCAGACTGGTTTTGTCAAAGTCAGAAAAATAATGTATTCAGTGTCTGATCATTTTTAGGCAGTTATTTGAATGGGATTTTAAGTCAGACATCCTGATGTTGACAAAGGGATCATTTTCTTGTCCTTTTGTTTTACATTTGCATCGGCTGATAAAATTAAATCTCTGAAATGCATACAAAAGTGAGCTCCCTTCAGCAGCACTCCACCACAGTTTCTTGGAAGGAAGCAGGGTTTCTTGGTGTTTCTTGATATTAGGTCTCTCTAGAATACAGACCAGAATGCAAACATATCTTCAAAATTAGTGCTCCCTCAGCTTGGGCAACACTTCAACTCAAACATGTATGAAAGCATTTCACTGCAAATCCTACCAACCAACAGCAGAACCAAAGTTGATCAAATGCTAATAGTCTGCAGTGGGCTCCTTGGAGGGACCAGGAGACTGTTACCTTTGCTCTTCTTCAGACTTCAAACCACCGCCGATGATGGCAGGCATGGAAGTACCGCTCACCTATTTGATAGGTGCCTTTCATAAGGAGGAAGCCAAAGACCCTCTGAAAGCTTCATGAAACTTTCGTCCCAGAAGGTACCACAGAGAACATTAAATGCAACCTCCAGGCTTTATGGATGAGGGAGGCTCAGAGACATTTGTGACTGCCAGTGTCAAGGAGCTTGCAAACGGCAATGGAAGGGCAAAATTAACAACAATAACAGAATCCTCTGCACTTTGCTTCTCTTTATCTGTCATTACTGGGCAGACCCAAGTTAGTGCAGGAGGGTCTGCTGAAAAGCAGAATTCCAAAATCAGAGAGTGAGTAATGGTGCCTGGGGCTACCAAACAAGACCTCATATCGATTCCCTTCTTGGACAGTTCTGGAAGTTCTAAGTAATATATTCTTTGTGTGCTTGTTATTCTCCATTTATACTGTCCTGTCCCAGTCCATCCATGTAGCTGCATTTGCTGCCCTGCTCTGGCCCTGCAGACCACATCACCTAGGCTCTCTTGGTGGCTAGAGACCAGGGGGAGGCGCTGAGAACAATCAATCAAAGGGTGGGAGGAGAGAGGCCAGAGTGTGCCTTCCTCCCTCACTCCCTGCTTGATTCTCCATCTCTGAAGAAACTGACCCCTCCAGCACCCCTGCTTCCCCCAAGCCCCTCCTCCAGGGCTCCAGCTGTCAAGGGTCCAGACCTGTTGGTTTTCTTCTCTTTGCCCTTTAGTCCTAGGGGCTAAGAGTCTGCCACTGTGGCTAATCTCTTGGTATCTCCACATCTCCTGTTTGTTCACCTAATGCTGCCCATACTTCTGAACACAGCCCTTTAAAGTCACCATGGGAACCATCTCAGGAGAATTCTGTTTTCTGCTGGGACCCTGACTGATAGGATGAATTCCTTAGCTTCCACCTGGTCTTCCTACTTCTAGTCCAGTAGTTCTTAACATAGTTCGTAATCTCATAGAGAATCTAATGAAAGATAAGAGCGCTCTCCCCAGAAAAAATTCACTTACACACATATGCTCAAAATTTTGTGTGCAGTTGTAAAGTATTCCCAGACTCCTTAAAGGCTATCTACAAATCTTCTAGGCAGTCCATAGAAACTCCAATCCATTCTCTCCACCTCTGATAAGTAAACCTTCCTAAAACACCTATTTCTTCCATTTGATCATATTCATGTTCCCCTCAAAAACCTCTAGTGGTATCCTACTAACCACCATAAAGCATGAAGCCCAGAATCCTCAGCAAAGCATTCCAGGCTCAAGCTGACAAGCTAGTAGTGTGCTTGAGCCATTTCTTAGCAGCTCACAGGAGACAGAGACAGTTATATTTTCAAAGCTAGGTGTTAAACACAGCATTATTCAAAATTAGATTACATAAGCTTACAATTAAATGTCTTTATTAAAAGTAAAGGTAATAAAAATAAATACTCAAAATGTGTTGCTTTCTAATTATTTTACTACTATCTATGCTCTTGAAGTTGTCTATCGCATCTGAATGGTGGAAACACTACATAATGATGTACCATTTTGCAACTCTTCCCAACTCCGTGATGGCTTATGGAATACTTACACCACAGAAATTAGCAAACACTTCAAATCAGGGCTTGATTTACTATGTTGATTGTCTAGATCAGGGGTTGGCAAACTGTAACACACAGGCCAAATCTGGCCTACCGTCTGTTTTTGTATGATCCACGTGATTTTACATTTTTAAAGGATTGTTTTTGTTACAATCTTTAATGAAATAATTTACTTGGGCAATGGTAGTTAAAACATTTAGATGAGAAGCTGATAGGGAATTTTACAACTAATGGATCAGACCTATAATACCTAAACTCACCTGTCAATTTCAACATCACTAGAAGTGGAAAAACCAGATGTTAGTGTCACCTGATGTGATATAATTTGGAAGTACACAACACCATCTATGACATTCTTGTCCCCAAATAAACTTGCGTCGAACAGAACCTCTAGATACATCTGCCAATTTACAGGAAATATATGGAATAAAGAAATATGTTAAACAACACCTCAAGGGTGCAATTGGCTGGGTCCATAATATAAAACATTTTATAGAAAAATTACTTTATTTCTTTAGCCCATAAATAGCAGGTAAAAAATAAGATGGATAACTGTTAAATGTTTTAAAGAAATTTTACAAGACATAGTCCACCAAATGAAATAGAGGTTCCTTATTTTGATTCTAATTTGGAAAAGAAAACAACTGTTACAAGTAACCTTTTCACAGCAGAAACTAACACAACACTGTAAATCAACTATACTTCAACAAAAAAATAAAATTTTTTAAAAATAACTTTTTTAAGAAAATTGAGAAAAATTCAATATGGAATTAGTACTGGGTAACAGTAATAAATAATTATTAATTTTATTAAGCATGATAATGGTATTTCATAACCATTAGAAATACATACAGAAGTATTTGTAGAAGAAATGATAGCCTGTTTTTGTTATAGATTTTTATTGGAGTATAATTGCTTCACAATATTGTGTTAGTTTCTGTTGTACAACAAAGTAAATCAGCCATATGCATACCTACATCCCCATATCCCTTCTCTCTTGAGCCTCCTTTCCACTCTCCCTATCCAACCCCTCTAGGTCGTCGCAAAGCACCAAGCTGATCTCCCTGTGCTACGCAGCAGCTTCCCACGAGCCATTTTACATTTGGTAGTGTATATATGTCCATGCCACTCTCTCACTTCGTCCCAGCTTACCCTTCCCCCTCCCCGTGTCCTCAAGTCCATTCTCTACGTCTGCGTCTTTATTCCTGTCCTGCCCCTAGGTTCTTCAGAACCTTTTTTTTTTTTTTTTTTAGATTCCATATAGATGCGTAAGCATGCAGTATTTGTTTTTCTCTTTCTGACTTAATTCACTCTGTATGACAGACTCTAGGTCCATCCACCTCACTATAAATAGCTCAATTTCATTTATTTTCATGGCTGAGTAATATTCCATTGTATATATGTGCCACATCTTATTTATCCATTCATCTGTTGTTGATGGACACTTAGGTTGCTTCCATGTCCTGGCTATTGTAAATAGAGCAGCAGTGAACATTGTGGTACATGTCTCTTTTTGAATTATGGTTTGCTCAGGGTATATGCCCAGTAGTGGGATTGCTGGGTCATATGGTAGTTCTATTTTTAGTTTTTTAAGGAACCTCCATACTGTTTTCCACAGTGGTTGTATCAATTTACATTCCCACCAGTAGTGCATGAGGGTCCCTAAAGGATTGCTTGTTAAAAACGAATTAATTCATTTAAAAAAGAAGAGGAGAAGGAAGAGACTGTTTGTGGTCTGCAAAGTGTAAAATATTTACTATCCGGCTCTTGACTGGAAACCTTTGCCAACCCCTGGTCTGGATCTAAGAAAGTGATGGAGAAGATGTTAATAATGCAAATTAAACTTAAAATTGTATCCTGACTATAATCATTACACTGTGAATGGCACAGAAAATCGAGGAAATGTTCTTCCAGGATTTGAAAGCTACGACCCATCAGCCAAGAAGTCTTTCACATCACACAAGTGAAGTTCCAACATACATCTTCATTGTTTCACGTTCATCTTATTTGTTAATGTAAACGAAATGTCAACATACATTCATGTTGGAACTATACTCGTGAGCCAGTGGCTGAATCTGGGTGGTAACCAAGCATTCGTTTGCGATTTTTTAAAATCACAATTGAGTCACAGCCATAGGTTAACTACAGACACAAGAGTTCAGAAAAAAAAAAAAAAAAGAAAAAACAAGAAAAAGAAACAACAAGAACAAAAGCCAGGAAAGCATTATCTGAGAATCAATGGACTAAAGATCATTCTGTAATAAAGAGTATTGTATGTTTTGGTATCATTTATAAGTTGTAGGCTATACATCATTTACATCAGTAAAGTTTATAATAAATTTATGTACATATATATATACATGAGTATTTTTTTCTAGAAAGCCAGTTATTAAACTTTTACCAGCACACCCCTGACCCCACCCCCAGAGTCTGACTTATCTGGTCTGGACAATGGCCTTGGCACTGGGATTTTTAAAACTACCCCTAAGTTATTCCGATGCAGAGCCAATATTGAGAATAACTGGCTTAGGGAAACTGGCAGGATCCCCTTGAGATTTTGTTCTCTTTGGTCAGAAAGTCCACTTGAATTTGACCAAGGAGGCACTGGGAGTGCGCATGAGGGGGATGTTCTGGGGTGAGGAGGGTGGGAGGTTCCTCCAGGAACTGGACACACTTCACTGGGCTGACTTTTTTTTCCAATTTCTCAGAACAAAATTGTCCTGGAGCAGCATACTCACAGTCTCCTAGACATGCCACTATTACTTCCTCTCCCAAAGTTATTCTCACTATAATTCTACCAAAGGTCCCCTTCCCGCTCCTGTCTCCACCTTAGTCTTACCAGCCCGCACATGCCAGCTTAGATATCCTCTCTCGTCTCAGAACTTCCCCAGGTGTGACAGACTTGTTTATTTCCCACTCCAGTATCCACTCACTCCTTACTAACAAAACCCTGATTTATTAGGGACAGCGCTGTGTCCAGTTAAATAGTGTTTCCAGGCCTCCCTTGTAGCCAGAGTGGCCAGTGTGACACAGTTTAGCTAATGAGACCTAAGCTGAAGCCTGACAAGCGTTGGGGGCAGAGTTTGTGCTCTCTTGATAGAACTGCTGGACTCAGCTGGGTCAGACCCCTCCCCTTGTCTTCTCCAGCAGTCATTTTCAGAGTGTGAGGCAACCAGCCATCTGCAAAGGATGCAAGACGAGAAAAACAACTGAGCCGCAGCACCAGTCCCTGACTGCTTGCCTTTGGAGGTCTTGTTCTGTAAGAAAAATAATTCCCTAATTGTTCAAGCCCCTCCTAGTTGGATATTCTGGGGTTGCAACCAGAAGCAATGCCAGTCCAGCAATCCCACAGTGAGGGCTCCTCCTGGAACTCTGTACAACTACAGAGTTGTTCTGCACCACCCATAACAGCAATCTCCAATGTGTAAACGGGTCAGGTCCCAGACATTTAACTATAAATCAGTTGTGTGAAATTTGGATGCACTTTCCCTGTAAGACTGGGCTGGGCTATCTAGAAAATCCAGAACGAACGTTTGTAGTAGTATGCCAGCTCCTGGAATAACCAAGGTGATTAGAAACAAGATTCAGGCAGAGTTAGGCTCATATAGCTTCATAAAGAAGTTAGGTCTCCAACAGTGATTTGTAAATAGGAAGGAAATAGAGAGGAGTGATTCCCAAAGATTTGGCTTTTGCCCAGAACTTATTTTTGAGGCAGAAGGATCGCGTGTAGGTACAGCATGAAGTCACGTTCATGCTGTTTTGGGTGCATGTGCTTGGATCAGAATGTAAAGGGCATAGAGCATGGAAAGGCCACATCTTAGAAGTGCAAGAGAAAAGAGCCGGTGACAGCTGTACACGGAGCTTAACACACCACATTAGCAATAACTATTACATACACGGTTGCATTCTATTTTTGTATCACATTAACGGATATAATATTGGTAATTGTTCTTAATAGAATCACAGAAATGAGAGATGGAAATGCTATATGGTATGATGGAATGCTGTTCTTTTACCATTGATCACTGTAATAAGCCTGCTCAGTCATTACTTACAAACCATGCTACATCTATGCCAATGAGGCAGACCAAAATGAGGCGATAAACAAAATTGGTTTCCTTGCTAAATGCGACACCTAAGTTTTAAGATATTTTGCTGAAGTTTTAAACTGATTGTCAATTAGTCAATGAGCTATGGCAGGCAGTGTATTTCTGGGTAATTAGTGTGTGTCTTAGGGGGGTTATTTGGCATGAGGCTGAGGGCAAAGTAATTTGTATCTCCCAGGAAGTGCAATAATTGCCTCAAGCTGAACTGCTTGGAAAGTGTATTAATTCTATTAGGAAACATTTATGTTATTTTATATGGCATCCTGTATACTCATGAAGTGTACTCATAAACCATGAATTATTCATTTTGGGGGCATTATCACATGAGGGTGGCCTCACTGATAACCAGGAAAAGAGGCTGGGTTGTTTGTGCAGTTGGACATTGTTGGAAATGATGCATGTTGTGTTTTGAAATTCATCTTGTTAGAAGACCACTGGATCCTAGGAGGTTGAGAGGTCTCTTGAGACAGGTAAGGTCAAAGGTAAGGCAATTTACTTAAACTGGCTTTTCAGGATGCCAGCAGGCCTTCTGTTTAGAGCTGGCTGTGCTGCCTGTGGGGAAGCCTTGTGAGAGCTGAGAACTACAGCGATGACAGGCTTCATCTTGGTACTTTTGGACACTTCCTTTCCCAAACCTGCTCAGGACGTTCAGGGCACACAAAGGCAATCATTCATTCATTCATTCATTCAACAAATACTTATGGATGAATGCTCGGACAATGTACTAGTTATCTATTGTTGTGTAATAAATTACCGTAAAACTTAGCAGCCTAAAGCAACACACATTTATTAGCTCACAGTTTCAGTGGGTCAGAAATCATGTTCGGCTTAGCTGGGTCCCCTGCTTCATAATCTCTCACAAGCCTGCAGTTAAAGTGTCAGCCCAGAGTCTATAGTCTCCCCTAAAGGCCCATCTGGGGAAGGATCTGCTTCTGAGTCCGTTCCAAGCCCTCAGTTTCTTGAGGGCTGTGGACTGAAGGCCTAACTTCCCCCATGGATATTGACCAGAAGCCACCCCCAGTTCTTTGCCATGTGGGTCTCTCCAGTATGGAAACCGGCTTCATCAAAGTGTGCAAGCCAAGAAGGCAAGACTAAGGTCACAACCTATTGTAACTTAATTGCAGAAGTGACATCTCGTCACCTTTGCCACATTCTGTTGCTTCAAATCAAATCAGATCAGGAAGATGGCAGGGAGATGGAGAGAAGTAGGAGCATGTGAGACATGTTTTAGAGCAGGGGTCCCCAACCCCCAGCCCACGGACCAGTACCGTTCCGCGGCCTGTTAGGAACCGGGCCGCACAGCAGGAGGTAAGTGGCGGGCGAGTGAGCGAAGCTTCACCTGACGCTCCCCATGGCTCCTTGTCTTCCAGGAAACCAGTCCCTGGTGCCAAAAAGGTTGGGGACCGCTGTTTTAGAGTTTAAAATCGACCCCTTCGGTGAGCGTATGTTTACCTCAAGTTAACAGTCTTCTTCACCCCTGCTCTTCCTTGTCCATTTTTAAGGGAAATACAAAGAAAGTTGAAGAAAGAATCTTGTAACCATCATGGGAAGAGAAAGAGGAGGACCAGATAACACAGTGGAGGGTGAAAAGAGAGGGGCAGTGTGAGAATGGGATGGAGGAAGCACGGGGAGGATGTGGCCCCGTGCCTGCACCTCCAAATGTATTAACCTGGGCACACTGCTTCACTTTTCCATCCTTCTGTTTCCTCTTATGTAAAAATATCTGCCTTTTCGGATTATTTGAGAGGATTAAATAACAACCTGGTACATACTTGATACATCACCTGCATGGCTCTTTTGCTCGCTTCATCCGATCTCTACTCAGTTGTCACCACCTCCCTGACAGCCAGAGTTCAAATAGCTCCACCCCACCTCCATCCTTACCCAGCTGCAGCTGGCCTCACAGCACTTACTGACACCTGTTTTACTTTGTTCGCCCTGCATTCTCAGGGCCCAGAGGAGTTCCCAGCATGCAGTGGATCCTCGGTAATACTTGTGAAGGGCTGCACAGTGTAGTCACTGACCAAAGGTGTAGCTGCACAGGCTGTGTCTCCAGCTGCATCACAAACAGTGTGGGGATATCAGCTTAGGACATAAAGAGAGTAACAGCAACTAAAATACTTGCCTAGTACTTTACAGTGTACAAAGGCCTTGCTTGACCACCATGTCTTAATCCTTCTAGTCAGTAGCTGAGGTAGGTAATGTCCCTGTTTACAGGTGAGGCAACTGAAGGTGAAGGGACTTAATAAACTTCTCCAAAGTCCAGAAACAACAGACATTAGAAAGCAAGCTAGGGCTCTGCCTTCTTATGAATTTACTTCCCAAAGGGGCAAAAGTCTAAGTGTTCCTTTCAGTTTGCCAGCAGATGTGCTGATCTGTGCTTGCTGGAATCCCGCATCCAGTTCTCTGGAGTTGCTGTCCCTCTGTCTGCACATCTCCTTTTCCTGCTCTCAGAGGCAGCTGACAGATGGACGCTGTAAGTGTCAGATACCCAAACTGCACCCAGTGGAATTGCAGAAAGTCAAGCAGCCAGTTATATGGCTGCCAGCAAACTTCGCCACATTCCAGAATTCCTTCGTTCTTTCAGAAGAACTCGATTGTGCCTCACTGTATTTCCTAGTTTAGTATAACCCTACCAGTAAATAAAATCCCTTCACTTTGACCCCCATGCATTCAACAAACAAGTACTGAGTGTCTGCTTGGTGCTAAGCATTGTGCTAGGAAATGGGACTAGTTAACTTCCAGAAGGAAAAGCAGACTTTAAGTATAAATCACTGTGTGGCTAAGATTATGGTTGGAACTATAAAGGAGAAGTTCAAGGTGATATGAGAACATGAAAGGAAGGACCACCTGGGACCTGGTCTTGAGGGGTCCAGGAAGTCTTCCCTGAAGAAGGGTCACTTAAACTGGAGAAGAAAGCAGAACATTCTAGGCACAGACGAGAGTGCATAAGAGGTGCTGAGAACTGAAAGAGCTTCTAGAAACCACAAAAGCAAAATCACAAACAAATGAACAAACAGAGAAGCCTGAAGAGGCCTGGTGCTGGATGAAGCTGAAGAAGTAGCCAGCAGCCAGGAGGAGCTGAGCTTACCTCACCTACTTCTTGCTCTTCCCCGGATAAGCAAGAACAAGGCCGCGAATTTGGTCTCAGTTGACAGAGTAGAGACATCACTGGTGCTAATTTGTGCCTAGAAAGATGTATCATTATGTCTCAAGCTGCATCGTGAAAATGTCTTAAAGCCTGTAGCCTCTGTCTTCTTTGTGATACAGAACACAAAGCATTTGTTTCCACTCAGCATTCAAGGATTTGCAAATTCGACTTAGTGGATGCAGTCTGGCTGTGGCTCCTTCCCCGGGGAAATGAGCCTACTGCTCCAGCAGTGGGCTCTGATGCAATGTATTTCTGGGAGCCTCCACCCACAGTTGCTCTTCTATCTCAGTATCCCTAGGTCTGTGGTTCTCAGCGGGGGTGTCAGGGAAGCTTGAGGGAACATTTTTGGGTTGTGTCAATAATCAGGAAACACCATTTATTGTTCGGGCCAGAGATGTAGGTAGACATTCTGCAGTGTATGAGACAATGGTCACAACAAAGAGCTGTCCTGTCTCCCACATGACTTTGAGGTCCCACCAGATACGGATGTGGGTGAAAAACCTATGTATAGGTTTCTGAGATTAGAGCTCAATTATGTTTTACATACAAACACAAAATATTTTTTGCACAGTATTAATATACACTGAATTATCCAATAATAAAACTACAGTTGGAAATTGGAGGAAGATTTATTTTGTTTTTCCCCAAACTTCCCAGGGTTAGTTACCATTTCCAAAAAATATATCATGTATTTGAATCACCAATAGGACACACCCTGTATAAACTGGCCTTTCAAACTGTCACATTCTTGATGATTATATATACATGTTTCCCCCTTGCTATCCAAAAGTAGAGCATTCCTATGAAACTTTTCCTAAGCCAAAATGGCACAAAGCAAAGAAGCAATTACCTAAGGACACATCTTGCTAACAGATGCACAAAATAAATGGAGATAAAGCACAGATGCTCACAGACACAGTTCAAAGCTATGGTGGCTTAATGCTGAGACACCTAATGTAGTTCCTGGGGAAGGAGCTTGGGAGTACCCCTCTGCCTGCTGGGGGTCTGCACTACCTCCATAAGAAACACTAATATTTTTGCTTTCATAAAAATGAAAATCCTCTTTGGATTTCTTTCAGTTGGTGAAAAACAGGTAAGAATGTAGATCTTTTGTAAAAGTAAAGTGGCGTAAAGCAAACTTTCCAAAAGCAGGGGGTGCGTATATATGTCTTATTTGAAAATGCCACTCTAAAACAAAGTGTCTTTAATACCCAGTTAAATGTTGGTTTACTTCTCTTAAATCCAAATGCATTTGTTATGAGTACAGCATCCAAGCACTTCCTTATGAATCTTAGTCTCTACCCAAAACGTGGTACACAGACCATCAGCAGCTGCATCCTTTTTAGAAGGAAGGCTCTCAGGACCCGCCCCAGAGCTACTGACTCTCGGTCTGTATTTTAATAAGACCTTCAGGTGATTCAGATCCACATAAACGTTTGAGAAGCTCTCTTCTAGGTTAGGTAGATCTGAGCATGGAAAAGGTATTCTTTGATTATAAAAGACTTTTATTTCTCTTCTTCATTACATTAGGACATTGTATTAATCTCTTAATTATATTTAAAAGGTGGCCATGTTATCAATGAATTTCACCTCAAGAAAGTAAAATAGGAGTTACAAAATATTTTTTAATGAAAGAGGATGTTGTATCTGATAGGGTTGAGAATGCTGCTCCAAGATCCCTGGGGTTCAATAATAGGGTGTGATGAACTTTGGAGCATATAAACGAGAGTAGGGCATCAGAGTCAAATCTCTCTGAACTTGGCCATTTATAAACTCTAATGACTCCTAAATCTATATCTCCAGCTAGTGTCTCACCCTCAGAGCACACTCGATGAATCCCTGCTTTCTACATATACATCCAGAGATCACAGAGTGAGTGCCCTGCTGTCTTCTACAGGGTCAAGCTGCTCTCGCTTACTTATTCTACAGATGTTTTTTGATCTCCTTGTGTGCGCCGTGCAATGTCACAGGGCTGTGAGTAATAGAAAGACAAAGCCCGCTTTTGTGGAGCTGACAACGGTCTAGTAGGGGAGCTAAGAAGCCCGCAAATAACTGCGCAAAGAGTCAGAACGTGCTAAGTGCACCGAGGCAGGTACAGATAATGTGACAGAGATGACTTCTGCATAGAAATAATATTGAAAGGTCACGGAAAGTCTGCCGAGAAGCCCGTGGTTTCACTCAGCAACTCTGGTTCCCCAACACGGCTATTTAAACCTTCTTTACTCTCCTCACACCTGGGCTGCTATACCTGCCGCCCCCCGCCATCAGCTGATCCTGCTTCCTTCTTCTCAAAGTAAAATAAATCACTGAGTAGAACCCCTTCTAAGGCCCATCATTTTCTCCCTGCACCCTTCCTGGTCTAGTCTCTTCCTCTCCTCCAGTTACCATGGCAGGGCTGCCCGTACTCCTGGGTAAGCCTACTCTGCATCCCATCCCTACTTTCCACCACCTCCTCAGACATCTCTCTACGACATGGATCATTCTCTCCCTCTCCTGTAAGGTCAACATCACCCTCTCTACTGGATCCTTCTTATTAACCTTTAGACACCCTTCAGGGTCTCCCAGTATTATTTCTGAACCATCACTCAAGCTACTGGCCTCTCCTCTCCTTCACAACCAAACTTCTTTCAAAACGAAATGTCTCTGCACTCTCTATCTCCACCTCTTCAACTTCTACTCATTCTTCAACCCACTGCAACCAGCTTCTGACCTCAGCACCCACAGAAGCTGCTCTCACCTATATAATCACCAGCTACCTGCTTGTTACCAACACCAACAAATTCTTCTCTGTCCTCAGCTCATTTGAACTTTCAGCAGTATTTGACACTGCCAGTCAGCCCCTTGAAAGAGCTTCTTCCCTTGGGTTCCATGACACCCCACCCTGGTCATCTTCCCCTACCTCTCAGACCTCTCCTTCTCAGCCTTCTCTATAGATTCTCCTCTCTTAAAGCTGGTGTACTTTGGGGTCCAGCCCAAGGCCCTCTTTGCTCTCAATAAACACTTTCTCTGGATTTGACCATTTATATTATTTAATGACTCTTAAATCTATAACTGCAGCCCAGTTCTCCCTCTTGGACAGACTCCAGAGAAGTCCGTTTGGGTGTCTCAAACTCAGAATATCCAAAACTAATTCGCTCTTTCCTGCCCCACCTGTTTTTCATTCCTTGGCCTCTGTATCATCAAATGGCACTACCATGTAACATTTCCTCAGGTCATACACTGAGGCATCATCCTTGACTCTTCTCACACACCCACACCAAATCAATCACCCCAAATACATGCTTTACCCTACAGCCAGAGTCATCTGACATGTGAACATGATGACTTCACCGCTCTGCTTAAAGCACCCCCATGGCTTCCTCATTGCCCTCAGGACAAATCCCAGCCACAGTGAACTTCTTCCAGTGCCTCACTTCCTTCTTATTCATCCTCCAACCTCAGACAGTTTGACCTTTCTAAACTATAACTAACTCAAGTTACCCTCACCTCCATAGCTGTTAGAAGTGCAGCTGGATCTCCCCTTATCAACAGGACCAAACCAAACATCTTCATGTGTCGGGTTCTGTTAGGAAAAACATGGAGCACTCAGAATGGCTCGAGTATTGTTCAGAATGACTGGAGCACAAAGTGTCCTTTGGGGAGGGGTAAGAGATGAGCTGGAGAAATGCATTGAACCAGATCACAAAGAGCCTTGAGTGCCAAAACAGGAAGTTTAAACTCATCCAAAAAGCAACGGGAAACACGTCTTTGCAAAGGTGTAAGCAGGTGAGGATTTTGTATAGCAGCCACACACCACCTCGACTCAGTGGTGGCAGGCAGGTCACCGTGAGTACAGACCTTTCTTGAGACAGTCCAGCCTGCAGCATGACCTACCTCAAGCTTAGACCATGTACACCTCCACCTTCTGCTTCAGGACTCCTCCAGGACAAAAACTGTCCCCCAACTGTGTAAAAATGCACTCACCCTCCAGTTCTCAACCGCTTGAGAGTAAGAGAGAAGGAGGAGGCAGGGCTGAGCCAAACATTCAAGCCTGAGTGACTGAGAAGATGAAGGTGCCATTGACAGAAACAGAGAGGCCTCAGCAAGAGACAGAGGCAGCTTGACCTCAGCAAGGCAGGGAGCAGAAGGAAGAGGAGGCCTTCCTTTTCCCTCCTCCCTTCAAGTCAGATGGAGGGAAAAGAAGCTACTGAGGGAGCTCGACCTGCAGGATAGAAAACTGGGGAGGACACAAGAGCGCTCTGCTCAAATCTAAATGTCTGCCAGGAAGTAGACTTTAGAAAAGGGAGGAGAAAGGGATTACCAGCAAGGAGCAGAAAACCTCAAGGAGGAAGACTGTGGCTCAGTCCATGAGAGTACTTTCTAACCCCTACATTGATTGTGAGGGAGTGAGCATCCTCTCCCAGGATGGCTCAAACTGGATGTCCAGGAGGTTGGAGATCAGATTCCTAATTCCAGAGGGAGGCCAAACTAAGTAAGATTAGATCCAGCTGCGAGGGCTCCAACCTCCATTTCCCTCATTCCTGCTACTCCAGATCTTCACATTGGTGATGCAGCCTTATCATGAGTTTTGCCTCAGGAGGAGCTCTGAGTAAGACTAGGGAAGAGGTGATGCTTGTCCCAGGTGCCCTGCCCCCGGGACCTTTTCCCTCCCACTCACTCCCTCCCCACCAGGAGCCCAGCACCGGCTTCCACCTCACCCCGCATGTGGCCTGTCCTCCCAGCACTGTCACACCCCCAGGATCTCTAACGCCTTCAAAACCCAGGACCTCTGCCCTTGTATGTTCTGCTCTCCAGGGCCTGAAACTCTGAGAAACTGGTCCAGCTGGGCTTTGGACCTCAAAAGAACTGACGCTGTGTACATTAGAACAGGCCCAAGTGCCACGTGGGCCTTTTAGGGCCCCCTCAACTGCACCATGCTCATGTCCAGCCATCTTCCAGGACCTCTCTCAGCTGGAAATCTTCATGAATCTTTCCAGACAAGGGTTCCAAGAAAGAGCCTCTACCTTCGGGGTTAGACAATTTTCCCAGCAATATGTCACTTGTCCTTCTCTGGACAAGAAGCGGGGGTGGGGGGGGGGCGGTGCTTTGACTCAAAACATTTGTTCAGGAGAGCAATACACGCACACTCACAAATAAATTTCTCTTAAACATCATATTGGCAAATTCATGATCCAGTCTTCTGGGGGAAAAGTTTATTTGAATGAGTTTTAAGCAAAGGAAAATTATTTCAGGTCCTTCATTCAATAAGTGTTTTTTTTTTTTTTTTTGAACACCTGCAGTGAACTCGGCACTAAAGGGGACAAAAAAGAAATGTCAAATGTATCCCTTGCCCTTAGAATTGCATTGGGAAGAGACACTCCACACAGGAAGCCGAGTGATAATACAGGCAGCAGGATAAAGTGGGAGCCATATGGCTCGGCAAACTCAGTGGCCCTTAAATCCTGGCGTGCCTAAAAATCCTCAGAGGGTGGAGATGTTAAAAATGCAGATTCCTTGGCCCTACCCAGGAGATTAGAGTCACTAAGTGTCTAGTGGGTTCCAGAAATCTGTGTTTTAACTAAGCTTTTATTTATTTATTTATTTATTTTAAATTTTTTTGAAATTTTATTTATTTATTTATTTATTTTTGGCTGGGTTGGGTCTTCGTTTCTGTGTGAGGGCTTTCTCTAGTTGCAGCGAGCGGGGGCCACTCTTCATCGCGGTGCGCGGGCCTCTCTCTGTCGCGGCCTCTCTTGTTGCGGAGCACAGGCTCCAGACGCGCAGGCTCAGTAGCTGTGGCTCACGGGCCTAGTTGCTCCGCGGCATGTGGGATCTTCCCAGACCAGGGCTCGAACCCGTGTCCCCTGCATTGACAGGCAGATTCTCAACCACTGCGCCACCAGGGAAGCCCTTAACTAAGCTTTTAAATAACTCTGATGCAGATGGTCCAAGGGCCAACTTTGATGCGCACGGGCCCAGCTAGCAGTTCTCTGTAGAAGACCAGAAAGAAAAGGAAGCCCACTGGGCAGGCCCAGGAAATGAGCTGTTTTTGTATTTAGACCTTAAGGAGCTGATGTGGAATCCTTCTCATTCCTCCTCTGCACAGTTGAGTGTTTTGAAAGAGAGCCAATGCCTTGCCATTATCTGGAGAACGTGCAAATGGCACTAGGAATAAAAAAGGACACGTACAGCTAAGTCTAGAGTTGATGAAACCAGTTTATCTGAATCCGATTCCAGGGCAGTTTGATGCTGAAAGGTGGTGTTATAACTCACTGAAGCGTTCACATCTATTGTTTTTCTTTGCCTGGGTGGCTTTGCCAAAGACCTTATAGATATAATTATTTTCAGATTACTGTTATTACACACATTCTTCTTGAAGAAAAAGCTACTTTGTTTTTATCTCCATACAGCGAGGACCAAGTTTCAGTTGTTTTCTTATATGTATATGTAAAACAATCAGAACACTGCCCTACTGGGCTTATTCTCCAGTCTCGTGGGTGTGGTCGAAAGCAAGCGGAATCACTGGGAGACTTGCTGAGGCCCAGAGGGAGAGAGGGGGCTGTGGGGAAGCTCTCCATCCTCCTTGGGATTTTCCCTGAGGGCCACACACTCCTCAACTTTTGTGGACCACCTACTACTCACCTGGCACTATCCACAGACTGGGGGCTTCCATTACAGAGGAGGGAAATGTAATAAATAAATGAACAAACACATAAATTGGAAAATAATGGTAGTGATAAGTGCTATGAGAGGTTTTGTTTTGTTTTTGTTTTTGTTTTTAAAGCCAAATGAGGCAGGAGAGAGAGGAAGACTGGGAGGAGGTGATGGATAGCAGCGGCAGGGAGATCCGGGGCAAGAGCCTTGCAGGTGCCCTTTGGAGGGAATGAATCTAGCACATTCGAGGAACAGAAAGAAGGTAAACATGGCTACAGCCAAAATGAGATCAGCGCATAAAAGTAATACCAAGAATTATGAGAAGACTCAGAGGTTTAGTCTCAGATGGGAAGAAAAAGAAACTAAAGCCGTGGGCTGACTTAATGCCTTCCTCATGACCAACGGACAGGGTGGCATCTAGTTCCCTGTAGGCGCTCCAGAAACTGGGCTTAAGCTGCACCATGAGCAAATAAAATCTGATTTGAATGAAAGGAGCCTCTGCAATTTAGCCAGAATGAGTGATTGACGAATAACACTATCCAGAAACTGACAGACTGTCAAGCCCGCCTGCTACCCCTGGGTTATTTCAGCCTGGAATTTCTGGCCCAGGGAGAGCAGTCATTGCTTTCTCCCTCGATGGATTTCTCCATAGAGAGTTCAGAAGAGGAGAGAGAGAGAGAGATCAGCAAGCTTTCCGAAAGCCATGAAACGAGGGGGTTTTGTGTGCTGTGCCTGCATCAGGCTCCGCCTATATCTCCACAGCAGCTCCAGTTGTGTGTATTTATCACACTGGTTGAGGCTCATTGGTTGATGGCACTTTAACAAGTGGGCTGCAAACGAAATTCAAAGAATTTTTGATGGCAAGTGATATTTTATTCGCTATGTATGCTTGTTTTGCTTACTCAGGATCTGGTCTTAAAAATGGACCTTTCCTTGAGGTAGAGTCAAAGGAAGACACATACCTGATTTGCTTTGCCCTGACACCTGGGCTTATCTAGGGACAGTTATTCTATATGGGCTTCTCAGAGTGGAATTCACTTTTACCCCACCCAAGAAAAGTACAGAAAGTCCTCCGCCTGGGAGCGATACCTAAAAGCCCTCTAAGGGGCAGTGGAGGGGGCTGGGAATTATTAGACAAGGCCAGACTCAAAGACCACCCTCTGCTTTGTGGCAAAAGGGACAGAGGACGGCCCCTTGCTTAGCCTGACTGACCTTCCTAATGTCCAGCATAAAGAATGAGTGGATCTCAGTTTTTCAGAGTGAACAAGCTGCTCAAAACATTTCTGAATCTCTACTCCTGAGCTCTGTCCTTAAGCCGTAAGACGCAGATGCCCTAGATACAGATGCTCCAAGGTACCCCTGCACACAGCTGTCCAGGGGTTTCCCCTGGACCACACCTTCTCACCTCCATCCTCACACTGTACTCATTAGCCCCCTGTGGTCCCACATGCTCTTGATTATTCACCTGACTCACCCTTCTCTTGCCTAGTACAACCTTGGTAACTTGACTCTGGTTCTGGGCTCCTTGCCCTGGGCACCAATGGCTATGTTCCTGGGTATTACTGCTGGGATTTGCTCTGGCCTCTGAAATATGCCACTGCAGCCAGCCCAACTCCCCAGGGCCTGCCAGCCTGCTCTGTCCAGAGAGAAGTTGAGACATTAAGACCATTCATTGTCTGTCCATGAATTCTACACTCTGGTCACACACTGTACAAACAATGCTTCCCCCATGTCCCCAAACAGTTCTTTATACAAGTTCAACCCCCACGTGCTAGCAGTGTAGAACATTGTGACCAGGTATGTTTACCTCACCGCTCCTGCCCCTCGGCTTTCACTGGCCAAGCCCTGATGGCCTGGAAGCCCAGGGCGAGGCCTCAGAGATGGCAGCATGCAGAATCCTCTCCCCACAGCACCTACCTGGCTTTAAGGGCAAAGGGGTCCCAACTAATGGTCTGCCCTCCTCTCACAACCCTCCCTCTCACAGTGCTGGGGTCTGGTCTCTGGTTTCTTTCTCACCCCATTCTCTAGACACATTATCCATGACTGCATTAGGGATTCCTGGGGCAGCTGCACCATGGTTTGATAGAGGGATGATGAACGGTCGCTTTCCACCTTCTTATCTTGAGAAAGCACGAACCTACCAAGTTTAGGGGGCCTGAACATACAGTTATTCTAAACAGACAGCGTCTCCTCCCTGACCCAGTTTTCTTGCAGAATCATCGGAGCCTGTACCCTCCACTTCACTGAGGCACACAGGCGAATGTTCCCAGGATTATTTTCTTGAGCTGAGGCTGCAATGTTCCTGATTTGACCCTTGCATATTATTTGATTGTTTATCTTGACATACAGGTTTTATCCCAGAGGGGAATGCTTAAAAAGTGGCGTGGCACACCCGAAAATAGAGAGAAATGCAGCTTTAACTTACGTCCGCCTCTCTCCTGCCAGACTCCTCCCAATTATTGTGCAGGCTTCTTTGCCCTGAGGGCAGTTTGCAGCTCCAGGGGACTGGAATTGGCTTAAAAAAAATTCCTTCCTCTCTGTGCCCCATGTGAGGGGCATTGTGTGCTCTCTAAATAATAAAACTGGCTTTGTGTGACCTAACTGGACAGGCCCTTTGAGAGATTTTTCAGTTGCAGAGGGAACAGTCAGCTGCACCCTAGGAAACCAAGTAGTTTCCAGACCAAGGAGAAAGTCCATGACAGCAAGATGTTTTTCCCTTAAGTTGTACTGTGAGCTAATTCCTCTCTCCCACTAGCGTTCAAGGTAATTAGATAAAAGTATAGCAGAAGAATCCAAATTTATATTTTGGATCTGACAAATAATAGTATTTAATTAATCAGATGTTCCCCACCCACCGATTGCTAACAAAATCACAATCAAGTCATTTTAGAGCCCTTATTATATGCAAGGCATTGTCATTGATGAAGGTAATTATTTACTACATTTACTGATTTCCTACTTGGTACCGAGCACTAGCTAGAAGCTAAGGGGTTAGAAAGAGGTGGAAGTCATAGTGCTTGGCCTCCAGCTTACAACTACCCATTTAGAAGAGAACACTGACCAGAACTGACCACCTCCACTGTGCCAGGCACGAGCTGGGAATTTACACACATAAATTACCTCATTCAATCATCTCAATAACCCTGTGAGGAAGACGATAGTATCTCCATTTTACAGATGTGGAAACTGACAACCAAAGAGTATATGTGTGGTAGGCAGAAAAATGCCTCCCCCTACTCCAAAGATGCCCGTGCCCAAATCCCTGTGAATATGTTACCTCAAATGGCAAAAAGGGTTTTACAGAAGTGATTAAGCTAAGGATCTTGAGATGGGGAATGATCCTGACTATCTGGGTGGGCCCAACATAGTCTCCTTAAAGAGTACTTTTAACAGATAGGTAGGAAGGTCAGAGTCAGAGCAAGAGAGACAGATGTGACAAAGGGAAAAGAAGTTGGACCAATGTGAGGCCATGAGCCAAGGAATGCAGGCAGCCTCTAGAAGCTAGAAAAGGCAAGGAAATGGATTCTCCTCTGGAGCCTCCTAAAGACAGCACCCTTGCTGACCCATTTGAGACTTCTGACCTCCAGAACTGTAAAGTAATAAATGTGTAGTTTTAAGCCCCTAAATTTGCAGTAATTTGTTGCAGCAGCAATAGAAAACGAATACAGTATGCTTATTCACACCTGCCCCAACTGCATTTCACAGTGGACTTGAGTTGGCCAGAGAAGGTTACTCCAGAGGGGTAGAGCCAGGCAGGCCGCCAAGTTGAGGGACTGGCCCCTGGAGTTCTGCAAAGCAGGAGCCCCAGAGCAGGATTCAAACCAAGTCAATGTGCCCTTAAAGTCTATGTCCTTTCTTTTTTGCTGATCTGCTCCCTAAAGATAAAACATGGGGGCAAAGTGAGTAGAATACAAGGAGAAATATTCCATGATAACATGATATGTTTAATGAATGAGTAGGAGTTCAGGAAATGAGTGAGTTCTGAGCAACGGTTATTGGCGCATGCTGCCGTGATCAGAGAAGACTAAGTGGGGGAGGTACAGCTTCACCCTACAGCATGGGTAGATTGGGGCAGCACTAGAGGCAAACAGAAGGTCTTGCAGATGGGGGAATGGCCTGATATAAGAAATGCCACTATGAACAGAAAAATAAACCAATCTTCCCACCCCTTATGCCCCCTCCTATTCTTGCGCTACCCTCTGCCTCTGGATTCCATTAAATCTGCCAACCAAAGTCTTGACAAAGGCCTTAGACAACATCCAGGAGTGTTGTCTCCCAGATGTCAGGTCTTGACCCAAAAAGGTATATCTGTCTTTCTTGCCCACAGTTACCCCACAGATCGAATCTTCCAGTCTAGTGCTCCCCAGCAATAAGGAACAGTGTTTTCAGTTCTTCAGTCAACGGCCACACTCTTTGTCTGTGGGAGTGGTCCGTTTGATTCAGCCATGTCTAAATGAGGAAAATTTGCATGAGAATTCCAGACTTTGACCTAGGTGGGGCAGTTTGGTGAAATATAGAGACAGTGCGTTCATAAGTACACTTTTAAGCCACTTTTAATTTATAATCTAGTAATTGTAAAAGAGGCACCATATAACACAAATGACCTTGGGGCAGAAGTCCCAACTTCTAGTCCTGAATTCTATTGTCATCTACAACATGACATTGAGCAAACTCTGTTACATCTTCTGTGAAATGAGAATGTGGTCTTAAAATTCTCTTATCGCTTAAGATGGTTTGGTCATAAGCAAAAGAAATTCTGATGTGAACTGGTTTAAACATTAAGGAAATATATGACCCTGCAAAACAGAGAGCTGAGTGGCGAGGCAGTTTAGAGTTTGTATTAGTCAAGGTTCTCCAGAGAAACAACCAATAGGAGATACGTATATGTTTGTGTATATATATGTATATTATTATATTATATTATAATTATATTATATTATATTAGCTTGCATGATTATAGAGGCTGAGAAGTCCCATGATCTGTTTTGTGCGAGCTGGAACCTTAGAAAAGCCAATGGTATAATTCCAGTTCAAACAAGAGGCCTGAGAATCAGGGGAGCCAATGATGTAAAACCCAGTCCGAGTCTGAAGGCCCAAGAACCAGGAGCACCAATGCCTGAGGGCAGGAAGAGATGGGCTGTCCCAGCTCAATCAAGATAGCAAATTCATCCTTCTTCTTCCATATTTTTGTTCTATTCAGGCCCTTAATGGACTGGATGATACCCGCCCCCATTGGTGAGGGTGAGCTTTACTTAGTCTACTAATTCAAATACTAATCTCTTCTGGAAACACCCTCATAGGCACATCCAGAAATAATGTTTTACCAGCTGAGCGTCCCTTAGCCCATTCAAGTTGATACAAAACATTAACCATCACAGAGGTTGACTGATTCAGTGTCAATCAGGATCTGGGTTCTTTCTGTCTATTTTGCCAACCTGAATATCAGCTTTATCCTTATGCTGGTAGTAAGATGACTGCCATAATTCTAGGTATCGCAGTCAGACACAAAGCATCCAGAGGAAAAGGAGTGAGAAAATCTCTCAGAAGACGTTCCTCACATAGCATTGGTCATCACTGGGTGCCCATTTCTGAACCAGCCACTAAAAAGGAGTCCCCTTGAGAGGGACTGTTTCTGCCTCTTCTGAGGGTACAGGAGAAAGAGAACAACTGAACAAAATCATGATTCTGTATGGAAGGAAGATGGTAAAATTGCTGCCGGATGGGAAATTTACAGTGATCTTTATTCTCTCAAAGGTCTCTTCCAGCTCTAAAAATCCATAAATTAAAAAGCCATTAGTTACCTGACCTGGTTTGAACCCAGACTGCCAACCTATGTGCCTACTCAGAACCAAGTGTTGTGTTATGCACCAGGGATACAGCACCAAGCAGGAGTCGTGGAACTTCCAGGAAGCATCCAGTCTCGGGGATCCTGACCACACCACAACCAACACAGTCAATCCTATTGCTTCACCCCTTCTAACAACTGCTCTCCTGCAGTTGTTCTGGATGAGGCCGAGTAGTTTGGGTTGTGTAGATGAATGAGAGAAAATGGTTGCTATTAATTTATACAAGTTACATGAAAGTTGGCCAACCAACCTCCCTGTTTTCTATCCTCAGACAATCCAAAATTATCTGGTGGTGTTACACACTGTGGGGTGGGATGGTTGATTAGGGGTGTTACATTTTCTTAATAGAAAATTCAAATTGGCTATTAGAGTTATTGACCTAACATTGACCATGGGCAGACTGTGTCTGTTTAAACTCATTTCCAGGTCACTTAATTGAGGAATAGCATTTTCCTCTAGTGCAGACCAGGCCTCTAGAGTTATTTCCCACCCCTACAATGACTCTTGTAAGGAAAAGAGAAAATAGATGGAGAGATGTTTAGTGAGAAATTGTATGCTTCTTGTGAGTCTTTTTTTTTTTGAGGGGCTCAGTGTGTTTGCTCAATTCCAATTACCTGTGTCTTTCTTCTCTGGCTGGATTAGTAACTATTCAATTCAACCAAAGCATAGAACAGTGTCACTAAAATGATTGTTCTTCTCCCAGCAGGATACTTAGGTTTTGACTGAGTAATCAAACTCTGAAAGAAATTTCACCAAGATATTTATTACACCAAGTAATAGGAATAGGAAGTTTGTTTTGTTATATAATATACTGTAACTAGCTAGAAGAAATAGATGGCAAAAGAACCTTCCTTAAACATGAAAGTTACACATGTGTGGTAATAAATGTATGTCTGCCACGTCCCAACAGTTTTACCAGACAACTTGAGAAGAGGAAGCATATAAAGTCATAAGTATATTAGAATGAATGAAAGAAGTAAGCATTTTTCAAACTCTGATTTTTCTGCCAAATTATTGCTGGTGGTTGTTGAACTACGCGAAAGGCATTCTGTTCTTGTTATAAGGCTTGAATTTATCATATAAAAGTGGACCTGAACAGCACATTGAGGTGAATTCCATAAGATCTGCAATAATAATTAATTCTCTTTCTCTCCATCAAACCTCTAAACAGACTTACTCAAAGATGTTACACTGTTCATTTCCATTTTCCATCCTTGGTGGAGTGGCTAATAAGCAGTGAAATGGCCCAAACAAGAGAGAAGAACCAGGAGAAAAACAAAGACCCAGAATCATCTACAAGCTCAATAATTAGCACTTGAAAAGTGGTGGCCCTAACAGTAACCAAAAGAGAGAATAGGTGGGATTTGTCAATTTTCCTTCAGACTCTCATTTCAGGTCTTGGGTTTACCCTACCTCACAGGCTGTCTCAGTGAAGGAAAAAAGCACATTAATTTGAGGACAATTTCTTATTTGATATCTTTAAGAGCACATATAGCATTGTTTTTTTATACCACCTTTTACTTTCCTGCTTGAGATTTTTCCTTGTGTGGAAGGCATCTTTAAGGCCTATTGCTTTTTGGACTTCCCTGGTGGCGCAGTGGTTAAGAATCCACCTGCCAATGTTGTAGGGGACACAGGTTCGAGCCCTGGTCCAGGAAGGTCCCACATGCTGCAGAGCAGCTAAGCCCGCGCGCCACAACTACTGAGCCTGCGTGCCACAACTACTGAAGCTCGTGTGCCTAGAGTCCATGCTCCTCAACAAGAGAAGCCACCGCAATGAGAAGCCCGCACACTGCAATGAAGAGTAGCCCCCACTCGCCGCAACTACAGAAAGCCCGTATGCAACAACGAAGACCCAACACAGCCAAAAATAAATAAATAAAATTATTTTTAAAGGGCCTATTGCTTTTTATTCTCCCAGGATCTATGCTCTGAACTCTTGATGTATTAGTCACAGTTCCAAGGGGGTGGGGGGACAGGTCAAATAACTTTACAATACAAACCCAAACCTAGGGACTTCCCTGGTGGCACAGTGGTTAAGAATCCGCCTGACAGTGCAGGAGACACAGGTTCAAGCCCTGGTCCAGGAAGATCCCACATGCCGCGGAGCAACTAAGCCCGTGCGTCACAACTACTGAGCCTGCACTCTAGAGCACGCGAGCCACAACTACTGAAGCCTGCACGCCTAGAGCCCGTGCTCCATAACAAGAGAAGCCCCGGCTCAACACAACTAGAGAAAGCCAGTGAGCAGCAACAAAGACCCAACACAGCCAAAAAAATAATAATAATTAATTAATTAAAAAAACCCCAAAAAACCCAAACCTAAACAGAGAGCTCCTTTATACCAAGAAAATGCAAAGACTTGTAGGTCTCCTGTGGTAATGGGATTTGGCCTGAACACTAAGGGATCTCAGAGTCAGCGAGCTGGAGTGCAGGCCTGGGAGCCAGGCATCAAGGGCTCTCTGCTCCATTTCAACTCCAAGCCAATTGACTGCATGCTCTTCCAGCCAAGCGTTTATTCCAGAATGTGCTGAAAAGGCGCATGCCTGAGAAAACCATAGGCAGGCTGATCACATTCTCCAAGAGTGGGCTTTGAACTATCAGTTTACCTGAGAACTGGTTAAAGATGCAGATTCCTGGACTCCATCCCTGACACTCTGAATCAGCCCTGGAATCTATTTTTTCAATAGGCTGATCAGGTCTTTTTTATGCTCACTGAAATATCAGGACCACTTCTAGACTCTTGGTACTCAAAGGTGGCCTTGAGACCAGAAACATCAGCATCCTCTGAGAGATTGTTAGAAATGCAGAATCTAAGGCCCCATCTTAGACCTCCTGAATCAGAATCTGCATTTTAACAAGATCCCCAGATAATTCCTTAAAGTTTGAACAACATCTTGCTAGGTTAGTTTTGTCTTATAACTTAGTTCTCACCAGCTGGGAAGAGAGATAATACAGCAATGCAAAAAGGGGCTTCTTCTCAATCCTAAGCTACATACTAGAATCACTGAGGAGCTTTTTAACAGTTACTGACATCTCAGCCCTACTACAGGCCAATTTAATCCAGCCTTCTGGGTGTGGGACCCGGGCATCTATATTTTTTAGAGCTCCACAGCTAATTCCAATATGCAGCCAGAATTGAGAACCAATGTTCCACTGAAGCAAAATTCAGAATGCAAGCTTGAAGCCCTACATACAGAGCATCAAGCTGAGTCTCACTCCCATAAAAAGCAGTCAGACATTTGCCTAGTAACAAGGGATTCCTAAGATATTTGCCTTTTTCTAAGAGGCAGCTTTGGCCTTTTGAATGGCTACTCATTGTCCATGCCTCATAAAAATATGCTGGGCCTCCACTGCCCAGTAGCTGAAGATCAGCGTCCCGTTCCTTTGTTATTCAAGGCCGGGCTCCAGGCGTCCTCACGATGGGAAATGGCTCCTTCTGAGGCAACATTTCTCTTTGCTTTCTCTGCCCCTGGGATTTGTGATTCTGGACAAGGCATATGCCTTCTCACCATGTCATTTTCCTCATTTGCAGAGGCAAACACAGTGTCCATTGATTCCTTTGGTTAAGCTGACTGGTGCCCTGGCTCATGTCCAGTGACTATTTCTCTTTGCAGCAATCCTCAGCTGGGGGTGAGCCAGGAAGGAGATGGCTGCCCATTTAGAGTCCCAAGCCCCCGCGCTCTGTATCCCGTAAGCTCTCCAAATGCCGGCTTGTTCAGCTGATTCTCTTCAACCCAGACAGGTTCATCAGAAAGCTTTGGAACAGATTTGAGAACAGAAATGCTACCAGACTCTTTTGAAATGTCTGAGTTTAGTTGAAGTCCAGACTCCAGTAGATCCAGGCTATAGGAATATAAGCCCCGACCCCCCAGCCTCTTTGTTTTCCCACGGGAAAACCTCCTAATTGGTCTGGATAAATTCTCTTGAACTCAAACTGTAACTATAGCACATGGACTCATTACCTTTATTTCTATAATTATTGATAGTTTGTATTTCTTTTTAATATCTCCATATCACATGCAGTTGCATTCATTTTCCCCCTACCTATTAACTAATAATACTGAGTGCTTGCTATGTGCCAAACATATTATCACGTTATCCTCACATCCATCTTCAGAGGTAGGTGCTATTGGTATACCAGTTGTACAGATATAAAATTGAGGTTTAAATAAGTCAAGTAGCTTGCTCCAGTTTCCACAGGGTAAAAGAGGCAGAAACTGGAATTCATCTATATCTATGTGATTCCAATCAGATACTGCTCCAAAATAGATCAGTTTTAGGAAGTTTCTCAATCCTTCACCTCGAGTTTCTGTGCTTCCTTGAGGCAGGATCTCTGCCACCAGATCTTCCCTTCTGGCTCTGCTTGTTTAGGAATTGGCTACAGTACGTTCCAGAGTCAAAAAGATTTGGAACCAACAACAAGGGTAGGTGGAGTGGGCAGGGAGAAAACTTAGATTCCTGTTTTGTACCATATACCAAAATAAATTCCATATGAATCAAAAATTTAAATGAAATAATAGAAGTACTAGAGGAATATATACATATAGGCAAGGAGTTAGAAAATTTTCAGGTAGGAAGGACTTAACAGAATGGTCACCAAAGGCAGAAACCATAAATTAAAATATTAAGAATTTCAACTACACAAAAATGTTAAATGTAAATTTAAATGTAAAAAACAATTGACAATGCAAGATACATGAGGAAGAATTAATAGACTGAATACATAAAACATTCTTACAAACCAGTAAGTAAAAGATGAATACTCCAATTAAAAAAAAGTCAAAGATAAAAGAATGAAAAGAAGACTAATATTCATGATTGATGGTGATGAATTCTGGCAACAAACTGTTGCATTTTCTGCAGGTGGGAGTATGAATTGACATAACCTTTCTAAAGGTCAATTCAACAAAATGTACTTAAACTTTTAAAAAATGCAGAGCAGTTAACCCAACTGTTTAGAGAAATAGGTCTTAGGGTAATAATTAAGGACATACGTAGTGACCCAGCAGGGGAATGACCCTGGAACGGTGTGGACATTAGGAAAGACATGACAACACCCTAAAAGCCCAGGAAAGGAAGAGCTGAAGACATCATACTACAGCCCTGCTACGAAAGCACTATTTAGTCCTTAAGAAGAAAGTCTACTTATTGAACTGTATTCATTGGAAGCATGCTTACATGGAAAGATATTCACAATCCAGTGTTTAGAAAAGAAAAAGCCAACTGTTCCACAGAATAACTGTTCGGGGATATACAAGAAAAGTCTGTCTCTAGGTAATGAGAGTGTGTTGGTTTGATTTTTATTTTCTTCATTTTGTGTGTTTGCATTTTTCATTAATTCTACAAAAAACATGCACCGCTTTTGTAATGAGAAAGGAAAATACAATAGAAGTTGTAAAAGAGGAATCACAGAACTCCAAGTCTAGTCTCTGCGTCACTAAGAATAGGAGGGTTGGACTAGGTCATAAATTGACCCACATCTTCTTCAGAGGGAGATGGGACCTGCTGGCAACGTCTGGCCCTCAGCCCCCTGCTGGTCCCACGGAGGCCTGTCCTTCCCTGAGATCAAACAGTAGTCAGCCCCCAACTCTTCCCACCCTTCCTTAGACAGATCCGGGGCCCCAGTACAGGTGCTTGCCCAGGAAACTGAGGCACGGACAGAGGCTGACTCTGCCCGAGGAAGGTCCATGGGGCAGCAAAGATGTGGCACTCACTCCAGGCTTGGCCCCTGTTTTGGACACGTGGGTTTGTTTTCCGGGGAGAGATTTCTCTCCTAGCCTAAAAACACCCTTTTGACTCTCCTGCCCTTGGTTAAGTCTCACTAGTGACAGAAGGTGGCTGCGCTCTCTCTGCAAGTGCTGACAGCCCCACCTGCGCTTTGGCTGCAGTCTCCCTCCACCGTCCCGGGCCAACCCCGAGCACGCCTCAAACTGCCCCTAGGAGGCAGAAATGCCAGCTAACAGCCAGAGTTGCAGCGCGGTGGCCAGCAGCCACCCCCGCGAGGCCGCGGGCCTGGGCACGGGCCCGCGCATTGCTGGGAACCCCTCTGCATCCAGTTACTGGTTCCCAGAGCGGGGGAACAGGAACAACACTGAGCCGGAATCGGGAGGCGCACCCCGCCCGGGCAGTCGGCTCGCAGGGATCCTGCAGCCGCCCGGCCCCCACTGCGCCTGGAGGCACCAGGTCACGGGCCCGCTTCACTCTCCCTGCGGGAACCCCAAGAGCCCCCACCCTGCCCGGACATCGGCCCAGGGTCTCCGGACGATGTTGTCTCTGGACGTGAGTTCCCGTCCTTCCTGGAGTCCCGGACTTCCCCGATCGGAAAAGGCGCGTTCTGCCGAGGCCCTGGGCTGCCCAGGCTCTGCCTCCTCAGTGGCCAGCGTCAGGGGAGAGAGCGAGGGCCCTTCGGCTCCCGCATCGTCCTCCCACTCCCCCTCCCCCTCCCCGGCCCGGCACACCGACAGCACGGGGGTTTTCATGCACACCCCCCGCCCTTGGCCAACAAAGGGGTCTCGGATCCCGTGGCCTCCTCCGGGCGGGGCTCCTACGCCGGAGCCCGCAAAGCTCACACATTGCGGGGGGAGTGGGGCGCGGCGGGTGAGCTCCAGGGCTGAGGTCCGCTGCCCCGCAGCGCAGGACTGGAGGTCTCTTACGGGCACAGCGCCACCCCCAGCCTCGTTTGACCGCTGCGGGGAAAGCGCGGAAGCCGGAGGGGCTCCCGGGCCTGAACCGCGGCGCGCTCGTGGTACATGGCGCTGCTGGGCAGGCAAAGAAACTGATTTGACTCAGGTGTGCGGGGCACGGGAGGGGCGGGGGGAAGAGGTAAAGGCCCCGCAGCTGGACCGCCTCAGAGCTGCAGAGCTCAGGAAAGGCCATAAGTAATTTACTAAAAGAGCAAATTTTAAGAGGGGAAATTTGAGACAGTAATAGCTGCAGCATCTGGGGGAACCGCAGGGGGGGGAAAAAGTTGTGAATCAGACTTTTGCACAGGGACTCAGATTTTGCAATAGGCGCTTAATTAAAAATAAAATATATTGACTCGGTAGGCAAGTCGTGTTCCTGGGAAGGTAAAAATACAGTTGACTCCCCCCACACCCCAGATGCTCCACCTGCCTGCTGTAATTACACGGCTTCAGAGAGGAGGGGGAAAAAACACGAACAGAGAGAAATCTGCTTGCATATTTTTCTTCTATTGTGGTGGACTCATTTGAATTATAATGTGTTGCAGGCCACAGTAGGAAATTTTGTGCCTTGAATAATGAATCCCCCTGGAGCCCACGGTACCTGTACTTCTCTTTAGTGTCCTCTGAGAATAACGTGTTCGACATTCAAGTGACAACAGTGGAAAGGATTTCAAAGCCCTGGAGCCCCAGAACGCTGTACACCCTGACGGCTCTTCTGCCTGCCCTGTCTTTGGCTTCCAAATACAGCAGGTTCTTTCTTTACTTTAAATATGTTCATCTTTTACACGGGTCTTGGCTGTCCACAGAAATACAGTCCAGATGAGTAGGCTCTTCTAAATCTGAGCTAGCCCTGCCGATACAAAGGTTCCAAGGTGCTAAGGCCCCAGGATACTACCTAGATTTTTTTAATGGAAAAACTGGGGACCAGAGAGGTACAATGTCTTGTCCCAAGCCAAAACAGGATTTTCTGATGCTGCTATTATTTGACTGGCTCAAGCTGGCTTTCCATAAGAAAAAAATAGTAAACATTCAGTACTTTAACAAGACAGACACGGTTTAGGTTGCAAGCAGTATCCAAACCTTTGGGACACTCCATGGTTCTGAATAACTATTTTATAGAGGTTTGAAGTTAAGGGGCAAATGCAGGGAAAAAATACAAAATCTCAGTAAGATGAGAGCATAAAAGCTTTACAAAATGATAGAAGCAAATGCCTAAACTATCAGTTTTCTTTTGTTTTTGTTGAGCATTCTTTCTGGTTTGAAATAGATTGAGAAGCCTTTTTAAAAACAAGTTATTTTTGACCAAATAATATTAAGTATATCCATATGATAACATGGAACCAATTTTTTAAAAGTTCTTAGATGATATGGAAGGATTTCCAACATACATTACTGAGTAGAAAGCAAATATACTACTATTTGAATGGGATGAAAAGATCAAAGGAAAGTGTATATGCGTTATTTGTTTGTAGAGCAATAGACTATCTTTGGACGGATATTGCTTTTTGGGTTGGGATGGGATGGGAGGACAGGGAGAGGGGACTATGGCCTCTTTATCTAAATCCTCTGTCAGTTTGTTTTTAAACAATGTAAATGGATTGCTTGTTTAAAAAATAAATAAAATCTGATAAATATTAAAGTCGTTCAAGCTGTAATACAGCCTGGTCAAGACATGGTGATGGAGAGAGGGATGGGTAATTGTTAATCCTCATTTTTTTTTTTTTTTTTTTTTTTTTGCGATACGAGGGCCTCTCACTGTTGTGGCCTCTCCCGTTGCGGAGCACAGGATCCGGACGCGCAGGCTCAGTGGCCATGGCTCACGGACCCAGCCGCTCCGCGGCATGTGGGATCTTCCCGGACCAGGGCACGAACCCGCGTCCCCTGCATTGGCAGGCGGGCTCTCAACCACTGCGCCACCAGGGAAGCCCCTGATTTTTTAAAGGTAATTTTATTCATTACTTCCTCATGTTTTCATCGAGTTTCTTAATAACTTGCCAAAGAAAGCTGATATGGAGTTTTCTTCTCTGCCTGCTGCTTCTCTCTAACCAAGGCATAGACAGGCAGAGAAATAACCTGAAAATGGGATATAGGAAGGAAGAGAATAAAGAAGCAAAGACCAGGTTTAATTGGCAAGTTAACAAAGGACAGCTGACTACACTCGCTTACTTTCTGAGCTAGGACATTTCCTTTGTGTCCTGAGAACTATTTCAGGACTTTGTAAGTCCCCACTTTTTAACATTCTAAGAGCTTTGAGCTGAAAAGCAGAGAACCCCAAAGCCTGGAAAAGGCAAAAACTCTGCCAGACTTGGGTCTGGCTGAACCATCTTGAAATAGCACGTTAGAGTCTGCTGTACCACTTCCAGCAGCCGCAAAGAGCAGAGAAACTCAGAGGGGTCATCCCCATGGTCTGAGATGTTCCCCCAAAGAGCTCTCAATCCTACTTGTAGATGGTTTGACCCTGCAGTCCAGCTGATTCCCAGGATGCAGAGAGTGAGCCCAGTTGCACCCCAACGTGGGACCATCCTCCCCAAAGACAAAAGTGGAAACTCCCTCTGTGATAGGTTCTTCCTATTCAAACAAAACAAGCAAACCAAAACAAACACACACAAAAACCCTTCTCTTTTTTCTACCTGCTCTCTGATGCCCTTACACAGAGCCCAAATCTTCCTTTCTCCACGTAGAGCAGGGTTTCTCAACCTTGGCACTACTGACATTTTGCACCAGGTAATTCTTTGTTATCAGAGGGCTGCACTGTGCATTTTAAGATGTTTAGCAGCAATCCTGCCCTCTGTCTACTGTCTAGCACCATTCCCCAGGTTAGGGTATATGTATATATACATATTTGTTAGGAGTCAGAGATAAGGTAGAAGGCAGGTGACATTAAGATGTTGTGCTAGATACTTTCCATTTACCTCTCCAAATCCACTCTCCACCCTTTTCCACCCTGCTCTGTGCCTCGGAGTGTTGGCTCTTACAGAAGGCACTGATAACTTCATCAACATGCTGTCTCTCTGGCTTTTGCTCGGGTTTGGCCACTGGGGGGAACTGGCCAGTGGGGGTGTGGGAAGAGTGTGAGATTGATTAGATTGATTACTCTGGATCCCCCTTGGCTAGATCATGGTTGGTTGACTGCTTCCCTCTTCCACAGGCCAAAGCTCTGTCAGGAGGCTGTCTCAAAGACCTACAGCTCTCTCTGGCATGCAGTTAACTGCTCGCTCCCCTCGGCCTTCAGGCTTAAAAGTGGTAACAGTTTCCTGCTGTTGCTAGCTCCAGGGTAATGCACCATCCCTCAATGGTTTCCCTAAACCTTGCCCACATTTTTATAAGTCATCCCTTTATTAAAACCTCCTCAAATTAGTTTGAGTACACCATCTGTTTCCTGCTGGACCCTGACGGATACAGATGATATGGGAAAGCATTTGATGGTGGGGTTATTGGTCTGAGACAGGATTTAGAAATTCCGGGATTCTTTGACCAAACACCCAATAGGTTCAAGTGCCTTGAACCAAAGTGATCGTGGTACCCTTTCTTTATATATTTCTCCCCCAATAACCAAACCCAGGCCTGAGATCTCCCATTTGCAGCATGAGAAAGCATTTGCCCTCATACCAAGAGTAGAAGTTGTCCAGGTCACATGCGGCCTTCTCAAAACAGACATGATTGAGGACTAAAAAACAGCATGAGAGAGAAGGGATAGCAAGATCTTCCCCCAAGAGAGCAAGCTCTGTCCCTTTTATCACTTAAGCCACACGAAAGGAAGAGGAAAACATTGACATGTTAACCCCTTCGTAAGTGCGTTATCTGGAAAATGAGAGCAAATGAGTGTCTTCCAATGTAACATGAGACTTTCTTCATAGACACTGAATGTCTCCATCTTAATTCTAATGTATCCAGGAGAAGTAAAATATGTAGGCCATGAAGGGGCATCCTCTTCACTGGCCCCTGGGCTGTCTGGGTTGGACAGAGGGAGGTTGTCCCGGGCCTCAGCTGCCAGGAGGTGGGAAGGAACAGAGCTCCTGTATGGCTCTGACCCACGAGCACCCAATGATAAGGAGGGCAGGTGCGGCAAGGAGGAGCCCAGGGAGCCAGCTCTGCATCTGGCGGTGGTGCCTCTGGGCCAGGCCAGGACAACAACCTCGATTGTCCCCTCCCAACAGTAGCCCTGCTGATCCCGGAGAAAAGAAAGCCATGGGGCCGTTTGGATCAGGCCTCCACAGGAAGAATGCTGCCCTTTCTCTGCAGCTCTGGGTCCCAGAGTCATGGAATCAACAGCTCAGAAGCTGGCAGCCCCCTCGGAGGCCTGGGCAGCCTCCCCCATGATCACATGGCCCAAGACACTCTGTTCTTTGTAACAGCAGCTTGGCTGGGTGGGCTGAGGACCTCTGCAGAAAAAGATGCTTCAGGTGCCCCCTGAAATCCCTGGAAATTGATGAAAGAGCCTCTCTCCTCTGGTCTGTGCCCCCAGCCTGCCCAGCTCACCTGGTCTCTGAGCGCCCGCACAACCGGATGCTTGACTTATTCACAGCAGAAACAGCTCCTCGGCCAGTGCCAGAAACAGCATCAGACTCCGAGAGCACAAGGGCAGCACAGACACCTTCAGGGCTTTTGCCTCATGCGGCTAACGTCAGAGATGTTTTATTAAATGAGATCTGAGGTCACATTGCTTCTTGGATAAAAGGAATTTTGCTTCAAAGAAATTTACTTGCTAAACAACGCTAGGAAAATTGCCAGACTATCACTAGTGCACAGCCAGCCACTTTTGAGCTGCTCAGTGTTTCCAGAACTGCCAAGTAAACCACTCACATTAGGTCAAGGCTCCAGAGAGCTAATCAGGGAACCTTGTGGACCCTCAGTTTCCCCCTCTGTAAGAACACAGCGGCTGGACTAAATGAACCTCTAAGCTATTTCCAGCTCTACACTCCATTCATACTTGGGAACATCCTGTCTCTTGGCACCTACTAAGGAGAAGTTAGCCAAGAAGGAAAAGGAGGCGGCGCAACTCCGGAGCCAGACCGCCTAGGTTCAAATCCCAGCTCTACGACTACCATCTGTATAACACTGGGAAAGTTGTTTCATCTCTCTCTCCCTCAGCTTCCTTATCTGAAAAGTGGGGATAACTTTAGCACCTGCTTCATGGGGTTGTCATGAGGCTTGAATATAATAACATCTGCAAGGCACAGAACACACCTAGTACAGAGTAGGCACACTGTAAGCATTTGCTATTTTCATTGCTCTCTTTACTTTCACAGAATGCCATCTGAGTCTTTTCCTGTCACTAGTTCAGCCTTGCTAAAAGCAATTTGGCAAATGGGCTCTCAGAGGGCAGAGAACGGTATTTTTCTGGGGGAATTGAAAATAATGCCAACTTTATTCCCTCCACAGCTAGCATTCTCTTGAGCTGGGAAGGAGGCTTGGTGAGGGGGCTGCAGTGCCTTACAAACTTTGGCAGGATGCCATTTCTTCCAGATTGGAGACAAAAGTGAAGCACAGACAGGGGCCCCGTCCAGAGCCTCCATGCAAGTCACGGAGAAGCTCTAAGCCTTCTGTCTGATCCTCAGCCTGCAGCAGCCTCCTTAGCCCACCACCCACCCCGCAGCTCCTACTTAGAGGGATTCCCGCCAAGTCCCAGGTCTGCGCTCAGGACACTCCCTACACAGCTGATCAGCTGGGCCGTGCCAGTGAGTCATCTTGTACCATTTCCAGAGGCCCAGAAGCCTGCTGTAGGAGCCAAAATGCTGGGCAATGACGACAGTTGGATGGAAGCTGAGGAATCCCTGGCCCCTTGGACCAGGAAAACAACCACAGAAAGAAGGGCAAGTCTAGAGTTCCACCATGGTTAACTCCCAGGCAACACAGGGTAAGAATGGACTAAGACCTTGGAGTTCCAGCCCACGCAGGGTCCAGGAGGCCCCATTAGCCAGCCAGTGCCTACACAGCCCATTAACAAATAGGCGTCAGATGAGGCACTGGGTATGTCCACTTCACTTCTCAAGATCCCACTTCCTTCCCTAGCCTGCTCTGCCCTTTGTAGAAAGTACCTCTGGCTTCTGGTTGGGTTTGGCTACCGGAGGCAGTACCATGAGAAGTGAGGGCAAAACTCAAGTGAGTTCATGGCATTCAGTCCTCTGGTCCCCACTCCCACTCCATCCTGGATCCCTTTACCTAAAGCCGTAACTATCCCACTTAAGCATGCCCTCTGTGTCCTGCAGGACCCTGATATAGGCCAAATGTTGGCCCAAGGGCCCATCACCCCATCAGCTTTGTCTTCTTTTTCTTTTTGCGTATTTGTACCATAAAAGAATACCTATGACATGTATGCAAGATATGAAGCCACAACCCAACTTAAAAATATGAGTATCAATGCTTTGAAAACTTTGTGTGTTTCACAGCCACAGTTCCATCACCAGACATGCACACATGAGTGCACACACACGCACACAGTTCACCATAGGAAAAGACTGGGGAAAACCAATTATGTTATTTTTCCGCTTGTCAGCTCCGGGTTCACATCCCAGCTGGCACATGTGAGCCAAGAGACCAGGTACTGGAAGTGTCATGGAGTGGGACAGCCACACAGAGTTAGATCCTCAGTAGGTAGAACCCCAGGGAACACTGGAGTAAGTCCAATAGTCCCTTACGCTTCCTAATGGGGAGTGAGGACAGACTGCCACACAGCCAGGACTTTGGGGCAGCCTTCCTCCCTTCCTGCCGTGATAATCATTACTGCATGCAGCCCAGCAATTTGGCGCCTCAGCAGCCAGACTCCTGGTAGGTGCCTGGGCCCGACCATCATGGGGGATATTATCATCATGATTACAGGATGGCTGAGCCGTCCAGCAAAGTGACCGGTAATTTGCAATCTAATGGCCATTCAGTGGTGGGTAATATTATGGACCTTACCCTGCAATTGTAAAACAACCATCCCTCTCTAATGTAGCAGTTGTCCCATCAAAAGCCCAGCCTTTGCTTTTGATTTCTGGCTAATCAGTAGCTGTGCCAGCTTTGGCTTTAGCGTTGGAGAAGCTAAACAAGGGAGCGTGAAATGATACACTTCTCTGAGGACCCCTGAATGAGAAGTTTAGGCAGCTCTGTCAAGTGGAGGAAAAACAAGTGAAAGACGCATCTGGAAGGCAATTTCATTTCTTAAAAGAGCAAAAGAAGCTGGCCCCAAAAGCTGTGCAGAATGTACCAAGTGTTGCCTGGGAATCTGGAAGACCAACACAGGCCCAGTTGGGTGCATACCCACAGCCCATGCCCATGTGAGTGGGTATACACCCACTCACATACATGCACACACAGGAGAATACAGTTCCTCCCACCCCAGGGTGGCTTACTGACAGACTCCCAGAATAGGCGTTGAGGGTCTCTCCTGCATGCTGTGCACAATTCTGCTTGTGGGCACAGCTCAGTTCCATCTGCCTTGATGTCAGTGGGCATTGTTAGGAGAGAATGCCGTCTGATTAGAGGCCCAGGTCAAACTTGGGTCACAGTCCACTGGGACACTTCAATTTTATGCCACTCCTCAGGACTATATAGCACAGCAGGCGGGAACTGCTGGGCACTCATGAGTTCAAATCCATCACTAATGACCAGGGTAATGTTGAACAGTCAGCTTAGCCAAGAATATTCTGCACGACAAGTTAATAGCTTGGTTTTACTGAACCTCAGCTATGAAACAGCTATCTCACAGAGGATGTTGTGTGAACCAACTGATCTCTTGTCTGTGTAAGTGTTTTGAAAATAAACTAGGACTCACAGAAGCTAGGCAGCACTGAGTACTGGCCTGCTGGGGGAATTAACAGCCCATTCTGCCTCAGCCCTCCCCCCTTATCCTGGCTCTTATGAGGAACCCCCTGGTTAGTGGTTTGGGAAACATCACCTGCATTCCATGGTGGCAGGTGCCTGCAGAGTGGCTCTCCAGCTGTGTATTGCCCATACTGTATAGCACCAACTACCAGGAGAACTCCAGAATGGAAGGAAGGGAGGGAGGGAAGGGGGGAGGGGAGGGGAGGGGAGGGGAGGGGAAGGGAGAAAGGTAACAGGACTCATTTGTCTCAACCCATAGCCATGATATTACAGGTGGAGAGTAGTGACTTTCCAACATACATGGTGGGGTCTTATCTTTCCAATTCCTGCCTTCTTCCCTTGATAGAAAGGACAACTTGCCATGTCCCCCATGACTGCAAGCCATTCCCAACAGAGCAAAGCTTCATGAGCACAGAATCTATACTTTTCTTTCTAGAATCTGCACCAGGTAATTCCCAGAGCAAGGAGGTAGTAGGAGCAGGCAGTTGACCAATTAGTACCTAGTGGTGGGACTGGAAACGATGGTACCTTCCAGTTCTGGTTATAAGCAATCCATGTGGTCAGAATATAAAGGAAGGCAGAGAGGGATCATGACCTGTGAGCCCTCACCCAACCCTGAGATTCAGCCTGAGCCTGGTTCTGCCCCTCCTCTGACCTGCCTCACTGCTGCGTATCTCACCCAGGGACATGGGACAATAGTATGTCTACTCCAATGGAATGGGAACATGGGAACCAGAGTCCAGCAGGTAGATGGATCAGGCCAAGAGAGACAATGGGCGAGATGTGATTCCTACTGTCCCTGGCCTCGAGTCTAGATTTGGAGTGCCTACTTGCAATAAATTCAGAGGGTGCTTACAATGGAACTGGAGAGTGAAAAGAGAGGTAATTGATAAATAGCTAAATAGAAAGAGATTGAGCCAGCAAGAAAGCAGATAGATTATACTACCAAGAAAGAAAATAGATAACACTAGAAACCATGGTGGACATTGGGTTGCCTCTTCCAAATCCATTCAACTATATGATTAATATAAGCCAATCTAGTAATCCCACTGGACATGCAACTGAACTTGAGCCTATGAGACACAGGGTGAAATTTCCTCCCTCTTAAGAGAAAGCCCTAGAAAGGGAAAGTCCTTCTTCTTCCTTCAGATATTATCACATTCACAATGTGATGTCTGGAACAGCTGTAACCACCCTGCTACCAGCAAGATGATGAAGTTAATATCAAAAATGGCAGAAGGGAGAAGCACAAAGAATATGGGTCCTTGATGACAGCATTAATCTAAGAAACAGCCAAGCCTGGCATCTATCCAACCTGGATCTTCAAGTTATATAAGATAATACATGTCCTTTATTTGAGCCAGCCTCAGTGGGGTTTTCTGTTAATTGCCTCTTAGACTAGCACCTTAGTTGATATAAGAACCCAAGCCAGGGTAAACCGGGACACTAAGGCCAGGCTGGACCCACAGTCACACTCAACACTGAACTGACGAGGGCTCTTTCTAACCCCTCCCTGTAAACCTAGGATCAGTCCCAGCATAGCCTGGAGCCAGCTGAGTCTACAGGTGTGGAATTCCCAGCTTCAGCTGCCAGTCAAAGAGCTGAGAGGGCACAGAGCCAGGCAGCCCATTATAAAAACCCACTCCAGGGCTTCTGGAACACAAATGTCCAGGCCAGTTGGGCACTTCCCCTTCCCTCTAGGGGCCTCCCCTCAGCCTCCTGGTCAGCCAGGTCCCACAGCTGCCAAGCTCTTAAGTGGGGAACAGTGCTCCATGAAGCCCCTCTCAAAATGGTAATATCCCCTGAACAGCTGGGGCTTTGGGGGCACTTGTCCCCTGGGAAATTCCTCATTCCAGAGCAATGGAAACACACATTGAAAGGCATTATCTTTCAGACCCTCTGCGTGGCGTACTGGGGTGGCAAGAAGGTTGAGCTGCACATGTTTCAGATGGAAATCAGTGTTTCTGACTCTCGGGGTAAACGCCTTCTGAGTTTCAATGCTGTTTGTGACTAGTTCTCTTCCAACAGGACAGGCAGGCCAGCGAACGTCAGTGTTGACTTAATTATCCTTCAGAGATGCATAGGATGCCCAGAGTAGAAAAGGACATCAGAAAGTACAGATCTCAGTTTTATGATGAGGAAAACAGAGGTCTAGAAAGTTGAGGGGCGTCCATGGTACCACACGATCAGCAACTAAGGCAGGGCAAGAATCCAGGTCTTTTCACTCATGGTCCCTGTTTTCTCTTTCCTCAGCTGTGACAAAGGTCTAGGTGGGGGTATCCGGAACAGGTGGCTAATGCTTCCAAATTAATAGTGCTACCTCACAGGGCCCTCTGGGGATAAAGCTGCTTTTACACCTAACAATTTTTTTTATCATAAATCAGGAGCAACAGTGTTGGAGCAGCATGCTGCTCAGTGGCCTCAAAGAACGGATGCAAGTGCTGGTCACACCTCCTAATCTGAGAAAGAGGAAAGGGGCTGTTTGCCATGCGCATGCAATCCAGGCTGCATGAGTGCTGTGTCAGCAGATGATGTGGGCACAGAGCTAGTGAAGGACATCCCAGTCTGCAGCAGCCACACCTCCCCTAAGAACAGGCTCTGGGCACAGAGTCCCAGAGTTGACCCCATTCTGTTGTCTGGCTGCCCTGAGGGGACCCTTGGGTCACAGCCATGCTCACATCCATGGGGGCTGGGCCAGCTCCTCAAAGTCTACAAAGCTATAGCCCACCTTGCCCCCAAGAGGATCACAGCCCCCAGTGTAACCTCCTACCTCCTGACCCCTAAGAGTGGGTGAAATTCGGGCATTTGAAGTTTTGTCATCCAGCATGGTGTCACAGGACACCATGGGAGAAGGGGGAAGAAAGTCCCACAAAATGGAGAGTTCACCCCTCGGTGCAGCCCCCCGTTCTCACCTTCTCCCCAACCTTCTGAGGAGCTAACACAGAGGGCAGCATGGTTTGTAGACTATTCTGAATCCTCAGATTTTAGAACTGGAGAGGATCTCAAGGAAGACGCTGGTAGTTCCAGTGCAGGACTCAAGGGCAGGATACCTAAGTTGTTAGGGACAAAATTAAACATTCAGGTTTTCAAGCCCAGCCCCCAGGGATTCTTATTCAGAAGGCCCAGAAATCTGCATGTTTCAGAAGCTCTCAGGTGATTTCCCAACCACTGTAGTGAGTCAGTCCTCCCTCCACAGGAAGAACCTGTGGTCCAGAGGTCCAGGTCGCTCAGCTGGGGAGAGCACAGCATGGGAGAGGTGACAGACCACAGACACACATCTTTCCAGTGGAGGGAGTATTAGCTCTGCAACCCCCTGGCTGGGGGACATTGGCAAGTCTCTGACCCAGAAATCCCACTATTAGAAAGTCTCAAGAGGCCATGGGGTCCTGTCAGCATGAGTTATAATAGTAAAAGGCTGGAACCAATGTAATTTTCCATCAAGAAGAGACTAGTTGTATGAATTACGGCACAACCATGCTATGGAACACTATGAAGATTCTAAGAGGAAAAGAGCAACACAGCAGCTCTCTATGTGCTACGATAAGAAGTGAAAAAAGCAAGGTGTGGTCCAAGGCTCTGTCCTCTCCTGCCCCCTCAGCAGCCTCTTCCTTCTCCCTCAACCCTCACATCCAACAGAAGGACCTTAGTCTGGTGGATTGCATCTTACAAATGCCTCTAAATCCATGTACTTCCATCCGTGCTGCACCATCTCCCTGTGGATTCCTCCAACATCCTCCCAACCCAGCCTCCATGATGCATCCTTACATGCAGATCTGACCACTCCACTCCCTCCACCCTTAAATCCCTTCAGTGTTCACCACTGCCAACTCCTCAGCAGGGCCCAGAAATTCATTCCTGACCCCTGCTTCCTTCACCAGCCCCATCTGTTGCAACATCCTATTCTTCCACCATAAATTTTTAAGTCTTAAAATGCATCACATCTTCCCTCTTACGTCCATATCTGATGCACCCTTCCTCCCTGCTCCCCTACACACACTCCTTATATTTAGCTAAGGTGTTGCCTCCTTCACAACTTTTCCTTGACACCTGCCCCCACCATGCCAAGTCCAGGTGTTCCCATGATATCCCCTTGCCTCGCCCATCATAGCATGTTTCTTGCCACACTGTCATTGCATGATTCCTTCTCCATACATTTCAGGGCACCTTAAGCCCTGGGAGAGGAGAAACTGAGTCTGTTTCACTCCTAGGTCTTCAGGGCTCAGCACCAACATGATGCAGATGGTTAATAAGTATTTGTCTGATGAATAAATAATAGTACTCACCACAATATATTAAAAATTATCTGAGCTAATCAATGGTAAACTCTGTGTGGCAGGTGCTAAGGATAGAAAGATAAATTAGACAGTGTCTGAGACATAGGGACATTTTTTTAATGCCAAATGAGTACAGGAAGGATCTTTTCCTCCTGTTGTACATTTGACCATCCCAAGTTCTAACCAGTACTGGAGAGACACAGAACATCACACAGTAGTAACTCAAAATCAGTGAAATGGGGTAGAGGAAACATATCATGGAGGTCAAAGAACTTCCTTAATAATCAAATTCTCCTTCAGAAATACACAGACCACTTTGAAAGTTGATTCATTTTTTTCAAGCTATGAAGAACATACCCTAAGAAAAATATTATCTGGAGAAGAACACTAAGTAACCTATGTATCATTTATTAGTGCTGAAGATCAGTGTTTTTCTAAACATATTTAGATTCCATGCAAGAATGTAAGCATCCTCCTTTTTTTTTTTACTTTTTTCTTTTTTTCCAGTTTTATTGAGATACAACTGACATATAACCTTGTATTAGTTTAAGGTGTAAAACATAATGACTTGACACAAGTATATATTACAAAATGATTACCACAGTAAATGTAGTTAACATCCATCACCTCACATGGTTACAACTTTTTTTCTTGTGATGATTCATCTTTTTCTGTAGTGCACTCCTCACAATTTGCAAAAGTATATTTAGTTGAGCATTTATTTGTTGAATATTTAACTCTGCCACTTGCCCTTAAGCTATGGTAAGGGTAAGAATAATGACTGTTTTGTAACTCCAGAACCTAGCACAGTATCCTAGCACTTGTTAGGTGTTCAGTAAATATTTGTTGTCTGAATGAGTGAATACATGACTGAATGCATGAATGAGTGAACAGAGAATACAGCACGGGATTTCACTCATCCTTGGAAAAACACTGAGCATGAGATAGGAAAAAGTCATCATGAAACCACGCTGATGAAAGACAAGAAAAATGAAGAGCGGGGCTGAGCCAAGGTCACAAACCAATCAGTTTTTTTTTTAAATAGAGAAACAACCAAAAATATGGAACCAAGAAGAGAGATGCTATAATAAACCACTGACTGATACCTTCAGAGTATTGTTATACCACTGAGCTGTGAATAAAATCCCGCTTACCTAAACAGAGCCGGTGAGTTTATGCATTGTTTGTGTTTTGCTTAGATGAGAACACCACGACTGCCCCGTCAGCCTCCATGTTCAACTGTCCCAATCAACTGCCGGCTGTAATTAGGGAGTGCTGGGGAAAGGGCACTGGAGAGAAATCAGCGTGCATATTTTGTCTTCCATTGTGGCTGGCTCATTTGAATGATAATGTATTGCAGTCTGGGGTGTAACACGGACAGTGTGGAATAATGAGGCAGCTCTGGACTCCCGGTACCTGAGCGGCCGGTTAGTGGCCGGCAACAAGACAGGAATAGCATCTTTGGGCAATAAAAAGATGATCTCAGTGTGGCAGTAGACAGATGCTGGGAAATTCCCCATTGCAGGCACCATCAGGAGCTTCCATCATTGAGAGCTTCATTTATTTTATTCATAGTCATTTTTCCAGCCGAGAGACTTAAAAGCATCTGGCTGGTGGCATCCTGAGGTGATGAAACACGGTGGGTGGAAGGCCAGAGGAGGTGCAGAATCCCCATCCCCAGGGGATGCTTAACACCCATGAGCCTGCTCTTTGTTTTCAAGGAGTCAGAGGAAAACTTGGCTCAACTCAGGGGACAGAGTCAGATGACAGCTGGAACACCCTGCCAGCTTGGGGATTTTCAAGTATCACTTTATTTTTGTTAACATGGATATCCCTTGTAATATGCCCACATGTGTGTAGACACCTGGTCCTGGAAACCTGAAGATAGGTACCAGATGCAACGTGGTAGATGATTAGGCGACAGGTGTAGTTTCTGGATCCAGACTGCCTGGGTTTGAAGCCTGGTCTGCCACTTACCAGCTCTGGGAGAGTTGTGTGCCTCAATTTCCCCATGTATAAAATGGAAAGATGCTAAAAATAGTATTTACCTCATACAAAAGTTTGCTGTAAGGTTTAGTTGTGTAAATCAGTTAAAGCACTTAAAGCAGTGCCTCATACATATTCAATGCCTGATAAATATTAGTTATTATCAGTATACCTCTGTGCAAATGCCAGGAGACACTTGACCTCCAGGTGACACAGCATGACTTAATAGGATTGGCATAGGCTCTGAATCAGACTGATCTGGGCACCACTCAACTACCTACTAGCTGGGTCACCTCGGAAAAGTTGCTTAACATCCTGAGCCTCAGCATCCTCATATGTAAATAAGAATACCTACTAGTAACTACTTCAAGGTGTTGTGGTGAGGGATTGATTACATAATACATGCACTGAAAAGAGTGCCCGGCACATAGTACACACTCAATAAATGCTGGGTAGTAATAATGCTAGTATTATGCTGCTGTCGTCATCATCACCACCGCAAACCACCATAAGGAGTTTAGTTTTTAGCTAATAGGCAATGGGATGTCATGAAATGTTCATTTAAGGAATTATCTGTCCAAACCTGTGTGCTTGAAATCTCACCCTGGTGGCAAATTAGCAAGTGGACTAGAGAGGGTAAGTGCTGGGAGAAAGACCAGTTAAGCCTTCTGCAATGATCAAGGCAGAGGACGGTAATTGCAAAGTCATCCTTTGAAATTCCTTAACTAGGACCTACACACTGCAGTTAACTTTATTTCTGTTTGTTTTTGCTGTGCCATCCCTTTCCCTGCAGGGTACTGATGGACAAGGTCTAGTTTACTTGAAAAACAGGGATGAAGTAAGTGAATAAATCTCCTCTCTCTCTCTCTCTCCACACACACACACACACACACACACACAGCTGCTATATAAACATAAATTCTTTAATTTGTCTCAACTTAAGTTGCCGCCCAACTCTATTAATAATCAATATATCACACCAAGACTTCTTAAAACCTTTCTGGAACAAGACATGTTATTAATACACAGATAAATCATGTGTGGGACTTGGGGTTGGAGGAGTAGGGGAGGGAGTGTCAAGGGACAAAGATATTTTGAATCTGTACCTAGACACCTATGCTAATACAGGCACCCTGGGTACCAATCCCATAAGCCTTCTGGGTCCCGAGTCTCAGAAGCCTCATAGGACACAATGAGACTGCAGCTGCTCCCCGCCCCCATCTTTGGTGCTTGTCCCCCCATTTTCATTCAGTCGACCGTCATTTCTAAACGCTCTTTCATACAGCAGTTGGGGCCCACCCCACTGGCTCCCTCCGCTCCCAGTGACAGGACACACCTTCTCCCTCATCTCGCCAGGCTTGCCAGTTGAGCCCAGATACATGAATGGCAAAGCATGCCGAACTGGAGCCCAGACAGCGCTCATCATCCTGTCACCAGGACAAAGGAAGGAAATTCCATTATGTCACCTTCCACAAATGAGAGACAGTGACAATTTCCCCATAAACACTCCACTGACACTGTTATGATGTATCTCAAGCACTTCTAATCAGTATGGAAGTGGAGAGACTGCGGAAGTTCTTCAGTCTCAAAGACGCCATTCAGCTGGAATTGCAGTCTCCAACTGTTGTTATTGAAATGACCTGGCTAAGAGCATCTACCACTCTCTGTATCACATCAAATGTAAACATGTGTGTGTGTGTGTGTGCGCGCGCGCGCGCGCGTGTGTGTGTGTGTGTGTGTAGCATTTTCTATCTTTGCAAAGTACATTCACAAAGTTTTGTTACTCTGGGTGAGCACCAGATGTCAGGAATATTTAAATTCAGTTACCACATTTTCACCTGCGTTTACTCATTGCCCTCTCTGTATTACTCATTGCCCTCTCTGTATTTCTTCCTCTCCAAATTATCAAAAGGGACAAGGTTTTTATTTCTCCAATTTTGAACAGGGAAAACTGCTTTTATTTTTCAAGTTTTGAAGAGAGAAAAGACTTTTCTTTTTATAGCTTCTTGCCAACAGCAGCAATGGGATTAAGTTTCTAAAGGTTTGGTCAATACTATCCAACAATAAAAGTGTTTTTAGTTTAAAACTGGCTTGTTCTCTCTCTATGAATTACTTATTAATTATAAAGGTAAAGACCACCTTAACCATGTGATCAAACTTAACATCACCAATAATGGGACAAACTGATATCATGTACTTCTAATATGATGTACCCAGAAAGACAGAACACCACTTATGCGATATGCCTGCCAAAACAGTCATAACCTGAGTTGAACCATGAGGAAATATCAGACAAACCCAAATTGAGGGAAATCTATACGACAACTAGGCTCTACTCTTCAGAAATGTCTATGTCATGGAAAAAAGTAGCCAGACTGAGGAACTGTTCCAGATTGAAGGAGACTAAAGAGGACTGTATGATAGATTGCAGTATTGGATCAATGTTAAATTTCAAAAATTTGATGATTGTATTATGGTTTTATAAGAGACTTTTTGTTCTTAGGAGATACATGCTGAAGTATTTGGGGAGTAAAGTCTGCAACTTACTCTCAAATGGTTTAGCAAATAGTAATAAAAATGTGTATATGTATATATAAGGACATATATATATATAGAGAGAGAGAGAAAACGAATGTGGCAAAATATTAACAGTTGATGAGCCCACCTGAAGGATAAATGAGTGTCTGCTGCACTATTCTTGCAACTTTTCTTTAAGTTTGAAATTTTCAAAATAACAGGCTGGGGGTGGGGGCATGATGAGAGTTTGTTGACCAAGTGAAGATGGAATATCAAAGAAAATTCAGAAGAATATCTTTCTGACATTAAACGTAGGAGAGCATTTCTTAACCAGATCACTAAACACACTAACCATAAAAGAAATGTTAGTAAATTATATTACACTGTAATTAGGAATTTTTTCATCAAATGAAACTTTAAAAGGTGAAAAGTCAAGCAAAAATCCAGGAAAGATATTTGCAACATACAAAACCTACAACGTTATGGTATCCAGAATATATAAAGAATACGTTTTATACTAAGTCAAGAGAAAACTGGGCAAAAGACATAAACAAGTATTTCAGATTAGAGGAGACACTTGGCTCATAAATCTAAGAAAAACTGTTCGACCTCAGTAGTGATCAGGGAGATGAAAATGAAGCCCAGAATAAGGTAACAATTTACACCAAGAATGGCAAAACTTTAGAGGTTAATAGTACATGGTGGAAAACATTTAGATCAACAAAACCATTACATCCTACTAAATAGGAGTGTAAATTAGTATGGTCACTTTGGAAAACAATTTGGCATTGTTTTTCACTAGCTACTCACCAAATCCACTTCATATGCCTCCTTGATACACAGAAAGGCTACATCTCCCAGCCTCCACTGCACTTAGGTGTGGCTATGTGACTGAGTTCTGGCCAATGGAATGTAGGCAGAAATGACTGTAGGCCACTTCCCTGACTTGCCTTAAAACTTCCTTTGTGATCCTCCAGTGTCTCACTTCGCCATCTGTTAGCTATTTGCACACTCCCAGGATGATTTTGGACACCTCATTTTCAAGATGGGGAGATTTCATCATCCCGGATTCCTGAATGACTGGGTGGAATGGAACACACGTCCACACCCAGCTCCCATCCCATCTGCAGATAGACTTTACATGAGTAAGATTCCTTCTATTGTGTGAAGCCCCTGATATTTTATTTGTTTTCCGTGACAGCAGCTAGTGGTACTTTTTCAATAAATGCTTTAAGTTGAACATTTGCGTATGTTACAACGCAGGAATTCAGTTCTAAGTAAATGCCCTAGAGAAATTCTTGCACATATACACAAAGAGACGTATATAAGAATGTCCTTAGCAGCACAGGTTGATATAGAAGTAAACTGGGAAAAAGTCCCATTGAAGTAGAATGGATAAGTAATTCAAGGTTTAAAGTCCCATTGAAGTAGAATGGATAAGTAATTTAAGGTTTAAAAAATATCATGCAATGGAATATTATACAGCAGTTAAAATAATCAAAGTTCAGGGCTTCCCTGATGGCACAGTAGTTAAGAATCCATCTGCCAATGCAGGGGACGTGGGTTAGAGCCCTGGTCTGGGAAGATCCCACATGCCGCGGAGCAACTAAGCCCGTGTGCCACAACTACTGAGCCTGTGCTCTAGAGCCCGCAAGCCACAACTACTGAGCCCACATGCCACAACTACTGAAGCCCGCGCACCTAGAGCCTGTGCTCCGCAACAAGAGAAGCCACTGCAATGAGAAGACTGTGCACCACAACAAAGGGTAGCTTCCTCTCATCGCAACTAGAGAAAGCCCGCGTGCAGCAATGAAGACCCAATGCAGCCAAAAATAAATTTAAAAAAATAAAAAAAAACAAAGTTCAGCTACACACAACAATATGGACGAACTATAAAAATATAAACTTGAGGGGAAAAGATAAGTCCCAGAAGACTATATCAAAGCTGTCATACTGGATAAAAAGTTTAAAAACAAGCAAAACTAAACAATTATTATCTAAGCATTCATTATTTGAATTAAAACCACTTTTTTTAAGATGGGGAAAGATACACACAAAATTCAGGAGTGTGGTTACCTCTAGATGTAGCTGATATTCAAAATGAAATTGTTGGCACCAACCAATCAAAATGGTCACAGCTGGAACCAGCTGTGCTGCCTGTACAGATATGGGAGTAGGGGAGGGGGCAGGCCAAGGAGGGGATGGGGAGACAAACAAAAGAAGGTGCAAATTGTTAGTAATTTTCTAGTTCCTGAAATGGGTGGTAGGTTTATGAACTCCATTCTGTCACTCTTTAAAATGCACATCAATGTTACATATATTTTTTTTAAATAAGTGGATTAATTAACCTTTGTCCTCACATATTCCCCTGCTCTTATCAAATTCCAGGCTCCACTTGTTAGCAGGAAGGGGAGTCACCTATGGGTATTTAGGTCATGCACAGCACAAGGGAACTTCATCCAAGATGGTGCCATGGCAGCCATATATTCATTTATATGAGAGTGTGTGTGTGTGGCACAGAGATGTGGCTTTAGGGCAAGGAGGGCCCTGGAGCAGCCGGCACACCTCACCCTACCATTTCCCAACACCTCACCCCCTCATCCTTCAAACTACACTCAGGGAAGTGACCAGGCACACTTCCCTGGCACACACCCTCCACTCATTCCCTGTGTTATTTCTCTCACTTGCTAACCCATCTTGAAGATCTGCCCCTCCCCCTGCCAATTCTAAATGTCAAATGGAGGGAGGGAATGGGAACTGATATGGACACATTGCCACAGGCACAGGGACCCCGCCTTGGCAGATGGTGGGCAGGCAAGAGTGAGGTCCATGTGTGCACAAAGCCAGGGACTAGAGTCCCTGGGCAGAGACAGGGACAGGTCACTGCGTATGATTAGTCAGCTTATGCAGTAATATTCTAACCTACTTTTTATTTTTGCTATTGTTTTGCTTGCTTGATTTTTCTTGAGGAAATGAGACCAAGCATTGGAGCTACAAGGAAAAGTAGAGAGCTCTAATCTTTCAAACCAGGTCCTTGACATCCTTAAAACATATGGTGGTGTGTGCCCTCCCCTCGGGCTTCTTGGTCTGATATTCCAAACTGCTCTGGTGTGTTCATAGGGGCCAAGGGCTTGATGCTTATTACTCTCAGAAAGTATTTTGACTAGAGGATTCTGAAAACAAGCCCTTTACTCAAGAGAACGTTGCAAATAGCAGGGATGCTGTGAGCAGCAGGGCGGGCCCACAACGGAGCTACTCCTTATCAGAGTTCCTTTGCAACCTTTCCTGGTTCACACACTTTAGAGGCAGGGGCCAGTTCTGCTCCTTCAAAAGATGGCCCTGGGGTTAGAAAGATTGGACAAAGTTGTGAGATTCCCCAAAACTTCCCAATAATAATAAATGAGTCCTCTTACATCTTACGTACTCTCCTCTGAGATGGAGTAGGAAGCATAAGTTTGCTCCTGGAGCTGATGTTCCCTCTGCCTGTGACCTTGGGCAAGTCGCTTGCCCTCTCTGCCACTCATTTTCCTCTTCTGTCCAGTGGGGGTAATAACAGTGCCCACCTCACAAAATTCTCTTGAGAATTAGATGAACATACGGTGCATAAATTGCTTACCATGTTGTCTGGCATGCACTAGACAATAAATAAATGCCATCTACTTTTATTATCACCAACCTTAAATATAAAGCTCTCGATTTTTACATGGCAAAGAAGACATATTTGAATTCTTCATGGGGTGTCCCTGTTTCCTCATTCCTCCTACTCATCTTCCCATTTTCAGTCTCTTATCTAATGCAAAAGCCATCAAGCATCAAAGCAAGCTGGACTCCAGGGTTAGACTGCCAAGGTTCAGGTCTGAGTTCTGCCACTCCCCAGCTGGGTCACTTTGGGAAATATGCTTAACCTCTTGGTTCCTCAGTTTCCCCATCTGCACAAAGAAGGTAACAATAATATACAGCCCTCTGGAACGTCATGAAGATTAATTGAGATAATACATGGAAAGCATCTAGAACAGTGCCTCGTGCATAATAAAGGCTCAGTTACCTTGGGAGGACTAATTCTCACAAATAGAGGTTGGAGAATTACAACACTAATTGAAAGGAACTGTTTTTAGTTTTGATTGGCTTGAATGGAAAGACACCAATGATAAGATTTCTTAGAATCCTCCCATCCCTTGTTTTGTGAAGCCTCGGATATATTCCTTAAAGTGAGATTCTGTCACCAGTTATTCCTGTGACCAGTTATTCATCTCACTATAAACTAGATATAATTAAGTATAATCCATAAAACTAAGGTTGTGCCATGCTCCCTGTATTAGTCAGGGTTCTCCAGAGAAAGAGAACCAAAAGAAACCAATAAAAGTCTATATAAATACAGTTGACCCTTGAACAATGTGGGGTTAGGGCACCAACCTGCAAGCAGTCAAAAATCCACGTACGGGGGCTTCCCTGGTGGCGCAGTGGTTAAGAATCCACCTGCCAATGCAGGGGACACAGGTTCGAGCCCTGGTCCGGGAAGATCTCACATGCCGCAGAGCAACTAAACCCATATGCCACAACAACTGAGCCTGTACTCTAGAGCCTGTGTGCCACAACTACAGAAGCCCGTGTGCCTAGAGCCCGTGCTCCACAACAAGAGAAGCCACTGCAATGAGAAGCCCGTGCACCGCAACAAAGAGTATCTCCCGCTCACCTCAACTAGAGGAAGCCCGCTTGCAGCAACGAAGACCCAACGCAGCCAAAAATAAATAAATTAAATAATTTTTTTTTAAAATCCACGTAGGACTATACAGTCAGCTTTTTGTACCCACAGTTCCTCCATATCTGTAGTTCCACATCCATAAATTCAAGCAACTTTGGGTTGTGCAATATGGTAGTATGTATTTACTGAAAAAATCCTGTGTGTATAAGTGGACCTATGCAATTTAAACTTATGTTGTTCAAGAGTCAACTGTATGGTATCCTGATTTAAATGTTAAACCCATCCAAAAACTACCTTCACAGAAACATCTAGAATAGTGTTTGACCAAATATCTGGGCACTGTGGCCTAGCCAAGTTGACACATAAAACTAACCATCACAATATCAGATAACAAACTACTCTTTATACTATCTATCCTAATGGCCCTTGTTTCCACACAATTCATAACCCAGCCTCTGCACCAGACCCTCAAAAAGGGCCAAGACTTTGGCCCTCAAGCCTTCTGTCCCCTCTGCCTCCAGACTCTGATGTGGACCAAGGTCCCAGTACCTTTTAGACCCACATCTACGGAATGTCCAAGCACAGCCTGAATTGCTCTCACGCCACTTTTTGGTTAAGTTGCTAGTTCCACATACATTAATTCACAGATGTTCTTTAAGTTCTTACATTTTTTGTTAAACGGATCATCAGTCTGAAGAATACTACTCAGCACCATTTCTCAAGCAATCACTCTTTAAGCCAGAACTCTCATTCCCACTTGCCCCATGCATCAACAAACATCTATTTTCCCTCAGGATCCTAGTAAAGGGGAGCAAGAGAGGATGTCAACAAAACCATTTGCTGTGAAAGTTTCAGGGAGATCAGGAAAAATCCCCCAAGGCAAGGAGGGTCTAGCCTGAAGGCAAAGGGTGAGCTAGAATCCAGTAGACGAAAAGCAGTTGAGAGAAGAAGGGCCTTGTGAAGGGGTGGGGGCTCTATGGGGGCCTCACCTAAATCCCCTGGCCCACCCCAGAGGACACCTGCAGACCAGCCAGGGACACAGTGTTTTCCATGTCCTCCACCTGAGGGCACTGTCTGGCTAGGGCAGCACTAACAGGGGGGAGGTGGAGGCCTCTTGGACTAGGGTGGTGGCAGGCATGGAGAGAAATGGACGGATACAGATATCTATACAGGGAAGACGGACAGAACTTCATGATGCATGTGGAGGAAGGAGATGGAGATGTGGGGATGGATTCATTATGATGAACCACATATTCATATGAACTCAACTCCAGAGGTGATTCCCTCCGCCTCTCAAGTAGTTCTCTCTGCCTACTCACCCAGAGACATCCTGACTGCCACATCTGGCCAACCCAGACACGAGACAGTGACAGACAAATGCCCAGGAGTACGGGGCCTCCCAACCACAAAGTCACCACACAGATGCCACCACGAGTCTGACCAAGAACCAAGCGTGGAATGGTTCTGAGACCCTCTAGGCAGCCTGGGGAGCCCATTCAGCTTGGTAAGAAGGATAGGGTCCATAGGGTTGGGCTCTTGGCTAAAAAGCCTCCTTTCAGAGTTTTCCTTTTCTTTTGCCATCCCATAGAGGATTATAGATAGCTGCAGTCTGTGAGTTGGATTACTTCCATCCATAAAAGAAAGAGTATAAAGTCTTTTCACCCGAATCAGAAAAGAAGTATCCTTTTGTCCCACTGTATTCATCAATATGTCATATTTAACTGTTAAAATTATTGACAGGTATATAAAACATTTGGTGACAGTGAAAATAGCTTCCTATAAAGAGTTTATTCTTTTTTATTGATAATAAGTTGGCTTCCCTAGCCCTAGCAAGAGAATAGAGACCACTAACAAGATATCAAATCCATTTATATGGCTTTCTACAATCTTCCCTTTTACTCTGGGGCTCTGTTCTAGGCCCTGTCTTTTTAAATTTCAGCATCTGAGGGAGGTTGGAGCCCTAAAGCAGGATCATATTACTCCTGTAATGAGGAAAGTATAATTCTAATAGCATCATTTACTACAGCCTTTCATTTTTCGTCTTCAAGGCAGACTGTGCTCCTGTGTGCCTATGACTTGAATCTTTAAAATAGAAAACTTTCAACTGTAGAGAAATATTAATGAAAGGATCTGTCTGCATGCAGTGCCAGGTGGGCACCATGCATAACAACAACAATATTGTATTAATAATAATTATAAATATAATAGCTACCTTGATTTAATGACTACTGTGTACCAGGCATTTAAGCAAAGCCACAATTTCCAGTTGTGTTTCTGCAAAGGTGTCTGGCTGAGTGGCAAGCAGAAACTGAAATCCACTTGCCAAACCCTTTGTCCTTGTGCAGGCTGCATCTCCTGAAGCCACGGGTACCTTTTCATAATGCGCTATCATGTGGGCCAGAAGATGTCCTGCTTATATGCTATTTCTGATTCCTAGGACACTGATGAATTTCACGACAAGGAAATCCAAGCCTCAAAAACCTATGTTTTTAGAGACTCCACCCTTGGAGGGCACACACAAAGTAGTGTGCGCATCAGGACCAGGTGGAAGGAGCAGTGACCCCATAGGAAACTGAACCAGACGTACCTGCTAGTGTTGCAGGGTCTCCTGCAGAGGCAGGGGGTGGCTGTGGCTCACTGCAGGGACAAGGACACTGGCAGCAGAAGTTCCGGGAAGTACTCCTTGGCATAAGCCCTCACAGAGTCCACCACTAGTCCCACCAAAGAGCCTATAGCCTGCAGTGCTGGGTTGCCTCAGGTCAAACAACCAACAGCAAGGGAACTCAGCCCTACACATCAGCAGACAAGTGGATTAAAGTTTTACTGAGCTCTGCCCACCAGAGCAACACCCAGCTACCTACCACCAGTCCCTCCTATCAGGAAGCTTGCCTCATCCACCAGAGGGCAGACAGAAGAAGCAAGAAGAACTACAATCCTGCAACCTGTGGAATGAAAACCACATTCACAGAAAGACAGACAAAATGAAAAAGCAGAGGACTATGTACCAGATGAAGGAACAAGATAAAACCCCAGAAAAACAACTCAATGAAGTGGAGGTAGGCAACCTTCCAGAAAAAGAATTCAGAATAATGATAGTGAAGATGATCCAGGACCTCAGAAAAAGAATGGAGGCAAAGATCGAGAAGATGCAAGAAATGTTTAACAAAGACCTAGAAGAATTAAAGAACAAACAAACATAGATGAACAATACAAAAACTGAAATGAAAACTACACTAGAAGGAATCAATAGCAGAATAACTGAGGCAGAAGAACGGATAAGTGACCTGGAAGACAGAATGGAGGAATTCACTGCTGCGGAACAGAATAAAGAAAAAAGAATGAAAAGAAATGAACACAGCCTAAGAGACCTCTGGGACAACATGAAACACACCAACATTTGCATTATAGGGGTCCCAGAAGGAGAAGAGAGAGAGAAAGGACACGAGAAAATAGTTGAAGAGATTATAGTCTAAAACTTCCCTAACATGGAAAAGGAAATAGCCACCCAAGTCCAGGAGGTGCAGAGAGTCCCAGGCAGCATAAACCCAAGGAGAAACATGCCAAAACACATAGTAACCAAACTGACAAAAAATAAAGACAAAGAAAAATTACTAAAAGCAACAAGGGAAAAATGACAAATAACATACAAGGGAACTCCCATAAGGTTAAAGGCTGATTTCTCAGCAGAAACCCTGCAAGGCAGAAGGGAGTGGCATGACATATTTAAAGTGATGAAAGGGAAGAACCTACAACCAAGTTTACTCTACACAGCAAGGATCTCATTCGGATTCAACAGGGAAATTAAAATCTTTACAGACAAGCAAAAGCTAAAAGAATTCAGCACCACCAAACCAGCTCTACAACAAACGCTCAAGGAACTTCTCTAAGTGGGAAACACAAGAGAAGAAAAGGACCTGCAAAAACAAACCCAAAACGATTAAGAAAATGGTAATAGGAACGTACATATCCATAATTACCTTAAATGTGAATGGATTAAACACTCCAACCAAAAGACACAGGCTCGCTGAATGGATACAAAAACAAGACCCATATATATGCTGTCAACAAGAGACCCGCTTCAGACCTAGGGACACATACAGACTGAAAGTGAGGGGATGGAAAAAGATATTCCATGCAAATGGAAATCAAAAGAAATACTCATATCAGATAAAATAGACTTTAAAATAAAGAACGCTACAAGAGAAAAGGAAGGACACTACATAATGATCAAGGGATCAATCCGAGAAGAAGATATAACAATTATAAATAGATATGCACCCAACATAGGAGCACCTCAATACATAAGGCAAATGCCAACAGCTATTAAAGAGGATATCAACAGTAACACAATAATAGTGGGGGACTTTAACATCTCACTTACACCAATGGACACATCATCCAGACAGAAAATTAAGAAGGAAACATAAGCTTTAAATAACACAACAGACCAGACAGATTTCATTGAAACTTATAGGACATTCCATCCAAAAACAGCAGATTACACTTTCTTCTAAAGTGCACACAGCACTTTCTCCAGGATAGATCACATCTTGGGTCACAAATCAAGCCTCGGTAAATTTAAGAAAATTGAAATCATATCAAGTATCTTTTCCGACCACAATGCTATGAGATTAGAAATAAATGTAAAAAACACAAACACATGGAGGCTAAACAATATATTGCTAAATAACCAAAAGATCACTGAAGAAATCAAAGAGGAAATCAAAAAATACCTAGAGAAAAATGACAAAAAAACACGACGATCCAAAACCTATGGGACTGCAGCAAAAGCAGTTGTAAGACGGAAGTTTATAGCAATACAATCCAACCTCAAGAAACAAGAAAAATCTCAAGTAAACAATCTAACCTTACACTTAAAGGAAGTAGAGAAAGAAGAGCAAACAAAACCCAAAGTTAGTACAAGGAAAGAAATCATAAAGTCAGAGCAGAAATAAATGAAATAGAAACAAAGAAAACAATAGCAAAGATCAACAAAACTAAAAGCTGCTTCTTTGAGAAGATAAAAAAATTGATAAACCTGTAGCCAGACTCATCAAGAAAAAGAGGGAGAGGACTCAAATCAATAAATTTAGAAATGAAAAAGGAGAAGTTACAACAGACACCACAGAAATACAAGGCATCATAAGAGACTACTACAAGCAACTCTATGCCACTAAAATGGACAACCTAGAAGAAATGGACAAATTCTTAGAAAGGTAAAACCTTCCAAGACTGAACCAGGAAGAAAGAGAAAATATGAACAGACCAATCACAAGTAATGAAATTGAAACTGTGATTAAAAATCTTCCAACAAACAAAAGTGCCAGACCAGATGGCTTCACAGGTGAATTCTACCAAACATTTAGAGAAGAGCTAACACCCATCCTTCTCAAACTCTTCCAAAAAACTGCAGGGAAGGAACACTCCCAAACTGATTCTATGAGGCTACCATCACCCTGATACCAAAACCAGACAAAGATACTGCAGAAAAAAAGAAAATTACAGACCAGTATCACTGATGAATATAGATGCAAAAATCCTCAATAAAATACTAGCAAACAGAATTCAAGAACACATTAAAAGGAACAAGTAGGATTTATCCCAGGGATGCAAGGATTCTTCAATATATGCAAATCAATCAATGTGATACACCATATTAACAAATTGAAGAATAAAAACCATATGATCATCTCAATACCTGCAGAAAAAAATTTTGATAAAATTCAACACCCATTTATGATAAAAACTCTCCAGAAAGTGGGCATAGAGGGAAACTACCTCAACAAAATAAAGGCCATATACAACAAACCTATAGCAAACATCATTCTCAATTATGAAAAACTGAAAGTATTTCCTCAAAGATCAGGAACAAGACAAGGATGTCCACTCTAGCCACTATTATTCAACAGAGTTTTGAAGTCCTAGTTATTCAACAGCAATCAGAGAAGAAAAAGAAATAAAAGGAATCCAAATTGGAAAAGCAGAAGTAAAACTGTCACTGTTTGCAGATGACATGGTACTATATATAGATAATCCTGAAGATACCACCAGAAAACTACTAGAGCTAATCAATGAATTTGGTAAAGAAGCAGGATACAAAATTAATGCACAGAAATCTCTTGCATTCCTATCCACTAACAACAAAAGATCAGAAAGAGAAATTAAGGAAACAATCCCATTCACCATTGCAACAAAAATAATAAAATACCAGGAATAAACCTACCTAAGGAAGTAAAGACATGTACTGAGAAAACTATACAACACTGATGAAAGAAATCAAAGATGACACAAACAGTTGGAGAGATATACCATGTTCTTGGGTTGGAAGAATCAATATTGTGAAAATGATTATACTACTCAAAGCAATCTACAGATTCGATACAATCCCTATCAAATTACCCATGACATTTTTTACAGAACTAGAACAAAAAGTCTTAAAATTTGTACAGAGACACAAAAGACCCCAAATAACCAAAGCAAACTTGAGGGAAAAAAACGGAGCTGGAGGAATCAGACTCCCTGACTTCAGTCTATACTACAAGGCTACAGTAATTAAGACAATATGGTACTGGCACAAAAACAGAAATACAGATCAATGGAACAGGATAGAAAGTTCAGAGATAAACCCACGCACCTATGGTTAACTATTCTATGACAAAGGAGGCAAGGATATACAATGGAGAAAAGACAGTCTCTTCAATAAGTGATGCTGGGAGAACTGGACAGCTACATGTAAAACAATGAAATTAGAACACTCCCTAACACCATACACAAAAATAAACTCAAAATGGATTCGAGACCTAAATATAAGACTGGACACTATAAAACTCTTAGAGGAAAACATAGGAAGAACAACACTCTGACATAAATCACAGCAAGATCTTTTTTTGACCCACCTCCTAGAGTAATGGAAATAAAAACAAAAATAAACAAATAAGACCTAACGAAATTTAAAACATTTTGCACAGCAAAGGAAACTATAAATAAGACGAAAAGACAACCCTCAGAATGGGAGAAAATACTTGCAAATGAATCAACAGACAAAGGATTAATTTCCAAAATATATAAACAGTTCATGCAGCTCAATATTAAAAAAACAAACAACCCAATCCAAAAATGGGCAGAACTTCCGGGTAAGATGGCGGAAGAGTAAGACGCGGAGATCACCTTCCTCCCCACGGATACACCAGAAATACAGCTACACGTGGAACAACTCCTACAGAACACCTACTGAATGCTGGCAGAAGACCCCAGACCTCCCAAAAGGCAAGAAACTCCCCACATACCTGGGTAGGGCAAAGCAGAGAGATTCCCGCACAGAGGATCGGTGCCGAGCAGCACTCACCAGCCTGAGAGGCTTGTCTGCTCGCCCACCAGGGTGGGCGGCGCTGGAAGCTGAGGCTCGGGCTTCGGTCAGAGCGCAGGGAAAGGACTGGGGCTGGCGGCGAGAACTCAGCCTGAAGGGGGCTAATGTGCCACAGCTAGCCGGCAGGGAGTCCAGGAAAACTCTGGAGCTGCCGAAGAGGCAAGAGACTTTTTCTTCCCTCTTGGTTTCCTGGTGCGCGAGGAGAGGGGATTAAGAGCACTGCTTAAAGGGGCTCCACAGACGGGCGCGAGTCACGACTGAAAGCGCGGAGCCTAGTGACGGGCGTGGGACGCTGGGGCTGCTGCTGCAGCCGCCAAGAAGCCTGTGTGCGAGCGCAGGTCACTGTCCACACCGCCCTTCCGGGAGCCTGTGCAGCCCGCCACTGCCGGGGTCCCGGGATCCAGGGGCGGCTTCCCTGGGAGAACGCACGGCGCGCCTCGGGCTGGTACAACGTCACGCCGACCTCTGCCGCTGCAGGCTCGCCCCGCACTCCGTGCCCCTCCCTCCCACCCGGCCTGAGTGAGCCAGAGTCCCCGAAGAGGCTGCTCCTTTAACCCTGTCCTGTCTGAGCGAAGAACAGACGCCCTCCGGCGACCTACACGCAGAGGCGGGGCCAAATCCAAAGCTGAGACCCAGGAGCTGTGAGAACAAAGAAGAGAAAGGGAAACCTCTCCCAGCAGCCTCAGAAGCAGCGGATTAAAGCTCCATAATCAACTTGATGTACCCTGCATCTGTGGAATACATGAATAGACAACAAATCATTCCAAATTGAGGAGCCAGGAGTCAGTGCTGTGCCTCTGAGGTGGGAGAGCCAACTTCAGGACACTGGTCCACAAGAGACCTCCCAGCTCCACATAATATCAAACGGCGAAAATCTTCCAGAGATCTCCATCTCAACAGCAGCACCCAGCTTCACTCAACGACCAGCAAGCTACAGTGCTGGACACCCTATGCCAAACAACTAGCAAGACAGGAACACAACGCCACCCATTAGCAGAGAGGCGGCCTAAAATCATAAAAACTCCGCAGACACCCCAAAACACACCACCAGTCGTGGACCTGCCCACCAGAAAGACAAGATCCAGCCTCATCCACCAGAACACAGGCACTAGTCCCCTCCACCAGGAAGCCTACACAACCCACTAAACCAACCTTAGCCACTGGGGACAGACACCAAAAACAACGGGAACTACGAACCTGCAGCCTGCAAAAAGGAGACCCCAAACACAGTAACATAAGCAAAATGAGAAGACAGAAAAACACACAGCAGGAGAAGGAGCAGGATAAAAACCCACCAGACCTAACAAATGAAGAGGTAATAGGCAGTCTACCTGAAAAAGAATTCAGAATAATGATGGTAAAGTTGATCCAAGATTCTATTTCCCAGATCCAAAATCTTGGAAATAGAATAGACAAAATGCAAGAAACAGTTAACAAGGACCTAGAAGAACTAAAGATGAATCAAGCATCGATTAAAAACACAATAAATGAAATGAAAAATACTCTAGATGGGATCAATAGCAGAATAACTGAGGCAGAAGAACGGATAAGTGAGGTGGGAGATAAAATAGTGGAAATAACTGCTGCAGAGCAAAATAAAGAAAAAAGAATGAAAAGAACAGAGGACAGTCTCAGAGACCTCTGGGACAACATTAAACGTACCAACATTCGAATTATAGGGGTTCCAGAAGAAGAAGAGAAAAAGAAAGGGACTGAGAAAATATTTGAAGAGATTATAGTTGAAAACTTCCCTAATATGGGAAAGGAAATAGTTAATCAAGTCCAGGAGGCACAGAGAGTCCCATACAGAATAAATCCAAGGAGAAATACACCAAGACACATATTAATCAAACTGTCAAAAATTAAACACAAAGAAATCATATTAAAAGCAGCAAGGCAAAAACAACAAATAACACACAAGGGAATCCCCATCAGGATAACAGCTGATCTCTCAGCAGAAACTCTACAAGCCAGAAGGGAGTGGCAGGACATAATTAAAGTGATGAAGGAGAAAAACCTGCAACCAAGATTACTCTACCCAGCAAGGATCTCATTCAGATTTGATGGAGAAATTAAAACGTTTACAGACAAGCAAAAGCTGAGAGAGTTCAGTACCACCAAACCAGCTTTACAACAAATGCTAAAGGAACTTCTCTAGGCAAGAAACACAACGAAGGAAAAGACCTACAATAATGAACCCAAAACAATTAAGAAAATGGGAATAGGAACATACATATCGATAATTACCTTAAATGTAAATGGACTAAATGCTCCCACCAAAAGACACAGATTGGCTGAATGGATACAAAAACAAGACCCATATATATGCTGTCTACAAGAGACCCACTTCAGACCTAGAGACACATACAGACTGAAAGTAAGGGGATGGAAAAAGATATTCCATGCAAATGGAAACCAAAAGAAAGCTGGAGTAGCAATTCTCATATCAGACAAAATAGACTTTAAAATAAAGACTACTAGAAGAGACAAAGAAGGACACTACCTAATGATCAAGGGATCGATCCAAGAAGAAGATATAACAATTGTAAATATTTATGCACCCAACATAGGAGCACCTCAATACATAAGGCAAATACTAACAGCCATAAAAGGAGAAATTGACAGTAACACAATCATAGTAGGGGACTTTAACACCCCACTTTCACCAATGGACAGATCTTCCAAAATGAAAATAAATAAGGAAACACAAGCTTTAAATGATACATTAAACAAGATGGACTTAATTGATGTTTATAGGACATTCCATCCAAAAACAACAGAATACACATTTTTCTCAAGTGCTCATGGAACATTCTCCAGGATAGATCATATCTTGGGTCACAAATCAAGCCTTGGTAAATTTAAGAAAATTGAAATTGTATCAAGTATCTTTTCTGACCACAATGCTATGAGACTAGATATCAATTACAGGAAAAGAGCTGTAAAAAATACAAACACATGGAGGCTAAACAATACACTACTTAATAACGAAGTGATCACTGAAGAAATCAAAGAGGAAATAAAAAAATACCTAGAAACAAATGACAATGGAGACACGACGACCCAAAACCTATGGGATGCAGCAAAAGCAGTTCTAAGAGGGAAGTTTATAGCAATACAATCCCACCTTAAGAAACAGGAAACATCTCGAATAAACAACCTAACCTTGCACCTAAAGCAATTAGAGAAAGAAGAACAAAAACATCCCAAAGTTAGCAGAAGGAAAGAAATCATAAAAATCAGATCAGAAATAAATGAAAAAGAAATGAAGGAAACGATAGAAAAGATCAATAAAACTAAAAGCTGGTTCTTTGAGAAGATAAACAAAATTGATAAACCATTAGCCAGACTCATCAAGAAAAGAAGGGATAAGACTCAAATCAATAGAATTAGAAATGAAAAAGGAGAAGTAACAACTGACACTGCAGAAATACAGAAGATCATGAGAGATTACTATAAGCAACTCTATGCCCATAAAATGGACAACCTGGAAGAGATGGACAAATTCTTAGAAATGCACAACCTGCCAAGACTGACTCAGGAAGAAATAGAAAATATGAATAGACCAATCACAAGCACTGAAATTGAAACTGTGATGAAAAATCTTCCATCAAACAAAAGCCCAGGACCAGATGGCTTCACAGGCGAATTCTATCAAACATTTAGAGAAGAGCTAACACCCATCCTTCTCAAACTCTTCCAAACAATATCAGAGGAAGGAACACTCCCAAACTCATTCTACGAGGCCACCATCACCTTGATACCAAAACCAGACAAGGATGTCACAAAGAAAGAAAACTACAGGCCAATATCACTGATGAACATAGATGCAAAAATCCTCAACAAAATACTAGCAAACAGAATCCAACAGCACATTAAAAGGATCATACACCATGATCAAGTGGGGTTTATTCCAGGAATGCAAGGATTCTTCAATATACGCAAATCAATCAATGTGATACACCATATTAACAAGTTGAAGGAGAAAAACCATATGATCATCTCAATAGATGCAGAGAAAGCTTTCAACAAAATTCAACACCCATTTATGATAAAAACCCTGCAGAAAGTAGGCATAGAGGGAACTTTCCTCAACATAATAAAGGCCATATATGACAAACCCACAGCCAACATTGTCCTCAATGGTGAAAAACTGAAACCATTTCCACTAAGATCAGGAACAAGACAAGGCTGCCCACTCTCACCACTCTTATTCAACATAGTTTTGGAAGTTTTAGCCACAGCAATCAGAGAAGAAAAGGAAATAAAAGGAATCCAAATTGGAAAAGAAGAAGTAAAGCTGTCACTGTTTGCAGATGACATGATACTATACATAGAGAATCCTAAAGATGCTACCAGAAAACTACTAGAGCTAATCAATGAATTTGGTAAAGTAGCAGGATACAAAATTAATGTACAGAAATCTCTGGCATTCCTGTACACTAATGATGAAAAATCTGAAAATGAAATCAAGAAAACACTCCCATTTACCATTGCAACAAAAAGAATAAAATATCTAGGAATAAACCTACCTAAGGAGACAAAAGACCTGTATGCAGAAAATTATAAGACACTGATGAAAGAAATTACAGATGATACAAATAGATGGAGAGATATACCATGCTCCTGGATTGGAAGAATCAATATTGTGAAAATGACTCTACTACCCAAAGCAATCTACAGATTCAATGCAATCCCTATCAAACTACCACTGGCATTTTTCACAGAACTAGAACAAAAAATTTCACAATTTGTATGGAAACACAAAAGACCCCGAATAGCCAAAGCAATCTTGAGAACGAAAAACGGAGCTGGAGGAATCAGGCTCCCTGACTTCAGACTATACTACAAAGCTACAGTAATCAAGACAGTGTGGTACTGGCATAAAAACAGAAAGATAGATCAGTGGATCAGGATAGAAAGCCCAGAGATAAACCCACGCACATATGCCCAACTTATCTTTGATAAAGGAGCCAGGAATGTACAGTGGAGAAAGGACAGCCTCTTCAATAAGTGGTGCTGGGAAAACTGGACAGGGACATGTAAAAGTTTGAGATTAGATCATTCCCTAGCACCATACACAAAAATAAGCTCAAAATGGATTAAAGACTTAAATGTAAGGCCAGAAACTATCAAACTCTTAGAGGAAAACATAGGTAGAACACTCTATGACATAAATCACAGCAAGATCCTTTTTGACCCACCTCCTAGAGAAATGGAAATAAAAACAAAGATAAACAAATGGGACCTAATGAAACTTCAAAGCTTTTGCACAGCAAAGGAAACCATAAACAAGACCAAAAGACAACCCTCAGAATGGGAGAAAATATTTGCAAATGAAGCAACTGACAAAGGATTAATCTCCAAAATTTATAAACAGCTCATGCAGCTCAATAGCAAAAAAACAAACAACCCAATCCAAAAATGGGCAGAAGACTTAAATAGGTATTTCTCCAAAGAAGATATACAGACTGCCAACAAACACATGAAAGAATGCTCAACATCATTAATCATTAGAGAAATGCAAATCAAAACTACAATGAGATATCATCTCACACCAGTCAGAATGGCCATCATCAAGAAATCTAGAAACAATAAATGCTGGAGAGGGTGTGGAGAAAAGGGAACACTCTTGCACTGCTGGTGGGAATGTGAATTGGTACAGCCACTATGGAGAACAGTATGGAGGTTCCTTAAAAAACTACAAATAGAACTACCATATGACCCAGCAATCCCACTACTAGGCATATACCCTGAGAAAACCATAATTCCAAAAGAGACATGTACCAAAATGTTCATTGCAGCTCTATTCACAATAGCCCGAAGCTGGAAACAACCTAAGTGTCCATCATCGGATGAATGGATAAAGAAGATGTGGCACATATATACAATGGAATATTACTCAGCCATAAAAAGAAACGAAACTGAGCTATTTGTAATGAGGTGGATAGACCTAGAGTCTGTCATACAGAGTGAAGTAAGTCAGAAGGAGAAAGACAAATACCGTATGCTAACACATATATACGGAATTAAAAAAAAAAAATGTCATGAAGAACCTAGGGGTAAAACGGGAATAAAGACACAGACCTACTTGAGAATGGACTTGTGGATATGGGGAGGGGGAAGGGTAAGCTGTGACAAAGCGAAAGAGAGGCATGGACATATATACACTACCAAACGTAAGGTAGATAGATAGTGGGAAGCAGCCGCAGAGCACAGGGAGATCAGCTCGGTGCTTTGTGACCGCCTGGATGGGTGGGATGGGGAGGGTGGGAGGGAGGGAGATGCATGAGGGAAGGGATGTGGGAACAGATGTATATGTATGACTGATTCACTTTGTTATAAAGCAGAAACTAATAAAAAAATAAAAAATAAAAAAATAAAAAAAATAAAAAAATAAAAAAAAATGGGCAGAAGACCTAAATAGACATTTCTCCAAAGAAGACATACAGATGGCCAAGAGGCACACGAAAAGCTGCTCAACATCACTAATTATTAGAGGAATGCAAATCAAAACTACAATGAGGGGGCTTCCCTGGTGGCGCAGTGGTTGAGAGTCTGCCTGCCGATGGAGGGGGCATGGGTTCGTGCCCCAGTCCAGGAGAATCCCACGTGCCGCGGAGTGCCTAGGCCCGTGAGCCATGGCCGCTGAGCCTGTGCGTCCGGAGCCTGTGCTCCGCAACGGGAGAGACCACAGCAGTGAGGGGCCCGCGTACAGCAAAAAAAAAAAAAAAAAAACTACAATGAGGTATCACCTCACACCAGTTAGAATGGGTATCATCAAAAAATCTACAAACAACAAATGCTGGAGAGGGTGTGGAGAAAAGGGAACCCTCTTGCACTGTTGGTGGGAATGTAAATTGATACAGCCACTATGGAGAACAGTATGGAGGTTCCTTAAAAAACTAAACATAGAACTACCATATGGCCCAGCAATCCCACTACTGGGCATATATCCAGAGAAAACCATAATTCAAAAAGACACATGCACCCCAATGTTCACTGCAGCACTATTTACAATAGCCAGGTCATAGAAGCAACCTAAATGCCCATTGACAGATGAATGGATAAAGAAGATGTGGTACATATATACAATGGAATATTACTCAGCCATAAAATGGAACAAACTGGGTCATTTGTAGAGACGTGGGTGGACCTAGAGACTGTCATACACAGTGAAGCAAGTCAGAAAGAGAAAAACAAATATTGTATATTAACACATATATGTGGAATGTAGAAAAATGGTTTACAAGGCAGAAACAGAGACACGGGGTGGGGGGCGGGTTGTGGTGGTGGGATGAATTGGGAGATTGGGATTGACATATATGTGCTAATATGTATAAAATAGATAACTAATAAGACCCTGCTGTATAAAAAAAATTAAAAATAAAAAAACCTGTTTTTTCTCATGCAACATTTCCTTTCTACAGAAAGAGAATCTACAGACAGAATTATTGTTATTTTCTTAATTCTAAGGGAATGTTGACCAGAAGTTGAATTGATTTGTCCATTGGTTCCACAAATGCAAATTCATCTATTCATAAGATGAACTTCACCAGAGTCTGCAGAGACTATGAGGGTGGTCTCCAGGAGCTTATATTCTCATGAGAAAGACAAGCTGTCTGGGCAAATAATTACGACCCTAAAGAGGATAGGAGTTCAAGAAAGGGAGAAGTTTCAGCTCTGAGATGCTGAAAGCATGTTCGAGGGGAACCTTGAAGGATGAGAAAATTAGGTATACAGAGATGGTGGTGGAATTCCAGGCAAAGGCAAGGAAACTGCCCCTGTGCAATGAGATGGGCCTCCATTATCCCTGTTCTGGCCTTAGCCTCCTGGCCTCCATTATCGTGGAACCAGCTGGATCCTCTGTCTCCCGCCTTTTCCTTCCCAGCCCAGGCACCATGGCCCATCACTTGCATTACATCACACACACCCAACAACACCTGAAGCTTTGATGGAGGCCCCGTCCCCTTCTTTGCACCCACACTGGTCACTTGAGGCTTGTGACAGAAAAGTCCCACAGCTGTGTTGATGGTGCCCCAACTTCAGGGCACCCTGTTCTGGACCCTGAACAGTGCCCCCCCATTTCCTAGGAGCGCTCTTCACACTCACAGAACTGCTAAGTCAAAACTGCAGACTCCCTGGCCCTCACCTCCACTGCCCTCGCAAGCAGCCTCGTCAGCTCTTCCTCTCCTGCCCTCACTGCCACCCAATAAGCCTGTGTCCCAGGTGTCCCCACCTGACACTCCTAACAAAGGGCAGGCTGGGCACCTCCTGAAGCCATCACCCTGGACCTTATTTCTGCCAGAGGTGTTACTGCGGCATGATCCCCTCTTGCCTCCTTCTCAACCTCTTCTTTCACTTTCCTTTAGTCTAACCAATTACGTATTGTTTCCTCCTTGCCCAGCACAGGAGGGAGAGAAGTGGGAGACAGCAGTGAACAGAGCAGACAACCATGCATGCCTGCGTGGGCCAACAGTCTAGCCCTCCTTGCCCCATGCCTCTTCCTCCTCAGCCCTGAACAGGCTCCAGGCTCCACCTGAACTTCACAACTTCCATTCCTCCATCTTGCTTGCAGCCTCCCAGCCTTTGCCTCTGCACTTTCCTTGCCTGAATGTCTTTCCTACCCCATCCTTCCATTGCCCTCCTGCCTTCCACCCAGACTATTCAGATCTGGGACCCTCCCATATGCTCTGACCTGTCCTACAGCTATCATCATGCACTCGCTATGAGAAACACCAGATTAATTTTCTGTCTCCCTAACCAGACTATAAGACTGCTACGGCCCCAAATTGCGGCCCGCTGGTCTCTGTATCCATGGCATTCAACAGAGAGCCTGGCCCACAGTCGCTATTCCATGCATGTCAGTCAAAGCCCTATATTCTTAAATATTATAGTTATATTAATAGTTTTCATATACACTATGTGCCCAGCATAGTCTAAGCACATTTCCATAAACATCTTAGTTAATCTTCTCAACAATCATTCAAGGTTAAGTACTAAGGTGATCTCTATTCTACGGAGGAAGAAACAGAGGTTTCAAGAAACTAAACAACCACCTCATTTCACACTGCTAAAAGCATGTAGAGCCTGAGTTCTCTCACCTCAGTCTCTATGAGCACCAGCTCTTAGCAATCACTCACTAGGGCCTTCCCACATATAACCATAACATAAAGTATGTTCTATAGATAAGTGAATAGTGAGGGAAAGAAACTAACACTCAAATGTCTACTGTGTGCCAGTACTTCAAATACATACTTTTAATTCCCACATCCCCTTCTGTACCACATACCTATTTGATATTACAGTATATTGCAGTAATTTGACTGATTTGCCTGATGGCTCAGAGAAGTTAAGAAATTCACCCAAGATCACACAGCAAGTAAATGTGGTATCCATTGAATCCAAATGGGCTCTCTCATCACAATGTGCTCCCCCTCCTTTCAGCACAGTATCCGGTGTTCCCTGGCAGGCACTGGGGTCTCCATACCTTCTGAGGATATGTGGGCTGCGCCCAGAACTTTAGAACAGTGGAAGTTTCTCTCAGTTTCTGCAATATAATCAACTTCTTTCAAACTTCCTTTCACAGGGGAGAAAGGAGGATAAAGCAAGCCTAATTCTTCCCCTTTCCACATATAAAGGGTTTTGTTTTGCTTTGCTTTGCTTTTTGTGCCTCTAATTCTTACTGTTTTAAATACTAAAATTTGTACTAGACCTCACTGAGTTTTTAACATAGACTTCTGGTGTTCGAAACTCAAGCCATGGTTTCTTTGCCTCTGGGAGGTATTGTTTTGCCTGCAAAATGCCCTCATCATTACCCTCAAAAACACTGGGATGACGAAATGACCAGTTTCCCCACACCCAGACCTCACCTTAGAAAGAAGCAGCCTCCATCGGAGCTCAGACTTGAAAGAGATCAAATGTTTACCAGATAGAGACAATTTAAAGTATGCAGGGCAGAGGAAACACTAACTGACAAAATATGCTTTATCCCTGCTACCCAGAGGGGAGGGATGGGGTGCAAGAAATGATCGTGGGCTCACAAGGACATCAGGCTGATCATAGAAAATAAAGAAACTGCGTTTCCTTGGGGGAGGGGAAAGGAGCTGAGCATTCCCCAACCTTCTGCCTTGGTTCACAGTCGCAAATGCAGGATGAACTTGTCTGGGGTATGGGAACTTGCTTCCCCACATACCCAAACAGTCCCATTCTAGCTCTCACATCCTCTCAACCCAATTCTGAGGGGCACTCAATCCCCTGGAACATGAGGCCCAGCTCTGCCTCGGACTTGGCAGAAGTCCTCCACTCCAGGAAATGAATAGTTTTCCTCACTCCCACAAAGCAAAAAATGTCATGAGAAATGCAGGGGTTGCCCTTGTTGAGGTGGGTCCAGTGGTGATACTGACAAGTCCTGTTCTGAACAAGCAGGACCTCCCAGCAGCCTCGGGGACCCAGCCTGGGTGGACTCAAATCTGTCGGCTGGAGAGGGAACGGCAGGCTCTGCTGTGCTCAACAGCTGTAAATAGGCAGGCTGGCCCGGGCTGCAGTTCTGACTGCTGTGGTTCTCAGCAAGCATCAGAAGTACCTGGAGGGCTTGTTAAAACACAGATGCCTGGACTCCACCCCCAGAGATTGTGATTCAGCAGGGCTGGAGCAGGGCCCACGAATGTGCATTTCTAGCAAGTTCCCGGGGATGTTGCTGCTGCCGGTGGCCTGTGAAGAGCACTGCCTGACTGCTATACTCTGTCCCTTGGCTTAGAGCTATGGGAACTTGCCAAAGGTCTCCCTTGTGTGGTTGCACAGTTTGTGCACTGCCCAAAAGCACCTGGGTGTAGGGGATGAGGGGCCTGGTAATGAGCACATGCTCCACTAGCCAAGCCGTGTGTTCTGCCAAGGGGCTGTGTTGACCTGGAGACTGGGACTCATGTGTCCAGAGAGAGCACCTTTTCATCATTCATCCACCCAAAGGGGGTACATTTTAAAATTTGCGCAAACGCACGCCTAGGCAGTGGTGGCCCTAAAAAAATGCCCTTTAGCCACCAGTACACAGAGCAGGACATCAAATGCATACTCACTTGGGGACCCATGGGAGGGTCACAAGGATCCAGCGTGTGGTGGGGGAAAGAGGTGTGCTTTGGTACCTCCCACCCTCACTTCTCCCTCACGCTGAGGCTCTCTGACCACATGAGGGACAAGTCATTTCCAGGACCTTAAGGACAATCAGGGCATGTGGTTCTGTCACTTCCTGCACAACCTCAGACGACTAAGCAGGGGAACTGTGGCCACAGAAGGAATGTTCTACAGCTAATCCCTGTCTTGCCCGACAGCGGCCACCCCATATGAACACCTTCTACATCCCAGGCAGGGTTCTAGGTGCTTGCAGAGAAGTTCTCAAGCAGCTTCCCTCAACCAACTGCCCCAGCTGGCCAGCGCTCCCCTCCTTGCTGTAAAATCTCCTCTGCCGCCCACAGCAGGCTGACCCTCTCGGATACCTGTACCATCTTCTGCCAGCTGAGCTGTGTGCCAACCAAGAGTCAGCTGTGTGTGCTCCCAAACCTACTGATGCCAGCTGCATGTGTCACTGTGCTCCAGTAATTTAATTAACTATCTTGTAAACTGGTGAAATACAAAACGAAAGAGAACTTTTGTTTCCATGAAAATTAAGTTGATAGCTTTGGAAAAGCTCAATGAAGGCAAGTTTCCAAAAAAGATTACTGTCAAATTAGATAGCAGTGGAGGAGACAAATGTAAAAGATTGAGGAGGGGCATGGGCAAATCTAAGAGAATGCTGTACTCAGACTGCTTACCAAGCATTTCCGTCTAAAGACACTGAAGCTAGAACCATAGGCGAGGCATTGTGGGAATGCTCTACACACGAGCGATGAGAGGGATTGGGAATCAGCGGAGCCTACACCCAAAAACAAGGCTTTGGCCCTAAATCAAAAGGATGGCGAATGAATGTACGTTCACTCATTTTAATACATTTAAGTCAATACTGGTAGCAGAGATGGTGTTAGAAACAGTTAAATCAGCATGCCCAGGTCACTCAGCCCCTTTCCAGCTGGGTGACCTTGGATGAATAACTGTTCTGAGACTCGGGATCCTCCCTGTTGAGAAGAAAACCGTGAGGAAGAAAGGAACGCACCAATATCGGTGCTACCTTTTGTGTTTGCAGCCAGCACCCTTTTGCCTTCTGTGCAGTGACAGTGCTCCCATTTCTCTGTGGGAAAACCACCCTGCCCTTGCTCTCAGCCTGGGACCTTCCCAGGGCAGAACACCCAGCTCAGGACGAGCAATCTGCACACACCACCTACCCAGCCACTGTGATTGCTACAAGGATGGTACATGGCTCAAGTCTGGGCATCTGGGAGTAGTAAGACTCTACTCTCCAAGATTTTAAGTTATCAGGGAATTGGTCTTTCTCCTCCTCTGGCTTGGATCTGGTGACGATGTGAGCCTGAGGGCAGCTCGAAAAATTGGAGGATAGAGTCAAATCAGAGGAAACAGAGCCCAGAGCAGAGTTCGGGGGAGGCCGCGGACATCGCTGCAAACCTGACGCAAGCCGGTCCTGAAGCCAGATGTTCAGTTACACAAGCAAATACACTTCTTTTTTTTTTTTTTTTTTTTTTTTTCGGTACGCAGGCCTCTCACTGTTGTGGTCTCTCCCATTGCGGAGCACAGGCTCCGGACGCACAGGCTCAGCGGCCATGGCTCACGGGCCCAGCCGCTCCGCGGCATGTGGGATCTTCCTGGACTGGGGCACGAACCCGTGTCCCCTGCATCGGCAGGCGGACTCTCAACCACTGCGCCACCAGGGAAGCCCTACACTTCTTTTTTACCTTAAGACAGGTTGATTTGGGAGTCTTCATTTATTTTCCCCAGAAAGACAAAGACTCACCCACAAGGCATTTATGTGCGAGCCAACTGTAGGAAACCTGGAAGGGAGAGTAGGGGAGCGAGGCAGAGAAGGGAAGAAAGCCAGTAACGGAGACGTTGTCTAGCAAGTGTCACTGTGGGCGGCAGAAACGTCGTCCCATGGAGAAGCTCTGGAAACAATGCAAACACACCTCTCAGAGTTAAACCAGCCGAAAGGCCAAGGGCCAGGATACTTATACACGGGCTCCCCTTGTCAAGGTTGAGGTCTGCTCCAGCGTATGAATGAAAGGCATTCCCTCCCTGGCACGGCTGGCCTGACCTGAGAACAGGCAGAGTGGACCTCTGCTTTCAGAAAAGTCCCTCAGAGTTGCAGGAGCTGGCAGCTGGAAGATGGGTTGCTCATGAAAATGACGGGGCCAAGAGGATAGAGGCTGGGGCCAGCAGCCTCTGCTACAGCTAGGTTCTCTATTACTTGCAAAAGAAAGACTTCACTGATACTTTAAGGGATTCAAGGCCATGCGTGGGACGTAGTAAGCACTCAAAAATTACAATCACCATCAGTACTATTATTCTCGCTACTGACCAGTATTGAGCATTATGAAGACCCAGCTCGTGATATAATTACAATGATCTTTGTAACCTAAGAACTCTTTAGGTAGACTAGGTAAAGAAGTGACATCTCAGGGCTTCCCTGGTGGCGCAGTGGTTGAAAGTCCGCCTGCCGATGCAGGGGGCATGGGTTCGTGCCCCGGTCCGGGAGGATCCCACATGCCGCGGAGCGGCTGGTCCCGTGAGACACGGTCGCTCAGCCTGCACGTCCGGAGCCTGTGCTCCGCAGCGGGAGAGGCCACAGCAGTGAGAGGCCCGCGTACCGCCAAAAAAAAAAAAAAAGAAGTGCCGTCTCAAAGGAAGTCCCTCCCCAGTCTCTCGGGCACTGGTGCCAACCACAGTTGACGGTTCAGGGACGCCACCCATTGCTGGGCCCTCTCTGCCAGAGGATATCTGAAGCCCTCAGCCAGCCTCAGCACAAATGGTGCCTTCAAGAGTCACTTGTCGTTGAGCTCCCTAAACAAGCACAGAGAAGATGGGGAAGCCCATTGGGAGGGGCTTGGTTATACAGGATGAGAAGATACATACAAAGAGACTTTCTGTCCTTTTTGTTTTTCAATCTTGGTTGCAGTTCTTGGTTTTCTTCTTAAAGGCTGGATGAAGAAACTGATATAATGTTGAAGACTACGACTCATGAATAATTAATTGGTTGGAATAAATATACTTAAATATTTCAAAGGTTTGGCCAAGAGGTTTCACTACAGTCGTCCAAACATCTGTCAAGAAGAAAGATACAGCCTCACCGAGGTCACGCCCAGTTGATCTGTTTGGGCCTGGAGATGGCTTTGGGGCCCAGAGCCAGAGGAGCTGCATGGGTTTGGGCAGGGCCCACCCACTCCTGGGCTGGCTGGAGAGGTTGCCCTCTTCCTGCATTCCAGCGGTTCCTGAGTCCCGGGTTCACATGTTCCAGGCATATTTGGAAGCACTTTACTGCCTGTGAGATAGGAACTTTTATTATCCCCATTTCACAGAAGCAGCAACTAAGGTAACAAAAGAGCACACAGCTAATACATGGTAAAGCCAAGATTTGAACCCGAGCATTCTGGCTCCAGAGATCACTGTGCTCTGTGCTTTCACATATTACCCTTTGAACACACAGTTCATTCAAGCCCAGGATAGGGACAAACCTTCTCCACCCAACCAGGAGATTAGAGATGTCTTCTCATCGCCCCTCTCTGCCGACAGCCTTCTTCTGTCCCCGTACACACTGTGTCACATGCAGCCTGAAGAAGGTAAACAGTAAATCTTGTTGGCTTACTCTCTGTGTCCTTTGTAGTGTCCTATTTGGGATGTTCTTCAGGGGGCCACCATTCTCGCAGTTTTTTCCTCCAAGCCCCACATAAGTAGGACAGTGCTAGTCCCTTAGCCTCATGAACTGCATAGGCTGCAGAAAAGTTATACGTCCCATTTGTGAAGAGTCAAGACAAAACTTTTTAAAGGAAGTCGGGGAGGGAGAAATGGCATTACTAGCAACTCTAAAAGTAACAGAGAAGCTTGTGGCTTTGAGTACATGTACAATCGGCCAGACAGGAATTCAAATGGCAGCTCTAGTCAGTGACACTGGGAGAGTGACCATCCTTTCAGAGCCTAATATTTTCCCATCTGTAAAATGCAGAAAACAGTTCCCATTTGACAGGGATGTTGCAAGATTTCAATGCAAGAACCTAGGCAAGGCTGGTGCCAAACACAGGCTGACAGTAAGCTTCCAATAAGTGCTCATTCCCTTCTTCTCTCTCCCTAAAGGAAAGAAACATGGCACGTGGGAGGTTAATTTCCCTCCAATTCCAGGAATCATGGAAATGGTTTTGCTGATGTCATGGGAAGAGACCCACTTGGGAATGGATGCTGTCTGGGGAAGAAAACTCTGCTCAGCGTCTATACATTGTGCGGGGGTGACTTACCTCAAGGCTTCCAGCAAGTCATGGCTGTGAAATTATTGCAGTTGTTTATTTGGCCGGGGGAGAAGGGGAGGGGAAAGGATTCTTTGCTCGGTCCCCGCGTCCTCAGCCCACACACACACCTCCTGGGACTGCAGCTTTGGACTGAACATGAACCCTGCAGTTTGTGAGTTTGTTTGCTTTGGGCAAATAATGACTTCCTGTTTCTTAGAAGACAGAGCAAAGCTTCCCAAGGCTTCTCTGCCAGGCAGCAGTTTTTACCAAACGACACACGAATGCTTGTGGGGTAAACAGAACGGAGACACAGGGATGAGGCCCGCCCACTGAGCAGCCCCAAGAAGTGCAATTGGGGTTTGAGAAACAGGCAGGACATTTCAGCTTCCCCAAGCTCCCAAGTTTTGATCAAAGCCCAAGAGCAGTTTCTAGGACTCCTAGGCTCTTGCCCACACACGCTGCATCTGTGCTGTGAGGTTCTCACTGGACCCCCAGACGTGGCACAATTTCCCTGTCTCCTGGGCCACTTGGCAGCTTTCCTAACCACTGGGCAGTCTAAATTCCTCTCTGTTCAAAAAGCATACCAACCTAATTCCCACCTCCAAGCCTCCACAAGTTGTCCTATTTGCCTTCCCATCCTTCACATATGCTCAGCACACACCTCACTTCTTACAGGAGATCCTCCTGAATTGCTCCCCTGCTCTTCCTTTTCACAGCCCTTGCCACTCAATACTGTTCTCTAAGGTTAGTCTCATTTCCATGGCCCCAAATTGTAAATTGTCTGAAGGCAAGGGTTTAAAGACTAGCTAAAGTGTGCTAAGAGCTTTGCAAGCTTGATTTTATTTAAACCTTCACAACCCTTATGAAGGAGGCACTTCCATTATCCCCACTTTACAAGTGAGGAAATTAAGGCTCAAGACATAAATAACATACCCAAGATCACAGAGTTAGTGGCAGAATTGGACAACGACCCAGCCCTGATTCTCGTGCCTGTCCTTGTGAGTACTACAGGATGTTGCCTCCTAGAAAAATGTTTGTTAATTGGTTGTTGAACAGACAGACTGGGGGTTCTCAAAGGATTGCTCCCAGACTAGCAGCATCAGCAGCATCTGGGAACTGGTTAGAAATGGAAATGATTGGGCCCTACCCCAGACTTACTGAATCAGAAACTCCAAGGGTGGTACCCAGAAGTCTGTGTTTTTAAAAGCCCTTCAGGTTTTTGGATGTTTGCTAGTGTTTCAGACTACTTGGCCAGACCAAGGATTGGCAAACTTTTTCTGTTAAGGGCTAGATAGTAGAGATTTTAGACTTTGCAGGCCTAGAGGTAATATTGAAGCTATAACACATACTTTCATAACAAGATAGAAAAAAAGTTTCCAGAAATTTTTTATTGATGAAATTCAAAATATGATCGAGTATGATTTTTTTATAATAAAGATCTAATAATGAGAAGAGTGAGATTCATTGGGGGTGGGGGACAACATTTTACTTACTTGGGATTCAAAGTCAGCGCTCCCTATCATCAAATCAATTGCAGATGTTCATTTGTAAAAGCAATTCTTAGCTCCCTGTACACAGCAGGCAGTGGGCCGGGACTGGCCTGCAGGGTGTAGTAAGCCGACCCCTGGAACAGACCATCCCAGCTGAACCAGTAACTGTGGGTGCCTTTGGGTCAACACTTGTCTAAACTGAGCAGTCACTATGTCCTGGCTATTGTAAATAGTGCTGCAATGAACACTGGGGTGTATGTGTCTTTTTGAATTGTGGTTTTCCCTGGGTATATGCCCAGGAGTGGGGCTGCTGGGTCATATGGTAATTCTATTTTTAGTTTTTTAAGGAACCTCCATACTGTTTTCCATAGTGGCTGTATCAATTTAGATTCCCACCAACAGTGCAAGAGGGCACACCCTCTCCAGCATTTACTGTTTGCAGATTTTGTGATGATGGACTTTCTGACTGGTGTGAGGTGATACCTTATTGTAGTTTTGATTTGCATTTCTCTAATAATTAGTGATATTGAGCATTTTTTCATGTGTTTGTTGGCCATCTGTATGTCTTCTTTGGAGAAATGTCTATTTAGGTCTTCTGCCCATTTTTTGATTGGGTTATTTGGTTTTTTTGATATTGAGCTGCATGAGCTGTTTGTATATTTTGGAGATTAATCCTTTGTCAGTTGCTTTGTTTGCAAATATTTTCTCCCATTCTGAGGGTTGTCTTTTCCACTTGTTTATGGTTTCCTTTTCTGTGCAAAAGATTTTGAGGAATGGATAAAGAAGATGTGGTACATATATACAATGAAATATTACTCAGCCATGAAAAGGAATGAAATTGGGTCATTTGTAGAGATGTGGATGGACCTAGGGACTGTCATACAGAGTGAAGTAAGTCAGAAAAGAGAAAAACAAATACTGTACATTAATGCATATATGTGGAATCTGGAAAAAATGGTATAGACAATCTTATTTACAAAGCAGAAATAGAGACACAGACATAGAGAACAAACGTATGGATGCCAAGGGAGAAAGGAGGGGGGGAATGAATTGGGAGACTGGGATTGACATATATACACTATTGATATTATGTATAAAATAGATAACTAATCAGAACCTATGTATAGCACAGGGAACTCTACTCAATACTCTGTGGTGAACTAAATGGGAAGGAAATCCAACAAAGAGGGGATATATGTATACGTATAGCTGATTCAATTTGCTGTACAGTAGAAACTAACACAACATTGTAAAACAATTGTACTCCAAGAAAAAAAAATTTTTTAAGAGAGAAACAAAACAAAACAAATAAATAAACTGAACAGCCACTATAAACAATCATTTTGGTGATTCCATGCCCTCAACCCCACTCCTCCATCCCCCAAAACAGTTGCTTAACAGAACTGACAGATCTGACCAGGCATTCTGGCATCACGTAACTCTCGGAGAGGCTGTGATAAGCCAGGCAGGCCCTGCCTTACAGAGCTCCCTGCTCGGGAGAACAGCTGTCCAGCCAGGTGGCCAAGCAGCTGCAGGAAGCCCTGCTCCCACCACCTGTGGCTTCCCTCCCTACCTCAGCCCGCCCCTCCTGGACTTCCCAGGCAGGCACACTGCTTGCTCCAGGGAAGGTGGGTGTCTGGAAAAGATAGAAATTAACACTTTGCCCCAGTTTTACCCTCTGCCTGGCTTTCTCAGCACCTGTCTAAACTCACAGAGGGATGGGAAAGCATAGGGAGATAAAACATAGAAGTATCGAGAAGAGCTAAACCTTTACTGGTCCCTTTAAAAGACAGGTGGGGGCTTCCCTGGTGGCGCAGTGGTTGAGAGTCCGCCTGCCGATGCAGGGGACATGGGTTCATGCCCTGGTCCGGGAAGATCCCACATGCCGCAGAGCGGCTGGGCCCGTGAGCCATGGCCGCTGAGCCTGCGCGTCTGGAGCCTGTGCTCCGCAGCGGGAGAGGCCACAACAGTGAGAGGCCCACGTACCGAAAAAAAAAAAAAAAAAAAAGACAGGTGGAAGTAACAACTGGCTGATGTACTTGGTTGAATTGTGTCCCTCAAAACAGTATGTTCAAGTCTTAACTCTTAGTACCTGTGAATGTGACCTTATTTTAAAATACGGTCTTTGCAGATATAATCAAGTTAAGATGTGGTCATGCTAGATCAGAGAGGACCTTATAAGAAGAGGGAAATTTGGACATACAGACATGCAGGGACACAAAACCATGTGAAGATGGAGACAAATGTTAGAGTAATGTGTCTATAAGCCAAGGGACACCAGAAGCTGGAGGCAACTTCCACAAGCTAGGAGAAGAGCATGGAACAGATTCTCCCTCTGAGGCTCCAGAAGGAACCAACCATGCCTCCATCTTGGTTGCAGACTTCTAACCTCTAGAACTGTGAGAGAATAGATTTCTGTTGTCTTCAGCCACCCAGTCTGTGGTACTTTGTTCAGGCAGCCTGAGGAAACCAATACAGCTGATAGTAAGGGAATGCTAAAATACAGTGAGATACATCAGAATGACCAAAGAGAACAAATTATTATACTTTCAAAAATCCCTGGCATTTGAAGGACTTCCCTGGTGGTCCAGTGGTTAAGACTCTGTACTTCCAATGCGGGGGTTACCGGCTTGACCCCTAGTCAGGGAACTAAGATCCTACATGCCACGGCACAGCCAAAAATTTTTAAAATAAATAAATAAAAAAGATCCATTCTCTTAGCAACTTTCAAATATGCAATACAGTATTAACTATAGTCACCATGTTGTATGTTACACCCGAATGCATAATTAAAAAAATTTTTTTTAAATCCCTAGCATTTGAGACTGTGCTTAGGACATAAAGTTGAGCAAAAGAAGCAGATTTCAAAACTAACTTTGCAATTTTAAAACTTACATTTATAAACACATGATACATAGACAAAAGTATAGACAAAAATGTAATATAATATTTGCATTATTTATGTCCGGGTGGGGAATAAAATAAACATGGGTTCTTAAAATCAGGAAAAATGGTAATTAGAAAAATAAAAGCAATTAAATAGAAGTAATAATCCACATTTACTCTGATCAAAAAAAAAACAAAAACAAAAACAAGAAGTATGAAAGAAAAAGGACAACTATCTGGAATCAGAGCCATTTTGAAGTGGATCTGAAATAAGCCTGAAAACCAGATTGCTGAGAGAGGTGCCTGAGAAGCTCCTGCGAGAACAGGTAAAACAAAATCAGACACCAAGATTGCTTCTCAGCCCCAGCTGCACATTCGATTTATTCAGGAAGGTTTCCAAACAAACCAGGTCCCACCCAAGGCCAACTGAATAAACCAGGAAGAGGTCACCTAGGACCACATGAAACTTAAATTTCATTTTAATCAGTCTTTGCCTAGAGAAAATTCTATATGAGAAAACCTAAACTTGGCCTCATCAGTGAGGGGAGATGACAAAATTAGTAATAAGTAACATTTTGAACATTTGTTACATGGCTGGCACAACTCTAAATTATTTACATGGATTATCTCCCTTAAACATCATAATAGCATCATAATCATAGTTGCCACAATTATACCCATTTTAGAGACAAGAGAACCGAGGCTCAGCAATATCAAGTATCATGGCTGGGGTCACACAGTTTGAACGTGGCAGATCTAGAATCCAAAATAAGGAAGGTTAGTTCTTCAACCAACACATTATATTCCATCTTTGAAGCCTGAGACATGATTATCTAAGCTGGGAATTTGGTAAGGAAGACTGTCACTCAAATCCAGATGGATACCTGGAGCCCTACTTTTCCCAGTTTTATATCTTCTTTAAACTTCAGAATCTCCTGAGAGGTTTTTAAAAATCCTGATGTCCAGGCCACACCCCAGACCAATGGCATCAGGACCTCAGAATGGAATCAGGTATTGGTTCTTGAAAGTTCCTCAGCAGGTAATAAGCAGCTAAATGTGTTCCCCAATTCTTCCTGGAAAAATATGGGTCAATAGATAAATAATAATAAAGCCCTAGACCATTTCAGTTTTCAAACAACTAACTTACAATCACTACAAGCATGAATTTTTTTTTTTATGGTCCCCTTGCTCTTCAACCTCAAAGCCCTTGTGTTAACAGGGGCAGCCACAGAATTCTGCTTCTTCTGTTTCTCTGAGTGCCCCCTCTTCTGCTCTCCCCCAAGCCAAGCCACCTGCCTCTTCTCATTCAGAAATCTCCTCCCACCCTCCATAGTCAGGGACCCCCCTCCCAGCATGTTCCAACCTCTGTGCCTCCACCAAGGACTTGAAGAGCAAACCCCAAATCACAGCAAACCACTCTTCTGTAATTTGCTGAGCTGCCAACCTAAAAAGAGACTAAATATTCCCTCTTTTTTGTTGTTTAAATGAACAGTGAAACAAACCAAAGTTGTGGTTTTGTTTTCCAGCAACAATTAAGAAAACCAGTTTAATGCAGAAGCAAAGACAATATACCCATAAAACTACTGAATGCAAAAAATTCTCCAAAGGTACCTAACACATTCAGTTTGAGTGAATCCAATACAACATACAGGGCGAGGGGTGTCAAGCCCAAGCTTCAGGAGGCCTGATCATTGAAAAGCACATAACAGGAGAGCCCCTGAAGACAGAGCACACATGTTATCTGCAGAGTCAGGGCAACAGTACAGTGCAAAACTTCTTATAAATATTAAGCTGCCATCTACCCTCATCAGAAACCATTGCCATTCTTCACGCCCTTGGCCTTCTCTTACTGCGTTGAGCATATGGGACTGTGGCTGGCGAGAGAGTGTCCAAAAAAGCATGGAGATGGAATGGGAGCCCTGGGGTTCAGAGGTCCCACTGCTGTGCTCCTCGAAAGGGCGGTCACGATGGGTTGTAGCTGGGGGTCAAACCACAGACCTGGTCTGATCTCTGACTTAGCTGTGGACCCTGAGGCAACTCTCTCCCCACCTCTGAGTCTCTGTCTGCTGCTCAGTAAGATACAGGGTTCTCTAAGGCCTGGTATCAAAAGCAACAAGCTGTAGGAGCCAAGTCATGTAGCTGGCTCAAGATCCTGGGTGGGCTCAACTCCCCAGGGTTTGAGGAAAGGCTGCACCCCTTTCACATCTGGAACCTAGAATGGCTGCCCTCTGGTTTATATGAAGGGACATCCTTGTATAAAGTAGGGCCAAGGGAAATCATTGCAACAAAAAAAGATAGCCAGGAGAGGGGCCAGCTCACCAGAGGGTTCTATATTCTCCAAATGACCGTGAAGTCATGAGGTGTTACGCACAGAGCATGGGCTTAAACACACAGACACACACACACAGAGAGAATTTTTATAAGAATACCACATTTAGAGTCAGCAAACCTGTGACACAATCCAATTCAGTTCTGGCACCAGACCACTTCAAGTAGATTAATTTTGTGTAAAAAATGTCAAACGAGACTCATAATACCTACTGCAGATTAAAGATGACCCCCAATTCTCTGCTACTCTTCCCACTGAGAGGTGCAGTCTAATTTCCCTCCCCTTGAATCTGAGTTGGCCTCAACAACTTGCTTGACCAAGAGAATGCAAGGGAAATGAGCCTGTGCTGCCGAGGCTAGATCATATGGAGTCATGGGCTTCCACTCTGGTCTCTTAGAGCACTCACTTTCAGGATGCTCCCTTTCAGGACCCAGCTGTCATGCATGCCCTGAGAAGCCCAAGCCACCTGGAGAGGCCTCCTGTAAACATCTGAACAACCAACAGTTGTCCCAGCCAACAGGCCACATCCCCGCATCCACTACCAGCCATGTGATTGCTCCATTCTAGATGCATTGGCATTAAGTTTGGAGGAGTTTGTTATGTAGCAATGGGTAATTGGATACACCTAACTTGCAGACCAAGTGACTACCATGTGAGATTAACTGTAAAGATGATGCAAAACCACCTTGTAAATCATAAAGTGTTCCACGAACGTAAAGGATCACTGTTAATATTATGAGTTCCTGTATTGCCCTTCCCGTCCTGGCCCAAAGAGAGACTCTTGGCCTGTGTTCTAGCCCATGGCAATTTTGTGACTTAGCTCTGTGCCTGTGCTTTTGAACTTTTCAGGTGAGCTTTTTAAAAGACGCCAAGATCACAGAGAGGAACCCCTGGGGTTGTTTACCTGAGGTTCCTGACCTGTATGCCTGCACTCTCATCCCTGTACCCTGGGTTTCCTAATACCTAAATGTTTCCCAAAGCTCCTCTGTCCACTTGTGCCTTCAGAACTGGATGCTCCAAACCAGGAGTCCCCAACCTTTTTGGCACCAGGGACCGGTCAAGCGCTTTACATTTATTGTGCACTTTATTTCTATTATTACATTGTAATACATAATTAAATAATTAGACAACTCACCATAATGCAGAATCAATGGGAGCCCTGAGCTTGTTTTCCTGCAACCAGGTGGTCCCATCTGGGGTGATGGGAGACAGTGACACCCGAAGTGTGTTGCTTATGTCCAGTCTCCTCCGTGATCTTGTTTTGGTTGCTCTCTCTGCAGAAAACCCTGCTTCACAAAGACAGGATGTTGCAAATGGAAGCAGGCTTTTCAGTGCTTTTGTGGCAATCTCAGGATACTCCACCTTCACTTTAATCCAGAACGTATGGAGATTTGAAGTTGTCTCAAACATACTTTTAAGGCCACCGTCATTTGCGATCTCAAGCAGTTGATCCTCTTCTAGAATGGACAAAGTTGATGCACCTGGCTTATTCACAAATGGGTCACGGATCCATTCCTTCCCAGTTTGGGGGTCTTTCGTGGTTGGGAAGTAATGCTCAAACTCTTTTCAAAGCTGAGACAGGTGATCATGCACCAGCTGGGAGAAAGAAGGCCCTGGCTCGGTCTCTTTCAAAATCTCTGCTGATGTTTGAAACATGTCAAAAATCCCAATGTTCACTCGTCGCCCCCATAATTCCAGTTTGCCTTTGAATGCCGTCACTTTATCTGTCGACTTGAACACAGTTGTCATTCTCCCCTGAAGTGACAGACTGAGTTCGTTGAGCAGGTTGAATCTGTCACACAAGTAAGCAAGTATTGCGACCCATTCTGTGTCACTGAAATGTGCTGCCAATGGTGACTGTTCTTCTAAAAGAAATCTCTGGAATGGCTTTCATAACTCAAAAACTCTGGCTAGTGATCTACCTTTAGAAAGCCATCTTACTTCTGTGTATAAGAGAAGACGTGGACTTCCCTGGTGGCGCAGTGGTTAAGAATCTATCTGCAAATGCAGGGGTCATGGGTTTGATCCCTGGTCCGGGAAGATCCCACATGCCACGGAGCAACTAAGCCCGTGCACTGCAACTACTGAGGCTGTGCTCTAGAGCCCGCGTGCCACAACTACTGAAGCCCATGCTCCTAGAGCCCGTGCTCCGCAACGAAGAGTAGCCCCGGCTAGCCACAACTAGAGAAAGCCCACGCAGCAATGAAGACCCAACACAGCCAAAAATTTAAAATAAATAAATAAATATATCGACTTAAACCAAAAAAAGAGAACTTATATATATATATATTAAAAAAAAAAAAAGACGTGTGCCCTGCGTCCATCTCCTCACAGAGCTGCACAAACTGCTGTGTATGTACTTTAATGTGGTTAATAATTTTAATCACATCCTGCAAAACGTTGTTAAGTTCAGGTGACATTTTTCGGCTAGCCAGCATTTCTCTATGGATGACACAGCGCGTAGACTCACATTCAGAAGCGACCTCTCTGACCCGAGTAGTGAAACCAGAAAGCCGTCCAGTCACGGCAGCCGCTCCTTCCGTGCATATACCGACACAAAATGACCAATTCAGTTTTCCTGATATGTAATCATTCAAAGACTTGAATAAACATCACTACAGAAGTGGTGGGATTGAAAGGCTGAGCAGGAGAGAGGAAGGAAAGATGGAGGGAGGGAGGGAAGGAGAGAGACAAGGAAAGAGGCAAGGGGATTTTTTTTTTTTTTTTTTTTTTTTTAGTGTAAAATGAGCTGGTTTCTGTTAGGCACTTCCACATTCTTTCTTTCATTCCAGAGACAGAAAGAGAGAGTGTAGGTGCTGGAGGACAGAAAGGACAAAAAGGGGCTCCCACTGGTTTCTCCAGTGTGTTTGTGACTGTGATACAGACGCCTCCTTGCTCCACGTTCTCTGCTGGACAACTGCAGTTGTTCTACAAGTAGGAAACAAAAATGATAACCTAATTGTACCTGGAATGAAATTTCAAAGATTTCTTTTAAATCCCTCAGCAAAGCATAAGTAAAAAATTCTAAGTGTCTTAAGAGTAAAATATACCATAAGTATTTTAAAATGGAAACAAAACAAAAACAAAGACTTGAATAGCTCTGCAGCTGTGGTGTTGGCTGGCAACAAAAGTGCATATAACATATCCTCATGCACATCCTCCTGAAAAATATATCACACAAAAACAAACATTGTTGCCTTGTTGTCAACATCAGTAGACTTGTCAACCTGGATTGCATACCACAGTGATTCATTAATCCTTTCTAACAATTGTGCCTCAATATCCTCTGCTATTTCATCAATTCATCTAGTTATGGTGCTAGCTGAAAGAGGAACACATGCCGCCTTTTGAACGGCAGCGTCTCCTAAAAGTTCATGACACATGTCCTTAGCAGCAGCAGGATCAACTCTTCACCAATAGTAAAGGGCTTCTTAGCTTTAGCAGTGTGGTTAGCCACTAAGAATGATGCTCTCAGCGCAGACACATCTGATGAAGTTGTGGCCTTCAGTAACTGCTTCTGTTCTTCTTGTTCATTTTTTTTCTTTTGAAAAACTCCAAAGCCTTGTCTTTTAACGCAGGGTGCTTGGTCTCCATGTGGCAAAGCAGTTTTGAAGGTTTCATGGCTTTGTTGGATAGCCAGTGGCCACGTATTATCAAAAGCGGGCTTGGAGAAGGTGAATCACCTGTTTCAATAAACCCGTAATTTAAGTAGCACTCTTGGTATTTTCTTTTAAATGCAGCTTTCTTTTTTGTGGGCAGTCTTAGAGTCTTCTGCCATCTCATCATTGGGTCTTTCCCCCTTTGCAAAGAAGCTCTCCAGCAACATTTGTTTTTTACTCATTTTGGCTAGGGTTAGCTTGTGGGCTTAGCAAAACTGTGACTGAGACAAGTGTCCAGTGTGGGAAAGAGGCTAGGATGGAAGTGGTAAATAAAATAATGGGCGGGCCACACGCGGGCTAAAATAAGTGTCGGATTCTGACTTAAAGCCTGCCACCAGCTGCAGCTGTACAACTGAAGTACATCAACTCACTTGCCACTGTAAAGCCTGCCACCGGATGCACCTTAATTGTCACTTGCCACTCACTGATAGGGTTTCAATCTGAGTCTGCAAGTGATTGATTATGGTCTCTGTGCAGTCAAACCTCTCTGCTAATGATAATCTGTGTTTGCAGCCACTCCCCAGCTCTAACATCACTACCTCAGCTCCACCTCAGATCATCAGGCGTTAGATTCTCATAAGGAGCATGCAACCTAGATCCCTCGCATGTGCAGTTCCCAGTAGGGTTCGAGCTCCAGTGAGAATCTAATACCACCACTGATCTGACAGGAGGTGGAGTTCAGGCAGTAATGTGAGAGATGGGGAGTGGCTGTAAATACAGATGAAGCTTCGCTCACTCGCCTGCTGCTCACCTCCTGCTGTGCAGCCTGGTGCCAGTACGGGTCTGTGGCCCGAGGGTTGGGGACCCCTGCTCTAAACTGTCCCTAAGGTTAATGTTTCTCTAGCCAGAATCTGTGCACATCCCTCCTATGGACAAGTATTCACTGTCATGGTGAACCAGAGTCTTACATTCAAACAGAGGTCACAAGCTGACATTAGAGAGGAAATATGACCATAATCAACTTACTATGATTTCTTCTCCAATGGCCTTACCAAACGCACTACTAGAGAATTGTCTGACTGTTCTTCAAGGGGTTTGTTCACTGAGACAGATCCTTTGTCCTTATTTTCCTCTATACTCTCAAATGACATCACATGTGAGACAGTGTTCACAGAAGACATCTTTAAAAATCAATTCAAGTGTTGAAATTTAGTTCTACTCTCATCATCTAGGGTAGAACTAAATGAAGGGATCTCTTGATCTAGAAGCTAGCTCTTTGGATATACAACTAACAGAATTATTTCTGGATTTCCCACTATGTTAGTATTGGGTGGGCCAAAAAATGCCTTCGGTTTTTTTAAGTAAAAATAAAAGACACATTTTTCATTTTCACCAAAAACTTTATTGAACAACATATTCACCCTTTTGTTCCACTACCTTCTGCCATTTTTCAGGCAACTTCATAATTCCATTTTTGCAAAACTTTTTATCATTTTGAGCAAAGAACCGTTCCAAGTGCCTTTTACAGTCTTCCAGGGAATTGAATTTTTTTCCATTAAGAGAATTTTGTAAAGACCGAAATAAATGGAAATCTGAAGGTGCAATGTCTGGTGAATATGGCAGATGAATCAGAGCTTCTCAGCCAAGCTATTACAGTTTTTGCCTGGTCATCAAAGAAACCTGCGGTCTTGCATTATTCTGATGGAAGATTATGCGTTTTCTGTTAAGACTAATTCCAGACGCTTTTCATTGACTGCCACTTTCAGTTGGTCTAGTTGGGAGCAGTACTTGTTGGAATTAATTATTTGGTTTCTAGAAGGAGCTCATAATAGAGGACACCCTTCCAATACCACCATATACACAACATTACCTTCTTTGGATGGAGACCGGCCCTTGGTGTGGTTGGTGGTGGTTCATTTCACTTGCCCCACGATCTCTTCCGTCCCACATTGTTATACAATATTCACTTTTCATCGCCCGTCACAATTTGTTTTAAAAACGGAATGTTTTCATTATGCTTCAGTAGAGAATCGCATGCGGAAACATGCTCAAGAAGGGTTTTTTTGCTTAACTTATGTGGAACCCAAACATCAAAGCGATTCACATAACCAAGCTGGTGCAAATGATTTTCAATGCTTGATTTGGATATTTTGAGTATGTAGGCTATCTCTCGCGTGGTATAACATTGATTTTCTCAATTATTGTTTTGACTTGATCGCTATCACCTTCAACTGGTCTACCCGACCATGGAGCATCGTCTAGCTAGAAATCTCCAGCACGAAACTTCACAAACCACTTTTGACACATTCGATCCGTCATGGCACCTTCTCCACACACTGCACAAATCGTTTTTAGTGTTTCAGTTGTGTTTTTACCTTTCTTGAAATAACAAAGCATAATATTCCAAAACTGTTGCTTTTTTCTTCTATCTTCAATAGTAAAATGGCTACACAAAAATTCACCAATTTTGATAAGTTTTTTAAAAAATGCAGGCTGATATGACAGCTGTCACATACAATCTAACAAAATTGTTTCGAATCAAGTTAAAGACAACTAAGTGCTCTAGAGTCATCTTACAGAAAAAAAACAAATGAACCTTTTGGCCCACCCAATAATTGAAGTTGGGTTACTCTTGTCACCTGACTCTCCATTTCCTCAACCAGTCAGTGCAGACAGAAGACAGTGCATACCCATGCTATGTCACAAACCTGATGGCATCAACTCCCACCTCTTCCCACCACTGCAGGAGGTTGATGCCTGTGTCATCATTTGTCTCATGCCATTCTGGCCACCTGTGCTCCTTGCTATTTCACAGGGGCTGGAAGCCCGCAAACAATATTACAACATTTCTCAGGTCCGTTCCCTCTCCACTAGGTTCTGCCAGTGGCAGGCACTGGAGGCGACTAAAAGGAGGGAAGAAGGGAAAAGGTATCTTTTTGTTCCTTCTGCTTCTGGTATCATCAGTGAAGTAGAAGTAACAGGCAAGGGGTAACTCCTGCATTCCTGGGCAGTAGTGGTAGCAGCTTTGGCAGCTCAGTGCCCATGAGCTCTGGCCCTGCAGCAGCACTGTCAGGGTGGAGATATTCAGGTTCCCAAGCTCCTGTGGTATAAGTGAGAGCACAGGCTGCTGACATCCTGAAAGAGGTCAGCAGCAGCAGATACACCAGCAGTCTGGGAGTCCAGCTATCCTAAATTTGGGGTAATATCATATTCCTTCCTACAGCTACAGCCTAGGGGCAGTAATGACTTCCTACAATTCCTAATGCCTGGGTAACCTGATTTTCCTCTTTCTTTCCCTCCTTTGGCCCTTCTGACACTTCTTGTCAAACAACCAAATACCTGCATTGAATTTCCTGTTTGCCATAGCTAGAGTGGTTTTTATTTTCCTTAATAGATGCTGCTACTCAGTAGTCTAAGCACCTACCAAAACCACTGTTCATTGCCTATAAACTGCCCATTCCCCATCTTCTTATAAATGGAAATAATTTTGATCAGATCAGCAAGGTTCCCAGATAAATACCCACTTTCCCAGTCTCCTTTGTAGCAAGGGGTGACCATGTGACCATGGTTCATTTTAACCAATGAAATATAAGAAGTCTTCTGGGAACTCAGAGAAGGTTTTTGCTTTCCTGATAAAATGAAATAGATGGGACCAATGCTACCTCTTCCACTTGCCTTCCTGCTTTGAGTATAGATGTGATGTTTGGACCTGCAGCAGCCCTCTTGCACCCATGAGTCAACAAACATGAGGACAAAAGGCAATTCTCTAGGGATGATGTAGTAGAAAGATAGAAAAAGCCTGAGTCCATGGCATTGTGAGCAGCTAAATCAACCCCAGCAGCCACCGTAAGTCCTAGAGTTCATGCGTTAGCCCCATCCTCTGACAATCTTGAGTTCTGGAACTTTCTTTGTAAGTGCCAGCTCTTTTCAATAACTTCTGCTTTAATTTGACCACATAGGAACACTGGAAAAAGAGTTTCCAGCTCCTGCTTAGCTCAGTTTGCATATACACTCAAACGGGGCCTCTTCAAAAAGGAAAAGGAGGAAGATTCAGAAAACAAAAAATTAGCATTCCCACAAACGGGAGGAGGTGAGAAGGTGTGCCTGGGCAGAAATCTGCCAAGAGCAGCCCACGCAGTATTTGACCTTCCTGGTCTCATTTTGAATTGCCCTTTATAAAAGCTCACCACACAATTCTCATTAGAGTCTCTGAGATAAGCTGGAGTAGGTCAGAGGCAGATTATTTGGGTCATGGCCAATAATATAGTATCACAAATCTTTTCCTCTCACCCTACTATTTTCCTTTTCTTTTTTACCCAAATTGGCTCTGAAGCCCATCTTCCTGGAGAGGCGAGCTGGTGATCCCTTCTGACCACGGTTTCTCTTGGCAGCAGGTCTAGTTTGGTCAGTACCCAGTACTGCTGAGTCTCTCTCCCTGGGAGACGCCCGCTGCCTGGCCATGCTTTAATTAAGTGGACATCTCATTCCTGCGGACATTGTGCAGCTGCTGTATTTTGCTAGTATCTTGAAGCCAAATTAGAATTTTTTAAATACTTAGCTTTTATTTGATGAGTTCCCTGATCTCTTGTAAGAATTGTACCCCTTATCCCCCTTTCACAGCCCCACTAGCCATAGGTCTTTAGGAAGGGTGCCAAGGGCAAGGGGGAGGGGTCCCTCCCTTGAACTGGCCCCGTCATGTGCATACGCCTTGTTAATGAGCACCCTATTTGTGAAGAAAGGGAGGGAATGAGGAGAAACCTCGTTTCTCTCCTTCAGTTTGTTTTTTAATCAAATCAAATTCTTAATTACATTGGGCTGGAATGAAATTATGCCTCTGAAGAGCTTCCAGATGGAACTAGGAAAGTGACTTCAGCTGAACTCTGCAGCCATTTTGGTCAGTAAAAAATGTTTGCTCCTGAAGGGGCTGCCAGGCTGGTGGTTCTGCTCTGAGGGACAAAGGGCACTTCTGTTTGCTCTCCCCTTCCAGGTATTGCTGAGGGACTTCTCACCTGGCTGGGGTAGGAGACTTCTAAGCTCAGGGGTTTCCTAACAGGTCCACTGGATGGGGACTCAGATATATCATCAGACAGGCAGGGGGACCAAATGCTGACCTCCCCTCACTGGCTGTGTGACACTAGGCAGTGCACCACCTCTCTGAGCCTCAGTTTCCTCAAGAGACCTCTCTTATCTCACAAGATCATTGTGAAGAATGTCATATGGTTTGTGCATAGCCTTTATTTCCTTCTCTTTCCTTATTTCCTCAGAGAAAGGCTGCCCAACACAATTGAAGTCTAAGATACTGCTTTTCATAAGGAACCTCTGGTTCATGAGCCATTGTTTTCAGGAATGCATGAAACGGGCGGACACACAAGAATGCCAGTTATCCTTCAGGGAAAAAGAGATCAGATTTGTGGTCACCAGAGTTGGAAGGTGGGGGGTAGGGGAATTGGATGAAGGTAGGCAAAAGGTACAAACTTCCAGTTACAACATAAATAAGTACTAGGGATGTAGTGTACAGCATGATAAATATAATTCACACTTCTGTATGTTATAAATGAAAGTTGTTGAGAGAGTAAATCCTAACAGTTCTCATCACAAGAAAAAAAATGTTATTTCTTTTACTTTGTATGAGGAGATGGATGTTCACTAAATTTACTGTGGTGATCACTTCATCATGCTGTACACCTTAAATTTATACCGTGCTATATGTCAATTGTATCTCAACAAAACTGGAAGGAAAAATAAAGCATACAAGTCAAAAAAAAAAAAAAAGAATGCCAATTATCTTAATGAAATTCAGCTCTTCATTCCCAACCTGGCCCCAACACCACAAGTCTGGGAGTTCTCCTCTCCGTAACCTTATGATGGGGCTTCTATCATCTGAGCATTCTGTCTCCTCTCTCTGGATGCACCGTCTTTGTCTATCCAACACCATCTCCCAGAATTTCACTTTTAATTAAGAATTTAATTTAAATTAAGCAAACCCAATCCACCTAAAGGAAGACAACTGACAATGTAGCCTTTGGGGACACAGGAATGCTGCTCAGGAATTTCTCCTGGCTCTGTCCTGAGCCCACTGGGCAGGTGGCGGGGGAGAGAAGGCAGGAGGAGAGCAGACCTGGTTATGTGGGGCAGAGAAAACTCATATGACTGGCTCTCTGGATGTGATGAATTAACCACGTAATCCAAAGTGGAGAATGTGTGGCCTAGCTACATGATCAGGTACACCCAACACGCAACGGCGATCAGCAAGCAGGGATGATGGCCTGCCACCTGTTGCTGAAAGCTGCAGAGCAGAGCAGCAAATGCACTGGCCCTCAAATAGGTCATTCTGCTTCCACAGGACATGCCACCAGGAAGCCTATTTAGTACTCCTACAGGGGACTTGCACTGGAACAAACTTTTATGACTGCTCCGTTTAGGTTTTTCCCGGGGACTTAAACCAAACTACCCTGAAGTGGTTCATCTGTTCCTCAGGCCAGGGGTTGTCACCAAGAGGAGCTAAAGTCAGAGGCAGCTCCATTTTCTCAGGAGAAACAAGACATTCAGCTCTTTCCCTTTTTCCACCATCTTCTTCACTCTCCAGCTCTGAGTGGAAATGAAACATTATGAAATATGCATCTGAATCAAACATTATGAAAATTCCTGTTGAGATACCATTGTATGCAGAGTGGAGCTGCTCTTTGGGCAGCTAGTAATTTGGGGGGTTAATTCACTGATATTAAAAACAGTGTGTATGTATGAGTTCTTGCATTTCAAAAATTCCAAACTTGTTTCCAGAGTGTTGCAGCAGATACTGCAGAATGGCATGATACTCAATCCCAACTACCTTTTTTCTTACCTTTCTCTAACATAGAGACTGAAAAGCTGAATACTCCATTTTCCTAGCCATCTTCCAGCCAGGAAAGGCCATGTCCTGGCCAAGGAGATATACGTGGAAGCCACAGGGAAGCACTTCCCCTACCAAACAAAATGATAATGTCTCTCAAGAAGACCACTCCTGGCACTCCCCCTTCTTCCTGCCTGGAAGCAGTCTTGCAAACAGGAAGCTCAACGCCACATGCTAAGAATGATGGGACCAAAAGAGACCAAGGGACTGACAGCATTCTGGAGCAGCTCTACCAGCCCTGGGCTGTCCACCTCCAGCTTATTATAGGAAGGGAAAACAGCCCAACTCAGTAGCTGAAGTCTCTCAGAGTTGAGTTTTCTGTAGTTCGTAACAAAACTGATTCCTAAATTATACAAGTATGATCCTACAGAGATAAGAAAGAGTCAGCATATTTCTTTTTTTTTTTTTTTTTTTGACCCTAAGTAATTACAGATTAAAGGGTTTGCACTTGTTTTGGTGAGATGGAGAAAGGAGCAAAGAGGAAAAGTTCAAAATCACCCACCGGCTCTTGAACCGGTGTTATAACAGCTGATGCTGTGTTGCTTGAGTTACAGACCTCCTGTTCCTTTGTATTGGGGGATTTCTCAAAATTTGATATTTAGAAGACCGGATGAGACTCAAGTCTCCTGACATCAAAACATAAATGGTTTCACTTCTCAAACATTTCAGTTGAATGTTTGCCAAAGTTTTTATCTCAGGGAAACTATTTGCTAAGGTTCTAATATTATGTAAAATACTGAAGCAAGGCTTCCCCCAGGGGATTATATTACTATTTAGTTTTATATTTCTTCTGATGCCTCCAATAAATCATGAACTTCTTCAGAGATGTCAGAGGGCAGGCTGTCTCTCCGACTGCAAATGACAAGCCATGAATAATGCACACAGGTCTCAAAGAGAGGCTCCCAAAGCCACAGCTTGTTGCCTCTGGGCTCTGGTCAGACAATCCACTTCAGTGGAGCCTGGTTTCTGCCTGATGTCAGGTGAGCTCTGCACTGGCCAATCACTAGGAATCCCTGGCCATGGGCCACAGCTCGGAGTACATGATTCCTGGGGTCAGGCAAACCGCTGGGGAATCTGGAGTACCAAGAGGGAGCTGCAACTCCCAAAAGAACAAAACTAGAAAACTCCAGGGAAAGCAGCCAGTATTCTAATCTTCTCAACTAGACTAAAAACTCCTCGAGGGCAGTCCTGGTTCCCTACAATGCCTAAAGTAGTGCCTCGATCTTAAGGGTGACCTAATAAATATTGTATGGAAGGATGGACATATGGATGTATAGACAGATAGATGGACAGGCTACCATAGGAAAATTGGCAGAAATAAGACAACCAGTATGTAAAATCATACAGACAGTGATAAATAAAACCTTGTTTATCAAATATCAGGGCAGGAGGTACTTCATGACAATGGTGAGTGGAGAAGGGAGCAAGTATGACACTATTTACATTGCAAAGAAGAAAGCTTCGAGAGCCCACTCACTGGAAGGTGGGGCAGGCTGTATATATAAGTGACTTATTACCTGCTCCCATGTTCCCTATGTTAGTAATTTCATCATCCCTGCTCCCTCCTCATTTTCCATTGAATTCCCAAAGGAACAGTGTTTACTTGCCACCTACACAAATAAATCTGGTTTTCCTCTTAGCCAGCCTTCTGAATCTGCTTTCAAGTATCTCATTAACAGACTCCAAATTGCAGTATCCAGTATCTTTGTCTAATTCATCATCTCCCCCGACTATGTGGAGGTTTGACCCTTCTGGCCATTCTTTATATTCCCCTGCATTCTCCTTTCTGGATTTCTGAATCTCTGCACTCTCTTGCTCCTTGGTGGACCCAATACTTATTCTGAATTTCTTCTTCTTTTTCCGCTGCCTCCTCTGAGCGCACTCTTTCCTAACCAGTAAGTTTTTGTCACATTCTGTCTTTATGCTCTTCTCATGCTACCCTCCCCAGGTGACCACATTCTCACCTATGACTTCAAGTGTCCTCTGTTGGTAAATGACCCCCATGTGATGTCTTTGGCCCTATGGACTAGACTGGACATCTCCATCCACCCATTAATTCATTAATCAAACATTTATAAAGACCTTGTCATGTACAAAGTTTGCTGCACAAACTGGGGATACCAAGAAGAATATGACTTCCTTTAAGGATATCAAAGTTAACAGGAGGAGACAGAAATAAAATGGTAATAATTTGGGTTAAGAATTGTCATCAAAGAGAAGGGTCACCTAGGAGACCTCCACGAGAAGGCTAAGTGGGGGTCAGCCCAGTGCATGTGATGGCAAAGGACATCCTAAGAGAGCAGGGCAAGGTATGAAGACTCATGAAAGCACACACTGGTCAGCTAACACTTACTGGCTTCCTATCAAATGCCAGACACTATGCTAGGTGTTTTCACAAAATAATATTATCTCACATTACACAATGATTATTAAGTAACAAGCACTTTGCTAAGTGCTTTTCAGACAATATATCATTTAATCTTCAAAGAACCATAAAAGATAAATGTTATTACCTTCATTTTACAGATGAAGAAGCTGAAACCCATCTGTAACTTGAGCTCAGTGACTTGGGTAAGGCTTACAACTAGTAAGCGGCAGAGCCAGGGGCTTAGGGATGAATGGTTTAGCTCCATGAACAGAAACTCTTCCAGTTAGCTTAAGTAAAAGCAGACTTATTGTGAGGCAGCTGGGATGTCTCCAAGAACTCTAGGATGAAAGCTACAGTCAGGCCTCACAAAGAGCTGGAATTGGGCCTGGAGAACCATCAGATCAAGGCAGCTACTTTCTGGCTCCTTCCTTCATCAGACTGTCTCTGCTCCACCCACTGCTGCTCCTCTCTCACTGACTGCTTCACCATCCTGCCCCTCTCTGCATTTACAGACTGGCTCTCTCTTCTTGCTCATCATGGTCCATGGTACCATCACCGAGGCTCCAAAGTGGCATCCTTACTCCCCCTGACTACAGCACCTACAGCTCCAGTACCCACAAAGACTCATCATAGTCATGTCTACTAATTCCAAATTCTCATGAAAGAGATTCTGATTCGCTCAGGTTATATAGGGTAACCACTCCCGACCACATCAGCTGTAGCATGTAGAATAGGAAGTAGATTAGAAGAGGTACCAGACATGGCTGCAGAAGAGGTAATTCACAGAGAAAGGGGCATGGACTAGGCAGGCATGCTCAAGAGTTGTCTTTTACAGGTGACATTCCATCCCAGGTGTTCTGACTTCAAGTCATGTTTTTAAACATGTGAGATAAAGCACTGTCCCACACTGCTTTATCTCAAACAAAACATATCCAAAATCAAGGTATACCCTTTAAATAAGCTCCTATTTCCTTATCTCAGTTAATGACTTAACATCGGCCTATTCCCCAGGCTTAACATTTCACAGTTAACCTCAATATCTCTCTTTCTTTGATACCCTACCCCTAACACTCTACCCTTACTATAATCAGACAGTCTCCTGGGTTGGTCCATTTTCCATGCCAAAGGATCAGCCAGTGTGGTTCAAAATACAACAGTGATACGAAGTCCAAGAGTAAAGCTGGTTGATGAGAGACTAAGTTATTTTGAACTGAATCAAGAAAACTGTAGGAGCAATTGCTATTACTAGTGTAAAAAAAGAAAACTATTAGCAGACACAGAACAATCCAATGAGTAACTTTTGTAAGGTCAAGAGACGGCATTGGATTTGGTCTATTTGTTAAACCTGAACTGATTAAACAACCGGCAAGGAGATGAAAGGAAAGAGTGGTGCCTGCTGGTAGAGGATAACTAGCTGAAGGCATGGTGAGCAGATGGAAAGGAACAAACCAAGATCAATTAGGCGTTCAACATAACAAAAATGGCTGATTTTTTTTTTTTAGTTGAGATACAGGTGATGTATAACATTATATAAGTTAGAGGTATACAACAGTGATTCACAATTTTTAAAGGTTATACTCCATTTATAGTTATTATAAAATATTGGCTATATTCCCTGTGTTGTACAATATATCCTTGTAGCTTATTTTATTTTATACATAATAGTTTGTTCTTCTTATTTCTCTACCTACTATCTTGCCCCACCTTCCCTCTCCCCACTGGTAACTGCTAGTTTGTTCTCTATATGTGTGAGCCTGTTTCCTTTTTGTTATATTCACTAGTTTTTAGATTCCACATAAAAGTGATATCATACAGTATCTGTCTTTCTCTGTCTGACTTATTTCACTTTACATAATGCCCTTCAAGTCTATCCATGTTGTTGCAAATGGCAAAATTTCATTCTTTTTTATGGATGGGTAGTATCCCATTGGGTATATGTATACCACATCTTTATCTATTCATCTGTTGATGAACACTTAGGTTGCTTCCATATCTTGGCTGTAAATAATGCTGCTATAAACATTGGGGTGCATCTTTTCAAATTAGTGTTTTCATTTTTTTTTGCATATACATCCAGGAATGGATTTGCTAGGTCATATGGTAATTCTATTTTTAGGTTTTTGAAAAACCTCCATACTGTTTTCCACAGTAGCTGTACCAAAAAATGGTCAATCTTGATTGATCTCTCCAGCAGTGTTCTGGTAAACGTTTAACTCCTGGCATTCAGGAGGAAAAAGCCCTAAATTTACTCCAATTTCTGTGGTATAAATACTCCCACTGTGGCCAATTTCAAACTACCAACCAAATCTCACCGAATGAGGAATTAGAAAGAGATGCTTTCAACGGATTCTCATGAGGCAGTAAGACCTGGTTCCAGCACACCACTGGGTGTCTCCAACCTTCTTGATTTTCAGAATGTCTTAGAATTGGGGGAGCTTCAATTCACCCATATAAGAACCCCTTGGAATGAATAGTCCTTCACTTCAGCCAAATAAACTGACCCTACAGTCTATTAGTTTAAAAACAAATAAACAAACAAACAAACAAAAAACCACCCTATTCAAGGACCAAGCATCTTTCCAAGCTTGCCATAAATCAATTTGTAATCTAGTATACATTATAGGAAACATACAAGACAGACTTTGAAAAGGGTTCTTGAAGAACAGAGGAAAAGAAATCCTTGTTGGCACAAAAGAGTTGGAATTTGATCTGGATTTGGTAGATGGGTAGCACAGGAGGAGAAGAGGCAATTCCAGGCAGCAGGACTAGATTGAGACTTAGGTGGGAAGGAAAGGTGTGTTTGGGAACAGTATAGTCAGAAATAGCAGATGGAGTGGAAGGAGAGCAATAGACTTAAGAGACTTCAGTGAAGTAAAGAGGTAACTGATAAAGATTATAATGGGGGATTAAAAAAACTCTGCAAACATTTATAGTAGAAGTGATTATCCATGTGGGGTACAGGTAGGAGCTTGACAGAATTGGACAGAGGTGGGAGCAAAAATATGTACCACATCATTTTTTATGTTGCTGCATTCTGAACAATATAAATGTATTTCCTTTTCTAAAATTAAATTTAAAATTCAAAATAAATTTACAAAGATAAAGTGTGAGCAGAAATGTCTAATCAAGTGTTCTGTGATGATTCAAAAGAGCTCAAGATGGATCGGAAACATCTCCAGATGTGGAACTTCCCCACACCCTGAATCATCAAGGCCAGGGCTGGCCTCTTTGATTAGGTTGCAATGACTATGAAATGCAATGAATATGTGCAGGAGTTAGGGATGGGGCAGGGGAAGAAGCAGTGTGGGTGTGCATCTGTGAATAAAGCTTCTCGACTCATCTAGTGAAAATCAGAATTTGGGGTCCAAGAGTACTTACTTCTTAACCTTCCTCCAAAGGTCTTGCATCTGCAGAAATAATATTTACCTCTTTATCTGACCAAAGTCTCTTGAGTCTACTGCTTATTTCAATTTCCCCCTGCCACCTCCCTTAAATCTTAGGTCTCATGAGTGTGCAATGTTTTCTTTATTGTCTCTTTGTTAAATCTGATCAATTTCACTCTCACCACTTCACCAACACACTGTGCATGTGCACACACACACACACACACTCATAGCCCTGCCATCACATCCAAAGACTAAAAACACTGCTTCCAGAGTAATCGCCATCAAGTGCAACTCTGACAACGTCCCTTTGTAGCTGTAAAAGCATGGGTGGCCCACCCCAGACTGACCCAGCGGACTTTATTTGAGCTCACCCCTCCACACCTACCTACGCTACCTGCTACCTGACTCTGCTATTCCCAAACGCACCTTTCCTCCCCACCTCAGCATCTCAATCTAGTTCCTCAGCCCAGGATTGCCTCTTCTCCTGAATTCCAACTCTTCATGCCAACAGAGATTTCCTTTCCTCTGTTCTCCTTCTCAAAGTCTGCCTTGTACTTTTCTTACAAAGAATACTAGGCTGTAGGAAATGCATCTAATGTGAGGAGTGGACCCCATCTTGTTTCTCCTGATTCAGCACCTAGCATCTTGCATAATGAACATGCAAGACAGAAATTGCAATCTGTCCCCTAACATCCAGTCTCTGTTTCTGTCTTCCAGTAACAGAAGGACTGCTTTTTAGCTACACACATGGCCACCTAGAGTAAAGATTATATGTCCTAGCCTCTGCTATGTTAGCGGTGACCCTGTGCCTAAATTCTGGCCAAAGGGAAGTGCACCCAAGGGCATGCACAGCTTAAGGGTTTGCCCTTCAAAGGAAGGAGTGTGTCCTCCTCCTCCTCTGCCCTCCCTTCCTGTGGCTGGAATGCAGACGTGCTGGCCAGCCATGTTGGTCCATGTAGATGTGAACAAAGCACCCTAGTAACAGGAGAGAAGAAGGATAGAAAGAGCTCAGAGCTCGTCTGGACTTCACAGAGCCACCTTCCTAGCCAGCTGAGCTGCTATGCACAGGCAGTTACCCAGAGAGAAATACTTTCCGACCACGTTTAAGCCACTGTGTTATTTTGGGCCTGCTTAAAACAGCACATTCATATTCTAAATAATACAAGGTGCTTAATTCAAGTTTACTGAATTAAATTCATGGATGTTGGATTCTAGGTTTGTACAGGAAATAAGAAAATTGAGGGGAATCTTGCTTCATGTGTTTAGATTGAAGTTTTAGGCAACCGGGCCTCACAGGCCCATCCCACGATACCTCTGTCAAACAGAACACTGATGAGAAACTGAGCTAACCCTGTACTTACTTCATTGATTAAAAGAACTTATCCCTGGGAATTCCCTGGTGGCGCAGTGGTTAAGAATCCGCCTGCCAATGCAGGAGACACGGGTTCGATCCCCGGTCTGGGAAGATCCCACATGCCGCGGAGCAACTAAGCCCGTGCGCCACAACTCCTGAGCCTGTGCTCTAGAGCCTGTGAGCCATAACTGCTGAGCCCACGGGCCACAACTACTGAAGCCTGTGTGCCCTAGAGCCCAAGTGCCGCAACTACTGAGCCCACGGGCCACAACTACTGAAGCCCGCACTCCACAATGAGAAGCCGCCTCAATGAGAAGCCTGAGCACCACAATGAAGAGCAGCCACCACTCGCTGCAACTAGAGAAAGCCTGTGCACAGCAACAAAGACCCAACACAGCCAAAAATTTAAAAAAATTAAAAATAAAAGAGAAAAAAATACTTATCCCAATGGGGGGTAAGGGGGGATAAATTGGAAGATTGGGGCTGACACAAACACACTAGTATATATATAAAATAGATAGCGAATAAGGACCCACTGTACAGCACAGGGAACTCTACTCAATACTCTGTAACGGCCCATATGGGAGAAGAATCTTAAGAAGAGTGGATGTATGTATAACAGATTCACTTTGCTGTACACCTGAAACTAACACAACATTGTAAATTTATGCCCCAATAAAAATGATAAAAAAAAAAGAACTTATCCCAAGATCAAACACACCCAAGATGGGCCAGAAATCACCTTCACTGGAGGCCAGGCTGAGTGTGGTGATTCTCTTTGCCTAGAGGCCCTGCCACATGGAGGAAAGTCGAATAAGGAATATAAAGAATAGACCTTCACCAGGACAGTGTGGTCCAGTGTGGCTGCTTTCAGGCCCCCATAACCAGTCTCGCAAAAACTCCTAAAACACAGAATGTCCTTTGACTTTCTTCTGTTTTTCATCAAATTTTCTAAGGAGACAGAATCCCAAGAAATAGAAGTTTCTCACTGATAAAGAGACTTTTCCTCATTGATGAATTCCACTGCTGTTAACCCACCCCCATCCTGGAGCTGATCCTCCAAGATGCTCACAAACCAACAGGCAAGCTCCCAGCCAAAGCTGCTCCTGGGCATGGGACAGGACATGCCCTGTCACTTAGCAGAAGTCACCTAGGCCTCCTTGAACCGCCACCTCCCTAACTGCTAGGCTTGCATCATGAGCTACTTACAGGAATCCTGTGCCACATGTCGAGTGAAATAGGAGATACAGGAAATGAGCCAGATTCCTGGGCTTGAGGGAGGGCTCATTGTTAACCAGCAGGGACAGCACAAGAGCAGCCACACATGGCATTCCAAGCCCTTGGCAAACTATACAAAGGAAGCCTGTATCCACCCCTTCTAAAGACAGTGTAGGGCTTGCATTCTAGAGAGATAACTTCTTTTCTTTTTCCCTAGGCAAGAAACGTTGAAAATTCAAAATTGTCTCTGCATATGTATATGTGTACGTGTGTGTGTGCATTTAAACATCACTGTGGATCAAACAGTCTGAGGGTTCTGTAGACACTTAGGAGACAAAGCGGGCTCACAGCAGACAAAGCCAATTCCGGAAAGAAGTCCAAACGCAAGACTTGGGAAGAGCCCCTGACGCAGCGACTCAAACCACGTCTCCAGCCCTGCCCTTCTGGAGCCCCATTGGCGGCATTTAAAACTGGAGTGACAGGGGGCTTCCCTGGTGGCGCAGTGGTTGAGAGTCCGCCTGCTGATGCAGGGGACACGGGTTCGTGCCCCGGTCCGGGAGGATCCCACATGCCGCGGAGCGGCTGGGCCCGTGAGCCATGGCCGCTGAGCCTGCACGTCTGGAGCCTGTGCTCCGCAACGGGAGAGGCCACAACAGTGAGAGGCCCGCGTACCGCAAAAAACAAACAAATAAATAAATAAATTGGGGTGACAGGATCCCCAAGGAGCCTGAGCCTTGAGTTTGGGGGTTACACATAACCTCATCCTCTCCATCCTCCTCCTCAAAGCTGAATCACTCCCCCCATGAGTCCAGCTGACTGAAAATAGCTTATTTTCTTCAGTGGTTTCTTTATGGCTCTCATTGCTCTTTCATCTTCCTTTTCACCCAAAACCATGTGCATGCAGAGACTCAGCTTCTCTAACTGGATTTTAGCCTCCTGGAGGCAGTGCCTTTACCATCTCTTTCGCCTCTTCCTCCATTGAGTGCTGTACGTTGCAACCCAGGCTACTTAAATATTTGATCACTTGGTTTTCTGTGAAAGGGCTCCCTTTTTCTGCACTTCACAAGACAAGGTAATAACAGTGTCCAGTCACCTGCACTACCATATGCTCAGAAGGCACCTGCTAAGTATTAAGCCCCTTGTCCTCAGTTGTGAGAAGACGAAGCAGAGAAGAGCACACTGCCTTCCCTTCCTCCTCTCTGAATCTCCTGTTCTGGGAGGAAGCCAGTGAACAACTCAGTGAGTGTTACTGACTTGTAACAATTAGAAGGGAAGTTAACTGATATAAATGACTTCTGCACCATTGCTGGTGGAGGCTCAAGCACTGGAACACCGTCATTACCAAGTGCAATAGACACAGGTGGATTCCTCGGAGTCGATTGAGCCAGGCCCTCTATCTCTCCCAGGAGACCCATCTTCCCTGGATAGGCTAGAGGGGGACCCTGTGGGGACAGGGACTTCTTCCTGCAGAGGGAAAAGCTGGCTCTGCCCAGATGGCTTCCACTCGGCGCCTAGGACCAGGCAGCTTCGCCTGGTGAGCCCAGGGCAACACTGACTTTGCTTTTCCCCGGCAGGCAGAGACTCCATCAACTGCCCCAGATAGTTCCTGAGGCCCGAGCTGAGCCACAGATCTAGCAATAGGAGGTGAGCAACCTGTTTCCTGCGGCGTTCCTGCCAGCACAGGTGTCATCTGTAGAGGGGGCACCAGGGCTTACACTGTGCAGACTGGGGACGCAGATTTTCATCATCTCCCTCCCCGCTCTGGCTCGCTCATGACACTCCAGTCACGACAGGCTCCCACGGGTCCTCAAACAATGCCAGGCATGTCCCAGCCTCAGGGCCTTTGAACTTCTCCCCTTGTGCCGGGAATACTCTTTTCTGGGTGTCCTCACAGAGGTTTGTGTCCTCACAAACTTCTCCTTCAGGTTTGCTTAAATATAACCTCGGAGAGCTCCTTCCTGCAAATGGCTCCCCACGTACCCCCAGCTGTCCTTACTCCACTTTCTAGTTCTATTTCTCTCTGTGTCACTTTTCACTGCCCAACACAGTATCACTTTACTTGCACTTTTGCTTGCTGCCTCCTTTCCCCCGTTAGAACCTAAGTTCCCTGAGCGCTGTTTTGTTCTCTGCTGTGTCCTCAGCACCTAAAACAGTGTCAGGTAAAGAGCAGATGTTCAAATGTACTAAAAGTAGATATTAAATAAATGAAACAATTATCTTAACTGTTATTATAACCAGATAGGTTATAGGTCACCTTTGGCATCAGTAGGCACTTAGCTCCTTGCAGGAGCCGCCCCTCCCAGAGAGGAGTGTTTGTGCAAGACCCCGCAAGGCTGAGCAGTGGGATACACTCGATCACTTTGCTAGTGTGCTGGGGCTCTCATAACATAGCGCCACCAACTGGGTGGCTTCAACAACAGAAATTTCTTGTCTTACAGTGTGGAGGCTAGAAGTCTGAGATCAAGGTGTGGGTAGGGTTGTTTCTTTATGAGGATTGTGAGGGAGACGTTGTTCCAGGCCTCCTTGCTAGCTTCTGGAGGCTTCCTGGCAATCTTTAGTGTTCCTTGACTTGTAGAAGCATCACCTCAATCTCTGCCTTCATCTTCACATGGCCTTCTCCCTGTCTGCATGTCTGGATGTCTGTATCCAAAATTCTCCTTCTTATAAGGACTCCTGTCATACTGAATCAGGGCCCACCCTAATGACCTCATCTTAACTAATAATGCCTGCAACAACCCTATTTCCAAATAAAGCCACATGCTGGGGTACTGGGAGTTAGGACTTCATATGTGAATTTTGAGGGAGGGGGACACAATTCAGCCCATAACTGCCCTCATCTTGTATGGAGACAGAAAGGTTGCCTAATGGGAAACACCCTCTCATCCTGCTCCTCTCACTGCTTCTCAAGGGAAGGAACATGGATGTCAGGTGGGGTTGGCCCAAGACCAAGCCTAAGAGCCGGCATCCACCTTCCTAAGGCTTTCCCTTAAGATGACCACTGTCCAAACAGCACAGACCTCCCTGCAGCCCAGAGAGAAGCTGCCTGCCCCCAGCATCCTGCAGGCCCACTGATGATTCAGTCCCTCAGCTGGACCTGAACAGGGTCACCAGGAAAGACAACTGAAGGTGGACTCAAAAAGCATGCACCCCGACCTGCACGTGGGGATGGGCCAGGAAGAATGTCCTGAGAGCCTGGGGGAGGAAGAGCTACCAGGACCTAACAAGGGCCCCATGCACAGAGTTGCTGATACAAATTTGAGAGACAGAAATGACAAGGTGTACGCCAAGTGGCCACAAAAGAGGACACAGATCTTTGAAAACCTCGGTGGGGTTGATGATAGAGCTGCCCATTAGCATCAGCACAGGAATGCTGTTGTCCCTGTCTCCACCATGAGCCCAGTTCTTGGTGTTTCATAACCCACAATAAACTAGTGCGGTGGGCCCTCCGAGACCTTTACCCAGGTTTTAATCCACATGCATTTGCCCCCAGAAAGAGCATTATAGAACACAGGGATGCTTTAGTTTTTCCAATCCATGACATTCTGATTTACCAGAACTACAAGTGGAATAATGAAACGCATTGGGGTGAACTTAGGTGTGAGATCTCGGTAAAACCTGAGCTCCAACTTCCTGGAACTGCCTCCCAAATAATACTTCCTTCACTGCCATGGTGAGGATTAGATAACTTTGTGCCCTGCACATAGTAGGTACTCACTAAATGAAAAGAGACTCAGCTGAAGAAGGAAAATCTTGCAGCAGCAAGAAGCCCTGTGCACTGCAGCCTGTTTCTGCCTCCCTGTTGCCAGGGATGTCTGCTGCAACCAGAAGCAAAGACCAGGAAGAGTTGGGGAGCTCCAGCATTCCCAGGCAGCAGGCACCCTTCCTCCTGCCCGGATTTAAATTGAAGTACAAAATTTGCATTCAGTCCCCTCAGGGCCTGGCTCAGTGACCTCAGCCTCAGGTTTGAAATACTTTTGCTCCGGGTAACTGCAGGTTCAAATCCCAGGAGGGTTTCTGCTAGGCCTGGCATCTTTCTGAGATAGATTTTTGAATAAATGCAATTTAGTGAAAGCAGACCTCTCAGAGGAGGCCTCTGGAAAGGAGAGATGGAGCTGCTGTGGGAGGGGAGGAAGGGTCAGAATTTTATCCAGGTTTTCCCGGTGTCCTTGCCAGATGTCAAGCATGCTTAAAACTTTGGGGAAACCAGAGGAAGCTCACAGAGGATCCCTGTGCCAGGACCTAGCCCTCTAGTTGCCTCTATTGTGGAGCCTCTGTCACGTGCTTCCTTCCCACCTCTCTCTGCCCTGTGAGTGGGTGTATTTTAAGAATGGGAGTGCTTCTGCTTGAGACTCTTCCTGTTCTGGAGATGGGTCTATTCCCCTCCGAGCCACAGCCGATAGGAGGATAGTTTAATTCAGTGGTTACAGACGTAGACCCCAGATCAGATGACCTGTGTGTAAATCCCAGCTTTTCCGAGTCCTACCTGTATGGCATCTTCTATGGCCCACATCAAAAAGTATATTGGTCTTTGCATTTTGAAAACTATGCCACAGTACCCCGCTGCCCTGAGCCTGGGGACTCACAGGATAAAGGAATCTTCAAGAAAGCTCTCCAATAACACCAAGAAGGGGCAGCAAGGAGACATCAGGGTGACCAACGGCTTCATCACTTTTGAGACATACACGCAAAAGCCACTTCAATTATATCCCCTACATTTCATAGTTCCCCACAGTCCAGTGAGAATTTATATGGCTTTTTAGGAGTCACTGCTCTCAGGGCTCTGATCTCCATGGGCACAGTATAAGGGGTTATGGAGAGACACTAAGATGAGGAGCAAGAGAGGGGGTCCTGTCTCAAGGTGGGGTCCTCAAGAAGGACAGATATAGATTCGTGTGCAGGATGTTTATTAGGGAGTGCTTTTGGATCAACACCTGTAGAAGGAGACGGAGGGAGAAGGTGAGTTGTGATACAATCTCAAGGAGGCCTCGGCTGGCCACACAGGGAGCTGGAGTAGCCCACAGAGTTGTCCCAAGTCAGGGAGGGGAGCCAGGCCTCTGCACCTCCCACGTGGATCAGTCATTAGATGTGGCTGCTCTGGGAAGGGGCCTGGCTCTGGGAAAGGTGGCTCTCCCAGCAGAGGCAATCGCCATGGAGTGCCAACAGCTGCAGGCTCTCTTCCCACAGCAGCCCCGAAGGGTCCCAAAGTGGGTTACGGCAGCATGTCACAGTGTCCACCACAAACCCCCACCAGGACAACCTCTTTCTTCATGAGTAGAAATATCACTGACACATTTGGGGGGAGCAGAGATCTTGCACAATTAGTACAATGAAAAGAGGGGATTTCATTTTGGCCAGGGGTACTCCCAGGCCTAACTCTGCCACTAAATCTAAGACTCAATTTATCAGTAAACAGTGGGACTATTTCAAACTGCAGAGTCCTTGAGTTAGAAAGGAACAAAAGCCACCCAACTGAACTCCCACCCAAGGCAAAGACCCCAACTGCATCCCAGCAGATGGTCTTCAAGCCTCTGCCTAACCGTTCTAATGCCTGGGCTGGGATGGGCGCTCCCTTTACCACAGGCCTGACACCCCTATTTATTAACAGTTTTTTCTAATGTACGGTTACTATCAACCTCCCAGGAAAGCTCACTCATAACTCACCAAGTAATTACTCATTCACAGATCATCCTTCAGCTATTTGAGGACAAATAAATAATCTGGTTCTTTCCATGGGTACCAACCATATGCATACCAAACATTTGTTCACTCGTTTGACACATGCATTTGTGCCTTCTGCCAAGCCCTTACATGGACATTGAGTTATTCCATCTTCATAAGAGTCTCATAAACATAACAACTGCCAGCATTATTATCCTTGCTTCTTGCCCTGAGAAATTAGGTAAGGTTTCACAGAAAAGGGAAGCATTGGATTGGATCTGGAAGAATGAATAGGAAGTCCCTTATCCCAGAGGGGGTGGCATTTCCGGCTGGGGGAGTAGGACTTACAAAGACCTAGGGCATCAAAGAGCTTAACATATTTGGGGAAAACTTATAATATGGCTAGAGTGGTGGTTCTCAGGTGAGGACAGTTGCTCCCCAGGGGACATATGGCAACATCTAGAGACATTATTGTCACAACTAGGAGCAGGTACTACTCGCATCTAGTGGGTTGAGGTCACGGATGCTGCTAAACACCCTACAATGCACAGGATGGCCCCCACAATAAAAATTATCTAGCCAAAAATTTCAATAGTGCTGAGGTTGAGAAAATGTGGGCTAGAGCTTGGGGAGAGGGCAGGGATGGTAAATGGGTAAATTGGAACTAGATTCCGAAGGGTCGAGTTAAGAGGTTTAATTACTTCCTGTTGCCTGCAAGGCTTCAGAGCCTAGATTTGGTAAGAAAACTGAAGAATGATCTAGAGTGAGCCAAGTCTGAGATCAGGGAGATTGACTAGAGACTGTTGAGACTGCCCATTCATTCCTTCTTTCACTCATCATTTATTAAAGATTTAATGAGCATCTGTTATATACTACACTCTGTGCTAGTCCCTGGGATGTAATGATGAGTAAAACAGACTCAGTCCCTGTCCTTGGGAGTTTTACAGTCTAAGTAAAGGAGAGAGACATTGTTTGAATAATCGCACCAATGTGGAAGCACACACTAGCAGGTACAATGAAGCAACAGTAAGGGAGCTCCCAGCGTAAATGACAATGAGGACTGATCAAGGAAGGTTCCAAGGAGAAGATGTCCCCTGCCAAGCCCACTGGGGTCCTCAGGAAAAATAAGATGTAGTCTAGGTGATAAAGTCTAGCCTCTTGTTTTGCGCTTAGTCTAGTTTCACTTGCATATAAGATGTCGTACGCAGAGGCCTTGCACCTAACACATCAGATTAGTGTTCCCAGAATAGAACTACTGCACCCAACACCCCAACTTGGCGTGCCATGTGCAGAAATGCTGCACCCAGCACTTCGCTCTGGAGCTCTGCAAGCAACATGACTGCACCTGACCCTTGAGGACTCTGCCCCTCAGGCTGTCCACAGAGAAGAACCCTATAAAGCAGCCCCACCAATGGCTTGTTCCAGAGAGTGTGTACTTTAGAGCTCAAGCTCACACCTCTCCATTCTTTCATCAAAGAATAAAACTTTCCTCTGCTTCTGAACCAAACTTGGTCTCATTCTAGTGGCTCGAATGACAACAAGCAGGAGGACCTTTGTTGGCGCCCGACTCTAAAGGGCTGGTAACAAATTTTGGTGACCATGAAGTAACAGACCATGGCCTTTTTGCCTGCACCTACCCACTAGGCTCCAGGCTCGCCCTGGCTCCAGCGGGAGGATGGCGGAAGCTCTGGGAGGTTCCCATGAGGATGACTGACTCTGATCTCTGAGTACACTCTGATGGGGTAGAACGGCGGCAGCCTCCAGCTGAATTCAGAGCAACTCTGCCCAGCAACCCAATACCTGGGTGGGTGTGCTGCACACACAGGGTAGCCTGCAGCATCATCTGGACCACATCCTCTTAAGGGAAGCATACTGTGGCATCACTGGGGATCAGAGACTGAAACTCACACATGTCTGTCCGCTGCCTCTGGCTGGACTTCCTGCAGTGTCCGACATCTGGGGACTGTGAGGACGTGTGGACGAGAGGGAGCCACAGCAGCCTTGCCCGCCTCCGGGGCTCAGCAGTAGCATTCTCCACAGTCACTTTTGGTTTGGTGAAGGACACTGGCCAGCCCCGTGAGCCAAGAGGCAAGACCAGGAAAAGGTCCAGGTAACGAGGGCCACCTGACAAATTAGAACAAGGATGCTCCATCCAAGTTCAGGAAAAGGCACCAGGGTTGCCTGAGTATGAAATGGTCCCAAGGTAAATAAGTGACCGGTGACTTGACCTCTTCCTGTCAGAGCTAGTTTCTCTGAAGTGGGCTGGGGAGCCCTGTGAGCCACTCTCAAGACCAGGACGCCCATTATCAGGAATCCCTGTGAGCCGCTGGCGAGAACAGGAAACACAACACCCACCATCTGACCTCTCCTCCCCGCTCCGCTTGTGAGGCAAAGCTTGGGTGATTCTTGATTGACTGGGGCTCCACGGGCTCTGCTCCAGGTAACAGCAGAGCATTCCAGCTGCCCTGGTGACCTGGGGAGCGCCGTGGGAGTCTTGTTTTTAGCCCTTTACCGGGAAGTCTGAAAACTTCTCCTTTTTGGCTGAATGGAGGAAAGAGAAGACTTCCACCTCAGCCAAGCTGCTCTGGCCTGGAGGCAGTCCCGCCTAACCTCCTGGGGGACATTCTGACTGAGGGAGGACTGACTAGTTCAAGCACAGGCCATAATAAATTCAAGGGAAATCCCCAACTGTATCAGAGCCCATGCCTATTTGGGTCTCATGAGGTATCCATTAAGAGTTTGGTGCTGGCTCCAAATTTCCCAAACTGGAAATCTTATTTGGGTCAAATCTTATGGCATTTTCATACCAAAACAATCACTCCAACCGCCCCCTCGGTAGTTGGGAAAACGTCATTGTAAGGGATTGAGGGACGATCCAGGGGGGTCCTGAATCTGATTAGGGGAGTCATTCAGACCCATGGCCCCACCTGGGCTGACATCCAGAGCCTCCTCAATGTACTCCTAGTAGGGGAAGAAAAGGCCACAGTCTTTTTAAAAGCCCAAGAGGAAGCAGACAAAGAGAACAGAAACAATGCAGGTCACGCTATTTTCAGACTGGGGACTCAAGCGGTCCCAGATAGCAAATCCAACTGGGACCGCCAAGACAATGGAGCAGGGAGTGGAAGACAGAGGCTGACCCATTATAAAAATACGATCCTAAAGGGAATCCAGGCAGCAGGAAAGACATCTGTCAATGGGAATAAGATAAAGGAAATTAATCAGGAGCCAAAGGAAAATGCTTCGGCATTCCTAGAGTGTCTCAGGGAATGCCTCTGAATCTATACTACCCATGACCCTGAGACATTGGAAGGGGATGCAATCCTGAGGTTGTATTTCATTTCCCAAAGTGCCCCCGACATTAGGCTTAAACTTCAGAAATTAAAAATATTGGGTTGGCCAAAAAGTTCGTTCGGGTTTTTCCATAACATCCTGAGTGAACTTTTTGACCAACCCAATAGAACCAGATACCCATCTCTCTCACCTGGTCAAGGTTCCCTACCACAACCTTTAATAACTGAGGAAAAGGAGGAGGAAGAGGAGGAGTAGTCAGAGGATAAAAAGACCTGGAAGCAAGCCCACCTACTGGCTATTGCCCTCCAGTAGCAACTGGTTGGCATGGGAATCTGGACTAACTGCCCACAGAGACTCTCAACTTTGATGAGGACCCTTAGCCCTCATCCAGGGGTAGCCAGCCAAGGAAACTAGGACCCAATCGGCGTGCCATAAGTAACCAAGAGGGACACTGGAAGAGTCCCAAAGGGGGATGGGAATGGCAGATCCCAGCCACTACTCTCAAAGGCAGATGGTCCAAATCAATGGAAAATGATGGGATCAGGAGGGTCCCAAGCTGGTACTCCAATTTACTCCTCAGGAACCCTGGCTGACACTGGACACAGGGGGAAGCCTGTTGAATTCTTAGTCGACACCAGTGCCACTTACTTGGTTCTGGCAAACTCGGTCACAAGAGTTGCAAAATTTAGGGGGTATCAGGGAAGGTCTAAGAACGGGCATTCATAGAGCCATTAGACAACGCAGTGGTTACTATAAAAATCTGTCACACACTAAATTCTACCACCTTACTACCTACAGAAACAGGGCCCTTGGAACACAATTAAATAGAAGGAAAAGACACAGCCTATTCCAGTTGCCGTGACCTAGGAAATGAAACTCTCCCAAACACTGGAAAAGGAATGGTTCAGAGATGGAAGTAGTTTTTTGAGGGAGGGGAAAAGGCTGGCAGGATATTCAGTAACCTCTCAGACCCAAGTCATAGACGCAAGAAGCCTAGCTTTAGGGACTTCTGTGCAGAAGGCAGAGCTGATAGCCCTCACCCAAGTCTTAGAGCTTAGAAAAGGGAAGATCTTAAATGTTTCAGACCAGAGGGACATATCCTGGAGAAAACTGGCAGATTGATTTCACTGTCATACTGAGAGTACTGGGCAATTTCAGCTATCTCTTGGTGCTAGTAGACACATTTTCTGGGCGGATAGAAGCATTCCCTGATAGAACTGAAATGGCAGCTGGAGTGGCTAAGGCATTACTAAAAGAAATAATCTTCCGGTTTGGACTCCCAGAATCCCAACAAAGTGATAATGGTCCAGCATTTGTGTCTCAAGTGAACGAGTGCCCTGGGCATAAAACGGACCTTGTACTTAGCCTGGAGACCCCAATCATCAGGAAAAGTAGAGATTCAATCAAACCTTGAAACGGGCCTTAGCCAAGCTATGTAAGGAAACTCAAGAAAATTGGATTAAGTTGCTTCCGATTGCCCCAAGGGATAAATTAAAGTTAAGTTTGAACTCATGTATGGTAGGCCCATTCCCTAAGCCCAAGAAAAGGGATACCTTTAACCCCCTTAAAATGGAACAACTCAAGTATGCCCTCCAGGAAGGAGAAACCATGAAAGCTCTCACAGAATAGGTAATCAGGTGCTGCCCGCACCCACTGACCTGGCCCTACACCCCTTCTGGCCTGGAAATTATGTGTACCTTTAAAAACCCAGAAAACCAGCAGTCCGCAAGATACCATGGTAACTGCTGCCATTGTGCTGAGTCTTTTTTGTACCCCCAGGACAAAATGAGGGCCCTATACTTCCTTTATATTTTTCCCATCTTGGGCATTAAAATGTTCACCCCCACTGTCACCCCATGGCAAACAAATTTCTTCTACAATGTGACCAGAGATATTCAGGACAATGGAAATTCACTGACTGTTGGATCTGTCATGCCCAACCTGAAACAGGAAAGGAGCATCAGATATTTTTAAGAGGAAACTCAATAACCAAGGGGGAACTACTAAATACCACCTTCCTCCCAGCTGGTGATAAACTGTAAACAAGTTGAAGCAGCTGGTCCCACTTGAGACACTTATGGACCAACAGCACGAACAATATGTGAATCAGGTGATCCAACAAGGGAAAACGGTTGAGTTTGGTACCTGGGTGCCCCAATGGAGTCCTAGAGAGACTTAAGTAGATAAAAAACCAGAGCACTGACCCTTCGAGGACTCAAGCCAATGGCACAGGGTCGCTGTGCTTACAAAGAGGATACATGTTCTTGGGTATGCCCCCAAACTCAAAAAGGGGCTGGGCATCCAATGCTTAGACAGTACTAAGGTGAGGGGCTGTGTCACCATGAGAACTGTGGGACCACATCCAATCTTAGTTGGAGTTTACAATCGACCCACTACCCACACGAAGAAGCCATAACACTCCAAAAGAGCCACAAGACTACTAATCACAGGAGTCATTGCACTCATTGGGGTACTAGTGACCCTGGCTGGGGGAACTGCATATAACAATGTCACCCTAAAAAGGGTAGTAGCCACAGTGGTGACAGTATCCATTGAGACTGGCCTTGACTTCAAACTGTTAGAAAACAACTTGACATGTGAAGCAGACCAAACCTTTAAACCCCATACAAAAATCTGTTGACTCACTGGCTAGTATGGTCCTAGACAACCGAATTGCCCTAGATTACGTTAGCTGATCAGGGAGGGGTCTGTGCACTGGCCAACGTGTCAATTTGCTTTTATGCCAATGCAAGTGGCCTGACTGGAGAAAGTGCAGACAGGCTACTAGAAAAAGCACCTTGGCTACCAGAAGCCAGCCAGTCTAACCTTGCCGAGCAAATGTGGAGCAGGGTAACACAGGCCCTCCCCAGCGTCATTTGGTTTCTACTCTCCGGCGCCCCTTAATAACCATCATTCTCTCGCCGACATCTGAGCCATGTATCTTAAATTGTCTTATGTCCTTTGTCTCCAAAAGGTTAGACAAATGGCAGTCACTCAGGAATATGAACAGTGAGGGCCAAGGTGACAATCAAACATATCTAAAAGTGGCTAGGGAAAAGTTCTGGTCCTCTACCCGAGGTTATGACGACGCCCAAACTCAGCAAGAAGCAGTTACATAAGACAGACCACCGCTGCGGCCCCTCAGCACCCCTCAAGAATGAGAAGCAGGACCAAGACAGACGAGGGATTTGTCACCGGCAAAGCCCATTAATAATTCCCAGGAAATAAACATAGAAACTGGGTAATGAAACAAAGTCTTACCTTTTTTTAATCCTTTGTGCTTAGTCTCGGTTCACGTCCCCATAAGGGGCTGCAAGTAGATGCCTTGCCCCAGGCACTCGGGACCGGGGCTTCCAGGGCCAGCATCTCAGCTCCCAGCAGCGCGGCGAAAGGCAGCTCAGCACACTCGATCCAAGATGGCAGCAGCGGGCCGTGCGCAGAGACGCTGCTCGGGGCACGGAGATGTGGGGCGTGAGCAGCCCAGCTGCGCCCGCTTCAGGAGAACCCCGCCCCCTCCCAGCTGAGGAGACTCGAATAAAGTAGCCCCACGCACGGCCTCTCGGAGAGAGCGTGGGGAACATGGGCAGAGTAAGCTTTAGAGCGGGAGCACACACCTCTCCGTTCTCTGATCACAGAAGAAAGCTTCCCTTTGCTTCTGAACCAAATTTGGTCTCGTTATTTGCTCGAAGGATACCAGGAAGGAGGACCCTTGTTGGGGATTGACTCAGGAAGGTCGGTGACAAAGAAAGGTTTAAGCCAACCGTCAGGAAGATGAAGACTCCAGCCAAGAGATAAGGTAAGTCTTTTCTGGGCAAAGCAAAAGAGAGGATGAGCCAATTCAATGTAAATTTGGGAGGTAGAATCCGCGATTTTGTAAGGCTTGTTGTCATGGGTGAGTGGGGAGAAGTCGGGGCCCTGATGGTTTCTGTTTCCAGGATTGGGGATGCCAGAGGAAGAGCAAACTGGGGCTCAGAGTGGCACCATCAGGCCTCCTCTGAGACAGCTTTCTAGCGCGTGGAGGTGCCAGCTCACTTTGGGCCCGTGACACGCCGAAGAAACCCGGCAACAAGCCACCTTTTCCTACTCCTATCTACTCCACTTTAACTTTGTTGCTGGTAGAGCCCTCAGACTTGTTTGTTCCCAGCTCCATTTTACAGGTGAAGCCCTTAAGGCATTTGCCAAGGTCTGCCAGCTGTTAGTCATTCAGCCAAAACGAATCCGAAAACTCCAGCCCTGAACAAAAGACAGCAAAGACAGACCCCTACCTTGCATCCTCCCTCCAGATTTCACACCCCTCAAATTGAGGCACTGACCTTCGTTGCAGGAGAGGGAAATGTCATGTCCTGTTACCCACAGGTGTCCTTAGGACGGACCACCAAGTGAGGGTCCTTGGCTTTGCCCAGGAAATATTTCAAGAGCAAGCCAAAGAAAAGTGAAAGCAAGTTTATTCAGAGGGCTACACACTCCATAGGCAGAATGGGGACCATCTCAGAAAGTGAGAGTGGCCCCAGGGAATGGGGTTGTTGGTTTTTGTGGGCTAATTTCACACTGCTAACAAGTGGGAGAAATATTCTTGCTGTTTCAGGCAAGAGAGGAAATTTCCCAGGAAGTGGGCCACTGCCCATTTTTTGGCCTTTTATTGTCCGCCTCGGAACTGTCGTGGCATAGGGGGAGTGATTTTTAGTATTACAATGAAAGTATAATGAGCAGACTATTCTCAAAGCCACCTTGGTTTCAGCTGGTTCCAGCCGGTCTTCATCGCGTCCCAACAACTGAGCCCCCTCTTCATTTATCTAGCAGCTGTGTCCTGCCCCTCTCCCTCCTGTTTCATTCCCTCCTCAGAGATTTTACTCCCGTATTCTTATGAGAAGCCGAGGGGCGACACTCCATCTTCTGTAGCTGCTTCAGGGATGAGTAGGGGGTGTCGACCCTGCCTGTCAGGGAGTAAATATCTCTGGATGCCTGGTCTAGGAATCCCAGGGGCAGGACAGCTTCTTGTTTTAAGTCGGAGGGCAGTATGGGCTGGAGTACTCGCATAGCCATCATTTTGATGTGGAACTGTTGTAACCTGGAAGACACAAACTTTACCAAGAGGTTAAAGACACAGGGTCTAAAGAGGAGGAATAGGAGTATGATCATTACTGGCCCAGGAGGGGCAGGAACCAAGTAAGGCTAGGGAGGGCGCTCTTAATGGTGGACCAGATGGTATTAGGGTCTGACCTTGTTGTAGCAGTGTAACCATGATGCTTGTTCATAAATCTTTTTGTGGTCCATCTTGGTCTGGCCTGACTTATTGACATAGGTACAGTAGGTTTCGTTTATGACTGCACAAATGCCACCCTGCTCAGCCAGCAAATAATCCAAGGCCAGTCTATTGTCCATGACCACACTGGCCAATGAGTTTAAAGAAGTTGAAAGTCTTTTTAGGGCATCTCCCATGGTCAATGCTAAGCTCTCTAAAGTGTTGGTGAGATTTTCTAGGGTTACCTCATTGTAGGCAAAGCCACCCCATGGAGCTGACAATCCCCTGCCAGTCCTATTCCTGCCAATATTAATCCAGTGGCCTTCCTGGGATGATATTGAGTATTATTATGTATTGTGACTGTGAGTGGGACCCAATGTTCTAATGTACAGGCTCCCCAGTGCCACACATTATTGATATGAGGATAAGCATTTACATAGGGGCCAAATTTCCCCTGGAGTGCACTTGTCTTTGGGCCCTCATTCTGGGGAGTGCCACATATCCAGCCATATCCTGAAGGTGCAGCAAGAGATCTGGGAACAGAAGAATTTAACAAGGAAGCAGCTGTCTGGATCCATGGAAGGGACAAGTTGTGAACACAATGTGGGGACAGGAGCCCATTAGTATATACAAAATAGTTAAGTTCAGGAGTATTCCATGCCCTTGGCTTAGATGAGATACTGATGTAAGAGATTTTACCCACCATTTCCATAGAGCCCGACAGTTTTTAGCCCAATTTTTAGTCCATTTCATCCCTATCCCATAGGCACCTTCAGTCTGGGCTTTATTATAAGCACACAGAGTGGAGGCATTCATGGGAATGCAGTGTGGGTCTGGGTTCCAAAACACTGCAGTGATATTACCATCTGGTAGCCAGGGATTGTTCCAAAGAGGCTCACCATAGCCAAAAGAACCATAAGAGGTGTAGTGGCCTTGGAAGCTTGACTGGTTTTCTGGATAACAAAAGTAGCCATGATTAACAGAAAAGTTATGTCACCTCTTTAAAAAGAGTTAAGCACAGGCAAGGTATCGGGCCTGACGAGGGTATTTCCCATGGCGCTCCTATCAGTGGCAGGGGAGGTGGGGTATCCATGTACCTATTTGTGCCTGTAAATGATTGTTGTGAGCCAGAGTTTTTATGGCAGACCCAACAACAATTAACTAGTTTTTCTCCTTAGGCAACTATTTTAGATATGTTTACTAAAGCATTATTTTCCCATTCCCCCTGAGCCGTGACCATCGTGAGAAGTACTACTAGGAGTATCATGGCTTTTGACATCATATTACTACATTTTTTTCTCAGACCCAGCAGGGGCAAAGAAGATATTTATGAAGGGGAGGGGGTTCTGAAAAGCAGCAGAATAAGAGCATGATAGTTAAAAACACAAGGATTACTAGGCCAACCCACCACAGCCAAGTGAAGTCACCTATTCTCTGGGACAGGTATCTGAGGTCTTCCACTGGCTCATAGCTCTTCTTGTTCCTTTTGGGACTTATAAGTTACACGTTTTATTCTAGACAGATATACCCAACTAGAAATTCTTGGTAGCTTGACAGCAGTTGGGTACTTAGTAACACTTGATAATGGTCCCTTCCAGTTTGGTTGTAGCTGGTCCTCAGGGGGACCTTTCCTTCCAAGTTCTTTGTAGGACAGAGTCCCCTGACTGGATGGAGACTTCGACCTTTTCTTTTCTGGGGGGTAGGCAGCACTTTGTTTCCTTATTCTTGGAGGGCCCTTTCAATTTGGCTTCAATGTGGGAGACCAGTTGGTGGGTTTCCTCATCAAACAAGAGAACTGAAGTCAAAAAGGGCCTTCCATAGGTCATTTCAATGGGGCTAAGTTTTAAAATTCCCTTTGGGGCCATCCTGGTCTGTAGAGGGCTACAGGCAGCAGGGAGATGCAGGTTTCTGAAGTCTCTTGGCATAGTTTAGCCAGCGTTCTTTCTAGAACATGATTTGCTTTTCTACCTTGCCTGAGGGATGGGGCTTCCAGGAGCAGTAGAGGTGGTAGTGAGTACCTAGAGCTGAGGAAACCTCTTGGGTCACCTTGGCAGTGAAGGAAGGTTCGTTATCACTCTGTAAGTTTTGGGTAATCTGAATCTTGGAATTATCTCTTTAAGCAGATATTTGGATACTTCTATTGCCTTTTCAGTTCTAGCAGGGAAAGCTTCTATCCACCCTGTAAAAGTGTCTGTGAATACCAATAGGTATTTTCATCCCCTACATGGGGGCATCTGGGTAAAGCCCATTTGCCAATCTTTCCCTGGATAGGTTCACCAATGTTGTATGGGCCAAGTTAGGGGTGGAGGCTTCCTGGTCACTGCGGGCACAAAGCTTAGAAACCCTGTTGACATTTTTTTTTTTTTTTTTTTTGCGGTAGGTGGGCCTCTCACTGTTGTGGCCTCTCCCCTTGCAGAGCACAGGCTCCGGACGCGCAGGCTCAGCAGCCATGGCCCACGGGCCCAGCCGCTCCGCGGCATGTGGGATCCTCCCAGACCGGGGCACGAACCCGTGTCCCCTGCATCGGCAGGCGGACTCTCAACCACTGCGCCACCAGGGAAGCCCTCTGTTGACATTTTTAATAGTTTGGGACAGCCCTTCACCGAGGAACACTTGAGTAAACAGTTTGAGTAAGGAGTCCCACCCTCAGTGGGAAGATTTGTGGGAGTGCTTAATTATGTTCCATTGCTCCGCCCCAGCAATGAGAAGCTTGTCATCTTCTGTCTGCCATCCTGAGAGGTCTCTTTCCAGTCCCCTGTATTTAGCCCACTCAATTTCTTCAGGTATAAAAGATGGCACAGTCAGGAAGGGTGGAGTGTCAGGTATGAGAGCTGCAGCCTGTAGGGCTGGCTGTTCTTTGGCTGCAGTCTTAGCGGCCTTGTCGGCCAGGACATTTCCCCTTATAAGGAAGGTGTTGACCCTTTGGTGACCTCTACAATGAATGACGGCAACCTCCTTTGGAAGCTGGACCACTTACAGGAGTTCTAGAATTTCTAACTGGTGTTTCATAGGGGACCCTTTAGCTATGAGTAGTCCCTTTCTTTCAGTGTGGCAGCATGGGCAAGTAGCACTAGAAATCCTTACTTGGAATCAGTAAATATATATTGATTCTTTTTTTAAAAATATTAGGAAACTTATTAACATAATTTACTATGCTAATAACGCAAAAAAGAAAAAATATGATCATGTCAATAGATGTTGAAAAGGCATTTGATAAAATTTAACATCAATTCCTAACAAAAGTCTTTTTATTTATTTGAAGTATAGTTCATTTACAATGTTTCAGGTGTACAGAAATGTAATTCAGTTATACATATACATATATATATTCTTTTTCGGATTCTTTTATATTATAGGTTATTACAAGATACTGAATATAGTTCCCTGTGCTATACAGTAGGTCCTTGTTATTTATTTATTTTATATATAGTAGTGTGTATCTGTTAATCCCAGATTCCTAATTTCTCCCACCCACCCCCCTTCCCCTTTGGTAACCATAGTTTATGTTCTATGTCTGTGAGTCAGCTTCTGATTTCTAAATAATTTCATTTGTATCATTTTTTTGGTTCCACATATGAGTGATATCATATGATATTTGTCTTTCTCTCTCTGACTTACTTTACTTAGTATAATAATCTCTAGGTCCATCCATTTTGCTGCAAATAACATTATTCCACCCTTTTTATGGCTGAGTAATATTCCACTGAATATATATATTATACATATCATATCTTTATCCATTCATCTGTTGATGGACATTTAGTTTGCTTCCATGTCTTGGCTATTTTAAATATTGCTGCTATGAACATTGTGGTGCATGTATCTTTTCAAATTAGAGTTTTCGTCTTTTCCAGATATATGTGCAGGAGTGGGATTGCTGAATCATATGGTAACTCTATTTTTATTTTTTAAACAACCTCCACACTGTTCTCCACAGTGGCTATGTCAGCTTACAATACCACCAACAGTGTAGGAGGGTTCACTTTTCTCCAAACCCTCTCCAGCAATGATTACTTGTAGACTTGTTGATGACGGCCATTCTGACTGATATGATGTGATACCCCATTGTAGTTTTGACTTGCATTTCTCCTATAATTAGATATGTTGAGCATCTTTTCATGTGCCTGTAGCCATCTGGATGTCATCTTTGGACAAATGTCTATTTAGGTCTTCTCCCCAGTTTTTGACTGGGTTGTTTGGTTTTATATTTTTTTTATATTGAGCTGTATGAGCTGTTTGTATATGGAAATTAATCCCTTGTCAGTTGCATTGTTTGCAAATATTTTATTCCAGTCTGTAGGTTGTCATCTTGTTTTGTTTATGGTTTCCTATGCTTTGAAAAAGCTTTTAAGTTTAATCAGGTCCCATTTGTTTATTTTTGCTTTTATTTGCATTGCTCTAGGAGACGGATCCAAAAACATATTACTGCAATTTATGTCAGAGTGTTCTGCCTGTGTTTTCCTCTATGAGTTTTATAGTATCTGATCATACACTTACATCTTTAATCCATTTTTAGGTTATTTTTCTATATGGCATTAGAGAATGTTCTAATTTCATTCTTTTACATGTAGCTGTCCAGTTTTCCCAACACCACTTCTTGAAGAGACTGTCTTTCTCCATTGTACATTCTTGCCTCCTTTGTCATAGATTAATTAATGATATATGTGTGTGTTTATTTCTGGGCTTTCTCTCCTGTTCCATTGAGGGAATGTATCTGTTTTTGTGCCAGTACCATACTGTTCTGATTACTGTAGCTTTGTAGTATGAAAGTCAGGGAGCCAGCTGACTCCGGCTCTGTTCTTCTTTCCCAAGACTGCTTTGGCTATTCGGAATCTTTTGTGTTTCCATACAAATTTTAAAATATTTTGTTCCAGTTCTGTGAAAAATGCCATTGGTAATTTGATAGTGATTGCATTGAATCTGTAGAATGCCTTGGGTAGGATGTTCATTTTAACAATATTAATTCTCCCAATCCAAGAACATGGTATATCTTTCCATCTGTTTGTGTCATTTTCAATTTCTTTCATCAGCATCTTACAGTTTTCAGAGTACAGATCTTTTGCCTCCTCAAATAGGTTTATTCTTAGGTATTAAATTCTTTTTGGTGCAGTGGTAAATGGGATTGTTTCCTTAATTTCTCTTTCGGGTATGTCATTGTTAGTGTCTAAAAATGCAACAGATTTCTGTATATTAATTTTGTATCCTGAAACTTTACCAAATTCATTGAGCTCTAGTGGTTTTCTTGTGGAGTCTTTAGGATTTCCTATGTATGGTGTCATATCATCTGCCAACAGTGACAGTTTTACTTCTTCCTTTCCAATTGGATACATTTCTTTGTTTATCTTCTCTGATTGCTGTGGCTAAGAATTCCAAAATTATGTTGAATAAAAGTGGCGAGAGTGGGAATCCTTGCTTTGTTCCTTATCTTAAAGGAAATGTTTCAGCTTTTTACTCTTGAGTATGATGTTAGCTATGGGCTTGTTGTATATGGAACTCATTATGTTGAGGTATGTTCCCTCTATGCCCACTTTCTGGAGAGTTTTTATCATAAATGGATGTTGAATTTTATCAAAACCTTTTGTGCATCTATTGAGATGATCATATGGTTTTTATTCTTCAATTTGTAGCTGTGGTGTATCACATTGAGTGACTTGTGGATATTGAAAAGTCCTTGCATCTCTGGGCTAAATCCCACTTGATCATGATATATGATCCTTTCAAGGTATTGTTGGATTCAGTTCACTAGTATTTTGTTGAGGATTTTTGCATCAATGTTCATCAGTGATGTTAGCCTGTAATTTTCTTTTTGAGTGATATCTTTGAAGGTTTTGATATCAGGGTGATGGTGGCCTCATAGAATAAGTTTGGAAGTGTTCCTTCCTCTACAATTTTTTGGAATAGTTTGAGGAGGTTAAATGTTAAACTATTCTCTAAATGTTTGGTAGAATTCACCTGTGAAGCCATCTGGTCCTGGACCTTTGTTAGTTGGGAGTTTTAAAATTACTGATTCAATTTCAGTACTGGTAATCAGTCTCTTTGTATTTTTTTTTCTTCCTGGTTCAATCTTGGGAGATTGTGTCTTTCTAAGAATTCGTCCATTTCTTCTAGGTTGTCCATTTTATTGGTGTAAAGTTGCTTATAATAGTCTCTTATGATCCTTTGTAGTTCTGTCGTGTCCATTGCAACTTCTCCATTTTCATTTCTGATTTTATTTGGGCCCTCTCCCTTTTTTTTCTTGATGAATCTGGCTGATGGTTTATCAACATTTTTATCTTTTCAAAGAATCAACTTTTATTTTAATTGATCTTTTTTTAAGTCTCTATTTGAATTATTTCTGCTCTGATATTTATGATTCCTTTCTTTCTGTTAACTTTGGATTTTGTTCTTCTTTCTCTAGTTGTTTTAGGTGTAAGGTTAGGTTGTCTATTTGAGATTTTTCTTGTTTTCTGAGGTAAGTGTGTATCTCTATAAACTTCCCTCTTAGAACTGCTTTTGCAGTGCCCCATAGGTTTTGGATTGTCATGTTTTCATTGTCATTTATCTCTAAGTATTTTTAAATTTCCTCTTTGATTTCTTCAGTGATCAATTCATTGTTTAGGAGCATATTTTTTAGATGTTTTTTGCAGTTTTTCTATTGTAGTTGATTTCTAGACTCATCGCGTTGTGGTTGGAAAAGATGCTTGATATGATTTTCATTTTCTTAAATTTACTGATGTTCATTTTGTGGCCTAGCATGTGATCTATCCTGAAGAATGTTCCATGTGCACTTGAAAAGAATGTGCATTCTGCTGCTTTCGGATGTGTACTGTCAATTTCCCCTTTTATGTCTGCTAACATTTGCCTTATATATTGAGGTGCTTCTATGTTGGGTGCATATATTGAATATATTTACAATTGTTATATCTTCTTCTTGGATCGATCCCTTGATCACTGTGTGGTGTCCTTCTTTGTCTCTTGTACCAGTCTTTACTTTAAAGACTATTTTGTCTGATATAGGTATTGCTGCTCCAGCTTTCTTCTGATTTCCATTCACGTGGAATATCTTTTTCCATCCCCTCACTTTCAGTCTGTATGTGTCTCAAGATCTGAAGTGAGTCTCTTGTAGGCAACATTTAGTCCATTTACATTTAATGTAATTATTAATATGTATGTCCCTATTGCCATTTTGTTAATTGTTTTGGATTTCTTTTTGTAGGTCTTTTTTTCCCCCCTTCCTTTTTTTGTTCCCTTCTCTTTTGATTTGCTATCTATAGTGTTATGTTTGGATTCCTTTTCCTTTTCTGTGTGTATATCTATTATAGTCTTGGTTTGCACTTACCATGAGGTTTTTGTATAGTAGTCTATATATACATAATTGTTTTAAGTTGCTGATTTCTTAATTTCAAAAGTTTTTTTTAAACCTTGCATTTGTACTCTTCTCCCCTCATTATTACTCTTTTTGATATCATATTTTACATTTAATTGTTTTGTGTATCTCTGCTTATTGTGGATACAGACGATTTTACTACTTTTGTCTTTTAACTTCCCTACTAGATTTGTGTGTGGATGGTTTCCTACCTTTATTGTATGTTTACCTAAACTGGTGAGATTTTTCAGTCTGTAATTTTCTCATTTCTAGTTGTGACCTCTTCTCTTTTGCCTAGATAATTTCCTAATTTGATGTAGAGCTGGTTTGGTGGTGCTGGATACTTTTAGCTTTTGCTTGTCTGTAAAGTTTTTATTTCTCCATGAAATCTGAATCAGAGGATTTCTGAGTAGACTATTCTTGTTTCTTGATATTTTTCCTTTCTTCATTGTAAATATATCATGCCACTCCCTTCTGGCCTGCAGATCTTCTGCTGAAAAATCAGCTGATAGCCTTATGGGAGTTCCCTTGTAGATTATTTGTTGCTTTCCCCTTGCTGCTTTTAGTATTCTCTCTTTATCTTTAATTTTTCTCATTTTGATTACAATGTAACTTGGTGTGTCCCTCTTTGGGTTAATCCTGTATGGGACTCTGTGCTTCCTGGACTTGGGTGACTCTTTTTTTTCCCAGATTAGGGAAGTTTTCAGCTGTTATCTCTTCAAATACTTTCTCAGGCCCTTTCCCTGGCTCTTCTCCTTCTGGGACCCCATAATGTGAATATTAGTGCACTTGATATTATACTAGGCAGTCTCTTAAACTGTCCTCATTTGTTTTCATTCTTTTTTTAAAAATTAATTTTATTTATTTATTTATTTTACTTATTTATTTTTGGCTACATTGGGTCTTCGTTGCTGCACGTAGGCTTTCTCTAGTTGTGGTGAGCAGGGGCTACTCTTTGTTGCAGTTCACGGGCTTCTCATTGCAGTGGCTTCTCTTGTTGCAGAGCATGGGCTCTAGGTGCACGGGCTTCAGTAGTTGTGGCTCACGGGCTCTAGAGCACAGGCTCAGTAGTTGTGGCACATGGGCTTAGTTGCTCCGTGGCATGTGGGATCTTCCCAGACGAGGGCTTGATCCCGTGTCCCCTGCATTGGCAGGTGGATCCTTAACCACTGTGCCACCAGGGAAGCCCTCATTCTTTTTTCTTTTCTCTGTTTAGTGGCAGTGATTTCCACTATTCTGTCTTCCAGCCCACTGATCCAGTCATCTGAATCATTTAGCCTACTATTGATTTCTTCTACTGTATTTTTTATTTAAGTTTTTGTATTCTTCATCTCTGGTTGTTCTTCATGCTTTCTAACTTTGTTAAAAACTTGTTTCGACCACCATGCCTTCCTCACCCTGTTCTCATTGGAAAAAGCTTAGAAAATCCTAGTCAGCAAGGGAAGAAGTTGTATGTGACATTGGGTAGAGGAACGTGGCCTATTTTTCCAACACATTCCACACTGGGAATGAGAGGAAAACCATTAAAATTGGAATTTTAAGTCATAACTCAACTGTCAGACTCCTGGTAGAAGTTGTGGCCCCAGCAAAGATAGTTAAAAGTCACAGAGCAAATCTTGAAAGTTCTCATCACAAGAGAAAAAAATTGTAACTATGTATGGTGATAGATGTTAACCAGACTTTGCATAAAAAACAAAACAAAACAAAAAAACAACTTGTGACTGCTCCTTCTGTGCATCCATTCTCCTCTCAAGTTCTTTGATCATCTTTATTACTACTCTGAACACTTTCTTGGGTAGATTGCCTATCTCCACTTCACTTAGTTCTTCTTCTGGGGTTTTATTTTGTTCCTTCATTTGGAACATATTCCTCCACCACCTCATTTTGTCTAAGTTGCTAGTTGTAGTTATATGTATGTGATAGATTAGTTACGTTCCTTAATCTTGGAGAACTGGCCCTCTCTAGGAGGCATCCTATGCATCCCAGCAGTTTACTCACCTGTCGTCACCCAAGCTATATGCTCTAGGGGTTCCTCCAAAGAAGTCTGTGTGGGTCCTTCTGTTGTGGTGGGCTGACTGTGGGCATTCTGGTAGCCTTGATTGGCCCCTAGTCCTATTGGTTGCCAGGCCCTGCCTTCTGCAGATACTGCTGCCTGCTGTTTAGTACAGCATGGTCATAAGATGGCTGGTTGCAGAATCCTAGGGGACCATGGGGCTAGTGCTGGCTTACTGGTGGGTGGAGTCAGAGTCCCAAAGACTCTGGAGCTTTTGCCTACCCTCTGGCAGGTGAAGCCTGATCTTGGGGTTACTGCTGGACTACTGGCAGGCAGAGCTGGTTCCTGGAGTCTGCCTGTGGGGCCCAGGGATCCCAGAGCTTATCAGATTGTTGAGGGGGGCAGAGGGGGCAATTCCAGACACCGTTGGTTGGCTGTTGGGTATGGGGCCCAAGGTGTCCCAAAGGTTGCATTTTCCTGCTAGTGGGCAAGGCCAGGGCCCAGCTAGTCCTAGTGTAGCGTCTGATCTGCAGTGTGGGGTAATAGTTTTCTCCTGGTGTCTGCACCCTGGTGGGTGAGGCTGGTCTAGAGGCTTGTTCAGGCTTCCCGGTGGGAAGGGCTGGTTTCTGTCCCCTGATGAGTGGAGCTAGGTCTTGGCCCTCCGGTGGGCAGGGCTGTATCTAGGGGCGTATCTAGAGGTGGCTGTGGGCTCTTTAGTCTTTAGGCAGCCTGACTGCTGATGGGTGGGGCTGTGTCCCTTCCAGTTAGTTTGACCTGAGGCATCCCAGCACTCGCGCCAGTTGGATGTGGCCAGGTCTTGGTGTAATGAGTCAAGATGGCAGCCCCTGAGTTCACATGGTTGAATGTTGCCCAGTGTGTCTGACACCAGTGTCTATGTCCCCAGATTGAGCTATAGTCACGCCCCCCCCCCCACCTCTGCAGGAGACTCTCTAAGACCAACAGGTAGGTCTGGCCCAGGCTTCTATCAAATTACTGCTTTTGCTCTTGGTCCTAGTGTGCATGAGAATTTGTGTGCGCCCTTTAAGTTGAAGTCTCTATTTTCCCCAGTCCTATGGGGCTCCTATAATTAAGCTCCTCTGGCCTTCAAAGCCAAATGCTCTGGGGACTCCTCTTCCCCGTGTTGGACCCCTGGGCTGAGGAGCATGATGTGAGGATCAGAACTCTCACTCCTGTGGGAGAACCTCTGCAATATAATTATTTTCCAGTTTGTGGGTCACCCACCCCAGGGGGGTATGGGATTTGATTCTATTGCGAGTCTGCACCTCCCACCCATCTTGCTGTGGTTCCTTCTTTATGTCTTTAGTTCTAGATCTTTTTTGGTAGGTTCCAGTTTTTTTTCATCGGTGGTGGTTTTTTCAGATATTTGTGATTTTGCTGTGCTTGTGAGAGGAAGTGAGCTCAGAGTCTTTCTGCTCTGCCGTCTGGGCTGCTTTTCTCTATATATTGATTCTTAATCCCTTTCCTAGCTGGAGTGCTCTGATCAAGGCAATCCATTCGGCCTTTTGGGCAAAAGTGTTAGATGGTAGTGCTCCAGACTCAACAATTGTTACAGGCTGACTATGGCCTAGCTGGCCTTTCTTCGTGGGGGCAGTCCCATTTCCAGTGGCCCTCTCATTTGCATATATGGCAGGGTCCTGGTGGACTTTTTCCATACAGGGGGCATTTATCCTTCCAGTGCCTCATGACTGCATTTAAAACAAGTCCCTTCTCAGTGAGGCAGTGGCTCTGATCCAGATTTTCTAGATCTTGTCCCCACCATGGGCTCGTGCAAGGGAGTGAGGGGGTAACCCTGAGGTGATGCGGGGGCTAGGGCTGCCGTCAATAATTGTGCCTTTCATTGTTGTCCCTGAATCCTTTTTGCTTCCTCAACCTTATCTCTATTGTTAAATACTCCAAAGGCCAAGTCCATGAGCTAATACATGGGGTTTTGGGGTCCCATAGCTGCCTTCTGTAATTTTCTCCTAATGTCTGGGGCAGATTAAGTGATAAAATGGGTATTTACTGGAACTTGCCCTTTGAGATGTCAGGATTAATACTGGTATATTTTCTAAAGGCTTCCTCCAGGCAGCCCTGGAAGAGGGCAGGATTCTCATTTTTTCCCGTGTTACTTTTCTGACTTTGTCATAATTAACAGGCTTAACAACATACCTTTTCATCCCTTCTATGAGACAAGTTATCATGTGGTTCTTGTGTTCAAGCCCTCTACCTCCCTGTTGTAAGTCCCAGTAGGGGGTCTTGGCTGGAGATTTCATCCCCTCCTGTAATGTAGATTATATGTCCTTGATTCTCACTGGCAATTCGTTGGCATGTGCCCAGGCTGCACCAAGGATCCAGCTTTTCTCTTCAAAGGTGCAGCATGTAGAAAGGAGGACCTGTAGGTCATCCCAAGTAAGTTCATAGGACATTGTCAGCTTGGTGAATTCCTCTACAAACTGGGGTCCTTGAAAAAATGTCCAAATTTCTCTTTGCAAGTAACTAGGTCAGCCATAGGAAGAGGGACATGGACTCTGATTGTTTTTCTGTCACCAGCCAGCCCTTCTCTTAAGGGACAGAGTTTGGTATTGGGAGGCCAATGGTAGCCTCACTTTGTGTAGTACTGGCAGAACTCACCTCCGGTAATGAAGGATACAGGACTGGGCTGGAGGGAGAAGGTGGTGGGATTTCCAGCAGTCCAGATGAGGCGCTAAGGGTAGATGGTCCAGAAGACTGTCTCCCCTCAGAACTGGGGGGATAAGAGTTCCCAGTTGTGGACCTCAAGGAGGTGGACACATAAAGGGATCGTCTAAAACACCGGGCTCCTGTGGAGGAAGAAGGCACTTGGAAGGGGTTGTGAGCCAGGCATACGCAGCAGGATTTTTTTAGATCTGGATCTTGGAATAGGGTCATGAACATTTAGATGTACATGACATCCCTCCATTTACCTTCCCTTTTACAAAATAGGTCTAGCTGCAAGATGCTATTGTAGTTCAGTGACCCATTTTCTGGCCAGATCTCTTGGTCCCCTAGTTTGTATTGGGGCCATGCAGTATTGCAAAAGAAAATTAATTTCTTTTTTCTTAAGCCATCCTGTCTAAATTTATCCCAGTCAGCTAATGTACATTCTAACGGGGAGTCCTTCGGGGTGCTTGTAGTCAACCCTATTTTTGGTTAGGACTTTGTGATAAGACAGGGGTCTGACAGATCCTGGCCAAAAGGTAGTTAACTGTCCTGGTGCTCTCCTAGTGTCCCTGATATCCCAGAAACATAAGATGGGAGTGTACAGCTAGGGACTTCAGTGGATGGACCCCCTCAAGGGGGTATTGTGGAATTAAGTTCTGATGGCAGTTAAAAAGACAGTATAATAGGCTGGATCTGTGATGGCCCCTGACTCCAGGGTAGGGAATTCAGAAGAAGAGGTGTTTAATTAAGCAGGGCAAACTGGGCTTGTGGCCATCTGGCCTTAAAAAAGGGTTTGTTTGGCAAAGGCAGCAGTGAGATCCCTGTGAGCACCTGAACTCTGCCTGTTCAGCAAGCCTAAGCATAGTCCCCAGGTCAGTTAAGGAGAGGAATAAGAGCCAGCAGGAGAAAAAGCAACCAGAATCCCGAGGCCTAAATCCTTCAGAGAGGGAGGGAGGAGATCTAGGCCCTGAATCAGCTAAAGGAATAATCTTCATCATCCTGCAAAAGAAGAAAAGAAGCAGATAGAGCAAAGGATAGGGCTGGAATGCCACAAGGGGATGTGATGTTAGTAAAACAAGGAAAAAGTTCCCTTCAGGATGATACCTTTATGATGTTTAGCGTAACAATGTCGGATCAAACATCCAACCAGGTGAAAAGCAGCCAGGAACTCGGGGTAACAGTAGGTCTCGACCTGAGGGGAGGCTGAAGAGGGATACCTCTGTACAGCCATGAAACAGAGGCAACACCCAACCTGTTGGCAAAGTCAGCAAGGGGGCCCAAGGACCAGTAGACAGTCTAAGAAGTTAGGAGGGGTTGAGAGGAGGAGGAGGAGGGGAAAATCCAGGGTGATGGATTTTATAAATCCAAACTAGACTAGGGAATATAAGCTTGTGACCCCCGTCAGGAAAGTGACCGCTCGTGACTTCCACTCAGGGGTGCAATGAGACCATGAGTCCCGAGAAGCACTCGGGGAGGGCCGGGCCACAAATCTAGTGGAGGACTTCCTTGGGCCCCCTACTTGGGCCCCCTAACACAGTTCCGGGTCCCAGAATTGGACTGAGACTGGGAATGAGTAACAAAGGGGAATCAGGGTCGAGGAGCCATAGAGGGGAACCAGGTCACCAGTTATATGCTGTGGTCTTAATTTGGAAGTCCGGGTGGTTGTCTCGTGGATCTTCTCAGTTCCAAAGGGATAGAGTTATATAACCAGAAGATGAGAAAGGAGGAGAGAGAGCCAGCAGAGACAAGCCTCAGGCTCGGCTGGCTCCTTCACGGCCAGAGAGCTGGTCTCTGCCAGATCCCATGGGCAGCATCTGCCACCACCTAAGGGGCTGTTTGGTTTTCATGATTCAGGCCAAGTCCCAGCCATCCTCCATGGAGGATGGGAGCCGTAGCCCAGTAGACGGGTTGAGATGATGCCTTTTGATGTCCCTGCGTGGTCACCACAAAAGATGTTACAGGAAAGGGAAATATCATGTTCTGGGGTCCACAGGAATCCTTAGGACAGACCACCAAGTGAGGGTCCTTGGCTTCCCGGAGGAAGGAATTCAAGAGTGAGCCAAAGAAAAGTGAAATTAGTTTATTTAGTGAGAGCCGCCCCAGGGCATGGGGTTGTTGGTTTTTATGGGCTAAAGTAATTTCATTCGCTAACGAGTGGGAGGAATATTCTTACTATTCGAGGAAGGGTGGGGATTTCCCAGGACTTGGGCCACTGCCCACTTTTTGGCCTTTTATGGTCCATTTCAGAACTGTCATGGCATAAGGGGGCGTGATGTTTAATATTACAGTGAAGGTATAATGAGCTAAAGGTCAATGACTGGACTATTCTCTCTTGGTTTCAGCTGGTTCCAGCTGGTCTTTATCGCATCCCAATAACTGGGCCCCTTCTTCATTTATCTAGTGGTTGTGTCCTACCCCTTTCCCTCCTGTCTCACCTTGACCGGTTCTCTGGCCAGGACAGCTTGGGCTAGATTAGGAAGCATTTCAGCCCCACTTCATCTCTTCTCCCACAGTGAGGTCATAACCGAAAATGCCAGGCTCTCAGGGAGACTGACATCCATCCAGGAAGCAAAGACAAGTTCAGGACGAGGCCTGGTAATTCCACCAGTGAGAGGGCACAGCCAATCTGCCAGCCTTCAGACGGGACATGAAGGCTGACATTGTGGGTGATACGGTTTCCCTGGGCGTTTTCTTGTCTAACCAGTTGTTAAACAGGACTCTTCCTGTCTGTGAGTGTTGCCTGAGGCCCCCAAACTGAGAACAATAGATGCTCAAACCCCCACCCTCTAGAGTGAGGTGTTGGGTCATCTAGCACACAGCCTTCTCTTATCCGTAGCCTGGAGGTGATGATGGGTGAATGCTGGAGAACCGGTTTGGAGTTCAGGAAGTTGAAAAGGCTAGTAGGAAGGATTTCTTTAGCGCCAGCTATCTAGGGGTGTTGAGGGTGAGGTGAGTGAAGGGGCAAGTGAGGAGGTCCTTGAGGAAATCTTTCTAGAGGGGAGCTTGATTCATGTCTCCTGGAATTAGGGAGGATGTCGAGACTGATTCCTGCCTTGAAAATGGAAGGTGGCTGAGCCAGAGGCAGAGCTTTGGCAAGGTGAGGTGGTGTCTGCCTTCCGATGGGCCCTAAGAATGGCACCAGCCTGAGAAGGCAGGAAGAGAGGAGGGGATGCCAACAGATGGATGGGCTTCTGGAAACCAGGAGGTGGAAGAAAGCATGCTAGGGAAGGCATTGCCCATGGTGAGTCACTGCAAATGGGAGATCCCCCCCAAAAATACATAAAAGCATCCCACATTTGGGATAATCCCAAGAGTGCCCTGACTCCAGATTATAACCTCATCATTTGGATTCTGTGCTCTTTTTCTCAGAGGCCCCCTTTCCTCTAGGCTAGACCCTGAAAGGTCCAAAAGAACAGCAGCAGGGAGAGTAAGACAGGAGGTGGGACAAGGAAGCGACCTTCCCCACTGCAGGCTTCCGAGACCAAGCCAGGCCAGGAAGGGGCATGCATGTGTGTTTGTGTATGTGTCTGTGTTTGTGTGTACGGAGTTGTGGGGGGCAGGCAAGGGCAAAGTTGTGAAACGTATGAGTGAGTAGAGCTTTGATTTAGATGCACTAGATTTTTAATGTTTCTGAATAATTAAACTAATTTTGGATAATGAAAATGAGCTTGAGTGGAAAAGTCATGTGATGATCCAGAGCCGTGGAAGGAAGACCCAAGGTAGAGCACAGATTTACACTTTATCAAGGCCAGCTCAGTCGATAAGCTAATTACATTTACTCATAGAAGCCCAGGGCTCCTACTGGGCTGGTCCTGTCCTGGCCAGGCACTGGAGCAGAGGAAGGGCCAGCCCAGTGTTGGAAGGAGTGGGCCCCATGTCCTGGGATACGTCTTGGGCTCTCAGTGTCAGAGACCCCACCCAGAAACCATGTCACTGGGCCTTTTGATGATAAAGATGAGAGCCTGGGCTAGGCTCTCCAGAAGGATAGTCCTCGGTTTCATAACGGAGCTGAAGGCCCATGGGCCTTGTGACCACAACACAGCACAGGGAGACTCGGCCCAAGCTTCCCTCCTGGAGAGGATGTTTGCTTTCCTCCCTTCCCACACGGAGATCTGAGTGGAAACAGCCTTTCTTCCCCCTCGTGCTGATGAGGATTTGTTGGCAGTGAGCCTTTGGAGTGTGTATTTCCTTCCCAGGGAAGCTGATGCCTTCACAGACGAATTCCTTGCCTTGATACCAGAATAGCTGCTGCGTATCTCTCCTCATGGAGGCCCCATCTATTCTGGGCCCTGTGAGAACAATGCCTGGGGCCACTTTTGTCCCAACAAGGCAGGAACTGGCCAGCTTAGTGCTCAGTGAATGGCTTGGGTATGAGTGGAAATCCCCTTTGTCCCTGCAGGGCCGCAGCTGCACAATCCCAGGGCAGGGCTTGGATTGGGGAGGTCAGGAGCGTGGGCAGGAGGCACCAGGGCTTGCAGTCAGATACCTCCAGACTTTCAACAGTGGCCTCCACTGAAAGTCAAAACTGAGTCTCTTATTTTAACCAGCAGTATGACGGTGGGGAAGTGACTTCACATTTCTGAATCTCAATCCCTTCATCTACAAAGTAAGGTTAGTGGCGTGAAACTCAGGGAGTTGTTCGCACCATTAGATAAGAACGTATGGAAATGACTGATAGCACATGAAGTAAATGTTGCTCAGCTTAAAATCAAAGCCCCAAGTGTCTGGGAAGCCTTCCTTGGTCGCCCCACTTTATGCCAGCGTGCCTCTCAGCTCATCATCCTGTTGGATATCCTCCAAAGGCCATGGGTGGAGTTAGAAAAACAGCCTGTGGCCAGTGTAGGGTGTTGTCAGGGCCGGACGCTGTCAGCCCTGTCACCAGTAGACCCACAGCCCAAAGGCTGGTTGTTGTCCTTCTGGCTTTACAATCAGTCTTCTCTTGCAACCTCAGTGAACTCCCTCAGTGATGATGACTTAATCCAAGTATAGTCACAGGTGGCCCATGGATAAGCCAGGCTGCCAATGTGTTGATACCAAGGGGAGAGGTTGGGCGAGAAAGGGGCGGTCCCTTCCCAGTGTCTGGAGGTCTCAGAAGACACTATTTGAGATGCTGATGTCCCAGTTCTGAGGCTCTCTCTCCTCTGTTCAGGGGAACCACACAGCCCATTCCTCCACAGGGGACCCCTTTTTCTGAGTTCCCTTGCAGACTAATCTCCCCTTGTGTCTCCATCCAATGTGTTAATATCACTGATTGTGCCACTAGGACGTAGATGCTTCTACAGGCCTGGGAAGACCCCAGTATCCTGTCATTATCTGCTGATTTCATTAGTGTAACTTTCACATCCTCTGACTGGTGAATGATGAGGAATACTGGACATGGTCCCAGTCTCCTGAGGCCTCCGATCCTCCCAACTGTCAGCCCTTTAGAAAGCCTCTGTGCAGAGATGATCTCCAGGCCCCCTAGGACAGTTCTGGCCTCTAAGTCAGACATGATAATAACACCATGTAAATGTCTGAAGAAATACAACTGGGGCTTCTTCCAAGCCATATTCCACACATGCCATAACCAAGGGAGGACCAAGGGGCCAACTCAAAGCAAGAGTCCGGGGACCAGGGAGCAGCTGCCATAGAAGAAGTTAAAGGGATAAAGACAAGAGTTCAGATTGAGGCTGCTCAGATTGGGAGAGGTTCAAACTTGTTGCTAGGTTGTCTGGCTGAACTACACTGCTGGAAATGAAATATGCACCTTGCCAACTTGCAATGCTAGTCAAATTCTGTGCCGTGAATCATTTTCATGTCTTCATTGTTAAATCTTGGATCCATGGGTAGGAATTCCAACTACCAGACCTGGCTCCCCCTGGGCCTCCTCAGGCAGATAACAGACTTCGGTGCTGGACCTGGGATGCAGCACCCACCCAGGTTTCTGCTCTGGTGGGTGTGGGTCTCCAGGCCCAATGGTGGCAGAAGCGAGTATGGAGATACATGGCATTCCCAGACAGTTGAGAGCTCTAGAATTCGCTTCTAAACCGTTCCCAATGAATAAAACCAACAGGAAGCTCACTGTTACCCAAGAACCCCCTCAGGCCACACCAACTGGGGCTCACGCAGTGTCTCAGTGACAGAGAAAGACCAAAGAAGCCCAGCTGCCTAGCTGCCCAATTATATTAGAGAAGAAAACTGGCCCATGAGCTACCTCAATTCCTGACAACCAGTCCAGTCTGGGTGGACCTCCACAATCAACACTTCTCAGGTGACTGAGGCGTCTCCATTTCTTGACATGATAGGAGCTTTCATTAAACCATCTTTAGCCAAAGAAAAACTGAAGCCTGAAAAAGTCTTGAACACACAAAACTTCTTATGGCTGCTGCATGTGAGCCATACCCGTTGCTTGGGAATCAAATGCCTCCATTTACTGACACCTCCTCTATTCCAGAGCCTGAGAGAGAGTCCCTCTTTATACATTATGCTCTTCAAGCCTCACCAGAACTAGGTGGGGTGGATATTGTTAGCTCCATTTTGTGGATAAAGAAACAGATTATCAAAATGACTTTTTTTTTTTTTTTTTTTTGCGGTAGGCGGGCCTCTCACTGTTGTGGCCTCTCCCCTTGCAGAGCACAGGCTCCGGACGTGCAGGCTCAGCAGCCATGGCTCACGGGCCTAGCCGCTCTGCGGCATGTGGGATCTTCCCAGACCGGGGCACGAACCCGTGTCCCCTGCATCGGCAGGCGGACTCTCAACCACTGCGCCACCAGGGAAGCCCCAAAATGACTTTTTAAAAACCCATGGCTAGAATCCTCATACTAATAGGAATGTCAGATGGTGCAGCCACTTTGAAAACAGTCTGACAGCTTCTCAAAATGTCAAACATAGAGTTACCATATGACCCAGCAATTCTACTCATAGGTATATGCCCAAGAGAATTGAAAACACGTGTCTACACAAACACCTGTACATAAATGTTCATAGCAGCATTACTCATAATAGCCTAAAGTAGAAACAATCCAAATGTCCATGAACTGAAGAATGGTTAAAAGCATGTGATATATCCATGCAATAGAATATTATTCAGCAATAAAAAGGGGTGAAATTCTGATACATACAAAATGGATGAACGTAGAAATTATAATACTAAGTGAGAGAAGCCAGACACAAAAAAACACATTTGATTCCATTTTCATGAAATGTCCAGAATAAGTAAATCTATATGTAGAGAAAGCAGATTAGTGGTTACCTTGAGCAGAGGATGGGGAGAATTGGAAGTGACTATTAATGGGTGTGGGGTTACTTTTTGGAGTGATTTAAAATATTTTAAGATTATGGTGATAGTTCACAACTCTGTAAAATACACTAAAATCATTGAATTGTACACTCTAAATGGATGAATTTTATGGCACGTAAATTACACCTCACTAAGACTGTCTTTAAAAAAATATCATGGCTGGGTGAACCCTAAGTGATAATTGTGCCTGTAAAGTCACCTTTGAATTTAGTGTTTAAGTCTGCTTTACCAAAAAGAACAAAACCCGGGTTATCTATGTGTGTGGTAGAAAGCACAGAGCTCTGGTAACAGGAAGATCTGGACTTGTGTGACCTTAAGCAGTTATTTAGTCCTTCTGTGCCAATTACTAAGACTTCTATGGAGGTAAAATGGGATAATGTCTTTACAGACTTGTGGTGGAATATATGTTAATTATATACTCCCATTTCCTAGAAGGGGGAGTTAAAAGAACAAGCCAGGGGCATAGCCCTGGAAAGGGATGAGGGTAAGAGTCATAAGACCACAATAGGAATTTAGGAATATGGATAAAGCTGAAGCCTGGCATAACTCCTGCAGCCCATAGTAAGGACTCAGCTTCAGTAACAACTCTGAAATTCAAGATGTGAGTCCAGTCAACCACTAAGCAATGATGCTGAGCCTCAGGACCTTGAGATATTCAACACCTCTTTGCCCTGGTCATGCCTCGTTCTGCAATGTATGGAAGACCTGAGGAAGTTGTGGAGGTTATGCTGTAGGGAGTGGGGGACTTCAGAAGCAGGCCTGCAAGGTGGGATATTTTCAAAGTAAGTCAGAGAGACATGAGAAATCCCAGTCCTTTGAAGACTGTCCACATCCCAAATGGCGATGTGAATCTATAAAGACCTATTTTATTCTTATGGAATGGTTCAAAAAATGTCATGTAAATGGGAGAAAGAAAGTGACCCTACTTAGATTATCTACAGCTTCACAACTTTTCGTCTCATTTATGCCCAAAGATTCTCATTCCCAAATCCAAATTCTAGGCCAATGGCCCCAGAACATTCCTTGTCCCCCAGATCTTAGAGTGCCAAAGAGGAAGCAGTGCCTCTACATTCAGTCAACAAACCTGCCAATCCTTTCTTCTACAGTGTCTTCAGCACTTATCTGTTTTTGAAGGAGAGACAAAGAAGGAAGAGAAAAAATATATAGTTGTATAGTTAAAACCTAAGCTCTTGATTTTTCAATTCAGGATCCCACTTAAGATTCAGGAAAACTACCATGCTTATTGATGTAGGAGAAATATAGATAATAATAAGTACCTCATAGGATCACTATGCAGATAGAATAAGATGGTGACCCAGTTGAACAAATTGTAGATTTGGAGTCATGTAGAAATATGCCTATGTCTGAAACTTTTTCAAACCTCCAACACCAACTTCAAAAGGCTGTTATGAAATATTACTTGTAAAATGCCTAGTGCAGTGTCTGGCATTAGTAGTCCTCAATAATAGGACTACTAGTAAGTAGGAAAAGTGAAGCACTTTACACAGTGATTAGCACAGTCACAGATCCTGCCCCACATTTTTTCCCAGGGTGGGGGGCATCAGATAGCCAAGATGTGATTGAGAAGAGGCCAGGTGCATGCCAGGGCATGGAAGGGCCCAGAAGACCCCAGTGTGGAAAAAGCCAGAGGAGAGCTATTGGACATGGAGGTGGCTTAGTCTGGCAACCTCATGCCAAGGGCAATTTTGGCTCCAGACCCCAGAACTGAGATAGGTTCTGTCCTGGGTGGAAACTTCCAGTGGGAGAAAACACCACCCCCAGGTTGCCATCAGTAGGAAGCCAGATTCTCTACTGGGGGAACTGGTCAACCTGGCAGGAGATTGCATGGATGCACCCAGATGCATGCGTTTACAAATATGAGAGGGGACTAAACACCCAATACTGATCACCAATATTTGACTCAGCAGCTGCTAACTCATCCAGACCATTCAGAAAATCCAGAATTCTGCAAGGCACATAGAAATGCAGTGATTTGGAATGATTCACCAGCCAACTCTTCTCCTGTCTCAGTCTGAGGCTTCTAGTGAGCCCTTAGATTCAATAATAAAGAAAGAGGCCACTGTTTACAACTCAAGTCCTTTGTGTAGGTTGTTCCTGCCTCAGTGGGTTGCAGGTTGTCTGCAGAGAAAAAAGACAGCCACTTTTATTGACCCTCTTTGTGGGCCTCAGATTTTCCCCAACCTTCTTTGATGACAAGCTTTTCTCTCACCAGTTGTGCACATTCATCTCAGAAGTCAGAGAGGAGAGACTTTTATATCAAGGCAAAGAGTACCTGGCAAGAGGCAAGAGGTGAGGTGGTGGGGTGAAGTAGGGATGGGGACCAGGGAGGACATCTTTTTTAAAAAAGGTGATTCTCACCAGGGCCTTAAACGTTCTATGATGAGAAGAGACTAGTGCGTGTCTCTTCAGACAGGCTTAGCATAATAACCTGGAGACCAGCAAAGGGAGCTCAGAGCCGAGCTAAATATGCCAAAATGGAGCAACCCATAAAAATAGTTAAAGAAAAAATGGTGTGAACTTGAGGCTCATAAAGATGTATCAAACCCTGGGTTAAAAATAACTTACTGGGCTTCCCTGGTGGCGCAGTGGTTGAGAGTCCGCCTGCCGATGCAGGGGACGCGGGTTTGTGCCCTGGTCTGGGAGGATCCCACATGCCGCGGAGCGGCTGGGCCTGTGAGCCATGGCCTCTGGGCCTGTGCGTCCGGAGCCTGTGCTCCACAACAGGAGAGGCCACAGCGGTGAGAGGCCCGCGTATTGTAAAACAAACAAACAAACAAACAAACAACTTACTGATGAGCTAATGTAAGCACATGGTATGAAATTCTGAAGAGTGAAAAGTGAGTCTCCCTCTGAACCTGTAACCTAACCAAGCAGATCCCCCTCCTCCCACTGAGTAAGCATTATTAACAATTTTGTGTATATTCTTTGCGAGATAAGCTTTGTACCTACAAGAATATGTTTATATATATCACATATTCCCTACCCTATAGATGGTATTTAGTATACTGTACATATTGTTCTGACTTGCTTTTTCTCTGCTTAATATATCTAGGGAACTATTCAATAGTTCTAATTATTTATGATTAAACATATTTATATTACCATCACTTAACTTCTTTAAAAAGTATTATTTGACCTCCAGCTCTAAAATGTTTGGAAATCAGTGTGTTTGCTTTCTTTTTTCCTTCCAGAACCTTGGTGAAATATATTATTTCTACATTGAAATAGTGTATGACGCTTGCATTCTGTATTAACAACCATAATTTCCACCAATGCCTTAATTCTTAGTCCTACAGCTATATGGATTCAATGCTCACCACCATTCTTTTTTTTAAATATTTATTTTATTTTATTTTATTTATTTATTTTGGCTGCGCTGGGTCTTAGTCGTGGCATGTGGGATCTTTTAGTTGCAGCATGCAGACTTCTTAGTTGCGGCATGCATGCAGGATCTAGCTCCCTGACCAGGGATCGAACCTGGACCCCCTGCATTGGGAATGTAGAGTCTTACCCACTGGACCACCAGGGAAGTCCCTCACCGCCATTCTTTTTGCCAGGGTTTCTCCCCTGATCTCTTGGTTGACAGAAATTTGCCTTGTTGTAGTTTCTTCAAAAAGTGGTCAACATTGCTGCTGGTCTTGTAGAGAATGGACTTGTGGACATGGGGATGGGGAAGGGTAAGCTGGGACAAAGTGAGAGAGTGGCATGGACTTATATATACTACAAAATGTGAAATAGATAGCTAGTGAGAAGCAGCCACATAGCACAGGGAGATCAGCTCTGTGCTTTGTGACCACCTAGAGGGGTGGGATAGGGAGGGTGGGAGGGAGATGCAAGAGGGAGGAGACAAGGGGACATACATATATGTATAGCTGGTTCACTTTGTTATAAAGCAATTATACTCCAATAAAGATGTTAAAAAAAAACATTGCTGCTGGTCTTACATATTTGAAAATGTGTGTCTTCTGCTTTTATACTTGATCAACATGTTTGCTGAGTATAAAATTCTTGGATTCCTCACATTTTCCTTCCATGATTTGAAAAAGTGTTGACCATTCCTGTGGAGAAGTTAAATTAGCCTGATGTTTTTCCCTGTGTAGGCAGATTTTCCTCTTGGTTAGAATGCTCACAGGCTTCTTTCTTTATCTTTGAAGTCTAGTTACTTTACTATGATTTGATGCTTAGTGTATCAGTTTTTCTTGGCACGTGATATACCTTTTCATACAAGTCTTTTTTATTTCTGGAAATATTCTTGAATAATATTGAGTATTTTCTTCTATTTGCTTGGTTCTTTTCAATGGGGATACTATTTGTGGATCTCTTTGGACTGATGTCTCTATTATTTTCATATTATTCTTGTCCAGCTTTTCATTTCCAGCTCATTTTGCTTGCTTTTCAATCTTTTCCTTTGTGTCCTTCTTATATTTTCATCAGTGTTTCTTCCTTTTTGTGCTTATTCCAGTGCAGGTTTAATTTCTCTTTGTGTCCTCCCTGGCCTCGCCCAGCTCCTGGGGACAGTCTAGTGGTTAAAAGTGAGGGTTCTGAAGTCAAGGTTTGATTCCACCTACCACAACGTAACTCTTGTTCAGTTACTTGACTTTTGGTTACCTCATATTAAATTGAGTAAAATAAGAGCATCTCCCTTACAGGGCTGTCGTAAGGATTGATAAGTTAATACCTAAAAGCACTCTCAACCACTATGGGCATATTTTAAGGTCGCTTTGTAAATTAGCAAAAGGAGATGATGATGATGATGGTAGTAATATTAATAATAATAATTATTATTATTATAGCTGGTTCTTCCCTGAGCTCTTATGTTTCTGCTTTGAGCTCTTAAATCAACCTGTAACATTTTTTTGAATTCACGGTGATGTCATAATTTTCACCTACCTCGTGGCCACATATTTCTGCTGCCTGTTTCTTAACATTTGTTTTTCTTACTCCTTTCCTCATGTTTTGCTTGTAACAAGTTTGTATAGATCCTGTACTCGTTCTTTTTAAAAGTATTCCTTATCTTTCAGTGAGGCTAGTTCTTCTTGGACCAGCCCTTTGAAGGAGATTCCCTTGGGCAAGCCAGTCTGGTTTTCAGACCAGCGGAAATAGTCTTCGAGATCACAGTCGTGTATGTGAGAAATCCACAGTTTACAAGTCTGTGTACTGTTGAGTCTCTCTTCCCCATCCTCTCCAACAAATCGCCTCTTTCAAAGATGATTTTTGTGTGCTGCTCTGTTGGCCTCACACCTCTGCCACTTGCTGGTATCAAACAGACGCCAGGGAAGCTCCCACCACCCGCTGATGTACCCTAATGCCTCTGATTCAAGCAGGGGATGGGCAGTTGAGCCCTTTGGGGTGTGGTGAGAGGACTCTGTTCTTCCAGGCTTGTCTGAGACCTGCAGATGGACACTTCTTCCCTCAGGTCTTCCTGTGCCGCCAAGGGGCTTTGCTCCATTTATAGCTCTTCCTCATATATTATGGTCGGGGTCACAGGATGCCTTGCAACATCGTCTAAGATGGAATATGAGTTTCTGCTTCTTGATTTCCTTCTCTGCTTCTGGTAGGGTTGTGGCTTTCCTGGCTTGTCAGAGGAGAGGGCAGAGGCCTAGCTGTGCCTCTCTCTCCAACAGCGTTCATGAGGAGTTCAGACTCCACAATGCAGCCTCAGCGGAGGGAGGGAGGCCCTGAGGACTCAGTGAGCCAGGGAAAGGCCTCATGCTTTTGGCACACCTTTCCTGAGGGGCAAAGCCCACCTCACCTCAGCTTCACATGGTCTCAGAGATTTGAGTCCGGCTCTTGGTGAAATAAAGCACTTTACCACACCATACAATCTCTGTATTAGGCTTACAAGCTGTCATGGCTTTAATTTGGAGGAGCAAGATGAACCAGGCACTTCTTTTTGGTGATTTGTTGTAAAAAGGTTATATCCACCCACTGACCAGCAGGCACCGAGGCTTTCTCCCCCTGGAGTTACCAAAACCACAAGCACCAACTGGTGGGTAACAGTCAGATATGTTTAAATGTCTCCTTAATTAAAAGAAGAAAAAAAAAGCATCTGAGACCTTACCTGGTTTCCTGTTGACTGCACTTGAGCAGGGTCAGGCAGGGACTCCTGAGTCACCAAGTCAGCGAGGCAGAATGTCACTTGTGACCTGGCCTGAGAACAGCTGGTTGGAAACACCTTACAAATACAAGAAGCCACTTTCTCCACAGGAGTTCTTGTGCACGGCACAACCAAGTCCCACCAGGAAGGCCTCAGAGGGGACAAACCGCTGCCTCAAAGATGTGGCCTTTATAAAGCATGTGGTGGAACTTCGGGGCTGTCAGACCAAGGGCTCAGAGAAAGAGACCCTTGAGAAGGTCGTCAAGATAGAGAGAAATGTCCCACCCCCACTTCAGTTCCACCTGAACCACTGGCAGGATCGTCATGAAGACCCAGGGGACCTGAAGGGCAAGCAGACCTTGAGCGTGGCTTCTCTGCCCAGCCGTTTAAAGAAGAGTTTTCACACAGCCTCTGAGTCTTCCAAATCTCCTAAAGTGACCGCAATCAAAATTGATGTGGGGAACTTCATCCACAAATTAAGTTTACTGGTTCCCAGTATGGAAGCTCAGTGGCTTTGTCTCGCAGCCAGTGAGGGGATCTGAGGGTTTGAGATATGACATGTAAAAGAAAAAAAGCATTTGATCATCTGGCACAATTAAATGGCTTAAAAGTAGACATGGCTGCCCTTTCAGCTCTGGGAGCCGGAGCTGGCAGCGCCCGGTGAAACTGTTTGGACCACTTAGTGTGATGTTAGGAAGGGCTCATGTCTTCCAAGTTTACTGCCTAATTTTCTTCACGCTCGTTTCTTTGTTGTTTGTTTTTTTAAGTGATGTGTATATGGGCTAATGGATTGATTGCCATGAGAAGCTATCTCTAATTTTGTTCCAAGAGAGCTCTTTTGTTGATTGTTTTCTGTCTCTACTGGTTCTCACCCAGAGAGAGCTCACCCAGCCTCGAGCCCATAGGTATTCTCAGGTTGTCATATGTTGCATCTATGTGTGGCAGCTCTTCCCTGACCATGATGATAAACGCTGTTTTTCTGGCGACACATGGGGATCAGAGTGCCCCTGCCAAGAGCTGCGGACAGAGAAGGAAGCAGGGTCCTGATGGCTGGGGCGTGGCCCAGCTTGCCAGAAGCCCATCCTCCAAGCCTGGTCCTTCTTGTCTGCCTTGTTTTATAGTGGACCCTTCACGTAGACCTGGGAGTGTAGGATGGGAAGACAAAATAAAAATCAGCCTTGAAACTGGGCTTCCTTACCCATGTTCCTGGGTCCCCTCCTAAGAGGTCAGAATCATTGGGTCTGGGTTGGGGTCCAGGAGTTTGCATGTCTGACAGCCCCTGCGGTGGTTCTAATATAGGTGGTCCATGGACCATGCTCTGATAAACACTGCTATATTAGATGATTCATAGAATGAGGAGAATAAAGTGTGTTTTATTACAGTGAAAAAAAAATTAATGGGCTTGTCCTCCCCTTCCACTACCTACTCCTAACCACTCACTGGTGATAGGATAGCAGGATGGAGATTAGTGAAGTTGGACCCAGAGACAGAAAATGTGGATGTGCTCTGGGCTGCCTCTCTCTGGACTGTTAGGTTTTCAAACACACACACACACACACACACACACACACACAATTGTGTTTCCTTTGTTCAAATGAAGATAAAGTTGATCACGTCATGTTATTCTGTTGAGTGAAAATTCAAAGTAGGTGTTGAAGAGTTCTATCTACCTTACTTCATCTATTTTAAACTTCATTGTGGCATTTTTCTTCTTGAGGATCAGAACTATGTCTTTTATTTCTTTGTGTCCTCTCTACAGTTAAAACCATGGTACATGCTCAATAAATACAATAATTAATTCTATGAGAAACAATAGTAATAACAGCAGTAATAACTCCAGGGTGGCTTGTGAGCCTGATTTTGGAGCCAGTTGCCTGGGTTTGAATCTGCCGCTTATTGGCTGTGTGGCTTTGGATGACCATTCTGTCATCTGACTCAGCATCTTCATCAGTAAAAGTGGGAAGGATAATAATAATACATGCCTCATAGGATTGTTGTAAGGAATAAATTAGTTAATATAAATTACATGGAACACTGCATGATACATAGTAAGTACTAAGTGTGCTTGCCATCATCATTTTTTTTTAGGTCATTCTTATTTGTTATGAGCTCAAAAATGCATTTAAAAATATGTTCGTTGTATATTAGTAAGCATTCTAGATGTTTTGAAACAGAGCTTTTAAAAATTACTAGTGTCTGTGTACGAGAAGCAGAATTCTCCTGATTGAGCACCATACGGTTATTATTGTCCACTTTTTTCTGTAATACTTTGGTAATGGAATGCAGAGACATTCAACTATATTTTCCTTTTTTTAGATTTTCTTTTTCTTGCATTTAGATATTATTTGGTTTTTCTGTGCATGCATACTTTCAGCATAATAAAATTTTTTCTGCTGTGTAACTTTTGTTGTTTATATCTTCCAGTGAAATTGTTCATGCCTAGAAGGAGAGTGGAAAGTAAGAGTTAATTTATTTTAAAAATGTTTTTAATATTAATTAATTTTCCAAATTTTTAGACTAAGTTTTGCACTTGCCTTAATGCATTTAGGCACAGAAACCACCTACAAATAAAATATGGCTATCTGACTAATCAAATTATGTTTCCTTATCCTATGGGGTGAATTAAGTATAAGATAAAATATCAATAGAGGGCTTCCCTGGTGGTGCAGCGATGGAGAGAGTCCGCCTGCCAATGCAGGGGACACGGGTTCGTGCCCCGGTCCGGGAAGATCCCACATGCCACGGAGCGGCTAGGCCCATGAGCCATGGCCGCTGAGCCTGCACGTCCGGAGCCTGTGCTCCGCAACGGGAGAGGCCACAACAGTGAGAGAGGTCCGTGTACCGCAAAAAAAAAAAAAAAAAAAAAATCAATAGAAACACTGTGAAGGAGTGCAAAACTTCTCTCCTCCTTGGGCCAAGCCAAAAATATGAAAGTGGGTAAAGTGTTCTTCAGGTCTCTCATAAATTGTTATTTTAAAGCTTAAGAGTAATATATATTTTAAAAGTTATAGTAGTAATTAGCTTGAGCAAGAGGCCAATAAAATGTGCCGTAGCATTTTGCAAATATAATGTATTAGTTCAGTGACGTTATGAATATTTTTTAAAGCATTTTTTTCATCATTTTTAATCCAGTGGACTAATGGCTTATTTAAGCATCTTGCCTTGATATTAAAATGTACCTATTGTTGATGTCTTTTCCAGATTCCTAATGTCCTTCTTTCTCTTTCTTTTTGTTAGTGGTACTATTACTTTATTTCATTTTTACAGGTGGTGGTGTGTACTAGTATGTCCTAATTGGCAAATTTTTTAAAATTGAAGTATAGTTGATTTACAATGTTGTGTTAGTTTCAGGTGTATAGAAAAGTGATTCATTTATACATACGTATATATGTGTGTATATATATATGTATATATATACACATGTGTTCTTTTTCAGATTCTTTTCTATCATAGGTTATTACAAGATAATGAATACACTTCCCTGTGCTATACAGTAGGACCTTGTTGCTTATCTATTTTATATGTATTAACAGTGTGCATCTGTTAATCCCAAACTCCTAATTTATCCCTCCACCACCAACCACTTTCTCCATTGGTAGCCATAAGTTTGTTTTCTATGTCTGTGAGTTTATATCTGTTTTGTAAACAAGTTTGTATCATTTTTTAGATTCCACATATAAGTGATATCATATGATATTTATCTTTCTCTGTCTGATTTACTTCACTTACTATGATAATCTCTAGGCCCATCCATGTTGCTGCAAATGGCATTATTTCATTCCTTTTTATGGCTAATATTCCATTGTGATTATATACCACATCTTCTTTATCCAGTCATCTGTCAACAGACATTTAGGTTGTTTCCATGTCTTAGTTGTTGTAAATAGTGCTGTGATGAACAGTGGGGTGCAAGTAACTTTTCAATCAGCAATTTCATGTTTTCCAGTTGTATGTCCAGGAGTGTAATTGCTGGATCATATGGTAACACGTTTTTTTTTTTTTTTTTTCGGAAACCTCCATACTGTTCTCCATAGTGGCTGCACCAATTTATATTCTGACCAACAGTGTAGCAGGGTTCCCTTTTCTCCACATGCTCTCCAGCATTTATTATTTGTAGACTTTTTGATGGTGGCCATTCTGACTGGTGCGAGGTGATACCTCATTGTAGTTTTGACTTGTATTTCTCTAATAATTAGTGATGTTGAACATCTTTTCCTGTGCCTGTTGGACATCTGTATGTCTTCTTTGGAAAAATCTCTATTCAGTTCTTCTGCCCATTTTTTGATTGGTTTGTATGTTATTTTGATATTGAGTTGTTTGAGCTGTTTGTATATTTTGGAAATTAATCCCGTGTTGGTTGAATCATTTGCAAATATTTTCTCCCATTCTGTAGGTTGTCTTTTCATTTTGTTTATGGTTTCCTTTGCTGTGCAAAAGCTTTTAAGCTTAATTAGGTCCAGTTTCTTTATTTTTGTTTCCATTTCCATTACTCTAGGGGACAGATCCCCCAAAATTGTTGCAATTTACATCAAAATGTGTTCTGCATATGTTTTCCTCTAGGAGTTTTATAGTATCCTTACATTTAGGTCTTTAATCCATTTTGAGTTTATTTTTGTGTATTGTGTTAAGGAATGATCTAATATCATTCTTTTACATGTAGCAGTCCAGTTTCCCCAGCACCACTTATTAAAGAGACTGTCTTTTCTCCATTGTATAGTCTTGCCTCTTTTGTCGTAGATTAATTGACCATAAGTGTGTGGATTTATTTTTGGGCTTCCTACCCTGTTCCATTGATCTATGTGTCTGTTTTGTGCCATTACCAAAGTGTTTTGATCACTGTAGCTTTGTAGTATAATCTGAAGTCAGGGAGCATGATTCCTCCAGCTCCATTCTTCTTTCTCAAGATTGTTTTAACTATTTGGGGTACTTTGTGTTTCCATACAAATTTTAAAATTATTTGTTCTAGTTCTGTGAAAATTGCCATTGGTAATTTGATAGGGATTGCATTGAATCTATAGATATCCTTGGGTAGTATGGTCATTTTAATAATACCGATTCTTCCAATCCAAGAACACAGTATATCATTCCATCTGTTTGTGTTGTCTTCAATTTCTTTCATCAGCATCTTATAGTTTTCAGAGCACAGGCATTTTGCCTCCTTAGTAGGTTTATTCCTAGGTATGTTATTCTTTTTGATAAGATGGTAAATGGAATCGTTTCCTGAATTTCTCTTTCTGACATTTTGCTGTTAGTGTATGGAAATGCAACAGATTTCTGTATATTAATGTTGTATCCTGCAACTTTACTGAATTCATTGATGTGCTCTAGTAGTTTCCTGATGGCATCTTTAGGATTTTCTGTGTATCGTATCATGGCATCTGCAAACAGTGACAGTTTTACTTCTTCCCTTCCAATTTGGATACATTTTATTTGTTTTTCTTCTCTGATTGCTGTGGCTAGGACTTCCAAAACTATGTTGAATAAAAGTGATGAGAGTGGGCGTCCTTGCTTTGTTCCTCATCTTAGTGGAAATGGTTTCACTTTTTCACCATTGAGAACAATGTTGGCTGTGGGTTTGTCATATATGGCCTTTATTATGTTGAGGTAAGTTCCCTGTATGCCTACTTTCTGGAGGGTTTTGATTTTCTGTCTGGATGATCTGTCTATTGATGTAAATGGGGTATTAAACTCCCCCGCTATTATTGTATTACTGTCAGTTTCTCCCTTTATGCCTGTTATTATTTGCATTATATATTGAGGTGCCCCTATGTTGGGTGCATATATATTTACAATTGTTATATCTTCTTCTTGGATTGATCCCTTGATCATTATGTAGTGTCCTTCTTTGTCTCTTGTGACAGTCTTTAAAGACTATTTTGTCTGATATAAGTATTGGTACTCTGGCTTTCTTTTGATTTCCATTTGCATGGAGTACCTTTTTTCATCCCCTCACTTTCAGTCTGTATGTGTCTCTAGATCTGAAGTGAGTCCCTTGTAAGCAGCATATATATGGGTCTTGTTTTTGTATCCATTCAGCAAGCCTATGTCTTTTGGATGGAGCATTTAGTCCATTTACATTTAAGGTAATTATCGATATGTATGTTCTTATTGCCATTTTGTTAATTGTTTTGTATTTCTTTTTGTAGGTCTTTTTTTTTCTTCTTTTGTTCTCTTGTGATTTGCTGACTATCTTTAGTGTTATGTTTGGATTCCTTTTCCTTTTTTAAGTGTGTATCTATTTTAGAGTCTTGGTTTGCAGTTATCATGAGGTTTTGTATAGCAGTCTATATACATTTGTGATTGTTTTAAGTTGCTGATCTCTTAATATCAAATGCTTTTTAAAAACCCTGCATTTATACTCTCCTCCCCTCATGATTATTGTTCTTGATACCATATTTTACACGTTTCATGTATCCCTTACCTACTTATTGTGGACACAGATGATTTTACTACTTTTGTATACTAACCTCCCTACTAGCTTTGTGTTTGGAGGAATTCCTACATTTACTTAATGTTTGCCTTTAGTGGCGAGCTTTTACATTCTATAATTTTCTTGTTTCTAGTTGTGGCCTTTTCCCTTTTGCCTAAAGAAGTTTTTCTTTTTTTTTTCCCTTAAGTCAGTATTGTTTTTATTTATTTTATTTTTATTTTTTAACACCTTTATTGGAGTATAATTGCTTTACAATGCTGTGTTATTTCTCCTGTATAACAAAATGAATTAGCTATATGCATATATATATCCCCATATCCCCTCCCTCTTGAGCCTCCCTCCCACCCTCCCTATCCCACCCCTCTAGGTGGTCACAAAGCACCGAGCTGATCTCCCTGTGCTATGCGGCTGCTTCCCACTAGCTATCTGTTTTACATCTGGTAGTGCATATATTGTCAGTGCTACTCTCTCACTTCATCCCAGCTTACCCTTCCCCCTCCCCAGGTCCTCAAGTCCATTCTCTACATCTGCATCTTTATTCCCGTCCTGCCCCTAGGTTCATCAGAACCTTTTTTTTTTTTTTTAGATTGCATATGTATGTTTTAGCTTACAGTATTTGTTTTTCTCTTTCTGACTTCACTCTGTATGACAGACTCTAGGTCCATCCACCTCACTACAAATAACTCAGTTTTGTTTCTTTTTATGGCTGAATAATATTCCATTGTGAATATGTGCCTCATCTTCTTTATCCATTCATCTGTTGATGGACACTTAGGTTGCTTCCATGTCCTGTCTATTGTAAATAGTACTGCAATGAACATTGTGGGACATGTCTCTTTTTGAATTATGGTTTTCTCAGGGTATATGCCCATGAGTGGGATTGCTGGGTCACATGGTAGTTCTATTTTTCTTTTTTTTTTTTTTCGGTACGCAAGCCTCTCACTGCTGCAGCCTTTCCCGCTGCAGAACACAGGCTCCAGGTGCGCAGGCCCAGCGGCCACGGCCCACGGGCCCAGCTGCTCCGCGGCACACGGGATCCTCCCAGACCTGGTCACAAACGCTCGTCCCCTGCATCGGCAGGCGGACTCTCAACCACTGCGCCACCAGGGAAGCCCTATTTTTCATTTTTTAAGGAACCTCCATACTGTTCTCCATAGTGGCTGTATCAATTTACATTCCCACCAACAGTGCAAGAGGGTTCCCTTTTCTCCACACCCTCTCCAGCATTTATTGTTTGTAGATTTTTTCATGATGGCCATTCTGACCAGTGTGAGGTGATACCTCATTGTGGTGTTGATTTGCATTTCTCTAATGATTAGTGATGTTGAGCATCCATCCTTTCATGTGTTTGGTGGCAGTCTGTATATCTTCTTTGGAGAAATGTCTGTTTAGATCTTCCTGTCCATTTTTGGATTGGGTTGTCTGTTTTTTTGATATTGAGCTGCATGAGCTGCTTGTATATTTTGGTGATTAATCCTTTGTCAGTTTCTTTATTTGCAAATATGTTCTCCCATTCTGAGGGTTGTCTTTTTGTCTTGTTTATGGTTTCCTTTGCTATGCAAAAGCTCTGAAGTTTCATTAGGTCCCATTTGTTTGTTTGTTTGTTTGTTTCCATTTCTCTAGGAGGTGGGCCAAAAAGGATCTTGCTGTGATTTAGTCATAGAGTGTTCTGCCTATGTTTTCTTGCAAAAGTTTGATAGTGTCGGGCCTTACATTTAGGTCTTTAATCCATTTTGAGTTTATTTTTGTGTACAGTGTTAGGAAGTGTTCTAATTACATTGTTTTACATGTAGCTGTCCAGTTTTCCCAGCACCACTTATTAAACAGGCTGTCTTTTCTCTATTTTATATTCTTGCCTCCTTTGTCAAAGATAAGGTGGCCATATGTGCATCGGTTTATCTCTGGGGTTTCTATCCTTTTGTGCCAGTACCATACTGTCTTGATTACTGTAGCTTTGTAGTATAGTCTGAAGTCCGGAAGCCTGATTCCTCCAGCTCCCTTTTTCTTTCTCAAGATTACTTTGGCTATTCGGTGTCTGTGTTTCCATACAAATTGTAAAATTTTTTGTTCTAGTTCTGTGAAAAATGCCATTGGTAACTTGTTAGGGATTGCATTGAATCTGTAGATTACTTTGGGTAGTAGAGTCATTTTCACAATGTTGATTCTTCCAATCCAAGAACATGGTATATCTCTCCATCTGTTTGTATCATCCTTAATTTCTTTCATCAGTGTCTCATAGTTTTCTGCATACAGGTCTTTTGTCTACTTAGGAAGGTTTATTCCTAGGTATTTTATTCTTTTTGTTGCAGTAGTAAATGGGAGTGTTTCCTTAATTTCTCTTTCAGATTTTTCATCATTAGTGTATAGGAATGCAAGAGATTTCCGTGCATTAATTTTGTATCCTGTTACTTTACCAAATTCATTGATTAGCTCTAGTGGTTTTCTGGTAGCATCTTTAGGATTCTCTATGTATAGTATCATGTCATCTGCAAACAGTGACAGTTTTACTACTTCTTTTCCAATTTGGATTCCTTTTATTTCTTTTTATTCTCTGATTGCTGTGGCTAAAACTTCCAAAACTATGTTGAATAATAGTGGTGAGAGTGGACAACCCTGTCTTCTTCCTGATCTTAGAGGAAATGCTTTCAGTTTTTCACCATTGCGAACGATGTTGGCTGTGGGTTTTTCATATATGGCCTATATTATGTTCAGGTAGGTTCCCTCTATGCCCACTTTCTGGAGAGTTTTTATCATAAATGGGTGTTGAATTTTGTTGAAAGCTTTTTCTGCATCTCTTGAGATTATTATATGGTTTTTATCCTTCAGTTTGTTAATATAGTATATCACATTGATTGATTTGCATATTTTGAATAATTCTTGCATCCCTGCAATAAATCCCACTTGATCATAGTGTATGATCCTTTTAAGGTGTTGTTGGATTCTGTTTGCTAGTATTTTGTTGTGGATTTTTGCATCTATGTTCATCAGTGATATTGGTCTTTAGTGTTCTTTTTTTGTGACATCTTTGTCTGGTTTTGGTATCAGGGTGATGGTGGCCTCATAGAATAAGTTTGGGAGTGTTCCTCCCTCTGCTATATTTTGGAAGAGTTTGAGGAGGATAGGTGTTAGTTCTTCTCTAAATGTTTGATAGTATTTGCCTGTGAAGCCATCTGATCCTGGGCTTTTGTTTGCTGGATGATTTTTAATCACAGTTTCAATTTCATTACTTGTGATTGGTCTGTTTATATTTTCTATTTCTTCCTAGTTCTGTCTTGGAAAGTTGTAGTTTTCTAAAAATTTGTCCATTTCTTCCAGCTTGTCCATTTTATTGGCATATAGTTTTTTGTAGTAGTCTCTCATGATCCTTTGTATTTCTGCAGTGTCAGTTGTTACTTCTCCTTTTTCATTTCTAATTCTGTTGATTTGAATCTTCTCCCTTTTTTTCTTGATGAGTCTGGCTAATGGTTTATCAATTTTGTTTAACTTCTCAAAGAACCAGCTTTTAGTTTTATTGATCTTTGCTATTATTTCCTTCATTTCCTTTTCATTTATTTCTGATCTGATCTTTATGATTCTTTCCTTCTGCTAACTTGGGGTTTTTTCTCTACTTGATTTAGGTGTAAGATTAGGTTGTTTATTTGAGATGTTTCTCGTTTCTTGAGATTGTATTATATTGCTATAAACTTCCCTCTTAGAACTGCTTTTGCTGCATCCCATAGGTTTTGGGTCATCAAGTTTTCATTGTCATATGTTCCTAGGTATCTTTTGATTTCCTCTTTGCTTTCTTCAGTGATATCTTGGTTATTTAATAGTGTATAGTTTAGCCTCCATGTGTTTGTATTTTTTACAGTTTTTTCCTGTAGTTGATATCTAGTCTTATAGCGTTGTGGTCAGGAAAGATACTTGATATGATTTCAGTTTTCTTAAATTTACCAAGTCTTGATTTGTGACCCAAGATATGGTCTATCCTGGAGAATGTTCCATGAGCACTTGAGAAGAAAGTGTATTCTGTTGTTTTTGGATGGAATGTCCTATAAATATCAATTAAGTCTATCTGGTCTAATGTGTCTTTTAAAAAGTTTGTGTTGCCTTATTTATTTTCATCTCCTATGATATCTGTCCATTGGTGAAAGTGGGGTGTTAAAGTACCCTACTACTGTTGTGTTACTGTCGATTTCCCCTTTTATGGCTGTTAGCATTTGCCTTATGTATTAAGGTGCTCCTATGTTGGGTGCATAAATATTTCCAGTTGTTATATATTCTTCTTGGATTGATTTCTTGATCAGTATGTAGTGTCCTTCTTTGTCTCTTGTAATAGTCTTTATATTAAAGTCTATTTTGTTTGATACGAAAATTGCTACTCCAGCTTTTTTTTTGATTTCCATTTTCATGGAATAGCTTTTTCCATCCCCTCACTTTCAGTCTGTATGTGTCCCTAAGTCTGAAGTGGGTCTCTTGTAGACAGCATATATACGGGTCTTGTTTTTGTATTCAGCCAGTCTATGTCTTTTGGTTGGAGCATTTAATCCATTTTCATTTAATATGATTATCAATATGTTGTTCTTGTTGCCATTTTCTTAATTGTTCGGGGTTTGTGTTTTTAAGGTCTTTTCCTTCTCTTGTGTTTCCTGCCTAGAGAAGTTCTTTTAGCATTTGATGTAAAGCTGGTTTGGTGGTGCTGAATTCTCTTAACTTTTGCTAGTTTGTAAAGTTTTTAATTTCTCCGAATCTGAGTGAGATCCTTGCTGGGTAGAGTAATCTTGGTTGTAGGTTTTTCCCTTTTATCACTTTAAATATGTCCTGCCACTCCCTTCTGGCTTTCAGAATTTCTGCTGAAAGATCAGCTGTTAACCTTATGGGGATTCCCTTGTATGTTATTTGTTGCTTTTCCCTTGCTGCTTTTTATATGTTTTCTTTGTATTTAATTTTTGATAGTTTGATAATATGTGTCTTGGCGTGTGTCTCCTTGGGTTTATCTTGTATGGCACTCTCTGAGCTTCCTGGACTTGATTGACTATTTCCTTTCCCATGTTAGGGAAGTTTTCCACTATAATCTCTTCAAATATTTTTTCAGACCCTTTCTTTTTCTCTTCTTGTTCTGGGACTCCTATAATTAAAATGTTCATGTGTTTAATGTTGTCCCAGAGGTCTCTGAGACTGTCTTCAATTCTTTTCATTCTTTTTTCTTTATTCTGCTCCTGGCAGTTATTTCCACTATTTTATCTTCCAGGTCACTTATTCGTTCTTCTGCCTCAGTTATTCTGCTATTGATTCTTTCTAGAGAATTTTAAATTTCATTTATTGTGATGTTCATCATTGTTTGCTCTTTAGTTCTTCTAGGTCCTTGTTAAACGTTTCTTGTATTTTCTCCTTTCTATTTCCAAGATTTCGGATCATCTTTACTATCATTACTCTGAATTCTTTTTCAGGTAGACTGCCTATTTCCTCTTCATTTGTTTGGTCTGGTGGGTTTTTACCTTGCTCCTTCATCTACTGCATATTTCTCTGTTTTCTCATTTTGTTTAGCTTACTGTGTTTGGGGTCTCCTTTTCGCAGGCTGCAGGTTTGTAGTTCCCATTACTTTTGGTGTCTGCCCACATTGGGTGAGGTTGGTTCAGTGGCTTGTGTAGGCTTCCTGGTGGAGGGCACTGGTGCCTGTGTTCTGCTGGGTGGGGCTGTATCTTGTCCTTCTGGTGGGCAGGGCCACATCCGGTGTTGTGTTTTGGAGTGTCTGGGAACTTAGTATGACTTTAGACAGCCTCTCTGCTAATGGGAGGGGTTGTGTTCCTGTCTTGCTAGTTGTTTGGCATGGGGCATCCAGCACTGGAGCTTGCTGGCTGTTGGGTGGAACTGAGTCTCAGTGTTGAGATGATCTCTGCGAGAGCTCTTGCCAATTGATATTACGTGGGACCGGAAGGTTTCTGGTGGTCCAATGTCCTGGATTCGGCCCTCCCTCCTCAGAGTCTCAGGCCCGACACCCAGCTGGAGCACCAAGACCCTGCCAGCCACACGGCTCAGAAGAAAAGGAAGAAAGAAAACAAAAACAAAAACAAAAAAACGAACAGGCAAAACCCTAGGTCAAATGGTAAAAGCAAACCTATACAGACAAAATCACAGAAGGAAGCATACACGTACACAATCACAAAAAGAAAAAGGAGATAAATATATATATATAAATAAAGGAAGAGAGCAACCAAACCAATAAACAAATCCACCAGTGATGATAAGCACTAAATACTAAACTAAGATAAACCTAAAACCAAAAACAAATTAGACACAGACAGCAAACCCCAAGTCTACAGTTGCTCCCAAAGTCCACCGCCTCAGTTTTGGGAACATTCATTGTCTATTCAGGTATTCTTCAGATGCAGGGTTTATCAAATTGATTGTGGGGATTTAATCTGCTGCTCCTGAGGCTGCTGGGAGAGATTTCCCTTTCTCTTCTTTGTTTTCACAGCTCCTGGGGTTCAGCTTTGGTTGTGGCCCCACCTCTACGTGTAGGCCACCCTCAGGCATCTGTTACCTGCCCAGACAGGAGGCGGTTAAATCAGCAGCTGATTAGGTCTCTCTTGCTCACTGAGGCTTGGGGGAGGGAGGGGTACAGTAGTCATAATTGGAATGCGGGGTGAGCCTGCGGCAGCAGAGGCCGGCATGACATTGCAACAGCCTGAGGTGTGCCATGTGTTCTCCCGGGGAAGTTGTCCCTGGATCACGGCGCCCTGGCAGCAGCGTGCTTCACAGGTCCCCGGGGGCTGTGTGGACAGTGACCTGCGCTCGCACACAGGCTCTTGGTGGCAGTGGCAGAAGTGTTAGCAGCTCATGCCCGTCTCTGGGGTCCAAGCTGACAGCCACAGCGCACGCCTGTCTCTGGAGCTCGTTTAGGCGGTGCTCTGCCTTCTGTGGGAACCCTGGGAAGAAACCCCTCTTCTCGTGCACACTGAAACAAAGGTCTCTTGCCTCTCTGGCACGTCCCGACTTTTTCCCGGACTCCCTCCTGGCTAGCTGTGGTGTACTAGCCCCCTTCAGGCTGTGTTCATGCAGCTAACCCCAGTTCTCTCCCTAGGGTCTGATTTCCAAAGCCCGAGCCTCGGCACCCAGCTCCCACCTGCCCTGGCAGCTGAGCAGGCAAGCCTCTCATGTTGGTGAGTGCTGGTCGGCATTGATCCTCTGTGAGGGAATCTCTCTGCTTTGCCCTCTGCACCCCTGTTGCTGCGCTTGCCTCCATGGCTCTGAAGATTCTCCCCCGCCCACCTCCTGTCCCCGCCAGTGAAGGGGCTTCCTAGTGTGTGGAAACCTTTCCTCCTTCACGGCTCCCTCCCACTGGTGCAGGTCCCGTCCCTATCCTTTTGTCTCTGTTTATTCTTTTTCCTTTTGCCCTACCCAGGTATGTGGGGAGTTTCTTGCCTTTTGGGGGGTCTGAGGTCTTCTGCCAGCGTTCAGTAGGTGTTCTGTAGGAGTTGTTCCACGTGTAGATGAATTTCTGATGTATCTGTGGGGAGGAAGGTGATCTCCGTGTCTTACTCCTCTGCCATCTTGAAGGTCTCCCACCTAAAGAAGTTTCTTTAACAGTTGTCGTAAAGCTTGTTTTGTGGTGCTGAATGCTTTTAGCTTTTGTTTATCTGTAAAGATTTTGATTTCTCCATCTAATCTGAATCAGAGGCTCGCTGGGTAGAGTATTCTTGGTTGTAGGTTTTTTCCCTTTCATCGTTTTAAATATATCATGCCACTCCCTTTTGGCATGCAGAGCTTCTACTGAAAAAATCAGCTGATAGCCTTATGGCAGTTCCCTTGTACATTATTTAGTGCTTTCCCCTTGCTGCCTTTAGTATTCTCTCTTTATCTTTGATTTTTGTTATTTTGATAACTGTGTCTTGGTGTGTTCTTCTTTTGGTTAATCCTGTATGGGACTCTCTCTGCCTCCTGGACTTGGTTGACTGTTCTCTTTCCCAAGTTAGGAAAGTTTTCAGCTATTATCTCTTCAAAGTTTCTCGGGCCCTTTCTCTCTCTCTTCTCTTTCTGGGACCCCTATAATGTGAATATTAGTTCACTTGATGTTGTCCCAGAGGTCTCTTAAACTGTCCTCTTTTCTTTTCATTCTTTTTTCTTTTTTTTGTTCAGCAGCAGTGTTTTCCACTACTCTGTCTTCCAGCTCACTGATCCATTCTTCTGAATCATTTAGTCTACTATTGATTCCTTCTAATGTAGTTTTCATTTCAATTATTGTATTCTTCATCTCTCATGAGAGTTCTTCATGCTTTCTAACTCTTTGTTAAAAACTTGTAACTGCTCCCTCTGTGCATCCGTTCTCCTCCCAAGTTCTTTGATCATCTTTACTATCATTACTCTGCACTCCTTCCTTCTTGGGTAGATTGCGTATCTCCACTTTGCTTAGTTATTCTTCTGGGGTTTTATTTTGTTCCTTCATCTGGAACATATTCCTATGCCACCTCATTTTGTCTAAGTTGCTTTTTCTATTTTTATGTGTGTGGTAGGTTAGTTATATTTCTTGACCTTGGAGAAGTGGCCCTCTTTAGAAGACGTCTGATGCGTACCAGCTGTGTACTCCCCTCCCATCACCCAAGCTATATGCTCTAGGGATCTCTTCTAAGAGGTCTGTGTTGGTCCTTCTGTTGTGGTAGGCCGACTATGTGGGCATTCTGGTAGCACTGATTGGCCCCTAGTCCAGTTGGTTGCCAGGCCCTGCCTCATATAGATGCTGCTGGCTGCTGTTTAGTGGGACCTGGTAATTACTCGGCTGGTTGTGGAATCCTAGGGGCCCCCGGGGCTAGTGCTGTCTTGCTGGTGGGTGGAGTCAGAGTCCCGAAGACTCTTGGGCTGTTGCCCACCCTCTGGCATGTGAAGCCAGATCCTTGAGTTAGTGCTGGACTACTGGCAGGCAGAGCTTGTTGCTGGAGTCTGGCTGCAGGACCCAGGGATCCTAGAGCTTGTTTCAAATCATTGAGGGGGCAGAGGGGCTTAGTTCCTGACACAGTTGCATGTTGGGTATGGGGCCCAGTGTGTCCTAAAGGTTGCATTTTCCTTCTAGTGGGCAGGCCCATGGCCCAGCTAGTCCCAGGGTAGGGTCTGGCCTGCATTGTGGGGTCATAGTTTTCTTTCTCCTGGTGTCTGCACCCTGTTGGGTGAGGCTGGTCTAGAGGCTTGTTCGGGCTTCCTGGTGGGAGGGGCCGGTTCCTGTTCCCTAGTGTGTGGAGCTAGTTCTTGGCCCTCTGGTGGGCAGGGCTGTATCTAGGGGCATATCTAGAGGTTGCTGTGGGCTCTTTAGTCTTTAGGCAGCCTGGCTGCTGATGGGTGGGGCTGTGTCCCTTCCCAGTTCGTTGTTTGGCCTGAGGCGTCCCAGCACTTGTGCCTACAGGCTGTTGGGTGGGGCCAGGATCTTGGTGCTAATGAGCCAAGATGGCAGCCCCTGTGTTTACATGGCTGAATGTTGCCCAGTATGTCTGACACCAGTGTCTATGTCCCCAGATTGAGCCGCAGTCACCCCCCCCTCCCCCGCCACCTCTCCAGGAGACTCCTCAAGACCAGTAGGTAGGTCTGTCCCAGGCTCCTATCAAATTACTGCTTTTGCCCTTGGTCCTGGTGTGCGTGATTTTGTGTGTGCCCTTTAAGAGTGAAGTCTCTGTTTCCCCCAGTCCTGTGGAGCTCCTACAATTAAGCCCCATTCATTGGCTTTCAGAGACATATGCTCTGGTGGCTCCTTTTCCCTGTGCTGGACCCCTGGGTTGGTGAGACGGATGCTCAGAAGTTTCACTCCTGTGGGAGAACCTCTGCAATATAGTTATTTTCCAGTCTGTGGGTTGCCTGCCCCTGGGGGGTATGGGTTTTGATTATAATGCGAGTCTGCACCTCCTACCCGTCTTGTTGTGGTTCCTTCTTTATGTTTTTAGTTGTAGAAGATCTCTTCTGGTCACCATCATTATTATTATGATTGTTGTTATGGTGATGATAACCAAAACTATATGATAGGACCAAAGTGTCCTTGCACTTGTCCCTAATACTGTTTTAGCCTCTGTGAATATGCACATTGCACTATTCTAAAATGGAAGCAATGTTCAAACTGCCCTGAAGTATATTTCATCTTTTCTACATTTTGTATTACTTAAAGGATCACACTTACAAGGCAGCAGCCCATTTAAAAAACATCCATGGAGGAAAAACAAAATTCCTTTTTATATTAGAATGTTCCACATGCTTTAAATTAGGGTTTATCAGTAAAGCTGAAAGTTTATCCTAATTGTTAATATAGTTTGAAATTAGGTTTGTTTTGAAAAGCAAAAAAAAAAATTTTTTTTTTCATACTTTTCCCTACATAGAATAGGAAGTTGTTTCCATTTTGGCTCTGATGTAAAAAGAAGAGGAAAGAGGCTGTTTTCTTCCTTTTCTATTTAGAACTGGGTTCCTGGTACAGGAGCAGTTCATATCATATCACACTGAGTCACAAGATCTACAAACATGAATCATCAAAACATGCTTCAAGTTTCACAGGTTATGGGGACATTTAGGAAGTAACATTTTCCACTACTCTTTCAATTCTTCTGTATGTTTGGAAATTTCAGAATAAAAAGTTGGGGAAAAACCCAAGAAAAATAAAAGTAGGAGGGATGGGGACCATAAGTCCCTTATCTGACTTTTAAGCAACCCACGGTTCTCCAAAATGTTGGAAGTATTATAATCTTACCAAAGACAGCACAGGGTAGGAGCAAGTCAGAATATTCATAAGGCGGTTATATTTACACAGCTGTATATTTATAAGGTTGCCCATCAGTGGTCTATCATGGTTCTTAATGTAGAAGACACCAAAAATGATGCTTGTAAAGTTGAAAATAAATCTCTCTTCTCTGGAACCCCATACCCCAATAATCAGGACCCCCTGTTTGGCCATGTTGTGCCCTCTGACCTTTCCCCTTATGTCACAGTCCATGTCAGGAGGGGGGTCCTCCTTGGGATTTTCCAAACTGGAACTGAGAGAAGACAGTCCATCTCTGATGGAGAGCTGTGATTTGTGAGGACCAGAATGTTTCCTATCTGTGGTGAAAGTATTTTAAGAGCATAAAGTCAATACATAGAGAACAAAAATAAGAAGCACTCAAAGGACCGAGTGCTAGCAAAAGCCACCAATTAGAAGCCAGGAAGATGAGAAAGGACTGGCAAAGGTCTGTGTCACAATCACAATTCAATCAGGGAGATGAAATGAACATTTTTAGGACTCTCTATTTTGGGTCAAATTACCTTCCTTTACTCCTTGACCTTTCTAGTGAGCTAACTCCTACTTAAAAGCACCGCTTGGGTGTCTCGGAGGCATCTCAAATTTCATGTGTTCAAAACTGAACTCCTGATCTTCCTCTCAAAAACCTGTTCCCTGGCATATTCTCCACTTCAGTTACTGGCAATTTCTTCCTTCCAGTTGCTGAAGTTCAAACACTTGGAGTCATTTTTGATGCCTCTTTTTCTCACATGCTGCATCTAATATCAAGAGATGGCTCATCCTTGCCAGATATGCAGACTGTAGCCACTTGTCACCATGTCCACTGATGCCATAGCGCCCAAGCTCCATTGTTACTTGCCTGGATTACTTGAAGAGCCTCCTAATTTGTCTCCTTGCTTCCCTCTTGCCCTCCTGACCCCACGGCTTCTCATCTCACAAGTCAGGTCATAAGATTCCTTTCTCTACTTTGGATCCTTCAAATACAGAGTAAAAATCATCATGATGAACTATAAGCCCTCATAGCAATAAAAATTTTAAAAACTAGTTCTTATTCAGTCTAACTTACCTAGTCTTCAGCCTTACCTCCTATCTCTCTGCCCACCTCACCGTCCCCTAACCCCATTCTACCCCAGCCACGGTCCCTTTCCTTCACTGATCTCAGACAAGGCAAGCACACCCCTACACTTCTACCTCAGGGATTGGCACTTGCTGTTCCTTCTGCCTCAGATACACATCTGCCAGATGTTAGCATGGTCACCTCCCTCCCTCACTTCCTTCAGGCATATCTCTTCATATCTCACCACACCAGAAGTCTTCTCTGATCATTCTACCGGAAGTAGTAGCCTTTTCCTCTGCTTTTCCTTATAATACATATCACCAGCTAATACATTATTTATGTCTTCCTCCAACTTAGAATATATGCTCCACAAGAAGGACATTTTTTGTTCATTGCTTGTCTGAGCACCTAGAACCATGTCTATCACATGGGAGGCACACAAAAGGTGTTTTCAGAACGAACCATTCAGAATCCTTCCAGTACATCTCACGTTTCAATGTCTTTTACCCAAGCTAGCTTGAATCCGTCCTCATACTGGTGTCAAACAGTTCAACTTAAATTTTACCTCACATTTCTTTCACTAAGATGTATCAGATTACATAATGATAGTTCCTTTTTTCCTACATCTTCCTATCTTGTTGCTGACCACTTATTAAGTTCTGAAATAGCTGCCACTTAAGAGTTTTATCAGCCATTTGGAAAAAGCTCAGTTCTTCTTTGCTACTATATTGTACTATTATAATATTGTGACTACAATAATTTAATAATTTTTTTTCAACTGACTTAATATTTGAAAGTCATGAAACATTCATTTCCCCCTGAAACTACAGCCTCTGTTCTCAAATGAAATCAGAAATTGAGAGTCCAGGATTCAATTAGGAACAAATTCTGCCACCTTTGAGTTATCTAAGCTTGTCACTTCTTCCATTTCTCCTTCCTGCTATTCAAATTTTAACAATATCAGGGCTTTTTCTAGCACTGGTCCATTGGAAGGTGAGGGAACACGTACATATCAAATCAGTATGTCTACTTGACCATAGTCCTAATCAAGGAGTTGAAGTCTTGGTAGTTCAAGAATGTTGGCTAAAATGGGAGTGAGAAAGTACTGTGAGTTCACTTGCTTGACATCCTTGGTCTCCATCTCTTTTCTAAGGGCCCATGATAATTTTAAGATTTCTCAGCAAACACAGTCAATGAACACCGGCTAATTTTCCATCAGCAAAGATCTCAAACTCTTTACTACTACAAGTCACCTTTGTTCTTCCTATGATTCCACTCTCCTGACTTTTTAGGGTCCACTTCATTATGAAATGTTCTGGTGTTTTAATGCACCCACATGAATTTACATTTACCCTTAGGCAATGTCAACTTTCAAAACACTAAGAATAAACTTGCAAAAAAGAACCAATCCTCATACCACTTTATAGTTTTTTTATTTCTACTTAGCACTAATGTGATTTTAATATGTCACCATGGATTCATTTATTTTAACTTCCACCCATTGACTTATTAACCTTTTCACATTTAAGACTGGATGTCAAAGAGAAACTTTTAAAATATTTCAAGGGATTGAATATTCTGAAAATTGTAGCTTTAAAAAGCATATTTGTCAGTATTACTTCTGGGTATATATCCACAGGAATTGAAAGCAGAGTATCAAAGAGATATTTGCACATCCGTGTTCACAGCAGCACTATTCACAATAGCCTACAAGTGGAAGCAACCCAAATGTCCACTGACAGATGAATAAACAAAATGTGGTATACACATACAATGGAATACTACACAACTTTAAAAAAGGGAGGAAATCCTCTCATATGCTACAACACGGATGAAACTTGAGGACACCATACTAAGTGAAATAAGCCACTCATATAAAGACAAATACTGTAATAATTCCACTTACATAAAGTCTCTAAGGCAACCAAACTCAGAAATGGAAAGCAGAATGGCAGTTACCAGGGTCTGGGGGATAGGGAGGAATAAGTTGTTGTTTGCTAGGTATATAGTTCTGTAAGATGGGGAAGCCCTGGAGATCTGTTTCATGACAATGTGAATACACTCAACACGACACACAACACTTAAAAAAAGGTTAAGGTGGTACGTTTTATGATGTGGTTTTACCGCACACACCAAAAACATATTTGTGTCATTTTGCATTTAGATTTTTGATGGAGATGGGGTGGGACAGATGTTTATAATGTATATGTAGCATTTACCCCTTATATTGTAATTTCCTTTAAACCACACACACACAAAAACCTCTAACAAGCTTAGCATTTAATAAATATATCAAGTACTGAGCATCGTAAATAATAGTTTATTAGGGAAGAATGACCAAATGTACAGACTGAAGAAAAACTGGCTCTTCCGTCCCATATTTTATCTCTGTGATTATCTGATTTATGTCTGTCTTTTCCACTAAGCAGAAAAGTAAGCTCCAGTGTCTGGTTTTAGTCACCATTACATCTCCAGGGCCTAGAAAACAGTACATAAATATTTACCGAATGAATGAATATGGTATTAAAACACTTGGAGATGTGGTAACACCCACGTCCATAATCACTGAATTCAAGCGTAATTAGAGATATACCATAAAGGAGGCAGAATCAACTTTCAAAAAACTAATTTTAATCAAAACAAAAATTGTTGATCATTAACAAGTTTATAAAACAGTGATTTAGTTACATAAATAAATTGATATCAGTGTATCAAATCTTAATTACTTTCAACTTCATGAGCATGTTTACATGGGTGATGAAGTACAACCTTTTTTTTTTCTTTTTACCTATTATAATAAATAAAATGGAGCGCATGAAATAGTTCTTCTAAACAAAAATACCTACAAACATACCTCTAGCATGTTCTCTAATGAAGGGAACAAGAGACACTGGACAACTTTTGCACCAAAACATAAAAATTGCTTTAAAAAGCACAAGGTTACAGAACCATCAGCTAAAGTAAAGACACTATACTGTAACCAAAGTTGGTATTTAATAATATAATGAACAGTTTGGTAGTTAGATCTCCAGTTTGGTTATTTTAAAGCATTAAGACAAGGCAAGATAGAAGGCTGCTTTTGTTTTGAGTAATTCTAGAGAAAATAAAATATATTTAAAAAAAAGAAAGAAAACTGAAAAGTAGAACAGTCATACCTACACAACTTTCTGTCCTGCACAAAGTCAAAATACCTATGCAGAATAGATATATAATATATATAATGTTATTTGTGCACAAAGGTTAGCTTATTATTAGCTCACTGCAAAGGCGTAATGTATCAGATGTCAATTGTTTTGGAAAACATTTTGCGTTTTGTCAAAAGGATATTTCTTTTAAGTTTCCTAGGCTAGGAGGCACGAACCCCAGTTCCGGCATACTGTATATTCTTAATGCTAAGGCTTGCTGCTCTGGCTGTGTATTTTGTTGCCCCTCTTTATTCTAGTGCCTGTTACAAGCATGTGTGGTGTAGTGGTTGTGGTTGGTGTGTCTTGTGTCTGTGTGTATACATATATATATGTATACATAAGTTGTATAAATATATATACATATATAATTTCTCCCAATAGATCTCAGTCAAACCATGCAATCCAAAAGGTGGCTCTGCATAGATGCCCAGCATGAAGTTCACCGCCTGAGCCAACCCTGAAGCAAGGCGCGCTTTTAGTCCTTCTGATAGGTTTTCTCTCAGTTTTTTTTTTGTTTTTGTTTAAAACCAAGCTACTGCAGCTTCAAGTATTTTGCATTACATAGAATATTTTTTATAAATTAGTTAATGTTATATTTTCAATATTCAGACATATACTATAATATATATACAGTACAATAAATGCTCTCATTCTTTTTTTATTTTTATTTTTTTGATAAATCCCTGAGAATGTATGTTGACAGTCGCTAAGTTTCCACATGCACAAGCATTGTGTGCCATGCTTCTGGACGAACAGCACTGCAAAGCCACGTGGGTCAGCCTTTTAACTATTAGTATTTTCGTTTTGTTGGTTTGTTTAAATATGCTGAAAATGTAAAGATGAGTTACAAAGGAGTAAAGCTGAATCCATTCGAGGTACTTATCACAGGATGGAGGTGTTTTGTTTGGTTTTTAAAGCCATTTCAATTATTTTTTTTTTGAGGCTGTGAACGTATACAGAAAACAGGAGAGCTATGTGGACTTTTGCCACTTGACAACATATACTCAGTGTAAACCAAACCTTTTTAACCTCTCTCTCACACAAAACCAAAAAAAACAAAACAAAACAAAAAAAGAATAAGAAAAATAATAAAATAAAAAGAAAGAAAAAGGGAAGAAAATTAAAAACACACAAACTTTCACATGACAATTTAGTCTGCAAACGCAATATAACTATACACATATAATACCGGTGTGGCTCTGTTCTTTAAGTTAAAAAGGGTACAAAGGCAGGCTCAAGTAAAAACAAACTGTCCCCCCCCATTCCCACCCCCACCCCCATTCATACAAGTTCTATCAACCAAACCTCTCCCGAACCAACATCATCAGTTTCTTTTTGCCTTTGTAGATTTGTTTCAGGTTGTCGATGAACTGTGTAAACTGAATGTGTCCATCATGCGCCATTAAGAAGGTCTCTCGGGCCTTGCTGAGGAACTCTATAAACTCACTATAGTGCCGAGGACTGATGTGTGTGAGCCGTGAGTGTGTCGTGTTGATATAGGCCCCGATTGTGGCATCCAAGAGTTGCCTCAAGGGGGCTTTGTCCAGTGACATGAGCTTACCAGAGTTCCTCCTTCCGTGAAGTCCCACCATGCCAGGAGTGGTCAGAGTGCATCTGCGCAAAATGTCTGACAGTACCGTTGCACACTTGACACTCTTGACCACCAGAGGTATTATAGCTGCAAGCTCATTTTTACCAAGGGAGTGGCTAAGCGCACAGGCCCACAAAACGTCATTAATGGCAGGGTGCGTGTCCTGATTGTAGCTCAGGTTAAGATGGGTCATGGCCAGGGTGGCCAGCTTGTAGGCCCTCATGGGGTACCCGCGGTGCTCCATGTACCGTGCTATTGTAAAGAGCTGGGTGTAGCTCATACCAGTTGTAGCAGCGTCGAGAACAATTTGGTACGCCGTCTCAAAAGCTATGTGATCCTTTTCACACAGGGTCAGCGCGGAGAGGGCACAGTTCTGAGGGTCCTTCATAGCGCACTGCAATGCAAGTGTCCGGGCGCTGCTGGCCAGCTTTTCCTGCTGGTGGCAGTCCAGGTGGAGGCGGACGATGGTGCTGTTGGACATCACGGTGGTTGCAACAATACTTGTGGCTTCAGTGGGAGTAAAAAGCGTAAACCAGCTCTGCATGATGCTGTCCAGGGCATAAACACCTGCAAGGAGCACAGAGAAGCCCCATTACTGACGAGAGGCTGCCCAGAGGTCTTGCCTTATTTCCACTTTTATAATCAATGCTTACATTGTTAACCATCACAGGACATGAGCTAGGTCAGAAAATCCTGTAAGGTAATGTGCCTGGGAGCAACCTTTTAGAATAAGGTTATTATAGATTGCTATTCAGTGAAATGCCTGAAAGGAACATGAACTTGCTGTAATAAAGAACTAATCCTCTCGGTAGCTGGTATTTGCACTGTGCTGCTGCTTGCTTGCCATCTCAGACAATGGCTTTTTGCTAATGAGTTCTAGTTCACTGGGGCCTCCTGTCAGTTACCCACCACAGAATCTGAGTCAGAAAAACTACAACCCTCACCAAAATGGGGAGTTTTTATGTGGTCTGTGTGCCTGTGTGTAGGTTTAAAGTACACACGATACAAAGTGATTAAACACACAAAGAAGAAGGAAAATGTGACCTATAATCAAGAGAAAAGAGTCAACAGAAGCAGACATACAGACGACTCAGATGTTTGAAATGGATGACAAGGTCTTTAAAATAACCATTTTAAGTACACAGATGCAATATGCCCCAGCTGTAGGAAAATCCTAAACGTGGGCCATTTAAAGCACAGGTACTAAATCTAAGAGAAATTAGGCCTATTTCTTGGTGCAGGGGTAGGGAGAGTGGTGTGGCAGTTCTTGAACTGGTATTATCTTTGTATTGCTTCACTAAAGCATCACTTCAGTAATATAATTTTTATACTGAGACCAATTTCCCTTTTTCCAAGATAACATACCATTATAGATTAATAAAAGAAAAATAACAAGAAAAATGCTTTTACAGTATCTGCTGTGTCCATCTTTAGACAAGCACTGAGGTAGCCATGTCTTCTCAGCAAGAGGTGTGTATCCTTTTCTGATGCAAATAAGAAGACAGTTTAACCCACATTTATTTCCAACAGCCACCATTTTGTTTGTGTTGGCCTTCTCGCCAGGAATGTATGGGTTTTTTGTTATGATTTATTGCTGCAGAGGGGAAATAGTTGACTGAAGGGTCTCACAGATTGCACTGTATGGGCAACCGGGGATCTTCTTATGGCTGCTACAAATTCTCACAAAGCTCACCTAAACCACACCCAGTGGTCATTGCTCTGTTGGATACTATGACGAATGCCCTCAGATGGTGAAGAAAAAACTCAGTGCAACTAGATAACTTTATATTGTTTTAATTAAAGTGACCTGAACCATTAACCCACAGTCTAAAGTTAGTTCCAAAGATGGTTTGCTGCCTACCAAAGAGTCACTCTGGAATATGAAACTGTAAACTTGATTATCACACAAAGTTACTGAAAGCACCTTAAGTGTGACAGAACAGCTGAATAAAAAGTGTCTGCTCCCTGACTTAATCCATTTTAAGTAGGAGTTGGAGCCCCACAGATGTGACAGGAACAGTGCAAGTGTGTATAACTGAAGGCTGACGGTGGGGTTCGGGGAAGAGAGCCCCTGTAGGTTGCCAGAAGGGGCAGGAGCCTTGGAGAAGTCAAGGTAAAGAAGTGAAAATGTTCTTCTCTGTACCCAGAAATAAGTGAAATCTGAGCACGAGGCACCTTGGAGAGCCCCTGCCCCTGATTTACGTACCCACTTCAGTAGCGCACGTTACCAGCCACCTGACCATCTCCCGCCGGCGCCAGTTTAAGGTTGACAGTGTCATTCGCATAACCTATGAAGACAGGATAACAAAATGTTTTGGAAGATTATCCCTAAGTCAATGGAAAAAGAAAACAATTCATTCCGAAGTATAAATTACTAGGCAGACTCCCTACTACCAGGAGGATGGAGAGCCTTATTTGGAATAAAGCTGTGCATATGAATTTGGACTTACCCACAGCTCCCCTTGCTGGCCTTGGGAGGCAGGAGGTCTGTGTTCTACTCCTGGTAGGCCAACTGACTAGACGCGGCAACCTGGGCAAGTCACTCAATCGACCACTTTTCTCCTCTGCAAAATCCAAGGGCTGGACTGGCACATTGAACACAGCCCACGCCCTCTTCTCCTCTCCAGCTTTAACATTCCATGGTTCTAAATTTCTGAGCCACCTCATGAATTAATTCTGACTAGGAACCCTCAGTTGGCAAAGAGGTTTTTTTTTTTTAAATAATTGTTTTAGTTATCCCTTCAATCTCTGGTTGTTCCTTCCTGGTGATTAAGAAGATAACCCCAGGTCTATAGAAAGAAATCACCTTTGGCATCATTAGCAATCTAATTTTGTTTTTTACTTTCTAATAGATTCCAAGATCAAATTAACCATATCATCCTGCTTCCCTCATTTTTTAAGATTCAGAGCATCTAGGGACATAATACTCCTAAAGCCTTGGAAAGGTCCTATGGGATTCCTTCCTGGGTCCCAGGAAGAATGAGGCAGGGAGCAAGCTCTCAGTAATCTGCCATTTACCAAAAAAATCTGCCAGAATTCCAAATACCCAGGAAACTCATGTTAATGGTTCTTTCTGCATCATACCTTTAAGAGGAAAATGATAACAAAAATAAGCCAAACAACAAGAATTTATTTTTTAAAAGAAAATTTCTAAAATGTCATTGTATAGCTTAAATGCAATCTCCCATGCCCTCTGCTTGTAGAGTACTGTTAGTGGCAAGTGCATTTTTCTACAGTCTAATTCTTTAACCTTATTAATCACTGTTAAGGAGAAGCCATAACTAGAAAACCATATTAACCATCTAATTGGGGCATTCTAGTCCCCATACTTTAGAAAATTAGAAGATGACAATTTCTTTCACTGCTTTTTATGGAGGGAAAAACAATTGTTAATAGAGATTACCTGAGAAAAGCAGAAATATAAACTTTTCAGTTCCTGGTTTATACAGTAATCTTTTCAGATACTATAAGGAAGCAAACATCTATCTGCATGACTAACTCAAAATGTCCTCGGTGATATGTCTAAGGCCTGCTGAAGCTGAAACTGGACCCCGGCCCAATCCCTCTTCCTTTACCCTAATTTTTTTATTATTTTTTTTTTTTGGCGGTACGCGGGCCTCTCACTGCTGTGGCCTCTCCCGTTGCGGAGCACAGGCTCCGGACGCGCAGGCCCAGCGGCCATGGCCCACGGGCCCAGCCGCTCCACGGCATGCGGGATCCTCCCAGACCAGGGCACGAACCCGCATCCCCTGCATCGGCAGGCGAACCCTCAACCACTGCGCCACCAGGGAAGCCCCCCCCCCCACTTACCCTAATTTTCTCAGGGTTATAAAAAAGGAGTCAGAACTGTCCATCTATCATGAAAATGCAAACATCAGTAAATATCCGTACTTCCTCTAAAAATTTAACCCTAACAAATGAATCGTTACTATACATGAGAGCTTTATTTAAGCCATGTATAGGAAGAACTCTTCTTCAATTCATTAAAGGAGAAACAGTGATGTCAAGGCTCTAATACAGAAGATGATTTTTTATTGAAAGACACAAACAGGGCTTCTAAAGGTACAGTCCTACACATGAGGCGGCAGTCTGGTTCAGGTGGGAATGACCACAACTGCGAAGCACAGTGCTCTCCTGAAGTCTAACAGATCTGTGCACCGAAGAGTCATGTACCTGCACTAAAAAATCCAAACAAACAGCAACACCGTAGGATGATGCTTTTATTTAGCAGTCCTTGGTGCTCCAGGAAAGACCATAGTCACATACCTGCAGGCCCAGCTCCAGAGACACCTTCAAAAGAGTGATGTCTGGCAAACTGTCCATGAGAGTTGCTATTTTAAATGCATCTTGGGCAAGCTTGAAGATGTGGGATGAGGAGTGAATGTTTTTCTGGATGGATTCTAATACTGTTTCCAGCCTCCGAACATCGCCTGCAATGAACAAGGGGAAACCAAATCAAAGCAAAGCAAGGCAAAGCAAAACAACAACAACAAAAATCACACAACCACACACACACACACACACACACACACAGGGAGTTAAAAAAGGAACAAAACACAAAGTACAAGTTACTTTACATGAAATGTTCATGGATGGCACAGATGTTACAACTAAGTGTCCCAAGGTTATTGCATGTCTGTGAATCCCAGCTTCAGGAAAAAGATACACTGAGACACACCCTCATGACTGAAAGCTCATGTGAACCAGAACCAACATGAGACAGCAAATAGTTCTCTCAGGTTCCTGCTTTTTTATTTCTGGTGAATATTTCAGGGAGAAGAAATGTAACCCAACTTTCTAATCTGCCTCTGAAGCTCACCCACCATTTACATGGCATGGTAACTAAACCCAAACTCTGCCAGCAGCAAGTTTAATGATGCAGTTAAATAAGGAAAATGTCGGCTCACATGAGTAGCACCTGTTTTGCTTCATAAGCTAACATCTAAAGAAAAGGATCCCTTACAACATAAGCACCACTATTGAGAATCTGATGGAAAACATGACCCTTAAAATAAAAAGGCAAACTAACAAAATAATCATGAGGCCTCAGGACAACCCCGTACCTTTGGCTGCAGTGAGCATAGTGGATGCCAGCTCGCACTGCTGGGATTCTATGTGGCTTAGAGTGAACCAACGAGGGTACCGGTTGGGAACAACGGATGCCATGTGGTGTGGACGGGTGAGGTCTCCCGCTGGAGCAGTGGATTCCAACACTAGCAACCTGTAATGACAAGACAAGGCAGGCGGCTCTTAGTTACCACTTGTCCATCACCCTGGCCACAGGGACTGCCCAGAAGCCAGAGGAGCAGGTAGATGCTGGGAGAGATTGTTCGGGTCCTCGGTGAGGGAAGAGCTGGTACAGCTACACTTTGCTGTCTGGATGCTAAAGTTACCTCGTTAATTGCCCATCACCTAACCCTAAGAGGTTTCCTTTCTTTAGCATCATTCAGAAAACGGCAACATTCAAGGAAATTAAGACATGTAACAATGGAGAGGTTTGAAACACAAGTCTTAATGTTTACCTACTGTAAAATTTCTGAATCTTTTCACTCATTAAAAATTAAAAATCAAAAGAAACTGATAGTCAAGTGGATATTTAAAACTGAGATTACAACCGTTAGGAATCAGTGTAGAGCTGAGACAAATAAGTTTAACTTATTAAAACAAAGTAAGAGGGAAAGTAAAACAAAAATGACTTCTTTCCATATATTCATACTTTCTGCATAATTAGTTCCTCATTACTTCAGAAATTTGTAGTTAGAAAATGTTCTATCAATCATATCAGGGATGATGGATGCAAATGATCCAAGTATTTGTCCCTTGACAGTCTTGCATAAATTCAGCATGATTTCTTACTTTAATCAATGTATCTTTAAGAATATGTTGACAAATAAAGAACAACTATTGAAACAAAGCACATGCTTGGCGGTCTCTTCCAAATATAAATAAGCACCAAAGAGATTAGTAGAGTAGCTATAACTGCAATAATTTTTTTACAATCATCAAAACACTGACCTTCCCTCAAGTACACCAGTGTTAGGGACTGTGGAGTAAGAGCTGGGGACCAGGAGAAGTTAGCATGGTCAGGGTGTGATGCTGGGCTTGGGGCCCTACCCAACAGCAATTATTGCTCTGGTAAGCCAAATCCCTCATTCCCTTTTCCTTTTATCTAGGGACAGAGATGTTAGCATTAGAATGGTGGCAATTCAGTAGTAAGAATTTTGGTGGGGTTGCTATTTAGCTTTTTAAAAACCCAGACTATCCCTATGTTCACAGGCAGATCCTTCCAGAGTTGCTGTAGAGCACACTAGTCAACGTCCCTGGAAAGATGAGAAAATGATTGTGAAAATGCCCTTCTTCAGTATCTCCCCTCTCTTTCTAGAAAGACTAAGAGGCAAGTAAGCTACCTGTCTCTTTTCCTTCCTATTCCCCTGGCTGCCTTGAGATGCTCTAGTAGTTCACACCACCTCCCTCCCATGGCCATCCTTTGGCTGAGGGCGTGTGGCAGGCAGAAGAGAAGAGGTGGAAAACAATTCCCCTGTGTCCTGCTGGTGTCCCCCGTGAACGAACTGCCTGGGCAGCAACCAAGGGTGGACATAAATGAGCTTGTGAGTGTTAGAAAAGCAAGCCTCCCCACCTGAAAGATACCTTCACATGAGCCAGAACCACAGAGAAACCTTAGCTATTTTACCCTTAAACTTTACAGTAACTGTAGCAATAGCATCTGGTGGCATCATAACAGTATCCCCTTCCCTTTACCACAGGAGCAGAATTGTTAGGATTTGAGTAAGTACAGAGCTGAACATGTCTTCATCTGATAACTTCCATTTCAGCTTCCCAAAATGGGAATAGGAATGTACTTATAAAATTGTGCTCTAAAATACAAACCAAGTGGTATAAAGTAATTTGGTGGGGGACTTTTGCTTATGTTAGTTATTTTATTTTTTGATATTTTAAAAACAGACGAGAGAACTTTCAAGGTTTCTCTGATATGTTAATGAGATTTCATGTTGCCAAGGAAAGCATGTCAAATTAAAGGATGTCAGCCTCAATACACAATGACACACAGGTACACATATACACACACACAAATACAAACACACTATTGCTGCATAAAAGAGGCCTCCTGCAACTTATAAGCTATACTCATACAGGAAAGGCATTGTTTTTGAATCCATTACACTGGCTGCAGAGATAGTATCTTCGATGAAAAGTTTCTGTGGAATCAAACTGTTCTCCAGCACCTCAAGCTTTTAGGTGTGTAGGTGGTTTGTCTTTAGGTGGCAATAACAGGGTCTAATCGGCACTTTAACAAAAGTGTGTTAATTAAAGAGTTGCACAACAATGTAAATGTACTTAGTGCCACTGAACTGTACAGTTAAATATGGTTGAAATGGTATGTTTTATATTATGTGACTTTTACCACAATAAAAAAAAAATTTTTTTAAGTGTGTTAATTTAAAAAAAAGACAAAAGGAAAAAAGCTCATGTTTTAAGAAAGGTAGATATTCCTTTCAGGTCCTTAAAGTTTAAAAGGCTATATATAAGACTGAAAAATTTAATCTTGAGTTCATTAAAAAATATTCAGCTAGAACAAATTCGTGATAAAAATAATTATTTTGTGAACTGACTTTTTAAAAGGAGGGTGAAAACAGAAAGGTCAGCAGCAGAGAATGTGTTCTAATTGTTATTACTGAAAAGGAGGGACTGAGGGGCGGATGGAAACAAAGCTGAGGCGAACAAATGCTGGAAGACCCCTAGATAGCGATGCCTTCAACACTAGATACAGCTCCCAACTTCTCTCATCCTCCAGTGGAGCATAAAGGTGTTTCGGTGCTAGGATGGCTTTCCTGAGCTACTGATGGAATGTGTAATTACAGCCGGTGTGAAGGCCTCTCTCAATTACTATATTCAGTCAAGTATACGTGTTATTTACCACTGCTTCAAAAATCTATTTTTTTCTAAACAGTTACGTTATTTAGGAAGGTTTCAACTGTTGCTGCCTTGTGGTTAAACTTGGCCTGAAGTTGTTCTCTAGTCCCAAATTCTAGCTTCAAGAATAAGCAGGATAAAGCCACCATGAACATGAGTGACAGCAGACGAGAACACCATTCTTCCCTCACTTGAAAACAAAAGCCACACAAGCCAACAAACCGCCACCACCACAACCCAAGAAGCTTGTTTTAGTCTTTCTGCTGCCTACAAGAAAAATGAATGAATGAGAAGTCAGTTAACAGCCATTTTTCCCAGTGGGGGATTTGGATTGCCTCTGCCCGGCGGGGCTGTGAATACGTACCGCATTGCTCTCAGTGCAATTTTGTATGCCAATTCAGCATCATGAGGTAGGAGAGAGGTGAAGAGATACTTGGCAAATGTGTGCATTGGAACGCTCTCCCGATGGATTATTTCGCCTAAACCACTATATGGTCCGGCTGTAGGAAGAGAGTATACACATTTTACATTCCTAAAAAAGGAACTAAGACTTCTTGTAAAGTATAGTTTAAATTTTTTATGTAAAGTTATAAACAATGCTAATCTAGTTAAGAATGTAATCTAAGTGACATAGTAGAAACGAATACAATTCTTAGTAAAATGATTCTACAGGGTAGAGTATACGATATCAAATTCACTTCAGGAACAATTCCCTGTGCCACAGCTAAAAGGAGAATCACAGAACTATGGGGGCAGAACTTTTTCACATTATAACTGCTTCAGAGAAATAAACACTCCAAAGCAGGAAACCTCACTGAATTTAAGAAAGACCCTATCTCAGTGTGTGATATCTGAGCATCCAGATTTTCAAATACACAGATGACTCTACAGCTTAACTTTGGAACCTGCCCCAGCCCCAGTCAGTCTTAGGGGCACAAATAAGCCAGGTTTCCAGAAAAGAGTTCTCTGTTTCAGGGGGAGGGATGGGGAGGAGTCTGAACCATAAATCCCAATACAAAGACTTTAAATATTGTTGCTTCTAATAAGCAGAAATAGATATTAATTCTCATAAAGGATTAATAATAAAAGACCAGAATAATACTCACCGTAGGCAAAAGAAAAAAAAAATTAAAGTAACTGATTCTACCACTATTTGGGCTTCAAAAGACCAATTTTAAAAGTAAAATTATATTTAAACTGTCAAAATTCATTTCTTAGTAAGTTGTGACAGGCATGGCGGCAGAGCTGACTTCCCCTGTGTGCTCTCTGAATGCTACCCTAAGAAGGACGACACCAACTTTTAAAATAAATTTTGAAAGGAAACCACAGTGGTTAGTTCAACTACCTTCCGCTTAGGTGCTGTGAGGTTTTGTGACTGTGAAGTGTTTTATAAATTAGTTTCCATGTCACCTTTGGGTAACATCGGTTTCATGACTTCTAGAATTATGAATCATGACACTACTGCTCAAAGGACATAACACATTTGTTTTCCATGAGAAAAATAAGTCTGGTGAAGAGTTTAGAATGCAAGAAATGCAGTTCAGAGGAAATGGTGAGAGGAGTTACTGAATTGGGCACTGAGTAGGAGCATGATACATTTTAGATAATTTTAACAGAAGTTGTTTTTAAATTTCATTGTTTTATTCTTTGGTTGGTATTTTTGAATTGTTCCTTATTAAAGTACTTTGAAAGTCATGTAAATAACTTATTTTTTTACCTAGACAAACTAAAATCCATCCTAGATTTCTAATTTTATCAAATCTATTAAACTTTTTTTCTTTTTTTGTCTTTAAGACATTTAAAAATGTTTTAGCGATCTGATATTCTTCAAAAGCTGATAAGGCATTACAGTTTTACCTTTAGTTCATATAATGAGGCCAGATTATTTGTTATATTATAGAATGTTTGCCCTCCCCCCAAATTCATATGTTAAAGCCACAACTGTCAATGTGACTGGAAGATAAGGCCTTTATGGAGGTAATTAAGGTTAAATGAGATCATAGGGGCCTTGACCTGGTCCAAGAGAATTAGTGACCTATGAGAAGAGACAGAAAGAGTGACCTCTGTCTCTGTCTTGTGAGGGCTCAGGGAGAAGGCAGCCATCTGCAAGGCAGGAAGAGGGCCCTCACCAGAAACTGAATTAGCCAGCACCTTGACCTTGGACTTCTCAGCCTCCAGAACTGTGAGAAATAAATTTCTATTGTTTAAGCCACCTAACCTGTAGTATTTTTTAATGGCAGCCTGAGCAGACTAAGACATTAACTCTATTTTTTTAAGGACTAGTTATAGCAAACTTGTATATTTTCCATCTTCATTTCTCTTCCATTTCCTTTCAGTGTTTCCCTTGTACCATCAAGTTCCCTTTTTATACTATGCAGGGAAGGCCAGGATGCATAATCAACATAATAACACCTCCCAACAAGCAAAACATTCAGTCAGGTATCACAGAATTATTTGTTGATTAATAGTCAGTGTTGGGGAGGGTGGGAGGGAGGGAGATGCATGAGGGAAGGGATGTGGGAACAGATGTATATGTATGACTGATTCACTTTGTTATAAAGCAGAAACTAATTAAAAAAATAAATAAATAAACTTAAAAAAAAATGGAAAAAAAAAAATAGTCAGTGTAATGCCTGAACTCTGGTGTACTGAAAAATGAAAAACTGAAATTTGAAATCTAAGTTCCCCAGAAGTGCTTTTCCAATATGCCAATTGATTCAATGTGCCCATACTGTGTCCAGAAGTGATTTAACACTCAGCAACAAAAGACAGGGTTACTGCTTCCTCTTTTTCAGATACCTGAGTCTGCTAACTAATTTGCCCCTGAAATTCACAGAGTATAAGTGTATGGAGACCTTGGTGCCCAGTGCAGTCATCTCAATCATGGAGCGCTTATCTTTTGGAGTTTATAGAAATGGTCCCTTGGCTTCCCCTTGGACTTCTTCCTGTCCTGCACCAACCACTCTTTGGGGCCTAGCAAGGTTGGGAAAAGAGAGGAGGCTGGGGTGGGTCATCAGCACTCCTTACAGAGCACAGTTCTCAGTAAAATGTTTAATGGGAAGGTGTGGACTAATCAAAGACTAAGACAAAGTTAAAAAATATTCATGAGTAATAAACACGGAGACATTTGAAAAGGTAAGTGATGAACAGATATCAGACACTATCAACTTTGAAAACCACACATCCTCATCTTTTCCCTCAGTATAATGAAAATCAAAAGGCAGTTACCAAGAGTTACTAAGAGCCAGCATAGAAAAGTTTATGGCTAATGATATTGCTTGTATCAAAAGGAAATATATGACAGGAAACTAAAACAGTAATGAAAGGATCAAGATCATTTGAACTTTGTCAAGATGGGCTTTTATCTTTAGGGAAAAAAAACTTCAGGAGAGTGCTTCAAAAAAACTATTAGGAATTTTTACCAAAATTAAGCATGTTTTATTCAGAAGAATATTTCTCCTTTAAGGTGTACTTCTAAAACACATAAATGTATAATATATTTAATGAAAATATTTTTTTTCAAATAGATCTTGATGTTTGGACATATAAAAAGTTTTGAAATGCTATTTTCTCTAAATCCCTTCCCTATATATAGCCATTCTGAATATAAGATGAAGATACCATACTGTATGAGCTTATTAATCACAGAGAAATCCACAGAAATAACACACATGTACTTGAGAGACAGAAGCAGTTTAAAAGATTTGACATCACCTAAATCTGTGTAAAAGATCAGGCTACCACATTAATTACACTTATTCTTTTCAAGGAAAAAAAAAACATTAAAAAAAATAATGCCATCCAAAATTTGTTAGGCCCTTTAGCTCTTGACCTTATAGAAAGAAGAAAACTAGACTTTGCCTTAATGATTCTATGAAACCTTTACTTTGATGAATGTATACCTAATGTATTCTCTGAAATAATTAGCGCAGTGGAAATTCACTTCTGCAGTCTTTGGTCCTTTGTCAGCATGTGCAAATGATATGTTCAAAACCTAGACGTCAACGTAACAGCCAATAATTTGGAGGAATACCAGCCAATTTCCATTTTATTACTTAATTGATCAAGCAAAGAGGAATATGGCTACCAGCAATAACTCACTAAATATCAAACTTGCATTCATCTCAGGAACAACACAGACTGAATAAAAAGTCCTTTTTAAAGCTGGTGGCATTTAAATGGGGCTCATTTCTAGCAGGTTATCTTACATGACCACCTAAATCAAGTGATAAACATGTAAACATCTAAACTTGTTTATTAAGTGATACTATTATTTGCAAAGTGAACATGCCTATGACACTCAGTGACCATACCAATCAAGATAACCACCATATTAAGTGTACTCCCAACATAAGAAAGCTGAGTGGCTAAATAAAATGGGCTAAACAAGTGAGAAAGTTCTTTATCATACTACCTTCTAATAGGAAGACTGCTTGCTTGCGAAAAATTTTCACCAGTGTGTCATCCAATTCAATTTCCTGAAGCTTGGAAATGAGCTGCTCCTCATTCCGGCAAACCTTCTCTTGGGTATACAGCCCATCAGGCATAATACGCTGCTGTCCCAGCCCTATTAGGGCTACTTCCACAGCTAGCGTTAAATAGGATTCCCCTTCTTCTAAGAATTTGTGTGCAGGTAGATGCTGGTATTCCAGAGACTTGCACTGTCCCATATTCTCTGTCACAAAAGAAATCAGAGTTCAGAAATGACTTGCAGGTACCCTGATAAGTACGATCTATTTTACCTAGTACTCTTAAATAAATTATTGACTTAACTCCAAGAAAGCCAGAAAACCATGTTTCTTAGGTTAAAGTACATAGTTTTCCAATATCTTTTAAAAAATGACCATGAATGACTAAACATTTATGTTCTGGGGGATAGAATATTACAAATATTTTTCTCTCCCTAAAGATGAATCACCAAAGAAAACTATAAATCTAAGAAGAGATACTAAGCATACCTAAGAGTAAATAAATTTTTAATTAAACAAGAGTAAAATTACATGATGACTGCAATAGTTATCAATTTTTTAAAGCCTGGCGTTAAAAACATTTTTCCATACTTTTATCACAATGTTGTAATTTATAACAAGAACAGTAGAGAACATATATGTAACTCAATTTCATGGTCCTTTTTGTTATCAAAGAGTCATCAGTTATTACAAGAGAAGGATTCTTTGAGGATTCTCTTATCTCTCTTAAGGTGTTTCTATTAGAAATTCTTAACAAACTTCAACTGTCCAACTCGCAAGAAAAGTGAATTCAAAGTCATACCATACCCTCACCCTCCTGATAGAGTTTGGGTCACCCATAATCCATGAAGGCAACCACCACAGGCTAGATGCTTAACTCTCCAAGCTAATCCAGCCATGGGAGTAGTGAAAGGACAATCCTTCTTCCCTCCCACATGATGTACATTCTTATTTTATATCTTTATGCTGGAAAATAGTCATAAATGCAGATAAATTCTTAGATGTACAATCATTGACTAGAAGGGAATAAATATTTTTAGGTTCTTGACACATGCTGCCGATTGTCAACTCTAATAAGACTTTTCCCAGTTTGTAGGAGCCTGCCTGAAAAGTGTGAGCACCCTTTCTTGCTAACTGCTAGTACTGTTAACTATATGGATTCATAAGACAAACTGTGAAGAAAAACAGTGACCAATGATGAACGCCATTCAGGGTTTAGGGGAAAAAAAGCACATGAGACAAATGTCAATGGTTTTACCTGTAAAATCTGAGAACACAGGGAAGCTTTCATCATCAGTGCGGCAGGCTTCCATCAGGCTGCTGAAAAGAGTGCCCACGGGGTCCAGGGGGTGTCCAACCCAGCCCTCCAGATTGGTTATTGAGGTTATGCTTTTATGGGGTAGCTCTTTGTAAGAAAAGGGAATTGAGACATGGAGAGAAGTAGAGGACAGAAAGGCTTTACCATTTCCAGCATCCTGACAAATTAATACTAAATTCAATTTAAAATTCCTCTTTCATTAAAAAACAAGGGTACATAAAATCCCCAACTTGTGAACTATTTTAAGTTCTAAAGGTTCATCTGTGAATCAATATAAATGGTGCTAACTTCCCAAGACAGCTCTCAAACATCTATTTAATTCATATGTCCATTACTACTTACACTATTAAATTATGATGTATGAGGAAAATGAATTCTAAATTTTTACCTGAGAAGCTAAGGACAACTCTCCTCACTTCCTAGGAGTGGCTTTAGAGAGAACTAAGAAGTCCCCCTGGAATTACCATTGGATAACTAACTCTACAACTACGTTAAGAAGATACTCTCAGAGTCAGTGCTCACTGGGTTATCTAAAATGGAGTCTAGAAGGCAGCTGTACCCTGGGTCGGACTTGAACTTCTGTATGAATATTTATTAAATTATTCCCCTATCATCTTATAAAAATCTTCCTTATCGTGGATCTGTAAGTCATTTAAGAGAGGACCTTTGCCACAAAGGGGAACTATAGCAGAAGATAACATATAATTTGGATGAAACATATCCTTTTCATTTTCTTCATGTAATGTTAGAACTTTCAAGTTCTCAAGTTAGAGTGCTGAGAGAAAAGCTGCAAATATTTTAAGGTATATTCCATTATCGTAAACAATGCAATACTTTACATCTAAGTGTTTACTAAAGTTATAAATAATAGTGGTTCCTTCTTAAAGGAAACTATAATAAAATCTATATATAATATAAAATATACAAGAAAAATATTGGCTTGTAAATAGCTAAAAAGCCATTCTGCAAGTTCAGTATTCCTTTAGAAGTCTTCTATTTTGGACTATCAACTATTAGTACATAAAAATAAAGCATGGCCTAGCACAATGTATTAAAATTTATAGAAGGTGGGTACTAGATTCCTTGGAAAGGTCTTTCCCTTCAATTTCTGTCACTGGCTTTCATATACACAACCAGGATGAAAACAGAAATATGAGCATTACTCTTAGGAACAAGTCTCTCTCTCTCTCTCTCTCTCTCTCTCTCTCTCTAAACACATATATATATTTATATATAGACTTACTGTGGTGATCATTTCAAAATATATAAATATGGAATCATTATGCTGTACACATGAAACTAAGATGTTATATGTCAATTATATCTCAATTTTTTAAAAAGTTGACATATCATGCCAAATAATATTGAAAATGTACAAGATACTTCATTTACTAATCTTGGCCCCATAAGAAATAACTGTTGGGCTTCCCTGGTTGCGCAGTGGTTGAGAGTCCGCCTGCCAATGCAGGGGACACGGGTTCGTGCCCCGGTCCGGGAAGGTCCCACATGCCGTGGAGCAGCCGGGCCCGTGAGCCATGGCCGCTGGGCCTGCACATCCGGAGCCTGTGCTCCGCAACGGGAGAGGCCACAGCGGTGAGAGGCCCGCATACCGCAAAAAAAAAAAAAAAAAAAAAGTACTTCACTCTCTCTTAGCCTGAGTGTTTCAATCTTTTATACTTTTCAGAGGTAAATGTCTTTTGGCCATAGATTGTGTGTGTTTAGGGGGAGGGAGATTTCAGAAAAATTTTGCAAAGGGCCAAGCAACATATTTTGTAAATACAGCTGGTAACCAGTGATGATATGACAAACACAAAGAACTGGACAAAGTAATGATTGTTGGGGATATCACATTCCAATCCCATCTGAGCTCCCCCTTCCTTGGTTCCAATGGTAACTTTGGAATTTTCTTTCATCATATAAATGCTAATGTTAACATTTTTAATACTTCCAATAATATAGAGGATATCAAAAATTACAACAAACACTCGCTCCAATCTCCAGCCCACTTCAACAACTGATAATTTTTAGCTGTACCCTTGATGTGTGTAAAATCACCCAAGGAATAAAACAAAAACATAAGCAAAAAAACACCACAGCTAAAACTACTTCTCTCTGAATAAGATATAAAATTCCAGAGTAAAAATAAAACAATCCTACCAAACAAAAATTAAAAGATTTACACCTACAGAAGAAAAAGAAGTGCACGGATTAATCACAAAAAGCATACATATATCTTTCTTTTGATCAGGGCCTATGCACGTTACAAGCCTTTTGCAATTACTACTACTAAGTAATGCTTACTTAAAATTTAAAAGATTAATAAACTGAGATAAAGAGGAGTTAAATGTGTCCTGTCAGTTGACAGCTCATCGAATGTTATTTTACAGAATTTGAAAAATCCAGTTCTGTTTTTTTTTTTTTTAGCTTTCATTGGAGTATAGTGGGGTTTTTTTAAGATTTTTTTTGATGTGGACCATTTTTAAAGTCTTTACTGAACTTGTTACAATATTGCTTCTGTTTTACGTTTTGGTTTTTTGGCCATGAGGCATGTGGGATCTCAGCTCCCCAACCAGGGATTGAACCCACACCCCCTGCATTGGAAGGCGAAGTCTTAACCACTGGACCACCAGAGCAGTCCCCAGGAGTTCTGTTTAATCGCTTTAAATACATATCATGTCCTGATGTACAAATTATTACAATTAAACTGTTTTATAGTGCTTCCACACTCTGTCAGGCCCTGCTTTCAGTGCCTTACCGGAATTAACTAGTTTAATCTTTTCAACAACTCTAAGAGACAGGTCCTCAACCGAGCCCCATTCCATAGTCAAGTCAATGCCTAAGGTCTCCCAGCTGGGACCTCCTGCCAGGATTCCAACATAGGCAGTCTACCCCCAGAGCCCTTACTATCACAATTAAAATGCTCTTTCACAAAATGAAATATCTGGCTAACTTGCATTTTAGATAATTCCGACATACGACATAACTCAAACAGTAAAAAAAAAAAAAAAAAAAACCTCCCCTTTAAAAAATTAACCAACCTAAGAAACTTGTAAAAAAATTTTATTTCTTACAACATTCAACGGGTGGGGGTGGGGGGATGCCTAACATTTCTCATAGATCAGCTATTAAATATTTCAAATGAGTGGTGAGTAAAGCCATCACCATGGCTCTAATTTTAAAAGTTCTCTCTCCCAAAAGAGCATAAAACCTAGTGACATCATCACCAAGAATCCCATTCCAATGGAAACAGACTCCTTCACACATTTACCTTTTTTTTGAGTTCGGAACATTTCCAGCTGTTTCTGTTGCTGCCGTCTTAACGTGTTAACAATAGCTATTGCTAGTCTCAGTGCTTCTCTGGGGTACCCATGAGAACGTAATGCGTCTACTCGTGCACAGGCTGTAGGAACATGTTCTACAACAGAAAGTTAAGGGGGGAAGGTTGCCATTATCAGATATATCTATAAAAACAGGATTTAACAGTAAGATGTTTTCCCCTGAAATACTATTAAAAAGATACAAGAAACCATTTCTGAACTTGGATTTGAATGAAAAACTCCTATTGCCAAGCATTCATCCATCTCCCATTGAATCCCTCAACTCTCCTCCTCCCACTCCAATAATGCTATAGAAACTAAACAAAGAAGTAAGTCATGGAAATGTCTTTCCGGTTTAGCCACTTACCATGCCAGAGGGGCCACCCGCGGGAGTCAAAGAGGGAGTTTTCAGCGTCGTCATGGTAACAGTAGTTGGTGTACAGGTCACTGCTGATAATGTGCTGCAAGTGGCTATCCTGCCAGTGGAGATCGCACGCCTCGATGGCTCGGGTGAACACTGTCCGATGTGGCCTGTTCGATGAATCTGTTTTTTCCACAATTCAGAAAGCCGTGTCAGCTATTGTTCACATGTGAATAAATCAGTCATACCATACCATTCTGTGGCCAGATGTTCATGAACACACCCACACACATTGTCCTGCACCCGCTAAGCAGAAGGATGAAGGGTGAATATTCTCATGTCTTAAGTACTAGGAGGCAAATCAGACCAAAGAGCCACCATTCATTCACTCACTTGTTTTATCAAACACAAACACTCTGCAGCCATCAGAGCTAAGGTTAAAGGCATCCTGCAAAAAGAATCGTCAAGTCTAGTTTCCATGCCAAATACACTGAAAGGAGGCACTCGGCACAAAAATCCCATGAAAACTCACTGCTCCCCACTTCTGAGGTGCTGTGGTGGACTGCCCTGATGGGATCAACAGCTCTCACAAACACTATGCAAGAGATGAGACACCAGCCATGGAACCTTTCAGGAAGATGCAATCAGCCTTTAAAAATACGCAGAAGGGTTGTGCTTTTGGTTGTATTTTTTAACTATATTGTGCGGTTTTGCACAATTAAAAACTATTATGCTTCTTGGGATATAATGACTAAATGTCACTTTATATCCCAAAGGGCATAAATGCATATATTTAACATTTCACAAAGCCACACAACATAGCTACAAAACAAACCAGCGCACTTACCTTGCCCCTACAGGCTGCCTCCTGACTGTTGTGCAGGTTCCATGACTGGTGTGATGTCCCCAGCATAGTGTATGCCAGGGCATCACAAAAGAGCAGAAGCACACACTCCGAAGAGGGTTCAAGTTTCAGGACCTGACAGAGAAAAGAAATGTTTGGGGAATAAAGGGTATTTTTACCCCAGCCTCTGGGATTATTCAGTTCTTCTGGAAAAAATCGTTCAAATTCTACCTGCACTCCCACCCCTTCGGTCCCCAACTCCAGACTTACCTTAAACTGTGGCAGAAACCTTAGAAAGAGCCTCAGCTGACAATCAGGGTAACAAACTATTTTTATTTATGTGTGCTTTATTTAGCTCAAGTATCACCCCTCACTGTTCTGAGGCTTAACTAAATGAGAAGTAAAATCTGGAGCTTCCTTAGTTGGTAAAGTTTTATCTTCCTCTCCCTGGAACTTTGGCTAAGCACAGACATAAAGGAAATCATAGAAATCAAAATACAACTGAATCAAGAAGAGCTCTGAAAACTCATCTAGACCAACCCCTCTATTCTGCTGATGGAACTGAAAATTGAGAGAAGTAAAGTGACTTGCCAAGGTCACACTGCCAGACAATGGCAGTCAAGATCAAAACACAGATAACCTCACTCCAAATTCAGCTATTTAGGCTGTTCTGAAAGGCTTTTGAATGGTCTTTAACAGAAAGAGACATTACTTCAGCTTGGTCTCAGGTGGACTTAGACATCTGTATTTGAATGGCAGACGTATCAAAATGCATGGATGACATAATTTGAGAGGCCTAAATACTGATGTATCTGTTCTGGCCCCTGCCCAGACTCCTTGTTAGCAGCAGACAGAGGGACACTTTGCAAATGGGAAGAGTTGGCCCTACATTTAATAGCCTTTGGAACCTACCAGGGCTTTTTGCAGAGTAGAATAAATATACCCCTACTCAACAAGAAACTGGTTCCATGACTTCTTATAGTCAATCAAGCAAATATTCCAAAGTCCAAATCTCACACGTTTTTTTTTTTTTTTTTTTTTGCAGTACGCGGGCCTCTCACTGTTGTGGCCTCTCCCGCTGCGGAGCACAGGCTCCAGATGTGCAGGCTCAGCGGCCATGGCTCATGGGCCCAGCTGCTCTGCGGCATGTGGGATCTTCCTGGACTGGGGCACGAACCCGTGGTCCCCTGCATCGGCAGGCAGACTCTCAACCACTGCGCCACCAGGGAAGCCCTCACACAAGTATTTTTAAATGGCTTTCTAATTTCATTTATTTTGTTTAACTCAAATCATAGAAACAATTTAAAATTAAAAGGAGAATTTAGAAAGCAACGTATTATTATGCACTTATTAAAAGAATGAGAGTTCTGTCTGACCCACTGTGGTATCAATAATAAAAGCAAGATGTGGGTATGATTCCACTGAAAAAATTAAAATCTTAACTTTTCATGTTTGTATGTGACTGTAAGAGCATAACGAAACATACAGGACATACACCAGGACAGTGGTTAGCTCTAAGAGTCTGATACAACCAACTGTAACAAAAAAGACTAAATACTATTGGTATTTAAACGAAAATGTAAGATACAAAGCTCTATAATAGCATGGAAACAAAAAAAAAACCTACATAGACAATGACTGAAAAGATATACAAACAAAAATTGATTTGATTAAGTATCAAAATTATGGTCAATTTTTATCTTAGATATCTGTTTTTTTTTGACTTTTGCAATAACAGAAAATAGAAACAGATGATCTTAATCAAATTGTTGAGACGATAAACACAGGGACATCCCTGGTGGTGCAGTGGTTAAGAATCCGCCTGCCAATGCAGGGGACATGGGTTCGAGCCCTGGTCCAGGAAGATCCCACATGCTGTGGAGCAACTAAGCCCATGCGTCACAACTACTGAGCCTGCGCTCTAGATCCCGTGAGCCACAACTACTGAGCCCGTGTGCCACAACTACTGAAGCCCATATGCCTAGAGCCTGTGCTCCGCAACAAGAGAAGCCACCGCAATGAGAAGCCCGCGCACCACAATGAAGAGTAGCTCCTGCTCACCACAGCTAGAGAGAAAGCCCATGTGCAGCAATGAAGACCCAACGCAGCCAAAATAAACAAACAAACAAACAAACAAATAAATGATAAACACTAATTTGTAAAAAATTTTAAATAAAGTATAAAATAATATTAGTTTTTTAACCCAAAAAGTTTTTAAAAGGCTGTCATTCAGGTATATTTAAAAAACAAACACACTACTCTTTCTAAGGGTGTGGATTCTAATGTTGTCAATTAATTCTAACAATCTCAGAGAAGACAGGGCCTGATTTGTGCTTCACTTTCACTCTGATGTGCAAACACATGCAATTCTGCCCATGGTCTGTACCACATGCACTCGCTGCCCAGCTGCATGGCCGCTGGGCTCTGCTGTCACCAAAGGCTCTCCCTCTGCCAGCCCGCTCAGCCCTCCAGCAGAAGTACTGCAGGCTGAGCACCCGAGCCCCTCTGTAGGTATGTATCTTCTGACAGCCCCTCTGGAGAATGTGGGTGTTCTGATAAAAGGAGGCGCCCTGGTGCCTTTAAGCACAACAGCTATAAATATTGCCCTTAGAAACCAGTCCTGACTTCATATCCCTGGGCCAAACCATAAATGAAATGAACTCTTTTTTTCCGGAGGCTGGACCACTTCCTAAGAGTTTTCTAAAGCCTATGGAATATTCATATTTAACCAAGGGGAAAGCAACCAAATGGGAAGTAAAAAAGTAAACTGTAAAATGTTAGGATGGCAGTCAAAAAAGCAGGTGGGGAGTGAAACACAGAGAAACCTCCAAATATAATAAAGTTAAAAAAATCAAATTTATTGCCTATGGAGATGTAAGCATACCTTTTCCTAGCAATAGAAGAGAATAAATGTTGAATTGTTAAACTTGAAAATTCTGAGCTTCTGGAAAAAAACTTGGGGTATAAGGGGTAGATTTATTTTCTTTGAAGTTATTAAATAAAATCATCATGGGCAATAAAGATACGACAGATTTCAAATACTGAATTCCCAAGGCAAATATCTCTAGACAAAGGAGAGCCAGACAATCATCTTTCCCAAGGCCTGAAACTTCTTTTTGATTGGACAAGTCCCTATGGAGTAATACATATTATTTTCTCTCTTTGTAGAGACTGAAAATACTATGCTAACATCACATTTCATTCTCAGCACATTGTCCAGCTCTTTCTAGGAGTACCAACTCCAGATGGGGCCAGAAAACAGAATGACAGTCTTGATTCCTGAATCCTTCTGATGTCATTTCACTCTCACCTTGCATCTATCATAACTTTAAAGTCTTCCAAGTTTTCTCAAAAAAGGGGGAGCAGCAGCACAAACTTACACAAGAAGAGTGACAGAGTTAGTGAATGAAATTTTTATTTGCAAGAGTTAACTACTTTAAAGATTTGGTTCTGAAAGAGAGGAGAAATTCTGCGGTAGCCAGTGGGGACGATGGGGGCAAGGAAAGATTTTTTAACATGAGAGAGACTTGAGCTAAATGGGTGGGTCCAATAGAGAGGGAGAAGCTTAAAAACAACAACAAACAAACAAACAAAAACCAGTACAGAAATGAGAGAAGATTCTTAAGAGGCTATCTGAAAATGTCTGGGAGCATTTCTTAGTTGTCCAAAGACCGGAGGGCACTATTAGCCTACAGTAGGTGGGAACAAGGATGCTAGACAGTCCTTCACAATAAAGAATTTTCCTGGTCTGAATGCCAGCAGCACCCCATGCTCCTACAGCCCCAGTCATTAAATGTTTACTTGCTATATTCTAAAACTAAGAATTTTTAACTGATTAAATTGTATAGTAGCCCAAATATGAACTGACCAACAGATATAAAAACACACAGCTCCTCAAGCCTCTCAATATTTTGTTTTACAATATACTACCCACCTATTCCATGATTTTTTAAAATATATTCACACTAAATAATTAATAGGCAATTTTAACACATACTAGTAGTATATGTATTATATCCATCTGTATTCTGAGAATATGAAAAAAAGTTATAGAAAGGTCTCACATAAAAATTAAAACACACACACACATTCATATCAAAACATATTTTAAGTCCGTGAGTTATGGTAAGTTCTTAAGTGAGTAAAATAATTTTCCCAAATCTATTGTAAGTTACTGTTATAAACGCAGATGCACAATTAGGTAGATACAAAGTGAGCAGACTACCACTGTGTACTCACCTTGGTGAGCATTTGCACCCTGAGGCAGAGCATTGGTTAAGTTAGGTAATTCACTGCCATGATTTCCATCTTCCCATGGACAGACATCAACACCATTCCACTTTTTCAACTGTTTTAGCCAGCTGGCCTTCTGCTCCAACTTGCAGTGGGGATTTAAAACTATACACATCCACAGAGCACCTAATTTAAAGGGAGAGAGGAAAGCAAATTTTTTAAAAGTTTACAAGTGTCCAATCCTAATAGCTAATGATAAACCCTTTCAAAATGGACCCAAGTCTGCAGCTGTATAATGCAATTCTCCCTCGTCCAAGCAACAAATCTCACACAGAGGTTAATGTAAAGAGCCCAAATTTGAGCCAAAGAATCCAAACACTGTTACATATAAAGATGAAAGATATTTCAAATGGTAATTGTAATCACATTCCTACTTGTGTGACATTTTGGGCAAAAGTCAATAAAGAATACAACCTTAAGGATCAATTTGTTACTTTAATTTACAAGCAGATTTTATTCATGGATGCTGCAACAAACCACTCTAAATGGTTCTTCTGTGCAAAAATTAAATTTACTTTTAAGAGTATCTTTTTAAAATAAAATCATAAAGGCATAACAATGGACACAAATAAACTATTTCCCAGTCTCCTTATAAGCATTTCAAACTTTATTATGCTCGTTAATTAGTATGCATATCCATATATCAACAGATCTTTTAAAAATAAAATTTACTTAAACATGCTTCCCTAAATGATTTAACTAGGAATTAACCTTTATATAAATGAAATTACTAAATTTATGTCTTTTTGTGAATGAAATCACTAAACATTTATCAAAAGTTCACTTGCTTTAAAATGAAAAGACAACCTGTGGACTTGAAGAAAATATTTCAAGACAATGCGACTGATGAGGGCTTAATTTCCAAAATACACAAATATCTCATACAGCTCAATATCAAAAAAAAAAAAAAAACACAAAAAACAAACCAATCAAAAAAGGGGCAGAAGACCTAAATAGACATTTCTGCAAAGAAAACATACAGATGGCCAACAGGCATGAAGAGATGCTTAATGTCGCTAATCATCAGAGAAATGCAAATTAAAACTACAATGAAGTATCACCTCACATTGGTCAGAATGCCCATCATCAAAGTCTACAAATAGTAAATGCTGGAGAAGGTGTGGAGAAAAGGGAACCCTCCTACACTGTTGGTGAGAATGTAAATTGGTACAGCCACATATGGAAAACAGTATGGAGGTTCCTTAAAAAACTAAAAATAGAGTTACCATATGATACAGCAATCCCACTCCGGGGCATATATCTGGAAAATATGACAACTCAGATTCAAAAAGATACATGCACCCCAATGTTCATAGCAGCACTATTTACAATGGCCAAGACATGGAAGCAACCTAAGTGTCCACCAACGGATGAGTGGATAAAGATGTGGTATGTACATACATACAAACATACACACACAATGGAATATTAGTCAGCCATAAAAAAAAGAATGAAATGATGCCATTTGCAGCAACAAGGATGGACCTAGAGTTTATCATACGAAGTGAAGTAAAGTCAGACAGAGAAAGACACAATGTTATATGATATCACATTTGGGATCTATAAGTAGTACAAATGAACTTATTTACAAAACAAACAGATTCACAGACATAGAAAACTTATGATTACCAAAGGGAAAAGGGAGGGAGGGATAAATTAGGAATATGGGACTAACAGATACACACTACCATATATAAAATAAACAACACGGATTTACTGTATAGCACAGGGAACTACAGTCAGTATCTTGTAAACACCTTTAATAGAAAAGAATCAAATATGTATATATATTTTTTGATTCTATATATATATAACCAAATCACTTTGCTGTACACCTGAAACTTACACAATATTTTAAATCAACTATACTTCAATTAAAAAGTTCACCTGTTTTTCAAAGGAAAAGCCCTAATGAATTTAGAAGGTATAACTCATAATTTGAAAAATTAAGGTACTGATAAAATGTATCATTCCTTTCTACATTTTTCAAAAAGATAGCTAATTCAAGCAACTATTTCACAAGTTTTAGAAGTTCAAGTTTGGGAAGTCCCTGGTGGTCCAGTGGTCAGGACTCCATGCTTCCACTGCAGGGGGCATGGATAAGATCCTGCAAGCTTTGCCATGTGGCCAAAAAAAAAGTTTTTACTTTACCAATTTCAAAACAAGACAGATACCAGTACTTCAAAGTCATTCACAACACTTCTTCTTTGAAAAGGTTTGTATGTGTATCTGTGTTTATTTTAATCAGTTGTGTTAACCAAGTGAATAATACAGGTAAGAATGGTCTGTTTATGTTTTGTTTGTCCAAAAGAGATGCTTTTCATTCTTCCACATTTAAAATTAGCAAGCTTCTTCAATTAGAGACTCTGTTATTTTAAATATCAAATAATGTTTACCAACAGAAAATAAACATAGCCACAACCTAAGCCACAGATATTTATAATTCACATTTCTATATTTTAAAATGCCAGTCAGAAACAAAAATGTGATAGATAAAGATGGAGTAAAGCCCACTATGGCTTATCTCTCCCCATAATTACAATTAAAAACTGGACAAAATACAAAAAGCAGCAATCTGAGGACTCTGAAAAGTAAACAACAGCAAGCGGTTTGTGGAAATAAAACTTGAAGAAATTTAAGTCATATGGGGGTGACTTCCTGTTACTTCCCCCCCCTCTCTTCTCTCCTGGCTTGCACATAAGATTAGCCCCATTTGGGGAACTATGTAGAAGGCATATAGAGCAATAACTTGAGAGAAACCTCATTTACCTGGTGAGAGGATTGGGAAAAGGGAACCCCCTGCCACTCAGAAGCTAGAGAGGGAGATCCCTGGATATTCTGTACAAAAATAGGCATAAATACTGGTCACACCTCACATGCATGAGACTGCCCCAACGCAGCACAGACAAGGTTTTGAAAACTTTACTGACATTACCCAAAGAAGGTAAAACAGAACTCAAAGTCTGAATATATCCTATTGAATGTATGCTTTAAAAAAACAAAAATTTCTCTGGAGGATTATAATAGGACCTAGACTCTTACAATTCAGTATTTAAAATGTTCAGGATCCAAAATTACTTGGCTTACAAAGAAAAGGGAAATGTGATCAATTCTCAAGGGAAAAAACAATGAACCAGATGTTAGAATTATCAATCAGAGACTTTATGCAACTGTTATAACTATGTTCCACCAGATGAAGATAAACACTATTGACAGAAATGAATACAAACTACAAAAAAAGAACTAAATAGAAATGTTAGAATTGAAAAAACAATATCTGAAATAAAAAATTCACTAGATAGGATTAATAGTAGAATGGATATGACAGAGGTGAAAGTTAGTAAATTTGAAGATAGAAATGATCTCATCTGAAGAAGAGAGAGAAACAATCAGAAGAAAATGAACAGAGCCTTAAGACAGGTGGGAAAATATCAAAAGTAACATTTGTATCATTGGAGATCCAAAGAAGATGAGAAATAGATACAGAAAAACTCAAAAGAAATAATTACTGAAGACTTCCCAAAATTGAAGATATGAATTTACAGATCAAAGAAGCTGAGCTAACCAAAAAATCCATGCCCAGTGATAATCAAATCACTGAAAACCGAAAAGAAAAAAATATTGAAAACAGAGAAAAATGAAATGCCGTATAAAGGAGAATGACTCAAATAATTATTCTTGTCAGAAATTATACAGGACAGAAGACAGTGGAGCAATGTCTTTAAAGTGTTAAAAGAAATGGAAATATCAACCCAGAGTTGGCAGAATATCATTCATGAATGATGGTGAAATGAAGGCTTTCTCAGATCAGGAAAAACTAACACATGGATTGTTCAAGAGACCTGATGCTAAACACTGCTGACAGAAATGAATATGAACTATAAAAAAAGAACTAAATAGAAATGTTAGAATTGAAAAAACAATATCTGAAATAAAAAAATTCACTAGATAGAATTAATAGTAGAATGGATATGACAGAGGTAAAAGTCAGTAAACCTGAAGAGAAATAATACCAGAGGGAAACTTGGAACTCTATGAATAAAGGAAGAGGAACAGAAATAATAAATACCTAAGTAAATGTCATGGACTACTTTTGTCCTTCTAAGTTCTTTAAGATAAGTATGACTACTGAAAGCAAAAACGTGAACATTGTCTTATGGTATTTTAAACATATGTAGATGTAATACACATGAAAACTATAGCATAAAGGAGGGAGAGTAAAGGGACCTATATGGTTGTTAGATTCTACATTCTTTTTTAAGTGGCAAAGTATAAACTCAAAGTAGACTGTTTAAGGTTAGGTATATTTCTTGTAATACTGAAACCATTAAAAAAATACAAGGAGATACAAACAAAAAGGACAATAGATAAATTAAAATGAAATACTAAAAAAAAGTTTTAAAATAATCCAAAGAAGGAGAAAAGAAGGCAGGAGGGAGGGAACAAAGGAACAAAAACAGAGAGGATAAATAGGAAACACATGATTAAATGGTAGACTTACACTGAACTACATCAATAATTATAGCAAATGTAAATCATCTAAACATACCAATTAAAAGAGATGGTGAAATCAGGTTGAAAAACAAGACCCAACTCTATGCTATGTACTAGAAACCCTCTTCAAATATAATGACATAGATAAATTAAATGGAAAAGGATGGAAAAAGATACACCATGCAAACACTTTCAAAACAAAGTTGGAGTGGCCATATTATTATCAGACAAAGTAGACTTTGGAACAAGAAATGCTATACCAGATAAAGTGAAACATAACATGATAAAAGGGTTAGTTCTACAAAAAACATAACAATCCTAAATGAGGATGCTGCACCTAACATTAAGACTTCAAAATATATGAAGCAAAAAGTGACAGAGCTGAAAAGAGAAACACACAAATCCACAGTTACATTTGGAGATCTCAATACTTCTCTCTCAATAACTAACAGAACAAGCTGACAGAAAATTAGCAAGGATAAAGAATATCTAAAACAATACTATCAACCAACTTAATCTAACTAACATTCATAGAACACTCCACTTAGCATTAGTAGAAAAACAAAACAAAACAAAATCTTATACTTTCTAAAATGCACAAAGAACATTTACCAAGGTAGTCCATATTCTGGGCCATAAAACAAACTTTGACAAATATTAAAGAAGTGAAATCATACAAAGTATATTCTCTAATGTAATAGAATTAAATTAGAAATAAGTAACAGGATGATATTTGGAAAATCCCCAAATATCTGGGAATTAAACAACACAATTCCAAATAACTCATGAGTAAAAGAAGTCATAAAAGAAAACAGAAAATATTTTGTTCTGAATGAAAATGCAAATAAAATATATCAAAACTTGTGATCTACAGCTAAAAAGAGTTTAGAAATTTATAGTATTAAATGCTTGTATTGGAAAAGAAGGAAAGATTCAAATCAATAATCTAAATATCCACCTTAAGAAACTAGAAAAAGAATGAGAAATCAAAGCCAAAGCAAGCAGAAAGAAGGAAATAACAGATCAGAAATCAATTAAATGGAAAACCACCACCTAAGTTTTTTTTAATGAAACCAAAAGCTAGTTCTTTTTTTTTTTTTTTGCGGTACGTGAGCCTCTCACTGCCATGGCCTCTCCCATTGTGGAGCACAGGCTCTGGACACGCAGGCCCAGCAGCCATGGCTCATGGGCCCAGCAGCTCCGTGGCATGTGGGATCCTCCCGGACCGGGGCACGAACCCGTGTCCCCTGCATCGGCAGGTGGACTCTCAACCACTGCACCACCAGGGAAGTCCAAGCTAGTTCTTTAAAAAGATTAATAAAGCTATAATCAGTCTGACCAAAAAAAGAAAGGAGAAACTATGAGTATCAGGAATAAAAAAGGGCACATCATTATAGATCCTAGGGGCATTAAAAGGCTCATAAAGGAATACTATGAACAACTTATTCCCATAAATTCTACAGCTTAGATGAAATGGGCAAATTCCTTGAAAAACCACAAACTACCACAGTTCTCTCAAGAAGAAATAACCTGAATAGCTTTAAATTTATCAAAGAAATTAAATCTGCAGTTAAAAACTCTAACAATGCACGTCCAGATGTTTCCCTGGAAAATTCTACCAAACAGTAAAGAAAGAAAGAACACCAATTCCATACAATACCTTCCAGAAAAAAGAAGAAAGGGAAGGTTTTCAACTTATTTTATGAGGCCAGCATTACCCTGATAGCAAAACCAGACAAAAAACATTACAAGTAAATATAATTACATGTCAAAGTAAAACACCACAACAAAATATTAGTAAATCTAATTAAGAAATACATAAATAAAGAAAACACACCACAACTAAATAGGGTTTATCCCAGGAATGCAAGGCCAGTTCAACATTAAAAATTAGTGTAACTCACTATATAGCAGACTAAGGAAGAAGAACCATATGACCATTTCAACAGATGCAGAAAAAGCAACTGACAAAATTCAACATCCCTTCATAATAAATAAAAGGCTCAGCAAACTAGGAACAGAAGATAACTTACCTGATAAAGGTCATCTGCAAAAAAAAACACCTACAGTTAATATGATAATGGAAAAAGACTGAATGTTTTTCCTCTAAGATAAAAACAAGGCAAAGATGTCTGCTCTACCACTCCTATTCAACATCACACTGGAAGTTCCAGCCAGGCCAATAAAGCAAGAAACGGAGATTAATGACACAGATTTAAAAGGAAAAAATAAAATAGCCTCTATTTGTAGACAACTAACCTACAAAAAAGGTAAGTAAGTTTAGCAAGGTCATATGATACAAGTTCAAAGCAAGAAACCAACTGTATATCTATGTACTAAAATTGAACAATTACAGATCAAAATTTACCCCCCAAAAGCACCAATTATAATACTATCAAAAAACATGAAATACTTAAGTTATAAATCTAACAAAACATGTATGGAGTCTCTATGCTAAAAACTGCAAAACACTGACAAGAGAAATCAAAGACAATCTTAAAAAGCAGACTGGAAACCTCAATACCATTAAGATATCAATTCTCCCCAAATTGATCTATATATTCAACATAACCCTACTCAAAACCCTAGCAGGCACTGGTGTACATACTGACAAAAATATAGAATGGCCAAACAATTTTAAAGAAGGAAAAAGTTGGAAGGTTCCCCAGCACCTAATCTTGAGACTTTGTATAAAGTTAAGCGTAATCAAGACAGTGTATGATTGTGAAAGAACAGGTACATACACCACTGTATAGATTAGGGAGCTCAGACCTACATAGATAGGGTCAATTCAAGGTTCAAAGCCATTCAATGTAGAAAAGATATATCTTTTCAAAAACTAGTGCTACTACAATTGGATATTCATATACAATGAACTTAAATCTATAACACACAGTTTATTAAAAATTAACTCAGCTAACTTATTAAAAACTAACTCAAAATGGATCACAGACCTAGATATAAAACGTAAAACCATAAAACTTCTGGAAAACATCTTTGTGACCTTGGGCTAGGCAGAGATAATCTGAGATGCAATATCAAAAGCATAATCCATAAAAGATAAAATTTATCAAGTGAACTTCATCAACATTAATATCTTTTGTGCTGCAAAAAAACAATATAAAGAGAATGAAAAGACAAGCCACAGATTGGGAGAAAATATGTGCAAATCATACATCTGACAAAGAACTTGTATGTAGAATATGTAAAATCCTCCCAAAACTCATCAAGAAAACGAATAACCCTATTACAAATGGGCAAAAAATTTGGAAAAGACACTTCACTCAAGAAGATATACAGATGGCAAACTGCTGATGAAAACATGCTGAACATCATTAATCATTATGAAAATGAAAATGGAAACTGTTTGCAAATGACATGATACTATACATAAAAAATCCTAAGGACACCACCAGAAAACTACTAGAGCTTATCAATGATTTCAGAAAAGTTGCAGGATACAAAATTAATATACAGAAATCTGTTGCATCTCTATACACTAACAATGAACTATCAGAAAGAGAAATTAAGGAAATAATCTCATTTACCATCACATCAAAAAGAATAAAATACCTAGGAATAAACCTACCTAAAGAGGTAAAAGACCTGTAGTTGGAAAAACTGTAAGATGCTAATGAAAGTAAATGAAGATGACACAAGCAGATGGAAAAATACACCGTGTTCTTGGATTGGAAGAATTAATATTGTTAAAATGACCATATTACCGAAGGCAATCTACAGATTCAATGCAATCCCTATCACAATACCAATGGCATTTGTATGGAAACACAAAAGACCCCAAATAGCCACACAACCTTGAGAAAGAACAGAGCTAGAGGAATCACACTCCCTGACTTCAGACTATTCTACAAAGCTACAGTAATAAAAATAGCATGGTACTGGTACAAAAACCAGACACATAGATCAACGGCACAGAATATAGAGTCCAGACATAAACCCATGCACTTATGGTCAATCACTCTGCAACAAAGAATATACAATGGAGAAAAGACGGTCTCTCCAATAAGTGGTGCTTGGAAACTAGACAGCTACATGTAAAAGAATTAAATTAGAACATTCTCTAACACCATACGCAAAAATAAACTCAAAATGGATTAAAGACCTAAATGTAAGACCGGAAACCATGAAACTCCTAGAGGAAAATATGGGCAGAACACTCCTTGACATAAATCATAGCAATATTTTTTGGGATCTGTCTCCTAAAGCAAAGGAAATAAAAGGAAAAATAAACAAATGGGACTTAATTAAACTGCAAAGCTTTTTGCACAGCAAAGGAAACCACTGACAAAACGAGAAGAAAATCAAAATAACAAACAACCCAATTAAAAACTGGGCAGAAGAACTGAATAGGCATTTTTCCAAAGGCATGCAGATAGCCAACAAGGCATATGAAAAGATGCTCAATAGTACTAATCATCAGAGAAATGCAAATCAAAACTACAATGAGATATCATCTCACACCTGTCAGAGGGGCTATCATCGAAAAGAACACAAATAACAAATGTGGCGAGGATGTAGAGAAAGGGAAACCCTCATACACTGTTGCTGGGAATATAAATTGGTGCAGCCACTATGGAAAATAGTATGCAGGTTTCTCAAAAAAACTAAAAATAGAACGACCATATGATCCATCAGTTCTACTCCTGGGTATACATCTGAAAAAAACAAAAACACTAATTCAAAAAGACACATGCACCCCAATGTTCACAGCAGCATTATTTACAACTGCCAAGGTATGGAAGCAACTTAAGTGTCCATGAACAGAAGAATAAAGAAGATGTAGTGTATATACACAGAATGGAATACTACTCAGCCATAAAAAAGAATGAAATAATCCCATTTGCAGTAACATGGATGGACTTGGAGGGTATCATGTCAAGTGAAATAAGTCAGAGAAAGACAAATATTGTATGATATCACTTATATGTGGACTCTAAAAAATATAACAAACTAATGAATATAATAAAAAAAGCACACTTACAGAGAACAAACTAGTAGTTACCAGTGGGGAGAGGGAAGGGGGAAGGGGCAATATAGGAATAGGGGAGTAAAAGGTACAAACTATTATGACAAAAACAAGCTACAAGGATATATTGTACAACACAGGGAATATAGACAATATTTTATAAATAACTATAAATGGACTATCTATAACCTTTAAAAATTGTGAATCACTATATTGCATACCTATAACTTATATAATATTGTACATCAACTATACTTCAATTAAAAAAAACATATGAGATACCACTACACACCTATTATAAGGGTTAAAATTAGAAAAAGAAATTTAAAATCTGAAAATACTGCTGGCAATCAGAATGCTCATAATTGCTGCTGCGAGTGCAAAATGATATAGCTACCTTGGAATATGGTTCAGCAGTTTCTCATGAAGTTAAACATTTACCTTATGACCCAACAATCCTACCTCTTGGGATTTGCCCAAGAGAAATGAAAACTTAGGTTCACATAAAAACTTTACAAGAATGTTTATAGCAGTTTTATTCATAAATGCAAAAGACATCCAACCTGAATGTCCTTCAACTGGTGAATGGATGAACAAACTTGGTGCATTCATATAATAGACTACTACTTAGCAACAAGAAACAGACCACTGAAATACACATAATATCACAAACGCATTATACTAAGTGAAGGAAGCCAGAATCAAAAGGGTATATATGTGTACACACACACTTTATTATTCCATTTATGTGACATTTTGGAAAAGGCAAAACTAAATGGACTGAGAATAGACTACCAATGCTAGGGACAGGGAGTACGTGATGAATTGATTATAAAGGGACTGTGTGAGGGAATTTTTGGAGGCGATATAACCATTCCATATCTTCATTGATCATATGACTCTATGCCTTTGTCTAAACTCAAAATTATACACTAAAAATGTCAGGTGTATGTATTTTTATAGTTAAGTATTTATGGTATGTATTTTACACTATAGTTTGGAATTTTATTGTATGTAACAAAGTAAATTTTTAAAAATTGCTAATTAATATATGGATCAAACAATTTCATCTACTGGTATTCCAAAGACCTAAGTATGAGTGCTCTCTCTGCAGGATTTATCTACAAGCCAATGGACATCGCACAAATCACCATCCTATTAATCGTATGCGTTTCCCATGCCAAGAACCAGGAAAAACAGCTTCAAATGAAACATGACCACACACTGTCACAAAGCAAGAGACAAATCAAAATGGTGTCTAAAGAACCTGTAAGTGGCAGCCTTTCCTACTGAATCCCATTGGAAAATGGGATACAACTTTACCAGGCTTTAGATTTTGGACTGATGGACAACATAACAACACAAAATAAGTTACATGGTAATAATTAAATTAAATCTAATGAATGCTACAGATTGGATCAAAAATTGGCATTTCTATTTATAAGGCTACACTGAAGTCATTTTCCAAATCATCAAATTATCTTTCTAAAAAATAAAATTATAATATTCAACAGGTAATGCTTCAGAATTAAGAATCTTTTGTGTTTTTCTTCCAAGATGTTTTTGTCTTATAATTCTACTACTCTTAGATACTTTAACAGATAAAACTAAAATCAAAAAGTTGCTCTGAAAGATGTGCTGTGAGACTAGAAATTTCATTATCAGGTTGTTAGTGTAGCATCAAAGTTCTGTGTAAAAGGGCAACCAAGTAAATTAATATGGACAAATAATATGTAAATGTCTATCCAAAATAAGTTTATTTATTTTCTATGTGTCTATTTTATAATTCAGAATTCTGTATTTCAGTCCACCTGTGTGAACTATAATTTATTTTGGAAATCAGCTTTAAAGCACCACCATGTCAACTAAAAGCTAAGATAGAACTAACTTCAACCTAAATGTCCATCAACAGAGGAATGGATAAAGAAGATGTGGTATATATATACAATGGAATATTACTCAGCCATAAAAAGGAACTGAGCTGGGTCATTTGTAGAGACATGGATAGACCTAGAGATGGTCATACAGAGTGAAGTAAGTCAGAAAGAGAAAAACAAATATTGTGTATTAATGCATATATGTGGAATCTGAAAACACTGGTATAGACAATCTTACTTACAAAGCAGAAACAGAGACACAGACATAGAGGATAAACCTATGGATACCAAGGGGGAAAGTGGGGGGATGAATTGGGAGATGGGGATTGACATATATACACTACTGATACTATGTATAAAATAGATAACTAATGAGAACCTACTGTATAGCACTGGGAACTCTACTCAGTGCTCTGTGGCAACCTAAATGAGATGGAAATCCAAAAAAGAGGAAACACATGTATACATATAGCTGATTCACTTTGCTGTATGGTATAAACTAACAGAGTATTATAAAGCAACTATACTCCAATAAAAAATTTTTTTAAGTGTAGAAATTATATATCCTAACATATATATATGTATCTCAAATCCATTGTTTTTCACATTCAATTTCTTTTTCTTTTTACACAAAGTTTAAAAAATAGAATTAAAAACCAAATTTATACTAAGCACTAGTTCTTTTGAAGTAACTCAAAGATAAAATTAGGAAAATACTAACCAATGTATACAATGCTGAAGGACTGACTGACTTGCATTTGAAGAAGCTGACAAGGTGATAATGATCCAGTAAGCTTCACTTTCACTTGGTGAAAACTCAGAGCTTATAGAAGCCAGCACAATACTGACAAAACCATATAATTCTACTTTTTAAAAAAGCTCTTTTGGTGAAATAAATATAGGAACACCAATTACAACTTTAATTAAATAATCATTATTATCACTAATAGTCACCATTTCTTGGGTGCCTATCATGTGCTATAGGCGCTATACTTAGGGCTTTACAAACATTTTTTTCATTAACTCATTACAATAATCCTCCATGATCAGAAATAATACATCCACTTTAAAGATGAGAAAACCAAAATGCAAACAGATTACAAGATCTTAAAAACAAGATCCTAAATATTCTTGCAAACTTTAAACAGTGATTTCTATGATTCAAGGAAAAAATAAAGCTATAAAACTAGATTTTCACGCTTACATTTCTCTAATTAGAAAATTTCCGTTACAGAATGAGAAAACATTTTTTAAAGCCAAGCCTTTATTAATTTAAGCCAGTAATGTTTTTTTATTGCTCACCTCCCTAAAGAGAGGTTTCATCTTGAAAGGATGTTCTTAATGTTAAATTCAAGTTCAGAGCTATAATAGATATGGTCTTTTATATGAACAGTCACCACTACAAAAGCTGTAATTAGCCTTAATAACCAAGTTAACCAAATTGAGTAAGTCATCCTCCAAATTTTATTAATTTGGAGTTCCACTGTGAGCATTTATCTCCTTCCCCTCCAACACACTCCTGCAACATTTGTAGCTTTAAAAATAAAGCTCTTTGAGGATTAAACACTTCATTCTGCTGTCCCTCAGAAATACAAACCCTTTTGAAAGGTCTCAACCAAAAATAGGACACAGCACTCAGTGAAAACTTAGCATTTCCAGCACCTAGCAGATGACCTGGCATCTAGAGAGTATTACTGGTTCTTTTACAAGACACTTAATTATTTGCTATGAAGTACAATGAAAATAAATTCAATACTTTTAAATTGCTTTCCTAGCTTCAATGCCTCAAAGTATATAAAGGCAATTATCAAATCACCAGTGTGTGCATCATTTGGTTTCTGAATTATCCATGGCACATTTCAGCTCTAGTCTAGCTTTTTCTCTACCACCCAGAATGATTTTACTCTCCTTTCCACTACTCCACCTAATCTGCACTCAGTGATTTCAGCAAAAAGATGTGCTGTAATCTACAAGTCAAAGTAAAGCAAAACAAGGAAGGCAACTCCCGTGGGATGAAGGAAAACAAAGCCTTTTTTTTTTTTTTTTTTTGCACAAGGTGATGGTTCCAATCCACTCAGAGGTCTTAAAATCTGTTCGCATCCTATACCTGACCCAGATAGGCAAATTAACATGGACAGAATCACACGGAGACAGAAGACAAATCATCACAAAAGCCTTTTTAGTTTTTAAATATTTTTATTTATTTTTTATAACGTATGGATTCAATATATTTATAGATTATGTTCCACTAAAAGTTATTACAAAATAATGTCTATATTTCCCTGTGTTGTACAATAGATCCTTGTTTTTTTATTTTCTACATAGAGGTATTGGATTAAGAAAAACAAACTACTATCTTTCCCAGACCCCTTCACTCTCCCCACTGGTAACTGCTGATTTGTTCTCTTTGAGTCTATTGCTATTTTGTTATATGCATTTCTTTCTCGCATTTCTTAGATTCCATGTACAAAAAGCCCTTTTAGTCGCTTCTGTATTCTACTGGTCACACTGCCAATGGACAAGCACCCACACTCCCAACAAATGTAGGTAACAAGAATTAATGAATTCTAAATGTCCTGAAGGCCAGTCTTGTCCATCAAACATTTCGATGTACAAATCACCACCATTTTGACCCACATACCCAGTGTTTTACATTTCCAACTAGAAGAAACGTTTGATCCACAAACTGATCTGGAAAGGACAAGATATGGATTACCAGCTGCAAGACCTTGGGCAAGGCCACTTAGTCTCTCTGTGGTGGCAGTCCCTGATTTAAACAATAGAGAAAATAATTCCTACCTACCTTGTAGGGCTGTTTACACTTAAGTAAGATAATACGTGCAGAAATGTTCTGAAAACTGTAGAGTTCCACCCAGCACCAAAAGGTGCACTCCAGCAAACCCCGGTGTAGAAGACTTTGATGTTGAGGAAATTGAGACTCGAAAGGTGAAAACAACATTGAAGGACTCAGCTTGTGATTCTCTGAATACCGTTATAAATATTTCTACATTTAATAAAATAAAACAATTAAGAGAACATATTAAACAAAAAAATATCAGTGACATTAAACACTTAGGCTAGTAATAATGGGTTCTTGTGCAATTAATTTCCACTTGCTATATGTTTTTAGCTAGAAACATCTTTTAGTGTCTTCTTTTCCCTTGGTTTCAAAGACAGGCTTTTAAATGTGTTTTATTTTCCAGTAGGCCTCCCAGGCCCCACCCAAGGCCCACAGTCACTTAGAGGTCTGAGATGCTTTGGGTAATTTTATCCTTACCTACTCGAATGGAGGAGGCATTTCTCAAACTCATCCCCAACACTACAGGGTTATATAACTTCTTCTCTGCCCATGGTAACCTCATGCCAAAGGATGGATAAAGAGCAGTGCTGAAGCCTGTTCAGACTCTTCCTTCCTCAGCCTCCCTTCCCCTCCCCCTCCCCCCTCAGAATCTCGGCCGAAACATCTAGTCTACCATTCACTCTCCGTCCCTTTTTAGTGTCAAGGGTTCCAGCCTTCTACAGGAACTCAAAATTGAAACTTACTGGAACCCAAATTCTTATTTTTGGAGGGGAAAAACCTGGAAGTCAAACCAGGTGAAATTTGGTATAAAGAGATTATGAAGGTGAGGAAAAATTACTTTAAAAATATTAGAAATGGCGATGTAGAATACTCTAGGACTGTTTTACACTACTTCCTAGTAATACAGATTCAACTTTGACAAACATCTTAGTCCACCATAAGGGATAAAGTTAACTGAAATAAGAGAACTTCGTTTTTACACATTATTCTATTCGACACTGCTAGAGCCTTGCAAGATAACCATTAGAAACCGCATGAAGTATTGTCAGATGTATAACCACTGTTCTGGTTACCTATTACTATGTAAAAGAACTACCCTAAACTTACTGGCTTAATATAACAATGTATCATTGTATCTCATAATTCTGTAGGTCAGAGATTCTCTCCTCCTTACCTTTCCCCTGCCCTAACATAGCCTCTCTACGTAGACAGTGTGAGCTTTCTCATAACATGGAAGGCTCAGAATAGCCAGACTTTTTACATGAAAACTCAGGGCCCTAGGACAGAACCTTCTAAGAGACAGGAAGTAGACACTGCCAGTCACTTTTAAGGCTTGGGCCCAGAAACTGGCCGAAACATCTACTGTCATATTTTGTTGGTCAAACATCTACAAAAACGAGAGAACACAGACCCCACATCTCAATGAAAGAGTAGCGAAGGATCTGTGGCCACTGTAATCTATCACTGTTACCTGGAAATAATGTAACTCAGCTAGATTACAAAATGGAAAATGAAGGTATTTACCAATGGGTATGAGAATGTTGTTATTTAAAATTATCAAATCCAAACAAACCACTCAACATATGAAAAGAGCTGCGAGTCAAGCAAAAAACAAAAAAGCCATCATGAAAACAGCATAAAAGGTATGCCAACACACAGTTAAGTGCTGATTTGTATGTTAATTTCTATCCCTTCAAGGAAAATCCTAACAATATCATGTTACCCATGTTAGATTTCTAAATAGAGTCTACATTTAAAGTTTTAAAATGTTTGTCTTTAGGGTACAAAGATCGCTCCATCTAGTTCAGCTAACATATTTCTGAAAGTGAATGGCATCTTTACTTATCCACTTGCTGCCATTTATTGAATATACTTCACACAAAACCTATGTGAAGTACTTTACATACATTATCACATTTCACCCTCAAAGAAAGACTCACTTTACAAATAAGGAGACTGAGGTTCAGGGACAAGTAGAAATGTTGTGCTGCTATTAAAGATGGCAGCCAGGATTTGTTACCAAGGCCCATGATCCCCCCCTGCCCCCAAACTAACACACTTTTTTTTTTTTTTTTTTTTGCGGTACGCGGGCCTTTCACTGTTGTGGCCTCTCCCATTGTGGAGCACAGGCTCCGGACGCGCAGGCTCAGCGGCCATGGCTCACGGGCCCAGCCGTTCCGCGGCATGTGGGATCCTCCCCGACCGGGGCACGAACCCCTGTCCTCTGCATCAGCAGGCGAACTCTCAACCACTGCGCCACCAGGGAAGCCCCAAACTAACACTCTTAAACACTATGGTGTTTAGCCTTCTGCCTAGATACATGGTCAAAAAGTACCTCTGTAAGTGAGGCTTCCTATGTGCAGTTAGCATATATGAATTCTAAGATCAATAATTTTAGTCTTTTGACAGAATCACTGATCCGCTCACTCATATTTCAGCAGTATAATACAAATGGTATATTATTGTTGAAAATTATGAAGTACCCTAAAAGTACAGCTAATAAACCCTGTACTTTATTTAACCACCTACTCATATACTTAGAACATGTTGCATATATATTAATGGAATCATAGCCAACAAAAACCTACCACAGGTCCATCTAAAAAGATCTAATGAAACAAATGAAAACTCTGTATTTTTCAGGACTGACAGGCATAGCAAATAAGTAATTTCACTGCAGATTAAAACAGCAGATAAACAATCAAAAGCTCAACTTACAATTCAAGATTGATTATTCAAGTTAGAAGAAATCTCTTTTCTCTGAAAATATGATGATGTACTAATATGAGGTCTCTTAGAGTGGAGTCACATCAGCATTTCTGGGATAATGCACTTGTGTGTGACTGAGTGTGCTCTTTGCCTGCTGGGTGTATTGCTGGGTGGAGCATTATGATTTGTGACTGAATAAATCAGCTGGCCATTCTCTATCTCTTGCTATTCCCCATAATCAATATAACTTGTTTTTAAAGTTCTTTCTACTTCATGAGTTCTTTTGTGTGTGTGTGTGTGTGTGTGTGTGTGTGTGGTACGCGGGCCTCTCACTGTTGTGGCCTCTCCCGTTGCGGAGCACAGGCTCCGGACGTGCAGGCTCAGCGGCCATGGCTCACAGGCCCAGCCGCTCCGCGGCATGTGGGATCTTTCCGGACCAGGCACGAACCCGTGTCCCCTGCATGGGCAGGCGGACTCTCAACCACTGCGCCACCAAGGAAGCCCCATGAGTTTTTGTTAATATGCAAATCAATTCAGTAATTAATATAAAAGCTAGACATTTTTTATAAAAGACACTTTGGAATTCTTTATAAATGTGCTCCTCTCCCTAGTTTCCAGAAGATACGAGGTATATAATGCTACTGGAGTCAGCACAGGGGCAGTGGCAGTGGGAAGTGGGGGACGAAGGGGCAGGGCAACAAATACCGCCTTCTCTAAAGGTGAGAAGAAGAAAGGCCAGTAACTCCCTTTTCCTCTGTCTCAAAGGTGGAAAATGAAGACTTTCACATGGAAAATTTAATTTCTACTTTTTAATATCATGTTTATTCTTATGAAATAGTAGTAGGCAAAGTACAAAACAATCACTTTTGGTACTTCCCAGGGTTCCATAGTTATAAAACAATTCATAATATTTATAATATTTATTTTCGTTCTCAGAGGCTATTATATAAGAGGCTAGAATTTCATGCATGATCCAGTTAACTGATTATACTTATTTAGAGGCCATGAAATGCCTAATTGCAGTCACAAATAGAAGATCACTGGCAGAATTAGTTGTGCTAGCAAAACTGTAGTCACAAAATTTCTTGGGTCAGACCACACAAAAATTGCAACCCTAATTATAGTATCGTTCTCAGTATAATTCAGTCTTAATATGTTAGTAACCCATGTTTGGAAAATACGTTTAACTGGTAAAAACATTCTCTTTACTTTAAATTTGGTATGCTAGTTCCTAATTCACTAAAATACTTCTGGGGAAATTTCAAAATAAAGCCTCAGGGACACTGTAAAGAGAGAGTTTTTGAGATTACTTAGGTCAAGCAGGGCTGAACCCTCAGCAAAACGGCATACAACTGGTTATCATCTACCCAGGCTCTGAGAAAAGATGGAAGTAGAATAATCTTTTTGTGGTCAAGAAAGAAAATAAACCACAGATATTCCAAAACAGCTAACTGGTATCCTGGATAATGTTCCTTTCAGGCAAACCTGTGGCCCTCATCTAATTAATATGCAGCCTTTCCATCCCATTTGACTTGTCAGTGCTACTGGGTCAACATGCACAGCTCAAGTGCTACTGGGTCAACATGCACAGCTCATCAAAAACACGCTGACCTCATGAGGAACCTGGTTCTATAGGAAATGACCAGAGCCAGCTCCTCCACCACTCACCACCCTTCTCCTTTTTGAGGGAGGGAGGAAAGGAAAGCCAGGAAAGGTAGAAAGAAGAGAAAAAGGCACAATGACCAGTGGCGTCTTAGTTTGAGATACAAGAGGGCAGTCAAGAGTGAGGAGAAGGAATGTGGTAACCTGTAAGAACACTTCCCACGTGCTCTGCACTGGCTGCTTAACTGAACTGTCTTCGTAAACAGTGCCACGATTCATCCAACAGTCATGACTCCAAGTCTATATAAATCTAGTTCTGAAAATACTCTTTAGGCCTTCAGGGTGCCTCTCTCCTATAAGCTTCCCATTGGGCCCACTTTCCCAGCATAGACAAAGGACTTCCGGGATGAGAAAGAAAGTGTTGAATATTATCTACATTATCTTATCTTAGGCCTCAAAAATCCTCATTATGGCTTTTTTACAGATAAGGAAACTGGGGTTCTATCTAAGAAAAGGAACTTGTCCAGGGTTACACAGTTAGTGAATATGAGGCTCAGAATCCATACTTAAAGAGCGTCTGGCTCCAAGAACCCTGTTCTTTATATTCTAGTTGTAGGCTCTAAACACTGAAACAATCCTGTTTAAGACAGAACTTATCTCAACTTGCCCCTTTGAAAAAACATGCCTGGTTAAGTGTGGTAAAGAATTACTTTTGAATATATATTACAAATTGATACAGAATTGTGACTTACAGTATAAATATATTAGATCTAACCTCAAAACTTTCTGAAACACAACCTACATTATATAACCTCACTTCTTCTGTTGTCTTACTTGGGCTGCTTTTTATTTTTCACGTATTCTGTTTTCTAACTAGATTATAAGCTCCCCAATGGCAGTGCCTACCATAGGGCACTATAAGCAGTAGGTTCTTATTAATCCGCCTGCTGCACTGGTAAGGCACTCTACTGTCCACCGTATTTACAGGTAAGTGCTTCCCTGATCTACCAGTACAACAACCTTCCTTTCACTTTTACCATGGAGAACTAATTTAGGACAACAGATAATCAGGAGTCCTACCAAAAATAATCGAATTTACCAATGGTTATGATTATAGAATACTGATGACAGGTAAACGCTTCAGCTACAGTTGTGTAACAACCCCAAGGAAATGGGTTTATAGTATTCTGTCATATTGGAACTGCAATTTTACTCATTAAAAACAATTTCTTAATACACTGACTTTTCTATAGAGTTCAGAAAGAATCTGTGATGGGTACTGAATTTCTTGAAGAACAGAATGTTTCATTTTGCTCTAATTCATTCTATTACTGAATTAAACTTTGATGTATTGGTCTTGACAAGTGCTTCATGCTGATTGTATTGTGTATGATAGTATAATCACTTCCCTTGCATTTCCCACTGGCTAGCTGATTAATGCAATAGATTACCTGCAGCACTGATGGCAAGGGGGAATCACTGCCCTTCCATACCCTAAACTGTGTTTATATTTCAGTGTGCATCTGTGTGTGCGCACGTGTGTTCCTCAGTACACAGACATCCGTGAAGATTCACTTGTACATGGGCAAGAAGAGAGGAAAAACCAGAAGGGTAGGAAAGGAAAACTGAGGACACAGTGAAGATCAATGCCTTTCCATCACTGTTTTCAGTACACCAAAAAAGCTTACTTCTTAATGCTTCCAGATAGGTGTCTAGCATTACACTTCAATTATTCATTCACTTTTTATTCACAAGTATTTACTGAGCACCAACTCTATGCCAGGCATGTTTTTCTTCTCACCTTTACTGGAAAACTAACTTTTAAAAAATGAATCACTTTCAGTGTTCCATTGGTAGACAAGAAGGAAAAAAGTAGGGTGAGATTATTAAATGGACACTAATACAGGGACGAACAAGGATGGCCATGAAATTAGTTTAAATGCCCCAATAAAGACAGCAACTGACAAGAAGACTATTAATATTAACCACAGAGAGTAGTGTAATGGTTTCCAAACAAACAAAAAATCTCTCAGATTACTTGGTCTATACAGGATCCTAATTGTCTAGCAAAGAGCAGTTTCTGGGTATGATCAATATGTATGGTGAATAGGTTGCTGGATATGTTAATCAAATCTTTAAATGTGTGTGTGTTGGGGGCAGACAGGGTGGGGGAGAGGTGAATTAAGACTTCTGTGCTCTTGGCAGCATTTTGAAAGCATTCCTCCTAACAGAATTTTCTCCCCGTTCCCAGCTTATATTTGACCCAAGTGTCCTGTTTAGGCTCCTCCCATAGAACCCCCTCAGCCCTTGCTCAGCCACAAAGGAAGACTGTGGCTTCCAATCTAAGCTATTTCAAGATTGTTTATTGCTTAAGTCTGATTCCTAATTTATGAATGATTCTCTCTCCTCCAGGTTTGCTGAAGCAAATTCTTAAATTTACTAACTTACCCAAAAAGGGGCTGGGAAGCACACTCTGAGGTCAACAAGGCTCAGCTGGTCATAGCTCAAAATCACAGAGATTTGGATTTCCATTGCAAAGGTTATCGCTGCTCATAGTATTGAGGGAGCGAGCCACATTTTGCATAACCACTACTACCACTACTCCTGGCAATTCATCTCTAGATCAGAGCCGGAGAAAATAGCCCTAAGATCAGTGTAACTCATCAGTCTAAGATCTACTAACTCATTCAGGCAATTTAATGTCAGATGGCACCTGTACTTTACATAGAGTCCTATCCTTATTTCAATTTGGAACTTTGAACCTGAACACTAAAAACAATGTTACCAAGTTATCAGACAAGCTTACGGCAGCCTCACGAAGATTCACCTACCGCAAATCATTTGCCAGCCTGCCTTCCACCTAAAATATATAAGGGAAAGTTATTTACATAAATAAAAAAGTCATTCTCAGGTATACCCTTAAGATGAGTGGCTGTTTAAAAGCCTACTGAAGATAGTCACTGCCAAGCACGTGTTTTAAATCTCAGAAGCCTTTGTCCTAGAGAAATCTGAGTGGAAAGCCTAGTGTGTAAAGAGGCAGGAGGCACTCTACCGGCAGGAGAAGGCCCCACCCCAGGGGGGCTCTGCGAGGCAGGGTCTGAACTCCCCATCTGAGTGACAACCATTATTCCTTTCCTTGGGTTCTCCCCTGACCTCATTAGCCCACCTAAGCTTAAATGAACCATGACAACATTTGCAAAGCACCTTGCTAGGTGCCAGCACATGCAGAGAACAGCCTAAGTGGCTGCTGCAGTCCTCCCTTGGCTTCCCCTTCTTTCATTCTAGCTCCTGGCACCCTTGACTCCCCGTGAAGCCCCTGGGAATCGCAGATGGCTTACAATGAGGCTTCTCAGACCTCGTTAATTTTTGTATGCTGCTACTTCAGGGTAAGAAATGGTGAAAGGAAATGATCCCCAGCCTGTCTTTCTTCGTTTTTACTCCCTCACTCCTCCTATGCTCTACCACGATGGGATGCTCTAGAGATCCACATTCTAAGAAGGAGACTCCCCCAGCCAGATCTCCCTTTGGCGGCAGTTTCTTGAGGGCAAGTGCAATACTAACTTTTAAGAAGTGAGAAAAGTAAGGAGAGAACTTTTCTGAAATTGTGGTGAGGAAGAAAAGAACACATTATACCAATGCTCTGACATTCCTATTAGCCACGAATGTGAGAACAAAATCTACCACTGATGGACTCATGTTATAAATAGAAAGGCAGCATAAAAGAGAGTAACTGGAATTTATTCTTGGTACAAACAATGCTACCAGCACACTACATGTATAATATAGAACACTAAAGTGTATTACATCTTAACTCCTAGTCAAATCTCCGTGGTCTATACTTAGAAGAGTTTTATGAAAACACACAAGGGGGTTGATCCCCAAGTGTTGTTAAAATTATTCAATTGTACACCTAAATAATTTCGACAGTGAATATCCTTAAGAGTCTCCAATTGGCTAAATAGGATCAAATCGTCTGTAAAGATCTCTTTTAATCCCAAGAATCTACTATCTTCTATTAATATGTATTTTTAATTTTTCTCTTTATTTTCACTATTTCTCATACAGGGTATTGAATGGATAATTAAGGCCTAGCAGCTGCAGTCAAGAGAAGGATGGTTGATAGTACTACACAGGAAGTATTTATCGTAGATTTGCCCACCATATAGAAACATGCATTCTCTCTTTTGGTTAACTTCTGACCCAAACTAGAAATTACTCTGCCGACTTAAAGCAGCAGAGAATAAACCCCTCTTCCCATCCCCACAGCAGAACAGAACCCAGAGCCCTCTGACCCAAGAACACAGAGGTCTCAGTTTTAAGAGACAAACAGCAGTAGGACCACACAACAGAGAAAGAAACCAGGCCCCAGTAATGAGGACCCAGCAGCAGATAGACATTCTGAGAACAGTGCTGGAGGGAAGCAAAGCCTCCTGAGCAATACAATTGACAAAGCCTCTGTATTTAGAGGGAGCTCCGAATAATGAGGGGAAAAACAGAGGCTGAGACAGGAGCATACAACCCCATCCCAGAGCAGGATGGCCTAGCCCATGTGCAGGAGGGGCTCTGCAGAGCCTACAGACCACAGGAGGTAAACACAGGCCAGGACAAAGACAGTGACCTAAGGGTTTTCAGTGGCTCCATAACAGAAGGGACTGGAAAATGAGACCAAAACTTCAATGTACCCCATCTACAGTATGTAGTATCTGTATATTATGATACACTTATTACATAATACAGTTCTCAATCAATAGCATATATTTGGCTACTCTACATTAGTGTGTTTTTTTCAGAGTCTGAAGTTAGAGAGCCCCTGTGAACACAGATGGGCAACTAGATTAGGTAAGCTCTGCTGACAACTGCAATCAGGACTGTGGGACCATGGGGCGGGTGGACCCAGGGCAGGACAGGCAGCTTTTGCAGGATTCACTGCCATCTAGGTGAGCTTGACTTTGTCCCTGTTCTCCTCTGAGGAGAGAGACTGCCAGGAAGAGAGGCATATTAGTCTTTTAAAATAAGTTGAGGATGGTATCTAGTTTTAGTGGTTAAGTCTTTGAAGTCACTGACACATAGGATCAAATTCCTGCTCTGCTGCTGTGTGACCTTAGGCAAGTTATCTGGCCTCCTTGTACCTCAGTTTTCTTGGCTATAAAACTGGGGCTCAGAACTACCTATCTCACAGGGTTGTTTTAAGAATTAAATAAAATAACGCATGCCTTAAGTGCTTAGCATAGTGCCTGATAAATAATTGTTGGCACCTGCATTATGTTTAGTAGCTGGACCAAAATGGAAAATAAAGCAAAAATCTAGATCCTGTAATGTCTACTCTCTCCTCCTCCTCCTCCTCCTCCTCCCCCTGAAGTTAAGTAACAATGAAGAATAACAAGGTTGGACTGAAAATCTTAAAGACAACATTTTGGATAACGAGTTTGAACCTTTTCACCATCCCCCACTGAGTTCTCCCTGTCTTCATTCATGTTATTCCTTCTTTCTGTAGTATTCTCACTACTTCTCCCCTACAACTCACCTCCACGAACATTCCTGTAAAACCATGTTAAGTTCAGTCTACTTATTCACTAATATGTGAATAAATTACTCTATCAAAGTGCGCTGCAGTTCATTCAAGCCTGTTCTGATTTCTCCTTTCTCCTGATGATTGTATCTCTACTCCCCCCATACTCCTGGTACCATCGTCAACGGTAAAATCAAATATTTAATACATCTATTCTCCTTGACATAGCAAGTGCTTAATACATACTGATCAGGAAACCACAACAGGACTTCTGGAAAGAAGCGTTAACAGGAAGGCATAGAAATGGTTTAAGTGGTTAAGCTATATTCTCCTTGCACCCAGGGAAGACAAACGGGTAGGTGACAAGCACTCCCTGATATGTGGCTCATTAGGATTACATACTACACTTACAGCTACATGGAAGTTTCCAAGTCTGTACTGACATCTTTTTGCTGCAAGGGGGCTCTGGGAATTGCTGTTTTCTCCACTGCACTAGCAAAGACGTATCAACTTATATGGCAAACTACACTGGAATGCTTTCCAGTTCTCAATGAGAAGCAGTCACTCCTTAGCCTATTCACTAGCCACCATCAACTTCAAAATGTGGAAAGCCTGAGTTTGAATTTACCACAGAAAACTAAGTAAGGGGCTCCAAACAGTGGGGGGAATTACTAAGCCTTTTGCTTTTGGAGACGTAAGACGGCATATCCCAGAAATTTCTCCACAGTTACCTCCAAAGCAGAGCCTTTATAATCTTAGTTCTGGCTGTGCACAAAGGCCCTCCTGTTACTTAGAGTACCATTTTGAATGTGTGACTTAAGCATATGTTTTCTTCCTTATTCAAGAATAATGTGGGTGGGTGCAAAAGAGGCCAATACTTGTATCTGCAGTGATAGCTGGGACAGGGTTCTAGGTCCATGGAGTAGGTAATTTTTAGTACTTTGCAATATCTGTGGTCCCAGTGGGTGGGCTAAGTTCTCTATTGCTAAATGTAGATTTATCCTGATTCCAAGTCCCCTGAATCTTTATACTCACTCTATCTATCCAGCACACTACCAAGGAATATTATATCTATTGCCTAATAAGGAAATGCAAACTAGAAAGAAACATCTAACTATGGCTATTTCTGCTCACACACAGTGAGGTACCTGTATCAAAAGCTTTGAAAAGAACTCAGAGATGCCACCTTGTTCTTGTGAACTGAGTGAGCACAGCTCAGAGCAGTAAGGCTCTTGCAATGGCAGCCCAGCCTCTCCCAAAGAAACAAGGTTACATGCTAGAGAGCAAAACACATGACTCAGAGAAAAAAGTGTTTAAAATTTGGGTGGGGGGGGGGGAGAAACATATTATGCAATACATATTATGAAAATGAAAATTTAAGAATTTTTCCCTGTGCTAAAACTGTAATTAAATCTTATTTAACTGTTTCCTCTAATGACATCCATTTTAATTAGGTTTTAATAGACTGGCAGCCACAACCTATAGTTTTATGAAGCAAAATAAAATTACAGTCTTGGAAGACATTTAAGGAAAGAGAACCATCAACACAGATGAGAGGTTACAATATATCCCCTCATCCCTAAAGACCCCCACGGTAATTAAATGTGCTGAACAGACAGCCATTAGGGCTAACAGTAGGTGTGCTCACCAATCTGCACTGGGCTTGAAATAACCCTTGAGATCCAAGGGTTATTTCTGTGATCCGTATACCAGAAAATCTGCATGGAGTAAAGAACACAACTGAAAAGGTATGTACTCTATAGCTCTACCAAAGATGTGTAGCCACTGCCAAATATGCAGCCTCTACTGTTGCAATGGGCTGTCTTAAGATTTTAATATATACATGTTCTTACAGCTGATCATGATACAACAACACTCATCTTCAGAAGACTGCCATATGTTTGGGAAAATGAACATTATGTAGAGAAAGTAAAATTAATATATGAAAAACTGATTCACATTCAAGATAAATGTATCTGTAAATGAGATGCACTAAACAGGATCTTAATAGTATGCATCTGTATCTATTTCACACTACATTATGAAAATCAGGGAGTAAATCAGAAAAATTAACTCAGACCAAATGAATATCATAGGCATTTATTTTAGAAAAGAACTGAGCATAATCATTCCTTTGTTAGCCAGAGGATGGGGCAAAGAAATTGGGCCTTTTGTTATCTCAAATAAGTATGTGTATCTTTATTTGAAAGAAAGAAAGAGTTAAATGAATATATTTTATTTTTAAAACTAATTTTGAAACATTGGTACTTAAATTTTAATAAATCACATATACTCAAAAAGTTGTAAATCTTGGGGAGGGGGATATCTGATCCTATGAAAAAATACAATTTTGTAATCTGGCTGACAATCTGATGCCTCTAAATCTCTCTGCCAAGAAGCAGTTACTTGGCTAAGATACTCTTACTAGTACACTTTCATCAGATTAAGGTTTTCATGCCAGGAATTTTTTTTTCTCCTGGGGTACTGGCCATTGCCAGAAATGGACCTATCGAATCTACTGGTGCTAAGGAGTTAAGCATCTGAGATTTAATTTAACAGTTTTAGCTTTATTAAGCTGTCACAGAGCGGCCCTACTTTGATAACAGTAGCTGCTCCAATTATGGCTTGGTTTAGGGTTGACAAGTATAATGATTCATTCGTGGCACATGAGAAGCAATAAAAGGTTGTTTTGCATTACAGCTTTAAAAATGTGGGCACTTTTTTCATTTAATTTGTCACTTAGCTTTTGCTAAGAGGACATTTAAATTGCAGTAAAAGGCAAATGGGGCTTTTAGTTTAAATGTAATCCCCATATTTAAATGATCTGTAATGGTGCAGTGTTAGAGTGGGAACACTATTGTCTCACAGTGGGTCCTGATGGTGACATGTGACATTTGTATTCAGGTCCTGTATTATCCATGTGGCTAAAGGGCTTCCAATTTCATTTCACAGCCAGAAGCCTGCAGAAAACACCAATTAACTTGCAGATCCCATTTGCCGACAAAACTCAGCCTCTTCTCAATGTCTGGCATCTGGCAGTGCTCAGCATTTAATTCCAAAGCAGAGCCTTGAAGCAATGTGAGCCCTGTACAGGGGCACAAAGTCAAATTCCCCCATTTTCTTAAGAAGCAAAATTCTTTCCTTTTGAAGTCCAGAAGCAACTTTTAGTTAACTTTTTTGGTGAATGAATATTAAGATGTGATAACTATTGTTACTCCTACACGAGATTCTTCACAGAACTTAGAACTCATTAAAATGGCAAGTGACCTCTGCTCACCATCACAGCATGTAGGAGAATTTATAGCAGTGTAGTGATGATTGGGTTCGGGGAGGGAGAGGGTGATTTGTGAAAAAAGAAAATACAGGGCAAGAATATGTATTCTTCATCCTGGACTGAAATCAAAGAACTTGTTTAAAGCCTGGTCCGTAACTAGAAAAGTAGTCCATCAGAGGGTATAACTAGCATTAACTAGTGGAAACTTCCACCTAATGAGAATTAATCCTTTTGATTGAGGGCTGAGGTACATAATTTTCAAAGCCAACTTGCAAAAGTGAAATACGACTAATGGATTAAATGTAAACCCTGAAAATTTTATTTAACTATATCACTTGTATATATTTTTTTGGTAACCAAAAAATTTCGTTGGTATTTTCTTTCTAATTAGTTATTTGTTAATTCTAAGCTTCTTTAAGTACCAAAGCTCTTTAAATTTTATTCATTTAATATTAATCCAATAATAGATTTTTTTTAATGCTAATCCTTTTTACTGCCATAAACCAACTAGTCAATTCAACAGTTACTACAGAGTTACAAGACTGAGGAGTCTTTATTTGTAAATCACTCAGTATTCTATAAAAATTTTTGTTTAAACCATGCATTACACTTGTGTTCTCCAACCATCACACCGGGCCCCCAAACATTTCCTTCCAATACATTGAAAGGATCCACTGTAGTTACAGATTGATTTAAATTTTGATTGAGGGAAAGGCCACTAAGCATTACTTCAGGTGACCCAAGGGAAGTACTAAGATTAAGTTATTACAAGATACTTAATAAAAATATTAGGGAAAAAGGTCAACAAATATCTAACAGCTGGCAAATAGCAGACACACGTTAAAAAACAAACAACAAAACAAACAAGAGTTGTCATCGGGCTTCCCTGGTGGCGCAGTGGTTGAGAGTCCGCCTGCCAATGCAGGGGACACGGGTTCGTGCCCCGGTCCGGGAAGATCCCACATGCCATGGAGCGGCTGGGCCCGTGAGCCATGGCCACTGAGCCTGTGCGACCGGAGCCTGTGCTCCGCAACGGGAGAGGCCACAACAGTGAGAGGCCTGCGTACCGCAAAAAAAAAAAAAAAAAAAAAAAAAAAAAAGAGTTGTCATACACAGCCCAGTTCCTGAACATACATCCTATTAATGGGAAAAAGGAAACTTTGGTGTCCAATTCTCTACCAACCTGCTGTACAACCCTAGGTCACACTATGTCATTTTGTGGAAGTCTTCTAACCTCCTCAGACTTCAGTTTCCCTATCTGTAAACAGTTCATCTCAAAGGCCCCTTCCAAGCATTATTATCATGTGGTATCTTCACAGACATCAGCCTCTCTTGGTCAAGACATGGGATCAATAGCATGATGAGGTCCATCATTAGCCAAGAGGAAGACAGAAGGTGAAGGTATGAAGACTTCTACTATTCAATTACATTGAAACTAGGATCTTCTAATAAATATATGCATAACGTAAAATTAATACAGGCATTGACAAAATATTTGCCAAAAATTCTATTTGTCACATATAGATTTCTTAATAGACAAGATAACAAATACATTATTAACTTCCCTAGCAATGAGCACTGAGTAACAAGAGTCATCCCCCCGCAAACTTCCCAGTAAACATGAGTAGTAGATTTCTCATTTTTTCAACCACCTGCTATATTTATATCTTTACCACCACGGATTTGGGAAGCAATAAAAATTAGAGTTTGCCGTGTCTTTTCCATTCTGACAATCAACAGTCCATCTAAGTCAATAATAACAAAAAAAATAAAATGAATATTCAAGCTACTTTTGATACTTTTAATGTGGGCAAAAGGGGAAAACAGCCAAATTTTAGCTGAACTGATTACAGTATCAGTCTAGAAATAAGTAATCAGTTCCATTATACCAAATACCTGTTTTGAAACATAGCTCTTTTTTTCAAATATTTAAAAGCAGATCCTGTGCTTGCTTTCCTCAACATCAGACAATTCCCCCAAAACACTGCCAAGATTGGTTCCTGCAAATGCCTCATTCTTCCTATTCTTCTAACCAGTGTATAATGGCAACAAGTTCATATAAAAGTAGCTCTCTCTTCTGCAGTACTCTGACCATGCTCTTTAAACATTCAACCATGGTCTTTGTCCACACACAACTCAATGGCAATCCATCAGGAAATTTATACTTACCCAGCTCATCCCAGAGCTGCCTATATTTGTCAGTCATTGCGGTGCCTTGTTGCCTCCAAAGTGACAGACGAGGGTCGGCCATGAACTGCTCTGTTATCAAAGTCAACATTCGGGCCCCGTTTGAGTCCCTCATCTTCAACATCTCCCGCACCTAGTGGGGAAAAAACAGACCTTCAGAAAAATGTTAAAAAATGAACAGCAATACAGAGACAGACTACTTTATTTCTTTGGGGAGGGAGGGTGGGGTGGTGGTGGTGGTGAAGTCTTGATACCATCCTTCTTAAGCAAACAAAAGTGGTTAAAAACGAGCCTCTGAGGGACTTCCGTGGTGGCCCAGTGGTTAAGACTTTACCTTCCAATGCAGGGGGTGAGGGTTCAATCCCTGGTCAGGGAGCTAAGGTCCCACATGCCTCGTGGCCAAAAAAACAAAACATAAAACAGAAGCAGTAATGTCACAAATTCAATAAAGACTTCAAAAAGAGAAAAAAAAAAGTCCACATCAAAAAAAAAAAAACCTTAAAAAAAAGAAAACAAAAAAACAAAAAAAATGAGCCTCTGTCCTAACTGGCAATTTAATCAGAGAACTGACCATTGATTTTTTAAAATTATGTTTTAGAATCCACACGAGGAAAAGAAATTTGTGTAACTTCCCAATTTTCCCCCAAAATGTTTTTGTCAGCCTACAGAAAACTAATACCAAAATAAACAAGACAAATCACTGGGCACCTTCCTGACTCCCTAACTGATTGCGCTTACCACCAGAGTAGTAGAGTCTAAAGCACTGTACTGAGAACTCTTTAGAGATCTTCTGAATTGATCTGATAGTGTTTATAATAATAGCATCTGTCCTTCCATTTTTTTTAAAAAAAAAGCTTTATTGAGACATAATTCACGTACATACAATTCACCAATTTAAACTGTACAATTTAAACCTCTTTCAGTGGTTTTTAGTATATTCAAGTACAAGTTCTACAAGTGCTTCATTTTTTGAGGTAAATCAGTAATTTCACTAGATTCTTTCTCACCGAGGATTTCCATGTAAAGAGCAACAGCATACTTCTATTCACTCAAATGGGACTGTTTTTGCAATGGTAAGAGGAAATGTAAAGGGCTGTAGGTTCAGAACTCTCTTGCTCCAAATGAGCAATCCTTGAAGCGGAATCATAACCACTGACCTAGTAAGTTAACTTGGCTTCTCTGCTGGAACCTCAAGCTCTGTCCATTATTCTTCTGTTACATTTCCCAAATAAACAAGAAAACAAGAAAAGAAACACAAGACTAAGTTGCTCTACAGGAAATCCTAAATGAATCCATCCATTCTTAAAGTGTGTACCGCTATGTGTTCAATGAATAGGAATCCCAGCTGAACATCAGTTCTCTGTGTAGAAAATTAGTGGAGCAAGGTCATAAGTAGTAGATAAGCAGAGGGGAGTCCTTTTATTCAAAATTATTTCTATGTGAAAGCCACATGAAGGAGGAAACAGCAGATATTCAAAAAAGCAGCCTAAACCTCTAGATCAATAGGTTCTGCCTCAGTCCTGTACCCTGACAAGTAATGGAACCCTCACCCCAAACCAGGCTTCAGAATTTGAGCCTTGTAGAGAACTCAAATGTACTTCTGCACTGAATCACAAGGGTATGCTTCCCAGAGGGTTTTTTGAGTAATCTTAAGAAGTACTAAAAAGGAGAAAGAAATGGAGTTGCCATTTATCGGACGTCTTGCTAAAGAGTTTTACATTCATATCTACCTTTTAATCTTCACAACAACCATATAAAGTAGGCCAGATTATAATCCCCATTTTACAAATTATAAAGCCATCCCTCAGAAGTAAAGTAACTTGTCCAAAGGACAAGAGGAACAACTGGAATCAGAACCCAGATCTGCCTTAACTCTGGAAGTTATACCATTTCCAAAATTAGATGTTGCTCTTACTTCATATGGTATATACAATGTGTACATCATATATAAGGATATATATAGCAACTGCAGGCCAGTCTAATACCTCTTTCACATTGCTTCCACTAGGCCACAGTGTACTCTCTGCTGATACTAGAATCTATGAAATACTTCCTGTGTGTCTAAATATACCAAAACTTTAATATTACCTCTATATATCATGGATTTAATTTAGTATTTATTTTCCTAATAAATTTCTAACCTACTACTCAGTTAGCAATAGCAATGAAAATAAATGCTTTACTATTAAGCATACAAACCAGAACTATTAACCAACACTCAAATACATATACATTAATTACAGCCTAATGGTAATTAATTTTCAGACTGTTGACTGTGAGGTATTACAAGAGTCTGAAGTGCCTATGAATTACCAAAGAATGATTAAATCATGTGAAATAATTTTAGAGTTAAATGTATTTTTACTGTAATCTAATTCTTGAAAAATTGGCAATCTAAGTATGGTATATGGAATAAATCTTTGTTTTTTTTTTTTAAGGCTGCACCACGCAGCATGCTGGATCTTAGTTTCTGGACCAGGGATTGAGCCCATGCCCCCTGCATTGGGAACGTGGAGTTTTAACCACTGAACCACCAGGGAAGTCCCAGGATAAATCTTCATTTAAAGGGTTTTCATTAATCAGAGTACACTAATTTTTGGCTATAAGCAGTAACAGAGTTTACTCTAATTCTTCTGAACTACAAAAGCTTTTAATTATTATGAATATTAGAGAAGTTGTTTAACAGAAATATCAATGAACACAGTTATCTGTTCCCTTAAAACCAATTTGAATACATTATCTATAAAGATGGCTGTACCCCCAATGAAAAGACATTGCTTTAATATTATTTAAAAAGCATTTTATCCAGTATTTAGACATGTGTTTATGGTACTAAGAGTTCTGTGTAAAGCAACAGACACAGCTTCTGTTCACAATGAACTTATAATGAAGATAACTTTGTTTCTTAGGCTATCAAATTTTGGTGATGAAAATTAACATTTACCAAGGCCCAACTACTGTTAGACACCATTATCATTTAACACCATAATCACAACAACTTGAATGGATATGCTACTATTAGCTAATTTTATAGATGAGGAAACTGACTTAAATAACTTGCCAAGGTACATACACTCAATAAGATTTAGAACTGAGATTTAAACCCAGGTTTGTTGGACTCCAAAGTTTATGCTCTTGAAACTAATTTAAAGATATCGACATTAAGTTAATTATATAAAGCACATCTTAAGGACTATATTCAAAGGTATGCTCTACTTGGGAAAATTAACTAGAAGAAGAAAAAAATTGAAAAGATGGCATTTCAAATAACATTAAGCTATTTTATTTTTAGTACTGAACAGTTTTTCAAAATTGTATAAATTGCCACCATTTTATTAATAAGAGCTGAGAAAGACAAAAATGGCCCATATCTTGTCTAAAGATACCTAAGTAAATTAATGCTTGCATTGCAACACAGAAGTCTCTAATGGTTGATAATAACTTAGTCTATTCTTCCCCCCACCCCGCCCCGGCCATGCCACATGGCTTGCGGGATCTTAGTTCCCCGACCAAGGATTGAACTGGGGCCCTGGCAATGAAAGCACCAAGTTCTAACCACTGGAACGCCAGGGAATTTCCAGTTCTTAAAAAAATAAATAAGAATTTAAAAAGAAGCCTTTATCCTATTGTAAACATGATCATATATACTTTCTATAAATGTATATATTTAGAATATTTCTTTAAAAATAAAAAGTCATACCTTTGCAAAGAGCAAATTAAGCTGCTTCCCTGATCCGTGGTACCCGCCCTGGGAAAGGAACAGTTTAACCTGTTCTTGAACCTGCTCTTCATCTAAGTGCCAGCAGTTTTCATCATCTATACTAGCACCTGCTGTTGGATCAGGAGCACCTAGAAATAGAAAGAAAAAAATAACACATATGCTAGGAAAAACTCTGGGCTAAAAGGGCTCTGATAATAAACTTGAAAAGAATTAAGGTTCTGTATTTTTTGCCTAAACACTTTTTAATCCAATCTCAATTTCAATATACATACAAATGTATGACCGAAAATAAATGTAAAAATTATTCTTTTATTGCCAGAACTTTGCTGATTTGTGCTAAGCCAAAGGGTGATGACTTTAGAGCTGAGATGTTTCCCTTTTTTAAGATCAGAGACTATACCTTTGGAGATGACTTTACAGGTTTCCTAAAGAAAAAAAAATTCACAAAAATGTCTCATTGTAAATATGTGATGTTTATAAAAGCTCTACTGTGTAGGACACATTAGTAAAATGTTTTTCAGAGACATCAGAAAAATATGAAACAAAGTAAACTCAGCAGCGTATTTCTCTTTACTATGTTAATTCAAGAAGCTTTCACCACTATCTGCTGCTGTATAAACTACATGCTGACATAAGTCTTTAGTTGCAGAAAACCAAAGATTAAAAAGGGAAATCAAGCCACATGGGAACAGGCAGTGCAGCTGTTGTACTAAACCAGGTTGTAGTATCACCTTGCCAAAACTGCGTAAATATTTTATTGCTGAAGTACGCATAAAAGATAACAGCTATGTAACAAGCCCTGTGTGTAGACTACCTTAGAAACTCAAAAATTACCCAGATATTTAGGCAGGTGAAAATTGTTTCATTATTTATTAATAAAATAAAATGGTACTTAAGGCCTAAGATTCATAAGTAATACAAAAACTAAATCTAAAATCTCTTCTCAATAGTGTTTCATTGCCTTATCAACCCTTAAAAAAATACATGTGTAGGTATGGTTCTACACTTCTTTTCTTTTAATGATCTAATGCAGACTCAACTGGCCGAGGAAATAATCACTAACATGTGCTTAGAACCAGGGTCCATTAGTCCCTAGGAGGAAGACAATGGGTCTGTGAACCTCCCTGAAAAAGTGTGCTTTCATTCATTCAGCCGACATATTTACTGAGTGAGTGCCCTCTGCTAGACTTGGGGATGGACTGGGGTACAAAATAGAATTCCTCTCCTCACAGAATTTACCATCTAGTTCAATGGCTTTCAAACTTTTTTGACTAAGACCCACAATAAGAAATATAATTTATATCATACTCAATACACCTGTGTACCTGGACACTTATATGATCACGCCTATTTATTAATCTGAAGCAAAGGTATGATGAAAAAACACCCTTATTGTAAGTGAAGAGGTCTGATATTTTCTATACTATTTCATTTTTTTAAAAGGCTTGTCATAATTTTTAAAACTGATTTCATAATGTATAATGGGTTGCAATCCACTCTATGAGAAACACTGGTTTAAGTATGTGAAATCAATATCAAATGTAATAATCACACATACAAATATATAATAATAAATGAACTAATTGTTTACAGAAGAGGACAAAGTACCAGGAGATCGTATCAGAGAGCTCTGACCCGCCCTTGAATTGGCAGAATAAGCATACCTTGAGGAAATGGAATTTGAGCTGAGATCTGCCTTAGGTAGATTAGAAGATAAATTAAGGCAGAAAAAGGAAGCACTGGGTCTGCATGTGAGACTAAGAGCTTAGGCAGAGGTCTCGGGCATAAAGGAACATGGTATGTGGATGAAACAAAAGATAGTCCATGTCCATGCAACCCAAAAGTAGGTGATAAGGAAGAAGAGCAATACAAGACAACTCTGGAGAAGAGAAGGGACAACTCTTGCCAGGCCAGAGAGCCCTGACAAGTGAGGAGCTTAGTTTCTCTCCCTAAAAGTAATGAATGGGAATTCATGACAAGGTTATCCGAAGTGGAAGGATGGAATACTCTAGATAGTAAAAGATGTTCTGTCCTGACGTACGTCAATTTCAACATTCCTGTCATGGAATATTATGCAGCCATAAAAATGAATGTGAGGATTCTTTACGTACTACAATGGAAAGATAGCCAGGATACACTGCGGAATGAAAAAAAAAATCAAGGTGAAGGAAAGTATACATACTGTGCCACCTTTTATGTAAATGAAGATTTACATTAAGAAGATTTAAAAGAGCTTATGTGTTAGTATTTCCTTACCTATGCATAAAATATCTTAGAAGAATGATTAGAATGAGCAACCCAGTTACATGAGGGAAGGAGGTTCTTCACTGAATACCTTTTTCATACTTTTAAAATCTTGAAACCACATGAATATATTCATGTATCTAAAAATATCTCTAAAGTGTGGAGAATAGATAGGGAGCAAAAATATTTAAGAGTGGAACGGTGAGGGTGATATATTGATGATACAGTAATAGAAAGGATAATAATGGTAGCTTAAAAAACATCAGTGAGAACAGAAATGGAGAACCTGACAGAAATTTAGGATATAAAAGCCAAAGGACTTGGTGAAAAAGTAGATACATGAGATATGGGCGATCAGGGGGCTGAGAGAGACATGGTTTTCTGGATTGAAATACTAAATACTGGACAACTCACTGACACACAGACCACCAGAGCAGGATCAGTTTCGGGGGAGGGAGGGGCAGTGTTTAGATCATAAGCTCAATTTTATTATTATTTAAAAAAAATTTTTGGCCGCACTGCGCAGAATGCGGGATCTTAGTTCCCTGACCAGGTATTGAAACCACACCCCCTACAGTGGAAATGCGGAGTCTTAACCACTGCACCGCCAGGGAAGTCCATGAGTTCAGTTTTAGACATGGTGAATTTCAAGTACCTCTGAGATAGCTGGCCAAGAAGAGGGGACAGGATTTCAAGTAGGGAGCTGGTACTATGGGACGCAATACAGGGTAAAGAGAGTGTCTAAGATGGAACCCTAAGGAAGGCCAACACTTAAAGGCTGGGCAAGAGAATGAGGAAGGACAGCAACGGGAACGAGTAGCCTATTAGGAAGAGCAGGAGAGACTGGCTCTTCCAGAAGGCAGAGAAAGCTGTTCCAAATAGGGAGTTATTTAAGCTACCAGAGAGCAAGGATTATATCTGCCCTGTTCACCACTGCCTCCTAACACCTAGCCGGTGTTTGCCATTATCAGGCAATCAAGTACTGGGAGGAACGGGGGGAAAAGAGGGAGAGAGAAAGGCATACATTCCACCCCTACCAAGAAAAGGTAAGAAAGGAACAGAAAGGAACCACTGCTAAAGTATCCTCACATGCCTTATCTCATTTTCTTCTCACAATGTCCCCTGGAGGTGAGTATAGCTATGATCCCCTTTCTACAGAAGGAGAAACACGTTCAGAGTGGTTATGACTTGTCCACAGCCACAATGCCAAATCCGGTCTCCCATTTCTCTCCCCTGCTGAAGAATATATCCCAGAACCTTGGAGCTCAAATTTAACCCTGAAGGTATCAAGGCAGCAGTTGTCAACCGTAAATCAAAGATAAATTAAGGAAGGATACTGAGATCTGTTAGCGTGTTTCTCTTTTACAGGAAAATTTAAGGACACACAACATTGTGAAGAGTTAACTAACTACTGGGGTTATATCTGTAACCCCTAATCTAGCTCATCCCTTTGATTCTAGAGAAAGACAGACACAGACTCACAGACACAGACATACAACTGTACAAAGACAGGCCTCCACTTCCTCAACCCTAAACTTCTATAATGTAGGAATAAAAAATTAAGTAATCAGTTGATAAATAAAACATAAATTTACTCTAAACACAACTCAACATTTTAGGAATAAAGACATGTACACTTTACATTACAGACCAGGAAATTAATGTCTACAACAACAACCCCCCCCAAAAGAGCAAATTTATTTATTAAACTTTTTTTTTTTTTTGGCTGTGTTGGGTCTTCGTTGCTATGCACGGGCTTTCTCTAGTTGAGGCGAGCGGGAGCTACTCCTCGCCGCGGTGCGCGGGCCTCCCACTGCAGTGGCCTCTCTCCCCTCTCGTTGCGGAGCACAGGCTCCAGGCGCGCGGGCTTCAGTAGTTGTGGCTCCCGCAGGCTCAGCAGCTGTGGTGCACGGGCCCAGTTGCTCCGTGGCATGTGGGATCCTCCCGGACCAGGGATCGAACCTATGTCTCCTGCACTGGCAGGCAGATTCCCAACCACTGCGCCACCAGGGAAGTCCTATTTATTAAACTTTAATGCCAAAGTTTAAACACTTAAATCCTAACATGTCTTAATTACATGCATTAAAGTATTGCCCAAGCCTTGTATAAAATGTAGATTTGCAAAATTTATTTCTACTTTTAACAGCTGTCTATAATCAAAGACAAACCTCTCAGCATTTAGCTTTGAGAAAGGTATGCAAAGAGAATCATAATTCATATATTTATACATTTGCTATTAGATATTCCCCCAGTTGGGCAGGAACCAGAACCTGTGTATGTAAATTAAATGATCCATTAAAGTGTTTTAAAACCTATCATAGTTTTTAACCCTTATTTATATTTATAATTATAAATGCTATAACTTTTACAAGTGTATAATTAATCTTTGTGAGCATTTTATTACTGAGGCTTAACTCTTCAAAGTTTCAAGCCTTCAGAGAAAGTGAAATTATCTGTTGAAAAAAGTGAAACAGTTTGTCTCTCACTCCCAGTTAAGGGTGTGTGGATTTGATTCACCCTCCTACCTTGCTTACATAATGCCACAGGAGAAGAGCAAAGGAGAGTTCAGAGACAAGAAGGACTACTGTCCATGTCTTTGGCTTTCCCTGCCTGCTACTTGATTTGGTTCAGATTTAGTTTTGATTTACCCCAATATCAAAAACTCTTACCCCAGCAGTTCCCCAAATTAGGAGTATATCAAAACTCCAGAGGCACACCATGAAAAACAGATGCTTAGGCACCACTTCAGACCTACTGAATCAGAATCTTTGCCACAGGTAAAAAGGCAAGGGCAGTGGGGGTGGGGAGTGTGGCTGGGAAACACTAGTCTATATTTGGAGAGAATCTTAAACATGGTGGCACATTTTGGATCTTAGTTTTGAAAAGTATTCAGGGTCCTAAGTCATCAGACAGACGCCTCTCCAGCGTACTGACTAAAGTAAATTTAGGACATATTGACTGAGATATCTGTCTCTTGTCACAAAAACAGTCACTTCTAAGCACTGGGCAACACCAAATCATTCTGCAAATTTTAAACTGAGATATTAAGACATGTTCACAACTGGCTTATACTATGTTTGGTATGTGGAATTATCCACAGCTTTGGGTTCTAACGGGGAACTTAAAGCTTTCTTTTTTTCTTAAACTGCTGGAAAACAAATTCAAACAAGTGAAAGGCTTTAGTTTACATGTTCATCTTAACTGTGACCTAACTGCTTTAGTAACACTATTGTCCAAACAATGCCTTAAGCGTTTTATATTTATGTAGCAGTGTTCTTTTTTGTTAAAATTAAATTGTCAAATTCAGTCTACAGAGGCAGAATGCAGGCAGCAGATGTCTACACTGCAGAGGTGATTAATTCAGCCTCTTTTGCAGGACCTATAGAAGAATGCCATCTCCGACAGTTTTAGTGCCTGCTGTTAAAGATAGGAAACATTAAGTCTGTGGCTTACAAAGACACCAGTACACCTGTCTTATAAGCTGAAGGCAAAATCCTGACATCAACCATTGGCACCAAGAGAGGAAAGGCAAGGCAGCAAACTTTAGAGATTCAGGCTCAGAAAAAAATCTTTCTTTAGAGAGGATAAGAACTAGAAGACCACTGAAAAATAATGTGCATTGAATAAACACACACTTGAGAAGAGCTTTAAATTTTATTCTTACTGAAATCCCCATTTCGAGGTAGTGACTAATGCCTTCATTTCAATATACAATTTTGTGGTGGCTAAAAGAGCCAGATCCTTTATCACCTATTCTCAATGGTCAGTCCATGTAATTCTACTGCCATGATGCAGTGTGGTGTCCTCTCCAGGAGCTGTTAGAGGACAACCTGTTTTCCTTAGCCTGCAGGCTAATGACAGAGGGAGCCCTGGCATGCACCCTCAACAAGCCACCTTCCCTTTAGCTAAATTCCAAGGAAATAAATAAGTAGCACGGTAATCAGGATATATTTCAGGGAACTCAAATAGGCCCGTCAGGGTTTATAGCCCTTCTTCTATTCTTTTCCTCTCACCTGACTTTATTACTCATCTCTTATTATCATTTAATTTACTTCAGAAGTTCAATGATATACTTATTCATGTACAGAAATAATCATGTATTTTATATGGATAAAAAGCAATAAAATATTTGTACATTCACCAATGCTCACTTAAAAAATTCAGAGTACTCTATGCTTAAGAGGTAAGTCATTTTCCATAACTTAGCTAACAAATGTATTAATGTATTAGCAATTACCTGGTACACAAACATAAATAAATGCACAGTTCTCAGAAAGTCTTTTTTACATAACCTGGTTCTTCAGATTTATTAAAAGAGATCTACTATGTTTGCAAGGTCCAAGAATGGTTTGCTCAGATTATTATTATTATTTATTTATTTTTTTTGCGGTATGCGGGCCTCTCACTGCTGTGGCCTTTCCCGTTGCGGAGCACAGGCTCCGGACGTGCAGGCTCAGCGGCCATGGCTCACAGGCCTAGCCGCTCCACAGCATGTGGGATCTTCCCGGGCTGGGGCACGAACCCGTGTCCCTTATATCGGCAGGCGGACTCTCAATCACTGTGCCACCAGGGAAGCCCTCAGATTATTTTTAAAGATTTTTTTTTAAAAAAAGTTCACAGGGGCTTCCCTGGTGGCGCAGTGGTTGAGAGTCCGCCTGCCGATGCAGGGGACGCGGGTTCGTGTCCCGGTGCGGGAGGATCCCACGTGCCCGGGAGCGGCTGGAACCGTGAGCCATGGCCGCTAAGCCTGCGCGTCCGGAGCCTGTGCTCCGCAACGGGAGAGGCCACAACGGTGAGAGGCCCCTGTACCGCAAAAAAAGAAAAAAAAAAAAAAAGGTTCACAAATATTTTCCTCAACTGTCTTGAAGACTCACGTCAACTGCTACATCACAATGATGGAGATAATAGCAACTCAGATTTACTCCTTTTTAACCCTCCTAACCTGATGGAATAGGCACTCTTTTCCTAACCACGTTTTACAAATAAGAAAACAAAGCCCTGAAGAGATTCAGTTCCTTGCCTCCACTCAAAGAGCTGGAAAGCAAAGGGACCAGAATTCTAATGTAGGCTGTCTAACTTCTAAGCTCTTAAACACTCTGAATACTCTTACAGTGGGAGGTAAGAGAAACCTCCAGGGAGGGAGATGGGAATAATAAGCTCATCTAGCCAACATGGAGACTTAGGATCAGTTAAAGGAGACAGGGATGGCAAGGAAACTGATCACAGCTGGTAACAATTCTTTGAAAATTATGAGAGTTGGGGTAGTGTCCGAGATGGCTATAGGGTGTGAGGGAAGGCAAGATTTGGAGGTAAAAAGAGAAAGGATAAAGGGTATTGGGCTAAAAGTAACTTGGCTGTCTCTGCATTACCCTATCAAATACATGACGTGTCAGAGATGTGACTCCTCCCAATCAGGAGACAGAAGTCCTAAGATTACTTCTCATTTGCTAAAATGTTTTTTCATGTGAAGATGATCATGTGTACATGATTGTATATTTCAACAGTTTTTTAGAACAAAATAAAAATCATATTATGGAAACATCAAGTTCTAATTAAAACTTAACGGAAAAACTGGTAATTTTTGGAGGGAAATTTGGCAGCAATTACAAAACCCAAAATGCCGATACCAATTTTTCTGGCATTTCTACTACTAAGAATCTATTCCTCAAAAGCATTTGCACAAATCCACACATACACAAAGAATGGTCACAGCAGCACTGCACATAGTAGGAAAAAAGTGAAAACAACTTGAAAATCCTTCAGTATGTTAATGATTAAATATATCCAGAGTATGTATTACTACATGCAACACTTAACACAGTACAAGACCTATTTTACTAACAAGATATTCATGATATATTAAAAGAAAAAAGAAACTGCAAAAAAAAGTTTTTAAAATTGTTTTTTAAAAATTGCATACGTGTGTGCACAAAGAAAACTTGCCTCTGAAGATTCTAAACCACACTGTCAGCCATGGTTGCCAGGGAATAAGGGAGCTACTGGAGACTAAGGCAGGGGAGCTGTTGGGAGCCAGTGAGTTCTTGTCTTTTTATCTTCAGATACTTCTATACTTCCATACATCTTTTCAACATGCAGTCTTCTTTTTCTTTTTTTTTACTTCTAAGTTTCACACTACCGTACTTTGAGGTAGCACATTTAAAGCAACTTTAATTCTGTCCTATAGATAGATTTGCTAATTACATTGACCACCAGTAGTAGGTCATAACCTTTGCTTCACCAACTGTCAACACCAGAACGGTCTACAATAGAAAGGATAATGCCTGTAATAATAAAATTATCTCCCTAGGATAACTGCACAAACTAGTTGCTAATGCAAGCCCAATTACAAGGACTGTGACCTTCCACAGAGAAACAAAATGAAGAGAGATGTGACATGAGGCCTCCATCAAACAACTCCAACTGTCACTCACTGCTAGATTTGGAACAAGTATGTGTACAAGAATAAATCTCCAAGTTCTTACCAAGAACAAAATGGAATAAAAAATGATAGTTACTTTTTTAAAAAGTATAGCTGATTTACAGTATTATGTTAGTTTTAGGTGTACAGCATAGTGGTTCAGTATTTTTACAGATTATACTCTGTCAAAGGTTATTACAAGATAATGGTTATAAATTTCCTGTGCTATATACAATATATCCCTGTTGCTTATCTATTTTATACATAGTAGTTTGTATCTCTTAATCTCATACCCCTAATTTACCCCTCCCTTCCTTCTCTCTCCCCTCTGGTAACACTAATTTGTTTTCTGTGTCCATAAGTCTGTTTCTGTTTTGCTATATACATTTGTTTTTATTATTTTTTAGATTCCACATAGCAGTGATATCATATAGTATTTGTCCTTCCCTGTCTGACTTACTTCACTGAGCAAAATAGTCTCTAGGTCTACCCATGTTACTACAAGTGGCAGAATTTCATTCTTTTATATGGCCAAGTAGTATTCCACTGCATTTATATACCACCTCTTTAACTATTTGTCAGTTGATGAACACTTGGGTTGCTTCCACATCTTGGTTATTCTAGATAAATAGTGCTGCTATGAACACTGGGGTACAAGTATCTTTTAGAATTAGTGTTTTCATTTTTACTGCATATATATTCAGGAGTGGATCATATGTTAGTTCTATTTTTTTTTAAATATTTATTTATTTAGGCTGCTCTGGGTCTTAGCTCCAGCATGAAGGATCTTTTTTAGTTGCGGCATGTGGACTCTTAGTTGTGGCATACATGTGGGATCTAGTTCCCTGACCAGGGATCGAAGCCGGGCCCCCTGCATTGGGAGTGTGAAGTCTTAGCCACTGGACCACCAGGGAAGTCCCGTTACTTCTATTTTTAGTTGTTTTGTTTTTCTTTTGGAGGAACCTCCATACTGTTTTCCACAGTGGTTGCAATAATTTACATTCCCACCATCAGTGTATGAGGGTTCCCTTTTCTCCACATCCTCTCCAACATTTGTTATTTGTAAACTTTTTGATGACTGTCACTCTGACAGAGTAAGGTGATATCTCATTGTTGTTTTAATTTGCATTTCTCTGATAGTTAGTGATGTTGACCATCTTTTCATGTGTCTATTAGCCATCTGTATGTCTTCTCTGAAAAAAATGTCTATTCAGGTCTTTGCCCATTTTTTGATTGGGTTGTTTATTTTTTTTGACATTGAGTTGCATGAGCTGTTTGTATATTTTAGATATTAATCCCTTGTCGGTCATGTCATTTGCAAATATTTTCTCCCATTCCATAGGTTGTCTTATCATTTTGTCAATGGTTTCCTTTGCTGTGCAAAAGCTTCGAAGTTTAATTAGGTCCTAGTTGTTTATTTTTGCTTTTATTTCTTTTGCCTTAGAAGACAGATCCAAAAAAATATTGCCATGATTTATGTCAAGGAGTGTTCTACCTATATTCTCTTCTAGAAGTTTTATGGTTTCAAGGTCTACATTTAAGTCTTTAATCCATTTTGAATTTATTTTTGTTTATGGTGGGAGGAAATGTTCTAATCTGTTTCACATGTGGCTGTCCAGCTTTCCCAGAACCACAAGTTGAAGAGACTGTCTTCTCTCCATTGTATATTCTTGACCCCTTTGTTGTAGATTAATTGACCATAGGTGTGTGAGTTTATTTCTGGGCTCTCTATTCTGTTCCACTGATCTATGTGTCTGGTTTCTGTACCAGTACCATGCTGTTTTGATTACTGTAGCTCTGTAGTATAGTTTGAAGTGTGGGCGGGTGATAGCTCCAGCTTTGTTCTTTTCTCTCAAGATTGCTTTGGCAATTCTGGATCTTTTGTGGTTCCATATGAATTTTAGGATTTTTTTGTCCTAGTTTTGTGGAAAATGTCATGGGTATTTTGATAGAGATTGCATCAAATCTGTAGATTGCTTTGGGTAGTATAGCCATTTTAACAATACTAATTCTTCCAATTCAAGAGCACGAGATTATCTTTCCATTTCTTTGTATCATCTTTAATTTTCTTCATCAGTGTTTTATTGTTTTCAGAATATAGGTCTTTCACCTACTTGGTTAAGTTTATTCCTAAGTATTTTACTCTTTTTGATGCAATTTTTAACAGGACTTTTTTTTACATTCTTTTTCTGATATTTCACTGTTAGTGTATAGAAATGCAACAGATTTCTGTATATTGACCTTGCACCCTGCAACTTTACTGAATTCAATTACCAGTTTTTGGGTGGAGACTTCAGGGCTTTCTCTGCAAATAATAACAGTTTTACTTCTTCCCTTTCAATTTGGATGCCTTTTATTTGGTTTTCTTGTCTGATTGCTGTGGCTAGGTCTTCCAATACTATGTCAAATAGAAGTGGTGAGAGTGGGCATCCTTGTTTTGTTTCTGAATTTGGAAGAAAGGCTTTCAGCTTTTCACCACTGAGTATGATTTTAGCTATGGGTTTCTCATAAATGATCTTTACTACATAATAAAGGACACTGTTACTTTTTGTTTAACAAACTGTGAGTGCCCATTACTTCTTTCTTTTTTTTAATTTTTATTTGTTTACTTATTTTTGGAGTACAGTTGCTTCCACAATGTTGTTTTGGCTTCTACTGCACAGCAAAAGGAATCAGTCATACATATACATATATCCCCTCCCTTTTGGATTACCCTCCCATTTAGGATACCACAGTGCATTAAGTAGAGTTCCCTCTGCTACACAGTATGTTCCCATTGTTGTCTATTTTATACATAGTACCAATAGTGTATATCTGTTAATCCCAATCTCCCAATTCCTCCCCCTTTCCCCCTTGGTATCCATATAACATTTGTTCTCTATGTCTGTGTCTCTATTTCTGCTTGGCAAATAAGGTCATCTATACCATTTTTTTAAATTCCGCATATATGCGTTAATATATGATATTTGTTTTTCTCTTTCTGACTTACCTCACTCTGTATGACACTCGCTAGGTCCATCCACATCTCTACAAATGACCAAATTTCATTCCTTTTTATGGCTGAGTAATATTCCGTTGTATATATGTACCACATCTTCTTTATCCATTCATCTGTCAATGGGCATTTAGGTTGCTTCCATGTCCTGGCTATTGTAAATAGTGCTACTACGAATACCGGGGTGCACAGGTCTTTCTGTATTATGATTTTCTCTGGGTATATACGCAGTAGTGGGATTGCTGGGTCCTATGGTAGTTCCATTTTTAGTTTTTGAAGGAACCTCCATACTGTTTTCCATAGTGGCTGTATCACTTTACATTTCCACCAACAGTGTAAGAGGGTTCCCTTTTCTCCACACCCTCTCCAGCGTTTACTGTTTATAGATTTTTTGATGATGGCCATTCTGACCGGTGTGAGGTGATGCCTCATTGTAGTTTTGATTTGCATTTCTCTAATAATTAGTGATGTTGAGCATCTTTTCATGTGCCTCTTGGCCATCTGTATGTCTTCTTTGGAGAAATGTCTACTTATAGGTCTTCTGCCCATTTTTGGATTGGGTTGTTTGCTTTTTTGATATTGAGCTGCATGAGCTGCTTGTAAATTTTGGAGCTTAATCCTTTGCCCGTTGCTTCATTTGCAAATATTTTCTCCCATTCTGAGGGTTGTCTTTTCGTCTTGTCTATGGTTTCCTTTGCTGTGCAAAAGCTTTTAAGTTTCATTAGGTCCCATTTGTTTATTTTTGTTTTTATCTTCATTTCTCTAGGAGGTGGGTCAAAAAAGATCTTGCTGTGATTTGTGTCGAAGAGTGTTCTGCCTATGTTTTCATCTAAGAGTTTTACAGTGTCTGGCCTTATATTTAGGTCTTTAATCCATTTTCAGTTTATTTTTGTGTATGGTGTTAGGAAGTGTTCTAATTTCATTCTTTTACATGTAGCTGTCCAGTTTTCCCAGCACCACTTATTGAAGAGGCTGTCATTTCTCCACTGTGTATTTTTGCCTCCTTTGTCATAGATTAGGTGACCACAGGCATGTAGATTTATCTCTGGGCTTTCTATCCTGTTCCATTGATCTATATTTCTGTGTTTGTGCCAGTACCATACTGCCTTGATTACTGTAGCTTTGTAGTATAGTCTGAAGTCAGGGAGCCTGATTCCTCCAGCTCCATTTTTCTTTCTCAAGATTGCTTTGGCTATTGGGGTCTTTTGTGTTTCCATACAAATTGTAAAAATTTTTTGTTCTAGTTCTGTGAAAAATGCCATTGGTAATTTGATAGGTATTGCTTTGAATCTGTAGATTGCTTGGATAGAACAGTCATTTTCAAAATATTGATTCTTCTGGAGCTTCCCCAGTAGTGCAGTGGTTGACAGTCCGCCTGCCGGTGCAGGGGACACGAGTTTGATCCCTAGTCCAGGGGGATCCCACGTGCCGCAGGGCGGCTGGGACCATGTGCCACAGCTACTGAGCCTGCACCCTAGAGCTCGCAAGCCGCAACTGCTGTGCCTGCGCAACACAACTACTGAGGCTGCATGCCACGACTGCTGGGGCCTGCATGCCTAGAGCCCGTGCTCCGCAGCAGGAGGGTCCATGGCGGTGGGAGGCCTGCGCACCACAACCAGAGAAAGCCCACTTGCAGCAAAAAAGACCCGGCACAGCCAAAAATGAATAAATAAAATAAATTTAAAAAATATATATTGATTTTCCAATCCAAGAACATGGTATATCTCTCCATCTGTTTGTGTTGTCTTTGATTTCTTTCATCAGTATCTTATAGTTTTCTGCATACAGGTCTTTTGTCCCCTTAGTTAAGGTTTATTCCTTGGTATTTTATTCTTTTTGTTGTGATGGTAAATGGGATTGTTTCCTTAATTTCTTTCTCTGATCTTTTGTTGTTAGTACATAGGAATGCAAGAGATTTCTGTGTATTAATTTTGTATCATGCAACTTTACTAAATTCATTGATTAGCTCTAGTAGTTTTCTGGTGGCATCTTTAGGACTTTTCTATGTATAGTATCATGTCATCTGCAAACAGTGACAGTTTTACTTCTTCATTTCCAATTTGGATTCCTTTTATTTCATTTACTTCTCTGATTGCTATGGCTAGGACTTCCAAAACTATGTTGAATAATAGTGGCAAGAGTGGGCATCCTTGTCTTATTCCTGATCTTAGAGGAAATGCTTTCAGGTTTTCACCATTGAGAATGATGTCTGCTGTGGGTTTGTCATATATGGCCTTTATTATGTTGAGGTAGGTTCCCTCTATGCCCACTTTCTGGAGAGTCTGTATCATAAATGGGTGTTGAATTTTGTCAAAAGCTTTTTCTGCATCTATTGAGATGATCATATGGTTTTTATTCTTCAATTTGTTAATATGGTGTATCACATTGATTGATTTGCGTATACTGAAGAATCCTTGCATCCCTGGGATAAATCCCACTTGATCATGGTGTATGATCCTTTTAATGTGCTGTTGGATTTAATGTGTTGCTAGTATTTTGTTAAGGATTTTTGCATCTATGCTCATCAGTGATATTGGCCTGTAGTTTTCCTTTTTGTGACATCTTTGTCTGGTTTTGGTATCAGAGTGATGGTGGCCTCATAGAATGAATTGGGGAGTGTTCCTTCCTCTGCAGTTTTTTGGAAGTTTGAGAAGGACAGGTGTTAGCTCTTCTCTAAATGTTTGATAGACTTCACCTGTGAAGCCATCTGGTCCTGGACTCTTTTTTTGGGGCTGCATTGGGTCTTCGTTGCTGCGTGAGGGCCTTCTTCTAGTTGCGGCGAGTGGGGGCTACTCTTTGCTGCGGTGCGCAGGCTTCTCATTGCAGTGTGCGAGCTTCTCATTGTGGTGGCATCTCTTGTTGTGGAGCACGGGCTCTAGGCGCGTGGGCTTCAGTAGTTGTGGCACACAGGCTAAGTAGTTGTGGCTCACAGGCTCTAGAGCACAGGCTCAGTAGTTGTGGTGCATGGGCTTAGTTGCTCCGTGCCATGTGGGATCTTCCCCGACCAGGTCTCAAACCCGTGTCCTCTGTACTGGCAGGCGGATTCTTAACCACTGCGTCCCCAGGGAAGTTCCAGTGTGCCCATTACTTCTTAAATATTGTCCTTAGGGAGGATGGCAAAATACACAGGTCATAGTTTCACCCCTGATGGAGCTTACAATCAAGTAAACATAAGCTATACAACAGACATGGGATGGCTGAATAGATTTGATTGTTTGGTAATATCTGGAAGAGACTGAATAGACTGATATATATGATGGCTGGGACACAGAAGCATTCGAAGGCTAAATTAAGCAGGACAGGCAGGCATGAATGGAATTTATAGTGCTAGTTTTATAAGAACCATCCTCAAACAAATTGAAATGTCTGATGAAAGAACAACACACAAATGCACACTTGGGTAGAACTACAAGAGGTACATCTTTGGAGTATGGATGCTAGGTGCCTCCTGTGTCTCTGTAAAAAATACAATCACCAACGAGTCACAGAATTGTGAGTGGAAAACATCTTAGATGTCATGTGTCCACCCTCACCTGACATGAATACAAATGACCCTTAAACAACTGGGTTTGAATTACATGGGTCCACTTAGAGGGACTTTTTTTTTCAATAGTAAATACTACAGTACTACATAATCCCCATTTGAATCCACAGACGTGGAACTGCAGATACAGAAGAACTGTGGGCATGAGGAACCACAGGTACAGAGGACCGCAGGTACCCAGGACCGAATGACTATAAGTTACACATGGATTTTCAACTGTGCAGACGGTTGATGCCCCTAACCCCCAAGTTGCTCCAGGGTCAACTTTATATCCCTTCTATATCTGGCTAACTGAGACAGTATCTCTGGACACATGGCACTGAAGTGAGGGATGAATCTAGCCTACTTTTGGGATTGACTCAAGCTCTGGGAGTAAAAGGGCCACGGAAATGACACCCTTTCCCTCTGTTCCAAGCAGAGACCAATGCCACAGTTTCTACTCAATCTGTCCCTTTTTGTTGTAGTTTACCCAGTACTGGCTATCCCATAGGGAGGTCACTAAAAGAAAGATCAAAAGGAAAAAAAGTAGAAGAGGAAGAAATATGTGCCAGAGAGTCAGAGCACAGCAAGCTGACCTACAACTCTATTATCATCCATCCCCCAATTGATTTCTTCCCTCTTCTTTTTAACTATGACTACTTATGGGTACCCCAACATAAGGTAAACTCTCTCTTTTCTTTAATATTTTACACATGTATATATTATATGACTAAAATTTTTCCAACGCTGTTAGTGAAGATTATGAGCATTTTAAATATGAGGAAAAAAATGAGTCTCACCCAGGGTCACACAGGTAATACACAGAAGAGACAATGCTGTACTCCAGGCCTCCAGGTTTCAAATTCAATGTTCTGTCCCTACACCACAATTTACTAATTTATAATGCACTCCTTTAATAAGAAGCATAAAAGACCAAAAAAGGCTGAGTTGAATTAATCAAGAGAGTGGGTGAGCACTTAGACATCAGTAAATTTCCAAATAAATACTTAGCAAAGACAATAGCTTTTTCTTAACAATATGGAAGCTAGAAAGTTTTTTGGTTTTGTTTTGTTTTGTTTTGTTTTGTTTTTTGTGGTACGCGTGCCTCTCACTGTTGTGGCCTCTCCTGTTGTGGAGCACAGGCTCCGGACGCGCAGGCTCAGCGGCCATGGCTCACGGGCCCAGCCGCCCCGTGGCATGTGGGATCTTCCGGGACCGGGGCACGAACCCATGTCCCCTGCATCGGCAGGCGGACTCTCAAACACTGCGCCACTAGGGAAGCCCATAAGTTTTATTTTAATATAAAACCAAGACAAACAATTTTGCTTATCAATGCAAAACTACCACTGGCAATCTTCTTGGAGGGCCATTAACATTAACTATCTTACACCCACTTTTTAGCATACAGTGATTGATTTAATCTAATCACAATTATGCAGGAAATTTTATGAAAAGAAAATGAAATGTAAAAAACTGACAAGGACTGAACTATTATGATGACTACATCTATATTCCAACTACTTTCACTCAACCTGTGACCCTGGATAAGTCACTAACCCATTCTCCTTGGTTTCTTAGTCTAGAAACTATTACAATTATAAATTTGCAATATGTAGCTTACAAGGAAATTTTGAGAAACAATATACCTGAAATAGACTTGAAAAAGCTTTTAATTCCTCAGCATAAAATTCTTTTAAAAATAAAATATTTCAAAACAGTAAGTAAAGCAACTAATAGAATTTTAAGAAGCATTAGGACAAGTTCACAAGGAAAAGGAAAAACCTACTGTTATCAACATAGTTTGTATTTACTTAAAAATTATATTATGACTTTCTCTTATAAAGGATTTAGATAAGCTAAACCTCATTCTGTTTAAGATACCTATTAAGATAATCTAATCTAAATCTTATCCTAACCCTATTTATCTAGCAAGGTAAAAGTGATGCTTTTCCTTAGAGAAAAATGAACTCTTCCCAATATTCATGTTCAAGACATTCTTCTCAAAGAAAAAACACACCCTCGAAACCATACAAGGAAATACTGCTTTTAAAATGAGTTAGAAAATGCTTAATGTACAGATGTTTGGAGGCAGGTGGGACCATGTAGTCAAATAACTGCAAAACATTTTAAATCCCACCCCCTACTAAATCATCAATCTAACAGTAAAAATAAGACCCTCCAGGGAGCAGATTTCCCATTTCAACACTTAAGGTCATGGCCTGCTTTCTACCTCTCTTCTTTTTTTGCCACTTGTCACACTAGAATGGAAGGCAGGAAGGCAGCTTGTGTAATTGGCCCATTTCCAGGCTAGGAGCAAATCTTATGATAAATTAAGTGGAGAGAAAGCTGGCAGGATAAACTTCTCAAGTTCACTGCTTTCGTGAAGCTGTTCTCATACAAAAGTTATTTGAAAATCACATTGAGTCTAAAGCTAACCTGCATTCTGTCCTTGATATTTCCTTAGATATCTTTTTCTTCTAATTTTAGAAAGTCTGAGAGAAATATAATGTCATGTGAACACTTTCTCACATCCAAGTTTAGTTTAGATTGTTTCATTAGTCCCACTATTTCGACACAGAAATGCATTTTAAAAGCTTTTACATAAGAAACTTTGGGGGCTGCTATCCTTCAAAACAAGGAAGACAAATGCAGAACAAACACCTTACTGTTGATGTGGACCTCTGGTTAAACTAAAACTCAGAGGACAAAATGACCAAATGGAATATATGAATTTTTAAAAAAGGAAAAAGAGAGAGTGCATAAAAGTTTGAAGAAATGGTATATGCTATTCTTCTGCCTTCAATGAGCGATTTAATAGGAAGCCACAAATAGGCTCCTGAGAAATCTCTGAGATGACTGTTAGCTGGCCTGAATTTTCACAAGGTAACATGATTAAGACAGATGATATGACAGAGCAGAAGCCTACTTAAAAAGTCCTTGCATTGCATGCATGTGCTTTTGGTGGGTCCAGGGTACTTCTGTGGCAGAGTTGTTTACAATCCGGTTACTCAACACCGGCAGACTCTACCAGGTAAAATGCTTTACACACCTTATAACAGCTACTTTAATAAAGCTGAGACTGACATGGAGAGCACTAGAAGAAATATGGCTATGTGGATTTTCCCCCGACATAAAAGACATATTAAAAGTATCATAAGATACCAGGAGACTTGTGAAAGAATGTTCACAGCAGCTCTATTCAAAACAAGGTTCATCAACAGTGGAAGAGACAAATAAATTGTGGTGTCCTCATACCTAGAATACTCTATAGAGTATGTGCTGTCCAATAAGGTAGCCACTAGCCATGTGGCTATTGAATACTTGCAATGTGGCTAGAGTTTGATGTGAGATGTGCTGTAAGTGTAAAACAGACAACAGATTTTCAAAGACTTAATATGGAAAAGAAGTGAAATATATCAATATTTTTGTTGAATTGATATTTATGAATGTTGGGATGATATGAATATGTTGAATTGATTTTTTAGATATATTGAGATAAATAAAATATGATTAACATTAATTTTACTTGCTTCTTTTTAAGTGAAGCTAACAAGATATTTTAATGTATACATGTGGCTCACACTGTACTTCTATTGGTATTTCTAGTGTTGCTTTAGAGCAATGAAAATGAATGAACTAAGGGTACATGAAACAATATGAATAACTCATATAAACACGATTTTGAATGAAAGAAGTCAGATACATAACGTTTAAAATCAGATAAGACTAAACCAGTGTTTAGTGATGTTAACGTTAAAACACAAAGCACCAAAGAAGTGATTACCATAAAAAATCAGGCAATGGTTACCATGGGACACAGAAAGGAGCCTGTGACTGACTGGAAGGGGGCATGTGGAACCCTCCAAAGTGCCAAGAGTCATCTATTTCTTGGCCTGGATGTTGGTTCACTTTGTTAATCTACACATACATGTTCTATGCACTTTTCTGTGTTATATCTCACAATTTTAAAAGTTTTAAAGAAATGATCTCAAACTGCTTTCCTTAAACATTTATATTTGCTACATCAAGTAAGGACTTTGAAGAAAACCTAAAAGGATAGGGTTGAGTGACTGACTGGTCCCATATTTCAACTGTATATTGACAGTTGATACATGTGTTTACAAATAAGTGAGATAACAAGTTCAGTGTATAAAAGACTTAAAAGAAACCCTTTTTGAGATTTATTACACACAATAATAGTCATATCCTAAACTCTCTCTATATAAATTCTCATCTTTTTCTAAGAATAAGTTACTTTCTTAATATGAGGCATCATAACAGAAACTTACTGCCTTGGAAAATAAATGTTTTAAGAAAATGAAAAAAATTCTCAATATGCGCAAGTCAGTTTACTGACAACAGCTGACAAAGGTGAATTTGTGTTTACTATAACTGATCCCTAGTATTTGATGAAATTTTACAAAACAAACACGTAAGAGCCAAGCTTTAAAAATGAGAGATTTTTCTGAGCAGAAAAGACTTGGTATCTAGTAGAAGGTACAAAACACTTCAAAAGAAATGTTTTAGGATGCAAAACTAAATTTAAACCTTCAGCTGCCTAAGAGCGATGCTGATGATCTCATTCATATTTAATTCATTTTCATGCAAAAGAATTAAATTTATAAATGAAAAATAATCCAGAGAAGCAATCTATAGAATAAGTATCTATACTCACCATGAACTTGGTTGATTTCTGAATTCTGGGAAAGAATTTCATCTGCCAATTTTTGAGCAGTTGGCAAAACTTCTGTGTGGTGCACTGTGATCAAATACTGTACAAACTTTTGTAGTTGGTCTCTATTCATTTGAAAGAGAGTCTCTGAAATGGGAAGATGCAATTTGACCTGGTCTGGCTTGCGGATGCGGTATAAAGACAGTGCCACGACATGGGCACAATAAAATATGTCCTTGTTTCCACAGCTGCAGGTCACTGAGGTAATCTTGCAACGATCAAAGCTGATGGCCACGTTACAAACAGTTTCTGGCTCCGATTGTATTGCAGGTTCTGTCACTGTGCCACTCAAGTGGAAACCTATGTGAAAGAAGGGGAGGAGAGTTCAGTTTCTGCATTCAGATGCTACAAAATATTTTAACTCTTTGAAATGCGTAGTGCTTGACAGCTGCCAGAAAAAACTATGACAGCTTTTATTTTCAAGTAAAAACATTCAGGCCACTCCAACCTCCCTCTCCCTGCACCTTACAAATAAAACATAAATGCTATTTAACAGACATGCTGAAGTAGTGTATTACACAGCCATACGAAAACACTTACTGCAGTATACCACCATCACACCTATATATATGTATATTCATACACCACATCATACCTATACCTAGATCATAGCTTACCTAGAGTAAGCCATCATTACTCTGTTCTAAATCTGTGTGTGGTATATACCTGACCAAAATCCCCTAGATCAGTAGTTTTCTCTCCCAGCATTCCACCCTTTTTTAAACAACTTTTTAAAATAGAGCAGGCCAGCTCAGCTTTCCTCTCAACAAACTCCTCCCTTCCTTCCACCTTTATTCCAGGCAGCCCCGCTATTGCAACGTCTCTGAGCAGTATGTGCTGGAGGAGCTGCAAAGCCCATCAAATCGCATGCACACCATAGCTGAAGTAGCTCAATGACTATTTTCTTTCCTATCATACAGAGTAAAGCTGGTACAGAGGTAGGCTGTTAAACATGCTCACATGCACACATGGGTGCACAAAATCACCAAGTGGCAAGGGGCCTTAGAGGCCTTGTAGCCTCAACTTAGAACCACACAGGAACCCTCCACAACCTCCCTGACCAATGGCACTTGGCTGCTGCTTCGAAGGATCCAGAAATGAGACACTCAACCTGCACAGGCAGCAACGGCTCCTTGGATAGCTCTAGCTACAGCTTACTTACAGCCAATGAAAACTGCACCCTGACCAACGGCACTGGGCCGCTGCTTCGAAGGATCCAGAAATGAGACACTCGACCCGCACAGGCAGCAACGGCTCCTTGGATAGCTCTAGCTACAGCTCACAGCCAATGAAAACTGCCTCTCACTGCCGCTGCCACCAGTCAGTCAGTCTTGTCCTGTTTGGCCAGGGCATACACCCCCCTCACTCCTTTTCCCTAAATATGTGGAAGCTTATCCTGAATTTTTTTTGGCACACCATTCAGTTCCATCTACCCTCTCTGAAAGCCACATGCAGAGGGCCAGTGATAAACATTAAGGGGAAAACTCCAGGGCACAGACTTACCTCAGGATTAAGTGCCCAACAGAAACTTGAATGTTAGAAATGTAACGAAGCCTCTGACTCTCTCAGCCTTCCACTACCTATGCTACTTTAATAAAATTTACCTAGCAGGCCACTATTTCTCCAGGTTCCCCTTCAATCACAAAGAGAAGGATCTTTTCACCACGTGGGAACTCTGGGAAGGATGCTGCACATGGAGCTACAGAGACGTGACACGAGAATGACAGCCAGATGATGCCTAGAGTTCACATGTGGGGCATCTGAACCCTACTTACTATCTCTTTCAAGAGAGGGGTTCCTTTAGGCCAGGGCGCTGGGAGAAACATTATTCAACTTACGAGAAATCTTTCAGAGTAATGTAACTTCATCTTGATAATTCATATTCAGCAACACAGTGGAAAGAGAAAAGTGTTGTCATATTTTATAACAGATTATCAATTTAAGAAGTGCATTTCCAAAAATCAAGTCACTATTATTGCTTCACAATAAGGAATTTTGATAACCGTAATACGCTAACCTCTGGTTTTCTTCCACAGAGATTATCCTTGTTTTCAAATGGATATTCCAGTCTCCTCCTCTATCTCTTTTGGTCAAGAAGTTTTTTTGGAAAACCGCAATTAAAGAAAGGATACATAGCAAATGTAATCATATTTTTAAAAAATTTAATGTATTTCCCCACAAGAAAAAAAGATCACATAAAAAGTAAACACCCAGGGCTTCCCTGGTGGTGCAGTGGTTGAGAGTCCACCTGCGGATGCAGGGGACACGGGTTCGTGCCCCGGTCCGGGAAGATCCCACATGCCGCAGAGCGGCTAGGCCCGTGAGCCATGGCCGCTGAGCCTGCGCGTCCGGAGCCTGTGCTCCGCAATGGGAGAGACCACAGCAGTGAGACACCCGCACACCACAAAAAAAAAAAAAAAAAAAAAAAAAAAAAAGTAAACACCCAGGAAAATTTTAGAAATGAAGAATAATAAGAGCAGTCTTGTCTTCTTGTATACCAGTGCACTAAAAGCTTACAATAATTAAAAGTCCATGGGACAGGCACAGATTAAGACAAGAAAAAGATCAATGGATGATAAATAAGTCCAGAAAGTTTCCAAGTATATTCTGTATACTTAGTGCAAAGGTTCTGTTTTCTACCTGTCACATATATGTGTACAAAAGAAACTAGTTGTCACTATAGGAAGATAGTTATCATAAACTAACCATTTATAAAATCAATCTCTCCCAGCTTAACACTATTTTATTTCTCCTTATCCACCAAGTCAACATCTTTGTCTCTCCACAAAAGTGATACTGAAGGACTCCCATCACAGGCAAAGCCAAGACAACTGAGAATCCAAAAGAGTTAGACTAGTTAGTATTTAAATAGTCTGCAAGGCTATAGTGTAAGAGGTGCTTCAAAAGAGACTGATTTAACTATCAAAGAAGAGGCCCTTCCTAAATAGACATTTCTCTAAAGAAGACATACAGATGGCCAAGAGGCACATAAAAAGATGCTCAACATCACTAATTATTAGAGAAATGCAAATCAAAAGTACAATGAGGTTATCACCTCACAAATCACCTCAAAATGGCCACCATCAAAAACTCTATAAACAATAAATGCTGAAGAGGGTGTGGAGAAAAGGGAACGCTCTTGCACTGTTGGTGGGAATGTAAATTGATACAACCACTATGGAGAACAGTATGGCGGCGGTTCCTTAAAAAACTAAAAATAGAACTACCATATGACCCAGCAATCCCACTACTGGGCATATACCCTGAGAAAACCATAATTCAAAAAGACACAGGTACCCCAATGTTCAATGCAGCACTATTTACAATAGCCAGGACATGGAAGCAACCTAAATATCCATCAACAGAGTAATGGATAAAGAAGGTGTGGTACATATATACAATAGAATATTACTCAGCCATAAAAAGGAATGAAATTGGGTCATTTGTAGAGACCTGGATGGGCCTAGAGAGTGTCATACAGAGTGAAGTAAGTCAGAAAGAGAAAAACAAATGTTGTATATTAACGCATATATGTGGAATCTAGAAAAATGGTACAGATGGTCTTATTTGCAAAGCAGAAACAGAGACACAGACGTAGAGAACAAAGGTATGGATACCAAGGGGGAAGGGGGTGGTGAGATGAATTGGGAGATGGGGATTGACATATATACACTATTGATACTACATATAAAATAGATAGCTAACGAGAACCTACAGTACAGCACAGGGAACTCTACTCAGTGCTCTGCAGTGACCTAAATGGGAAGGAAATCCAAAAAAGAGGGGATATATGTATACGTAGAGCTGATTCACTTTGCTGTACAGCAGAAACTAACACAGCATTGTAAAGCAGCTATACTCCAATAAAAATTTAAAAAAAAAAGAGAGAAGAGACCTTAGCAGAACCAACGAAGCCCTCAAATAGTTTTGCAAAACAGAGTTTTCTTCATTCATGTGAGTTGTACAAGTCACAAGTAAAGTATAGTGAATCCTGATATCGTACAATTATGCTGGGGGAAAACCCCACCTACTATACAATTATATTACGTTGAGTATTTACTACTCTCATAAAATTTTTTAAAAAGCAAACTATAAAATATTGTGACTTCCAAAACAAATTAACTCAAGAGATGTGTGAGGGCACAAATAAACACATTCATGTCTTATAAAAGTACACTTCATTAATGTAATATCATCAAGATTAAGGCATTTCATGAATGTTCATTTTCCAAGTAATTCTAGATTATCTTTCAAGTACCCAAACTCCTTTTAAAGTTCCAACCATTTTTGTTGGAAATATTTCTAAATGTAAGTTCTACCTTGCCACCCTAATCAGCTGACCATTCAGGGTATTACCAAGTGAATGGGACAGCATTCCCTGTAAGAGACAACTGCAGGTGGCAGTATTTTTTAAGCGGGCTCTTGTTTTTTTCTCTACTATCAGCAATCACAATGACTCCCCTCCTATACTGCTATCCTTTTTCATAGAAAATTCTTTGCCCTCAGGTCAGCTGCACCTCTAATTTGACTAGATTTGTGGGAATTATTTAATATTCAGAGGTCTATTGGGGGTTTTTCCCTCCTTACTTTTAGGTTGGGATGGCTGATGTTGCTAGAGGTAAGAGGCTTTACTTTATTTATTTATTTTATTTTTTATTTATTTTTTATTTTTTTTGCTGTACGCGGGCCTCTCACTGTTGTGGCCTCTCCCGTTGCGGAGCACAGCCTCCGGACGCGCAGGCTCAGCGGCCATGGCTCACGGGCCCAGCCGCTCCGCGGCATGTGGGATCTTCCCGGACCGGAGCATGAACCCACGTCCCCTGCATTGGCAGGCGGACTCTCAACCACTGCACCACCAGGGAAGCCCGTGGGTTTACTTTAGATACAAGAAAATTACATACACACAGAGGGGACAGCAGGTACACTAGTTTTTAAGACAATGCAATACTGAGTCAACATGCAGGAGGTTCCATCACGCCTCTCTTCAGGGTTGTGTAGTAGTGTATTTTGGCCTCTCCAATTTGAGGAAACTGAAATTCCACCAACTCACTCTCTCTGGGTACTAAATCATACCATAGCACTCACAGGAGAAGCAAGGAGAATACTCCTCTCTCAAAGATAACTAGAGATGTCCCTATAGACATTCTTCCCCCACTACTTCCTCTGCACCCCTCAGTGGTCTTATCCTTTAGGCACTGCATGACTTGAAACAAAAAGTAAGTTCTTGAGAATGGATTTTGCCTTTCTGGAGTTCTGACAATCCCGGGTGACCAGCGGCTTTGGGATTGTAAATGCAAAAATCTCCTTCTAGGACAGTCAGCTGTTCGATATGACAGAACTGAGGACACAGAAAGGGGTAATCCTGAGCTCTGTGGTAAACCATGGATAATTAACTGTTTTATTTTCAAAGAACTAAAACTGAAGAAACTACATAAATCTTTTTTTAATAAATATATTTGACTTTACAAAATATAATCTGTCAAAGACAGTTAACTCCATAAAAGCAAACCTCACAGGGCAGTCAAATCGTTTTGTCGTCATGCCACCACAGCACCCAATATAATGTTAGTATTCACATTCTCAGTCTGCAGGAAATAAAGAAAAACAAAGCAGAAACCAAGGCTCAGTGTTGTACAGGCCTTGGTAACAGACTTTGATTCGGATCAGGTTCTGTCCACTTAAATGCTATGTGATATGGGCATATTGTTTAAACTTTCTGATACTTGCTGTATTTTGTGCAAAATGTGGCTAGAAATACCTCCTAGGATTGTTTTGGGGATTAAACTGAAATAACATATGTAAAGCACCTGGCACGTAGTAAAAGTGCTCATTAAATTTTATTTCCCTTTCCTTCCCTTCCCAGCTGGAGAAATAGGGAGGAGGGGTGCTGGAAACATTCCCTTTATCCATAACACTTTTTTTTCCTCTATGGCTACTGGAATCTTGCGGGGAAGGAGGAACCTCATTCTTGAAGTAGCTTGGAAAATAAATGCGAAAGTGTTACTTTCATACTGAGAGAACTAGAAAATGTTCGGGGAGAGATTTTTTTTAAGTAACCATAGATACTTCAAAAATATTATAATGCAATGATTCTCAAAGCATGATCCAGGGATACCCATAGCTCCCAGAGAGGCTTTCAAAACTTTTGCATTTTTGCACTTGGTCAGTAGTTTATAAGACTTAGCAGGGAAACACCGAAGGGGCAAATTTCTCACATGTGAACTACACAATTGAATCGTCTACATTAATTTCACATTAACGAGAATTAAGGTTTCTAGAAAGTAAATATTAAATTCTTCACTGATATTCTAAAAATAAGCTTTCCTTGAAAGCTGATTTTCCATATCTAAGGTTAGATTTTAGCTGCATTTTAAAGGTGACAAGGAGACCCATGATATCAGACTGGAGAGACAACTGTTTTAAAATACACAAAGAATTTCTAAAGCTTGGCCACTTTGTGCATGTATGTGTATGTCCTCAGTTAACTGAAAAATGGTAACAAACTGAAAACATTAGAAATTGTCTAAGCTAAAGTAAACTGGTAGACATGAAATAAACACACACTAAAAACTACTGCTTTCAGGGCACATTCTTTTCAGAAAAATATGCACCCTGTGCATGAGGTGCTCAAGTAACATATTTTTTGTTGAAAAAGAATTTAACAGAAGCACTGGTGTAGTACTTACACAAATACATCTTTCACCCTTTTCCTAAATAAAAAGAACCCCCGGGGAAATTAAAGGCAGAAACCAAAGCAATGCAATGTTATGGCTGAAAGGATGGCAAGGGTTGTAAGAGGTTTCTTTTAAGTTTCTAAAGCTAAGTCTAAAACTGCGGAAGTGTTAACCACTCTCATAACAAAGCATTCATTGGTTTGCTAAACCCAGTGCATTGGCTAAATGTATAGTAACTAATACGTGATCATGTGTCCCTGGTAAAATATATGTTAATCATTGCCCCACAAAACCCAACTTTTACCTTTCCTAACTGAGAACTGCACACAATCCAACATGCCATGCTGCAATTATCAATTCTAAAAACAAAAAGTTTTAATTCAAATCAAGCATAATTTCCAGATCAGCAGTACAGACACATTAGGGGACCAAGACAGAGGCAATAAACTCAACTCAAAACCAACTTGTCTAAAATATGATATTCTTTCTTCAACTACGTAATTTTCTCAAAGGGATATCCTAAATTAAAGAGACTGCATCCTGTGAGCTGGCTAATTAAATCCTCTAGCCCTAATTTCTAACACCAAGCTTAAACAGCTTATGGAAAGACATTAGGAGATTTTGCCGGCAATCACTAATGAAGTGGTTTCCGTCTTTCAGAAAAATTATTTTTTAAAGGAAGAGCTTTGTTTTGAAGTCCACCTTCAAAATGCCTATTTGGACTAGAATTGCTCCTACACTTCATTAATATTTGAGAGAAAGACAATGGCAAATTAATGCAAAGACCAGACTGTAAACCACAGCACACCATATAAACAACATAAAAATTTACGGAGCATGCACTGGATGGGCCCAATCAAGAGTTCCCAGAGGCACTCTGTTCAGTATTGGTTTTGTTTCCTCGTTAATGCAGATCCTCACAACACTTCATCCAAGGACCCGTATGATCAGAATAACTGTGTTAGATATGAATGGCATTACATAGTTATTTAATATTATTCCTGAAAAAAAATGACACTTATCCACTAATTTAGCCATCTGTAATGAGCACCTAGAAGAAGCTGAGTTTAAGGAGACTGTGTTGGATTAAAAAAAAAAAAATCACATCACTCTGTCATCCCCAGTCTTGAACTACATAAGCCCCTCCCCCCATTACTGTCACGTAATTTTCCAAAATGTATTTCTGTATTTTAACATGCATACTTGAGGGAAACAACCATTGCCCAGACCCAGATTCTGGGTGGGCAGCCGGGGGAGGAGGGGTGATAAACAAATTAGGTAGAATTTGAGTTATGTGCACAACTATAAAGCCACAAAGTGCTTAGGAATTTAAATTATCTGCCCCAATTTTTAAATTCCACTTTCTCTAATGCCAACCTTCTCTAATACAAGCAAAGCAGCTCCAGACTTCCACCTTTCCTAAAGACCAGATCAGCCAGGCTCCCTTGCCCCATCTGTATAGCCCCCAATGGCGTCCCTACAATTCAGTGCTCCCTCCTCTTCCCCTCCCTCACTTGGCCTCTCACCTGGATGCCCAACCTCTAAAGTACAGATAAAGTTTATTAGAGCCTTTTGGTGTTCAACTCCGAGCACCTCTACACACCTGTGTCTTACTTCCCCTCAGGGGGAAGGGGACAGAAGATCCTTTTACTTGTTTATTTCCCGTTGTTGCTTACAGCAAAACAACCTTTAGAAATGCTTGGCTATTTGCTTTAGGAGCTGAGGTGAAGGACAAACTCTGGAAACTAAGTCTGTTTACCAGAGCCAAGAGGTAAGGAGAAAAGTGTGCTCATTTTTTTGAATTATGGTTTTCTCAGGGTATATGCCTAGTAGTGGGATTGCTGGGTCATATGGTAGTTCTATTTGTAGTTTTTTAAGGAACCTCCATACTGTTCTCCAAAGTGGCTGTACCAATTCACCATAATTCAAAAAGAGACATGTACCAAAATGTTCATTGCAGCTCTATTCACAATAGCCCAGAGATGGAAACAACCTAAGTGTCCATCATCGGATGAATGGATAAAGAAGATGTGGCACATATATACAATGGAATATTACTCAGTCATAAAAAGAAACGAAACTGAGCTATTTGTAATGAGGTGGATAGACCTAGAGTCTGTCATACAGAGTGAAGTAAGTCAGAAAGAGAAAGACAAATACCGTATGCTAACACATATATATGGAATTTTAATTAAAAAAATGTAATGAAAAACCTAGGGGTAAAACGGGAATAAAGACACAGACCTACTTGAGAATGGACTTGAGGATATGGGGAGTGGGAAGGGTAAGCTGTGACAAAGCGAAAGAGAGGCATGGACATATATACACTCCCAAACGTAAGGTAGATAGATAGTGGGAAGCAGCCGCAGAGCACAGGGAGATCAGCTCGGTGCTTTGTGACCGCCTGGAGGGGTGGGATGGGGAGGGTGGGAGGGAGGGAGATGCATGAGGGAAGGGATGTGAGAACAGATGTATATGTATGACTGATTCACTTTGTTATACAGCAGAAACTAATAAAAAAAAAAAAAAGAAAAGTGTGCTCAGACCCCAGAAGGGAGAATGCAGGCCTCGGTAGCCAAATTCCTCCACCCACACCCTGGAACTCCGGCTTGACCCCTCCACTTTAAAATAAAGCCTATTTCTAAGCGTTCATGTCTCACTTATATTGAGTTAAGCTCGAAGCAGAGGGCTGTGACATCATCTGAGACAGCCAAGTTCTGTAGCACCCTTGTCACAGAGGACTATCCTGGAGGAAACACTCAAGAAGCATTTGTTAGGTGAAAGAACGCACAAACCCTCTTAATCTCTTGGTAGGTGGAACATATAGTTTGGTGCGTCTCAAACTGGAATGTGCATCAGGATTCCTGGGCCCCACCCATCATCCCAGGTGATGCTGTGGCTGTTGGTCCAGGGTCGCCGACCTAAGATGATTAGAATTCAGCTTAAACTAGGCTTTTCTAGTAAAAATACATTTAAGTAAACACAGTAAACAGAATAGTAAGGAATATGTAATTTTTCATATAAAAAATGTATACAATTTCTTGCTTATCGTGGAACCTAAATGCTCCCAATTCCATGAAGTCAGATATGAGACATTAAACTGGTCTGAGCGTTAAGAAAGAAAAATAAATGAAAAAAATCTTTATTAACAAAAATGTATTACTATCATAATTGTTAATACTTACAGCTATACCATCCTATTTGAAGTGAAACCTTCATTAAAAATCTAAATTAAAATATAAAAATTTTTAAATGATCAGAGTATTTACTTTTACAAAAAGATTGTTTTACAATGTCCCATGGGATTCCTCATAATTGAAGGTTCTTTCTGTATTCAAAACAATCCAATTAATGGAAAAAAAATTACTGGCAACTATTTTAGTAACACATTTTTCGCCTAAGGCAAAATGTACCCTATATGAGAAAGTCAGAGGCAACAGAATATGCAGGATAACACACAGTGAGGCAGAATTTTAAAGAGAATTAGAACCTTCTAAAATAAGATCTGTTTTGTTAAATAAACTTAAGCAAGTAACAGCCTCAATTTTCTCATCTAAAAAAGGATTAATAATATCTATCTTGTAGGACTGCTGTTAAGAACTGACAAGGTATATAAACCCCCACAAGAATTCCTTCTACGGAATGCCTGCTATCATCATTATTGTAATAGAAATGTCACATGCTCTTGGAAGCACAGCATTTCCAACACATGCACTAAAACCCTAGTCCATTAGCAAGAGTGCATGTGCTGCTTGAAATGTCAAGCTCCCAGGAGCATGCCAGCATTTCTATTACAATAATGGACAAGGGTTTGCTGTTGTGGTGGTAATTCTATACTAATATATACATATTTCCAAATTAATGGAACTGCTATGATTTTTAAAAATTTGTTCCCATTTTACATAGCACATTCTTCAAATGTGAGTTGACTCCAAATGGAAGAGAAAAGCAGGGGACTGAGAAGACTTCATTTTGTCTCAAACAACTTCCAGTTTCCCTAAGTGAAGCTATATATGTATAAACTGAATCACTTTGCTCTATACCTGAAACTAACACAACACTGTAAATCAACTATACTTCAATAAAAAAAAAATTATTACCAAAAAATATAAACAAACAAACAAGTCTTTAATAAGAAAAAAAAAGAACAGCAAGGTAGATGTACTGATACTTTGGCTAAGAGGTACATTTTTTTCTTAAATACACAGTGATAAAAGAGAAGCAAAGAGACTTTGGTTCAAAATGCGGATGAAACATACTAAGACATTCCCACCCATGTCTCAGAGCAGTGTGATTACAGATGAATGTTTATTTAACTTGTTTTGGTTGATGTAGGGGTAGTGTTTTATCTAAGATTTCTACAACGAACATAAATTACTTAGAAGAAAAAAAAGTGCTTTGGCTAAAATTGAAAAAGTGCTTAAAGTCTTCCCAAGTAAAGAATTTGCTACATAAATGATGTCCAGCACACATTCTGGGAGCCTGGCAATAACCACACACCAAGTTTAAACACTAAGGGTCATCAATGCCCTCAATGCAGTTCTGCCTACTGACTGGCCCAGCCTATTTTGGCAACAGGACACTCCCAGGCTCTCCTTAACCCATGGATGCTCAGCCCTCTTTTGGCTCAGCCATACTCCAGAGAAGATGTATTACAGCACTCAGTATGACAAGGCAGAGAAAGACTGGGCTCCTGGTTCTAATTTCAGCCATTATCTAATGTTAGCCTCTTAGGCAAGTTACTTATTAACATCTATTTCTTCTTCTCTCTTCTTTCCTCATTTATTAAATAAAGGAAATAGATTTTTTTTAAAAAAGTGTGTAGGTAGGCAGGAGTTATGGAGAGCTACCCAAGACAAGATGAAGGATGGTAGTTATCACAATCACTCACACAAGACCTTTGACCTGCCCTGGCTGCTACAGAATTGAATCAACGCTCACCTCAAAGGACTTGGAAGCTATGGCTCAGGGAAGGGGAGAGAAAAAGGACAGACACTGCTATAGGTGCAGTCACATATATGTAACTGGCATATGGGGAGAATTTTTTAAAGTTTTGAAATTCAATACGAAAGTGAGTAAACATTTAATTTTTATCTACATAATTTTCAGCCATCTGTCTATAACTGAGATTCTTAAGGCATACCTTTTCGTTATTTTTCATATCTAAAACCTAAATCTAATCTTTAAAGTCTCAGATTGCATAAATATAGGTGAAGTTTATTACGCAGAATGTATAAAATACAAAATAATATAAAAACATAAAAGCCCATTAAAAATGAAATGAAAGGATTGAATCATATTGTCTGCCCTGCCTTCACCACCTAAATATCTGCATTCTTTCCCTACTATCCATTAAGTATTATGAAATATTAAATATTATGAACAACCACTTCCCTAATCCCTTAACTTGGTTAACAGGTGATATACAAGTCTCTATGGGAAGCATCCATGAACACAAGGATTTCAGTTCTGAGAAGTCACTGGATTACTGGGCAACTGATAGCTAAGAAGTCAAATCAGCGGTGGATTCCAGAAATAAAGAGAAACAGTACAAACCTTCATTTCCCAAACTGTGTTCTATGTATGTTAACAGGTATTTATCGGGGTGTCCTATGAGAGAAGGACTGATAAGACCCTGGTAGCACTTATAAGTACCTAGAACAGTGCCTGGCATGTGACACATGCTCAATATTTACTGAGAAAATGAACGAATGAAGGAAAAAGTAAAAATTTTATTTAGTAGAGAGGTTAAATAAAATCTGAATACTCTACCAAATTGCTCTAGCATGAATTAGAAGCTACAAGATAGAAAAATCTGAAAACAAATTATCTATGTGCCTTACCCAGGAAGCATATGTGTGTGCAAGAGTAGTAAGAATTAAACTTTTATTGTAGATAATAACCCTGTTTATGTGTGATTATTTCAAAATCTCACAAAAGTACCGCTAATAATAAATATACACTACTTCAAAAAGCAATTCGGTTTTATTTATTTCTTCTGAAGGCAAAGTACGTTAATGAACAGACATATTCCATTTTAGCCTAGAAGAGCACATTTTTTTAACATCTTTATTGGAGTATAATTGCTTTACAATGTTGTGTTAGATTCTGCTTTATAGCAAAGTGAATCAGTTATACATATACACATGTTGTCATACCTCTTCCCTCTTGCGTCTCCCTCCCTCCCACCCCTCTAGGTGGTCACAAAGCACCGAGATGATTTCCCTGTGCTATGCGGCTGCTTCCCACTAGCTATCTATTTTACGTTTGGTACTGTATATATGGCCATGCCACTCTCTCACTTTGTCCCAGCTTACCCTTCCCCCTTCCTGTATCCTCAAGTCCATTCTCTAGTAGGTCTGGGTCTTTATTCCCGTTTTGCCCCTAGGTTCTTCATGACCATTTTTTTTTTTTTTTTTAGATTCCATATATATGTGTTAGCATACAGTATTTGTTTTTCTCTTTCTGACTTGCTTCACTCTGTATGATAGACTCTAGATCCAGCCACCCCACTACAAATAACGCAATTTTGTTTCTTTTTATGGCTGAGTAATATTCCATTGTATACATGTGCCACATCTTCTTTATCCATTCACCTGTTGATGGACACTTAGGTTGCTACCATGTCCTGGCTTTTGTAAATAGAGCTGCAATGAACACTCTGGTACATGACTCTTTTTGAATTATGGTTTTCTCAGGGTATATGCCCAGTAGTGGGATTGCTGGGTCATATGGTAGTTCTATTTGTAGTTTTTGAAGGAACCTCCATACTGTTCTCCATAGTGGCTGTATCAATTGACATTCCCACCAACAGCACAAGAGGGTTCCCTTTTCTCCACACCCTCTCCAGCATTTACTGTTTCTAGATTTTTTGATGATGGCCATTCTGACTGGTGTGAGATGATATCTCATTGTAGTTTTGATTTGCTTTTCTCTAATGATTAATGATGTTGAGCATTCTTTCATGTGTTTGTTGGCAATCTGTATATCTTCTTTGGAGAAATGTCTATTTAGGTCTTCTGCCCATTTTTGGATTGGGTTGTTTGTTTTTTTGATATTGAGCTGCATGAGCTGCTTGTAAATTTTGGAGATTAATACTCTGTCAGCTGCTTCATTTGCAAATATTTTCTCCCATTCTGAGGGTTGTCTTTTGGTCTTGTTTATGGTCTCCTTTGCTGTGCAAAAGCTTTTAAGTTTCATTAGGTCCCATTTGTTTATTTTTGTTTTTATTTCCATTTCTCTAGGAAGTGGGTCAAAAAGGATCTTGCTGTGATTTATGTCATAGTGTTCTGCCTATGTCTCCCTCTAAGAGTTTGATAGTGTCTGGCCTTACATTTAGGTCTTTAACCCATTTTGAGTTTATTTTTGTGTATGGTGTTAGAGAGTGTTCTAACTTCATTCTTTTACATGTAGCTGTCCAGTTTTCCCAGCACCACTTATTGAAAGAGGCTATCTTTTCTCCACTGTATATTCTTGCCTCCTTTATCAAAGATAAGGTGACCATATGTGCGTGGGTTTATCTCTGAGCTTTCTATCCTGTTCCATTGATCTATATTTCTGTTTTTGTGCCAGTACCATACTGCCTTGATTACTGTAGCTTTGTAGTATAGTCTGAAGTCAGGGCGCCTGATTCCTCCAGCTCCGTTTTTCTTTCTAGAAGAGCATTTCTGTTGGATGTGGTGATGGTAACATTATAGAAAAAAATCAGAAAAATGCAGGTATTGGCTCAGGGCTCTAACCACAATTTTCCTTTCAATATCAAGTAATCATTAATGCTGTTTACAAATAATGATGATCTGATGTTAACAAACTTCAGGATTTAAAAAAAATATTTTGAATAAGTTAAAATAGATAACTTCTATGCCAAATTTAGGACTACTGTTCATTTTAAACAAGAAATATAAACCCGAACAGCTTCAGATATGAAAGAGTGCTAATTAAGTAGCAATTACATATACAATGGCTTAACCTGTGTTGCAGAATCAAAATAATGTGCCTGAGGCTTGTCAGTATAATGGAATGAGAACTGACCTGGGAGAGAGACTTGGGTTTTTATCCCAGCTCTGCTACTAACTAGCTGTTTGACCTTGAGTCTGTGGCTTTATTTTCAAATCTGCAAAAGGAGGCTAAAGGACTGGGTCAGTGGTCCCTTATTTTTTTTTTTGAGGAGAGGGAGCAGGGGTTGGCACAGATCTCTTGACAAGCTAAGAACGGGCAATAAACGCTCCCCCCAAAATATGCACAAAATTATGCAGAATATTTCGTAGTTCAGCATCTGTTATCTATTCACTTATTTAGAATCTTATAGATCTCCCTATACTCCAACACCTTAGATTCTAAACAAGTCAAAGGCAACCAAAATATATATACTCACATTCAAAATACATGATGAAAACCCAGACTTTGGCTCAAAGTATTTTTTTCTTTGGTTTATAATGAACTTTCAAGGGCTTTTTAAAAAAGAATTTAATGTTTTTAAAAAGTATATTCAGTTTATTTCTAAGATGTTTACAGGCAACTGGAATACCTATCCAAGTACTCACCTATTTGGAGGCAACCATACTTATCCAAGTTCAAGAGACTATATTATCCATTCTTGAGAATAGGGGATTTATAGCCCACATAATACTAAGCACCAAATGATGAAACAACAGTAGTTCTAGAACAGGTTTATAATGGAAATTAAAGGAGGATAAATGATGATAAATAATTGGCATCATGTATAGGACCCAATGACTGATTACTACTCTATTTCATCATAAAACTAACATACATATTAAATGCAGATAAAAATACAGTAATTCAACAACATAAAAGACCAATCAAAAGATATGTGGTCAACTTCTTTAATCAATCAGAATTATTATGTTTTAAAAAGCTACTTTAATTGCCTAAAACATAAATATGATAGTCAAGGAAAATTCCACAGTTTAAAGCAAAAAAATAAAACTTGAGAAATGAACTACGTGGCTAGTTTTCAGGCTTTGGAATTTTGAGGAAAAAAGCTTATGGCCATACATTATAAATCAAGCACATTAGCTTAACAAATGTTTCATATTATTCATACTAATTTCTCTGGCTGAGTATGAACCCCACTACTTGAGACTGTAATAAAGTTGCCTCTTTTCTTTTACTTAGAAGGGTTGTCGGAAATTGGAAAAACCCTCATCTCCAATACAAAGTTATTTTTCCCTGCTTCAGAAAACCTATAAATGTTAGCACTACAAAACATGGTAGAGGGAGAGGAGTAAAGATGAGATGAGTGACAGCTACCACAGTATCTTTTACTGGTCTAACTGGTCCTTCTCTTTCATTTCTCTCCCTCTCCTAACATTTGTTCCTTCAAATTCTTCCCACACTTTTCCCTTTACTAAACGCAATTGTACCTTGCCTCACTCCCTTATCCTCCACTCCACTATCAAAATTACCTTTATATACACATGCACAGCAGGAGGGAATTCATTAGAAAAGGCTAAGAGAATGTTTTCTGTGGCAGCTATACTCTCCAGCAACTCCAAACTCTGCCCAGACCATTTATAAACTAACTGGGGACATCTGCAGTTATTCTGAGCCAAGAATAAAGTTTTTTACTTGGGGGACAGCTTGACAGGCCTACTAGAAACACAAGTCTAAGTTTATTAAGTTTTTAAAGTATATATATATCAAAATTCAGCATTTTATTAAACAAGAAGGTAAAAAAAATCTAGGCAAGCCAAAGAAATATTAGCCTTAAAATAATTTCTAAAAAAGCTAAGGAATTCCACTTCATTTTCTTTGACGATTCTTCCTCAAACATATTTTTCTCTAAATATATGAAAATTATAGTTACACATTCTTTTTGAAAAGGCCTCTGATATATCAAATCTTTCTATGAAACTGAATTTTCCTGGTATAACAATGACAGCCATACTAATGATATAATTTTTAAGGGGGAAAATCAGAAGCAAAAGGTTAATACCCTAAGGGAACAAACACTAAGCTGGTATTAATCAGATTAAATGAAGATCTGATTTCATGATCATGACTTTACTAAAACAGTAGTTCTGTATGCTCAAAAAATTTGGCTCTTAGTAATTCTTTTTGTTTTTAAAGATTTATTTATTATTCATTTATTTATTTTATTTTTGGCTGCATCGGGTCTTAGTTGTGGCATGTGGGACCTTCATTGAGGTGCATGGGCTCTTCGTTGCAGCGCGCAGGTTTCTCTCTAGTTGTGGTGTGCGGGTTTTCTCTTCTCTAGTTGTGGCATGCAGGCTCCAGGGAGCGAGGGCTCTGTAGTTGTGGCATGTGGGTTCCAGAGCGTGTGGGCTCTGCAGTTTGCAGCACGCAGGCTCTCTAGTTGAGGCACACAAGCTCAGTAGTTGTGGCACGTGGGCTTAGCTGCCCCATGGCATGTGGGATCTTAGTTCCCTGACCATGGATTGAACCCACGTCCCCTGCATTGTAAGGTGGATTCTTTACCACTGGACCACCAGGGAAGTCTCACCTCTTAGTAATTCTTAAGAACAAAAGGTTTAGCCTGAAAAACTGAGGGAAGATTTATCCCTGGAAGGAGCATGTTCACTTCAACAGGTTGATGAAAATCTTTCAAAAAACGTATGAACATTTTAACTTTCTAAACGGTATCAAAAAACTCCAATTTAACACTTGCTTGATGACTCAAGGTTATCATGATGAACATTTACTGCATTATGTCCTCCCAGCAATGCCCTCAACAGCATTACTCAGCCGGGTTATTGGCCTTTTAGCTAAAGAGCTTCTGCACTGCCCTGATGGCCGAGTACTGGTCTGCTCTTTCTCTCTCCTTCCTTGCAGAAGTCAAATGCCCCCTTCTCATGCTGACATTTTGACTAATAGCTGCATCCCCTCTAGTTCTTCTAAAATGTTGGCTTACATCTTTCTAGGACTTTGGAAACTAGATAACCACCATTTTTAGAGCTGTGTAAAAATAAGACTAAATGAGGTCTGAGCACAGGCCTCAGGTTTTCTTCTATGAGTTAAGTGCTTACACTTGAGTCTTGGGATATTGATGGACGTAGCTTCACAGTTTCAAGGGCTCTTCTTTTGTCCTTGATTCATTGTTCTCAATTATATCCCAGAGAGAAAGTAAAAATTAGAGAAAAATGAATAAACTACTTTTTAAGTTTTCCACAAAAGTGCCATGAACTTGAAAAGGTAAATTCTAAAATTACTTCTCATTACTAGAAATATGCGATGTGGTAACATGTCTGATTAATCACTTCTACCAATATTAATAAGAAAGGGTTAACTCTTCTACCTGTCACCATATGAATCTCACTTTTCTCTCACACATAAAAAAATAACTTTCAGGATAAACATATCTAACATAAGAAGTCTAACATAAGAAGGCTCTATGTTTTTTCAAGAAGAACACTATTTAAAAAAACAAGATACGCCCAGGTCTTGGTTTATAAATACCAATAAAAGAAACCAAAGCTTCTTGGAAAAAATGGCTGATTCTAGGGTTGGGATGAAGAAAATACTGATGCCAGAAAGAAAGTGCTTAAAAAAAATTGAGGGAACTGTCTCATCCTGAAAGAGTCCCCAATGGCCAGGATGCAACTATTTGAGCAGCAAAATAACATTAGTATTGGATTATAACACAAAGAATAAAATAAATATCTGAGTCCATACTGATAAAAATTATTAAATGAATAAATAAATAAATGAAGAAGAAGGGACACATCTTCCTTATAGAAGAATTCCAATTAAAAAATGTAGAGAGGGCTTCCCTGGTGGCGCAGTGGTTGAGAGTCCGCCTGCCGATGCAGGGGACACGGGTTTGTGCCCCGGTCTGGGAAGATCCCACATGCCGCGGAGCGGCTAGGCCCGTGAGCCATGGCCGCTGAGCCTGCGCGTCCGGAGCCTGTGCTCCGCAACTGGCGGGCCACAACAGTGAGAGGCCCATGTACCGCAAAAAAAAAAAAAAAAAAAAAAAAAAAAATGTAGAGAGGATGAGAGAAATAAAAATCATCATTAGAACACCACAGTAATATCTGCTGCAGGCCAGGATATACTGATGAATGATAAAATTAGTGGGTAAAGCTTTAAAGAGAAACAGAATATTTGCATAGTCTCAAAGAATCTCCCCTCCAGATATGTAACTTAAATTCTTTGATGCTCCTCCCTCCAGTAGGTGGAGCTTAATTCTCCTCCCCTTGAGTATGGACTGGACTTTAGTAACTCCCATCTAATGAAAAGTAAAAAACAGTAGCTTTATAGCAGAGAAACCTGTCACTTAAGCAAGTGATCACGGTTAGTTAAGCAAGTGATCACGGTTAGCATAACCAACTGCAAGTCGAGTTGATATCAGGTACCCCCTGAAATGATGCAATGAGAAGTGAACATTACTATTTTGTGATATTCTTGCAAAAAAATGCACAACCTCAATCTAATCATGAGAAAAGCATCAGACAACTCAAATTAAGGGACATTCTACAAAAATACCTGCCCAGTATTCTTCAAAAGTGTCAAGGTCATAAAAGACAAAGAAAGACCACTAAACTGTCACAAATTAGAAGAGACTAGGAAACATAATGACTAAATACAATATGATATCCTGGACTGGATGCTCAAAAAGGACATTAGGAGAAACGCTGGGGAAATGTGAATAAAGCCTGTAGTTAATAGTACTGGACCAATGTTAATTTCTTTAGTTCTGATACACAGTTGTATAAGATGTCAACATTAGGGGAGGCTGGGTAGAGGGCTTATGAAAACTCTCTGTACATCTTTCAACTTTTCTGTAAATCTGAAATTATTTCAAAATAAAAAGTTTTTTTAAAAGAATCTGATATGGTTACTAGTTACTTAGTATGGTTACTTAGAACTTAGCAAACAGGTCACCAATATCTAAGCCACAAAGATCCTTTGGGCTGCTTTAAGGTAAATTTCTAATGTTTCAATTTAAAGATTAAGATAATATTTCATAGCAAGAAAAAGGGTAGGAGGACTCTAGAGAAATACTTGCACATATGTACCAGGAGACATACAAATAATTCAGCTTCATAATATAATAATTCAGCAGCTTTGTAATATAAAACTGGTAACCCAAATATCTATCAGCAGCAGACTTAAGCTGTGACATACTCATATGGTAGGACACTTTATAGCTGTGAGAATCAATCACATCTAGTTTCTTTTTCTTTTTTTTATTGAGGTATAAGTGACATATAACATTGTATTAGTTTCAGGTGTACAACATAGTTATTCTGTATCTGTATACATTGAGAAATGATCACCATAATAGTCTATTTTATAACATCCATCACCATACACAGTTACAAAATTTTTTTCTTACATGAGAACTCTTAATATCCACTCTTCTAGCAACTCTCAAATGTGCAATACAGTATTACTAACTACAGTTACCATGTTGTACATTATATCCACATGACCCATTTATTTTTGGAAGTTTATACCTTTTAATCACCATTTCTGCAACCACCAATCTGTTGTATCTATGAGCTTGGTTTCTGTTTTGTTTTGTTTTAGATTCCACGTATAAGTGAGATCATACAGTATCTGACTTTCTCTGACTTATTTCACTTAGCGTAAATGCCCTCAAGGTCCATCCATGTTGTTGCAAATGGTACGATTTCATTCTATTTTATGGCTGAATAATATTCCACTGTATACCACAGTTTTCTTAATCCATTCATCCATTCATGGACACTTACTTAGGTTGTTTCCATATCCTGGCTATGGTAAATAATGCTGCGATGAACATAAGGGTATACATATCTTTTCAAGTTAAGTATTTTCATTTTCTTTGGATAAATACCCAGAAATGGAATTGCTGGATCATATGGCAGTTCTATTTTTAATTTTTTGATGAACCTCCATACTCTTTTCCATAGTGGCTGCAGCAATTACCACCGACAATGAATAAGGATACCCCTTTCTCCACATCCCTGCCAACATTTGTTATTTCTTGTCTTTTTGATAAAAGCCATTTTAACAGGTGTGAGGTGATATATCTCATTGTGATTTTGATTTACATTTCCCTGATGATTAGTGATGTTGAGCATCTTTTCATGTGCCTGTTGGCCATCTGTATGTCTTCTTTGAAAAAAATGTCTATTCAGATTTTCTGCCCATGTTTTATTCGAATTCCTTGGTTTTTTGCTATTGAGATGAATGAGTTCTTTCTATATTTTACATATTAACCCCTTATCAGAAATATGATTTGCAAATATTTTCTCCCATTCAGTAGGTCGCCTTTTCATTTTGCTGATGATTTCCTTTGCTATGCAGAAGCTTTTCAGTTAATGTTGTCCTACTTGTTTACTTTTGCTTTCACTGCCATTGCTTTTGGAGTCAGATCAAAAAAAAAAAATCATCGCTAAGACTGACGTCAAGTAACTAACAACATGAAAGAATAGTCCAGTTTCATTCTTTCATATATGGCTGTCCAGGTTTCTCAACACCAATTATTGAAGAGATGTCCTTTCCCTATTGCATATTCTTGGCTCCTTTGTCATAAATTAATTGACCACACATGTGGGTTTATTTCTGGGCTCTCAATTCTGTTCCATTGATATGTTTGTCTATTTTTATGCCAATGTCATACTGTATTGATTACTATAGCTTTGTAATATAGTTTAAAATCAGGGACCATGATACCTCCAAGATTGCTTTGGCTATTTGGTCTTTTGTGGTTCCACATATATCTTGAGATTGTTTGTTCTATTTCTGTAAAAAATGTAATCACATCTGTTTTAATGAATCTCAAATATAATACTTTAGAGAGGAAAAACTGGAAAAGCAAGTTACGGTATATAAAGAAGTAGGCAGAATATCAAATGGGAATTTTTTTTATTTTAAGGCAAGGAAATGTTTAATACAAAATTCAGGGTACCTGATAACTTCTGCTGATGGTGGGAAGTAAGAAGTGAAATAAAGGTGTCTGGGAAGGGCACACAAAGTGTTCCCTGTGTTTTTTGCTTTATAAGTCACAAATGTATTATAAATATTCTTTTATATCCATTATATATTTATTTTTAATTATAAAAGGCGTGAGGAAGAAGTTCATCTTTAACAGATACACATCCTGCCAACTAAATGTAATTCATTAGGTGATGAAATCTTTTCAATCTCTATAAAATTCCAAACTTCATCTTTTTTGAATTTGAAAAATAACCATTTCTAAAAACACTGAGAAAGTATGTCATCCATTCAGAGACTACAATGTAAAGCAAGTTTAGTTAATGAAGTCCAGTGTTACACTGGGATGTCTGCCTTCTTCCATTTAAAAAGAAAGAACCTTCCTCTATTGCCATCCTAGGATAAACTATTTACCTTTCACAAAAACAAGAAGCTTGTGCATGCTGGGAAAGATAATAAGGAGAAACCCACTTGAGCTGTTATCACATAATTCTGAATACTCTTGTCATCCTTATGGCCAGATCAAAGTTAATTCAGTACTCTGATTAAAATATCTTCAGATTCTGAAATATTCTATGCATCTCATTATTCAAAATCTACAATTTATTAATAAAATGCCCTCAAAATAAAGTTTGGGTTAAATATTAAGTTTTTTTTATAAAAGATTCCTAGAGTAACTGTCATAGGTTAGTTATCACATTTAGGTATAAAATACAGTATAAAAAACCAAGGCAAAGATACTGGCTTTAACTTTTTAAATTATACCTGTGATCAATAATAATTATAAAAACAGCAGGTCTATTCTAAATACAAAACACTAAAGTGGCCCTAAGCTCAATACACACACCTAAATATAGTGCTCCCAAGAGAGGAAATAGGCCAAAATCCATCATGATGACAGGGCTGAGCTGTAAGACATCAAAAGTATGCTTATAAAGAGCTAACTTTGGTCATTATTAAACTATTTTTTTAATGTAAGTTAACTCAAAGTTTACTATATTCTTACTTAATGAGCAATACTTGATTCCACATGAAAATAATCATTTACTTAATGATGCTTTCCAGTCAAGTTTTGATTTCAAAGGGGGAAAACAAAAATCCCCAAACACCCAGAGGGTATAAAAGTAACCAAGGTAAAGCTTAAAAACCACATTTCCTTTCATGGGAGGATTTTATTGCAATGTGAAATTTTGCTTTTGAAAAACTATAAAGTTGAAAAACTAAGGTCACTGGAGAAATTAAAAGAAAACAAAAAAGTTATAGGAAGTTTTATTACTTCCTACAGGTCTCTTGATATACGAATAACAAACTTTAAATAATGTATTTAATAGGATTATCATTTAAAGCACAATTTGGATTTTAAAAATAATAACCTAGTTAGTCTGTCAATCTAAGTTACTCTGACATTTGTACCTTGATTTCCTGAATCTAACTACAACATTCCTATCATGATGCCAGCTTCCCAGTCAGGCTTTTTGAAAGGACTACGGTAGCTCAAGTTCCCTCAGCTGAGCAAGAGCCAACACTCGAACTACTGCCCCTTCTGTGCAGTTGTAAGCAGTTAACACTCAGGATAAATCACTCCTAAATTAAAGCAGTCTTTATGGATCACAATGACAACAACCACACTAACCAGACGGTCAGGTCAGTCTTCAGGAATCAGGACATACTTTTTAAGGTAACAGGAGCTTCAAACTATAGTCCCTGGAAACAGACTTCTTGGAACCACATTATCCTTAAATAAATAAACTTCAATTGAATGAAGTAAAACTGCAGATAGCCCTAAAAAATATACTCGGCTACTTAAGTGTTTCCAAAATGACCAATGGCAAATGTTCCTGAGGTTCCTCCTCCCTGCCCTCATTTATTTCTCCCCTGAGTGCAGGCTTTTCCCTGCCCCAAGCCTCACCTTCATGAATCATTTGCTTATGGGGTAAGGGTAGTATTTTCTTTGTTTACTATTTACTACTTTGGAGTCCTGTAAATATTTAGTAACAACAATAATAATCAACTGATTATGCAGGTCAAGCATTCATAGTTCAGAGAAGTATAGCCATCAGGGCACCAGGAAGTGACAAAAATCTCCAACAGTGACCTTTAACTGTCAGAGGGTTTTATTAACCCACTTAAGGGAAATGTGTTAAGGTGGCAATTCAGTGGAGTGCATACTTTTTAGCAGCCCTTATTTAGTGTATCAGTTATTTTTTTTTAATAAATCATACAAATGAGAAATCACTTAAAGCAAGAGTACATGAGTCCCTGGGATGCATTCTCATTTTGTCCCACCCCTTCCCCTTCCCAGTAGAATGGGAAGGCTGATAGGTCAAAATCAAACTACAGCCATCCATTTTCACTGCTTTCAGCAATACCTATTTCATACTTGGGGCAAAGAAGAATTTGAACAAATCACCATTTTCCCCTCAACTTTCTGCTACTACCAGATTGTTGGAGGGGAAAGGTTAGTGGAAAGATGATCCAAGAAGAGGGGCAGAAAGAAAGGAGGGAGAGAAAGAAGCGGCTGAGGATGTTAGGAGACAGGAGGCTTTTTTTTTTTTTTTTTTTTTTTTTACGGTACGTGGGCCTCTCACTGTTGTGGCCTCTCCCGTTGCGGAGCACAGGCTCCGGACGCGCAGGCTCAGCGGCCATGGCTCACGGGCCCAGCCGCTCCACGGCATGTGGGATCTTCCCAGACCGGGGCACAAACCCGTGTCCCCTGCATCGGCAGGCGGACTCTCAACCACTGCACCACCAGGGAAGCCCGTCAGGAGGCTTCTGGGTTGCTACTAGGTTCAGAGCTTCTAAGAAGAAATAGGGGTATATTAATTTGGAACACATAATATTTCTAAAAAATAAGCTGTTCTTTCATTCCATTGAAGCATTTAGCAGAATCAGTCCAAACTGCTCAGCACCCCAGCCCAACTGTGTGTGCCTTTCTGGTTAAGCTGGCAGTGAGGGGACCAATTATTTATATTTCCAGTCAACCTTCCTTTTTAGTTACTGCCTGAATCACACCTGGAGGTCAATCAGGGGACAGGTGTTTCACTCAGACTGACTTCCCATCTGCTTCACACCTGTTACTGTCCTAAAATATCCACACTGACAGACAGGGACAAAGATTATGAAAGGGATAGAGTGGGTCCCCCACAAGCTTTGTACAGTCAGCATCCCCATCCATCCCAGCTATGCTGGGAATGTGACTCTCGGAATTATGACAACAAAAGCTCATGCAAACTACTACTACTACTACTACTACTACTACTACTACTACTACTACTATTACTACTACTACTACTACTACTACTACTACTGCTGCTGCTGCTGCTGCTGCTGCTGCTGCTGCTGCTGCTACTACTACTGCTACTACTACTTCTACAAACCAAACTCCTAAACACCTTTTGAGTTCAGAGTGGCATAATTTAACCAGAGGAGAATTATGAGATGGTATAAATGGCCTTATTCAAACCTAGGCTATTAAAAACAATCAAATAAGAAAGTATTAAACCTCTGGAAATTTAAGAAAATAAATTGAAATTCAGCTTGAGTGAACCAGAATGAGAAACCAACATGACTGAAAAGAAACAGTGGGCATATCCTACGGGTACTGGTGCTATTTTCTAATTTACTGCTCTTTTGTAGTATTAAGATGGACCTAAGACTTTACAAAACACCAGGAACCAACATTGTTAAGATGTAAATGCCAAAAAGAAATCTTACAGGATGAACAAAGGGATTCAAAGAGGGAAAGAAGATGCTCTGATTACAAAGACTGCCAGGGTAACAGTGTTGCCGTTTTATGAGTCTTCCCAACATATTCCCCTAGTAGGTGGCATTTCAAGTAAATAATGTCAAACTATCCTATATACACCTATTACTCTCTACTCCTATTGGCACTGTGATTTTCTTGGACTACTTCAATATCTCCAGTCAAGGTTAGTTTCACTCAACTTTCACTCCGAACTATGTATGGCCTTACCCTTTCTCTTCATTCCTATATATGCTTACTTTTGACAAATAAATCTTCTCACCATACTCCCATATACTTCTTGGTTCAATGTTGTTGTTTTTTCTTTTTAATGTCTCCAAGTGCATCATATCAGAGCCAGTAGGACTCTGTGAGGCATTCCTTGAACAATTTTTTCAGAATGCCTACCAACACCTCTATCATCTCTCCTCCCCCAAACAGAGGCTTTTTTGTTCACATATACTATCTCATTTACTAGAGAATTATGGGATTTACTAAAATAAACATTAAGTTTTATAATCACTTTAATGAAGTAATATTGCCATTAGACAAACTAGTTATGGAGGAGAGAATTAAATAGTGAATGAGAAGAAAATTTATTTTCAACTTTTTATTGAAGTATAATTAATTTACAATGCTGTGTTAGTTTCAGGTGTACAGCAAAGTGATTCAGATATATATATATACACACATATATATATTTTAAAAACTATATATTCTAAGGAAACTAATTTAATAGGCCTGTGTTCATTTGTACAGAACATGATACTTCGTGGGGTTTCTTTTTTTGGTTGAGGTATATAGTTGATTTACAATTTTATACCAAGTTTCAGGTATATAGTTATCCGTAGTTTGCGCTTCTTAATCCCCTACACCCCATCCTGCCCCTCCTCCTTCAGAACAAGATGCTTTGAAAAGTAATTTCTGTTCTGTGATCTCATTTGATCCACATATATAAAGAAGAAAAGACACTAGTAGCAATTAATAGCCAAGCACTGTTAGGAGCTTTTATATTTAAAATTTTTACAACTCAATAAAATACGTATTACTTTCCCCCTTGTTACAGATAAGGAAAAGGAAACTAGAAGAGTTGATGTTGATGATGCACACGATGCTGATGTGCTAAGAGGCAGTTCATCTGACTCTGCCACACCATGTTGCCTCCAATCTAGCTTAATCAGATAAATTTTTTAATCCATAATTGCAGTAAATATGAGAAGACTGATCTGTGACATATTCAAATCCTGGCAGACAGAAACTATTAAAAAGCCTGGGGGCTTCCCTGGTGGTGCAATTGTTGAGAGTCCGCCTGCCGATGCAGGGGACATGGGTTCGTGCCCCGGTCCAGGAGGATCCCACATGCCACGGAGCGGCTGGGCCCATGAGCCATGGCCACTGAGCCTGCACGTCCGGAGCCTGTGCTCCGCAACGGGAGAGGGCCCCCATACCGCAAAAAAAAAAAAAAAAAAAAAGCCTGGGTCTAGGCAATCAGATAACCTGATCCTAACATATCCTCATCTCCTCAACCAGCCCCAGCCTACAGATGGGCTGTGTTGTGTGTTCTTGGATGAGTCACTTACCCAATTAGGCCTTAGTTTCCCACATATAAAACGTGGGAGGAAGACTAGATAATTTTTAAGGTTATGTCCACCAATACTTTTATTTCTTTCTGAAAGGAATATTCAACTGTATAGATTAACTTTTTTTCTAACCAATGTATAAAACATATAGGGGGAGGGTTGGAAATCACTACCCTATAAAGCAAGGACTAAGTTTAAGCCACGACTAAGTCTTCTTATACTCTCCTGAACACAGATGATTTGCATTTAAGCATTTAGTAAGTAGCTCTGAATGATGAAAGATGAACTGACTAGAGTCTACCTATGAAACTACCTTACATCCAGGAAGGGTTTTCAAGGTAAGTCTGCCTAATTACTGAACTCTGCCTGAAAGAAAAAAATGTTATGAGTATGTGTATTTTAGTGATTACAAAAACAAAAGAGGAAAAGCTAACAACTTCAAATTTGGGATCACAGCCTAAATTGCCACAAAATTTTAACTTTTACACATAATATAATCTCATGTAGATTATCCATAATCTAGATTAACAACATAAACCCTTTAGCTCATGCAGTTTCCTCTGCTAAATATGTCCCTTCTTCTCTCTCGAAGTCCTAGTCACCTGTATGACCTATTTCAAATACATTCATCCTCGCAGTGAAAGGCCACCACCTAGAACCTCACCACTCATCACACACACAGAAAAGCATTTGTTGTATCTTTTGTGCACCAAAGTACTTTCTGCAGATTGTTATTACAGCCCCTTATCACACAACACTATGGTGAATTGTTTATATGCCTGTCTGTCCCAGTGGACTGTAAGCTGTTTTATTCATCTTTGTGTCCTCAGTACCTACCAGGACCAGGCACATGGCTGGCATGCATTAAATGGTCACTGAATTGAACTGAATAGAATAGAACATTTCCCTTTCACTCAACCAACACAGCTTTGGGTCTGAACATCCCAAACACTCATACTCAGACGTGTTTTGCTGCACTAGATGGCAAAAGCAAGCTTCAAGCACCCTGTAAATTCAGTTCTCAGAGAGACCTGTGGGGGAAAGGTATTTTAAAAATCAGTTTACAAAAAAAAAAAAGCAGTTTTAAAAAAGGCTTCATATTTCTTATGGATTTGGAGGCTAAGAAGAAGTAAATTGTGTGTCCCCAGTATCTTTAAAGTAATGCTCTGCTAATTGTTCTAATATTCATGACATTCTTTCTCCTGTTTGGGAAGATAAGAGGGATTGATTTATGTGAAATATCCACTACCTCCCTATTATCTGCTCTCCGACTATATCAAGAGTTAGTACTTCCTCCCTACACACACCCCCTTATCCCCACAACCAACAGCACCTAAAAAACTGCCATTTTCCTATTTCACACAAAATCTGAAAAGAGGGCTGGGCCTCATTCCAAAGAACTGTCAATTTTTCAAAGAAGATTACCCTACCAAATCAGTCATCTTTCTTCTTCCATTAGGAAAGAGATTAAAATAGAATTACACTTCAAAATGGGAGCTCAACGTTTTAAGGCCACTAAACTTTCTGTACCCTTAATGTACTCTAGCTTCCACCCCCTACACACACCTTTTCTTCAGAGCATTAATCAAAACTGTGGCATGCTTCCTAGCCTCAAAGATCTTTCCCATGTTCTCCAATTCATTAAAGACTTTTCCAATTACCAGAGCAAAATACTAAGTCATGATTTGGCATTTCAAGCATATTCCTGCAATCCAGGTTAGACTGAAAGGACGTCTGAACTATATAGCTACATATAACTATCCCCACCACATTCTCATGAGAAAACCAAATCCTATAATATTTGACTTTTTAAAACCCAACGATGCCAAAAATCCTTCAAAAGTCTTTTTACACTGAAACAAATCATTTAGAAATAATAGTTTATCCTTAAAGTTGAAGTACATATACTCTATGACCCAACGATTCCACTGTTAGGCAAATATATACTAAAGAAGTGCATATACATATATACCAAGACACATAATCAAAAACACTCTTAGCATCACTGTTAATGATACCCCAAAACTGGAAGCAACCCAAATGTCCACCGACAGTAGAAAGACTAAACAAAGTATGGTAGAGATATGAAATAGATTACTATACAGCAATGAGAATGCTACAAGCAACCACACAGATGAATCACATAATGTTAAATAAAAGAAGCAAGTACAGGGCCTCCCTGGTGGCGCAGTGGTTGAGAGTCCGCCTGCCGATGCAGGGGATACGGGTTCGTGCCCCGGTCTGGGAGGATCCCATATGCCGCGGAGCGGCTGGGCCCGTGAGCCATGGCCGCTGGGCCTGCGCGTCCGGAGCCTGTGCTCCGCAACGGGAGAGGCCACAACAGTGAGAGGCCCGCGTACCGCAAAAAAACAAACAAACAAACAAACAAAAAAAAAGAAGCAAGTACAAAGAATATATAAAGTGTAATTCTATAACTATCTGTTCAACTGTAGGCATGTTTTATATACTGTTCAATATGTATGTTTTACTTCACAATACAAAAGCAGTCTTTTAGCTTCAAAACTGTAATTTCCACACATAAAATCCTTATCTTTATTTTAGTTATAGCATTTATAAGTCTGTCTTTCCATAAGACTATAAACTGCTTGAGGGTGAAGTCTGATTTTATTCATCTGGGGGCTCCCAGAACATCATGGTACATAGCAGATGCTCAACAAATATTGACTGGATAGATGGATGAAAGAATTACGAACACAGGGAAATCTCAAATGACAAAGAAATCTCCATGAAGCAAAAGAATAAAAGTCACTTCCCTTTTCCTGTATACAGGCAAAGACTAGTAAGCTCCGAATTTCAACTAGTTAAATACATTCTCAAATGCCTATTTCTAATAAATGGCTCCATTGGACACAAGATAGTTTTAGCACATATTTTATCAAAAGTGCAAGTTATTTTTGAGCTGTTAGTTCAATAGCCAGATTCTGATTTTTCTCTTTTGCAGTACAGCTGCCAGACTCCTGGTTGTCTAACTTATTAATAATTCCTTAATTTAAACACAAAAACACATGCACAACCCTCTTTATGAATCTACCCCCAAGAGTTCTAAAATGTTTCTCCATTAAAAAGCACATCTCAGAACATCCTGCTGTTCTTAGAGCTGCAATGCTTTCCTCCTCCCAGTTCCCCAGTCAGTCTCCTATGGACCATCGGACTGAAATTAGCTATTCATTACATGTGAAGGAGCGCTGGCTGGAGCGGAGCCCTGCAGAGACAGACTGCTATTTTACATGTCAATTTCAGAACTAAAGCATCTGCTACCTTACTAATATGTATATTTAATGTCTCTGCATAATGTGTGGAATTATATGCTGTTCATTGCCTGTTTGTTCTGATATTAGGTACTCTTAAGTAGCATTATTCTAAATTATTCTCTTTGAAATATGTGGGACTTTGTATTAGGTCTCTTCCCTAGTGTTGTCTGTAACACAGGGTCCAAATGAACACCATACAGAATACTGAAGACCAAAAAATCATGAATCAGAGTAAGGTAACCAAATATGACAAGTTTGTGGCCGGCAATTACTAATAATTTACTTCATATCCGAGGCTCCTGACTCCTCGATACAGTTTTACATTAGGTTGAGGGGTTGCGATAAGGGAATGTTAAATTATTAACAGCCGTTGGTAAACCTTGAGTATTAGAATTGTTCTTTTGGAAAATCTGTACATTTATGTTAAAAGCCGTATTTCTAGCATGTTTCTCTCTCATCAGCAATTAATTCCATGTTAAAGACACATTTTTTTTTGTAAATTGTGGTGATACACGTTATTGAATAAACCTCTGAATGGGGTGGGGTGGGGGAAAGCTTTAAGCTATCACATACAGTCCTCATACCATAAATTACAATTGCTTTTGTTCATTAACCCTCATACTCAGCAGGAAGCTGGGAATGTTCAATATTTAAGAACCACCATGAATGGCAGTATTATACTAATCAAACCTAAGTGATACTAGATGTACAATAATGAACTAATGCCTGTGTTAACAGAACTACAAGTACCACACCGGCACAATAATCTGGATTGCTTTACCACAGTTAGTAGTACTGCTGCGATTAAGGACTTGCTCAGATTAATAAGGTTTTTCTAGCTTTATAAATCATCCACACTTGTTAGTGAATACACCTTTTAGTTACAGAAGGTGACTAGTGGATTTTGTTTTTGTGTGTAGTTGGATGCTACATGTAAGCTTGCTGGTGTGATACAGATACAGTGGCCATGTGAGGTGCCCACGGTAAATGACAGGTACCATTTGGCATTTACTCACAAATCTAAAACATGAGGCCTAAAAATTGGTAATAAACTTTAAAAGATTAATCTATTTCCTCTCAGATGCATAAGTTTAGATTCTAATTCTCCAAGGAAATAAATTTACAAGTGCATGTACATGACCACCCAACCCCACACCACCATTTACCAGCTCCCAAGCATGCTCCAGAGAACGAGGGTTACCTATTTGTTCTAGCACAATGTCTAATACTTAATGATGATGACTCAACAAATATTTGTAGTGAATGCACGCACACGTCAATGCTAGAAAAAAGTAATCTGAGAAATAGTAGGAACTATCATACAAAACCCACTGAAGTAGACAGAACCTATCACCAAACCAGAAAAAAGTTGGTAGTGACCAGTGCTTCCATGAATAAGTTAGCTCAGTCCAACTAATATCAGGATCTGAAACTAGAGAAGCTTTATATATTTGATGAATAGTATAGCACCTACCTAGCAAAGATCTTAAATAAACCATAACAACAATATACATGTAGGAGAAAAAACTAAAACTGGAGAAAATATTCTCCAATACTACCAACCTGTAAATTTTAAGATTAAGATTACTACTACTACTTTATTGTTTAGTTAAAACATAGGTCAGCTGATGTCCAAATTGCCATCAACATCTCATTTGCTGATAACAGGGACTATCGTTTTTTTAATAGAGTACTTAATTGTTCACCTTAGATATACATACTGAACTGCAGAACAGAAAAAAAATTTTTTCCCATCTTTAATCAGCATTTCAAAACACAAAATTAACTTCTTTGTCATTGAAAACAACCACCAAACCAACAACCTTAGAAAATATAATAAATCAGCTTATTTAATCAACAATGATATTAAAATGTAACCCTTAACAGTTGTTTAAAATATGCATAACTAAGTTTGCAATAGTTATCCTGATTTAAAGCAAAAGCACATCTGCTTATGAGTAAGTATAGTCTGACAGCAATTTGGAACATCTATCAGAAGGAATCAACTGTAAGCTAAATAAGGATTATTTGTATTCCACATAATACTCTATTTGTTCTTTCTAGCCACTGCAGAAATAAAAGACACTCAAACTCATTTAGTGTACACTAAATCCAATGTACCTAGGCAAAACACTGAAAATTCCATTTGGATGGTTCCCAGCCCATATAGCCCAACTTTTTAGAGTATTACTACCATCTGGTTACTAGTCTGTGTTTACCAAAACAGTAGCTGTGCACACATTTCTATAGCAGCTGTGGTCAAAAACTTTAAATCAATCCATTTGGCTAAATGAAAACTCTTCAAGGGAAAAACAAATACAGCATTTTGAATATATATACTTAAAATAAGTTCCACTACTGGTTCTAATAACATTCCCCGAGGACAAAAACAGTAAAAATGTATTTTTTTTACATTTTTGTTAATTGTATTTACAAATACAATTTTGGTATTTGAGACATTAACTTCATTATTTATATTTTCAATCATTTATCACACGAAAGAAGGTCAATGGAAGTCAAGTGAAACACCCAAGGTTAAACAACTAGCTAGTAGCTGGACTCTGTCCAGAACATAGGTATCTCCCCTGGTTTCCAACACAAGAATCTTTTCAGAAAATTATTCCAACCAAATCCCAAGGGCCTAAAAATAGAATTTTGTCAAAGGAATATACCATTTAATAAATGCAGGTTACAATTATTTTAATCATTTTCATAAAATATAACAGTTCATCATAAATTATGAAACCTGACATATTTGTTTCAGAACTGGGTTAAGAGCTTAAAGCATCCTGTGAAATTTATAAGAATTCTAATTTTACAAACTTTCCCCTTTCTTTTTCACATCCTCCTTCAACCCCTCCCATTAAAAACTAAGTCTACAAACCAATCATATTACCCTGGTCAAGAGGCTAAACTATTACTTTAGATCCAAAGGTAATTTCTTAGCTCCTACACACATGCTGATGTTCCCCTTTCTATTAAAACATAACAATATGCCACACTGCGTGCTTTCTTGTAAATAGAAAGCCTTTTCCTAATTAGAACTATCAAACTTCCAAATGATCTCCTTCCCCCTAAGAAACAAACCTAATCCCCAAATATAAATTAATATAGAAATGCTCTCCGCATTGCTTAGAGGGGGAATAAAAGGCAATATGCCAAATGTACTCTCTATGTATCTTTTGTTGTTATAGTACTAACAATTTCTTTAATAATACTTAAGAAAAACAAATTTTCAGGGCATAATGGGGACTATTTTAAACTTATTTGGGTTAATAAGCCACTATCCTTGCTTTGACAAAAATGAATTGTGGCCTTCTTTCTTCCTTTTTCATGATATCTAAGAAGAAAAAATAAACCAACAATCCACCAAAGACAAAGCATGTGTTCACTCCTCTACATGGAATATTAAACTTTCAAGGGAAAGAACTGGACATTAAATTATTTGGGGGTCAGGTTATAGAAGGGGTGGTTGATAGCATTTGTAGGTGAACTATTTTTTGTTCTGTTGGCTTCCTGATTCCTGGTCATTTATTTTAGAACATGAGAACCCAATGAAAAACCCAAAATTAAAAAACTTTCACTACTTCTTTACATCATGTCCAGGAAAAGAAGAGCTGGTGTCAGTGGACATCTAGAACAAACTGGTAATAAGTTAACATAATTATTGAGACAAATGCACAACAGTGTTTTTACACTTTTACATCCATCATTCATAGGTGCCTCTCAACAAACATCCTTGTACAGAGTTGGTAGTGGAGCAGGACAAGCAATATTATTCCCATTTGACAGATAAACTCATGGAGGTTATATGACACACCAGGGCCCAAGGCTAGTAAGCCAGCTGTGAAGTGAGGAAAACACCCAAATCCTCTGGTGCCAAAGACCTGCAATCATTCCAAAATACTGCCTCTGTTCATTTCACTAGTTTCAACTAATTTGCAACGAGAGTAATACAGAGCTGTGTACAGTGTCTCACTCTGCTCATCTACTTTTTAGGTCTTCCTTTCTCTTTCTCTCCTCCAACACTCTATGAACTCGGTGGCTCAGCTTTGTTTGAGCCCAATATGGGCCTGAGAAGCCGGGGTGCACTACACACATTTGAAGATTTTACAAGCTGAAGCATTTTGCACAGGTGGCTGGGATTCCACTTTAACCACCTGTGTGTATACAATTCTTCCTAAATTCAAACCTAGCACAGGCCGCAGTTTAAATTTAATGTTTTGGAGGAGAGGGAAGCAAAATTGTTTTGAAATTCTCTGTGAAAAACAGCCTGTTGTATTAGAACAAACAGCAGCTTGTTCCTATCATTCCTTTGTTTGACAAGTCTGGGCTGGCTAGAAAGGTCATTTATGCCTCAAAGCATCAAATTAACATTTGAAGACATGAATTTTAAAAATGGCTATTTGCTTCTGTTCTGTGAATGGCTAATGCAGTTCAGAAAAACAGAAAGGAGAAAAACCTACTACAGTCTTAGCCTAGTCCCAAAAAAGACTAAGAAAAATAACAAAAACAGAAAAGGGAAACACAAAACTTTCCTAAGGCAAAGCATCCTGTGAAATTTATAAGCATTTTAATTGATTTATTTTAATTGATTTATTTAATTGAGCACTGATTTTATGTCCATGTCAACACATGCCGACTCTGTCTTAATTAAGCTACATTCTTTAACAGAAGAATTAAGAAGGTAGCTGAAATCGTCAAACTTTCAAGCAATGTAAGGAAGAAAAATCACTAATTATCATAAGATGGCTTTTTGGAAAATCATAAGGTTCCTCCCTCTCATCCATAACCCTTGTGTCCAAATACCAGCAATGACTGTATAGACTAAACTCCCAATTTATTTAGTACTATCTTGGTTCAAGCACAACATCTTTTTTCCTAGGTTTCTATATTATCTTCCCAACACAAGTCTATGTCACTATATATATTTGAAATACGAATCATCATTACTAGCTACAACCTTCAACTATATAGTCATTCAAGATCAGGAAATACTCTGGTTTCATTGGAAAGACTTGAGGGATGTGAAGTCTGAAATTCACTGTACAGCCTTACAAAAGTGAGTCATTTTCATTACAGCTTGTTTTCTACAGATGTATACTGGGAATACCACAAACCAGTTTCCATAATATTATGGGAAATATAAAACAATGTAATATTTAAAATTAATATGTAATTTAATGAGATAATATAGATATCGGAAATAAAATTTGAGAATATTACTAATTTCCTGAAATACTACAGAAAATTTTGACAAAATTTTTAAAATGAGAAAAATTTAAAAACATCACTGTAACAATTCAAAATAATCTTTAAAACACAAAATTCTTAAAATAATTTAAAATAATCACCTTATCTAGAAATATTCTATGATGTTATAAAGTTAGTTCATAAAATAATGTCTCAATGATGCTGCTTCCTCAAGCCACCTCCCACCACTCCTCTTCTCACTGCTTAACTCCTTGCAGTCTAGCTTCCATTCCAAGCATTCCATGGTCAGGGTTCTCCAGGGAGTAATTAATTAATGATCTCATAAATGCAGGGCACAAAGGCCTCCTCTCAGGCTTCATTCTCCTTGACCTCTCTGACCATCTGACACTGTTCTGTAAAACCGTTTGACTTGGCTTCTGCAATACTGCACTGGCATGATTCTCTAACCACCTCTCAAAATATCTCTTCTCAGTACCACTCACTTATCATTCATGACTCAAAATGATCCCAAATCTGAGTGGCTTTCCTGCAGATTGGCCCCAATGCTCAAATCCTGGGGGTGCCATTCACACAAATGACAATGTGATTGGTACCCACCGGAGTTTAGCAATGGAGTGGCCCTGTCCTTGGATTGCCCTCAGGCCTTACCACAGATAAGGCTTCCTCTACCTGGACAACAGCATCCATTCCCACACCTTCTACCACAAAACACACACGTGCACACACAGCCCCCAAGACTGTATCTTCATCTCTGTTTTCTTCTGATGACCAGTCTTCCCTGCCCATGTGTTTGCTCGCTATCTCCGTATGGACAATACATACTTACATCCACCAGTACCTCACTCAACTTACCTCCTGTCAAAACCAGCACCACTTCCAGGCCCTATCAGACCGCTGCAGTTTCCTCATCTTGGCCACAGCAAATTTTGCCAAGGCCTTCCTCTACATTCTCTGCTATATCTATTGCCTCACCTTAATTCCCAATGCCCTTTCTCTAAACCAGACTTCACCTCCCATTTTAACAGGTGAGGACCCTGCCTCCACCATCTGCCACTCCACTCTAGATTGCCACTGAAACACAGAAAGGAGCACCGCATTCCCCTATGTTAAGACTAACATATGCTATCTCAGAATTATGACTGTACTCCGTAAGAAAACTGAGGGCCTAGGGATTGTGGCCCCCACCTCCCTTCTACTCTCCTTCTCTACATTCTCCACCGCAAGTTTTACCCCCCCACACACTTTATAAATGTTGTCATGGTCTATAATAAATCCAAGAAACACAAATATTCCTCGATTAAATCCCCACATAAAGAATTATTATAACAGGGTCATATGAAACAGGTCAACTCTAATGCAAATATATTGTTAATTAACCATGTTAATGTACACATTCCAATTAAAACCAGCTGATTAATTCAACTGTTTATTTTTAGGTTTTTGAAACCTAAAATATTGAAATAACTTTCAATTAAAAAAGGAAGATAGTCATGCCACTTGATCAAGGCAAGAAGCACAACATCAATCTCTCTGTAACAAACCCTACCCCCTTGCATGAATAGTGCTTCATGTGAAGCAGGAACTCAGTAAAGGTCTCAGAATTTGAACCTCAAATTGTGGCAACACTTGACTGTCCCTCTCACTCACAAACAGGGGTTGTGTTTAACTGAGGTTTCCCAGTTGTCTCAAAACATAAAATGGGGCTTCCCTGGTGGTGCAGTGGTTGAGAGTCCGCCTGCCGATGCAGGGGACACGGGTTCGTGTCCTGGTCTGGGAGGATCCCACGTGCCGCGGAGCGGCTGGGCCCGTGAGCCATGGCCGCTGAGCCTGCGCGTCCGGAGCCTGTGCTCCGCAACGGGAGAGGCCCCAACAGTGAGAGGCCCGTGTACCGCAAAACAACAACAACAACAACAACAAAAAAAAACATAAAATGATAAAGATGTAACAAACCCAAGAAATGAAGTGCCTTTTTCTTTAAATTACTGAGAATTAGTTTTATCATGGTAGCAAGGGGCCTGAAGTTAAGTCATTCACAATGTTGCCTCTTCCCCTCCTCATGACTAAGAGTAACACCAACACCGTCAGCCAAAATGAGAAGCACAGGCCACAGTCTTTGAAAAGCACAAAGCCACCCAGAAGGCAAACAGGTGAAGACCATCACGAAGAACAGATCAGAAAGAAAGGATTTCTTTTTAAGCAGAAAACCTACAAGCCAGAGCAACAGAAGTTACAAGAGTATGAAGACACTAATGAAACGGGGCCATGTTCTCCATCCCTCCAAGTATTTCTGGCATCCCTGTAACTTTGAAGAATAAAATAGCCTAAGAGAACCACCAAAATGGCTTTAATAACGCAGGAAAATGACTAGAGCACTAATACCAGTTAGGAGAATCAAACCAGGCCAAGTGCTTTAGTTCACAGCAGCACTCATGCCTGTGTCTTACTCCTTTTTGCAAAAAAGATGTGACATTTTTAATACTTGAGTCACAACAAATGTCTCTTAAGTTCCTTACCAGAAACTAAAAGATTAAGAAAGTTCTATGTAAATCAGAGCTCCCTTAGATACTGCCCGTTGCAGACATGAGGAAGTCTCCCTGTGGCACCCACTCCATTGATAATATTAAAATCTAACAGGCTCATACCTAACCCTCCAGGAGCCATCGTCAACATACACAGGAACTAAGGAAGCCATCTTCAGTAGCTGGAAAAGGAACTCTCAAAATGGCTAGATGGTATGGACAATAAGACGCCATTTTTATGAACAGAGTCAGAAAGAATCATTATAAATATAAAAAGTTTAACAATTTAAGAATTTTTAAAAATAGTTGTTTGATTACTATTAGAAAATAAACATATACATTAGAATACAAACATCAAACTTTAAAAAACATAGACAGTATAAATATTTTGTAACCATTGCAGTAAAGATTAGTTTAAGCATGAATCATCAACACATGCCAAGTCTAGGGAGAGTTTTTGATGAGGAGCATATTTTCATGGTCTTAAAGTGTCTCCCCATAGATCGCTTACTAGTTCCAAGGGAAAAATTAGTAATAAATATAGAGAAGAAATTGGAAAACACTTTGGCCAAGTCATGATCAAAATTAATATTACCAATGAGGGGCAGATGGGTTTCAGGTACCTCGAGATGTGAAACCCTAAGGACACATTATTTATGTAGCATTCTGGTAGGAAATGCATAATCTGAATCTAATCATGAGAAAACATCGGAAAAACACTAAAATAAGGAATGTTCCATTAGAAAAAGGGGGAGACTCTATTCTTTAAAAATGGAAATTATCATAAAAGATAAGATCTTTGGCAATATTCCAGATTAAAAGAGGCTAAAGAGACAAGAGTACTAAATGCAATACCTGACCTAGATGAATCCCATTACTGAAGGAGGGGGAAAATCCTATAAAGAATATTATTGGATCAAGTAACAAAATTGGAATATAGACAGTAAAGTTTCTATCAACATTAAATTTATGGAAGATGACAGCGGTACTGTCTCTACTGTGGTTTTTAAAGAGAATATCCCCATGGAACTCCCTCTCATGTGGTTCAGAAAAAAATATTGTGTGTTGAGGGGAGAGGGGAGGCAGTGGGGGAGACAGAGAGGGAGAAGGAGAGGGAGAATACTCAAATGATAAAGCGAACTGGCTAAAAGGTTAACAAGTGAATAGAGACAAAAAGTTTATAGATACTCTTATTATTTGCACGATTTTTCTGTAAGTTTGAAATATCACATTAAAAAAATTTTAATATGAAAAGTTTATATGCCTCACTCCAGTATTCTGCCACTTAGTTTGGTAAATACAGTGTTTATCTTAAAATAGCATTGTGAAAACAAGACTTCATCATATTATTAAATTAACAACCTTACAAATTACACACTGGCCTGAACAGCCTCAGTGTCAAGAGAAGGGGTACGCGTGTCAAAAAAAAGGCTTCATTTATTTATTTATTTATTTATTAACATCCTTATTGGAGTATAATTGCTTTACAATGGTGTGTTAGTTTCTGCTTTATAACAAAGTGAATCAGTTATACATATACATATGTTCCCATATCTCTTCCCTCTTGCGCCTCCCTCCCTCCCACCTTCCCTATCCCACCCCTCTAGGTGGTCACAAACCACCTAGCTGATCTCCCTGTGCTATGCGGCTGCTTCCCACTAGCCATCTATTTTACGTTTGGTAGTGTATATATGGCCATGCCACTCTCTCAATTTGTCACAGCTTACCCTTACCCTTCCCCATATCCTCAAGTCCATTCTCTAGTAGGTCTGTGTCTTTATTCCCATCTTTCCCCTAGGTTCTTCATGACATTTTTTTTTCTTAGATTCCATATATATGTATTAGCATATGGTATTTGTTTTTCTCTTTCTGACTTACTTCACTCTGCATGACAGACTCTAGGTCTATCTGCCTCACTACAAATAACTCAATTTCATTTCTTTTTAGTAAAAGGCTGAGTAATATTCCATTGTATATATGTGCCACATCTTCTTTATCCATTCATCTGTTGATGGACACTTAGGTTGCTTCCATGTCCTGGCTGTTGTAAATAGAGCTGCAATGAACATTCTGGTACATGACTCTTTTTGAATTATGGTTTTCTCAGGGTATATGCCCAGTAGTGGGATTGCTGGGTCGTATGGTAGTTCTATTTGTAGTTTTTGAAGGAACCTCCATACTGTTCTCCATAGTGGCTGTATCAATTGACATTCCCACCAACAGTGCAAGAGGGTTCCCTTTGCTCCACACCCTCTCCCACATTTATTGTTTCTAGATTTTTTGATGATGGTCACTGTGACTGGTGCGAGATGATATCTCATTGCAGTTTTGATTTGCATTTCTCTAATGATTAATGATGTTGAGTATTCTTCCATGTGTTTGTTGGAAATCTGTATAACTTCCTTGGAGAAATGTCTGTTTAGGTCTTCTGCCCATTTTTGGATTGGGTTGTTTGTTTTTTTGTTATTGAGCTGCATGAGCTGCTTGTAAATTTTGGAGATTAATCCTTTGTCAGTTGCTTCATTTGTACATATTTTCTCCCATTCTGACGGTTGTCTTTTCGTCTTGTTTATGGTTTCCTTTGCTGTGCAAAAGCTTTTAAGTTTCATTAGGTCCCATTTGTTTATTTTTGTTTTTATTTCCATTTCTCTAGGAGGTGGGTCAAAAAGGATCTTGCTGTGATTTATGTCATAGAGCGTTCTGCCTATGTTTTTCTCTAAGAGTTTGATAGTGTCTGGCCTTACATTTAGGTCTTTAATCCATTTTGAGTTTATTTTTGTGTATGGTGTTATGGTTATGGAGTGTTCTAATTTCATACTTTTACATGTACCTGTCCAGGTTTCCCAGCACCACTTATTGAAGAGGCTGTCTTTTCTCCACTGTATATTCTTGCCTCCTTTATCAAAGATAAGGTGACCATATGGGTGTGGGTTTATCTCTGGGCTTTCTATCTTGTTCCATTGATCTATATTTCTGTTTTTGTGCCAGTACCATACTGTCTTGATTACTGTATCATTGTAGTATAGTCTGAAGTCAGGGAGCCTGATTCCTCCAGCTCCCTTTTTTCGTTCTCACGATTGCTTTGGCTATTCGGGGTCTTTTGTGTTTCCATCCAAGTTGTGAAATTTTTTGTTCTAGTTCTGTGAAAAATGCCAGTGGTAGTTTGATAGGGATTGCACTGAATCTGTAGATTGCTTTGGGTAGTAGAGTCATTTTCACAATGTTGATTCTTCCAATCCAAGAACATGGTATATCTCTCCATCTATTTGTATCATCTTTAATTTCTTTCATCAGTGTCTTATAATTTTCTGCATACAGGTCTTTTGTCTCCTTAGATAGGTTTATTCCTAGATATTTTATTCTTTTTGTTGCAATAGTAAATGGCAGTGATTTCTTAATTTCACTTTCAGATTTTTCATCATTAGTGTATAGGAATGCCAGAGATTTCTGTGCATAAATTTTGTATCCTGCTACTTTACCAAATTCATTGATTAGCTCTTGTAGTTTTCTGGTAGCATCTTTAGGATTCTCTATGTATAGTATCATGTCATCTGCAAACAGTGACAGCTTTACTTCTTCTTTTCTGATTTGGATTCCTTTTATTTCTTTTTCTTCTCTGATTGCTGTGGCTAGAACTTCCAAAACTATGTTGGATGAGAGTGGTGAGAGTGGGCAACCTTGTCTTGTTCCTGATCTTAGTGGAAATGGTTTCAGTTTTTCACCATTGAGGACGATGCTGGCTGTGGGTTTGTCATATATGGCCTTTATTATGTTGAGGAAAGTTCCCTCTATGCCTACTTTCTGCAGGGTTTTTATCATAAATGGGTGTTGAATTTTGTCGAAAGCTTTCTCTGCATCTATTGAGATGATCATATGGTTTTTCTCCTTCAATTTGTTAATATGGTGTATCACGTTGATTGATTTGCATATATTGAAGAATCCTTGCCTTCCAGGAATAAACCCCACTTGATCATGGTGTATGATCCTTTTAATGTGCTGTTGGATTCTGTTTGCTAGTATTTTGTTGAGGATTTTTGCATCTATGTTCATCAGTGATATTGGCCTGTAGTTTTCTTTCTTTGTGACATCCTTGTCTGGTTTTGGTATCAAGGTGATGGTGGCCTCGTAGAATGAGTTTGGGAGTGTTCCTCCCTCTGCTATATTTTGGAAGAGTTTCAGAAGGATAGGTGTTAGCTCTTCTCTAAATGCTTGATAGAATTCGCCTGTGAAGCCATCTGGTCCTGGGCTTTTGTTGGTTGGAAGATTTTTTATCACAGTTTCAATTTCAGTGCTTGTGATTGGTCTGTTCATATTTTCTATTTCTTCCTGATTCAGTCTTGGCAGGTTGTGCATTTCTAAGAATTTGTCCATTTCTTCCAGGTTGTCCATTTTATTGGCATAGAGTTGCTTGTAGTAATCTCTCATGATCTTTTGTATTTCTGCAGTGTCAGTTGTTACTTTTCCTTTTTCATTTCTAATTCTATTGAGTCTTCTCCCTTTTTTAAAAAATTTATTTATTTATGCTGTGTTGGGTCTTCGTTTCTGTGCGAGGGCTTTCTCTAGTTGTGGCAAGCGGGGACCACTCTTCATCGAGGTGCACGGGCCTCTCACCATCGCAGCCTCTCCTGTTGTGGAGCACAGGCTCCAGATGCGCAGACTCAGCAGTTGTGGCCCACGTGCCCAGTCGCTCCACGGCATGTGGGATCCTCCCAGACCAGGGTTCGAACCTGTGTTCCCTGCATTAGCAGACTCCCAACCACTGCACCACCAGGAAAGCCCTCCCTTTTTTTCTTGATGAGTCTGGCTAATGGTTCATCAAATTTGTTTATCTTCTCAAAGAAACAGCTTTTAGTTTTATTGATCTTTGCTATCGTTTCCTTCATTTCTTTTTCATTTATTTCTGATGTGATCTCTATGATTTCTTTCCTTCTGCTAAATTTGGGGGGGTTTTGTTCTTCTTTCTCTAATTGCTTTAGGTGCAAGGTTAGGTTGTTTATTCGAGATGTTTCCTATTTCTTAATGTAGGACTGTATTGCTATAAACTTCCCTCTTAGAACTGCTTTTGCTGCATCCCATAGGTTTTGGGTCATGGTGTCTCCATTGTCATTTGTTTCTAGGTATTTTTTGATTTCCTTTTTGATTTCTTCAGTGATAACTTCGTTATTAAGTAGTGTATTGTTTAGCCTCCATGTGTTTGTATTTTTTACAGATCTTTTCCTGTAATTGGTATCTAGTCTCATAGCGTTGTGGTCAGAAAAGATACTTGATACAATTTCAATTTTCTTAAATTTACCAAGGCTTGATTTGTGACCCAAGATATGATCTATCCTGGAGAATGTTCCATGAGCACTTGAGAAAAATGTGTATTCTGTTGTTTTTGGATGGAATGACCTATTAATATCAATTAAGTCCATCTTGTTTAATGTATCATTTAAAGCTTGTGTTTCCTTATTTATTTTCATTTTGGATGATCTGTCCATTGGTGAAAGTGGGGTGCTAAAGTCCCCTACTCTGATTGTGTTACTGTCGATTTCCCCTTTTATGGCTGTTAACATTTGCCTTATGTATTGAGGTGCTCCTATGTTGGGTGCATAAATATTTACAATTGTTACATCTTCTTCTTGGATTGATCCCTTGATCATTATGTAATGTCCTTCTTTGTCTCTTGTAATAGTCTTTATTTTAAAGTCTATTTTGTCTGATATGAGAATTGCTACTCCAGCTTTCCTCTGATTTCCCTTTGCATGGAGTATCTTTTTCCATCCCCTCACTTTCAGTCTGTATGTGTCCCTAGGTCTGAAGTGGGTCTCTTGTAGACAGCATATATACAGGTCTTGTTTTGGTATCCATTCAGCCAGTCTGTGTCTTTTGGTGGGAGCATTTAATCCATTTACATTTAAGGTAATTATCAATATGTATGTTCCTATTCCCATTTACTTAATCGTTTTGGGTTTGTTATTGTAGGTCTTTTCCTTCTCTTGTCTTTCTGGCCTAGAGAAGTTCCTCTAGCATTTGTTGTAAATCTGGTTTGATGGTGCTGAACTCTCTCAGCTTTTGTTTATCTGTAAAGGTTTTAATTTCTCCATCAAATCTGAATGAGATCCTTGCTGGGTAGAGTAATCTTGGTTGTAGGTTTTTCTCCTTCATCACTTTAAATATGTCCTGCCACTCCCTTCTGGCTTTCAGAGTTTCTGCTGAAAGATCAGCTGTTAACCTTCTGGGGATTCCCTTGTGTGTTATTTGTTGTTTTTCCCTTGCTGCTTTTAATGTTTTCTTTGTATTTAATTTTTGATAGTTTGATTAATGTGTCTTGGTGTGTTTCTCCTTGGATTTATCCTTTATGGGACTCTCTGTGCTTCCTGTACTTGATTAATTTTTTCCTTTCCCATATTAGGGAAGTTTTCAACTATAGTCTCTTCAAATATTTTCTCAGTCCCTTTCTTTTTCTCTTCTTCTTCTGGGACCCCTGTAATTCGAATGTTGGTGCGTTTAGTGTTGTCCCAGGGGTCTCTGAGACTGTCCTCAATTCTTTTCATTCTTTTTTCTTTATTCTGCTCTGCAGTAGTTATTTCCACTATTTTATCTTCCAGGTCACTTATCCATTCTTCTGCCTCAGTTATTCTGCTATTGATCCCTTCTAGAGTATTTTTAATTTCATTTAATGTGTTGTTCATCATTGCTTGTTTTCCTCTTTAGTTCTTCTAGGTCCTTGTTTAATGTTTCTTGCATTTTCTCTATTCTATTTCCAAGACTTTGGATCATCTTTACTATCATTATTCTGAATTCTTTTTCAGGTAGACTGCCTATTTCCTCTTCATTTGTTAGGTCTGGTGGGTTTTTACCTTGCTCATTCATCTGCTGTGTGTTTTTCTGTCTTTTCATTTTGCTTATCTTACTGTGTTTGGGGTCTCCTTTTCACAGGCTGCAGGTTCGTAGTTCCCGTTGTTTTTTGTGTCTGTCCCCAGTGGCTAAGCTTGGTTCAGTGGGTTGTGTATGTTTCCTGGTGGAGGGGACTAGTGCCTGTGTTCTGGTGGATGAGGCTGGATCTTGTCTTTCTGGTGGGCAGGACCACATCTGGTGGTGTGTTTTGGGGTGTCTGTAGTCTTATTATGATTTTAGGCAGCCTCTCTGATAATGGATGGGGCTGTGTTCCTGTCTTGCTAGTTGTTTGGCATAGGGTGTCCAGCACTGTAGCTTGCTGGTCGTCAAGTGAAGCTGGGTCTTGGCGTTGAGATAGAGATCTCTGGGAGAGTTTTGCCGTTTGATATTACGTGGAGCTGGGAGGTCTCTTGTGGACCAGTGTCCTGAACCTGGCTCTCCCACCTCAGTGGCACAGCCCTGACACCTAGCTGGAGCAGCAAGAGCCTGTCCTCCACATGGCTCAGAATAAAAGGGAGAAAAAATAGAAAGAAAGAAAGAGTATAAAATAAAGTAAGATAAAATAAAATAAAGTTATTAAAATAAAGAATAATTATTAAGAAAAAAAAATTTTTTAAGTAAAAAGAAAAAAAAAAGGCTTTAAAAGCATCCTCCACATTTCCATAGCTAAATGTAAAAGAGCAAATCTACAAGGCATAAATACGTAATAACAAAATAGAAGGAAAGAAGCACTATTCTGTTTACATCACTCCACTGTTAAAAACCCCCAGTTATCTGCCCATTTCCTACTGGACAGAATGTCTTATGGAGCTCGGCATACAAAACTCTTCAAAATCTGGAAAGCTTACCTCTTCAGATTTACCATCTGCTGCCACCATGCCCCCATACACACACCGCCTCAACATTCCAGTCATGCTCATTGTTATAAGCCCTGTCTGTGCCTTTACACATGCTGTTCCCTCTGCCTGGAATGTCCTTCTCTGACGGCCTTCTCTTTTTGGTGAGCCCTTCCGCATGCTTCCTGACTAAGCTTAAATGCCACTGCCTCTGTGAACCCTTTGCTGACTCTCCCAACAGAAGTCAGCCTTACTCTGCTCCCCCCAGAACTGTGTCCCTACTCCTGGGCTGTATGACTGAGGATTTCTCTCTTGCCCTGAGCTTCTCCATAACTAGAATATGAGGTTTCTCAGAGCAGGGATTGTGGTCTAGAACTGCAGTGTCTTCCAAGCACAGTGCTCCATAAACACTGACAATATGACTAAATTATCTTCTCTAAGTAGGACAGGTTCAACATTAAACAAGGGCTAGCACTTGGAATACTTAATTTATATCAAATACTATAAGAAAAAGTGCTTTGCAAATATCAATTTAGTCTTCACAACAACCCTAAGACGAAGGTTTTTCCTCTGTTTCAACCTCTCTGAAACTAGGATGTATCAATGATACAATGTATACTGTCAAATGGACAGTATATTTTTCATTCTTAGTGGTAAAGCAATGGCACATCTTATAATCAATGGTCTTGGTTTTGATAAAATATGGTATTATTCCCATACATTCCCTCATATTTATAGATGAGGAAACTGTGACACCAATGAGAATTACTTAACTTGCTGAAAGTTGCACAGGACAGTCAAGATTCGGTTCCAGGCAAACTGATCCCAGAATCCACACTCTTTATCCACTTCTCCCCAACAAGAGTGATCCTGTAGCATGCGTGAGCTATTGGCACCAGAGCTGGGAGAAATCCAAAAGTAAGGCTTGTTCTTTGAGGTTACCAGGATCCTGTGAAATGGCCAGGATGAAGCTCAAGATTAGAGGCAGTGAATTAAAATGGATCTTGAAATACCAGAGGAGAGAGCCTAGAGTCCTTGTCAGCATCTATTCTCCCTGGAGGAGGCCTGGGTCTGAGTTCCAGTTCCTTCTCTACAGCCACCTCAGGACACATTCTCCACATCTTTATTTTCTCCCTTAGGTTTGTCCTGAAGTTGCCAGTGAATATAATCATAATTCTCTCAGAAATTACCAAAAAATGACCTAATCAAGCCCTCTGCCTTGTATCTTAATCCCTGTAACATCATTGCTGGTAAGTAGTTATCTAGCCTCAGCTCAAACACTTAAGCAGTTCTTTTTATTTTTAGAAAGATGGGAAAAGATACTCCTAATATTAAAGTTCATCTCCTAATTTCCACCCCCCATCCTACATCTGCCCTTAGAACCTGCACAGCAAATTTTAATTCCTCTTCTTCGTGACAGTCCTTGTCTTTATTTGAAAACTATAGTCTTAAGATAGCAATTCATAGGCACCCTGCCTGCTTCAAAAACTTGCCATCACCGGAAGTAACGGAGGCAGAAACAGCTAGCAGTAGTGAAAACATAAGCAAAGTGCTAAGAAAACACAGAGAAAGGGCAGCTCCTTTGTGGGGGACAGAGGGTGAGGGAGAGGGAAGGAGTAAAAGTTCACAGAGGAGGTGGACTGCGAGGGGTAAAGTGCTGTCAGCCAGTGTCAAAATTCAGTATGACAATGAGGGGAAATTTTTATAAAAACAAAAAGCTGAACTTCTAAACATATGAAATGTTTCTGGTTTCTAACATTCTTGCTTTCATTTTATGATTCTGGGCAGAAGGCTCATTGGCTTGTACAATTTGTGCAGTGCTGAATGCATAGATAACCATCCTACTGACAGCGGAATGTAGGGTTGGAATAAACAAAGTGAAACTTACCATCTGTGTGGTACCATCTGATTCAAAGCAATAACACTTACTGAAGATTTTACTTGTATTCTTCACTAACAATAGGTTGCCTCAGGTACTTCAGTTCTATTCATCTTAGGTAAGAAACTAGCACAAATGCAATCTCTGTAACTGCTTCTTAATAATCAGTGACCAAGTCATTCTGGTCTAATACATACCTCCCCACACACTCCCCACCCCACTCCCCAGCAGCCTTTGTTCCACTGTAACTTATTTGACCCACTATTACAACATGGATAGTACCTAATATGCCACAACGCTATGTAAGACCAGAAAAAATATATATGTATTTTGGTAACATAGTAGAAGCTGCTGTATAAAGAACACTTATAACCTTTACTGTAAGTGATCTTTCTTTCCATCTGATGTTAAATGAGTCACTTACTGCTCCAGGAGCAAGTGAAATGTCTGTAATACTGTTGGAACTTTTAGATATACATACTGTAAGAAGCTGGGGAACTAGTATAATTTTGTAGGTCTTTATCATGGTCTGTAACTTAATCCTATATTGTCATTAGACAATTTGGTGATCTCTAAAGCACATGTTGGCTTCTTTGTATGGTCCAGCTCTCTATCAGTCAGTTCAGTGTGATACCTTCTGAGCAAGGATAACAGAATTTAAAAATTACTATTGCAAATTAACACTACTGGTGCATGTCGTTCCTACAGACCATAAAAATATTTGTATAGATTTTACAATTACACAGTACTTTCCAATTCATTTGACACTCACAATAATCTTGTGAGATACCTTCATTTTACAAGTGAAGAAACTAAAGTTCAAAGACATCAAATGAGTAGCCCAAGTCTCTATAGCCAGGAACCAGCAGGGCTGGATCTCAACCCAGATCCTCCAACTGCAATTTCCAGGATCTTTCTATTAATGAAACCATGGCTACCTCAGTTGCACACCTAACTCTAGCCCAGATCAACCCACTGTCTGCTGCATGTTCTCTTCTGTAATGAATCCAACCAGACGGCAGGGGCTATATACTACCATTATCCTGAGGGGCTTTCAGAGAGGCTTGTAGTAGGTGGATGCAGAATGACACTCTAGACCAGTGCTGTCTAAAAGAACCTTCTCCAATGGCGGAACTGTTCTACACATGAGCTGTTTAATACACTAGCCACCAGCCCCATGTGGTTACAGAGCACTTGAAATGCATAACTGAGAAACTGCACTTTTAATGTTTTTTAATTCTAATTAATTTAAATTTAAATGGCTATGTGTGGCCAGTGGCTACCTTAACGGGGAGCACAGTTTGACCTTGGAAGCAGAACTTAGGGTTTTAATGTTGTAGCTTTAAGCACAAATGAAAAAGAAAATCAATTAAATAATGACCTGAGAGGGCATCACTAGCTCATGGAAACTAGAATGGATCCGATACCATCAAAAGTAATACAACCAAAAGATCATCATAGAATAACCTTTCAATCTTTGTAAACTCTCTGGTCAGCCAAATCTAATGAGTGACTATGTAAGTCCAGGCCTGCTAGTAGTATAAACTATGCAGGGCAAGGAACTCAACATTATTCTATAGGCCACAATGGGTTTCCTGGGAAAAAAGAGCTCATCGCTCTACAAGAAACTAATCCAAATAAATTATAAATAGATGATGGATGTGAAAAGCAAGGTGTCTTTAATAAATCAGGCATTATTCCTCTAATTATACTTTATCCGAGTACTGAAGAACTCAAAGAAGCATCTCAAAGGCCACATCCTTGTCTCTGCCCTTACAGTAAGTATCACATCTATACGTCTATCACCACCCGTACCACTTCCTTCCAAAACACGTCTTCGCCCCTCATTCACCTAGCTAGGCACTAAGAGGTTTCATTTAACTAAAAGTGATAGACTTGTTTGGCATCAGATCCTTCTCTGTGTTAAAATTATTGAGACTTTCAAAACGCCTAGATAGGTTTCGTAAGTCCCAAGAATAAAAGCAATTGTCATTTCTTTTTCCTTTAGCTTTACCTGACTGGTGCTGATAACAGAACTGAACCCCAAGTCAAGAGCCTGGGGTCTTGGTTCTGACTCTTTGACTACTAGATGTTTAGCCCTCTACAAACCACTTAACTTCACACTGCCTCAGTTTCCTCGTTTGTAAATTGATGGGATGATTAGATCAACCTCTAAAGTAATTTCCAGCTGTAATACTCTACCATTCTGTGATATCCTCAATAGTTTTCAGTTGAGTTCGAGGTCTTTCTTAGAGCCTCCTATTATTAAGAAAGTCACATATTTGGTTTATGTAGCCAAAACCGTGATATGTGCAATCTGCTTCAAAAATTCACAGATCAACAATCCACCCATTCTCCAAAATTCTGAGTATACCAATTCTTTCCTTACAGAAAAAGCCATTCATTTCTAGTATTTCAAAACACAAATCCTTCCTAACTGTGCAAATTAAAAGTACATTCAAGAGGCAAGGATCTAATTACTTATACTATTAACAACCTGGAGCATCAGGATAAAGCACATGCTAACGTGGATTACTTTTTGCTTTTCATTTATCTCTGCAACTGTACTCACTCACACTGAAGTCACACTCTCTGATTGTCTTTCCAGCTCCTGTGTTCTACAACTCTGAACCTGTCTCCTCTAGCAGTACCTGAAAAAAACTCTTCATAAGAAAAGAACAAACAGCTTTTCTACCTATGTGAAGGCTTTGTTGGGAACTTGGATTTATTTATACTCAAAAAATCCACTTCTGAAACTGAACTTGAGTAATTTTAGCTGGCATTTAGTCGGCATAGTTGAGTAATCTTCTAAACCTGTTCAATGTAGGCAATTTGTACTGAGGCAGGAGCCTCTAGCAGAGATAGGCAGTGAGCTCCTGTGAACTGAGTCCTTCTCGTTTCTACAACTGTGTTCCAACTTAATTTCACTTAATCCACAGGCCCATGCTAACAAAGGTAAGCACTATCTCTTTGACTCCTTCTGTCCATCCTTGTCATTCATTCTCTTCACACCTGTTCACTTCCCTCGGCTTCTGCTCTTTCACATGGGCTTTATGTCTTCTAGTCTCAGTAACTTGTTCTTGACAATACATCATTTCAATTAATGCTGTCCTGCGATCCAAGGGTGGTAGCAGGCTAATGCTCGTGGGCTCTGTGAGGCAAAAGGAGGCAGCAGAGCTAAACTAAATCACCCTCACAGAGACGGACCTACAGGGATTTAGTCTCATTGGCATAAGGTCCTTATCACCCGGCTAAAAGGCCTACCTGCTGGTCACTCATCACTTCTGAGAGAATCAAGAAACAGGATGCTATCACATTTCTAGGAAGCTTTAAGAGGTATATAAGCTCTGACAGATACATAATCAGCTAGGAGGAAGATGAAAAGCAACACGATAATCAGGAGCTGAGGCTCCTAGAAATTACTGCTGGAGTATCTAAAATCCTTATTAAAATTATCAAGAAGTCTCATAGTTTCTCGGGGACGGGGGGAGATGAAGCTATATGAAGAGAGGCTTCACTAGTAGGGAAATCCCAAGGGTAACAAGAATTGACTCATCTTAAGAAGGTCTCCATGAGATATCAACAGGTAGAACAGCAAGCACTGTGAGAATCAAGCCTTTCCGCTTCCTTTCTCACCATTCCTTCCCAGCATTTGGACTCATTGAAGAACAAAGGAACGCTTTTTGTTCTACAAGCTCACGTGCAGAGAGCTTACTTCCATCTGTCCTTTTTGTCCCCAGTGATTCCTAGGATCTGTATTCTTCTCTACCCAACCCACATGTAAGAAGGTTAGACATAGATTATGATCTGTGCTTTTAGTTTTACAGCAAAATCAGACTGCTGGTATTCCAAGCCCTGATAAGCTTATCTTGAATAACTTAAGCTCCCATTACCCTTCATTGGTAAATTTTTTATGAAGGTTTTTGCCCTTAAAGTTCCCAGTTGTTTAAAACGAATCAAAAAAAAGAAGAAAAAGAGAAAGGAAGGGAAGGGAAGGGAAGGAAAGGGAAAGGGAAGAGAGAAAGGAAGAAAGGAAGAAAGGAAGAAAGGAGAAGGAAAAGAAAAAGAAAAAGAAAGGAAAAGAAAAAAAGTTCTAAAGATAGAACTATTCCTTCTGAGGTAGAAAGTAGTGTATACTTTAACTGACTTGAGCTCATCCAGCAACATATACTGAAAGACAGCTTTTAGGTGACTAGTGATGCTATCTTCTAAATGTGACCTTTGTGAGTTGTGGAGAAATGGGGCCCAGTTCTCACCGCATATCCGTTCCGACACACAAACATACTCTTACATAGGAATCAGTAAGTATTTCTATCTTAAGTATTCCTTTGCTACTCATTAAAATGAGAGCATGGGTTTTGGAGCCAGTGAAATCTGGGTTCAAGTCCCAACTCTGGAATTTGTTAGCAGCTCTATATCCTTGAACAAGTAATGACCTCCCTACAACCCAGTTTCCTCATCTATGAAGTGAAGATTCAAACACTATTTCACAGCCTCTTTGTAAGGATTAAGATTTAAATAAAATAATGAAGAGAAAGGGATTAGCATAGTGCAAGGCACACAGTGTTCAGCTTTTGTTGTAGTTTCTATTATTTGGGTCACTTCTTTCTCCATTACTAGAGGTCTTTGGTTCTATTATCCTATGATCCTATTTGTCATGTTACCAGCTTCAAGAAAGTCTTATCTTGGACTAAACCCAGCATTTTCAATCCAATCTAATCTATATAATCAGGTATCTCAGCTACTTAAGAGAAAAGTGCCAAATAAAGCATTATTTGTTCTGTTCCACAGCCACAAACATATTAAGTACCTCTATCATAAATGCGTAACTAGTTTTCAGGAGAATCACATGAGAATGTCTGGACATATCAGTACCAAAAAGACAAGTCAAGGGCAGGTCCTACTATATATAGGTTAATGGCATCATCTGCAGAAATAAAAAATAACATCATAAACCACCAACTTTCCAACCTTCTATCTAATACAGAAATGTACGAAGATTGGAACAATGTCCCAATTTTAACACTATTCCAAAAACAAACCTGTACACTATTTTTAATTTTCTTAAACTAGTCAGCTGGCAAATCTCTATACTTCTAATTTTCTATTTCTATTTTTATTATTTTGTTGTATTATATCATTTTCTTTAAATCACTCAAAATCCCTTAGGGAAAAATAATATAAAAATAAAAAGAAACACTTAAAAATCAACTAATCACAAGAGGTATTGAGTGCTCACTCCTCTGAAACACACACAGCCTTATTTGATTTACCCCCCAATCATATTTAATGAGCATAGCAGAGTTCCTTCATGCTGAGTCCTTTAGTTTGGGGGTTGTTTGTTGCATTTGTAACTACTACAAGACATTTCTTTTTCCACAGAGGAAACTAAAGTAATTCAGTATGAGTTAATAAGACACCCAACAAGTGGAAGTTAAAATCCTGTATTTTCAAAATTTAAAAACATAACTAATTCTATAGCACAAAAGAAAAAAGGATTTATTTCAGCCACTCTACCTATCTGACCTCTCTGAACAGCTCATCCAAATCCAATTCTTTCCTCCTCTTCACCCACCCCATCCAATCCCATCACTGAACGCTGCTGAGGTGTCCATTGCTCTCCATCTCCACTGCCCCACACGGAGTCTAAGCTAATACTGCCAGAACTGCTGCAACCATGTTCTTTACTGGAAGCCTTGCTTCTATTCTTGCCCTTACCAACCTATTCTCCACACAGCAACTGGTGGGTGCCCTGCCACTACACTCAGAAATAAAAGGCAATTCCTTACCGGCTGCCCTAGGAACACCTTACAGGATCTTGCCCTGACCATTTCTCCTACTCCATCAGGCATCACTCTGCCCTCATCTTCCTCTAGTTCACCACCCATGTGGGCTCCTTTCAATTCCTTGTATACATCAGGTCCTTCTGCCCTCAGGAACTTCCTTCAGACATACTTTATTATCTCTAATTTCCATTAGACTGCAAGCTAATGCTAATTTCCATTAGACTGCGAGAACTGCTTTTATTCAGCAGTAAGTACCCAGCACCTGGATAAAGTCTGGCACACAATAGGTGTTCAAAGAATATATGCGAAAAGAATAAATGAATGGGAACAGAAAATAAATTTTAATGTCAAACACCTTCAATGGAAGCCATATGAGAAACCAGCCTCAATGAGAGGAAATTCAAAATAAACCACTTTAAATTTAATATTCAAGATGGACGCTCATAAGAAAACAGATTCTTCAGCAATGCTCTTAGAAACCAAAACAGAGATTAACAGAAGAGTTTTGAAAACTGAGCACAATGTGCCTCTTTTCTGGTTTTGACAATCTGTTTTCACTGCTGAATCTCTTTCAATTCTATCTTAAAAGAAGCCAAGAAGTAGCCCATAAAAGGAATATGCAAACAGTTAAAACACTAACCAGAACTAAGAGACAACTGTGCTGCCAGCTGCTCCAAAACATAAACAATAAATGCCTTCACATCACTAATTCCTGATAAGCACGGAAACAGGAGGGGAAAATGCTAAATTGAAGCTCTGAAACGTACTGAAACCATAATACTATGCCTGAGCATCAGCATGCACAGGATCGAACCAAGGATGCTGCTTTCCCCCAACCCCATTGCAAATAAACAAGATGCTAGATCTGAAGTACGATAGTTGAAATTCTGACCTACCCAATAGTTCTATTCCTGCACAGTGAGGTAGCCCAACTATCTCTTGTGAGGTTCTTCCCTCTTTTAATCATGAGGTTTCAAGTGCAGAGGCCCCAGTTTCAATCCCCTACAGTTCACTGGAAACGGTAATAAAGGATCTACATGTTTTGCCCAAATTTTCAAACCATCTAATAGAAACTGAAGGTTGACTAAGGGTAAGCTACAAGGCTAATAAACATCTTTTTTTCTTTTTCGTGTGAGCTGGAATTAAATCAACTTAGTGTGGTTATGTTAGCTATTTGCAGTTGTTTGATATTCCCTGCTATAATGTCTTTCTTTTAATTGAATGACATAATAATTACAGATGCAAGTGTATTTGCAGATAATATCTTTTAAAACATGGGTTAAGTAGACAAAAGTAATTTTAAAGGGTTCTTATTAAAGATAAGGTTGAAGCTTCCTGAAATATATCATAGTATTTGGGGAACAAAAACACACTAGTTTTGGGCAAAAGCTTCCAATTAAGAAGCTCCTTCTTCACTAACATCAAGACTGGGGGACAGCAATTTTTGCCATGTTCCCATCCTTTACAACCCAAAATATGCTCACCTTAGTCGATATTATAAGAGCTTAAAAAGCAGATGATTAACTAAGTCATACTTTTCTTCTACAGAGTCCAAATATAGACTCAAATAACAAGACATAAGCATTTACTCTGTATTTTGAAGAGGTTTTATCTTAGAAGAAATAGCTATTTTTGCAAAAACAAAGAAAGGAAATTCTAATTCTAAATCCATACTCAAATCACTCGTGGCTTTACTCCCAGAGGAGAGGGTAGAGCCAGTGAGGACTTCACATCAGTGGTGCTGGGTTGCTTTATACAAGCCGGTAGATGGAGAGACCAGTGGGCATACCAGGTCTTCATTGCTTCTGCTGCCTTACTACTCCTAGGGAGCCCAACCATACTGTATCATTACTCAGCATGTTTTTATGTTTTGATAATAGCCTCTTCGCCTTGAGTCCCCTTATGGAGGAACTAATTAAAAGCACTTCTCCCTGGAGAAACCAAGACACAGTGAGGTTAAAAGTGAGTGGACAGTCATATAATTGCTGACTAAGCAAGAATTCATAACCTCTTTCCTAATTCAATGTTCAATATATCAAATATTCCTGTCGGATATTCCATGTATTAAATGAAATAACCTTAATATTTAAATCCAATATAACAGAATAGCTTATATAGCTCTTTATACTTTTATTATTATTCTGCATGAAGTGTATTTTGCCAAAGTTACCTAGGCAAAAAACACAGGTTCTTAAAGTCTAGCCTGATGCCTTAAAAAGAAAATATATCAATTACTGTGATACTATTCACAAACTCAGAACACTCATAAACTCTATGGAATTGTCAATTTAGGGCTGAACATATCTTTTGCCAAAGAAGGTCCTGGTTTTTTGTTGCTTTGTTTCCTCCTGATCTGTACGCTGACTTCACCTTAGCTGGGCTGCTACACATAAGTGTAATTATAGTGACTGACTCCAGAAGGTGAGTGCCATCAATGCCTAAGGAAATGATCAAGATCATGCAGAAGCAGCTTCTTAACAAGAAGGACAAATAAGCAGAAGCTTTCCTTTCATGAAAGACTAAAACCTCCTCTATCGAAAGTCATAATAACATATCAATAATTTTATAAATTTGGTGTCCCTGAAACAGTTACTCAAATACAGTTGATTAAATTAACTATATCAGATAACTTCAGACGCCACACCAAACAGTCTTCCTTTATTGGCTGGGTCAAGTAACAAAGTTTTCCATGAAGTTTAACGGCTCTTTTTAGACCCCTGTTTATGAACTTGTATTGCACTCCGTACTCACCACTCACACCTCTCAACCCCCGCAGGTCCCCCTCCACACACACGTAAAGCCAATAAGTTGCATTCCTAACTATGACTCACATTAACTAAGAACCAGAAGATTAACAAAACTCTCGCCTATGACTAAGCAAAATGATCTAATTAATATAGTTGAGAAAAACACATGTTGTTAAAAGTAAAAGTAATCATATGAAAACAGAAGATAATGGCGGAAATGCAGCTTTAAACATGATCCTTGTAAGATGTCCCTAGAAAAATGCCCACATTTTTCTTTAAGGGCCGAAGAATCAGCAGCAATAACCCCAACCTATCATGCCCATAGGTGGTTTTAATAGTTATATTCAGTATTGGCAGTTTTCCACATTAGTATTTCTTCTTTTTTGATCTTCTGTTTTACAGAATTGCATTTGAGAGTTTTTACAATTTCTTTCCTGTATCAATTCTGAAATAAAATGGACTTTAGGTAAGAAAAATCAAGACCCTCATACTCAGTAAAAATCATCTCTTTAGCCCCTCCTCCGCTAAAAATCACCGTAGTTTTTACTGTTTCTCTTTCTCAGAAACAAAAACAAAAAGGCCCATGAAATATGAGAGTATGATATGTAAGTTATATTTAGTTTTATGCTTATATTTACTATTTACACTGAAGCTGTACAGAGCCCTGGCTTTCAAAAACGATGGGAGGAAGAAAGTCTTTCACCTACAAGGAAAAATCTATAACCAGAATTTAATATTCATTAAGGAACCTCAAACCTTCGCACCACCTCCTCTGTGTCAGTCACACACACGCCGCCCCGCCCCCCGCGCTGTCAGTCCCGGCTCTGGCCCCCGGCTGAACCGGCGGCGCTGACGTCAGCTGGCGACCGCGGCCGCATTCCTAAACAGTTCAGACAAACCTACTGGTGGGAAGCTTCGAAAGCCCTCAGCTGTAGTGAAGAAAGCAAAGGCTTGGCCGGCAGCCAGACTCCTGAGCTCAGCATTTTGTAATGCACTTCCTTTTTACTTAACAGCTTGCATAATGCCTTTAACCCTTCCTTTACCTGCTTCGCACCTTTAACCCCTTCTCCTCCCGGTCCAAGTTCAAAGCAAACTTCGAAACTCGGTCTCCCACAAGGTTTTAATGTACTCTGCCCCAAATCACAACTGACTGATTTTTAATACCGCTGAAGAGGCATTTTAATTAAACATACATGCTCCCCCTGAACGGTCCACTTTTTGCCCCTTAGAATAATGTTATTTTTCAAGCAAGGAAACTAAAACATTTTATTAAAACAATATATACACTACTACGTATAAAATAGATAACTAATGAGAACCTATGTATATAGCACAGGGAACTCTACTCAATGCTCTGTGGTGACCTAAATGGGAAGGAAATCCAAGGAAGAGGGGATATATGTATACACTGGCTGATACACTGCTGTACAGCAGAAACTAACACAACATTGTAGAGCAACTATACTCCAATTAAAAATATATATATTTAAATGTTCAATTTTTTCAAGACCCTTCCTTAATAATTTATTTCTTAGAACTTATTTTTTCAAGAGATACCTTCAAAAAAATCCAAACAAGAAGAAAAGGGTATGTGCAGTGGAAAACCTCCCTCCAACCCTGTGCCCCCCTGCCATCCAGTTCTCACTCCATGAAAATGAATGTGATTTATTTCCCTTGTATTCACCCAGAAGTATAGTTACATGTAAGGAAACAGAAATATATTCTATTTTCTCCCTTTTTACCCAAATGGTAAACACCACAAGTGCTTTCTCCGTTGCTTCCTTCTTTTTTAGAACTGCAAGGAATTCCACCACACTTTACAGTATTTACCAGTCTCCTGTATGTGAGCATTTAGGCAATTTCCAATTTTTCTGCTATTACAAATACAGGTTTATGTGTAGGAGAAAACAGCCTTTTGTCTGTGATGAGAGTTTGAAGGAACTTTTTATATATTAAGGAAATTAGCCCTTTGTGTTAAGAGCTGCAAAAATGTTTTTCCAGTTAGGTGAATCTTGGTGGTTTCTGTCACACAGAAATTTAGAGATTTTATGTAACTGAATTGCTATCAATCTATTCTTTTATGGCTCCTGGTTATTATATCAGATGTAGACTGTCATTCCCCATGCAGTTTCTAAAAGAATTATCCTATGGTTTCTTCCAATACTTACTATATGTTTTCAGTTTTACATTACAGTATTTGGAGTTTGTACTTTGTTTTTTCCTAGATGAATATCCACTAGTCCCAACATTATCCGTTGAATAATCTATCTTTACTCACTGTTTTGAAATTGTGCCCTTATTATATTTACTAAATTACTTTATGTCAGTTGGGTTCACAGGATTTTTATGCTGCATTTATCATCAGTGATTTTTTAAACTAGGAAAAATATACGTTCTGTATAGGCAACAAAATCCAGTTTCAATAAATATATTTCAGATTTGAGTTTTATTTATTTTTAAACCAAACTAAATCCTTTTCTGGAATTCTGGGATAAATTAAAGCATATCATCATTCTGTTACATTCAAAGACGTATACTGAAATACTATCTAATGTGATTTCAAAGTGACTGATGTTTTGAAAATAAATATCCATACAGAAACATCACTCTTGACTAATTATGGCAAGTACTTTTACTCTTCATAAAGACTTCACATAATAACCAGAAAGATTTAAAATGTTGAAAACACTGTTAAAACAAAATTTTGATACCGATTGTAAACAACTTTGATTTTTTTAAACTGTTGATGCAGTTTTAATTTTATTTTATTTTGGCCCTGCCACGCAGCATTCAGGATCTTCTCCAACCAGGGATTGAACCCGTGCCCCCTGCAGTGGAAGCACAGAGTCTTAACCACTGGACCACCAGGGAAGTCCAACTTTGACTTTTAATGTACCCTTTAGTACTCTTTAAAGAAAAATGGGTGACAAATGAGGATGAACTAGTCCTTTCAACTCGTTTTTGCCCTTCTTTCCATATCTGTTAGTGATTATTCCACCAGGTGTATATGAAATTCCTACGTTTTATATTTATATAACCCACCATATTGACAAACAATTACTTATTCTATTTAGCATATAAATTATTAAGAATGCACATGGTTTTAACTTTAAGGAGATGTTAAAAGACTGTAATATGCAAAAATCATCCGTTGCTGAAAACACAGCATAATCTACTATTTTGAAAAGGACCTCATCAGGTTAGGCATGTGCTTCCCTAAAGGGACAGCAAGATGATAGAGACCTTCAGACCTAAGGCTCAAAGCACCAGTATGTTAATGGAGGAGGAGAGGGCAGGAAGCAGGGGGCAGGGATGAGGAGGAAAATATAGATTGGCCAAAGCAGGGAGAAGCCCCAAACGCTGAGACAAAGAAGATCCTAATGCAGCTCAGGCTGTCCTCTGTACAATGAGGCTATCATTTATTTCACAGTCATCACAGGTCCCTGTCCTCTCAGGACAGGCCTGCCACTGAGTCACAGGACCACAAACTGTGTCAAGAGAAAGCCTTTTTAAAGCTATTTTCCTTGTGTGGTACAGAAATACTGCATGTAGTATACAGTTTTTAAAGTTCTGAAATGCAACTCAAATATAAGACATTATCATTCTAACTAAGATGTGGTGCTACAATTATATTTATGGAGTTACCATTTTAAACTCTGAGCCCATTTCCCTATAAAAGCTATGACACACAGAATAAAGTCCAAACAGAAATTACTTTAAAGCTCCTGACACTCTGCCCCTAATCTATGCTACCACTCTTTTTTCAAGGAGCCTACACTTTGGCCCCAAGGGAGCAGGGCCTGCTGTTTCTCAAACATGCCTGTTGACTTTGCTCATATTTTCCTGTACCTGGAATATCCTTCCAACAACAGAGAATACCAATATGATGCAGATGGTGATGAAGAATGTTAAAGAGAAATGTCATCAAAATACATGCTTAAAATTCTCATATTAGGGACTTCTCTGGTGGCACAGTGGTTAAGAATACACCTGCCAATGCAAGGGACACGGGTTCAAGCCGTGGCCCGGGAAGATCCTACATGCCGCAGAACAACTAAGCCTGTGCGCCACAACTACTGAGCCCGCGTGCCGCAGCTACTAAAGCCCGTGTGCCTAGAGCCTGTGCTCCGCAACGAGAAAGCCACCGCAATGAGAAGCCCGCACACCGCAGCAAAGAGTAGCCCCTGCTCACCACAACTAGAAAACGCCCCCGCATAGCAATGAAGACCCAATGAAGCCAAAAATAAATAATTTATTTATTTTAAATCTCATATTAATATGAAGATAAAAGACACTAAGGAAACACTATATTCCACTAAAAAGATGGACCATTATGAAGAAAAACAATGTGGATCCTCTTTATAAAAAATCTACTTAGATATATCAATTATGTGAACAAAGCATATATTTTTAATTAGTTTCATCTTTGAGCAGGGGTGAGGATGTCAGCTTACCTATTACATCTTCAAGCGCAGCTTTCCATCAACTTCCAAATTAAAAGGAATATAAAGGAGTATAAAACTAATATACTTTATCTTTTTCTCGCAAAACGCAGAAAGATATTTGGATTTTTAAAATTTTTTTTATTTTATATTGGAGTATAGTTGACTGACAATGTTGTGTTAGTTTCAGGTGTAGAGCAAGGATTTAGTTACACACATTCAGGTATCTATTCTTTTCTCAGATTCTTTTCCCGTACAGGTTATTAGAGTATTGACTATAGTTCCCTGTGCTCTACAGTAAGTCCTTGTTGATTATCTATTTTACATATAGTAGTGTGCATATGCCAATCCCAATCTCCCAATTCATCATCCCTCCCACCTTTCCCCCATGGAAACCAAAGGTAGCCCTCTGTGAGTCTGTTTCTCTTCAGTAAACAAGTTGACCTGCATCATTTTGTTAGATTCCACATGTAAGTGAAATCATATGATACTTGTCTTTCTCTGTCTGACTTACATCACTTAGTACTGATAATCTCTAGGTCCAACCATGTTGCTGCAAATGGAATTATTTCATTCTTTTTTATGGCTGAGTAATATTCTCCATATATATGTACCACTTCTTTATCCATTCATCTGTTGATGGACATTTAAGTTGCTTCTATGTCCTGACTATCGTAAACAGTGCCGCAATGAACACTGGGGTGCATGTATCTTTTCAAATTATGGCTTTCTCCAGATATATGCCCAGGAGTGGGATTGCTGGATCATATGGTAGCTCTATTTCTAGCTTTATAAGGAACCTCCATACTGTTCTCCATAGTGGCTGTACCAATTTACACTGCCACTGAGAGTGTAGGAGGGTTCCCTTTTCCCCACACCCTTCTCCAGCCTTTGTTGTTTGTAGACTTTTTGATGATGGCCATCTGACCAGTGTGAGGTGATACCTCATTGTAGTTTTCAGTTGCATTTCTCTAACAATTAGCAATGTTGAGCATCTTTTCAAGTGGTTTTTGGCCATCTGTATGTCTTCTTTGGAGAAATGTCTATTTAGATCCTCGGCCCATTTTTGGATTTTTTTTTTTTTATATTGAGCTGCATGAGCATGAGCTGTTTGTATATTTTGGAGATTAATGCCTTGTCGGTCACTTCAGTTGCAAATATTTTCTCCCATTCTGTGGGTTGTCTTTTTGTTTTGTTTATGGTCTCCTTTGTTATGAAAAAGCTTTTAAGTTTAATTAGGTACCATTTGTTTATTTTTGTTTTTATTTTCATGACTCTAGGAGGTGGATGCAAAAAGATATTGCTACTATTTATGTCAGAGTGTTCTGCCTATGTTTCCCTCTAGTTTTATAGTATCTGGTCTTATTTTTACATCTTTAATCCATATTGAGTTTATTTTTGTGTATGGTGTTAGAGAATGTTCTAATTTCATTCTTTTTTATGTAGTTGACCAGTTTTCCCAGCACCACTTATTGAAGAAACTTTCTTTTCTCCACTGTATAGTCTTGCCTCCTTTGTCGTAGATTAATTGACGAGAGTTGCCTGGGTTTATTTCTGGGCATTCTATCCTGTTCTGTTGATCTATGTGTCTGTTTTTGTGCCAGTACCATACTGTTTTGATGACTGTAGCTTTGTAGTATAGTCTTAAGTCAGGAAGCCTGATACCTCCACCTCTGTTCTTCTGTCTCAAGACTGTTTTAGCTATTTGGGGTCTTTTGGGTTTCCATACAAATTTAAAATTTTTTTGTTCCAGTTCTGTGAAAAATGCCATTGGTCATTTGATAGGAATTGCACTGAATCTGTAGACTGCCTGGAGTAGCATAGTCATTTTGACAATATTGATTCTCCCAATCCAAGAACATGGTATATCTTTCCATCTGTTTGTGTCATCTTCAATTTCCTTCACCAGTGTCCTACAGTATTCACAGAATAGGTCTTTGCCTCCTTAAGTAGGTTTATTCCTAAGTGCTTTATTCTTTTTGATGTGATGGTCAATGGGATTTTTTCCCTTAATTTCTTTCCAATCTTCTGTTGTTACTACATAGGAATGCAAGGGATTTCCGTGTATTCATTGGTATCCTGCAACTTTACCGAATTCATTGATGAGCCCTAGTAGTTTTCTGGTAACATCTTTAGAACTTTCTATGTATAGTATCATGTTATCTGCAATGAGTGACAGTTTTGCTTCTTCTTTTCCAATTTGGATTCCTTTTCTTTCTTTTTCTTCTCTGATTGCCATGGTTAGGACTTCCAAAACTATGTTGAATAAAAGTGATGAGAGTGGGGACATCCTTGTCTTGTTCCTGATCTTAAGAGGAAATGCTTTCAGCTTTTCACTGCTGAGAATTATGTTAACTGTGGGTTTGTCATACATGGCCTTTATTAAGTTGAGGTAGATTCCCTCTATGCTCACGTTCTGGAGAGTTTTTATCATAAATGGGTGTTGTATTTTGTGAAAAGCTTTTTCTGCATCTATTGTGATGATCATATGGTTTGTATTCTTCAGTTTGTTACTGTGGTGTATCACTCTGATTGATTTGTGGATATTGAAGAATACTTGCATCCCTGGGCTAAATCCCACTTGATTATAGCATATGATCCTTTTAATGTATTGTTTGATTGGGTTTGCTAGTATTTTGTTGAGGACTCTTCCATCTGTGTTCATCAGTGATATTGGCCTGTAATTTTCTTTTTCATGATTTTTTTTTTTTTTTTTGGCAACATTGGGTCTTTGTTGCTGCATGCGGGCTTTTTTCTCTAGTTGCAGAGAGCAGGGGTTCCTCTTCGTTGCAGTGCGCAGGCTTCTCATTGTGGTGGCTTCTCTTGTTGCGGAGCTCGGGCTCTAGGTGCGGGGGCTTCAGTAGTTGTGGCTCCCAAGCTCTAGAGCACAGGCTCAGTAGTTGTGGCGTACGGGCTTTGCTGCTCCACAGCATGTGGGATCTTCCCAGACCAGGGCTCGAACCCATGTCCCCTGCATTGGCAGGCAGATTCTTAACCACCGCACCACCAGGGAAGCCCTAATTTTCTCTTTTTTTTTTTTTTGTGGTGTCTTTGTCTGATTTTAGTATCAGAGTGATGGTGGCCTCAGAGAATGAGCTTGGGAGTGTTCCTTCCTCTGCAATTTTTTGGAAGAGTTTCAAAAAGATAGGCATTAACTATTCTCTAAATATTTGGTAGAATTCGCCTGTGAAGCCATCTGGTCCTGGGCTTTTGTTTATTGGAATTTTTAAAATCACATATTCAATTTCAGTACTTGTGATTGGTCTGTTCGTATTTTCTATTTCTTCCTGGTTCAGTCTTGGAAGGTTGTTCCCTTCTAAAACTTTCTCCATTTCTTCTAGGTTGTCCATTTTATTGCATGTAGTTGCCTGTAGTAGTCTCTTAGGATCCTTTGTATTTCTATGGTGTCAGTTGTAACTTCTCCTTTTTCTTTTTAAATTTTATTGATTTGAGCCCTCTCCCTTTTTTTCTTGATGAGTCTGGCTAGAGGTTTATCAATTTTGTTTACCTTTTCAAAGAACCAGCTTTTAGTTTCATTTATCTTTGTTACTGTTTTCTTTGTTTTTATTTATTTCTGCTCTGATCTTTATGATTTCTTTCCTTCTATTAGCTTTGGATTTTGTTTGTTCTTCTTTCTCTAGTTGCTTCAGGTGTAAGGTTAGGTTGTTTGTTTCCTGAGGTAATCTTGTATCGCTATAAACTTCCCTCTTAGAACTGCTTTTGCTGCATCCCATAGGTTTTGCATTGTCATGTTTTTGTTGTCATTTGTCTCTAGATATGTTTTTGATTTCCTCTTTGATTTCTTCAGTGATCCATTGGTTACTAACATATTATTTAGCCTCCATGTGTTTTTTTTTCCCAGTTTCTTTCTTGTAATTGATTCTATGCTCAAAGCATTATGGTCAGAAAAGATTCTTGATATGATTTCAATTTTGTTAAATTTACGAAGGCATGCTTTGTGCCCCAGCATGTGATCTATCCTGCAGAATGTTCTGTGTGCACTTGGGAAGAATGTGTACTCTGCTGCTTTTGGATGGAATGCTCCATAAATATCAATTAAGTCCATCTGGTCTAATGGGTCATTTAAGGCCTGTGTTTCCTTATTGATTTTCTGTCTGGATGATCCGTTCATTGATGTAAGTGGGGTGTTAAAGTCTCCCATTATTATTGTGTTATGTCAAGTTCTCCTTTTATGGCTGTTAGCATTTGCCTTATATATTGAGGTGCTCCGTTGGGTACAAATATATTTACAATTGTATCTTCTTCTTGGATTGATTCCTTGATCATTATGTAGTGTCCTTCTTTGTCTCTTGTAACAGTGTTTATTGTAAAGTCTACTTTGTCTGATATGAGTAATTCCACTCCCACTTACTTTTGATTTCCATTTGCATGGAATACCTTTTTCCATCCCCTCATTTTCAGTCTGTATGTGTCCCTAGATCTGAAGTGGGTCTCTTGTACACAGCCTATATACAGGTCTTCTTTTTTTTTTTTTTTTTTTTTTTTTTGCGGTAGGCGGGCCTCTCACTGTTGTGGCCTCTCCCCTTGCAGAGCACAGGCTCCGGATGCGCAGGCTCAGCAGCCATGGCTCACGGGCCTAGCCGCTCTGCGGCATGTGGGATCTTCCCAGACCGGGGCACGAACCCGTGTCCCCTGCATCGGCAGGCGGACTCTCAACCACTGCGCCACCAGGGAAGCCCCAGGTCTTCTTTTTGTATCCATTCAGCCAGTGTGTCTTTTTGTTGCAGCATTTAATCCACTTACATTTAAGGTAATTACCGACATGTATGTTCTTATTCCATTCTGTTAATTGTTTTGGATTTGTTTTCATAGGTCTTTTTTTCTTCCCTTCCTCTTTTGTTCTCTTCTCTTGTGTTTTGATGACTATCTTTAGTGTTCTGTTTGGATTGCTTTTTCTTTTTTGTTTTTTATCTATTATAGATTTTTGGTTTGCAGTTCCCATGAGGTTTGGTGGGGTTTTCTGCCTGCGTTGGGTCTTTTCTGCTGTGCGCAGGCTTTCTCTAGCTGTGGTGAGCAGGGGCTATTCTTCATTGCAGTGTGCAGGCTTCTCACTGCAGTGGCTTGTTGCAGAGCACAGGCTCCAGGCACACGGGCTTCAGTAGTTGTAGCACGTGGGTGCAGTAGTTGTGGCACATGGGCCCCAGAGCACGTGGGCTTCAGTAGTTGTGGCATGCAGTAGTTGTGGCTCATGGGCTCTAGAGCACAGGCTCAGGAGTTGTAGCACATGGGCTTAGTTGCTCCATGGCATGTGATCATCCTGGACCAGGGATCAAACCTGTGTCCCCTGCATTGGTAGGCGGATTCTTAACCACTGCACCACCAGGGAAGTCCCTCCCGTGAGGTTTTGATATAGCACTCTATAACATACAAGATTGTTTTAAGTGGTTGGTCTCTTCAACTGCATTTCCAATATCCTGTATTTGTACTCTCCTCTTCTCATGACTGCTGGTTTTGATATACTTTTGTGTGGATGATTTCCTGACTGTACTGTATGTTTGCCTTTACCAGTGAGCTTTCTCATTCGTAATTTTGTTTCTAGTTGTCTCCTTTTCTTTTCCACCTGGAGAAATTCCCTTAGCATTTGTTGTAAAGCTTGTTTGGTGGTGCTGAATTCTCTTAGCTTTTGCTTGTCTGTAAGCTTTCGATTTCTCTGTGGAATCTGAATGAGAACCTTGCTGAGTAGCATATTCTTGGTTGTAGGTTTTTCCCTTTCATCACTTATCATGCCACTCCCTTCTGGCCTGCAGAGTTTCTACTGAAAAATCAGCTGATGGCCTTATGGGGATTCCCTTGTGTGTTATTTCTTGCTTTTAATATTTTCTCTGTTTTTAATTTTTGTCAGCTTGATACTATGTGTCTTGGCATGTTCCTCCTTGGGTTTATCCTGTATGGGACTCTCTGAGCATCCTGGACTTGAGTGTCTCCTTTCCCATGTTACGGAAGTTTTTGGCTATAATCTCTTCAAATATTTTCTCAGGCCTTCTCTCTCTCTCTTCTCCTTCTGGGACCCCTATAATGCAAATGTTGGTGCATTTAATGTTGTCCCAGAGGTCTCTGAGACTGTCCTCATTTCTTTTCATACTTTTTTTCTTTATTCTGTTCTGCAGCAGTGATTTCCACCACTCTGTCTTCCAGCTCACTTATTCATCCTTCTGCCTCACTTATTCTCCTATGTATTCCTTCTAGTGTATTTTTCATTTCAGTTATTGTATTGTTCATCTCTGTTTGTTCTTTAAACCTTCTAGCTCTTTGTTAAACATTTGTTTTATCTTCTCAGTCTGTGCCTCTATTTCTTTTTCTGAGACCTTGGATCATCTTTACTATCATTACTCTGAATTCTTTAGCAAGTAGACTTGCCTATTTCCACTTCACTTAGCTGTCGTTCTGGGTTTTTGTCTTGTTCCTTCATCTGGACCATATTTCTCTGCCCCCTCACTTTGTCTAACTTTCCGTGTTTCTGGTCTCCTTTCTGCAGACTGCAGGGGTGTAGTTCCTCCTGGTTCTGGTGAGGTTGGTCCAGGGGCTTATGCAGGCTTCCTGGTGGGAGAGACTGGTGCCAGCCAACTGGTGGGTGGAGTTGGGTCTTGTCCTGGTGGGTGGGGCCATGCCAAGTGGTGTGTTTAGGGGTGGCTGTGAGCTCCATACGACTTTAGGCAGCCTGTCTGTTGATGGGGCAGCACGCTCCTCGTTGTTTGCCCTGAGTTGTCCCAGCAGTGGAGTCTGCAGGCTGCTGGGTTGGGCCAGGTCTCCGTGCCAAAATGGCGACCTCCAAGGGCACTCACACGGATCAATAATCCTTGGGGCCTCTGCCACCAGTGTCCTTGCCCCTACAGTGAGCCACAGCCAACCACTCTCCCCAGGAGACCCTCAAAGATTCACCAGTAGGTCTAGCCCAGCCTCCTAGGGAGTCACTGCTTTGTGATGGGTTCCCAGTGCACATGAAACCTTGTGTGTGCCATCCTAGAGTCTCTATTTCCCCTGGCCCTGTGGAGCGCTTGCACTCAAGCCCCACTGGTCTTCAAAGCCAAATGCTCTGGGGGCGGCTCCTCCCAATTCCAGACCCTCAGACTGGGGAGCCTAACATCAGGCTCAGAACTCTCACTCCTCTGGGAGAACCTCTGCGATATAATTATTTTCCAGTTTATGGGTCGCCCACACAGTGGGTATGGGATTTGTTTACATCATGAAAGCACCCCTCCTATCATCTTACTGTGGCTTCTTCTTTGTCTTTGGATGTAAAATATCTTTTTTGGTAGGTTCCAGTCTTTTCTGTCCATGGCTGTTCAGCAGTTAGTTGTGATTATGTTTTTCTGAGAGGAGGTGAGCTCAACTCTTTCTACTCAACCATCTTGTCTGGAATCAAGGGGCTGGTTTTAGTTTGGATGCTTGCTGCCTCTTTCCTCAGCATGTGCTGGCCATCATCCCCTTCATGCAGGGGTGTGAAGGTGCAGCAGCGGCCTGTGGGCACTGCCAGGATGGCAGGGGCAGCAATTGGCACCTGCTCACAGCCCATGTGCTGTCCCTGCACTCTCCTCAGATGGTAGGAGCCATGGCTGGTGCCTGCTCACAGGTCTTGTAGTGGCAGCAGCAGCCCACACACTCCTGGGACAGCGGGGGAAGTGACTGGCGCCTGCTTGTGGGTCTCTCAGTGGTGGCGGCAGCCCGTGCCCACCTCCGGAGCCCAGAATGGCAGCAGTGGCTCGTGGCCATCCCAGAAGCTTGTGCAGGTGGTATTCTGTTGCTTGAGAGCACACACAGGGAAAGAAGCTCCTATGGCAGTGCCTCCCCTCTCCTCACATTCCCCAACAATGGTGCCACCTTGCATCTCTGGTGGGCCCAGGCTTCTTCCAAGGATACCCTCTGTTGCCACACTCCAGCCTCGTCTGGCTGTCTCCCATGGCCAACCCTGGTCGTCTCCCTGGGTCTGACTTCTGAAGCCTGAGCTTCAGCACTCAGCCCCCGCCAGTACCGGCAGACAAACATCCAGGGTGGGGAGCACAGGGTGGCGGTACTGACCGTCTGTGCAGGTTACTCTCCATTTTGCCTACCACAAACTGGTTGCTGTGCTCTCCTCCAACGCTCCAAAGCCCCCCCTCTGTCCAAGCTGATCTCCCTGCCCACGAGCAGACTTCCCAGGTGTGGGAACCTTTCCTCTTTCAGAGCTCCCTCCCTGGGGTGCAGGTCCCATCCTGATTCCTTTCCCTTTTTCTTTCTTCTTTTGTCCTACGCAGTTACGTGGAGGTTTCCTTGACCTTTTGGAAGTCTGAGCTCTTCTGCCAGTGTTCAGTATATGTTCTGTGCAAATTTTTCCATGTGTAGGTATATTTCTGATGTATTTGTGGGAGGAGGTGAGCTCCACGTCCTACTCCTCCGCCATCTTGATAGCTCCCCTCTCTAATAAACTTTAAACAGGGCACTGTAAACACCAGCCCCCATAACAGGATGATTTCAGTTAAGTTCAACTGCACTCTCACTCTGAAGCTTTGGCTGTCAGGTCACGAACCCCCGATACCTGTGGACCTATCTGCCATGCTCTAAGCCCCACTGGTATTGACTCCTGTGACCTAGGACTCAGAACTCCTGAAGTATCTGCGGTGCACAGGTATCCAACAGTTCTCAAATCTAATTGGGCATCAAAGGCACCTGCATAACTCAAGAAACATAGAGATTCTCAGGACTCAAGCCCCAGACTTCCTGAAGCACAGTAACTGATAGCAGAATCTATTTTGTGGAAAAAAAACTCCCCAGCTCTGATTTGTAAAGAAGTAGTCTGGAAAAGGAAAAGATGAGCAGGGCCATGAAGGAGGATAAAAGAGGTAGTGAAATCCCCCTGCTTTCTTGGATTTAATCTCTCTCTCCCATGTCCCCCCTGAAAAAAAGAAGAGACAGCTACTGGGAGAAAATAACAGCAAGAGTCTCAGGAATGGGAACTTCCTCTTAAAAACAGGAGTTTAAATAGGAGTTTCCTCTTTAAAACCCACCCGCCCTTGTCTACCTTAAGGTCTGCTGCCCAACAATAAATATGAACAAAAGAGAGCAGAACAGGGATAGGAGTTTCCCCTCGTGGGTGGTAGTCATACAGGAGATGGACACAATATGAGCTTCAGGAGAGTGGAGGAGGCTCTTTGTGGTTTTCTACCTGCCCTAATTTATGCCATTCTTTGCCTAAAGACTGGAAAATAAATAAAATTTAGTCACAGGGAACAAGAAAAAGTGTAATCATTTTAAGAATTCAACTGACAGAGAGAATGAGGAGGTAGGGATCCTGTGGTATATATAAAAAATATTTTTTAAACATCTCCCAGGATAGGTACTAAAGAGACTTTATGAGGTCACCTAATTCATCTCTTAGTAGACAAGATTACAGCTAATAGTATCCAGGGAAAGACACTGGAAAATACATTTTAGGGGCTAAATTTCTATATAATTTAATTGTTCTCATTGTCAAAAATACTGTTTAAATGTCAGGAAGCTCACAAGATTGGAAACTAAGAACTGAGCATTAAAAACTGCTTCCTTTTATGACAAAAATCTTACATTGGCCAAAAAAATTTGGCCAAAAAACTCCCATGCAAAGAGTTTGAGTATGTTATTATTTTGTAGGATTCAAGAATCTTGTTTGTATGCATGTTTTCCCTTCTGATTTTATTCAAAAGATTCTCTTTTCTTTTCCAAGTGTACTTTCTAAGTCTGAAGACAAAGTGTTCCTTTTCCCTGGCTCCTCCTCCCCTGGCCTCCATGTGATGAAGCACCCATGCGAAAACTAAAGAAGCTATAGAGCTCATAGTGGTCTTACTTGTTAGTCTGTGAAAGACTGAAGCTGCCAGCTGCATATGGATTAGAATGGTCCTGTTTACAATGGCTCCCTGCTCTATGTCAAGAAAAACTGAACTGACCACATGGCACACGGTTTAGAAACCCCAGGCCATTTTTAATTTCAGATATTTATTTTTATGAACAATACCATAGCTTTAACAGCCCCAAAAGAGGTCTGAACCTTAAAACCTTTAGATATTTGGTAATATGAAAACCATGCCCCAGTGAATAATCACTCAATCTTAAATTGCTACCTCAGCCAGAGGTTTTTTAAAGTAAGTCCTATTGATGGTTTCATGATAGTCTTCAAGGACTAGAAAGAGTTACTGAAAGAATGATACCAAAGACATGTGTCCTCAATTAAGTCTGAAATCTTTGTTTCCTCTGAATCAGATGTGTAAACTTGGCAAGTGACATCATTTGTAAGCAGCATGTGTAAGCATTCCTCTAGTGCAATGCACAATTACTCCCTTAATTTTATCATGGGATCACAGAGTTAAATTCCTGCATTCCCCCCTATTATCTAAGAGTACAACATAGAGCAGGGTATTTTTGTTTGATTTCTTCATTTCTATATCCCAGGGCGTATCACATAGTATATGTTCAAGTTGTTACTGATTAATGAATACTGCCAAATTAAAGCACACAGAAAAATGAAGTTAATTTCTGTCATTCATTAAATGTAAGAATCAACTATACATTACACCCAACAATGCAAATTCTAAATCTGCCCATAGGGGCAACATAACAGTTAATTGTGAAAATCATCATTTTGAATTTCCTAGTTGGGTGCAATTGGATACTTAACCTTTAAGGTGAAAAACCTTATGTATTTAATAAAACTGAATCCTATTAGAGTTCCAATTTCTACATGTACCCCCTAGAGCACTGTAATCTAGAAACCATACAGCATCTTGTTCTTTGCAGAAACTTAATCATTAAAAACACCTTCATTTGGACAGTTTCTGGACATAACATTTCCTGTAATAAAAAACAGAATCACTGGAGATTCATCTCTATACTGCTCCTAAAATCCATGCTGCAAAAGTTTAAGTTTATGCTCCAAATGATAAAGGTTTTATATAAATTGGGAGCCAAATATAACTAAAGCAAAACTCCAATGATAATAGTGATATAATGACAAATCCATTGTAGTTTTAAAAGTTCTACTTAAACTAATAATTATATTAAAATTTCAAGCATTTATAGATACATCTTCAAAATCATTCTCACGGTGAGTCCTCCATTCTCAACTGTACTTACAATTGATACAGTCATCTTTTCTAACTTCACAAATAAGATCCTTTAACTCTACAGAGTGTGTGCTCTATTACTGCTAATACTTTACACTAAAGAGCATCTCAAACACAGAAAGAGCTACTAATTGCTACCATAACTTGGGATGTACATGTTCCATAAAAGAATATTTTAAGAGTGACAGAATGATAGGATATTCCTTAAATTTTGTCCCATCTTCATAAGACTTCTGAGATGTTTTCACAATCTTTCCTTTCACCCCTGGAGCTGGGCTGAGAAAAAGGAGAGTGGGTATCAGTGTGGGTACATACTTAAGCATATAGATACGCGCTCACTTGCAGGAGGAAGAAAGGGAGAAAGACCAAAAAAATGGTAGCAAGGCGAGATGAGACTGGTCTTGCTGATTCATAAAATGACTGGCTTAATAGGACATTTGGGCAGTGATATTATTTTGGAAACATTTATGCTAAAGTTTCTTTTGTAATATATCAAACTAAGAAAAGGTCATATAAATTGATGCAACAAAGGAAATTCCATTACAAAGTATAAGTCACAGAATTAAAAAAAATATGCAGATGTGGCCAATCTATATAACTATCTCCATGTCAAACTCTAATACTTCTCTTCACACAGATCAGTAGAGAGAACTTCTGTGGTATTTTTGATGTAGTAATATCCCATTACATACTCATAACTAATGTTTTTACCAGTTATTTGCCAGGTAGATTTCATTCACATTTTTAACCTATCTCAGTATACATCCTTTATTTTCTATAAAAACATACAGCATCACTCAGAAAATCTGGAATAAGATTTCAGTATATTCTCCTTGTCACTGCTTTTTAAACCTTATCTCCCCACAGATTATATTTAAACTGTCTAAAGTTACAGTCTTTTGAAAAACTGTTGTGTGCACATACTGGTACCTCTGGAAGAATACTGGAAATGCTAACATAAGAGATTTTCTCTTCTGTTGTTCCACCAGCCCCCTCTTGTTCAGCACTCAGTACTGGGCACTCCAGAGGTCAGGAAACCATGGGGAGACTGAATGAAAAGAAAGGATGGGGGCTAGGGAGCAATTATTAGAGGTCACTAAAGTAAAAGCTAACTAGGGCACAACTGAAAAAAAGCTAGCACTGGGAATCTAAATGTATACAAAAATTAAAACTTACAGAATTTTCAAGATAGATGGTAAATTAATGAGAAAGTTGTTTGAATTCAAGGCTTCAAACCAAGACAAATTACATCCAACCATGAAATATACTGTCTATTGGAGCCTGAAACCACTGTCAGGCTTCCCCACAAGTCAAATGTAAAGAGCAGAAAGACCCTAACAGGAAGCCATGAGAGACTGTATTTGACTATACCTGGTCAACATTTTCATCAGCAGACAAACTTGGTATGTACTCAGAGGCAGGATCAGTTAGAACGAGGAGACAACCTGTGGGGCTCCCTAATACCCAGGGAAGATGGAAGGTTCAGAAGGATTTAGCAGTCCAGGACAAGACACAGACACAAAATAACTCACAAAAAGAAAGATAACTATAAAGTACTACACTGGATGTAAAAACAAAAGCTGCTCATCTATAACATAAGGTCTTACTATGAGCAATTCACGTGAAAAACCACACACCAAGGATCAGTTACATACATGTTTAAAACAGGACATGGCTGTCTATAAAATAAACCCAATAAAACATATCAACTTGGGCTATACTAATGAAATCACAATTTTTAAACCTTCTTAGCATGCCCCATGCTGGTCATACCCTATTTGAAGTACTATAAGCTCTTCTGAGGACCACATTTTAAAAGTGGCAATGAAAAACGGGAACATTTCAGGAAAGCTAGCATGATTACAAAGAGTCTGAAACTACATTAAAGAGGGATGGTAGAAAGAGCTTTGGCAGCATAACTCGGAGAAGAATCAACATAACTCTTGTTCAATATCTGAAGATATGTCATGTGAAAGATGGAAAAGATAGAATTACGACTACTGGAGGGCTAGGAATCCATCCAACGTGAAAAGCTACCTAACATTAAGTTCTTCAAAACTGCCTTGAAAATCAAGGATTCTGAATTTCTAGAAGAGAAGCCAAGCCAATGAATGAAAGAGCCCAATAGACATGGAATGACAAGCTGCCAAGGATGCTTCAAGGATGTCTGTCTATGCTCTTAAGGAAGGGTGTACAAAGCTACTTCCAACCCATAACCCTAGAGATCATCTACAGCCCCTGACCATACAGGTGAAAAAACTGAAGCCAGACAAGGGAACCACCTTGCTCAGGGTATCACAACCATAAAATAGCAAGGCAAGGAGCCAGTTTTCTGGACTCGTGATCCATGCTCTTCATTCTGTTCCATCTTCTCACTTTAAGTATCAGGTCACTTTGACCCTCACTCACAGAGAAAACATTCTCTTCTTAAGAGTTCATTCAGACTTGGGAAGTAGGGATTTGAAGAACCAATCACTTTGGGACAAGTGATTTTGCTTGTTTTTCAGTTCTTTCTGTAATGTTCAGTTACTCAAATAGCCCAGAAAGCACCAATCCTTTATGTACATGGATGCTGTACGTGTTTTCCCACTAAGAATTCAGCTCTGAGGGCGTTGCAGCAAGAAGATTCAGGTGATCCCCCAAAGAGGAATGACTCACTGCTCAAACTTTCCACCCAATTCAATAAGGGACGATAGATTCTAGAAAAAAACAAAAGAGGATCTTATTTTTTCCCTCAGTTGAAAAGACAGAGATGGAGTCTGCACTTGCAGAGAAAGAGTAGGTTTCAATGTGTAAGAGAAACTGGAGTGCCAATATCAGTAATTTTCTCAGCCCAGTCACATATAAGGATTTAATCCACAATCAGGCAAACTCAATGTTTTCAATCAAAACGCATTTTCAAATAACAGACATTGACTGTCTTTTTAGAAAGCCGAACAACTCACTCTCCTCAGCCTCCCAAACTTCCATTCGGCCATCCAACCTAAGGTCATCCTTCCTCTTCTCACAAACAAGCACCCTAATGACACCAGTCAACAAATTCAGTTTGCTCCCTAACTCAGAGAAAATTATTCTCAAGATTAAAATCACACAATGCTTGGTTTAATCATAAAAATCACAATCTTAATGAACCACTACCGGGGCTGACCAGGTGCCAAATGCTGTGCTTAGTACATTACAGCATGTTGATAAGGTAAATATGATCATCCTCACATTACAAATGAAGAAAACAAGACTCCAAGAGACTAAGTTTATTGCCCAAGGTCAAGAGATACTAAGTGTTACAAGCAGGCTTCTAACTCTGAACTTCAGGACTCCCCAATCTTAACCAATACAATGCTGCCTGCCTACTTGCTCAAGGAGAGTGATGCTGTGGGCTCCAAGCAACAACTGGAACCATGCAAAGGAAGTGGGGCCCAAGTCCACTCAAGAGTTTCACAGGTACCAGACGGCACTGGGCCATTCTGTGAAATACTGTTGAGATGCTCTTCTGTAACCAGAGGCTTAAACAGCAGCAAGACGGATTAAGTGTAGACATGAAAATCAACTTCCTCTGTTTTGTAGGTAAACTGGAAGGCCTCTAATAGTTAACATTAATACTGACTAAATTTTTACTGCTTTCTGTACTAGGCACTGGGATCAAACCCCTTCTCTTTTCCCTCTCAATGTGGATTAAGTGGATTTGGACCATAAAGCCCATTCTCTACACTTAAAGTTAGTGAGCTAAACAGGCAGCAAGGACTCTGTCTCCTTCAGATGTCACCTCACAACAGTTTGGCTGTCACTGATGGGCTGCGTGTGCCATAGTCCCTGGAGGGCCCCTGCTGCAGGGCTGAGGATTCACAGCACGTGCAGACCAACAAAACAAACTGCCTTTTTCTCCTGAAATGTGGATTTAGTCACAACTGCCACCCCTCAGAGCATTTCACTGATTCCCCCATATTACACTCAAGGTGAATTTGATTCAAGATCAAATTTGTTAGTGGTAAATCCAATGGATCTACATTTTTTTTAAGTTAAAGAAAATTTTGATTATTGCGCTATACAAACACATTTTTGTAGGATATTTTAAGATATATACTACATACAATTAAGATAATATTTCGTTGGGGAGTAAGAATACATTCTAAACTACTTTAATGATTTTTAGATTAAGTCTATATCAATGCCCCAAACTGAATAACCTGGTTATTTTGTACCGCAAATTCAGATATTGACAATAAGACAACAAATCAAAAAGCCTGGGTTTTAATTCCAGGTCTCCTCTTACTACTTACTATCGGGGCAATCATGAGTAAGTCATTAACCTCTCTGAGAAGCAGTTCCCTAACCTGACAACAGCAATTTTTTAAAACTCTAAACGGCAAATGTATGGCTATGATATTTATAATGTTCCTAAGAGGTGAACAATCTCTAGTTCAAACATTTAATAAGGAGTATTTGGAAAACATTAGATAATTCATTTAAGCCCTCCCCTCTCTCCCCCACAAAAACCCTGTTTTCTGATTTTTATTCAGCAGCAGTAAAAATTTTAACCGAAAATTTAAATTTTAAAATGTCTAACTAGTTTGTGAATGTAGATTTTTTTCCTTTTCTTTAAACTATTTAAACGAAACCACTTAAATCTTTTCTTTAAATTTCTTTGAACTATTTAAACTAATCTGACTGAAGTTAGAGTATGCTATTCCACTAAAACAAACTAAAAAATCTGACACCTAACACTCCCTTCTTACACTTGCACAGCATTTTGCAAGCTAAATAAAATGTTTCATTCACGTTTGAATGAAAACATTCAATTCTCACAATAAACCTATATGGTCAGGAGCGTTAAGCGTCATGTGACAATTTTGCAAAAGAAGATAACGTGACAGATAAATAAGACATTCAGGGCACACAGCTCGAAGTGGTAGAGGCACAAGTGGAAGACTTGGCCTTCTGGTCCACGCTGTCCAAGATCATGTCTGCCTCCCAATACCAGACTGTACCTTCTGAGCTCAGTGTATATGGCAGACTTGCAAAGAAACACAAACTTTCCCGATTTTTTCTGTTTCTAAGCAATACTATGATTTAGAATGCCTAAACCAACAACTACCCCTCAAAAAAACATATAAAGCTTAACAAGATATTCAAGTTGACAGCCCTCCATTGAGTAAAGCCATTTTCTTTACTCCACTGAATAATTTATAGAGAAATAAATTCTCTGAGAACACTTTAATATCAGATTACTAATGTAGTCCATGGCCTATTATGTCTTACCTATAAAACTTTGCTTAAAAGGTCAAGTGAATAAAATGTCTTAACTTATAAATTAGAAGTTCTGAATCTTAATCTCTCTGGATACATTTTTTTAAAAAAACAGAATTTTTTTAACCAAGTGTTTTTCAATTTTTGAAATCCATTTTGTTTTAAAGTAAGCTGCTTTAAAAAATCAATTTTTACTGAGTTATAACCATGTGTCTAGCCCTATGCTCATTTAATCAATTAAACCACTGATTTTTATCTTAACTCTGATATTGCTTAACTTAGTATTCAAACATGACACCCTGACAGATCCATATCTGTGTGCGGGGATGAAGGGGGAGGGCGGAGATCAACGTACAGCAAATGGTCTTTCTTGTACTGCATAGCCTGCCATCTATCCTGCATTGGGCTGTCAGGTAGGACTGTGCAAGGACATACTTGGTGCCACCTCTATACCTATATCCCTCCACCAGGTAGGACTGCCTGCACAGAAGTTTTCTCAGCACTGAGCAGTTATACCACCTCTCTGAAATGGTGTCCCTTTTATTAAAGGAGTCTTTCTGGTCACCTTATAGGCCATGATGGCCTTGCTGAAGGGATAAGTCACATTATAAAGGTACTCCCTCTAGTACTAATGTTTAGTACACCCCCAACTCATAAATGGGATTTTATGACTCCAAGAAATGAGCACGATAGGCTTTCATTGGCTCCTCATGACTGTGCCCACGAATCAAGGCTAATCAAAGCCTCGTGATGGCACACTACTATCACTAGAAGATCAAGCCCAACTCCTCATTATGGTACACAAGGTCCTCCATAGTCTGGCCTGCCTCTACCATCTCCTCTCCTATCACCACCACCACCACCACCCTTCTCCAACACTTGGTGCCAGTCATTGAAGCAGTGCAGACTCTGAATCACAAAAGGGAGATAACTGTTTTGTACCTCCACACTTATGCATGAGCTGTATCGACTGCCTAGAATGTATTTCCATACCCCCTCCTCTGACCAACTACCCTTCCCCGCCCTCCTGACTGTATTTGCCTGGCCAATTCCTCCGATTTCCCACCACTGGTTCCAAGTTTCCCCTTCTCTTCTGGAAGCCTTCACATATCCCCAGGAAGAATGGATAACTCCCCCTCATACACACTACTCAGAGTGTACTTCGTGCGCTGTCAATCAAGTTACATGCCTTGAAGTCATCTTACTTTCCACCCAGTGAGCTCCAAGAAGACAGGGAAGAAGTCTGACTCAGCTTTGCATTCCCAGTACTCAACCAGTGCAGGCACAAATCAAATAGTCAGAATGGAGAGAGGACCAGTACTGCTCAGCAACCCAAGGCTCAGCTATCCCAGGAAACTCTTCCCATGCAGGGGCTGCAAGGGCCCAAGCAGTCAGGTCCCGGCTGACTCCCTCACCACCAGCCCTGGAGAAGATAGTGAGTGGGCTGGCAGCCCAGGGAGCATGCCCAGAGGCAAGGACACACTGTCCCAAGGAAGAGTGCTATCAGTGGGCTGTGCCAGGCCGAGACGAGTGAGGGGCAGTTGTTCCACCAGCACTTCCACCAACTGAAGGCAGGGAATTTTCTAATCATAAATGCTTGCCTTTTATCTCACTCTATATAGCCTTGCCTCCTACATTCAGCAGTAAATTGCTGCTTTATCACAAAAATAATTTAATTCAGCAGAACATGGACATAAAATAATAGCACCAAACTAAAAAAAAAATTCCTTAACTATCCTAACGTCAACCAATCAACAACTTCTCTATCTTACCCCTGTAACTGGAACACTCCATAGATATTGACTCTGCTTGCTTTTATTTTATACATCATATGATAAGGTTGGTTATCTTGTTTTCAAGCTCCCTACAGATTAAAAGTAGCACATTTGAGAAAAGAGTTTCATAACGAAGAAGACAAAAAAGCTATTTCAAAAACCAGGCCCAGGAACCCCAAAGTCTGGCAATCTGGAGCATTTGGCCCTGTATGTCTGGATGCTCAGTACATTCAACCTAAAAGAGCACAGTTCAGGTTCTTAAAGGCAAAATTTGTCAGCTTTTTGGGAATGCTGCCTATAAAACTATACACTTCTTAATATTCTGCCATAGACAAAGTAAAATTATATTTTAAATGAATAATAGCAATTCCACTTACAGAAATCTACCCCCAAAATGTAAATGTGCAAGATAAACACACCAATATGCTTAGTGTAGCACTGTTCACAATAGTGGAAAACTGAAAACTAAATACCTATTAAAACGGTAATGAGAAAGAGATTATGACCTATACTTAAAATGGAACACAATTCAGCCATTTTAAAACATCATATTCATTAACATGGAAAGATACCACAACAAAGTATTAAGTAAAAAAATAAAGGCTGGTAAATAGCACATGTGATATAAGTTCACTCACATTACACAAGGGTGCACATGTGTGTATGCTTGCATATATGCACATGGGCATACATGCATGCTGATTACCAAACTGCTGACAGTGAACATTCCTGTATTATCAAACTGTTAACTGTGATTCTTGCTCCTTCACAATTTTCTATATTGTCTGAATTCTCTACAGAAACACAGATCTTGTATATAATGAGAAAAAATTATTTTTGAAAAATATACTCCAGCATGTGCACATACATCTCAAATACTGTTTTACAGGATAAAAGAAAAGGGAGGGAAAGGCAAGTAGGTGCATGTATGTAGCTAGCCTGGATGCAATCACCATGCTTTCCATCTATCTCCTACAACAGAGAAATCAGCAAATAGCTATAGACTCATCACTACAAAATTCATCAGTACTACTTACTAGAAAACACAATTTTGAAAGCTAGAATACTTATATACAAGGATATCTTACATACAGCTCCAGTCACCCAATCAACTTCAAATAGTTTCTTAGTTCTATCTGGAAGAAGTACTTCAACAAATTTTCAATGTTAAAACAGTGGCATAAATCAACCACATGTCAATAAAAAAATTAAAGTTAAACAAACAAACAAACACTAGCATGTCAACCACGGAGGGAAATAACAATACTGAAACGATACTGAAGAAAAATATATGCAAAATAGAGGTGGCCCTAGAAAAGCCTACTGGATGTCAAAAGAAGCCAAGAAATTTTGAAAATACAATTTCTGAGATTGCCCCGACTGACATTGCTCATTCACAAAAGTTTTATCATGTGTGGGCTCTCCAAAGCACGAGGCAAAGATAAAGGGAGGAAAAGAAACACAGGGCATCAGAATTTACACTTTCACTCAAAAAAATTTTTGAAAAACACAAAATATATTACTTTGTCATAAGCTCAGGTTTAATAAGGTTGGAAGAATAAAGTATCTGAAAATATCTGAGCTACAAAAATTGCGGTTTGGGCACAATGGTAGTCACATTATTTCTGAATTCTAATAATTTTCCTCCTTATAAAAGGTGTAAGGATAAAGAAATGTTTGTTAATTATAATAACCTTCTTAGTCAAAATAAATAGCCCTAGAAGAAAAAAAAACTTGAAAAAATAAATATGGTAAAGAATTCTGAACTGTCATACTCTCCTCATTACAGCAGACTAGCTGCACTGGAATTCTTTGGGGAAGGCAGGACATACTATACTTAGACAGGCAGGTTGGCAGGCAGGCTGCCCAACAGAGTTAAGGAAACGAGATAGGAAATAAAGATGAGGAGGAAAGGGAGCTCTGCAGCAAATAAGATGGAAGAAAAAAAGAAAGAAAAATTCAGTTCTGCCTCATGTTACAGATGCCCTCAGGAAATGTCATTAATGGCACATTTCATTATAGAAATTCCCCAGATTGGCCAAACACTTGCTTTTTTGGTTTCCAGATCAAAAACTACATGCACCTTTTGCACATCAAGGCTAATGCATATATGGCATGTGGCTAAGAAATTATTCTCAGCCCAGCATGTCTGCATCAAGATACATCTGTGGCTCCCTATAACCTGTAATGACAACATTGACAAGCTGCACAGAAGACCGACACAGACACAGAGCAGACAGACACAGAATGGATTTAAATGCCAAAACTGTGTTCTGAGACTCTTCAACTGGGTTTTCTTTCCTTCACAAGATGGTTTCCAAATACATTTAGTCTTTGAATCACTGCAGACTTTTTCATTTCCCTAACTTCTCCATCAAGTTGAAGAGTTGTTGAAGTTCTAAGAAAAGTACACTTCCACTTCAGTGGATAAGTGTGGTACCACGACAAATCTCAGGCGAGGAGGGCCTTCCTCAAGGGAGGAGCCCAACAAGATGGGAGGAGCTCTCCAGAACAGGAACCAGAGAGAAAGCCTCAAGGGCGGGAGAACAGACTAAGTTTCACTGACAGATGGTGACTTTCATGCCTTTTGTCTCTTTTCTCATTTCTCCTCCCCAGGAGTTTGGGGACAAGTATCCCAGTATGCCAAGATGCGTTTACAGATATTCAAGTGACAAAGAATAAACACTGATCTAGAATGATTCAAAAAATAAAGGCAGTCATTTTGCTGACTACAGAACCAAACTCAGAATTTCCCAATTTCAATTCACAATTATTCCCACTTCTGTATAAAACAGTATTGGTTTCCATTTTAAGGTTTCCTAGCAGCAAAATACCCAAAGCCACAATTCCAACACAAGAAAACTTAAAGCCTCTCAGTCACTATACAGCAAAGTGGTGGAGGGCATAAATTTTTTAAGCCCCTGTGTGGGCTCAAATTCCAACTCTTTCATTTAGCAGGTGTGTGACAGTGGGCAAGTTACCTAACGTCTGTACCTCAGTTGCCTTATGTATCTCGTAATTTAAATAAATTAATATATGTACAGGTCTGACAGTATGAAGCACTTCCTGTAATAATAATGACTCTTACCATTATTACTATCATCATCATCATCGTCCAGAAGGTCTCCATGAGCACCTCAAGTGAACCTCTCCTAGAACACGACTGTCACCTCTAAAGCATTCCAACTATTTCCCAATTTGAGAAGGCAGCAGAAATCCAAACTGTTTCCTACATCTGAAAAAACATTCTGGTGTGTGGGGGACTTTTCAGCTCGAGTGGTGTTTCAAGGAGTTACAGCCATCAAGTAAAGATGTAAAATGTGAACTGTTCCCTCTTCCATCTTTCAAGAAGAAAAGGAAAAGGAAGAGACAGTTTGGGAGGTGCTTTTGTTTTGTTTTTCAAAGAGTAGCTTTGACAGGCCATTAATTCAAGCTAATCTTAAATATATCTGCAGAGTATTCAACATGTGAAGTGCTTCTGCCTTAACAGTTTTATAGTATAGACTGTTACAAGCACCCAATTAACTGAAAAAGGACTTTCCTACCACATAATTTTTACATTTGAAATCTCACAAGTGCTGTTTTACCCTTTTTCACTATTTCCTACATTTAAAATCTTACTTTTTTTTTTTTTTTTTTTTGCGGTACGCGGGCCTCTCACTGTTGTGGCCTCTCCCGCTGCGGAGCACAGGCTCCGGACGCGCAGGCTCAGCGGCCATGGCTCACGGGCCCAGCCGCTCCGCGGCATGTGGGATCCTCCCAGAGCGGGGCACGAACCCGTGTCCCCTGCATCGGCAGGCGGACTCTCAACTACTGCGCCACCAGGGAAGCCCTCATTACTTTTAATACTGCAGTGATGGTAATTAAAATAATCATAAGTTTCTCCAGCATGAGGCATGGAAGAGAACATGGAATGGACACAATCCTGATTTTCAGGCAACTTATGTAAATATGCTGTTTTGGGGGAGTAGCAGGTTTACTGTACTTATTTTTGTTATTACCCATTTGCTAATTTGGAAGGTAAGTGTAGATCTCTCCCAAAAGCAGACGGCCTATCTACTGTAGAAAGCTGTTTCAGATACAAGCAACTACCAGCAGAGAAGTTACATTCTTAGTAATCAGTACAAGCCCTTTTGAACTCTACGGAGTGCTCATTATCAATATCATAAATAAAACAATAAAAGCAAATGCTTCCTTACAAAGAGTCTTAGCAACTAGAGATAAAGGGATCTGCTGTAATTGGGTTGAATAGAGGGCATTTGGCAAGAGCAAATGGGTAAAGAGCCTCAAAAGTAAATCATACTTTTGTTGTAATACAAAAATATAAGAAAATGAGAGCTAGTAATGTTCTTTGAGAAAGTAAGATATTCAAAGGTATGAAAAACATTTTTTAAATCCGCACAAAGGGATTCTGAAACAGGAAAATCTATTAACCCACAAGTTGTTGGATTATTTTTCTTTACATACACACGTTATGGAAACTTCAGAATCACGAAATATATTCCTGATTAGCAACACTCAAGTTTCCAGCTGCCCTTGCATTTGTTCACTTTGTCAAAGCCCTAATTCTATACTAAAGTCCTTTGTCTTACTCGAACGCCGGCTCAGCTCACCTTACTAGAAAGGCTCTTCTGGTTTGTCAGCTGTGCCCATGATAAGCAGCTGGGAAGTATGGAAAAACCATAGCTACTGACTGAAAGAGTGTGGACATGGAGTTGCACCATTTGTTGCAGAAGAGGTTATAAAAAATGTAAATCCAAAAAAATGAAATTAAAAAGACTATTCATTGCACCACACCTGCTCAGAAAAAGCTTTACAATTACCAATCCATGTAAAATAGCCCCAGTTCAACTAAAGGGAAGTATTAATCCTTGTTTAAAGTGGGGGCAGGGGTGGGGCAGTGGGCGGCACCTACCAAGGCACAAAGACAAAGGCAGAACCACTCAGAAGCAGGAAGAGAAATGCCCACTCATGTACAGGGGATAAACCAAAGGCCTCTCAGAGGTCTGTGTTTCCCTGATGTAGTATTTTCAATAACCGGCAAACTCAAGGCAGACAGACATCAATCTGGAATGCAGACAGGAGAGCTTTCACAACTTCAAAGCATAAGAATGTGTTCTCAATTAGTACGTAATAACATGAAAGCCAAGTGCAGACTAGGCCTCAAATATTTCCCATCTTTAGCTTGAGATTTTTCTCATCCTTAGCAACGTTCAATTGCTGGGCCACAGTGCCACTGTTCCCGTAATCTCCTGTGCCTTACTTGTGCCCACCACTCCAAGTGTTTGGCTATGAGCAAGGCTCTCTCCTGAGTCTAAGTGCAAACCCCCATATCTGGAGCTGTCAATAAATTATATCCAACGAGGCACCAACAGTCTGTGGTGTTTGCTATTTGAAAGACAGAGAGCCAGGCTGGCTGCTCCATAAAACCCCGGTGAAGTGGGCATGATCACCTTGACTAGCACGGTTATGCACAGCCCTCTGCCCCTGGGGCACAGCAGCTGAGAGCAGGCTCCCAAAAGAACCAAGATCTAGGTGGATTGTCAATGGTGGAGCAAAGTACACTACTGGGCCTGGTTATGTGAGACAGTATGTTATGTACAAAATACGTGCATTCATCATGAAACAATGAAGCAGGAAAAGAGCATTAACCCTGATAAAGTGCCTGTGCACTGGCCTAAATACCTGCCATATATTATCTCAGTTAATGCAACTGAGGACCAGACAAGTTAAATAACTTTCCCAGGTTGCAAAGTTGGTAAGGGATAGAATGAGAATCCAAACCCAGATCTGCCTAACTACAAATCAAGTGTCCTTGCTATTAAATCATAATGCCTTTTATTATTTTTCCCATCATCACGTTTCTCTGAAATAGTTAGGCCTCCACTGTGGCCATCTATAAAGATGGATTAAAACTCAAAAGAGAACTAAGCATTTTCCTGACAACCCAGCAGTACAGACTGGCTTGGGCAAACTCCTTTAAACACTAAAATTTTTCTATTTTTAATCATTTGATGAAATGGTAAATTTGATGAAAATTTTTCTCAAAATATGTAACTGCCTTCTTGAACAGAACATACCAAACACCACTAACCAGTAAATGTGTGTCCTACGTCCATAGTGTTCTACCATTTGGGATGAGAGACTGCACTCCTCTCAGAGATGCAGGGGGCCACACAGACCACCTAGTCAAATCCCGAGACTACAAGATGTTCCTCATAAGATTTGCCCAAGGCTAAAATGTTAAAAATATGAAAAGAAACCCATTCGCGTGTGGCTCAATGGATCTAAAAATTTAAGCAGCTTTTGGAACACAAAGTTTCCAACATCCGTCTAAATTCAGTCATTCCACCAACACCTGAGCTCCATACCCACCATTGCCAAACTGGCCACCTGTCAATCTTAACATTCTCTAAATCCTGTAACCTCGTGAATTCGGATTCAACTGTACAATATTAAGGCAACTATTCGTGAGGCCTCCTGAGGGTAGTGGTATTCTTTCACCCTATTTGAACATTCTTTCCTGCCTGCCCAGACTTGCAGAGCTACGTACACTTTTCACTACCATACTGGTTCTGAAAACTTGTCATCAGAGTTTGGAAGACTTTTTATCAATAAAAATCAGATAGTCTCTGTTTTAGCAAGGAGAGCAACATTTTAACGTGGAAAACCTGATCCTTAAACTGGAAGAAAAAAAAAAAGTTTAAGTGTCATTGAAATAGTAGTTTTCCTCAGAAATATTACTGACTTTAGCATCATTTTTTTGTTTTTCTAAATAAGATGATATATTATTTAAACCAACCACAAAGGCGTTATTAGCATATATGAGAAAAGGTTCTTATACATCATTAGGTACCAGATTAAAATAAGAAATGTTAGGGACTTCCTGGTGGTGCAGTGGTTAAGACTCTGCGCTCCTAACGCAGGGGGCCTGGGTTCGATCCTTGGTCAGGGAACTAGATCCGACATGCAGGCCACAACCAAGAGTTCGCATGCCACGACTAAGAGTTCACATGCCACAACTAGGGAGTCCGCACGCTGCAACTAAGACCTGGCGCAACCAAGTAAACAAATAAATATTAAAATATATATATGTATGTGTAAATAAAATAAAATAAGAAATGTTAAAATAATATTGTTATGTGCTACAGTTATCAACCTTTCCAGACTTTCATTCTCTCAAAACAAGATGGAGATTTCAATTATGACTACAGCCAGCTGGTAGGGTGAAAAGAAAGCCAGCCACACTGTGCTCCACTCTCATCATCTGCCTCTCATTATTCTCCCACTATCCTAAATTTAAGGTGCAGCTCCAAGCTGCCCAGAAGATCTTGACCCTAATGGGAAGTGACTGCTTGTCAGCTGCCTAGTCTGTTTACTGGATAGTTATTGTGGTACTATGCCTGAAACTTGAAAAGAAATCCTAAACAGAAAGAAAATATACGGTGTGTAAAACATACATACATACATATATCAATAAATATATAAGATAAACTTATTTTTAAATAGTATGTAAGTTACAATTTCCAGTAATATGCTCAAAAAATAAGCACACTATTTTCCCTGTGTGTCCAGACTTTGGAAATACTATACTTACTATACTTCTTTCAGATTAAGAACTGGATCCATTCCTTTGAATTCAGAGAAACATCACCTGGAAAGGTGTCTGGAGGTTAAAGAAAATTATACTGAGCATGTTATTTGAAAGTAAAACATGCTGCTTGAAAATAAGTCTCACTCACATTTCCTGACTTTATGGACACCTTGTATCTCAATTCACTGCAAATCGGCTCCCTTCATTCTCCCCACTCACCTCAAATAGCAAATTTCTTTCTCTGTTGAAGGCATCATGACTTTACTGCTTATGGTGTAGCACTTTCGGGAAACTGAAAAAACTGTTAAAGAGAGAACTGTTGACTCCATTAGAGTCCAAATTAATTTTGTCACTGATTGCTATATAACTAAAGACAAGTACCTAATCATAAATAAAAATACATCTCTTGAGATTATGAATGTTGATGAGAGTGCCAAAGTCAAGGGCAGTAGGGTACTCACATAATTCCTTTGCAAAAATATCAGAGAAAAGTTGAGATGAAAAGGATTATCTCTTTCTGCTCCAAAATATAAAAGATATGTATTCTGGCTATTTTTATCGCCAAATGACTGGCAGCTATGAGTCGCGAGGAGAATGCATGTAAGAAAGCATGCAGGACACCAACCACCACCAGCCACGCTGGTCTGTCAGAGGAACACGATGCTACTTAGTCTTGGGAGCATTCATTTGGAACAGACTAGCTTTTGGCCTGCATTCCAGTTCTCATTTTCCTCGCATATCTGTATTACTCTACTTTCTATCCCTTAACAAAGAACAAAAAGTTTAGCAGGTGGACCTTTACTAGTATAACACATGTTAACTACAACTAACTTCATCCATCTGTTATATCAAGAAAGATATCTACATTCCACTTATACATGGAACGCCCTAGTAAATTTTATATTTGTTTTGAATAGATTGCATTACATTTATCCACACAGTAAATGACATAATGCACTGTGATGGAGGGATCTATTCACTCCACACTGCAGGAATACCTCAATTACTAAAGGAGAAAAGAAGCCCTTCTCATGGCATTCAAAAAGTTAACTATATAGAGTTCCAGCTGGACAACAGCGGAAAATATATCACTCCAATGATCAAAGAGGTAATATACTGTACTTAGTTTTCCACAGCCAAGAGACCACACGTCACACACTAAAACAAAATAAACTACAGATACAGATAACTGCTCACCACTGAGGCATGTGTGTGACTTCGTACTTTAAGATGAAGGCATGACATGCATCACCATGTTAGTTACTTTGAGTCTTTGTCCAGGACAGATGTACCCTTACTTTAAAAGTAAATTCAATATCATCATATGCAAAAGAAAAATTTGGAGATGATTTTCACTTTAAAAAAAGAATTTTCAATGGTATTCTTTAAATATAAAAGTAAGTCCTAGAATGATCCATTCTACAAATATATCTGTTACATACTATAAAGAACAATAAGTTTCTATGAACACATGAAGGAGTTTATGATTGCAATAATAATTCTAAACCAGGGGCTGGTAATCACTGAGACAAAAACCAAAGAGAGCAAAAGTCACCACCAAAGAAGACTCAATGGTCAGTGCACAGGAGTATAATCTCCCTAGGTTCCAGTCAACATTTTCCAATAAACAACCATTTCTTGAATGTCTACCATGTTCCAGACAATCCTACCTGGCTCACATTTCCTGCACTTCTACCTCCTGACTTGACACACAGAAAGGACTCAAGAGTCTATACAGAGGATGTTGTCCCTGATGTCCCTGATGCAAAACCCTCAGTTTTGTCAAGATCTGAAGACCTAAGAATAGTGAATGGATACTACGGTACTAGTATTTTCAAAACCTAGATTTAAATATGGTGGGGGGAAAAAAAAAACACATTCTACAGATGCTAATCGTTAGGAACATTTTCTGGGAGCCCCACACAGTCCAAATTCTGAGAAGTTAAAGCTATACCAAACCTAGTGTGAGAATAGTGATAAACAGAACAAAATAGTTCCAAGGCTATTCAAAGTCATAAAGAATAAAAAGCCACTTTCTCATCTTAAATATCACACAAAGAGGCTTAATTTTGTTTACTATCTATCAGATGTAGCTTTGCATTTGCATTGCTAATGATCCTTTTTCAAAGTGTGTTAACACTTTTAGTTCCTTTTGAATAGAAATAACTGATCTCCTACCTACCCTAGGACTTGGACATGCTAATAATGTCAAGCTGCACATAAGCATATTTTCATGTTCAGAATATATTATCAGAATAGAAAAAATTTTAGAGGGGGTTATTTATTTTCTCGGGAAGGTATTGTATATAGGAAGGTTCATCCTGCTTTGTTCTAGTTTTTACTTGATATTCTATAAAGGGTAGATCCAAATATAATTTATCCCTTATGAAAGACATCCCTCAGAAGGCAAAAACCTAAAAGAGTCATTTTTCCAATATGCACTAGAATAAAAAAAAGGGCTTCAGGGCTTCCCTGGTGGCGCAGTGGTTGAGAGTCCGCCTGTCGATGCAGGGGACACGGGTTCGTGCCCTGGTCCGGGAAGATCCCACATGCCGCAGAGCGGCTGGGCCCGTGAGCCATGGCCGCTGAGCCTGCGCGTCCGGAGCCTGTGCTCCGCAACGGGAGAGGCCACAACAGTAAGAGGCCCGCGTACCGCAAAAAAAAAAAAAAGGGGGGGGGGCTTCAGTGTTTTGTGGTAGCAAATTCTTTGTCTCCATACAGTTATCAACTCAGAACTAGTCAAAGGACCCTCTGGAAAAATGAAAACTGTAAAAGGCAATGGAGTGCTCGACCACAATTAAATCCCTACAATTTTAAGATGACAGTCTACTTCTGTGCAGTCATTTAGACAATAAAGATTTGAAGGAAAAGAGAAGCAATAAAACATACTTCACAAATCCAAAAGATCGTTGCCAGGTTAGAAAAAGAATTCCCTTGACAAGGTCTAGCCCAAGAAATTGTAGTAAGGAATAAAAACATTTCTGAATTGGATAATCTGAGATACAGACTTAATGTTAACTTCCAAACTGTTCTTTATTTACCCTTCTATCTTTAATTTTTATGACTTAAAAATAAAAAAATTTGAAAGGGTATGCTTACCCCAGCCTCTCTCAAGGCAGGTTAAGATTATGACTTTCTTGTGAATCCTTCCAAAGATGTTATATGCATATACAAGCAACTTACAAATACAAATTTATTCTCAAATGACATAGTAACACACACTACATCTTTTTTTTTTCATTTAACAAATATCTACATCATTCCCTATCGATACAGTTTCCTCATTCTTTTTTGACTACTGCACCATATTCCATTATGTGAATGGACCATAATTCATTTAACCAGTCTTCTGTGATGAACATTTAGGTTGTTTCCAGAGTTTTGTTACTATAAACGATGCTTCAATAAACTACTTCATTTCAACTTAGCATAAGATCCTGAATACATTCCTGGATGTAGAACTGTTAGGTCAAAGAGATCTGTGTGTTTATAATTTTAACGTATGCTGTGAAATTATCCTCCATAAAGACTGTCCCAATTTATACCCCCACCAGCAATGCATGAATGAGTGCCTATGCCCACACCCAGGCTAATAACGTGTTACATTTTTATTTTATTTTTATCCATGTGACAGGATTTTTTTTTAATGGCATCTGGTACAATTTTAATTTGCATTTCTCTTACAAACTGAGGAACTTTATTTTCTTTTAATTTTTTTATTGAGGTATAGGTGATGTACAATACTATATAAGCAACTCAGCAACTTCAGATTTAGAGCCAGTGGTATCTCATTTCTGTGAAATCTTCATATATATCCTTTGCCCATTTTTCTACTGAATTGTTGGTCTTTTTCTTATTGATTTGTAGAATTTTTTACACATGAAGGAAATTTGCCCATTATCTTTGATGAGTTGTAAATGTTTTTCAACTTGTCTTTGACTTTGCTTGTGTTAGTTTTTGATATGGAGAAATTTTTATTTTTTTTAAGTCTAATTTATAAATATTTTTCTTTTATTGCTTCCGTTTTAGGTCAAAGTTAGAAGAACCTCCATTCTAAATTGTAAAACTTTTCTTCCCTATTTAGTTCTATTTCTTTTGTGACTTTGCTTTTTAAAGTTAAAATTTCATCCACTTAAAATTCATTCTGGTGGAGGTATGAATTATAGATCCAACTTTATTTTTTTCCAGATGGCTCCCCAGTTACCATTTACTGAATAAATTTCATCACTGATTTGAAATGCCAATTTTATCATGTCCTGTGTGTTTTGGGGGTCCCTTTCCAGGCTTCATATTTTATTTCATTGATCTGTAATCTATGCATTTTGCCTTCATCGCACAGTTTTAATGAATGTGGCTTAACAATACCTTTTAATATCTTGTAGGGATGTTCTCATCTCTCATTACTTTTCTTTTTCAGAATGTTTCTAATGTTATTGCATGCATGTTCCTATATTTATTTCAGCATTGGTTGGTCAAGCCTAAAAAAATCCTGTTAGTGTTTTTATTGGGATCATTTCCAATTTACAGACAAACTTAGGGAGCTTACTTACCTTTAAGAAACAACCCTAAAACCTGGCAACTTTGTTCCACTGCATACAAATGCTGTGATTCATGACTCAGCTAGGACAATCATATTTCATATTAGTATGTCTCCAATCACAAGACAATGGTCTTCCTGAGAGTTAATAGTGGTGTTTGGCATTAACCTTCCTCTTGCAGCCAGAAGGGTTGTATGAAAAATGTATGAATGCCATAAGTACTGTTAAAATAGCATATTCACTGAGTTTATCCATAAATTAAATAAATAAAAAATAATTCCATGGTCACCATATGTTTTCTTAAAATGAAAGCTAAAGACACAAGAGTAAAGAACTGAAAAAGACCTCTACAGATGATCCAGACAAGGGTCTAAGCAACCTTTTCTTCTGAGCACATCACTCCTATCATAATAGTTTATTTTATGGACTGTTTCCTAATTTCCAATTCAAAGGACACTCTAAATTGGAAAATCATGTTCATTCTACCCCCAACATTCCTATAGAATTGTTACCACATGTACAGTACATTGTATCATCATGTAGATGGAAGCAAAAGGAATGATGAATGGGAGCAAAAAGTAGAAAAAATATTTTACATTAATATTTAAAATTTACAAACACCTTAACATACACTATCTCATCTGACATGTATGCATAAATTGGGCTGCCTACATATTAATAAAGAATACATAACAATGAAGAACAATAATTTTTATAAGTAATATTTTAAAACTAAAACATTCATGTCTACTACGTCCTGTAATTTTAATGCTACAAATCTTAGGTATCAAAAGAGAAACATGTTCTTCTCTCTGTTCAAGGGTGGGGGGGAATATGAGATTAAAGATGTAGGCAGGCCAGATCATGAGCAACGACAGAAAGAATTTAACTTTGGCCTTAAAGGGATTTTAAATAGGGAAAGAATATGATCATAACTGCTTTTTAAAAATCACTGATGTACAGTACAGAGGCTGGGTTAGATGCAGTGTGGCAAAGGTAGATAGAGAAAAAGTTATTGCAGTGAACCAGACCAGTGATGGTTGGACTTAGGGTAGTAGCAGCGTGATGAATAAAGGATTCATTTAAGAGATATCCAAGAGGTAGAAATGGTAAGACACTGATGATTTCCGGGCTTAAACAACTCAACGGACGGTGGTGCCACTTACAGAACTAGTGAACATATAGGGAAAGGCAGATTTGGAAGGAAATAACAAGTTTGAAGTACAAATGTAACAAGCAAGTGAAGACATCTAGTGAACAGTTAGACAACAGGAGTCTAGAGCTCAGAAGTGAAGATTTAAAGCTGGTCTGTGGAGTTTTGAGAGCAAATAAGAGTAGAAAAGGGGCCCATAAAAGCAGGTAGAGGAAAGTGACCCTGCAAAGAAGACTGGACTTACCAGAGAGGTAAGAAAAAAACCAGGAGAGCTCGGATTTTATGAAAGCCAAGTCAAGACTGTGTTACTACAAAGAGTTGTCAGCTTTGTTGAGTGTTGTGCTGTCAAACAAGATGAAGAATGAGGAGAGCGAGCCCACTGCATTTAGTAACACTGGTACCCTTAACAGGGACAGCTGCAGTGGAGTGATGGGACAGAGACCAGAGTGCAGGAGGCTGAGAGGGAAGTGGGAAGTGAAGAAATAGAGTGTGGTCACTCTTTCAAGAAATTTGAATATGGGGGTGGGGGGAGGTCACTGAGGAAAAGAATGCAACAGGAAAGTCCTGTGTCAAAGGAGAATTTTTCTTAAGGTGGAAGAGATTTCCCCATGTTTAAATGGTATTTATGAACACTAGTACTAAGGAAAACAAATAATTCCTTCCTTTCAATAATGCCCCCAAATTAATACAGGAAAAAAACTGGAAAGCTGCTCATTTCTGAGGATGATCTTATGGTAGTGAGAAAACTCAGCGATCCGTAACTGGCAATTATTTGTCCCTAAAGATAGTCTCTAATAAATCAGCAACAAAAAAGTTAACAATAGGGCTTCCCTGGTGGCGCAGTGGTTGAGAGTCCGCCTGCCGATGAAGGAGACAGGGGTTCATGCCCCGGTCCGGGAAGATCCCACGTGCCGCAGAGCGGCTGGGCCCGTGAGCCATGGCCGCTGAGTCTGCGCGTCCGGAGCCTGTGCTCCGCAACGGGAGAGGCCACAACAGTGAGAGGCCCGCGTACCGCAAAAAAAAAAAAAAAAAAAGTTAACAATAAATCCCTTAAAACAACAAAAACAAAAAAACCCAAAAACATCCTTCATGCAGACATAAATGATTTCATAAGAGCGATCTGCTTACATTTAAATCATAACAGAACTTTAGGATGCTCACATCAAAATGGAAAATGGAATTCAAAGTTCATATGCCTAACGTTTACCAGTAATTTGTAAATTCTGAAATACACTTTCTCAAAATAATCAGGTAAGGGAGAATAATCTGTGGATCCAATAGGTCAACTTACTCTGATTCTTCCACAGATTAAAGGTTTTACAGATGCCTTGAAATGAAAGGAAACTGACTATTACATGAATGGTTTGGTTATTTACACCCCTTGAGGCTCATACATAGCACACCTAATGGTTTTGCCTTGAGGCAAAGATTTAACAGATTGCCCTCCTAATTGCTCCCTGGACACAACTGTACACAAGGCCATGTGATTCTGAGGTGCAGATTCCTATATAAAGCTCATCTTTAGAAAAAAAAAAATCAAAGATAAATATCTCACCAACTATTTCTGAACAAATAAAACTGTTTATAATATCCAAAATCTAATAATTCACCATGCCAAACACTAGCCAATATACCTAATACATTCTGACCTGGTTCTCTCTAAAATAAAAGCAATTTAAGTAAAGCAATAAACATATTATTTAGCAACATCATCATCCCAGTAAACTGCTGAACAGTTAGTTGTACTACAAATAACAGTGTCAATTTTAAAGTTTCAGACATGAGAAATTTCATTCCTGAACAATGTGTGTAATGTCTTCGTAATAAGCACAGACACTTGGGAAAGTCATCATTTTTAAAAGAGTTTAAAATGTAAAATAAAATCTAGGTAGTGAAGGAGATAAAAGAATTTTTAAACTAGAAAAAATATAAAACTAAGTATTAAACTTCTGGAAAGGTGAGCAAAGTCCTCTAAATTTAGAAATCACAGGACTTCCCTGGTGGCGCAGTGGTTGAGGGTCCGCCTAATGATGCAGGGGACACGGGTATGTGCCCCGGTCCGGGAAGATCCCACATGCCGTGGAGCGGCTGGGCCCGTGAGCCATGGCCGCTGAGCCTGCGCGTCCGGAGCCTGTGCTCCGCAACGGGAGAGGCCACAACAGTGAGAGGCCCGCGTACCGCAAAAAAAAAAGAAAAAGGAGATCACAGTTGAAAAAAAAAAGTTTGAATTTCTAAAAATAAAAAAAAATCTTCCAAATGTCCCAAAATGGCAGTTAAAATCTCAGCTAGGTACCAGCACCTGCCCACACATTCTTGGGGCAGATGCGAGGTGTGGACTGGGCCCTCCTGTCTCCAGAGCACATGCTCTCCACCACTGTGCCCCCTTATCTGACCTTTCCCAACAGGTGAAGAGGAGGGCAGGAATATAATTCATAAAATAGGAAATGTGACAAATAAGGAAACATGTGGGGAAATATTTAATTTCCTGAGTAACCTAAGTTTTCCACATTAAAACAGGTAACCTGTTTATGGCAAACTTTTGGTAACCTGTTAAATTGGCAAAAATATAAAACTATGGTAATATCTAGAGCTGGTAACAGGTATTTGAAACTGGTAGGCGGTTTGACATTACACAAAATGAGCCATAAAAACATCCACATGCCCTTTGGCCCACAATTTCCTCTTCTGGAAGTTCTATACTAAGGTAAAAAGAAATTAAAATATAACAGAGTAGGGGGGGCTGCTCACTGCCCACGTGCAAAGTTCCTCATCTGACAATTATTCATAAAGTGAAAACCTAGAAACAACCTGTATGTCCAAAATAAGAGAAACATCACGTAAAATATGATACATCCATTGGTCATTATAAATAATTATAAAATGTTTAGAACATGAAAAATGCTTTTCATACAATGTCAAACCAAAAAGGGCTGGATATAAAACCGTACAGATTTTAGAAACTCTTTTTTTAATGCAAAGATAAATTACAGAAAGGAAAAAAACTCAAACTGTGACTATGGTTGGTTAACGTGCTAGTATAGAATGATTTTTTTTCCCCACTAACTTGCAAATGTTTTCATAATGTGGTTTAATTACTTCTATTATTTTAATAAAGGTTTGAAAAATGGGTGGTTCACAAAGCATTTGCAAATTTAAAATATAAGAACAAAACTTTGAGGGTTCTTTGACATTTTTTTCCAAAAGTGAAAAATAATGGTCTAACAATACGGATGCCTCAGATAATCTGTTCTATATGACCCAAGTTCCAGTGTATAGAAGTTGCAAAACAAAAAAATTGTCAACTTACTTAGGCCTTAGAAGTTATCTCATTAGCTATTTTATTTTAAATGCAATTGGATAGCCATTTGAGTTTTAAGCTGGAGTGTTTTATTACCTCATTTATGCTACAGCTTCCGTTTTCTGGTCTTTTGGTAAAATTTAGCATCCTAAATGCTTAACAAAATCTTTGATGGAAAAAGAAGAACCATTTATACCACCTGACTCTTGCTTAATCTAAAAAATAACTTTATTAGATAAAATTCATATTTAATAATATTTTAAATCTTAATAAGGTCTCCCCTACTAGACTAACAGTTCCTGAAAGAAGACAGGAATTGTACCTTATTTAGCAAGGTGGCTGGTTCTTACACAAGCATACAGATCTGTGCTTGAGGAGGTATACAAGGGGAAAAACTAACGTTCCGAAGTCAGGAAAATCACAAATCACCAATCAAGTAAGCAGACATACATAGGGCTGTCCAAGTCCAAAGATACCTTTGTAAGACATTAAAATGTTTCTGAAAGAATTGGGTGCCCAAAAGACCAAACCACCTAAGTTCTGCCTAGCCTCCAAGTCACCTAAGCCTGATGCCAGGAAGACTCAATTTTAGCCAACCAGAAAGCACACACTTATTACAACAGATTTTGAGGGTTTTTTTTTTAGCTATTATATAAAATAGTGGTTAACACAGAATGCTCACTTATTAGCACATGTTAAAAGAATGTACTTGAGTTTAATCCAATGATGAAATTGTTTCATTCTGCAATAGTAACTTGGACTTTCACTTACCTATGATCCAAGATCCTTTTTGTTGTTATATAAGATAAAGTTTGTAACAGGGAATAAGAGATTTAGCTCACCAGGGCTGCCAATTTGTTACTAAAAGCACTGGGTCTTCAGGTATCAGAACAACACAGGAATCTATATCCAGAACCAAAGGAAGTAATGATACATCATTAAAACCACCAACAAACATTTGTATAGCACTTCATGGTTTTAAAAGGGAATCATATATAAAATATTATTTGATAGCTAAAATATATCTAGACCTTTCTTTATAGCTCTCAAGGTGCTTCCTTCACACATTATATGCCACTTCACATTCAAACCAATCTTTTAAGTTAAGCAAGGCAGATATTAATTACACCATCATAAATGATGAAACTAAGGCTCAGAAAGCTTAAGAGATTTGCCAAATTTACACAGCTGTTAAATGGCAAAGCAGAAACTACACTGTGGGCGAAGGACCTCTATTCCCCATGCCAGATCTCCATCAGAGAGCTGACCAACTTGCATTTTGTGCAGGCAATGTGATCAAAGGGAAATTATATGATGACATCCCAGACATACATCCTTTCTTGCTAGCCAGCCAGCAGTAAGAGTTATTATTTCATCTACTGACACACCTAATAGAAAACCCACAGTTCTTTAACCAAAAGGCAAACTGATAATTAAAAAGGTAAGCCTCCTGCTGAGCCAAAGCCCAGACTTTTATTTTTTAGGAACTTATTTGAAAGTTCAGGGGCAAACACCATAAAGGAATATCAAAGGCAGACTTCTCAAGGGTTTTGTTTCCCCTTCTCTTCTGCTGTTTACATCAAACAAGACAACAATTCAATATCTAAAATGTCAATGCCAATTATCTTACTTTAAATGAGGACCCCTTTTAAGCATTAATACTTCTAAAATATTTTAAACTGAGTAAAATGTTTCTAGAGTTTATTAAACATCTATCTTCTTAAATATATAGAATTACTGGTGTGTCTACTCTGAATCTTTAATATTATATTTTACATAAATATAGTAGCTAACGTGTTTTGAGCTCTTAACCATGTGCTGTGCCACTGGGCTATTTTCACACAGTCTCACTGAATCCTCACAACAACCCTATGATGTAAAGTACAAACAACTTTAACATCTATTTTATAAATGTGGAAATGGAGGCAATGAATATTAGTTAACAAATCAGAAAGGAACAGGCTTGGGATTTGAAGCTAGAAAGTTTAACCACCACATTGCCTCCCTGTTCTCTTGTAGGGGTTGGAGATAGTGGGAAAGGCACGGGCTCTGGAATCTGACTCTCTGGGTTCAAAGCCTAGCTCCCATGCTTACTGATGAATCTTGGAAAAACTAGAGAAAATCTCCCTTTTCTCAGCTACAAAAGAAATGTAAGAGGTGATATAATAATTCTTGTATCATGGAACTGTTATGGGAAGATGATGTAATGCCTAGTAAACAGTAACTGGCTCACAATGAGGACTCAAAAACGTCAGTAAGCAATAGCAGTGTTCCTCCAAGGAACAGTGAGGTGTTTATTAGGGCTTTAGTCCCACGCCAAACGGCTTCAAACTGCTCCTGTTGAGTTCTCGAAATCTTTTTTCCTAAGGTTTTATTTTCTCAAGCTGGCACTCCTGGCTGCTGATGTATCGATAGGGGGCATCCCCTTCTCTTTCCTCCTCTTCTACACTTTTTCAAATATGCTGTAAACTATAAGGTTAAATCGCTAGACTTTCTAAACTGATTTCTAAGTAAGAATATCTAGATTCTGAAGGAGGATCCAGGGTCTCTCTAGTTAGTTAAGAGGAAAACTTTAGTGAATGGACTTTGTAACATGTGGTTTTGGCTTTTCAGAGTTCTTTTTGCTTATTCAGCGTCTTTGTGGGTTTTGAAGAGTGCTGTAGATACCATACATTTTAGGTCTATAGATAAACATGATCTTGCTGGAGCATACTAGAATGTGGCACTACTACTATTCTGTCAAATCAGATAAACAAAGTGAGGGAAAGTGGCCGCAGGCTAGTACACCAAATTACTCAAACAGTCCATAAAAGCATAGACCATCCTTTTCCTCTGGCTTACTACCTAAGGGCTAGCAGAGGTAAGAAGTGACAGCTAAAACAAGGTAGGGTTTAGGGTCTGACGCACTGGACGGAAGAGGAACTAAGGTCTCATCACATGGAGGTCCTCATTTTAGACACATTCGCTCCAAGTACTGCCAAATGTGGTGATTCAGTAGGAACAACTTTTCTCCACACTCTGCCAACTCAATGCTATTCGTACGTGCTCTCTTGCCCTCTAGCAAGGCAGCAAAGAGAAATGATTCCAACTTTCAGCGATGAGCCTACTGGACAAACAAGTACCAAAAACCACTAAGTGTTAGAAGAGAACGTAATCACACTATTTACTGTGAGACAAGTCTTCACTGGATTAAAACAGAAGCACACAAGGGAGGGTGAAATGAAGGTGATCATACAAAATGTATTTGAGACACCTCAAAAATAAAGAAAAACTGTCAAATCTGAACCAAAGTTTAGACTATTCCACTCTTACCATAGCAACTATATAAAGCACTGCTGCATTTCTGCCATTTCCAAACATTTTTCAAAATTCAGCAAGTCATTCATTCCCTATCCAAGAAGCTGGTATACGAACTACATACAAATAGGAATAAAGTCATGTTTATAATTTCCAAACCCTTTTTATTACCAATGTTTATAAACATGATATTCTACACTGGAACTTCTTAAAATAATCAAGTTCACTGATATAATTGATGAAATATGTTACATTCCAAAAGGCTACAAAACATATGGGCCAGGGGTGAGCAAAGTTTTTCTGTAAAGGGTTTTTTCTGTTGTAGGCTTTGCAGGCCATAAACTCTCTCTCAACTACTCAACTCTGCCTTTGTACCACAAAAGCAGCCATAGACAACATGTAAACTAATGAGCATGGATATGTTCAATAAAATTTTACTTCTGGACTCCGCAATCTGAATTTCATATCATTTTCACATGTCACAAACCATTATTCTTTTGATTTTTTCCCCACCTATTAAAATAATGTAAAAACCATTCTTAGTTTTTGCAGGCTATATAAAAACTGGTGGCAGGCCAGATTTGGCAGATGGGTCATAATTTTCTGATCCCTCATATAGGATACTCTGTTAAAAAAAAAAAGGGAAATACAAAAAACCCCATCAACTGCAATTTTGAGATTAGAGTCCCTTTGAATCTGGAGGGGGTTATGGGACAGTCCATAGGTTAAACAATGCATTACTGTACTTCTGAAATAGAAAATGGGCTATATACAGACTATTTTAAAATCCTGATTTCTAAAGTTAATACCAAAATGTTAAATAAGAGTGTGTCTTTTCAATAACCTTTAAACATATTTCAGCTTCCCTCGGGAATGACTTAAACCTCTGCAGCATTCATATTATTAGCACAGTATTTTCAGGTCCACCCTAGCATAGCTAGGGTCTCCTCTGCCCTCCAGAAGTCAACTAATGATTAAGTCACAGTGCCAAATGTAAATTTCTATAGCATGATAAAAGCTATTTCCTGAAGCTTCATGAGAATACATGTTGTGTTGCGTCTAAAATATAAGAATACTCTGAGATTAGAGACAAGGCTCTGAGAACGATGGATTAGTCAGCCTTCTGCGAGCTTAGGAGAAGCGTGCAAGGTAAGTACCTATAAAATCCTATTATAGGGGAGGTCTGTTAATGGTTATATTCAAACCTGGTACTATATAATCCAACAATTTCCACATGTCAGTAGATGACTGAGCATATCCTTACCAACTCTAAATAATAAACAATTCTGAATAACCAAAAGCTTGTTCTGATTCCATAGTGACCCCCTTATGTGGGATAGGCTTTTCAACTGGTGGTGTTGTCTGTAATGAACCTTTTCCATCTGGTCGGCCGCACAAAACTCCAATCAACCACCTTCCCTGTATGCAGTGTCCCCTGTGGTGTGGGGAGAGGAGGACACAGTTGAAAATAGAGAAAATACTTTTCCTCATTTTAGCAACTTTGCTCAAGCAGGTGTCAGAGATCTACTGACTGGACAGGTAGTTTAAACAAACAAACAAACAAACAAAAAACACAGAGCTTTTCATCTTGAACCTCAGGGGAAAAAAGAGGTAAACTGAAACCAGAGTGACTTACCTCAGTTATATGAAAATCAGTGATTCACTTAGAACACACATATTTTGTTTGGGGATACCAAAATCTCTTAAGTCAGCATCTGGAGATTAAAAAAATAAATGGACCAGACATGTGTTTTGGACCTGGGAATTCTGACTGGTTTCATTTCAAATTCGATTTATCCAGATCTTGCTCAGACAGAAAAAGGGCAAAAATGCAATTTCTTAGGAGGGTCGTCCAGCTAGTGGTTGGACTATCAGTGACCTAGATAAGAGCAGAAACAGCCCAAGAAATTCTGGTTTCCTGATATAGGGAAAAGCAAGGAATCTGTCCATGCCTTCTTTCATTTTATAATTATTTACTGCACTCTAAATATTTATGGTCTCCAAACACGTGGGCAGGCTCCCCACAACATGAAATATCTCACATATCTACTGCAGCTTAAAAACAGTGTTTTTCAAAGAGTGGTTCACAATCAACTAACAGGGCAGAGACCAATGTTGTGGGTTACAGACAGCATTTTTCAATTAAATGAATCAATACCTTTGAAAACATGAGCAAACGTTATGTTTTAAGGGTAACTACTATCTTGGAAACTTTAGTTTCTTTCAAAGTAATGTATGTGTGTACTGGGTTGTGATGTAAAGTGTCTTACTTTGAGGGGGGGGGGTTGTAATCTAAGAATAGCTTGAAATACCTTCCAGACCTAAACAGACATGAGATAAGTAAGCAATCAGGACAGTAATCAGACCTAGAAACAAAAATTGGGAAGCTATCATTACTTGACAGCATAGGAAGCTTTGGGGTACTTGACATTATCTAGGAAAAAGACATGAGGTAGAAGAAGAGCCCAGCCTCAAACCCTGGGGGCATCAACATTTAGAGCTTGGACAGAGGAAGAATCACCTAAACCAAATGAAGGCGTGGCCAGAGAGGCAGTAGGAAAGCGGGGGAGCTGAGGTTTCCCGTGCAGGGAGAGCCAGTAAAACTAAAAGTCAAAAAAAGAGGCACCTCGGGGCTTCCCTGGTGGCGCAGTGGTTGAGAGTCCGCCTGCCGATGAAGGGGACACGGGTTCGTGCCCCGGTCCGGGAAGATCCCACATGCCGCGGAGCGGCTGGGCCTGTGAGCCATGGCCGCTGAGCCTGCGTGTCCAGAGCCTGTGCTCCGCAACGGGAGAAGCCACAACAGTGAGAGGCCTGCGTACCGCAAAAAAAAAAGAGGCATCTCCCTTTCAATTTCCCATTTTTCAAAAATAAGGCATGAATGAGGAAAAGCTGCAGGATGATTTTGAGTAAAGAAGGTAAAATAAATAGATGCTATAGATGCTACAGAGCCTAGAAATGTACTTACTCTGCAGATATACACATATCTAGGAACACTTGCTCGGTATTTTATGGTGGGTACTGTAAACCAAAAGAAGATGTTGGTATCCATTTAAACCACCTATTTACATGTTTGAAGACAACATGTAGGCAAATCACATGATAGTTAATCATTTTAGGGTTGTCCATTGGCATTCTAAAGATGTCAAACCACATTACAATAAATCTTATCGTTAAAATATATTTTCACTATCTTCTTGCGAATCTCACACTAAATTCCCTTCAAAGAAAGAAGGGATTCCTAATACTCTGGAAGCAAATACTCTCAACAGGGAGTATAATGGAATAATAGCGTTGCCCTTTGTTTAGACTGAAATTGTTCCAAACCTATTATCCTGTGCCCGTCAACAAAAGCCACAGCCTCTAATGTTCTGGGCAGCAGCCTCATTTGGAGGTAATGGGGCTCTCTTGAAACTTATATGAAGATCTATCATCGTGACTGCTTTAAGTGCCTTTGCCCTACTTCACAACTTCTACAAATCACATGTTAATACTCTTGGTCTTAATAAAACACGACATTTCCTAGAGTGGGATGGCAGCTTCCTTTTTCAATATTAGAAGCAACTACTGCTAAGGACAGCTAGTTTGTAATAGAATCAGAATGATGGTACTGAAATGGACCTTAAAAATTATCTTGCCCAGTTCTTTCACTTAACAGATAAGAAAGTGGGGGCTTGACCCAGGTGGTCCCGAGGAGAGAACCTGGCTGTCAGAGCAAGTCAGATGAAGGTTTCAACCCCAGTTCTATTAGTGGTTCATCACAAGAAGTCAGTGTCTTCATCTGGAAAATAAGGGTAACAACAACCAATCTCACGCAGGAGAATTTAAGTGAAACAATGCATTTAAAGCACTTAGCACACTGTGGGCACACAGAATGTACCCAAAGTGAGTCCCTCCCTTGGTCCCCATTCTCTTTTCCTCCTTGTACAAGGCAGATCACAAACTGGGATGCTACTCAGACTCCTCTGTGACTTCACAACACACAAAAGAAAAAGACCACAGAATTGTGTACTTAATGCCTCAATTGGTTCTGGTTTAAATATGAAATTAACATTAAGTAGCTTCTTATAACACACTGAAATCCAAACTCAAGCCAAGTAATGGCAATGGTTTAAGGAATGGAAAGAGAAAGAAGAAAACCAAGGAGCCTCAGTGAGGTAAGAGGAAAATGAGGCAAGTCGGCATCACCGAGGTCAGGGGTGGAAGTCCATACAAGTGGGTGTCAGTACCAAAAGCCAGAAACAGATTAAGGAGAAATAACAACTGAAATAACCCATTGCACTGTCTATAAAATCAGTGGTGATCATGAGGAGAGGTTCCAGAAGTAGAGGTGAAAAACTAAAGCTAGTTAGAGATACCAAAAGGAAAATAAGTGCAGGATAAGCAAAATCAATGGAAACAGCTACTCATTTGAGGTGCTTGACAATAAGGAGAAAAATCAAACAATAACCATGTGTGAAGGGAAGATCAAAGTGTAGCAGCTAAGAACACAGGCTCTGAAACCAGCTTATCTAGAGTCACATCTCAATTCTGCCAAGTTGTAGCTGTGTGACCTTAGGAGAATGAGTTACCCTCTCCATGCCTCAGTTTCCACACCAAAGACAGTAAGGATAAAAATAGTACCCACTGGGCTGGTTTTTCGTTGGATCTCATCTCTTCTCTGTATTAAAAGGGGCTAGAAGTCTATAAACTACATCTTCCAAACTCCCTTGCCAACTAGATTCCCGTTGGGTATTGCCCATGGGAAACAATGAAACGAGACTGCAAGGTGAGAGAAAGAAAAAGGTCTTCTTTTGTTTCCTGTTTCTACTGGTAACTCCAAAAGCAGCAGCAGACAACCGCAGGCTCGAGCAGCTTCTGTGGTGGCTCCAAAGCAGCAGAACCAATGAAGATCTCCAGCAAATCTGCAAAGCAGGCAGTTTATGCGGCAGCTGTCTGATATTTGAGTACCATCCCCTCCCCTTCTTGCTCTTCAACATTCACGCACACACCCACACCCACACCCACACACACACACACTCCTTTCTGCTCCAACATCCAAACCCCCAACACAGCCCTTCCAATTAACACTGTAACCAATTCCTTACGTTAAATCTTTCTGTGCTTAAAACATCAAGTGATTTTTATTTTCCTGATTGGACACTAATTGATAAACACCTACTTCTTATTGCTATTGTGAGAATAAAATGAGGTTTTTTTTTTTAAGTAAAGGCTTGGATCAGTAACTGAACCCTAGAAGGCACTTTATAAATGTTAACAACTGCTACTCTGCAAGGATCTTAAAATCCGCGTCTGAAATCAAGTTCCTTGTCCCGCATACAGACTATTTCTGAAAATGGTCCCATCATCCTTTCCTTCACCCAGGCTCCAAATCGGAGTCACCTTTCTTCTCGTCAATAAACACAATCCGCCAGTTCTCACTGCAGGGAGCCCTCCGAATCTCCAGGTGCAAGCCTTTATTACTCCTTATTGAGCCTATATCAATGTCTTCCCCTCCCCAGGGATTTATCTGCTTGCAGGCTCCAGTTCATTCTACACTGTACCAGGAGGATTTTCCAAAAGGGAGGAGGGGAGGTGTCAGATCTTGTCACTACCCAAGGTGCCCAAGGTCACGAGTCCATTCAACCACACAAAGGCCTTCCTTCCTGAAGTCAACCCCTGCCTCCTTCCTTAACAGGAGCTCCCAACATACTGCTTTCCTATTTACATCCCCAAATCCTGCACCCCAACCACATCAGAAACCCTTGGCACTCCTCCAAACTTTCTTTGCCCTTTGGTCCCTCCATACTTTTGCACAGGATAATCCCTCTGGATAGAATGTCCTCCATGCCCCACGGAGCCTTTGCTAGATCCCTTCTACCTCACCAGAACTAACCTCTTCTATGCCTCCCTAGCATTTCACCAACCCAATACTATTTCACCAACCCAATACTATTACCTAGCGCCACATGCTTGTGTTGTAAGTTGCAAGTACTGAGCTCCTCAGGAGACTAAGATTCTTTACCCCTTGCATGTCCTCCATATAGCAGAGCTTCCCAGTATGAGAGCTGAAAGTTGTGAGATATTGATACCTCGGCTCTTGGAGCAGGCAGGTGGGGCTGCCAGCCTCCAGGCCAGTGGTCTTCACCCACCAGCCCAGCAGCAGCTTTTCTACTGTTAGAAATCTCCTGCCCCTACCGTACAGAGTATTTTTTTCTGTGTGGTATGAGGGGGAAGAGGTTGGAAGCTCTGCTCTATAGCAGCCAGATCAGCACCTTGCATACAGCTCCAGTCTTCCATCAAACCTCATGAAACAGAACTGCTCCATTTCCAAGTTTTTAATGGCAGCATTCCCTATTATAAAAACTTACAAGTGAAGTGAAAACTATACCAGTTCCTCACTTTCTACAACTTTTTTCTTAATTTTTGGAATGTGAACATAAGAAGGTTAGTGAATGAAAGCACAGGTCTTTCAAATATAAGAAAAATATATATTCCAGACCCATTTGCATTCATAAATATTAGATTTTATTTTGGACCATTAAACACAATTGAATTCTAAGACAGCCAGTCAACTGGAATTCAGAACACAGTCCCCCTCAAGGGGGAAAACTGTTAGCTTCATAGCTTCCATTTGTTATAAATACTATAAACCAATACTGTTCCAAATAATAGCAGTTAAATACTGGTGTCTGGGAAAAAAATTAATTTAGAAGGATGAGGAAATGCACGACTTTTTGTAGAGATTCTGAGGGGATATTCAGGATCCTTTCAAGAGCGTAAAAGGTCCAAGACACTATTTCTACCTATACTTAGAAAATCTACAACTTGAATTTTCCTTGTTAGAGACATCTCATTGTAATTACCCTTCTCCCATCAGCCACAGTTTAATTACAGTTGAAACAATAAAGAAGAAAGAACACTGTTAAATTAAGGGGGGTGGATTTTTAAATACTGGAGGCAAATAGGACATACAAAAAGGCAGAACTAAGCTTTAGGCAACAAGTGAAAGAAAAAATATGAAAAGGAAAACATCCAAACTATTCCAGGAAAAGTTGGCAGAAAAATTGAGGAAACAAACTTCCCACAGCTGCCACAAGGAGGCACTAACAACCGAGGACAGCTCGGTAACTCCTGAGTTAAACAGATAATAAAAAGACTTTCAAATATTTAAGGTAACATTTCCCACACTCACAGATGCTGGTCCCTGAAAAGATTTGCCTGGCCAACAGTGAAATTACAAAAGGACAGTTTAGTTTTTATAAAGCTAAATTTATTCCATTAAGAAGATTATCCTCTATCCTGAGAGTGTTTTTTGGTATTAAAATGCCTTTAAATTTTAAAAATTGTGTCAAAGTATGATTTTGTTTTAAAGTGTAAATACCAGATGTGCCAGTCATGGGCCTATTCCCACAGATCAATGAGAGCTCTTTATCTCAGGAGAGTTGATCGCTGCAGACATCATTTCTCAGGCTCCTAGCTAGGTCAGCTGGCTTTTCTCTGGGTTCAGTCTTTGGGAAACACTGGTGGAGAATGGGCAGGTGGGAGGAACAATGGAGCCAGGATATTTCTCTCCCTCCTTCTCTACTTCAGGAAGTGTTCCCAGCAGTGGCTGTATTTCCTTCATGGCTCTTGCTCCTACTAGGAGATTCCAATCTCCTCAGAGTAACTCTGGCTCCCGAGCTCCCATAACCCTACCATTAGCGATACTGTTCTCCTCCCCTTGCTGTTAATCTCTAGGCTGCCTCACCATCCTATCCTGCTGTCTCAGCTCCTCCATCATCTCTGGAACCAACCCCCTGAACTGAATTCCTATTTTTAAAACTTAAGAGTGGTTTCCCTTTTCTTGGGCGGACCCTAAGGAGTATATTAAGCCAGTGGTTCTGCATGTATCAGAATCACCTGAGGAGCTTATTAAAACCCAGATGCTGGGCCCCACTTCCAGAATTTCCCAGTCAGTATATCTGAAGTGGAGCCAGGAATGTGCATTTCTAAGAAATTCCCAGGTGATGCTGACACTACTGAACAAGGGACCACACTCTGAAAACTTCTACAACAGACAAAACAAAGAACTGGCCATCTTTGGTTGGTCTGCCTTTTTTTTCTTTGTTTTTTTCTTTTAACACCTTTCCTGAGATATAATTCACATACCATACATACAATTCACCCATTTAAAGTATACAATTTGATGGTTTTTATTATATTCACAGATATGTGCAACCATTACTGCCTTTTTTCATTTGACAATAAAATCCAAAACACGCTGTGAAATTCAAGGAAATCCCACCCTCCTGTCTTCGTATGAAAAAAATAAACTTTTAAGACAGTTTCCTTACATTATTACAGAGGCCAATAGGTTTCTAAGAAATGGTCTTTAAAAGAAAACAGAATTTTAGCACTTACTTTATACCTTACCAAGAAATAAAATCTCAATTATAAATATCAGAACGAATCCACTGAACTTTTCTATAAAGAAAACATCGATATAGACTCAGATTATTGGAAATAACTTAGCCAATGAAATCTGAAACCTAGAAAACAATCAGTTGGCAGATGGTTCTTCTACCTTAGAAATTTAAGACTGAACAACAGTCCCAAATAATTTGAAGGGCAATTAAAGTACAGTGTCTTGGAACCAAGGTTTAAGAATCACTATACAGGGGCTTCCCTGGTGGCGCAGTGGTTGAGAGTCCGCCTGCTAATGCAGGGGACACGGGTTCGAGCCCTGGTCCGGGAGGATCCCACATGCCGCGGAGCGGCTGGGCCCGTGAGCCACAACTACTGAGCCTGCGCGTCTGGAGCCTGTGCTCCGCAACAGGAGAGGCCGCGACAGTGAGAGGCCCGCGCACCGCGATGAAGAGCGGCCCCCGCTTGCCACAACTAGAGAAAGCCCTCGCACAGAAACGAAGACCCGGCACAGCCAAAAATAAATTAAAAAAGAATCACTATACGGTGTTTAGATTTATGTTGGCAAAAAGTTAAAATCAAGTATGCAACCAAATCATAGCCGAACTGTGTGCACACACAAAAAAACTTATTATGAGACCAAAGGGTCTACAGACCAGCACTAATAGAAAAATGTGAGCCACAAATGTAATTTAAAATTTTCTAGTAACCACTTTAAAAAAGGTAAAAACAGGTGAAATTGATTTCAATTAATACACTCCATTTAACCCACAATACCCAAAATATTTTCATTTCAACGAATTATTAATGATATATATATATATATTTTTTTTTCCGGTACTCGGGCCCCTCACTGTTGTGGCCTCTCCCGTTGCGGAGCACAGGCTCTGGACGCGCAGGCTCAGCAGCCATGGCTCACTGGCCCAGCCGCTCCGCGGCATGTGGGATCCTCCCGGACCGGGGCACGAACTCGCGTCCCCTGCATTGGCAGGTGGACTCTCAACCACTGCGCCACCAGGGAAGCCCTTAATGATATATTTGACATTCGTTCTATTGCACTAAGTCTTCAAACTCTGTTGCATGTGTTACAGTCCCAGCACATCACACTTCAGGCCACATTTCAAATGCTACCACATCAGACAGCACAAATACAGATGAATAGAAATTCACCAGTCGTTTTACTGGACATATTGATACTTAGCATAGTGGCAGTGTTCTACTACGCTGTTTTCACAAATTACTTGTGAAATATATATATATTTTGTTTGTTTGTTTGTTTCTTTTTGGTTTTTTGTTTTGGTATGCGGGCCTCTCACTGTTGTGGTCTCTCCCATTGCGGAGCACAGGCTCCGGACGCGCAGGCTCAGCGGCCATGGCCCACGGGCCCAGCCGCTCCACGGCATGTGGGATCTTCCCGGACCGGGGCACGAACCCATGTCCCCTGCATCGGCAGGCGTACTCTCAACCACTGCGCCACCAGGGAAGCCCCTGAACTATATTTTTTAAGAAGTTAAAGCTTTAAATGTTTGTACGGATCTCAGACAGTTACAAAACTATGTTAACATTTGGCTCCTGCCACTTAATATTGTATTGAAAAAAAAAAAGCCTCTCGAGAATTTCATTGTAAACAGGTCAGCTACCATCACTGCTATTTTACTTGGAGTCCCAAAGCTGGCAGTATCTCAACTCTCCTTTCTCCAGCCCAAGGGAAACCCTAGCAGCCACTATGGGCCTCCACCAGTCCCGAAGCTAAGGAATGAATTGTCATCTCCTGTGTTTGTGAACAGGAAGTTAAGTCATAACTACCAACCAAACCCCCACACTGAAGTATCTGGTCCTTTGACAGGGGAAACTAATATAACCTGATCACTTTATTCAATAACAGCACAGTAGACTTGTGATAAACAAAAAATATTAAGTCACATTTTTAACGTGATTAAAACATTATTTTAATACTGAGTTAAAAATAGAAAGGACAGGACTTCCCTGGTGGTGCAGTGGTTAAGAATCCGCCTGCCAATGCAAGGGACACAGGTTCGAGCCCTGGTCCGGGAATATCCCACATGCTGCAGAGCAACTAAGCCCGTGCACCACAACTACTAAGCCTGTGCTCTAGAGCCCGCGAGCCACAACAACTGAAGCCCGTGGCCTAGAGCCCGTGCTCCGCAACAAGAGAAGCCACCATAATGAGAAGCCCGCGCGCCGCAACGAAGAGTAGCCCCCGCTCGCGGCAAGTAGAGAAAGCCCGTGCGCAGCAATAAAGACCCAACGCAGCCAAAAATAAATAAATAAGTTTATTAAAAAAAATAGAAAGGACAAATCAGCTTGAGGTACTACCTTTAATTCTTCATGATCTATCGAAAGAGACCAGACATATAACCTGCATACAAAATTAAAAATTTAAGTAGACTACAAAAGAGTTATTTTCAGTAGGAAGCCACAGTACAACATTTATTACCTTTAATTATTACAACTGATAATCAAAATAAGACTCTAAGAATGGGGTATATAACAAGTCTCTGGGTACAGAGGCAGACTATAAATCATAAACATGGTACTTTGAGAAACTCCTTAAATTATCCTTAATATTTGAAATTTACAGTTTGATACCAGTTTACTCTAGAATCCAGTGATGTATGAATTTAAATTATACACTAAAGAAATACAGGGAGATTGAAATGGTGCCTCTAATATCAAACAATCTCTGAGCCCCTCAAAAATAATGGACTGTTCCTTCACTTATCAGAAAGTGGTTTCTTTTGCACATAAAACTCTTTCCATAAGCATAAATATACGTGTGTGTCTGTGCAAGAGTAGTGAGATAATTACATACCTTTGGGGCTTAAACACATCTGGTGTCATATCACACTTTAGGCATATAGTTATTTCATTTTGAACCATTCATTCTAGAGAGTACTCATCCTATAACTTGGTCATAATTAAGCAGAGCTACTCAGTATTTCAGCAATCATACAGCATAGGTGGACTTTTATATGGTACTTTTGTAAATCAGATAATCAAAACATATACCTTAAATAAGTTAAAGTGCTAACACTATGACAAGTTACATAAGATTTACTGAACTTTTAACTTGTGACCAGTCTACACAGTAAGCTATAATTGCTGCAGATACACCCAGCTATAGAATGAAAGCTGAACCCACAGGCAGTTCACTAAGTCAAGGAGAGGGTATGGGGGCAGCAGGATGAGGTCAGAAGAAGGCAAATCTAATAATCCATGTCTTACAAGGAAGGATAGTGTCCTGACTTTATTTACTATCTTCTATTAGTCAGTCAGGATGCACACCCTTACACTACCTACTCTCAACTCAAAAAATACAGGTCTTGGCATCTCAGGCTAGTGGATTAAATAGCCTCCAGAAATGTTCCTTTATATAGTCTCATGGTTACACTCAGGAGGGAATAGGAGAAGGGAAAGATCCTGGATGTTGCCTGGAAAGACATATCTAATCTTTCCTCACCTGCAAACAGAGGAGTTTCCTAAAAACAAAAGAAGGAAAGAAAATTTTAAGGCTTGCTCTAAGAGTTACACAGGTCTTCAGGCTACAATTTAGTAGTAAGAAGAGAATGTCCCCGTACTTCAGCAAACCGCTAAATCTCTCCATCAACAGGGCTGCTAACACAACCCACCAGCACTTGAAACTGCCTTCTAGTAACACTGCTGTGTGCACCTCAGCAGCCTCACACAGCTTCTATTATACTAAACTTCTCTTTGAAGTATCTCCTATATCCATGGCCCCCAAGTCTCCCACTAAAATCAAGGAAGTGATGAAAGAGAAAATGTTACTGTTTCAAGCCAAACTATTAATGTCATCAAATACTGTGACTGAAACTCTTTTTTTTAAAGCTCGGCAAAGAAAAAAGTCGTACTTAACTCATTATAGTATCAGCTCCAAGAAGCAAGAAGATACTATGGATCAGACCATTACTACTATCAAGGAGAAAAAAATAAAACATAGCACATTCCAGAAGTCATGGAACACTTTTCAAAGGTCGGAGCTGATTTTGAGTGGTGTTACAGACCAAGGAGGTCTCTGGATGGTTTCCTTCATGCACAGACAGGCAGAGAAGCTGCCCTTAGCAACGCTTAGAAAGAAGGTGGGTCAGTGAAAAAAATCCCACTTGAGAAGACGTCTAGCAAAGACCCACTGGGTGCTCCTGCACAAGTGACTTAGCCATCTCATGTCTCAGTTTCCTCAGCCACAGAACGAAGAGAATACCTTCTTCCCAAAGTTGTTATGAGGGCTGGAGATCATGCTTGTAAAGCACAGAACTGCTGGTTCAAAAGTGGATGACATTATGAGCTGCAACTACATAAAACAGCAAATGAACACAAGTTTCAAATAAGAGTTGACCCCCAACCCCACCCCAAACAACATACTGAAAAAAGTTCAAGTTTGTCTAAGATCACTTTAATAACTTCAAGTGGCAAGATACTTTTTTGATATTCCTTACATGCATCATTCTAGCCTGCTCCTTCTGAGTTCGATTAACACACTGAATCAAAGATTAACAGGACAAAAAAAATTGAAAGAGAAAAAGCTCAAGCGCGGGCAAGAATGCACAGAATAATGAATAGAGCAAGATGCTGCATGCAGACCTGCTGTGTGGCCCACAGTGACCCTGCATGTGAGCTCAGTTCAAGGCCAGTGCCCTGCCCACCAAGATGGAACACAGCTTCTCATGCAAGAGAACTGAGAAAAAGACTGAAGAAGAGAACTGACCTACAAACGTGGGTGAGTCTCCTGCTCTAACTACACACCCTACCATCCTCTCAAAACCTTCGGCTGTTTGTTTTTTTCCAGGTAACATGTATGACAAACTGAATTTCTCAATCCATGTTATATAAACCCACATACGAATACAATCGGCCTTGATTAGGGAGCTTCTCAAACTCTTCTAAGGAAGTCCCTCTAACAGCAAAAACAAATGAAAAAGTACCTTTGGGTAGTCGGGGAGTGGCCAAAAGAGGCCACAAACGTAAAACTAGACTACGTTTTTCAAACTGACATATTCTTTGTGGGACAGGTGAGAGACAGCTAGTAGATCGAGCCACTGAGTAAAAGCACTGCCTCTTCCTGGAGAGTCAGAAAAACATTTCCCAAGTAAAACACCACTGCCTTCATCCATTTACTCAACAAACTTTTTTTGAGAGTCAACTATGTGCAAAGGGTTTTATTGGGACTATGAATATGAAAATACATACATATAGACATACACACATACAGTCTAATGGGGGAGACAAAAAATTCACATAGGAAACTATGATTAGGGTTACAAAGGAGAGAACTCTTTGCCAGGAGCTTTCTCTAAGCCAAGCTGACAATTAAGGCATGAATCGGGCAAAGAAGAGCATTCCAAGCAGAAAAAAAGAACATGGGCAAAGGCAGTGAAGGGCAAGGGAGAACAGTGTGCAAAAGGCACCTGAGGGACCAGGCTGGACCACGCTAGGCCTTGCACACCCATGAATGACTTCTGTCCTCTGAACAAAGGGAAGCCACTGAAGGTTCTGCACAGGGAGATCACAGGCAACATCATCCTGCCTTCAATACATATCATAAGAGCTGATCCTTGCCTGTCCAAAGTTCACAAGCTGATTATAACACTCTTAACAAATACATGAAGTTTACTCTTAATGCATGTACACACGAGAAGAGCACATACAAGAAAATGAAAAGCTCTGTGGTACATATTAGAAGTATACAAAGGCCATTAACAGGTCTTTCACTGGACAGTTAGAAACGAGTGTGGAGTAGGTCATCCAGGTCACATCAGCACAGCTTTCAAGGGCAATGATATATGAGATCACCCAAAAATAGAATTGAAAAAAATACACAACCAAAATTTCAGTTCATATTAAGTTCTTAAAATTTAACTTGAGGGGCTTCCCTGGTGGCGCAGTGGTTGAGAGTCCGCCTGCCGAGGCAGGGGACACGGGTTCGTGCCCCAGGTCCGGGAGGATCCCACATGCCGCGGAGTGGCTGGGCCCGTGAGCCATGGCTGCTGAGCCTGCGCGACCGGAGTCTGTGCTCCGCAACGGGAGAGGCCACAACAGTGAGAGGCCTGCTTACCACAAAAAAAAAAAAAAAAAAAAATTAACTTGAAACTATTTTTCTGAATACTTTACTTGTAAATCTTTAAATCAGGAGAAAGGTTAATCAACTCTTTTCACTGATTCAAGTCCCCAGAGGATGGGAATGCAGATCTTATACATACATTCCTATGACTTGAGAAACTCAGAAATGCATCTGAATGAGTGTCTTTTATCTTCCATCCTCTGCTTATCCATTGCAAATATTCAGGGAAGCCTAGAAACTAAATCACAAGTGATTAGGTTAATCCATAAACTGTCCATTCTACTCAAGAATAGAATTGAATTGATCTTAGCCATGCCCCTCTCCACTTTCAGGAGAATAATTCTAGAGTTCCAGTGAAGGCAAAATTCATCAATCATTGGGGTCAAAAACAAGAAAGGCATTAAGACACTAAAGCCAAGGCATACTTTGTTGAATAATATATGTTCTGCTTAGTTGCACTAGATCAGACAAAATTATAATGATAATAAAATATTAACAGAAATTAATCTCTGGAGAGTGAATTTCAATGTTTTAATGGTAATGAAAGTTTGTTTTTTTTTTAAAAAAACAATGTTTCCCTTCTCTGATTACAAAATCGAGATATGATGATTGTAGGGTTTGGGGAAAATATAGAAAACTAGAAGAAAATATTAATAAATAGAGAAAATCAGGGAAAAACTGGGGCAGAACAATAATATATTTCCCTTTTGTGTAACTATTTAGAATTCAAGTACTTTCATGTGTTCCCATGTAGGTCTCTTAACAGCCTCATGACAGAGGCGACAGACGTACAGTTATTTTCATTTTATAAAGACTCAAGGAAATTCAGAGCCACCATGTGATCTGCCTAAGGGTACAAAGGCAGTAAGACAAGACCCATCGAAGAGGATTCTAGTCTCCTGATGGGTCAGGCATCTTCTCCAGCTCGTGGCCATGGGATCAGCAAATGATACAGGAGTAGTTAACTCCAAGCACCTAAAATGAGCAGTACCTGCAAACATCGATCAAAAGCAAGAAAATGTGCACAATAGAATTATATCATTAATACAAATATACGCTAGAGCACTACAACATCAAGTAAAGATAGGAAAATTTACATATCTTTAAGTTACCAAAAAGGGAAAAAGTGGGGGGGAGGGGGAATACACATCAAACCCATGGAGATGGAGAATCTCTTAATTAACTGCTTCCTTTTGGTGTGAATGCAAATGCAGAGAGACATCAGCTATTTCCTACCTGAAAGAGAGTGAGTGGAGCCCACTGATAAAGACCAAAGCTCTTGCCGTCCCAAACAACTCTCCTCTCCCTCCCTTCCTGTCTCCCTACACACACGCTGTAGCATATGCCCGTGCGAACATACAGAGTATAATTTTAAACTGGTTTATTTATTGCCCCCTTCTTCCTGAAAAACAAGATATATGGCTAGGTAACCATATATGTTATCATCTGAACCGGAACATTTATAAGAGTGAAAGAGGTGACTATTCCTGATTATGCTAGGAAAAGAGGCATAAACCAAGAATGACTGGGCAAATGGGAACATGCAGTCTCCCAGTATCTGGATCCCTCCTCTCATGAAACAAGCATTGGGAGTACACCCTTACTGTTCAAAAAAACTGCTTGGTGTGTCCCATTTTATGCAATACTGGGTCTTAAGGAAATTCTACATCAAGGGAAAGTCATCAGCATTTTGTAGACCAGTTTAATAAACATTCCTAATTAGTGAATGTCTTTTTACAATGCATAAGATCTTGTGGGGTGTTTTTAAGTTATATGTGGTTTTGCAAGCCGTCTGAAAAAAGTTTTAAGAAACCAGTTAAATTTATTTTTGCCAACTTCTTTAAAAATTGAAGTATCAGGGGCGTCCCTGGTGGCGCAGTGGTTGAGAATCTGCCTGCCAATGCAGGGTACACGGGTTCAAGCCCTGGTCCGGGAAGGTCCCACATGCCGCGGAGTAACTAGGCCCGTGCAACTAGGCGCGTCTGGAGCCTGTGCTCCGCAACAAGAAAGGCCGAGACAGTGAGAGGCCCGCGCACCGAGGTGAAGAGTGGCCCCCGCTCACTGCAACTAGAGAAAGCCCTCGCACAGAAACGAAGACCCAACACAGCCAAAAATAAATAAATTAATTAATTAAAAAAAAAATAGTGTTCCAATGACCTTGTTTAAAAAAAAATTTGAAGTATCAAATAAAAGGAAAAAGCAATCTCTTAATCACTCGAAGGTATTTAAAATTCAAAGTTACTTGCTTTGGTAACCCAAAAGTACTGTTCTACACAGGAATGCCCAAATTATTTTCTGTGTAGACGCTGGAATCATCTAATAAATAAACTAATTTCAGAACAGTTTTTTTGGCTGATGCTGATGCTGTTAACAAGTTAACAAGCTCGAAGGAAAAAGTTCCCTCAAATAAGAAAAAGAAGAAAGAAACCTTTCATGGTATTTGTATAAATGTACTGCTGGTAATAAATAAAGTCTCAAAAACCAAACTTCCTATCTTGTGGTCATATTCCTATTCAAAATACCTCCTAAGGGACAACTCAGATTCAGAAAATCAAACAGAAATTGGAACTTGGAGCTATTTTTTTTCAACTAAGAGAATTTCATACAGGTACACACAAATACTGACATATAATCTAAGCCTACCATTCATTCAAGGGACATTTCAATGTCTACTATACACACACTGCACTGACACTATTAATAGTTGGCTGTCCTGGATTTAAAATTTACCAGTATTTTTTTTCACTCTAGCAGATTTATCTTTCAACTCCAAAAAGGGACTTTTTATTTAAATACTCTGTGATTCTCACCCCAAAAAACAAGGCTAGAAATATCTACTAAACAATAGCAAACTCAAAATGACCCTATAACAGTATATGGCAGGGACTTCCCTGGTGGTCCAGTGGTTAAGACTCTGTGGCTCCCAATGCAGGGGGGCCAGGTTCGATCCCTGGTCAGGGAACTAGATCCCGCATGCTGCAACTAAAAGCCCCGCATGCTGCAATGAAGATCCCGCATGCCACAACTACGACTCAGTACAGCCAAATAAATAAATATTAAAAAGTAAATAAATAAAATATTACTTAAAAGAACAGTATATAGCAGAATATTTTTACATTTATTTGTTAGCACTTCATATTCTGAGTTGTCTGATAGCCTAACTATTGCTCCCCTCTATAAAAGATGCTTAGAAATCTACAATCCTACACACTGCAATTTCTCATAAGAAACAATCCCTCATTTTCTCCAACTTTCACATTAAAGATGAGTTCCACAGCTGTGTTCTCAAGTTTGGAAAGGGCCATGAATCAGACAGGCCAGTGTCAGTCTTTACAACAACCCCTTGCAGAATGTCAGAAGGTCTACCCACCTTCACTGAGAAAAAACCAGAGTATACTTATGAACTTGCTTTACTATTATATCGTTTTTAAAAATGGTATGACGGTTCTAGATTTCCTGGGTAAGGCTTATTCAAAGAGTCAAGACATAGAATTTTCTAGATTAAATAATAAATTAGGCTTCTTGAAAGAGCCAGGTTCAAAGCTCAATTCTAAAAATTAAAAAGGCAAATCAAAAATAAAGAGAACACTAGTTGCTCCACAACTGTAAAGGATCAAAGAGGGGAACTGCAACTCAAGGAGTAAATTTTAAAAACTAGCCTTTTAGAGATGCAATAGCCAATCCACCCATAAAACCACCATAAGTTGGCCATTATACACTGCACACATTACATTCTGAATTGTTACTATCTTTAACAGGAAGAATGGGGGGGGTAAGTAAAAAATACAGTTTTTGTAACATTAAATAAGCAGCCCAGTGAAATATAAATTCCGGAAAAGGGAAGAGGAAAGGGACCCTCTATATCTGAACATGGCTACCTGAATTTTTTGTGCTTTTCTGGCCTTAACCCACCACCACTTAGCCCATCTTTACCACCATTCTTTCCCAAGACCCCAATACGCACGCATATGCACGCAGGCGCACAAACAGGCGTTCACACACAACACATACACACAGTTACAGGGTTTAAAAAATACAAACCATATCCTTATGTGTCAAAAAATAAATTTCATACAAGAGCACAAGAACTCTGAAGTCTCGTGATTTATCAAAATCAAAAGACAATGTCACTGCTAAGCTATGAGCTAATGCACGTTCAGACCTAATACATACACTGAATTTTGAATAAACTCAGTCACTGGCTCTTACATCACCAATTTTTTTCTAACACATCTAAAATTATAAACTATGAAAACAAATTCTGGAAAATAAATGAGCATGAAAAATCATGGATGAAACTTAAATTACTGTTGAAACAGAATTTTTTTTTTTTTTTTTTTTTTTTGCGGTACGCAGGCCTCTCACTGTTGTGGCCTCTCCCGTTGCGGAGCACAGGCTCCGGACGCGCAGGCTCAGCGGCCATGGCTCACGGGCCCAGCCGCTCCACGGCATGTGGGATTTTCCCGGACCGGGGCACGAACCCGTGTCCCCTGCATCGGCAGGCGGACTCTCAACCACTGCGCCACCAGGGAAGCCCTGAAACAGAATTTTTAAAAAAATCTGTCCATTTTAAAATAAAAGTATTTTTCCACAAATTGTTAAAATGAATAAAGAGTTTCAAAAAAAATTTTTCCCCATTGCAATAGTCCTTATTGAAAGCAAAAATGCAATACTATCCAATACTCTGGAATTTCTTGCTATTTAATGAAATAGCTTAGACAAAATGCCTTTTTAATAAGTTGCTAAGAGAGATCCACAAAAACTGCAAAGAAACTGCCCTCACAAGTTCCAATAAGGAACATCATTTGAGCACTTTGCTTATAAGACTTTAAACAGCACTAGTCAAACTACCATCTGGGCTTTGGTTTTAATCAAGCTTATTAGTTAAACTGGAGCTGACATCATTTACATGACTAACCTAAGTGAAATCTAAATTACATTAAGGATCCATAAGATAGTCACTTACCTACTACCATCCAGTAGATTATAATGTTCTAAGCATATTATAAATATATATATGTGTGCATACACACACACACACACACACCTCTATCTATAGAAATATACATAGATATATCAGTGGATCTATCTCCAAGCCACTTTTGGAAAATACACCTACCATAACCTCTAACTGCAGAAAGACACCACATGGTATAATTAATACACTGTGATATAGTTCAATGCACTCGGTACTCTATCCCCAAGACATTCTGATTATATTCCCTAATGAAATTTTTGTTTTCACTCTAAGAAACAAAATATCCTTGGATCAGCAAGAGTAAGCTGCCCAACTTGCTCTTATCCACAATGGAAGCATCTCATTTTAAGATGTAAAAATTTAAATTAACTCTGAAACATCTGCCTTCTCTAAGCCATTAGACCAGCAAGTCACCTTTCACTAAATCCCTCACCTTAAGCTTTTTTTCAAAAAGTGAATGCAACAAAATTTGTCCAATAAACTACCTTAAAGACAAAGTGGGAAAAAAATCAATTTGATTCTATTTCTAGTTATTTTGGCCAATTATTTTGTTACCTTAAGAAGGGCATCACATCAATGCACTAGCTAAATGTTATCCTGACATCCAACAGATCTAAGTACATTATACCACAATTCATTGAATAAGTGAATAATAATCATCATTCCTGTTTCTACTCAAATTCAGTGTGGTCCATGGTACACTGAAAATCATCCCTAACATACCCTCAGCTTTTTTATGTACTACTATGGAAAGAATATAAATACTGTTCTTCTTACCGAAGTCCCTTCCAAACATACTACAGATTCACACTGTGACATTCTTTTCACTTCTTTCCAAAATTATACAAGAACAAATCCAACATATTTTTCATTTTGAGTACAACTGATAATCAAGTAAATTCTTAAATTCACACGTGCATCCAAAAGTTTAAAACTCAGTTTGCAAATACAATCCACATGATACTGGCTCTAGGGTATACAGAATCTAGACCCAGATACTGCTACTTTGACCAAAACCCACCTACACTCCCTACTAGAATAAATAGTAAGCTTTTTATTTGCTAAATATGTTCTTACAGCATTAAGCAAAACTAAACACACAGAGAGAATACTGACAACTGTAGAAAAAAACAGTACATGTGTTTTTTTAAATGTCTAATGACACCTATAATTATATAAACCAATTCAGACTCTACAACTTCAACAGGAATGGCAATTTTAAAGATGCCCAAGGCATTTTAAATTAATCAGGCAAGTCTCACACCTCTTGGTGCTACCGCAAAACCAAAATGATTGAGCAGGATATATGTCTGACCTGATAAGGCAATTCTTAAATCTTTCTCCTATCTAAAATAGTTATCACAGTATGATGCCTACTATCAAAAATCAATCCTTTCTTTAAAAAATGCACATCCCATTTCGAAAAAGTAGAGGTAAGTAGAATATCATAACACAGAATATATACAAAAATTAGTTCAGTTTAATAACTGAAAAGTTAAGTTTTTGACATTTGCCAAGCAGTCCCACAACGTGCTGGCCCTATGCCATCATGGCCTAGTGCCAGCCTGATGGAGGGCCAGGCTAAAAATAGCAGCCAAGCAGCAGCTGGAACACATAGGTCCTTGTGACCTCAGCTTTATTTCCCTAAATCAAGGGAGGTTGAAGGGAAGGGGACAGTGGCTGGGAAAGAAAGGAATGGAACACACTCTCTTGGTTGGTATTTCCTACCTCTTCCGATTTCTTGCCTTTCTCCCTACCACTCTCTACTCTTCCTCACTCCCCCACTCCATTCCCCCATGCCCAAGAAAGGAAGGGAAAGAGCATGGGCATTAGAGAAGGAGGGAAAAGAAAGATACTTGAGCTCTGAGGCAGGTTAGGTTCAGAGGCTCCCTTCACTCCTACCCTCAAGTCTCACTTGATTCTGCCATCATCACAAAGCAGCCATTGGTCATTTCAGTCCTCAGCTTTACCATGGTCTGGAGAAAATATAAGACAAAAATTACACAGGTGATAATTGTAGGAGAGAAGCAAGAGAGAACTAGAATATGGTGTCAGGAGTTCAAAATCCTAAGTGCTAAGGAAACTTGAAGAATGCTTTAAAAAAACAAAGATCGGGACTTCCCTGGAGGTCCAGTGGTTGGGACCCAGTGTTTTCACTGCTGAAGGCCCAGGTTCAATCCCACCGCATGGACAAAAAAAAATTAAAAATTAAAAAATTAAATTAAATTAAAAAACAAAGTCCTAAAGAAATAAGGTAAACTTATTTTTTTTTTAAAGTCCTCACATACATCTGATTACAAACTTCTGGTATTTGTGTTTTAGCAGTTTATTTTATGACAAATATTTATAAAAATCATGGCCATCTTCTTTGTAGAAGTGAGTTAATATAAAGCAGTAGCAGGAACAAAGGTTCAACGTAACCAAATGCTACAGTGCTACCTTCAGCTTCTGCCAGCCTTTACCAAAAGACTAACAGTAACACCAGAAGAGGCTCCAGGCTCTGCCCTTTACAGTGAAATGATAAAATACCTATACTTCATTTATAAAAATACTGATCACTGTCAGCAAATATTTAACAGCTACAACACGGCACATGTAGCATTCTAAATTGTACTAACATAATCAAGAGAATTTAAATCTTGCTTCTGTAGACTCATTCTATGTACTATCTTCTTATGCATATTTTCCATATAATACCTCTAACTTTAGAGATCTGACACCAATTAACAATGAAAAATGCTTTAAGTAAACAGACTGTTAAATAACGTAGGACCAGGCAGTGAGTCACCTGAACTTTAAGCGCATTAATTCATTAAATGAGCTTCCAATTTATCTGATCAGCTTTTTCAGCTAGTAAGCGTTTAGATGTACTGACAGGTTCTACTGTATCCTTGCAATTAACATCCTTCCAATTACCTATCTCTTTCAAAGAAAATTAAATCTTTTTCTCAGCACAAGAAATAGTATAATTTTCAACCATAACATTCAAAAAGTTGTACAAGATAAATGTATATATGCGACATATATATTGCAATTAGATCTAACATGCAAGTTATTCCTCTTTCAAAAGTTAAAAATGTCTGGGCTTTCCTGGTGGCGCAGTGGTTGAGAGTCCGCCTGCCGATGCAGGGGTCATGGGTTCGTGCCCCAGTCCGGGAGGATCCCACGTGCCGTGGAGTGGCTGGGCCCGTGAGCCATGGCTGCTGAGCCTGTACGTCCGGAGCCTGTGCTCTGCAACGGGAGAGGCCGCAGCAGTGAGAGGCCCGCGTACCGCAAAAAAAAAAAAAAAAAAAAGTTAAAAATGTCTGATGAATGATGATCAAAATCACCCCACACAACCATCTTCCAAAGCTGAAATTCGTTCACAAAAGGCACTTTTTTTAACTTTTTGTTTTATATTGGAGTACAACCGATTGACAATGTTGTGATAGTTTCAGGTGCACAGCAAGGCGACTCAGCCACACATATACACGTATCCATTCTCCCCCAGACTCCCCTTCCATCCAGCCTGCTACATAACACTGAGCAGAGTTCCCTGTGCTATACAGTAGGTCCCACAAAAGGTATTTTTAAAGTGCAGTTTTTCAAGTCAAATCTTTAAAATACATGTTAAAAATCATAGCTCTGATCACACTTTAAAATTCTGGCTGCTGTGAAAAATCACCCTAAAAAGTACCAAGAGACTATAAACATGAAGATGAACTTTCTAGAATAGTTAACGATGACACATCACCAGTAATATTATTTAGGGGGTAAGAGTACCAGCCCAGAGAGGCTGTGTCTGGCTCCATAATTTACCAGGCTGTGTGACCTTGGGCAAAAGTTACTTGCGTTTTTTCCCTATGCTTCAGTTTTCTCATCTGTGAAATGACAATAATAGAAGTACCTAACTCATAGGGCCGTTAAGAAATATAAAGTACTTGGAGCAGTATCTGGCACATGGTTAAGTGCTCTGAAAGTGTTGACTGGAGATGTTGTTGCAGCAGTATTAAGAGACTCGCTGTAAATCATGCTCAGTACAATAAAGAAAAGCCCGAAATAATACAAGGTCTTTATAAAGAGATGTTAATAAAGCTTTGAGGCCACATCAATTACGTGAAAGAAGTGTACCTAAGGGTTATGTATATAGTACTAGTTACTAGCGATGAGGGTGGGGTGACACTGACAGAAACACTGAAAAACGTACAAAAACAGGTCAAACAGACACTACTGAATAAGTTTTCATACACATACTAAGTTCAGAACAGACAAATTTCTTACTGGGTATTGACTTCTATCGTCCTGTGTATGTAGTATTTTCAACTTTTAGTAAATTCTGTATTACAAGGGGGTATGCGTACAGTCATGTGTACTCACACCAACTGTAATAGAGTTTCATACAGCTAGCAATCATAACTAACTTTTCCTGAACTTTAATCTCATCAGAGAACATCTCTACAGTTTCCAAATGTCTACAAATGTTTTATACTAGCATGTACTAAGCACGCCAGAATCACTGCTTAACTGAAGCCATTAGAATCTGGCCTGAAACTAAAATGTTATCTAGAAATACTTTTATAACATTCAATGAAATGTTAGCCAAATAATCTCTCCAGCAGCATAGTCAATTTACATTCATTATATGCTTGTTCTGATTTCTGAGATCTTCTGAAGTTTACCAAACATTCCCAGCAAATTAGGAGGCAGCCTGAGTAGTGGAAAAACAGAGATTCCACGTTTAACTTTGCAATTTACTATGCCTGTCTGGACAAATTACTCAACATGTCTGGGCCTCAGTTTTCTCATGAGCAAAATGGGAGAAGCTGGAATCGATCTCTACAAATATTCAGAGCTCTACAGGTAGATAATAACTATCATGCAAGAGTATTGTGTAAAAACAGAATCTCATCCGTTCGCATATTTAAGAAGAAACAGAAGAGTGCATCTGTACACAGAGGTCACTGAAATATGCTTGGGGTAATGATACTCAAATGATACCTAGGTTCACCTGTCTCCTTTTCTCTCACTTGGGAACATCAAATTTGTTACAAATAAATACATAAATAAATATATGTAACATATGCTGACAAAAAACTAATTATCACTAAAGAATTCCACAAATATAAAACACTTAGCATACCCTTTTCCAACAGACTTCACTTACTATCAGCTGAAGGTCAATTTTAAGTTCAAAATGAAAAGCAGATTTTGCACTGCGTTCTCTCCAAAGCTTGCTTTGGCTACCTTTTCTAGATCAAAAAAATAAAGGAAGCATCCCATTTTTAAAGAATTGAAAACCATGTACAAAGCAAATTCTTAGCAGAACACACGGCACTGAAAGCAAAAAGTGGAAAGACACTCAGATTTTTCAAATAAATCTAACACACTATATTTTTGAGACTCTGGCTAGGATTGAGAAACAAGTCTCTTTCCATGGGACAAGCTATGTAACATATTTCTCCAAATTACCACTTGGTACTGATTTCTCAGAAAGAGATGAGTCTTTCCATTCATTATAAGGAGGAAATAGCTCATGTTTTCTAATTTACAGTAATCCCCAAATATTTACATGCATCAAAAAATTAATAAACCAAGAAAATTAATTATATTTTTATTGGGAGAAAGCATGATTTTTCAAACTATATAATAGTAATCTGAAAGGTAACTGAAAATGGTTTTGTGGGCTCCATGTAGTTTATTACCATTTAAAAAATAGTTGCCTATAATCTGCTTTGTTTCTAAGACGTTTATACTTACCTATAATCTGCTTTCTCTTGTAGGATATTTGTCCTCTTAAATATAACAGGTAAAGGTCAACAGCAGTTCAAGTTTAATGATGGCCCCTATAAAAATTTCTAACACGGGTTTGTCTTATCATATGTATACATAAGCTTCTTAAAATAAAGGTACCAAACTCATTTTGCATCACTGAAGAAAACCGATTTTCTAACACAAAAATATAAAGCACGTAAGCATTTGGAATTAGTACAGACCGTTCGTATAATTTTTAAAAGGGACAGCTTTCTTAAACGAAAGCATCAGTCATTCCTTCATTGCCATCCTGTTCACTGAACATATTACTAGCTAAAATCACACATTCTTAAGTAAACTCTTAAAATGATTGTGAGTAAAAGAGACATGCTGCCCTGCGTCTTTCCAGACCAAACATTTAGAGTTGGAACTGATAGTAACTGATGACCCATTGTGAAAAGAACAGAAGCCAAGGATAAACAGATAAACATCTTAACAGTTGACCAGGACATACTTAAGACAACACTGACTTCAATTGTTCAATTAATTGCAATAATTGTTCTTTAGACAACACGTTCCACAGAATCCTGATGTTTTAAGAAGGAAAGGTATCCGAGTCCCTCATCTGCAAAAAGGATGAAACTCAATGCACAGTTAAAATAATGTGGGTGGCCTTTTCCTCCTCAATCCCAGGGTGTACTCAGAATACAAGTGTGTAGGGCAGGAAATTAAAGACTGAAGCAAGAGTAGAAATATTTGCTTAATTCAAATCTGCAATTCCACCTTCCAGTATTGTTGAAATATTCTGGCTACGAAAAGTATTCTGTCTCCCAAACACTTTAGATTTCTTCATTGGACCAGTACTAACCGTTGGAGAACCAAGTATCATAAAAAATGCCAAGATTGCTTCACCTAAAATTGAAACTCCCTCAGAACAATGCTGAGTACATCTGAGATGCTCAATACTTTCAAAAATCAACTGTAAGCAAATCAAACATCTCAACTCAGATAGAACCACAATAAAAAAACGCATGCAACTAGTTTCAATTTCTTTTCCTTTTGTGTAATTTTTCACTAACCAAAAGACAGAACGAGCATAGGACTCTGATTCAAATTTGTTCTATATCATTACCTTAATCTCAAAATTACATTCAATTAACTATATTATCATCAATAAACAAAACACCTAACTCTCAAAGTGCATTTAGAATCACATCTTTATATAATAATCTCTGGTCTGTAAAGAAAATCAAAATACTCAAAGGCCAACAAATTAGCCTTAAGTTAGCTGATTAAAATTTTAACTATCTTAAATCTAATAATGATCCCCTTTTACTGCTTTGCTACCCCCTAAATCATAAAATTTTAAGTAACAAATCTGAAAAGACCATGAGAATGTTTAACAAAGTATAAACAGAATTTCTCTCCCAAAAGTAACCAGAAAAAAACCCCCAAAACCTAGCTCCTTCCTTCTCCTACAAAAGACTAGTTTCTAGTTTTGTTTAGCCATTTCTTGCTTTTAAATGATTGTTTAGTCACAAATAAGGAAATGGTGTTTCCAAAAAAAAAAAATTTGAGTGTACACCAGTTCTTCAGAAAGGGGACACACACACACACACACACACACACACACCCCAAAACAAAAAATAATGCATTAATTAAAAACACAAGGATAACTATCCTAAGATTTCTTATTAGAAAAGTATATGTTGCTAGTTTTAAGAAAAATCCAACCATAATAACAATGAAAAGTAAAATTCCCCCCAAAACCTTGCCCATTCATTTGACTGCCCTCCTCCAAAGATACTCACTATTCAATGGTTGCTTGTGTACCCTTTCCACGTTTTTACACACCTATATGCAAGTCCATCTTTTTTGTTTTAAACAGAAATTGCAGCATACTCCATGAACGGTTGAGTTGTTTTTATTTTTTTTGTGTATTTTATTTTTAAACATCTCTATTGGAGTATAATTGCTCTACAATGGTGTGTTAGTTTCTGCTTTATAACAAAGTGAATCAGCTATACATATACATATATCCGCATATCTCCTCCCTCTTGCATCTCCCTCCCACTTTCTCTATCCCACCCCTCTAGGTGGACACAAAGCACCTGAGCTGATCTCCCTGTGCTGATCTCCCTGTGCTATGCGGCTGCTTCCCACTAGCTAGCTATTTTACATTTGGTAGTATATATAAGTCCATGTCACACTCTCACTTTATCCCAGCTTACCCTTCCCCCACCCCATGTACTCAAGTCCATTCTCTACATCTGCGTCTTTATTCCTGTCCTGCCCCTAGGTTGTTCAAAACCCTTATTTTTAGATGCCATATATATGTGTTAATATACGGTATTTGTTTTTCTCTTTTAGACTTACTTCACTCTGTACGACAGACTCTAGGTTCATCCTCCTCACTACAAATAACTCAATTTCGTTTCTTTTTATGACTGAGTAATATCCCATTGTATACATGTGCCACACCTTCTTTATCCATTCATCTGTCAATGGACACTTAGGTTGCTTCCATGTCCTGGCTATTGTAAATAGAGCTGCAATGAACACTTTGGTACATGACTCTTTTTGAATTATGGTTTTCTCAGGGTATATGCCCAGTAGTGGGATTGCTGGGTCATATGGTAGTTCTATTTTTAGTTTTTTAAGGAGCCTCCATACTGTTCTCCATAGTGGTTGTATCAATTTACATTCCCACCAACAGTGCAAGAGGGTTCCCTTTTCTCCACACCCTCTCCAGCATTTATTTATTTTTTGATGATGGCTATTCTGACTGATGTGAGGTGATACCTCACTGTAGTTTTGATTTGCGTTTCTCTAATGATTAGTGATGTTGATCATCCTTTCATGTGTTTGTTGGCAATCTGTATGTCTTCTTTGGAGAAATGTCTATTTAGGTCTTCTGCCCCATTTTTGGATTGGGTTGTTTGTTTTTTTGATATTGAGATGCATGAGCTGCTTGTAAATTCTGGAGATGAATCCTTTGTCAGTTGCTTCATTTGCAAATATTTTCTCCCATTCTGAGGGTTGTCTTTTGGTCTTGTTTATGGTTTCCTTTGCTGTGCAAAAGCTTTGAAGTTTCATTAGGTCCCATTTGTTTATTTTTGCTTTTATTTCCATTTCTCTAGGAGGTGGGTCTAAAAGGATCTTGCTGTGATTTATGTCATAGAATGTTCTGCCTATGTTTTCCTCTAAGGGTTTGAGAGTGTCTGGCCTTACATTTAGGTCTTTAATCCATTTCGAGTTTATTTTTGTGTATGGTATTAGGGAGTGTTCTAATTTCATTCTTTTACATGTAGCTGTCCAGTTTTCCAAGCACCACTTACTGAAGAGGCTGTCTTTTCTCCATTGCATATTCTTGCCTCCTTTATAAAAAATAAGGTGACCATATGTGCGTGGGTTTATCTCTGGGCTTTCTATCCTATTCCATTGATCTATATTTCTGCTTTTGTGCCAGTACCATACTGTCTTGATTACTGTAGCTTTGTAGTAGAGAGTTGACTTGTTTTTACATGAAATTTGCTGGTCACCTCTTCTTGTCAGTATATAAAAATCTACTTTGTTTTTTCATGGTTGCATAGTATTCCATTGAGTACTACTTAGCCACTTCCCTTCTGATAGAAATTTAGCTTGATTCCAGGTTTTCAGTATTGCAAACCACACTGCAATGAGCATCACTCACCGTAATGAACATCGCTGTGCACTAATATCAATATATCTATGGAATAAGTTCTTAGAAATGACACAAAAAGATTGTGCCAACCATCAGGGGAGGCAGCATCCCATTCTCCCACCTCCTCAATCAATTCTGGGTAATGTCTACCCGTGTGCCAATGTGGTGGATGAAAATGGCATGTCATTTTTGTGTCTCTCTTAGTGAAGATAAATACACTTATAAATTATTTGCATTTCTTTCTGAAATGTGTTGTCCATTTTTCTACCAGGTTATTCATCTCTTTTTTTCCCCCGATTTTTAGGAATTATCTGCCAGCCTTTGGTCAAACAGGTGGTAAATATTTGCCCCAGTTAGTTGCTTAACTTGGTTCATCATGTTTTCAATCCTACAGAAACTTTTAGATTTTTTTAAATCAGGTAACTTATATCTCTCTCTTCCTTAACAATTCAAGTTCCAGGTCCCATTAGGGATTTGCCTGCTCTCTCCCAGGCAAAATTTTTGGAAAAATTTATGTGACTTCTAAATCATTACTGGAATGTTGTCCATAATATTTACAAACAAGCACCTTCAGCAATAGCTCCCACCCAATATATCATTAGTTAACAACAATAAGCCAACAACATTTCCTCCAAAACTTCCCATAATCAACTGATGAACAGCTCTGTACCAATTAAATATTGCTTACAGCTGCTATATCAAAGGTTTAATTTTTTTTTCCTTTAAATTTCTTCTTAAAATCTAGGAGTTGAAAAATAACTAAGCAAGTATGTTTAATTTCCGGGAAATCCCAATTCTCTGTCCCTCAATCCTTAAATAATCTTCAACATTTTAAGTGTAAAATAACCTTAAATAATCTTCAACATTGTAAAGTGTAAAATAAAGTCCAACAACTAGATTGTCTGTATCGTATCTATAATTTAGTCATCTCTACAAAAGTCAAAGAATACTTCCTGTACAAACAAACTTGTAATTTTGCAATAGCAGAAAATTGCTTATGATGCTATCAACACAGTATTCTGTTCTTTTCCATTTCAGGTTATGAAGTGAAAGGGTTCTACCTCAAATCACAAAATTATAAAATAAGCTTCATGTTAGTTCCAATTCAAACCACCACTTAGAGCTAAATTAGATGGTTAATCTAGCCACTCTCTCTGTTCTTCTTTAAGAAAAAAAAATCTTGGTCATAAGTTTTCTATCTCACAGTGCCAGCTGCCAGGCATTTAACAGCCTTCCATCTCTAAGCTGACTGGCACAACAAGTAATACAACTTGGAAGTTAAGGAAATTGGCAGAACTCACAAGGGAAAAAAGAATATTTTCCACAATTTGTACAGCACTTGTTTAGCACGTATGTTAAGTGTTTCCAAAGGGGTGGTCAACTCTTCAAACTATATAAGAAGCATCTACTTCACATCAACCACTGCCAGCTCCATTCAGTGGCCTCCTTCTCCTCCTGGGACTATTCAGAAAGTTACTATTTTCTTTTACAACTCACCCCGGCCTCTTCACCAATGAAAGCAGGCAAAGCCCACGCTGTGTGTCTGTCTCCTAGAGAAGATTGCATCTTTTATTTATCGTCCCTTGGCTTTATTTTCACAGTGAATTCCTGGCTTAAATGCAATCAGCCAAGAAACCCTCCCTATGTGCTCTCCTGTCATTCCTCATTGCTTGCAAGCAGAGTCAAGCACAGAAGGGGGAAAAAAAAAAACTCAGCATTGCCAGCCAAGCCATAAAAACTCACAAACTAGTTATACTGAGAAACCATGGATGTGCTTCAATCCATTTCAACCAGGCAGGAAACAAGGCGGGGGGGTAATAACTTGAAAGGCTGTTCATTAGATTTTTTTTTTTTAAAGAATGGATGGCCTCAGAAGTTAAACCCCCCTCTAGACATAAGGAAAGGGGTATCTAACCTAGAAAAGGCAACACTGGGGGCTGCCTTTACAAATAAATGACCATGCTGGAAATCACGTTTGCAGATTGCATCAGAATGCAAAGTAATGAGATAAGATTAAAACAAATCTTTAAGTCTCTCTTGGGTCCCCACCCAGCCCCCCACCCGACTCCCAAAGAGAAGGGATAAAAGGAACTGACTACGGAAAGAGAAGATTAAATTAAAAATCAGAGGCAGTGATGCTTCCCAACCTCTCCCCATTCATTAGGAACCGTGCTCACCACCACAGTTTAAATAGACAGCAATACGAGAAGTGGGGTAGAAAATACGTCGTTTTGCAATCAGGAGAAAAATACGGGGAAAGGGGAGTTTCACTATAGCATTGTTCTTTTCCGTGCAGCTCAAACATCCCCAGCGCTACAGCTGAAAAAAATATCTGACCAGAAAAAACACACTGGAGGGTGGGGGGAGGGGGAGGACAGGGAAAGCTTTTAAAATTCGGTATTTGAGAAAACTCTCATGGTCTGTCAGAAAAAGAAGGGCTGTGCAGCTTTAAACCACAAGTCCTACTCTCGCCTTTGTCAAATACCTTCTACTTTACATGCCCCGAAAAGAAATAAAAAGACTCTTTTGTTTGGTTTCCCCTTTTCGGAGGGTGACAGAAAACTGAAAGGGGCACAAATAAACCTGAAAATGAGAACAAAGTGCGGGGTCGTGCCCGGCTGCCAGGCGGTCGCGCAGGGAGGGACGCGGGAGCGGCCGCGGAGCCCCTCCGCCTCACGCTCCTGCAGCCGCCGGCCGAGAGCGCCAAGCCCGTCACCGCTCCCCACGGATCGCACAGAGCACGACCCCCGGTCCCCCGGGCGCAAACCGAACTCCGGCGGCAGGAGCCCCGGGCACGCCGCGGCCCCAAAGAACGGGGAAGAGCCAGCCCCTCCCGGCCCGGCTCGCGCCCTTTAATTAGGGGGCGTTCTCGCGGGGAGAGGTCCCTCAGGAGATGGGTCCAGCCCGCCGCCCACCGTCCGCGCGGCCCCGAGACGGAGAGGCGCGGAGGAAAGGACATTTAAATCCCGGGGCGGCCGGCGGAGCTCGCCCCGGCCAGTCCAGACGCCGCAGAGACCCCCGAAGCTCCGCGGCCGCCAGCCCGTCGAAGCCAGGAGAAAAGAGGCAGCCGAGTGGCATTAAAATGTATTTCCCTCCCTCAAATGGAAGGGGCGGGGGGTGGGGAGTGGGGGGAAGAGGAGAAAGAAAGACGAGCGAGCGACAGACAAGGGGAGAGAGGAGGGAGAGCGCAGAACGCGGCCCGGCCGCCGTTTCGGCCCCGGCCGGCATTGTCTGTGCGGCCCGCGCTCCCTCCCCCGCCCCGCACGGCCCCGCCACAGACACCCTCCGCCGGAGCCCGGCCGTCAGCCCGCGCCTTTGTCCACATTCACCCCCCAAAACAGGCGAGCAGCCCTCCAGTACGTGCTCCCCGGAAGAAGGGCGGGGAACCGAACGGGCCGGGGGCACCCGACACCCACCCCGCGGACCCCGCGGAGGGGCACGTCCTGCTGATTCATTTCCCCCTCGCGCTGGCCCGTCCGGGGAGACAGGGGGCGGGGAGGGCGGGGAGGAAATGGGCGCTCCGCTCGGGAGGACTGTCCGGGACGGTGAGGGCACCGGGCGGGGTGCAGGCGCGCGCTGGGCTGAGGGGCTGCCGGGAGGGGAGGGGGCGGGCGCCCCCCCCGAGGGACTGACGGACGGACTGACGGCCCCGAGACTGCCCCGTGACTCACCGACTTGCAGGACGTTGTCGACGCAGCCGCTCTCCAGCAGCGCGATGCCCCGGCGGAAGGGCAGCCGTGTCTCGTCTCCGCCGTCCGCCGACCCGGCAGCCCCCGCCGACGGGGCCCCGGCCCCAGCGGCGGCGGCGGCAGCGGCGGCGGCGGCCGAGGTGGCGGCCGGCGAGGACGAGGAGCCGCCGCCGCCTGCGCCGCCCGCGCCGCCGCCCGCGCCGCCGGGGCCGCCGCTGTCTTCGCCGGGGCCGCCCGCGGCGCCGCCGCCGGTGTTGAAGGACGAGTACATGCAGATCTCCCGCTCGCTGCGGGGGAAGGACCAGTAGACGATGCGGCGCTGCACCGGCTCCGGGATGCGCTCGAAGCGCTCCTCCACGCGCTGGAACGGCCACTTCTCAGCCACCTTGCGCGCCGCGATGTCCAGCAGCGACTCGGGGCTCTGGGTCTTGCCGGGCGGCAGCAGCCCCAGCGCTGCGCCGCCCCCGCACGCCGCCGCCGCCGCGCCGCCCGCCCGCGGGCCCGGCCGACAGGCAGAGCTGTAACCGCCACCCGCTCCTCCGCCGCCGCTGCTGGCCCCGCCGCCGCCGCCGCCTCCGCCGCCCGGCCGGCAGCAGAGCCGTTTCGCGGGAGGAGGCTGCTGTCCGCGCTCCGCCATGACCGCGCCGCTTCTAACCCGACAGCGGAAGTGCCAGGACCCTATAAACGGCACAAGGAAGCGCGACACGCACACGCCGCCGCGACGCCACGCTGCCATCTAGGGCCCGCCGCTCCTTGTAGGGGCACAAGAGGTGGGGCCTTCACTGTGACGTCGAGGCTGAGGCGGGGCCCCGATAGGGGAACCTAGGGCCAAGGGCGGGGTCTATGCAAATCGCTGGGCTGAAACATAAATAGAGCGCTCAGCGGACACGGGGGTAGCGGGGGCGCTGGGGTTGGGTGCCCGAAGGGTTGTGAGAATGTCAGACTGCTGTGACGCGGGGGGCGGGGCTCAGGCGGGGTTCCCGGGGGAGGGGGCGGGCCGCCCGGCCTGGCCTAATGTGGGTGGGTCTCTGCGCCCCCTGCCTACTCAACTTCCCCCTCCAATTCCCTGCCTCCCTTTGATATCCAGTAAGTGAGGACGCGCCTAGTGGGTCGCAGCGGGGAGGGAAGGGGAGATGGGAGGTGAGCACGGGGGAGGGGTCCGGGCTAAACGGGGGGCGGGGCCCGCGGGTCGATGCCCCACCCCGCCGTCACAGCCTGACCGCCGGGGGAAAAGCCTCTGGGCGGAGGAGGTGCTTTCAAAACAAAGAAATGCGGCGTGGAACCCGAGGGACTGGGGTGGTGAGGAAGGCGGAGGAGGTGCGGCTGAGGCCGTCCGGCCGCCCGCTTCCCCTCCAGTCAGCCCGGAGGAGCTCCCCCCACCGCCTGCCCGGGCTGCGGTGCCGGAGAAGAGGGAGGAGGCTGCGTTAGGCGGCTGTTTTCCAGTTCACTTTTGCAGACCAAGGCGGAGAAGAAGAGCACCAGCTCCGCTGCCCCTCTTGGCTGCTGCGCACTCAGCCCCGAGCCCCGCGTGCGCTCTGTCTCGGATACCGAGCCAGCCAAAGTGTCCGGAAACGCGCAGAGCGCTCAGAACCTGTCCCGCAGCTGTGCGACGCGCGTCTCGAGCTGGCCGCTGCCGCCCCGCCCTCGTGCTCCTTCAGCCCCGCGGGCGGAGAAGCCGGCCCGCCCGCCGGCGCAGAGCTGGGGAACTTGAACTGGCCCCAGCGGCCGCTCTGCCGAGATCCCGCTCCAAGCCCGGGGGTGCTCCGGCTCGGGGTAGAGGGCACACCCGGGAAGTGGATTTAGCAAACACACCTTTGTGAGTACACACGCCACGGGCGCGCGCGCACACACACCCTACGGGCGCGCGCGCACAGCCCAGCCGTCTGCAGACAGCGCGCCCGGGCCGCTCGGCGGCGGACGGTGGCTGCGAGCGCGCTCGGTGCGCACTTAGATTTGCGGCTCGCGTCCGCCCTGGGCGCCGGGCTGCGGGGAGCCCTGGCGCTCGGGACACACGCCGCGCTCTCTGCCGCCCTGGCGGCGCCCGAACGGCCCATCCTCCCGGGACAAGGCAGCGTGGGGGGCGGTCGAGCGGAGAGCGCAGCTTGCTGGGGCTAGGGCTCCGGTGAAGGCGAAGTAGCGAGTCCCGGCTGAACCCGGAACGCCGCGGACATTGTTCTTCGCACTCTCCAGAGCTCGGTTGAATCTGGGTCCAAAACACAGACTTAATTACCACGTTAGAGACATCCTTACTCTTTGCCCTGCCTTCTGTTTTTACTGTAAACCCTGTCACTGATAACTGTAGCTATTGTAAAAGATAAACCGTATCTCCTTTGACACTTTGGCATCTTTTAAGGTTATTGGCTGATACCCACCTGCCCGCCTTGTTGCCTGGATTTAAAGGGATAAGGGTGCTCCCGAGTTTTAAAGAAAATCGCCCACTCAGGGCCGAAGACCTCGAGCTCCAGGTCTTGGCTCTTCTCCTCTTCAGGCCTCACTGAGCCCCAGGCTGCAGGTCCCCAGGGGACCTGATGCTGGCAGACTTTCCATAGCTGCCTTACTAGTTAGGAAAATGTTGGTGACATTATGTTTTTGTATATCCATCTGGTATTTTTCTGGGCACCTCCTCAATGCTTAGGAAAAGGCCTGGGTAGAAAACTGTAAGACTATCTTTATGGGCAAAAGGGAGAGGGAAGATTTTTCCTCCAGTTCTATTTCGGGGTTTCTTAAAAAATAAAAGTTTTTAAATTTTTTAAAAATATAGGTGATAGGAGAAGAAAGTAAGTCAAAAAGTAAAATTTGGGTTCCATTCCGTCTTCAAACACAGTCATGATAGGACTTAGGCTTGTGTAATGTGTAGCTTACAAAGAATTTTCATACAGGTACAGACAGAATCGCTGAACTGGAAAGTTAAAGATGACAAAACTCATACCCCCAGACAGGGTAAGTGACTCATTCAGGGTCCTACGTGGTGTTAGTGGAAGAAGTTAATTCATACTGAACGGGAAAGTAGACAGCTTTGGAGGTGCCTAATGTTTAGAGATCTTGATTTTGTATTGAACCAAAGAGACTGGATTTAAGGCATCATCCTACATTGGAGGGATTTCATTAAACTGTCTGTTCAAAGATGAATCTAGAGCCTCCAGCTCAGCCTAACCCCATTTTCCCTCTCTGCAGTCTCTTACATTGAGACCACACCCTCCTTCTTGAACTGTCCTCTCTCTGGTTTCCCTGACACTCTCCTGTCCCTTCAGTGTCTCCAACTCATCTTTCCTTGACTTACTGTGGGGTTTCTCTTCCTCCCAACTGTTGAAGGTACACCCTGCCCTATAGACTATGAGGGTCCTGTTCTCCATTTTTAGTGGCCCACCCCTTGGGAGAGTTTCCACTGTTCCCAACTCCCAACCATGGTCTCTGCTCCAGCTCACTCATTTCTTCCTGGTGGCCAGCTCCCTTTTCCATTGCCACCTCAAACCCAAAAAGTACCACATTTCCCTGGAAACCAGACTCTCTTCCTTCCCCTAGATTGTTATTACTATTGCCACCTGTTCATAAGCCCCCAAGAGTTTTTCCTCTTTGCCTTTGCCTGCAACTCCCATATAGGTTTACTTGCTGCATTATCTATCCCAGCCCCTCTCGCTCAGTCAATTATTCCTCCTCTTCACTCTGCACAGCCTCCTCACTGGTGTGTCTGTATAACCTTTCCTCCTGCAAATCCTCCTCCACCCAGCTGCTGTGCTTCCTAAAGTATAATTCTGATGGTGTCACCCTCCTGCTCAAGTCCCTTTAAATGACTCCCTGCCACCTACTAGGAAAAGTCCAAATTCAGATACGATCTTGACCAAACCCAACTTTCCAGCCTAACCTTCCACTAAAATGTAGCAGACCTTCCAGTTCCCCAACAGAAATTTTGTTAGGTCCCATCAGGACCTCTCCCAGCTCCCCAGATGTCATCCCAACTTTCCCACTCGGCACATTTACTCCAGATGTTCCTGTGGCCTGTAAGAGAGACACTGTCTCTTCCCTTGTAACTTGTCAAATTCCTACCCTTCCTTCCAGGACTGGCTCAAATGCCGCTTCCTCTGGGAAAAGCCACCTGGATGTGTGATCTCTCTCTCCTGGAGCCACTGTAACGCTTTGGATCTTTCTCGTGACGTTTATACCATTCTGCCGAGGGTCACAGCTATGTTAACACCTGCTCAAGCCATTCATCTTCTCTCTCTTCCCTGGTTAGAAATTCTCTGAGGGTTGAGATTATGCCTCAGCCATCTCTGTAGTGCCAGGTGCCCAGCACTGCACTGCAAGGCTTCTGTCTCCCCAGAGGTCAGCTACCCTCATGAGTCAAGAAGTAAGTGACAGTATGTCATCTTTGGCTGGTACTGTGCTACTCTCATTTCTGAGGTATTTACAGTGTTTTTTTTTTTTTTTTTCTGGTGTTCATAGAAATCGTTACTAAATTACTTACAATTGCCCTTTTCAAACAAGCCCCTACTGTAGGGACCACATAAGGGCTAGAGGCCTCTGGTTATGCTTCAATGTTTACCATTAGGCAATGGTAGGAAATGAAAGTACAAAAAGTCTACAGCTTCCCAAATGCAGTGACTCATCATATCAAATCACACCACACCACATCGGCCAGTGTGGTCAGGAGCTAGGCTCTTAGGCAGACTTCATAAACAGGACTCTCAGTAGCTAAACTGATAGCCACAAAGAAGAGAGACACCCTCTCCCCAGCACCTTACCAATCACCTGGCCTGTTGCAGTTAGATGCATCAATAGATGGATAGCTAAGGAACTTATTTCAAAGGAGCAGTAGAGTCCTGTCTAGACATCTGTCATGGCATCTCTACCTGTCTTTAAGAATGAAAATTTGAATTAAATTCAGTAGAGATGTATCAAATTCCTGGAGCAGTGGTTTTCAAAGAGAGATCCTTAGAGTGCCCCAGAGCACTGCACACAATTTTGGAGCTGGGAAACTGACACTCACTCCCCATGTGAGTCTTCTTTACAGTCAAGTTTGAAAACTACCCTTTGGTGGCAAGAACTTCACACAGCCCTGGCACTTAGGAGGAGGCCTGCAGAAGAAAAAAAATGGCTTTGCCTGATCATTACTGCTAGTCATCTCAGCTAATTAAAAGAATAATTTTCCATTAATAGGAAGACTCCAAGATGTGAGAATTAGATTAGATCTAAGGAACTTTAAGTCATTTGAAGATGGACACAAAGTTATTCCCACTTCCATGCTTTTCCTCATATTGGGGTATACTTTTTATATTATAACCAAAGCCAATTATGTTCCCTGGGATATAATTAAATTATTTAGAGAGAAAGAAAAGCCTAAAATAGCACAGTTAGCCTATGAATCAGGCTTATTCTCCCCTTCAGTGGAATGACAGAGAATTCTATGTGCCAAAAAAAGAGTAAAGAATGAGATATTAGAGATGACACTTATCAGGACAAAATGTCCAATAACAAGGGAAAGTGCCAAAAGAATCTCCCTGGTCAGTCGTTTCCACCAAATAGATCCTTGGGCAAAATAAGAAGTGGGCATTAAAACCATTGCTCTATCTTTGAAGAGGGGAAAAATTTGATCCATTTCAACTTTGTTAAATTCCAGAAAATGAAACTACTGATATTTCACTATTATCATTGTTTAGAGAGTGGGTGCAGATGCAGTGCTAGGTCTTTTATAAACAGTAACTCATTTGGTCCCCAGTGCCCCTTAGCACCCCTCCCCACCCTGCCCTGGCACAAGAAATGAATGAAGGAACTGAGGCTCAGAGAAATTCATCAAAGTTTATTCAGCTCTGATCTGGCCTAGCAGGGATTCAAGTTCAGGCTGTCTGATGATAAAGCCAGAACTTTTCCCATTATCCAGTAGTTCCCAAACTTGCCCAGATTATAAGAATAGCCCTGTGTACTTGTTTAAAATTTAGATTTCCTTTACCTCTCCCCTGGAGAGGGCTGGGGTGGGACCTGGAATCTGTGTTTTTGTTGTTGTTCTAATGTATGCCCCGGATAATTCTTTAGAAAAGACAAGTTGGGAAACATCATAATTCATAATTCAGCGGCCACATTATCACTTACCCACGGGTTTTCTAGAATTTTCTATAAGTATAAAAAAGTGTGTTCAACAACTGATCAACCAACCAATCTTTTCCATCCTATTTCTGAGAGCAGTGTATTCTGTTAAGACAAAAGTCTTTAAAGTTACAATCTGGGTTTTTGAAAAATAAATCATTATATCTCAACATATACAAAAAATCAGGTTGGCAATTTGCTTATAAATTAATTTGCTTCAAGTTTTGTAATTTGGACAATAATTCCCCCCTCTAGAGGTAAAAAAAGTGTTTGCTTTTGTTAAATATTAGATAATCTACTCTTGTTAATTTTTAGCAAAAATATTTTAGTGTAAATATAGTCTATTCGTTCCAATTCAAAGTGCAGTGGTGAAGATCGCATCAAATGAAACCATCTCAGAACCGGAATGTTTAACAAGCCTCCAACATGACTTAGAACCTAGTGATAGCCAAAAGAAATAGGAAATGCCACATTTAATCATAGCTTTTAGTCCTTCCCCTTTTAAAAAACTGTAACTTTTTAAAAAGTTTTTATTGGAGTACAGTTGATTTACAATTTTGTGTTAGTTTCAGGTGCACAGCAAAGTGAATCAGCTATACATATACATATAGATGTATCTACTCTTTTTTTTTTTTTTTTAAGATTCTTTTCCCATATAGGCCATTACAGAGTATCCAGTAGAGTTCCCCGTGCTCTACAGCAGGTTCTTACTAGTTACCTATTTTATATATAGCAGTATGTATATTTCAATCCCAATCTCTCAGTTTATCCCTCCCCCCAACCCCCGGTAACCATAAATTTGTTTTCTACATCCATGACTCTACTTCTGTTTTGTAAATAAGTTCATTTGTACCCTTTTATTTTTAGATTCCGCATATAAGCAGTATCATATGCTATTTGTCTTTCTCCGTCTGACTTACTTCACTTAATATGACAATCTCTAGGTCCATCCATGTTGCTGCAAATGGAATGATTTTGTTCTTTTTTAGGGCTGAGTAATATTCCATTGTATGTATGTACCACATCTTCTTTATCCATTCCTCTGTTGATGGACATTTAGGTTGCTTCCATGTCCTGGCTATTGTAAAATAGTGATGCAGTGAACATTGGGGTGCATGTATCTTTTTGAATTATGGTTTTCTCCAGGTATATGCCCAGGAGTGGGACTGCTGGGTCATATGGTAGTTCTATTTTTAGTTTTTTAAGTAACCTGCATACTGTTCTCTATAGTGGCTGCACCAGTTTACATTCCCACCAGCAGTGTAGGAGGGTTCCCTTTTCTCCCCACACTCTCCAGCATTTATTGTTTGTAGATTTTTTGATGATGGCCATTCTGACCGGTGTGAAGTGATACCTCATTGTAGTTTTGATTTTCGTTTCTCTAATAATTAGTGATGTTGAGCATCTTTGCATGTGCTTTTTGGCCATCTGTATGTCTTCTTTGGAGAAATGTCTATTTAGAGCTTCCGCCCATTTTTTGATTGGGTTATTTGTAACTGTAACTTTTTAGTAAGTATTTTGTTAAGCTTGTCACAAGATAGACACAAGAATACTATTTAATTGAATAATGTAAAAAATATTTACTTCCATATTTATTTACCTATGTCAACTGGAAAAAGAACTCCCAGTTTTAAACACTGAAAAAGTAGCACTATAGAAAAATCTTAACTTAGAAAATTAATGATTTCCTCAAAATTGCATCAATCTACCAGTTCACTCTTTGCACATATCTCTGGTAGGTGAGATGGTAGGGGAAAAACACATTGAAGACATTAAATGCTACAGTATGAACATATTCTCTAGGGAGTCAAAACGTGCTCTGACATGTATGAAGGATGTATTTGCAGAAAATAATGTCATCCCCCAAATCATTTCATAAACATACAGCATGAGCATTTTCCAAAGTGATCAAACAGTATTTTATTCATTCTCATTCCCATCTGGAGGAAGTAAAGACATACAATTCAGACAACCAAGTAACTTTTGGGGGCACCTTATGCCTAGAAAAAGATTATTTGCTTTTAAGAGACAAGCATGAAAATTAAAGTTAAAAATCTGAAAGCCAAACTTTATAATGCATTTATTAAGGACATTTTTATCACCTACAATATTCTAAATATTCAAGAACTCATTCCTTGTCAAGAATATAGCATCATGACAATTCAGATGTGAAAAGCGTCACTTCCAATGACTTCGTTCAAACCCAGAATTAAATATCTTGTGAAATGAAGCAGTCTCAGCAAAAGCTCGTATGTCAGATATTTTTTCAACCTGAAATCTATATTAACTAACATGTCCACAGAACTACACTACAATAAAACCATGGTTATAAGAACCTTTATAAGAACCATCTTGAATAGACATTTTCCCCAAAAAACTGAAGATTTATTTCTTAAGTACCAAAACTTTAAAAAAAATTCTTAACCCTGAAAGCTAGAAATCTTCTAACGTGATGCACTTCCTTGGCTTCTTAAGCATAGGGTCTCACTATAAACACAATGATGACCTCAAGAGCTACTAAGGCATGCAAGACAGTTTGTCCACAACTAAAAACTCTAGACTTCTTTCATTCTTTCTTTCCTTTCTTCCTTCCTTCCTTTCACTTTTTATTTAGTTTTTAGTTTTTATGTCTTTTTTCCCTCAGTTTTTTTGGTCTTCTCCTCTACAGTTGTGCTATCCCCTGTTATTTTTAATTATTGTCATATAACCCCATTCCTCCTCCCTTTCTGAATTGTTGCTTCCCATTTGCTGTGGCTTTGGAACCCAGAAAACCCACTTGTTAGAATTGTGTGTAAAATAAAAATCAACTAAGTTCTTAATGAGGACATCCCCTATGGTTAAAATATGCACAGTCTATGTCACATTTATTTCAGCTTCTTGCAGACTTCCTGGATTCCAGGTAGGTCACAGATAAAGGGAAGGTTATTAGATGGTCAAACTCTGGCTTCTGAGGGGTTAATACATGATGATAATTGAAACTCACGGTGATGGCTCTGAGGTGCCTGTTGAATGATCGTACATAAAATAATATATCTTGAGTATGATATAGGTTTAAAGTCTTTATAAAATTATAATCCTTTGAAGCTTGGTGGTTCACATCTGGAATTTATGACAATATCCTAACGGATTTCAGATAAACCAGAAGTTGCCGTTCCCACATCACATACAAGAAGGGCCTGTCATGCCTTCCTGTTACAGCTTGAGTTCACCCTGGAATGAGGAGGGATAGAGAACAAAATCCTCAACAAGCCCGCCTGGCAAGACTCAAGGCTATGCATTAGGAATGAACTGGTTGGTGCTCACCTTTCCAGCTGGCCTTGTCCCAGGTTCATTCCCCTCACTCTCTGGGGTTCTGCCAACACAGACTGCTCCGGCCTGCTTTCGGTTCCTTGAACACTTGAGGCTCACTTCCCCCAGAGGGCCTTTGCCCCAGAGTTCCCACTGCCTGGAATGCTCTCTCTCCCCAGGCCCAGCAATCACTGCCTAGTTTCCTCCTACTCAGCGTAATCATACTTCCTTAGGAAGGCCTGGCCGCTCTGACAGGTCAGCTCTGCCTATTACACACTCTTGTAGTTCATGTACTTCCCCTAGAAGCCCTTCTAGAATTGTAATTTTTCATTTAGTTGTGTGTAGGACAGATTACCTAGAAAATAGTAGGTGCTCAATAAGTATTTGTTCATTCCATGGAAGGGAGGGAGCAAGGGCACTGCAGCCAGACTGGCTTTCTCACTGTGGTTAACATCATGACCTGCCCGGAGAGCAGCTGCCAACATTTTACCTTCACTTGATTGCTGTCAAGGCCCATGGGTCTCTCCTTCCCTTTCAAGAAAAGAGTAAAATCTACTCAATGAACATGCAGCAGCATGCCATTGAAGCTATTGCTACTACATTCTAGACATCGTGGCCTTACTCCAAGCAAAGAAATAAGAAGAAAATCTTTCCAAACAAATTTCAAAATGCTGTGATACATGCTCCCTTTAACATTTGTCTTCTGTTAATTCTATTTTTCTGGGTTTTGTCTCAAGTTTTGGCAATTTCAAGTGTTCTGGTTACCATGGAAAGAGGAAACAATGATCTTTTAGAGGTTAAGAGGGAAAAAATATTCACTCCAAACTGTTACATTAAAGATTCATTATGCCCTCTCCTGGGGCTCTTAGGTTTATCCTTAAGCCAAGTTCAAATTGCTGAACATGAACTATTAGCTCTAAGTGAGAACCTTTACCTTCTTTCCTCTAAGCATCTTCATAACACTTCAGACATTTTATAAGTTCTTCCTGACACATGGGAAACTTAGGTTACGAAGAACCGTACGATATACATTGTCAGTTTTATTTTTTCTTTCGTTATTTCAGAGGAAGATAAAAATTTCTTAACTTTCAGAGCAAGAAATAAACATTAGATGTTGCCTCTTTTTTGTTGTTCTGTATGTAGTCTTAATAGCTGTAGTCTGATTAGTTATAGTCTTAATAAGTCTTTCACAGAAAACTTGACCAGTAATAACTGAAAATTTTGAAAAATCTGGAAAAGGAAGAAGATAGTTTACTTGTCTGCTGAAGAGGCAAATATCCCTACAATTTTACATCCTGTAAGAATGGCTTCATTTCTTTTAGACTTTGAACTTAGAACCTCTGTGTGTATATATGGCTGTATAAGACTTGGTTTTTAACACATTATAGAATATCCTGTGTTGTAATTTTCCACATCTCATGTCACCAGCAAGTTTCCAGGTTCCCTGAAGGACAGGTATGGGTGATTCTAACACCACCTCCTGCCTCATTTCTGTGTGGAAGCTAGCCTGCTGCCCCTCCCTCTCCACCTAAGGTGTCATCCTCCTGTGAAGCATCCATCTGATGGACTGCTTCCCACTGCACTTCCCCATCCCACCCCGACTACTTTTTCTTGCCTTAATTCTGGCTTTAGGAATATCCAGAGGAGGCTTCTATCTTAAAAGTGTGTTTGACAGCTCATGCGGCTCAATATTTAAAAAAAAAACAACGCAATCCAAAAATGGCCAGAAGACCTAAAGAGACATTTCTCCAAAGAAGACATACAGATGGCCAAGAAGCACATGAAAAGATGCTCAACATCACTAATTATTAGAGGAATGCAAATCAAAACCACAGTGAGGTATCACCTCACACCAGTTAGAATGGGCATCATCAGAAAATCTACAAACAACAAATGCTGGAGAGGGTGCGGAGAAAAGGGAACCCTCTTGCACTGTTGGTGGGAATGTATATTGATACAGCCACTATGGAGAACAGTATGGAGGTCCCTTAAAAAACTAAAAATAGAACTACTATATGACCCAGCAATCGCACTCCTGGGCATATACCTGGAGAAAACCATAATTCAAAAAGACACATGCACCCCAATGTTCATTGCAGCACTATTTACAATAGCCAGGTCCTGGAAGCAACCTAAATGCCCATCAACAGACAAATGGATAAAGAAGATGTGGTACATATATACAATGGAATATTACTTAGCCATAAAAAGGAACAAAATTGGGTCATTTGTAGAGACATGGATGGATCGAGAGACTGTCATACAGGGTGAAGTAAGTCAGAAAGAGAAAAACAAATACCGTATGTTAACGCATGTATGTGGAACCTAGAAAAGTGGTAGATGAACCGGTTTGCAGGGCAGAAATAGAGACACAGACGTAGAGAACAAACGTATGGACACCAAGGGGGGAAAGTGGTGGCGGGGGCTGGTGGTGGTGCGATGAACTGGGAGATTGGGATTGACATATATACACTGATATGTATAAAATAGATAACTAATAAGAACCTGCTGTATAAAAAATAAAATTCAAACAAAAAGTGTGTTTGAGCAAGGCCAAGTCTCTAAAGTTATTCCTCTCAATTTACAATTCAACCATTAGCGATTTAGTTCTTGAGCCCCCTTTGAAAAATATCGATATCCCCCCAAGGGCTAAGACTTGAAGCCATTATCAATGTTTAATCCCAACCCCTCTGCCACCTCTCATGGAAAATTAAATTGAGGACAGGCCCTATAGGGTGGTGCTAATAAGAAGGGGGTTGCTGAATGAACTTCACTAATTTCACAATGTTACCTTGGGTTTCACACTCTTCAATGTATGGCTCTCCTTGAAGTTTCCTTTTTCTTTATTTTTTTTTCCCACCTTGTTCCACCTTTGTTCCTCTTGCCTAGGTTTATCCACGTGTGCCAATGTCTGTATATATCCCCAGGTCTGTCTTTGTCATGACACCGACTTGTCTAGCAGGGTAACCATAAAAAAATTAATTCAGATTCCTTGTTGGATGATTTAGGTATTTTCAGCTTCATTAACAGCTAATCACCACACAGTGGATTACACAACCACAGTTTGAAATATGCCTTCAAGGTGGCTAGACTAACAGGAATGATCGTGTAAGGGGACTTCAGGAGGGCATCATACACACACAGCTATTATGTCTTTGTGGGAACGTGCATTTGCCTATGAATTGTCTGTGCATGTTCTTGACAGGTCCCTTCTTATCCTGTTCCCAGCCCCCAGCCCACCCCACCCAGCCTCTGCCAGGTCTGCCTACAGGTCCCTCAGTCTCAGAGCCTTCCAGAGAGAAGTGAGAGCTCATTCAGGTCCAGCAGTGTCCTGAGGAGTGTCCCAGTGTGCCCGCAGCTGAGGCAGACAGGCCAACTGTACCCCAGCAGGGTTCAGAGTCAGGCTGGGAGGTAAAAATACATAGCCAGGAAGCTTGGAAAGGTGCCACTGGGGACACAGCCAGGTATTTTGCTCCTCTGGCCCTGCCCTGAGGGCCAAATTAGCATCAGAGCCGGAAGTGTGACCCAGGAGCCAAAGTTTTATGTGGGCTCTTTCTCCAACCACGGAAAAGACTCTGGTAGGTATGGGGGGTGGGTTGCTGTGTGGGTTAGGTTAGTATGAGAGATGATGAGACCCTCCCACACCCCACAGACGCCAGCTCCAGTGCTGGCTTTGACCAACTAATGTCAGCTTGGCCAGAGTAGCAGCAAATTGGGGTAGGGTGCTGGGTGCAAGCCTGTGCTCCCACATGCAGGTTCTGCTTTTGCAGGTCTGGCACAAACCACTAACTCCTCTGGCCACACAAAGTGCTCTGTGGGCAGGGCTAGCCCTGTTTGCCCTGGACGGGGACCGTTGTCAATGGCTGGTTGGATTTGTCAGGTTTGCTCTCAACATTGGTCAATGACCATTGTCAGGTGTTGCTAGGGTTGCAGGAGAAAGGTTACACTTGATTGGCTGAGCAACTGTATTCCGTAACCAATCCAAATACTGTGCCTGTGGGAGGGGGACTCAACACGATAGAGCAGTATCAAGCACAGGCAGACACATTCCGGGTACAAACAAGGCGTCTGGAAAAATGTAATGATGGTGTGCAGGAGTCCCATGCCCCTCGACAGCTCCAGCCATGGTGTGGTTGCTCTTCAAAATGTTACAGCCTAAGTTAAAGTCATTCCCACTGATTGGAGGATATCAAGATTTCAAAACAGGGCAGTGGCAATTGTAAGGAGGAAGTAAAACTCCTTGCTCATTGTGTTTTACAGCCTTCCTTAGTAAAACTGCTGAATTGTAATTTAAAATATTCCACCCTTTCAAATAAATTAAGTGCAGCCCTTAAAAACAGGAAATGAGAAAGGCGCGCACGTATTGTCAACTAAACATTCACAGACCTAGTACCACAAAGCGAAGTTGAAAATCAGAGAACAGTCCTATGAATTCACTATAGAAGGATGACAACAGGGGTCACCACCAAGGGAGACGTTATGCCTCTGGCAGTGAACTCTTGGGCTGAAACCTGAATGCTAATTAGGAAACAGTGAAAGACAAACATCAGCTCGAAGGGAAATTTGGATCCTGCATGATTGTAGATATTCTGAGATTCAGATAAACCTTATGGTACTAAGGGAAGTTAGAGTGTACTTGATGGTAGCAGCAGCTGAACCCTCCCTTTAGAAAACATAACTGCCAGTCAGCCAGATGTTCCTGCAGAACTCTGGCAATACATCAAAAGCAAACAGAATTATCTTGCCTGAAAGATAAGTTAAGCTTCTGTATAGTACTGATTTTCCATTCAGTTATCAATATAATCACCAAATTTTAGCATTTTTAAAAATTCTCTGGAACATTTTTAAAATGTTTATTTATTTATTTTGGCTGCTCCGGGTCTTAGTTACGGCACACGGGATTTTTAGTTTTGGCATGCAGACTTCTTAGTTGCGGCATGCGGACTCTTAGTTGCGTTGCGGCATGCATGCGTGATCTAGTTCCCTGGCCAGGGATCGAACCTGGGCCCCCTGCATTGGGAGCACAGAGTCTTACCCACTGAACCACCAGGGAAGTCCCTGGACTTTAGCATTTTTATTGTCAGTTTCTATTCAGTCACAAGAAAAGTTTTTTTAGTCTTCTTCCATTCCATGCCATGCCTCTCCCTTTGCTCTCAGACCTGTTCCTTAGAAAGATGGAGCAGCCATGCAAGAATACTAAGGGAGGGAAGGAAGGAAGGAAGGGAGGAAAGAAAGAAGGAAGAGAATGAAAGAAGGTACATCAGTGTATGTTTCCCATGGGTCCCATCCCCTATTATTCATTTCCCCTTTCCAACTCAGACTCTTCTGCTCAAGAGGGACCCTACATTCAAGCCAAGGAGCTTGAGCTTAGTTTCAGACTGAAACAGTGTTTCAGGATTCTGCATTTTACTTTATATACATTTTGAAGTAACTCAAAACGAGAAAAAAGAATAAGCTTCCACAACTGAGTTTTGGACAATTTCACCTTCCACTTCCACTGGTGTAAAGAAGAATATTCCTGATTCACTTTGTTATAAAGCAGAAACTAACACACCATTGTGAAGCAATTATACTCAATAAAGTTGTAAAAAAAAAAAGAATATTCATGAGGAGGATTGGCAACAGGACTGCCTTAGAGAAAGTACACCTTCACAAGCCTTTCCACCAAGCTCCTCACTTAACTCTACCCACACAGACCAGTGGGACCCACCAAGCTCACTCTACCCAAGATCCTCCTGTGTCTTAATGGAGACACTATAATAGCAGTATCTAGCTTTTCCAAAGGGGAAGAAACTTAGTATTTTGGGTTCATTTTTGTTGTTGTTGTTGCATGTGAGGCTAAATGCAGATATTTGTGCTGTTGGCAACATCTTAGGAAGTGATTTAGCCCACCTGCATAGCCAGGCATAATTTATCATGTGGCCCTGTGACTTTAACCCTATTTCTTTCTCCCTTCCGATTATTTCAGTCATGTTTGTGTATTAATGACTTAGGGCATAGCTTTATTATTTCAGAGGCTCTGAAGTCCTACTTGACTTTTCTAATTCAGAACCTAGCTTTCTCTCATTCTGACCTTACCTGCTCTCTTCAGGAACAGATCCAGGAGACCAGAAAAACTTACCACCCACATCTACTCTTCATAATCAAGTCACTGGATGAAGACAGGCAGGTAAGCTGGGAAAGTTATCCTAGATCCTGTTCTGGCCTGGCAGGCACACCCCACACAGTCATCGGTGAATATTCTCCAGGGTTAGCACTGCCCAGGGCTTTGCAAATTGGTGTTCTCTCTCCACAGTTTATATTTCAAGACAACTTCCAGTGAGAATCATATAGTCAGAAACCAAAATGGTAGGTTATAAAAACCTACTGGATCAGTGAAAAACAAAAATTTGACTGCTAATTTCATCCTATAATCAAAGAGTAAAAGTCATCCATTTAACTTACATCCCTTTCTTTTTCTGAATCACCATCTCTAATAAAGGGGAAATTTTGTTTAATGATAAAAAGTAGAAGCAAAAGGCCTGGGATAACCCACAAGTAAATAAGCAGTTGTAGAACATTAATGATCATTGGGAGAAGATGAAACCAAAAAGGGAGAGACAGGCAAGGGAGTTGACATGAAGTTTGAAAGACCACATTCAGCCTGCACCCTCAAGAAAATGTCTAAGAGAAAGTAGGCCAGAACAACAATGAAGGTAGGGTGAAAAAGATGTGACTTTAGTTTTCAAAATGTCATGTCCGTATTGAGTGTCCCTTTGGTCCAAACGAGAAACAAAGGGAGAAATCAAACAGCTTCAGTGACAAGCAGAACAGTTGGCAAAGAGTCAGGGGTAAAATCTTGGGGAAGCCTCAGTGTGCAGCCTAAGGACAGATGGGAAGAGTCCTTCCAGCTCCTCTGTTTCCCCAAGTCCTGCTTTTCTCATTGCCCACTATTCCCCCTTTCAGTCTGCTCTTAATTTTACCCCATGCCAACGCTCACACCTGGCTCTCTCTGTGGATTTCTTTTCTTTTTTTTTTTAAAGCCTTCTGGGGAAGACTCTTCATTCATTCATGCTGTACATTCAAACCATTTAAGATGTGATTTTTCAATAACATATGATTAACTTATTAAAAAAACCACTTATGGGGGCTTCCCTGGTGGCTCAGTGGTTGAGAGTTCGCCTGCCGATGCAGGGGACACGGGTTCGTGCCCCGGTCTGGGAAGATCCCACATGCCGCGGAGCGGCTGGGCCCGTGAGCCATGGCCGCTGAGCCTGCGTGTCCAGAGCATGTGCTCCGCAATGGGAGAGGCCACAACAGTGAGAGGCCCGTGTACCACAAAAAAAAAAAAAAGAAAAAAAAAAAGCCACTTATGATGCTCATAAGCAGAAGGGCTGACTTGATTCCATAACAAGGCCATGACCAGGTGGTTTTATTGGTTGTGACTCTTTCCAGCAGGCTTGGTATTATAAAAAGCACAGTGGAAAGGGAGATCTAGACTTTGCTTCATTCTCTGGGATGTTCTGGAGAGTGAGTGTTGACAGATCACCAGGTTTTCCTTAATTGTTCCCAATATGTACATAAGCGGATGTTTCTTTAGGCAAAAACAGCTATTACAATGAGCCCAGTGAAGCTTTGAATTTCCCTGAGCCTACAAGAGATTTTAGGAACACCATTTATTAAGATCAATGTGCTTTGTTTTGGTCACTGAAAGCCATAACCATAAAAGAAAAAAACTGATAAAATGGACTTCGTTGAAATTAAAAATTTCTCATCAAAAGAGACCATTAAGAAAATGAATAGGCAAGCCATGGACTGGAAGAAAATAATTGTGAAACATAAACTCGACAGAGGACTGATAGCCACAATATATAGAGAACTCCTATTCAGTAATAAAGACAAAAAAATTGCTTGAATGGATATAGGATTTGAAAAGACATTTCACAAAAGATGTATGAATGGCAAATAAGCACATGGTAACGTGTTCAATGTTCTTAGTCATTAGGAAAATGGAAATTAAACCCACAATGAGATATCACCACGTACTCACCAGGATGACAACGCTAAATGCAAGCTAGGATGCGGAGCAACTGGAACTCTCATACATTGTTGGTGGGTATATTAAGTGGAACATCTGTTTTGAAAAAGGAATAGCAGTTTCTTTAAAAACTAAACATACACCAAAGACAAATATCATATGATATCGCTTATATGCGTAACCTAAAAAAAAATGATACAAATGAACATATTTACAAAAGAGAAACAGACTTAGAGAACAAACTTATGGTTACCAGGGGGGAAGGTGGAGGGGAGGGATAGACTGGGAGTTAGGGATTGACATGTACACACTGCTATATTTAAAATAGATAACCAACAAGGACCTACTATATAGCACAGGGAACTCTGCTCAGTATTCTGTAATAACCTAAATGGGAAAAGAATTTGAAAAAGAATAGATACATGTATATGTATAACTGAATCACTTTGCTGTACACCTAAAACTAACACAAAATTGTTAATCAACTATACTCCAATATAAAATAAAAATTAAAAAAAACAAAACTAAACATACATCTACTCTGTGATTTAACAATTATGCAAGTAGGTTCTTCCCAAGGGAAATGAAAGCATATGTCTATAAAAAGGCTTGTATAAGAATGTTCCCAACAGCTTTATTCACAATAGCCAAAAATGATACATCCCAGGTGTCCATGAACAGATGAATGACCATACAAACTGTGGTATAGTCACACAGTGGAATACTACTCAACAATACAAAGGAATGAACTACTTTCACACAGAATAACGTGACTCAATCTCATAGACAGTAAGCTGAGTGAAAAAGGTCTTACTCGGAAGAGTTTATTTTATTTGATTCCATTTTTATATGAAATTCTAGAATAGGCAAAACTAATCTGTAGTGAAAAAAATTGAAACAGTGCTTGCCTCTGGGAAGGGGAGTAGGGGCGAGGATTGACAGGAAACTGGGAGGGAACTTTCTGGGGCAATGGTGATGTTCTATGTCTTAATAGGACTTTGGGTACACAAAACTCAGAAAGTATACACTTAAGGTTTTATATTTCATTATATATAAATTTTACATCAGAAGAAAAAAGTAAATATCAAACTGAAGTTTTTAGGTGGAATTTGGTTCATGCCTGCCATTTACTTTTTTTTGGCCATGCCCTGTGGCATGCAGGATCTTAGTTTCCCCATCAGGGATCGAAGCTGTGCCCCCTGCAGTGGAGGCACAGAGTCTTAACCACTGGACTGCCAGGGAAGTCCCTGCCATTTACTTTTTTTTTGGCTACATTGGGTCTCCGTTGCTGCGTGTGGGCTTTCTCTAGTTGCGGCGAGCAAGGGCTACTCCACGTTGCGGTGCGCGGGCTTCTCCTTGCGGTGGCCTCTCTTGCAGCGGAGCTCAGGCTCTAGGCGCGTGGGCTCAGTAGTTGTGGTGAACAGGCTTAGTTGCTCCGCGGCATGTGGGATCTTCCCGGACCAGGACTCAAACCTGTGTCCCCTGCATTGGCAAGCGGATTCCCAACCACTGTGCCACCAGGGAAGCCCCCATTTACTTTCAAAAGCATGAGAAAGATAAGAAGGATTAATGGAGGAGGGATGTATAGATATGCAATAAAGCAACGTAGTACAATGTTAATGGTAGACTCTACAATTAAATGGTGGGTATATGGGTATTCACTGTAAAATGCTGTGTAAAATCTTGTGTATATTTGGAAACACTCACAGTAAAGTGTTGGGGGAAGAAAATAAATGTGCTAGTCTTACCCATGGACCCTCTTCAGTTGTTTGTTAGATCTAAATACTCTATCTTTTAATATTCATATTAGATTATAAATATAGAAGATGAAGCCTTGGGTTTGTAAGAATCTCACATCTGACTTCTTTTTCTTTTTAAATCTAGTCTTTCATACCTTTTATTGTAGCAGACAAAAGAAGCCAGGAAACGGTTATTATGGGAGGAAGGGAGGGAGAGAGACCTGTGACCCTAAAAAAAAACCCACACACACAAAAAACTCCTACTGTAAAATATTGAATATCAAGAGCCGGCAAGTGCTTCAGAGTTGTAGAATCAAGAAATTAATGAAAGCACCAAGACTGCATCCTCAGAACCGCTGGGGAATGATAATTACAGACAACAGTATTTCTGGAGCAGACACATAACCTTGATTCCCAGGACACCCCCTAAGGCACTCTAATAGTATGCTATTTGAGGAAGGTTTTTCTACCTTTAATAACAGGGAAATAATGTTAGAAGGAAAGAAATCCCTTATTTAGCCACTAGGGTGTCATTATTGAGCCCCAGTTGAAGGTCCCTTTAAAAGCATCCATATGGTAAAAGAATATGTTTCCCCACGAAATCAAAACTGAGTACATCTGAGACTTCTGAACATCCTTTTTCTTGGATCTTAAAATGGATTTGTGCATATTTGTGAAAAAAAATTTTATGATATGCTATCTTCCAAAGTGAATGGTTATTTATAATTCATAAAAGACCTGAGCACAGGAAAATTCTTCCCTTTTATTAGCCCTGTAAAGTTAGACCAGCTGATCTTTTAGTACATATTACAGACACCAAATTCTCCGTATGGTTGAAGTTTCTGTCCTCAAACTAAATGCAAAGAGGCAGTGCTACTGAAGCTATTCTTCAAAAGCTGGTGGGGTCCGTGTCTCTTTTGATTAAATGTTAAATAAACAAAAAAATCATTCTCAGAGCCAGTCTCTAAAGACACAGAAGGGAGCATACTTGGAATGCTAAACATGCTTTCTAAATCTTGCACAGCCTTTGTAAAATACAACGGCATATTTTTAAATGGATTTTCTTTTCTGTTTCCAACATTTAACCATCATCTTCGGACACAGTTGCCACATCATTTCCTTTCAGCTGCTGCTGGCTGCTTGTGGGTCATAGTACAGGTTCATGAGCAGAAGTGACTTGAGTCAAGGAGTATGGGCACCAGGGATTTGGACCCATTACAGGGAGTCCTGGTGCCAAGGGCTTCCACCCAGCTGCACCTGCACGTCCCCGACATGATATCATAGAAAGTTACTTCCTTCAAAGAATCCAGCTTTCTTAGCTCACCCTACCAGGGTCACATCCACCTCGATTAGTGGCGTGCCTCGGACCCACATAAGAGAGTTTCACAGAATTTTTAGAGATCTAAGTTCAATCTGAAAATAACACATGGTTTTGTTTTCTTTGAAGTTCCCTGCCCTCTAATATTCCAGACGAGCCTTTTAAGCTCTGGTATAGAACTTTCTGGAGATAGAAACTCTTTCTGTGTCCTGACTTTTAAATACCTTGACTTAAAATATAGGTTGCTAACTGCCAAACACAAAAAGCCAACTCACTTATAGGACAGGATCCTTGGTCAGAAAGGATTGCCTCACCTTGCAAGGACAAGGGATGAAGGATTCAAATGATTCTTGAGCAACTTTTTTACCACCTTATGCTGCCTGACTCAGAAGAGAAGGATGAGGAGATCTCAGCCTCTTGATGATACACCAGCTGCACTATGTAGTACCAACAGTGGGAATGGAAAAGGCAATATTTATTCTGAGGGCCCTCACAGCATCATCATTAAGTCATTCGTCCACTCCTAAGTGGTTTGCATTTTCCAAGATCCAGAGAGGGAGGCCCATGAGCTGTAATTCTAGGCATTTTTTTCCCCTTTCTACCCACACTCTTATTCAACATGTCTAAGCACTGTTTGGAAAAACCAGATAGCTGACAAAACCAAATATGCAATATGCTATCATATGTTTTCGTTTAACACTTTCAGAATTTATTTCCCCATCACATAAATGAAATCTTTCAAGTTCTTCTTCCTCATCATCCACCACCCAAAACACTAAATCATTACATAACAGAACTGTTAATCAATTATCTACTGCGTCATATCCCTCCCTCCCTCCCTCCCTCCATCCAAGCATCCACGCTACAAGTATTCCTTAAGAATTTACTATGTGCCAGTCCCTATGGTGGAGATATAGACATGAGTAATTTATAACCTTGCCCTTCAGGAGCTTCCAGTCATACAGAAGATGCTCACCTCTATGTCTCCCAAGCCTTCAATGAACAGTTAACTTTCTGTTACTTCATCACAGCAAGAAAACAGGAGCTCTTACTCTGCCCAGATAATACTCCTAGGTTCATGAACTTTGTCCACCGCATTTTCTCTGATCACCACCCTATCCTCTGAAGCCTGGTACACAGTCAGTCATGAGAGAAACTAACTAAATTTACTACTGGAGCAAATTTCGGGACATAGCTTAGATAGGACACAGGATAATGCCAAATTCTCACTTTGCAATTTTAAAATTTAAATAGCCACTGACAAATACAGTGTATTTAATTTTCTCTCTCCTTTCTAGGGCATTGACCCCCTCCTTCAGAACTAGACCTTTGGGGTTTCAATTCATCTGGCTAATTCACTCCAATCTACCCTTCAGTCCAATCATCTTTCTGGTTTCCAGAGATAAGTCATGGGATCTTTCCTTTTGGGAGGCCCTAAGTGTAGCTTCCTTACCCATCATGCACCGAGCTGTGTCCTTTGAAATACTGTTGTGCTTTTTTTTTGAGGGGGAGGGGAACCGAATTGGAATGAAACCTGGGTTGGGGAGAGGATGCCAAGAAGGCACCCAAGGCTTCCCTTTATGCTGCATCCAGCCAAGCCTCTGACCAACTCAAGGGTTTGTTTATGACATTTCATAAGCAGACCTAACAAGCTCCTTTGGCAATATTCTTTGAAGAAGTTTCCATCCCCCAGGACAAGGCCAGAGCTTCCCAGTCTGCCTGCCATAGCTCACCAAGACTGGGTTCCAGGTATGCAAATGCGTTACAGGTGCGTCAAGATGTGGACCCTCTCAGCCCAAGAGGCTGCCAGCCTGGGTCAGAGGCAGCCAGGGCAGCCACTCGTGAAAGGTAGGGCTGGGCTGATAAGAGTTCTGGAGAGGTGACCAAACTCGGCGGCCCCTGTTTGCCTTGGGGCCAGAAATTGGGGTCTGCCATCAGTCCCGTGCTGGCACTTGGTGCAGAGGCCTGCTCCAGTCCTGGAGTTATATCCTTATCCTCAAAACCCCCCAACCTTCCAGGCTAGGTTCTCCGTCACCCTTCACTCCTCTTGGCCCTGAACCAAAGGTGACCACGTCTGGCTGCTCTTCTGCCTGGTGTTTATGATCATCCCTTTGGGAACCACTAGCCTGGGTTTTCCCAGCTTCTTCACCCTCAGTCCCCTTAGCCCAGCAGGTTCAACAGAATATAATGCCAGCCACTTATGTAATTTAAAATTTTCTACTAGCTACCTTTTTTAAAGTTTAAACAGGTAAAAAAATTTTTTTGCATCCAAATTTGTTATTTAAAACAGCTTTATCGAGATAAAACTCACATACCATACAATTACACATTTAAAGTGTACAACTGAGTATATTCACAGAGCTGTACAACCAGTGCCATGATCAATTTTAGAACATTTTCATCACCCCTTAAAGAAATTCCATACCCATCGGCACTCACTTCCCATTTCCCTCCAAAACCCCCAGCCCTAAGCAACCAACCATCTACCTTCTGTCTCTGTTGCTTTGCCTCTTGGCCACCTCATATAAGTGGAATCGTACAACGTGTGGCCTTTGTGTCTGACTTCTTTCACTTAGCATTGTGTTTCAAGCTTTGCTCATGTTGTAGCATTCACTTTAATCATTTACTTTATTTAGTTCAATCTATCCAAAATATCATTTCAACATGTAGTCCCTCTTAAAGATGATAAATGATGTACTTTGCATTCTTTTTTTCACACTAATTCTTTGAGCTCTGGTGCGTATTTTACACTCAGAGCACATCTCAGTCAGACCAGCCACACTGCAAGTGCTCAATACCCACATGTGGCTACCGGCCATTGTGCTGGAAAGCACAGCCCTAGCCAGAGTCCTTTCCATTACTCTTTAAAGGCAACAGCTTTCTCTGTTCACCACCATACTCCTGCATACCCTCTCTACCCCATCAGTACCTACACCGTGGTTCACAAGTGGCTTTAGGATTTTAAGGCCAGCACCATGCTTCTCTTCCCCAGTAGAGAGCCCCAAGCTTGTGCTTCCAACTGGGCAGTGGCCGCTCAGGTCAGAGCCTGCACACAGATAACTGGAGCCCATGCTGCCTGGTCACTTTCCTTGCCCAGGTGCCAGAGCTGGATGATATATCTAGCTAAAGGGAAACTCTCTGCTTTGAAAAACTTAACAAAAGAAACTTTATTCTTACTTTTTAGAAGCACGTCTGTCATTTCTTAATTTTCTCCCTAGTACATTTTCCAGCCATTGTTTTGCTAACAATTGCTCTAAGCACACAAATAAAGCTCACTGGTAGTGGTAGATGTGGGAAATTGCTACAAGCTTCCTCACAGCTTTATCCTGCTTCTGTCAGCCATTTCCCTAAGAAAATGGATGTTTAATCAATATGAGGCTGCATCTTATAAGTCTAGCTCATCAGCTACCACCTCCTTCTAGGCTCTCAGAAGAGACAGAAGCCTACAGCACTGCCACCAACTGCCCAGGATGCAGGGATTTCAACAGGAAACGGGACCTTTATGAATGAAGCACATTATTTATCTCAGTGTGGGTATATCTATATGTTCATATGTAAGTTACTTCTAAACACCTGTAATTCTTAAGATGGGCACATGGCAATGTTTGTGAAATTGCCTTTTTGAAGGAAAAGCTTTCAAAATTGGGGTTATTTAGTCCACAATATGGAAAATTGAGGGCAGGTTTAATATGTGCAAATTTAACAGAGACATAAGAAGAACAACAATATCAGCATCTTCCCTGTTTTTCCTCAGGGTAAGAAGAGAGAAAAGGAGCTGCAGTTGCTGGAGAAGGGACTGAGGTTCATCTTCGATGTCAATAACATCGAAGCTCTGGAGAATCTTATGGAAGGAGCTTCAGGGTTTTGGTCAACATTCATTCTACCAACATTTACTGAGGACCTTCTGGGCATTTCTTGGTTTGTGTGTAATTCAGTCACAGAGCTAAATCGGGAAGATTTCACTAAAATGCTTCTCTGGAGTGTTTCCCTAACGTGAAGTATTGCTATCTCTTTTTTCCCAACTTTTCTTCTTATTCTCTGCCACCTATGAAGGTTCACAGGGCCCAGTCCTGGACCCTGCAAAAAAAAAAAAAGCTTTACAAATCAAGAATTATTCTAAAAGAAAATCTGACCCACCGCACCAGTCAAGATTTCAGCCTCTTGATCAAACAGCCACTCATAAGGCAATGGCATGCTGAGAAAAGCAGGCAGTAATGGTAGCCAGTTCAGAGGTGTGAGGACTTGCTGTGAACTGGTTTATATTACCTACCTCCTTTTACTCAACAGAAACTTTCTTCTCTACAGAAAATGGCAATACCACTACCATTCTAGGATTCCTTGTACTAGCCTCACCCAGCAACTGCTTGGCTGTCTATCCAGAATAGTTAAAACAGCCAGTGCCCCAGGGAATGTCATAAAATTTCACTATATTCAGTGACGCCCTACTCAATGAATTGCAGAGAACCTAGTCTTCTGCACACCTGGCTATGAATCACTGATTCAGTGACCTCCATTTGGGATCTGATTTCCTGAGGTAGTTAATTTAGCCTTCATGAGATGGAGATACTGAACCTTTCTTAGGGATGCATGCCTAATTTCACATAACTGTGAAGTTACTTCGGTTGTCTACATGGCAATCTTGTGTGATCTAAGCAACTTATTGCTGTCATTTTAAGACCGTTTGAAACATCTTAATGGTCCCATTTTTTTTTCTTTCCCTCTTGCTCATTTCCAAATGGAAGGAATTCTTATGAGGTAATAGGGTGGTGGGGAGAAACACAGTTTGCTTTAGCTCCTACTAATTATTCCATGTTATGCTTGAGTGGATTATTTGCATCCAATCTCTATTTGTTAACATCAATGGGCTATGTTTGCATAACTAGATCGAATTATAAAAAGACTTCCATTTTGAATGGTTAACTCTCACAAAAAGAAAGAAAAGAAAGGAAGGAAGGAAGGAAGAAAGAAGGAAAGAAGGGACCATATCCTAAGCTAGAGATAGCAGCCTTGGGAAACCTGTATTGGAGGAAAAAAAGAATCTCTTAAAGTTCATCACAAAGACTTTCTGGTTTCAATTTCCTCTCTTCTTTTGAAATAAGATCCAGTACCCCAGCCCTCCACCTAGAGTAAAGTAGCTGGGACTTGGCAGGAAGTGGTGTGGCAGACCACCCAAGAATTAGGGGTATCTGATGTGGAAGGGAAAAGTTAAATGAAAATCTGAAAATGATGTCAAGTAGATGAGAATGAATCATCAAAACTGAGCTCCCATTTCTCTCCAGTGAAGATCCCTGTGCTAGATCAGCCAGTTAATCATCCAGCTAGGAAGGGCTGGGCTAAGTCACTTTCCAAGCCATACCTCAGCCTCCAGGCAGTGTAATCCTAACCCTTTAGAAAGACCTCCAACTCATTCAAGTTCCTGAGAAACATTCCTGTTCTATAAACTCCTCAGGCTGTCTTCTGTCAACACACCTCTTTTCCTTTTACTCACACACATTTCCTTATCACCATCTGATGTGTTTTGTCCCTTCCAATAAACTGTGAAGTTCTTGAAGCCCAACAAGAGCTCTTGCGCCACCTGACTGTCCCCCCTCCACCTCCCAGCCAATACCTGGACAGAGGGGTAACTTACTTGGTCTATTATCACTCTGGATCAAAGTTCTCTTTTTTAGATTGCAAGATTCAGGAGAGCAGGACCTCAATTAGTGAAAAGTGCAAGTGACTTCCTGCCAGAGTCAGCTTCTACTGGTAGACATCTGAAGCAACCACACCTGGGGTGTGATTGGAAGGGTTTTAGAAACCTCCTTCCACCCTCACCTTCTGAAATTCCACCAATTGACACCTTTTCACTTAAGGTTTTGATCTTTGTTAAAATACAGATTCCCCCAGGAGCAGTACGTTGATAAGTTATCTGTGATTTAGAGTAGATAAAGGAACTTACTGAACCTGGAGAGAGGAGAGGGGATAGCAGTGGAGGGGAAGTCTGGGTGTCAGTTGGCCCCATTCACACCAAAATATTTCAATAATGTGTGATGGGGGTGTTGATATGAAGAATCATTCTCCTTCCAAAGGCCCAGCCCCCAACACCTTATGTAATGACTGAAGTATGAATAAGGATGGGGACATTTAGTGAATGCTTTCTATGTGCTAGACAGCGCTCTAAACACTTAAATAGTAACTTGTTACACCTCACAACTCCCCGAAGTTGGCCCTGTTATCATCCCAGCTTTACAGATGAGGCAACTGAGGAAGAGAGGGTCCCAAAGTCACACAGACAGAAGGTGGCAGACCCAGGAAATGAGTAAGAATGATGGACACTTTTAAATATCCAAGCTTGCCTTTCTCATCCCTTTCCCATGTTGACCGCCTCCCCTCCCCGATTTTCATTCTCCTCCCACCCTTGTCAGTAGATTTACCTGAGATAATCCAAATGAATCCTAAATGTGGGAAACAAACAGGCATCTAAGAAAATAGAAACAGCGATCCAGCTATGGATGAGTCCTTCCACAAAGAAGTGTTCAAAAAATGACAACCAACATGCTGTCATTGACGACACTTAAAAAAATGTACATTGTGATCCAGTGCTTTAAAAGTACCCAGGGAATTTTCTAAATTGCAATATGCCCATTTTGGGTGCTTTTTCCCCAACACTATGAGCAAAACAGAGATACTAACCATGGCAACCTCTATATCACTTGATACACATAAAAGGAGCAAAGGCTTCCTGAGAGAGGGGGCCCTGCATCTGTGTGTGTATATGCTATTTCTAAGACGTGTATAAACTGAAACACACACAGGGCTCACCCAACAACTTCTTTTCCTTGAGGAGGATGAATTGAGAAAGTTCATCTTGTGCATCAGACTAGAGAAGACAGGCTCCTTATTCATCTTTAGATTGGAAAAATAAAATACGCATTGGCTCCCTGGAGCTGGAGACCAAGCAAAAGGAAAAAAGCAGATAAATAGCAGAGTGGCGGTGGGACAGCACCATGTTTTGCTCCCGATAGGCGCTCATGTTTGCAGGGTTTCGTTCAGTGGAAGGGCATGGGATTGGAAAGTGCATTGCTTTGAGGATGCCCTCACAGTACAGCTCACGGAGTAACATGACTGGGACACCTATGCCCCTGATGACCTCTGAGAAGGAACTCCAGGGACAACCCTGCCACCAATGGAAGACAGTTCTTCAGCAGGTGTGGCAAAGCTGAGATTTGCCTATGAGGGCAGCACTACTCCAAGGTGCTGCTGGGTTCTTCCTGGGAATTGCTCTTTCCCAGTCAGCATCAGAAATCAGCAGCAGAGTAATGATTAGAGAAATGCAAATCAAAACTACAATGAGGTATCACCTCACGCCAGTCAGAATGGCCATCATTAAAAAGTCTACAAACAGTAAATGCTGGAGAGGGTGTGGAGAAAAGGGAACCCTCTTACACTGTTGGTGAGAATGTAAATTGGTACAACCACTATGGAGAACAGTTTGGAGGTTCCTTAAAAAACTAAAACTAGAGCTACCATATGATCCAGCAATCCCACTCCTGGGTATATATCTGGAGAAAAACATAATTCAAAAAGATACATGGGGCCTCCCTGGTGGCGCAGTGGTTGAGAGTCCGCCTGCCGATGCAGGGGATACGGGTTCGTGCCCCGGTCTGGGAGGATCCCACATGCCGCGGAGCGGCTGGGCCCGTGAGCCATGGCCGCTGGGCCTGCGCATCCAGAGCCTGTGCTCCGCAACGGGAGAGGCCACAACAGTGAGAGGCCCGCATACCGCAAAAAGAAAAAAAAAAAAAAAGATACATGTACCCCAATGTTCACTGCAGCCCTGTTTACAATTGCCAAGACATGGAAGCAACCTAAATGTCCATCAACAGAGGAATGGATAAAGAAGATGTGGTACATATATACAATGGAATATTACTCAGCCACAAAAAGGACAAAATAATGCCATTAGCAGCAACATGGATGGACCTAGAGATTATCATACTGAGTGAAGTAAGTCAGACAGAGAAAGACAAATATCATATGACATCACTTATATGTGGAATCTAAAAAAATGATACAAATGAACTTACTTACAAAACAGAAACAGACTCACAGACTTCAAAAACAAACTTCTGGTTACCAAAGCGAAAAGGTTGGTGGGGGGATAAATTATGAGTTTGGGATTAACATATACACACTACGATATATAAAATAGATAACCAACAAGGACCTACTGTAGAGTATAGGGAACTCTACCCAATAATCTGTAATAAACTATATGGGAAAAGAATCTGAAATAGAATAGATATATGTATATGTATAACTGAATCACTTTGCTGTACACCTGAAACTAACACAACATTGTAAATCAAGTATACTCCAATATAAAATAAAAATTAAATTAGAAAAAAAATCATCAGCAAAGGTTTTCACCCTAAGCTCCACAACCTTCCTTGTGAGCCTGAGGTGTTCTTACATGTTGTGTGACTTTAAAATTTTTAATGATCTTCACAAAGTTCATATTAAGGAAACAGCTCTTTGAAGCACACCTCTTAACCCTTCAAAACTTGTCTTTATAATTTGGGAGTTTGGACTGATAAATTTTTATGACAAACCATGTAAAGAATTTCCAAAATTTATTCTTTCCTTTCATTATTATCACTGGAGGCCACACTATATGTTCTTGTACATAGGTAGTGTATGGTCAACTTGTTGAGACTTTTGGAGGCTTATAATTACCAATAAAGCACTGGTAACTCCTGTGCTTTACTCTTGTACTAGTAAAAGACTAGTAGTACATTTTTTACTTTGAAAGAAATTTTACTTTCATAATGACCTTGGCTTGCTGGTATATCCAGTGCTACAAAAAGTATTGATAGCTGCCTAGGTTGTGTACCCTTTGCTTTCTACCATCCATGCTTAAAATTAGAGACACAGTAAGGATTCTACCAGCCCCAATATATCTAGAGTTAACAGAAGTTAAAGGAGTTCTCTTTCATTCTGAAAGGAATGGGAATTTTTTTTTTGAGAATTACTGAACCCACATTTGGTAATAAGTCCATTATATAATGCGTTCAGATATCAACCGTCAGTTTTTCCTTATTAAAAAATGGGGGGGTGGGGCTTCCCTGGTGGCGCAGTAGCTGAGAATCCGCCTGCCAATGCAGGGGACACGGGGTCGAGCCCTGGTCCAGGAAGATCCCACATGCCGTGGAGCAATTAAGCCTGTGTGCCACAACTACTGAGCCTGCGCTCTAGAACCCACGAGCCACAACAACTGAGTCCACGAGCCACAACTACTGAAGCCCATGCGCCTGGAGCCCATGCTCCGCAACAAGAGAAGCCACCGCAATGAGAAGCCTGTGCACTGCAATGAAGAGTAGCCCCTGCTCGCCACATCTAGAGAAAGCCCACATGCAGCAACGAAGACCCAACACAGCCAAAAAGAAATAAATTAAATTAAATTAATTAAAAAAAAAAACAGAGGCGGGGAACCCTTAACTAATGGGGCAAGGAAAATCTAGTTGTTCACACCTACTCTGGAGAACTTTTGAACATCCCATGGGGTCTTATTATTAAGTGTGTTTTGGAATGTCAGCTTCTTCCTTCAGGATCTTTAACTACTGATTCGTTTCTTTTTTAAAGTACTGTGTTTAGGTATTCAGTCCTTATCAACTTATTCCAGGGGGAGACTTTGCATCTCTAATATAGCTGTTTCTGAGTCACTTGCAGCTCTTCCTATCTCTAACCTGGGCACTCCAGTCACAACCACATTCTCCTGGTGAGATCAGCGTTCTCTCTCTGAGAGTACTGTGGCCAGGGCAGGGGCAATTTAAAAGCCCTATCTCATGGGAACAATTTTTTCTTGCTTGGAGTTTGATGTAACTGCTTCCTTCAGTGGGAGAGTTATGACGAGGATCATTGACCAGCCTTTGTCTCTCATTTAAGGTATTGCTGTTTGAACACTTCATGTTCAATATCACCTTGAGTACACGAACACCCAAGGCCTTGAGGAAACTCTGACATACATCGAGGGGGTACTGATGAGATGGGTGGTCCAGCCATGTCATTTGGCTCTGGCCTCTGGCTGAAGGGGATCCCAGACTGTGGCTGCTATTCTGTAGCAAACTCATGCAGAAAAGCAGAGAGCATATCACCATCACGTGGATACTAAATTAAATCCATCAAACTCTTAGTTCTCACGATATCTGCAGGAGAAACGCCAGATGCAGGAGTGAGGGGCCTTAAAAATCTGTAAGCTTCTTTGTCCTTTTGGAGGCTGTCCGACAGCCCAAAGACCTGTTGATGCAGGAATATTTTGCCGATTCCTACAGCCAGGACTGGATAGAATTTTGTTGTATCAGCAGTTGTCAGTCAACGAACCTCTCTCTTGTTGGTAAGGTACATCAAAGGCCAGGACAATACCAGGAATGACTCTTAAGTGTCCCAACAGGAAAAGGAGGCATCGTCACTCACATTGCCAGCCAACTGGTAAGAACCAGGGCATATGGAGAAGCAGTGCAGGCCGGAGTGAGGAGTGCAGACAGATGAGAGACAGCTGTTCCCTGGCAGGGCTCTGCATTACCTCGAGGGGAGAGCCAAGCTCTGGCTCTGGGTGGGACTGCTGTCTGCACTCGCACGCAGAGGCAGGGCACACAGGAGGGGCCCTGGGAGTGTGCTCAGGCAAACGTGAAACTCAAGCCCTGAAAGCTAAGCCCCAAATCCAAATACGCTGTTACGCAAAGCATTCGCAGATTGGCTCGCATTTGATTATCGTATGAGGTTACTTGTTGGCATGTGCTGAGTAATTCCCTGGCATGCCCGCAGCTTGTCAGGGGCATTCCTTCCTGAGTCACAACTGGACCAACAGCCCGGCTCAGGGAGCAGGGGCCAGCGCTGTCTAAGAGGCTATCTTTTTGATGAAACCTACAGCCCTCGGTCCGGATTTGCTGATGTCACCATGCCTGCTTTTCCATCTTCAAAGATGAGCTGGTAGGCATTTCCAGTGAATGTTTGACAGACTCAAGGAAACATTTTGGGGGTTGCACATAACTGTTGAAGTGAGGAATATTCGTCTGTCATCAGTTGGATGAGAAAAGTTAAAATTCCTGCCAGAACTTTGGAGGCCTAGGGAGATGGCATCTCTCACGGGAGCAACATGAGGCCAATTACAATGCTCAGCATTTTCCCAACACTCTGGGTTCAGAGCTCTTTGCGATCCGTTTGTTTCTTTAGCTGAGTTTCTTAAACACACACCACCCCTTGTGGAGCTCTCTGGGCCTCCACCCAAAAGCTGAAGGATACAAAGAGGAAGAAAAGACAGAGCAGCCGGCTCTACCCAAAGAGAGAAATCAAGCCAAATATTTCAACGATTCATTACTCTCCAAAAGCCTGTCAATACTTACAATGGGGGGAAACGGAGAACAGCCAAAATGTACAGCAGTGGAAGACTGGCCACATACAATATGGAAAAATAAGCAGTCATTAAAATCATGCTGTAGATTGTAGAAGAAACTTTAACGACATGGAAACCTATAAACAATATATGGTTAAGTGAAGCTAATTATAAGACATCATGGACAATATGATTACATTTTGTACATACATATATATATTTCTAGCTGATATCTACATATAGAAAAAAGACTGAAAGAATATAAATTAACATGTTAATAGCAATATTTCTAGGTTGGGGTGGATTATAAGAGATTTTTCTTTCTTTTTTTCTCCAAACTGTCTACAATGAACACGTTTTAATTTTGTTTACATTTTGTTATTATTATTTTGCTTATAAAATAAAACGTGCTCACAGTATAAGGTTCAAACAATATAGACATGTTTTGTTTTGCGGTACGTGGGCCTCTCACTGCTGGGGCCTCTCCCGTTGTGGAGCACAGGCTCCAGACGCGCAGGCTCAGCGGCCATGGCTCACGGGCCCAGCCGCTCCGCGGCATGTGGGATCCTCCTGGACGGGGCACGAACCTGTGTCCCCTACGTCGGCAGGCGGATTCTCAACCACTGCGCCACCAGGGAAGCCCCTACAGACATGTTTAAAGTCTAAAGTAAAATTCCTCTTAATCCTGCCTAACAGATAATCCTTGCATGTACAAATCTGTATTTTAAAATTATTCTAGAATATTTATGCAATAGAATTACATATAGGTCTTCAATTCGCCTTTTTTCACTTAAGGTATCTGGCACATCTTCCCAGGTATGTGTGAGTACTTTTCTTTTTTTCTTTTTTAAGAAGTTGATCAGTGGGAGCCCTGGTAGGCCAGCAGGGAATGGGAGCTACAGCCACAAGTCCACCAGAGTGAGGGTCTCCCCCTTCCTGCTGCAGATGGGCAGGGGAATCAATGGGCACTGAAGTCCCAAGATGTAAAAGAGCTGAAAAGAACTGTAAAAAAGACTTAATTAAACCCATTCCTTAAATGAAGAGATGAAGATCCAGAGACCAGAATCCAAGTCTTCTAACTCTGTGTCCAATATTGCCTTTACCACACTGTGTAGTATAAAATAGATAATAAGAAGTACTTTTTAAAGAGCTCTTATCTTGCTAACCTTTTGTTTCAGCCTTAAAGTCCCTTAAGGGAACTGGGGGAGGTTATCTCTCCCATTGTACAGATGATAGTACTAGCTAACCTTTGCTAGGCACCATGGGCCAGGTTCTAAGCTAAGCTATTCGCCTGCATTACCTCATACAGTTCTCACAAGAGATCTCGGAGGTTGGTTCTATTATTTTACCCATCTTACAGATGAAAAAAATTAAGGCTCAGAGAGACTGAATGAACTTTTCAAAGGTCCCACAGCTAGGACATGATGGAGCCAAGACTTGAAACTATGTCTAGCCCCGGAGTCCTTACTTTTAAACATTACACTTTCTTTCTTGCAGGCTTAGCGCATAAAGTTTTCACAAAACACACTTTAATTACTCTCTCCCTTTCCCCTTTGTTGTTGTTATCCAGTCCTCAAACAAAGCAAAACAGGAATGACATTAGAGAATGCAATTTGGTGTCAGGCAGGGTTCAGGGGCCCCACTTGGTGTTCAGGACTCCATGCCAAACACTGGGGTCAAAACAAAACAAAACAAAATAAAACAAAACACCCAGTCCAACCACAGCTATTCTCACAGTTGGCAAAAGAGTTGCCTGGCACTTTTCCTCTAAGGATCCTGCATGTCCCATACAAGGTGGTAAACTGCTTGCTCCCCAGGTATTTTCATTTCTTATGTAATAGTGCACTCGTTTCAACTTGGCCAACACGTTAGCACTTGTAGGTAAAGCTGTTCTTTTTTTCAATCAGACACACAATACACACTGAGTCATGTGTAGAAGGCCTGTACAATGTTTTTATTGTGAGCAGAGCCCCAAGGGCTTCGTCTTACAGTCCTCACCTCCACAGAGAAAGAGCCTGCCTGATGTTGCTGCATGTGGCTGTCACACAGAGCTGCCAGAGGCTGGGCTGTGCCATGAGCTGTCATTTCACCCACTCAACTCTGGCCCCTCACAAGCTGGTGGTCAGGACTTTCCCGGACACTTATTCTATAGCCTTCTCTATAATTTGTTCACCTTCTTCTCTTTCTTTCCACTTTCAGTGCCCTCCCTTCTCTCCCCTCCATGCTTCTGTTCAATCTCTCTGCCTTTTCTATTTTCTGATTCATTTCCTCTTCTTGTATCTTGAAAGGCTGCACTAGTTCCACTACTGTTCCATAAAGCACAGAGCTTTCTCTTTCTTCCATAATCCCCAGAGCCTATTCTGTAGTCTCCCCCCGCCCAAATGCCTTTTCACCTCCTTTCTCTGCTCACCAGCCTCTTTGTCACTATGATAGCCATTCTCAGCAAAGAGGTTGGAGGCGCCGTCCTGAACGTGGAGACTCTGCATTGAAAAGATTCAGTGCATTGGCTCAGGGGCCCCGGCTGCTTGGGTAAACTTCTTGGCACTGCTCTTTACTAACTAGGTGAGGTCAAGGAAGTCACCTAGGCTCTCTAAATCCCAGGTTCTCTCGAAGTCAGATGGTGATAATGAAAGTCCCTGGTTCTTAGAATTGTTGGGAGCCCTACATTAGGCTCCATAGCTCTGGGGTTTGGGTTCTAGACCTACTTGCTTTACTAGTTGGGTGATCTTGGCCAGGACACTGAGCCTCTCTTTGCCTCAGTGTCCTTGCTTATAACATGAGAGTGGTAATAATAGTATCTACTCTATTGGTGCACTGAGAAGATGTTAATAAACATAAAAACACCTGGAATAGTGCCTGGCACACAGGAGCCTTCCCCCAAAGTTGTCCATGGTGACATTTATTCATGGATGTAAGATGCCTGGAATAGCTGGAGACACTCAAGCGGTGGCAGTTACCCACTTGCTAGAGACCTTTGTTCTTCTTGCTCTCTGCTCTTTGGCTGCGCCTTTCCTGGGAAGCCTGATCATGACCATTCTGCCCAGAGTGTGTTTTCTTAAGAACTCTCTCTGCCCTTTGCACCAAGTGAAAACCAAGCCATGGAGAAGCCCAGCTTACAGACATACAGCTAAGGAAGCAAAATAGGAAGGGAGTAACGTGGCAGGTTTTCTACAGCAGATTTGCTTTTGTGCCGATTTTATAGGTGGGACAATGACATCTTCCTGCATAATTTTGCAAAATGACTTTTGCAAATCACATCACATTCTCTCTTTAAATGAGAAACTGTATATAAAGAGCTTAGAGCAGGTGTTGGAGCCCCATAAATTATAAATTATAACTCTTGTTTATTTTATTCTTGTAAGACTGATCTAGTCACATTATAGAAAGCTTAGAAGAGAAAGAAAAGGAAAAAAACACTGCGTCCTTAAGTTCACCATCTATGATCATTTTGTACTCTCATTACTGCAAGAACTCATACTTTAAAGGAATCCTATCGAGAATAATTTCAGAAAGTGAAGATTCCTTCTTATATTACTAATACTTATATTAATAATATAAGGAATACTACTATTTCTTATATTATTAATCTCTTCAAGATTGCAAGTAAAGATGTGCCTAGATTCTCTTTGGTAATGTGAGGAAGCCCAGAGTGTCATCTCCTCAAGTGATCTCCAGGTCAGGACATTCTCAGCATCCCTTCGAAGGTATTCTGAGAGTCAGTGTCCTTAGTGTCTGTATTTCCCAAGAGAGAAAGTGATAGGATTCATTTGTAATCAACCAGCTTAGAGGATAGAATATAGCACCAGATCACCTCAGGAATACTTGAGTTCACTTTTGTCAGAGGTGAGCCATGGGTGTGGGGTGTTGAAAATATTATATCTATGAAGGTTAAGGCTCATGGATCCCTTTTTTGGAAAAATAACAAATCACTTTGGTTCGCCTTCTGTGGGCACTCACCTTTCCATGCCCTGGGTTCACTTTAAGTGTGGTGTTTTGGGATAGCTCTTTGATTAGTGGGGCCTTTATATTCTGTGCATTCACTGCCCCCTCTCCATCCATATAAAGCCACTTACAGATTTTATTCCAAAAGACACAGACCTACTAGAGAATGGACTTGAGGATATGGGGAGGGGGAAGGGTAAGCTGTGACAAAGCGAGAGAGTGGCATGGACATATATACACTACCAAACGTAAAATAGATAGCTAGTGGGAAGCAGCCACATAGCACAGGGAGATCAGCTCGGTGCTTTGTGACCACCTAGAGGGGTGGGATAGGGAGGGTGGGAGGGAGGGAGACGCAAGAGGGAAGAGATATGGGAACATATGTATATGTATAGCCGATTCACTTTGTTATAAAGCAGAAACTAACACACCATTGTAAAGCAATTATACTCCAATAAAGATGTAAAAAAAAAAAGCTAGTCTATATAAGAAAAAAAAAAAGATTTTATTCCACTAATTATTAGAGGAATGCAAATCAAAACTACAATGAGGTACCACCTCATGCCAGTCAGAATGGCCATCATCAAAAAGTCCACAAATAACAAACGCTGGAGAGGGTGTGGAGAAAAGGGAACCCTCCTACATTGTTGGTGGGAATGTAAGTTGGTGCAGCCACTGTGGAGAACAGTCTGGAGGTTCCTCAGAAAACTAAAAATAGAGTTACCGTATAAGCCAGCAATCCCACTCCTGGGCATATATCCGGACAAAACTATAATTCAAAAAGATAATGCACCCTTATGTTCACAGCAGTACTATTCACAATAGTCAAGACATGGAAACAACCTAAATGTCCATCAACAGATGAATGGATAAAGAAGATGTGGTATATATATACCATGGAATACTACTCGCCCGTAAAAAAAGAATGAAATAATGCCATTTGCAGCAACATGGATGCAACTAGAGATTGTCATACTAAGTGAAGTATGTCATAAGGAGAAAGACAAATACCATATGATATCACGTATATGTGCAATCTAAAATATGACACAAATGACCCTATCTATGAAACAGAAACAAAATCAGGGACATAGAGAATAGACTGGTGGTTGCCAAGGGGGAGGGGGGTGGGAGAGAGTAGGAGTGGGAGTTTGGGATTGGCAGATGCAAATTGGTATATATAGGATGGATAAACAACAAGGTCCTACCATATAGCACAGGGAACTATATTCAATATACTGTGATGAACCATAATGGAAAAGGATATGAAAAAGAATGTATATATGTATAACTGAGTCACTTTGCTGTATAGCAGTAATTAACAGAACATTGTAATACAACTATACTTTAATAAAAATAAATTAACAAAAGATTTTATTCCATAGGAACAGAATATGAATATGACTAAGAAAAGCTTACCATTTGGAAAAATAATTGAAACTCCTTAAAGTCTAATGTCCTAAAGGGGAGGGGAACTCTACAACAGAAATAAAATTGTCAGCTTTTAATAATCAGCTGCATATTCACGGCACTTTGTCACGTGCAAAGCATTTTTTAACAGTCACTACGCATTTACTCATTCATTTACTTATTCTTTCAATACCAGAATCACATTATGACTTTTGTGGGCCCCAGGTACTTTTGCCTTCTTGGGCCCCTTCCTCCATTAAAAAAAAAAATTAAAATTAAAATAACTTAGTAGATTTTTGTGGGCCCAAAAAACTTCTTTTCTTTTTTTTCTGATATGAGAAAAAATTAAAACACCTTTCCTACTCTGACAACTTGGGTTTTTTTCTGATTTTAAGAATAACTGAAACATTTTCATGGGCCCTGGGCATGGTGCCTACTGTGCCTCCATAAATCAGCCTGCACCAAGAGTGGGTTGGGGGTTAGAAATGCAGATGGGACTTCCCTGGTGGTGCAGTGGTTAAGAATCCGCCTGCCAATGCAGCATGAGACACGGGTTCGAGCCCTGGTCCAGGAAGATCCCACATGCCACGGAGCAACTAAGCCCGTGTGCCACAACTACTGAGCCCACGTGCGGCAACTACGGAAGCCCGTGTGCCTAGAGCCCGTGCTCTGCAACAAGAGAAGCCACCGCAATGAGAAGCCCACGCACCGCAACCAAGAGTAGTCCCCGCTCACTGCAACTAGAGAAAGCCCGCACACAGCAACGAAGACCCAACGCAGGCAAAAAGTTAATAAATTAATAAATAAATAAATTTATTAAAAAAAAAAAAGAAATGCAGATGAACACACGTGGCTCCCGCCCCCTCAGGAGCTCAACAGCCTCAGGGAAGCAGACCAGCACACATGCCATGATGCTGCTGCTGCTCTGTAGTCCCAATGCAACTGAGGGCTGGCAGCTGTCCCACAAGAGCATACAGGGGCCAGCATCTAACTCGTAGGACAGCAGGAAGATGGGTTTCTGGAGGAGGCATTGTTTGAATGACTCTTTAACCAGCATTTTTCAGCAATTTGTGTTTGAGGCCCAGGTTCAAATTTTAGAATTTCTGGCAGGCCACTTGAAAAATTGAGAAGTGAACATTAGGCCAAAGAAGCAAGTTTCAGGGAACTGAAGAAACCTGCTATTAATCTCAGTATATGGAGCTATACACAATTTTATATTCTGATCAATACATAAGATTTATCTTTGTTGCAAGCATGGGGACATACATCTACCTCTGTGTCAGAAGACAGTGTCAAGCTGACTAGCTGCTGTGGCACTGGATGAAGGGGACACGTCGGGCTGGGAGGAGGGGTGGGAGGCTCAGGGTATCTAGCTGGTTCCACAGGGAGACCACAGTTCAATGGGGCATGAAAAACCTTTCCCTCCCGATCCTATAAAAGACCACAGTGGAGGCAGAAAATATTTCTTCTCGGTGCTGAAGAACAACCAAATGATAACATTTAGCCTCATCTATGGGAAAAAAATATTTTAGACATTGATCAAAATTTGGCAACATAGTTAGTTGCAAGGCATTCAAGATACACGAGCTGCCAAGCTCCAGTAGTTAAATCTACCAATCTCAGGATAATAAGAGCAAACACTTAGGATGTCCCAAGAACCACTGTGAGAGCTTTATATTTGCTTTTAATCTTCATAACAAATCTACTATGTGAGTATTATTATTATCCCCATTTTAAAAATGAGGAAAGTAAGACATGGAAACTTCAGGTGACCTGCCTTCGTGAGGGGCAGAGCTGAGATTCGAACACAGGCTCTGAGGCTTGTTCTCTCGGTCACTGCGCTTCGCCATCTGGGGATGCCTCTGGCACACCATCCACTGTCTCGTGTCTGAACACTGCTGCTTCTGCTCAGCCTCACATAGGACCAGCTTGACTGCCCCTCGCCGTAGGCCTCTGACCTGGCACCGCAGAGTGTAGTGGGGACCCACTCAACCCCACGGGAGCAACACAGAAGGGCTTCGAGGACTTACCACTCTGACCAGTGGCCGACGGGGAATAACAATGGCTCAATCCCAAGACAGATTTCACACGACTTCGCAGTCCCACAGGGTCCAGCAACTGGTAGCAGAGTCAGGGTTGCCAGAGACAACATAGAATGCCCAGTTCGCTTTGAATTTCAGATCAATTACAAAGAATTTTTTCCTAGAAGTATGTCCCAAATATTGCATGGTACATACTTCTAGTAAAAAAAATTCTTTATTTATTGGAAATTCGAAGTTCACTCTGTGTTTTATTATTTTATTTTTTTGCAAAAAAGTGACACCCCTAAGCAGTAGCCACGCTGGTGACGCATGCTCTTACAGGCCTGCTTCCTTCCCTGCCTGGCTCCCCCGTCTCTCAACCAGCTCCCTGGGGTCACAGGCACAAAAAAGAACTTGCATGGGAGCTTTTGTCACAGCCCCAGCTTTCTGGAAAACCAGACTATGACCCAACTGGGCAAGGATTTTGCCAGACAGTGAGGTAGCCATAATGCTCACAGCCATCCTGTGAGACAGGCATTGCTATCATCACACTCAAATTACAAATAAGGAAACTGAGGCTCAGGGAGATCCATCCGTTGGCCAGGACCCCCTCAGCTGCTCTAGCTCCACCAGTTTCTTACTAGAAAGTGCATTCCAGGCCATTCTTGAGAGACACTGAAGCATTACTGGAATGAGCATTAATTGGTTCAGATAATCATTGATTCACTTAATAATTACCCCTATTTGTTGAAAGAAACACTCTTGTCCTCGCATAAAGGAATATAGTGACATATGCACTGAGAGAATTCGTCTCTTAGCAGCTGTAACAGCAAGAGGCCCAATTTCCCCTGTTTTACTCTAGTTGGAATGATCACAGTTAAAGCATGAAGTTTTCAACCTCAGTTCTTCACAAATAAAACCAGCAGCACATTATTTTTTCTATATATAACTAAATATAATGTATTCATTCTAAAAGTTATGACTGATTACAAAGAGACAAATTCAGAGGGACTTCCCTGGTGGTGCAGTGGATCAGACTCCACACTCCCAGTGCAGGGCCCAGGTTCAATCCCTGGTCAGGGAACTAGATCCCACATGCATGCTGCAACTAAGGGTTTGCGTGCCACAACTAAGGAGCCCACCTGCCACAACTAAGATCCAGTGCAACCAAATAAATAAATAAATGAGACAAATTCAGAAAGCCTCGAAATTATACTTGCCTTTGACCTGCACTGGAAAGTTGGTTTCCTTCCCGTAAATTATCTGTTGGGACAATTAGAGAAAAAAAAGCAAACATTAAAGAAAACCTGGGCCAAAGCACTTGTGCCCAGTGGGTTTACACAGGAGTGAAACCACCTTGCAAACTTTCAAAAAACAAAACCAAACCTTGCCAGCATATAAGCCTAAAATGAGAAAGAAGGTGCTCTTTTCTACATAAACCTTATGAAATGAAACCTTTTGTTCCTCTTTGTCTGCTGGATCTTCATTACGAAGGAAGGAAACTTGTAGATGCGAGAAAACCTTCCTCCAAGGTGCTGCTGGAGGGGCTCATGGAATCAGCCGCCTCTGCAGCTCCATCCAGTGAGGCTTTTTCTCACGGCAGCCAGGGAAGCAGATGGAGCGCATGGCTGGCTCTGGTTACCTATGGCTGCCAGCCTAGTCCCCTGGGCATTCCAAGGCCCCACCTTCCACCTGGCCCATGACCTCTGACCTTGGCCCTGTGGCCAACACAGGAATGGGGGAGGCAGGGGGGTGTAGGTCTCAGGCTGTCTGGGCCCAGGCCACAGATGAAAGAGTCAGTTGTTTCCACTCTTCATGCTCACTTGTGAGGTCCTGGGAGCTGCAGAACTGGTATTTCTCCATATCCCAGCTGCTCACATGGCCGTGTAGACAAGCTGTAACTCTAGCTGAACGTGTGCATGTGTGTCGCACGGGAGGTGGCATCCTGGCTTCCAGTCCCAGCTCTGCCGCTGACTTGCTCTGGGGCTTCAGTGAGCCCCTCCGCCTCTCAGGAGCCTCAGTTTTCTCATCTGTGAAACAGGACAGTTGGATCCCTGCAGGTGCTGGGGCAGGGGGCTGCTGAGGAGGCAGATCGAAGCCATCTCCTGTAATCCTCCTCGCCACGTCCACAGAATCAATGAAAAATATTCCACTTTTATCTGTCTTCCATTGTGTACTTTCATTGAAGATTTTCTTTGAAAAAAGGTTTCTGTTGCTTCTAAAAACCAGTAGAGTAGGCGGTCTCTAAGTGACCTTCCAAACTTATGATTCTATAATTCCATGATCCCAAAACAGAAGTTCGGACTTGGCCTTTTTAAAGGGTTGCATGGTACTTGGGAGAGTGAGAAAATTATGAGATACGTGATGATATGTTTCTGATCCTGAAGATCCTCTTATGCAGCCTCCCCTTGGGGACATATAAAGTTTCCAGGGCCCAAGCCCCCTCCTTTGTTCACACCGGATAAAGGCTCACATGTTAATTATTTAGCCACTGGTGCCAACTGGAACACAGTCTTATAATGAAACTGCCTTGAAAATACTTCCGTGTGTGACATAAGGCTCTGGCAATTTGAACATATCTTTTCTTCTTTCATATCAGCAGTTGTTTTATGGACTGGGCTTAGACGGCTTAGACAAAGGGCACTGGATTGGTGAATTATTCATATAATCTGCATTTCCTGGCCGCTATGGATAATTGACAGGTGTCACATCACCTTTTGCAAATGTCCCACAATTAGAGACTGTATATCAGTGTTTGACTTCCATGTAATCCTCCCTTTCTAAGCTAGTTTCATATTTTATTTACAGCTTGGTGGCGTTTTTGACTTGGCTGCCTATTTCTCTCACTTTCGATTTCAAGCCTTTTGCTCCACTTAATATAACCAGGAACATTTAAATAATGACTCCCTCTCAGGTTGCTAAAGGCAGTCACTCATTGTGGCTGTGTTTTATTCATTCAGCCATTACGCTAGTCAATTTCTTGATGTAGGATGAAATGCAGCTGTAAGGAAAGCATGATATAAATCTGTTTTTATGACTTGTTTGGTTCACAGGGAAAAAAACTAAAAGCAAATCTTCCCAGGGCCTGACACAAGTTGTAAACTGTGGAGGAAGTTAGCTGGTTAAAGAATGTGACTTACTTAATAGGAGCAATGGAACATTTCAGATCTCCACCGGAGTGGGAAGGTTTCTGGCATTAGGAATAAAGCCAGGGTGAGTTCTCTTTGGGCCCAGTGAGAAAAGTTAGGGAAGAAAATAAACCTGGAATTGATAGCCCTGAAGACTAATGTGAGAACATAGCCATAAATTAAACACTTTGAGCAAATAGAACCTTTGGAATCCTGCAGTCCTACTTTTCCACTTGACCCAACTGGAAACTGAGGCCTAAGGCACGCAAGGGCTTGCCCACCATCCCAGCACCAGTTAGTGGAAAAGCTAAAAGCTGGGTCAGCTGATTCCTGCTCCGGCACTTTTACTGCTCTGCAATGCAACAGATCATTCTTGTTACCCCTCCAGTATCCAGTCACCTCTTCTACGGCCATTGCTTGCTGTTCCTTGGGAGAATTCACCCTTCCTCATGCTTAGTTGTGTGCACTGTGTGAAATTATTTCATGCTGACTCTCAGCAGGAGCATGATTGACTAAGCCCATCAGTGAATCCATTTTCCCAAATGGGTACTTCAGGAATGGCCATGTGACCTAAATCAGACAGTGATTGCCAGCACTTGTGTAGGTGCTGTTGGAAGAGATTTTCTGTCCCAGTAGAGGGGGTTGGATTAGGCTGTGAGGGCTGCAGCTGCTGCAGATATTTTGCTATCCACATGGAAGAGACTGGAGCCACAGGGAGTAGGTGGGGGAAAATGTATCATGTGATACCTGAGGGTGAAATCTGTGATACAAAAACACCGAGCAGAGAGATCAAACCTTGGTTAAGTAAACCTATCATTTATCTTCTAAACTAGGACAACTTTGAGAATGAAACAGGACAAGAAAAATGCTGAACCAGACCGGATGCATAAACAGGACTAGCCTGGGCAAAGAGGGACACATGGTCATATGCTCTATGATGGCATCATCTGAGCCACTGGATTAAGCTAGCTGAATTAAGCTGGCACTCTCTTTAGGCCTTTTTAGTCTAGGTGACAGTGAACTCTCGTCACTGTTGAGGCCAGTTTGAGTTAAGTGTTTTGTAACTTGCATGTAATAGTTTTAACTGAAATAAATATGTTGCTGCTTGTGCTTTCTAAAATCTTGTCCTATTTCATATCTTAAGCTTGTAGTTAAACGTGCTCATTATATGCTGTACTTTTAATAAATGTTAAAACTTTATATTTAACCTTTTACTTCAAATAATTAAAACGATCACTTATAGAACGTTTACATTTACAGAGAACTTCTAAGTTAATTGTCTTACAATACCCCTGTGAAATAGGTATCGCCCAAGGTTTGGAGAAGTTAAAAAATTTACCCAGGTCCACAGGGCTGATGTGGCAGATATGCAGTGGTGACTTTCTGTGGTGGCGGGAAAAATCCTACAATCCTACACTGAATTTTATTGTTTTCCAGTTTCTGTAGTGTAAGTATTCCAGTGATGGCCAATTTCCAGGCATCAACCTGACCTCACTGAGCTTGGAGCTGGGAAGAGCTGCACTGGCTCTCAGGGGCCAGATCCAGTGCCCCACTGCATGGAACGTGCATCCAAGACTTCCGACTCCATTTCCAAATTCATCCTTTTTCTGTTCTAGATGTTTGGTGTGAGGTAGTCAGCTCTGAATTGTGCTCCTTTTTTTGTGTGTGTGTGGTACACGGGCCTCTCACTTCTGCGGCCTCTCCCGCGGCGGAGCACAGGCTCCGGATGCGCAGGCTCAGCGGCCATGGCTCACGGGCCCAGCCACTCCACGGCATGTGGGATCTTCCCGGACCGGGGCACGAACCTGTGTCCCCCGCATCGGCAGGCGGACTCTCAACCACTGCGCCACCAAGGAAGCCCTGAATTGTGCTCCTTTAACAATGGCAGATGGGCCCCAGGGCTTCAAGCCTTCAAAAGATATTTCCCCAGAGCAGAACTGCAACGAGCAACTCAGTTCAGACCTTGTGTTTCCCGAGCCTGTCTCCACTGACACCCTCAGCAGGAACCACCTCTGGGTCTTCAGCATTTTCTCTGCTCCTCACTTGAATGAAGCTACTTCCCCGCCCCTCTCTTCCCCTGCTCTGCTTCTGCTCCTCCTACAGCTGGTGTAAGAGACTCGTCTGGGCCCTCTGCTCTGGCTCCTGGGCCACTGTGTTGAATCGTAGCAGTAATATAGAAAGGTACTGTTTCCCTTCTCCCCAGAGTGAGAAGCCAAGGCCTTGGCCTAGGATCCTGTGGGCTGGGTTAGCAACAGCAACTGCCTATGCTACTCCGGTCACTGCTGTCAGTCCTAAGCCCTCACAGCGAAGGGGACACTCACAAACCCCATTCACATTCATGACCTCATTTGAAGGTAGTGACTGGATCGTGTGCTAACTGCTTTGCTTCAGCAGAGAGGAGAGAGCTTGGAGAAGAGCTGAGTCATGTGAAAACCCTGGTGGCAGCCACCTAATTTCCAGTCCTGGGGCTTAAGTGAAACTAGCCAGGCTTTACAGGGCTTGCCTTACAAGCTCAAACCTATTGGTCACAAACAAATGCCACAGTAACCTTAATTGTCAAAAATCCCGGAGTCATTGAACTGCATGGTAGAAGTAATTTTGCATGACATCCACAGTATGTAAAAACTGAGAAGAGGAAGGTCTTCTGGTAACGTTTCAACCCAAATATTTATGGATCACTTTTTCATTGTGACTGCTATTTCCTCCCTGTGAGTTAGGTAGGGGGGCAGCCATGATGACACCATGCCATTAACAACGGCTAATTCTACCATGGTCAGTGCTCAATTGTCCACTCTCAGAAGGATAATTTAAAAAATCATTTAGGGTTGATTTGGGGATGGATTTTTGTACTTATGCTTGAACATGGGCATGTCAGAGCATCTGAGCATTCCCTTAGAACAACTTAATGAAGCAAGTTTATGAAGAATGGGGAAGCTGCCCTCTCTCACCAGGCTGCCCTCCTGCAATGGCACCTCCTGGGGGAACAAAGGGTCCTTTTCCAGAATGATTCAAATACAGAAGGAGGTTTGCACCTCCTTTAGCTTTTCCTACAGAAGAAGGAATGGTGACTGTGCTTCATATTGCTTTTCCACATGTGAAGCGAATAGCGATGAAGTGAATCAACCAAAACATATTTGTGTGTGTCAGGGTGAATGTGTTCATGCAAGATGTGTGGAGCATAAAGTCATAGTAAAGGCCATGGTCCCTGTTTCATTTCAAAGCTTGTGCTTTTTGACCTGCTAAATAGCAGGAAGCAATCCACTGCAGATTATAATAAAGAGTTACGTTGGAATCGATGGCTAAGGCTGTAAAAGTTCAGAAGAACTGGAGATCAGAGAAGAATTTGGAAAGGAGAGGAAACTGAAGCTGGGCCTTGAGAGCTGAACAGGAAGAGGAGGACATTCCAGCTCAGCAGAATGAGTGTTATGTGAGACACATGGAGGCATGAATGTCTGGCCAGAGGGGCGTTTCTATGCATGATTACCATTAAGCAGCTAGGGTTCTCCCATAGCAAGCGAGTTATTTACAAAGCAAGCTTCTTGATAGAAGAGGCATTAACAGTTCATAAAGTGAAGAATAAGCAGACCCTGCCATGAAACATAATATGGCAAATCCAGTCACCATTAAGTGGGAATCAACCATAGCCAACATGTATCAGACAATGATGACTCAGAATGATACTTCTTAGAACATCCAGCATCCATGCATATTCAGACTGAAAAGTCCTTCTGGTATTTTCAGCTGATGACCAGATTGGATTAGGCACACTGACTTGATTTGCTATATAGTCAATGCTGTCATTAAGATGACCCCCCAAGAAACTAGCCATTGATAAATTCATCAATTATTTAAAGTTACAAACTCTATGTGGTAGATATTCTAGGCCCAAAGAACGTAAAAGTAATGAAAATGAATAGCATTACATACTTCTAGGGGCTTAAATGTCTGCATACTTCTGAAAGCTTGACTTGACTCTGATAAATAAAGGACGATATTGAGCTTGGTGAATCTGTTGTAGCAGATCCCCCATGGGAATCGACATTTCCACCATGCTGATCACTAGTCTTCCCTTGTAGGTGGTGGAATGACCAAAAGTTCTGGATCTCTCTATAGCACAGTATGTCAGTTTGACAATGTTTAAAATTTAAGAAGTTTCAGCTTCCTCACATATGGAAACAGGCTGATATGCCCCTCCCATACCGATAAATAGGCCCCTCATAGGGAACTGAACCTTAGAAAAGGAAGCAACTCACCCAAGAAACACACTGAGTGGAGCCTGGGGGCATGTCTCAGGGAGAAGTAGAGTCAAAAAGTCAGATATTCTATCCAAACTAACTGGAAAAAGAGGAGAAAACCCCAGTATACGCAAATATCAGAGAGTGGGGCCTCGTGACAGATGAGTTCTACTATCTGTGAGAAAATTAAGCAAGCTATCAGAGGAAGTTTGGGAATCTCCTTCCATAAATATTTAGGAATTTTTAACACAGTATTTATTTGGAGACAAGAAAATGGGATGAGTCCTTTCTGTTTGGTTTCTATTAAACTTCTGCTCCCAAATATCTTTCCATGAGACAACAATTTTTAAATCTTATTGGAAAAATCCCAAAGTGGTCAAGTAAAAACTTTATAATTGAGAGAAAACAGGAAGAAAAGAAAATGCTTTGACACATGCTGAAAATCTTGGCTGCATACAACAAAGTGTCTATCGTGTTTCCTTGGAAAAAATGGGAGGTTTACCAGGAAAATGTGTCTGGACAGGAAGTAGATGTGGGAGCCTCCAGGAGGAGGAGCATCTCTGTCTGCTGGGCCACGCTGACTTGCCCTCTTCTCTCTCCTGACCAGTTTGACTTCATTGGAGCTTCTGCTCCTTCGAAACTAGCTTGCACATGGCTTCATGGCCTCCCAGGCCCCTCTCTAAACAAGACCCTTCAGTTCCATCTTCCTCATACTAACTAGCACATTCGTGCTGCACTTTAAATTCTTGAGAGACTGAATCTGATTGGCCCAGTTCACCTGTTGGTGCCAGGGATAAAGGTTACATTATAGGCCATTGTCTGGCCAGTGCAATGGTTGCCCTTAGGTCAGATTCCCGCCACTGGTCCAATTCCTTGGAGCAAACGAGGGGAGGGGGGTAAAAGGATGCGGTCAGGGCATTTCTCAACAGAAAGGGCTGGTCATGAGCATGCTCTGATTGCTGTCTTTGTTAAAATGTAGTGGTAACTGGCTCTTCTTCAAGACTAGCGAAAGTGCTCTTAAACTGCAGCTTGAGGGCATGTTTTATTATTTTATCTATTCAGTCATTTATTCATTCCAATCTATCTCCTATCATAAAAGGTTTGAGGTGACTTACAGAATCTATATACAAGTATCAAATGGTTGAGAAATGTAGGCAAATTCTTATTTTCCTAAGAATAAGACAATTAAAAGCCGGGGCAAAATTATCACCGCAGAGTACATAACGTTCAAAGTTAGGAAATTGCTAAAGATGGGCCTTGAGGACTTCCCTGGTGGCGCAGTGGTTAAGAATCCGCCTGCCAACGCAGGAGACACAGGTTCGAGCCCTGGTCCGGGAAGATCCCACATGTCACGGAGCAACTAAGCCCGTGCTCCACAACTACTGAGCCTGTGCTCTAGACCCCCACGAGCCACAACTACTGAGTCCATGTGCCACAACTACTGAGGTCCGCACACTCTAGGGCCCGCAACAAGAGAAGCCACCACAACGAGAAGCTTGCGCACCGCAACGAAGAGCAGCCCCCCCTCGCCGCAACTAGAGAAAGCCCACGCGCAGCAAGAAAGACCCAATGCAGCCAAAAATAAATAAATAAATTTATTTAAAAAAAAAAAAAAGATAGGCCTTGAATTTGTTTCGAAACCTGAGACCTGCCAAACTTAACAGCAAGTGGCTAAATACAAGGGAAAACTCCTGGCAGAAAGTGTCATTTGTGTTCTAACAGGTTACTAGCCAAGCCGCCTGTGGAAGCCTGTCCCTCCAAAGAGACATTCTCTTCTTTTTTTGATAACTTATGGGCCACCTCAATGGGGAAGGAGACTGCTACATTATGTCTCAAGGCTTCTTCTGGTCCTCAATTCATAACAATGGTTGTGATTTCACTGAGCAAGCAAGAAAACAAATAATTAAGAAGGAAAGATTTTATGTAGATAAAACCCAACCTCCAACACAACTTCATTCCACTAAAGCCTTAGGCCCCAGCCCCCAGCAAAATTGGAGACATAGTTTGAAAGCTGAAAAGGCAGATCATAAAATCCTTATTTCTTTTTTATTGTGCATTGTAAGGCAAGAAATACACAGGAAGCCTGGCTCAGTGATTTTTCTGCTCTCCGCTTTTTTTGCCTGTAGCATTTCTGACATCCTCAGATCTTCGGAGGCTCTTTATTTACTTTATTTTTCTTCTTTTGATTATAGAATAGCAAAAAGTCCTAGAAAGCTTGGTCCTGGTGCATGACGATGGAAGAGCTCTTTCCTGGAGTACCAGGTCTGCCATGCTGGTTGAGACGCACTGTGGGAGCTCTGGAAAGCAAAATGGGATGTTCCCTCTCAGACAGGAACTGGGAATCATTCTATTTAAAAGGACAGCTGTCATTTAATATTCATTGAGCAGCCACCATATTCTAAGTGCCATATGAAGCATATATGTACCTGAAGTTTGAAAAGAGGAGACTAATTTTTTATGGAAACCAGTTACAACTGATACTTGATTTTGGAAAGGGGTAGAAGGAATTCTTGGTGCTTCAATTTTTGCTGAGAAAAATGTCACATGGATTGCCAAGATGGTGATCCTGAAAAACCATTTGCAATATTCAATTAACAATAATTAAGGCACTCAGTGGGAAGCTCCTTAGTGACTTGCTTAATAGCAAAAATTGGTACTTGGAATTCCCGGTGGATGAGCGAAAAGATAATAAGTACCCCAAATATAAAGACAATCGAAATGAAACCCATAATGACCAAATTATATTACGCAAATAGACACACAAGTTGAATTAGGAATATTTAAGTTTTTGACGAGAAATATTAAAAAGTGATATAACATTTTAGCCATTAATTGATCATCTAATCTAGTTTAGTTCTGTGAAGGGAGCTGGTTTATAAAGCTTCAAGTTTTACATATGTTGATAAGGGACCACAGTCTATTATAACAACCTCATATTTCTAGGAGCTGGTAAAGTCTAATTTTCTGTTAATACAGTTAATAATGAACTATAATTGATTCTATTACCAATAGTCTTAAAAAGACAGCTAGTCATTTAGTCCATCTTTTCATGATCACATACTCACAAAATATTAAAGCTAATTTGATTTACTATATTCAACTTTAATAATTTTAAACTATTCTCCACCAAATAATTTTCTATGGTATTAAACAGATTCGTTTCTTCTCCTTTATAGTTTTTTCTCACATACTCTCTTACTATAACTCACTTCTCCATCAATTTCCCCTCCTTCATATATTTGAAATTGTACAATCAATTTCAATAATCCTCCAATATCCAATTAAGGTGTAAGTCAAGGGCTGCCTGTATATGCTTGAATGCAGTAAATCCAAAGCATGGGAGACTTGTTAGGTTTCACTAATCCAATCTCCCCATTCATATGTGTATATTTAAGTCTAAAAACCTAACCCGGTCTGATCTCTGGCAAGGAAAAAACAATCAGTGCATTCACCATTAATCATGTCAGCATTGGAAAAGTTCTCTTCCAAAGCCTCTGCACTACTCCTTTGTATGTCCAAACCTCTGTTAAGCTCAGTAAAATCTCTGCTTTTTAAAACTTTATGTTTGAATAAAACCCGCATATTTATTATCAGAGAGCTAAGTCAGTCAATCCTTTCATATAAAAACAACTCTAGGGCTTCCCTGGTGGCGCAGTGGTTGAGTCCGCCTGCCGATGCAGGGGACACGGGTTCGTGCCCCGGTCTGGGAAGATCCCACATGCTGTGGAGCGGCTGGGCCCGTGAGCCATGGCCGCTGAGCCTGCGCGTCCGGAGCCTGTGCTCCACAACGGGAGAGGCCACAGCAGTGAGAGGCCCGCGTACCGCAAAAAAAAAAAAAAAAAAAACAACTCTAAGGAAGTCATAAATCATGTCTATCATGCAGATGTAAACATATATATTTGTGTATACATATAGAAACATATGTGTATATATATAAAATGTTTTTAAAAGCTTGATCATACTTTTCTTCATATGTTGTAAATATGTTTATTCCAGTTAATAGATATAAATTTAACAGTTTAATGACTGCCTAATAGTATGGATATAGTTTACTTCATTTGATTATTCCTCTATTGTTCAACATTTAGGATCTTCTGGTTTACTTGTACATACATCCTTATATACTTACTTCATTGTTTTCTTGGGATGAATTTCTTCAGGTCAAATGTTTAAGCCTTCAAATATATATTGACAATTTGTCCTCCAGAAAGGTAGTTTCATTTTGCATTGCCATGGACAGTGTATGAACATGTCAAATCACCAACGTCCTGGACAACTCTGATTTTTCCTTATCTGATAGATGAAAAGAGATATCTGGCTGCCATTTTTATTCTGTGGTTACTAGTAAGGAAGAAAATGCTTTCGTATGCTAAATAGTCATTTCTTCTTTTGTAAATTCCCAAATCATGTTCTTTGTCCACTTCTACATAGTAAGAATACTGCCCCATTGTTAGTAACATCTACAGTCTTGCAAATGCTTTTCCCAGTCTGTATTTGTCTTTTAAATTTGTTCACAGTATTTTTTTCTATTTTTGCATGCTTGTTTTTAAAAAAATAAATACTCTTAGAAGCAGTTTTTAACAACAACAAAAAATAAATCCATTTGGGAGACACAGAAATGTTGTCAACTTTTAAAAAGTTTTCAAATGGCTGTAATTCTCAGTATGGACCTTGGAATTTGGAAGCTCTCTTGCAGTTCTTTCATTCATTGAGTGTCTCTGTGTGAAAAGCACTAAGCTAGCCATTGCGGGGGGGTGGGGTACTAGGATGTTTACACCTGATCCCTGTCCTCAGATCTAGACAAAGGAACAAACAAAACAACAACTACACATGGTTGAAAATGAGTGAACATAAGAGGATAGGATAGTATTACAGTAGCTTTGGAATGCAGCATTTGAAAAAAATGGTTGTTCAGTGGAACTTGTGGGAAGATGTGTGGTTGTTGGTGAGCCAGTTGGTTTGCTTCAGTGGCACGACTGGTTTAACTTGGGGAATTAGACAAATGTGCCACCCTCAATTACATCCTGTGTTGCCTTTAGGGTATATATCTATTCTGATCCAGTAATGAACTCTCATTTGAAGCAGAGTACAGACTTGATCCTACTAATCCTGGCCATCAGGATATTTTCTGTACTCAAATAAAAGCAAGGACCTGATCTAACACACTCTACTAGGAAGAATGTCTGCTGACCTCTAAGACTTCCATCAAAATCATAGTTTGCCAAGGTGTAAGCTGACCGCATCCTTTAGAGGCATGTGGATCAGCCAGCTGGCAAGCCTTGGCCACCACTCTCCCCAGGCAATCAGCCAACAACCCAGCACTCCCAGCAAGATTCATTCCCACTGCAACATTTGTTTAATTTTATTTTTTGAGGCATTCTGTTAATTGGGACCTTTTGCAAAGTCTTTCAGGCGCTTTGAAGTGCCCATTCTCCCATCAATTTCTGGTGAAAATTGATAGTCCTGTCACACGTGTCTTCAGCAAGAAATCTGTACAAAGACTGAAGTTGATTCTTTTTTCTTTACCTAACTCAGTGCAGCAGAAATGAGGCAGAGGAACTGTCAGTCATTTCTAAGGATGACAATTTTCACTGCTTAACAATCTTAAATATAAAATTCCAGCTATTTGATGATATGCCTGTGTACGGCCCATCCCCCAGATCCAATGATAAGTGTCGAACAGCAGGTTTAGGGCCCTTTGCTTAGGCATGATAATTTAGGGAAATAGTTAGCTCATCAAAATTGGCTGGGTGCCCTGTTTTCATATTATCCAGACAGAAGTCACTGAACCACAACTTTGCTGCTTAGAAATAGGCACCAAAAGAGAGGGAGTGCGGGAACTATGAAGAGTTAGCCAGTTACCGTATTCAGTCATGAAGTGTACTTTACACTCAAGGATAAACTGATACATGTTAAATTATGCTTGAAGAAATGTCTGGAAGAGCACTCAGGAGAGCTGCTGGCTGAACTCTGGTCTTCCCCAGCCAGGTGACCTTTAGCAAGACCCAGGACTCTTTGAAGCAGAGGTTCTTCACATGTGAAAGAGAGTCCAAATAGATGACTTCGAAGTTCCAGAGCTTCACGTTTTGAGAACTTGATTGAAAAGCCACATTAATCATTTCTATGTTCAGGTACACCCTACTTTTATAAAGTCACTTTTTAAAACTGTAAACTCATAATTCATTAAGTAATTACTCTCTTAAGTCTACATAGGTGATTCAGCAGAGTGTACCCTCTGACTCATCTTAAGAAGTTCGCGTGCTCAAAATGGGTACCTGAAGTCAGAGTAGAAATCCCCCCCAGATAAGATCACAGAGGCCCAGAGTACTATGGGGATTGGAAACCCAGACGTGATCCTTTCCAGCTCTTCTGTTTTGAGACTGACTCTATGATATTTGTTTGGAGATTGCAAGCTGGGTTTCATGGAACAATTGGCATTTAATGAGAACCTTGAATGAATAGTGAGATTTCCAAAGAGAAGGATGAAATGGAGGAAATTCTAGGCAGAGAGAACAGAATAAACACAGATGCAGACCCAAGAAATTTTGGACAATATTTAAAGAATTCCTGAACTCAAACACCTAGAGACAACAAATCCAATTTGTCTGCAATCCAGGTTAAGGTATTAATTTATCTTTTCCACAAATATTGATTGAACATCCATGCCTGGTGTGGTAGGACAGCTAAAGATGTCTCTGGAAGTTCAAATATAGGGTTAAACTAGGTTTCTAAATAATAAAAGAAATATATGCATATTTTGCACAAAATATGGAAGACAGAGGAGGAAAAAGAGCTAAAGTAAAAATCACCCACCTTATTTAAGTTTATAGACTTTGAAGGTAATATCTCACCTAGTACACAGAATCAAACATATAAATTTGGATGAATACAGAAGCAATCACTGATTAGCTCAAAGCAACATTTAAATTGATCTTTTCAGTGAAAAGGCGTTAGAAAAAGCAATCTAAAGAACACCTGTTTAGACGCACAAGAATCAACAATTACGTTCTTCAGGGAATGAGGAGTTTTCAGCTGCCTTCACTCCAAGGAGAGGCAATAGAGCTTAGCATTTTTATTACCATAATCCAGAACATTTAAGGGGGCCAGAGGAAAATATTCACACCCACCTTTTTTTTTTGCAGTACGCGGGCCTCTCACTGTTGTGGCCTCTCCCATTGTGGAGCACAGGCTCCGGACGCGCAGGCTCAGCGGCCTTGGCCCATGGGCCCAGCCGCTCCGCGGCATGTGGGATCTTCCCAGACCGGGGCACAAACCCGTGTCCACTGCATCGGCAGGCGGACTCTCAACCACTGCACCACCAGGGAAGCCCCACACGCCCACCTCTTAATCTTGAACAGGAGGCAAGTTCCTTAAGGTACTCACTTAATTAGCATGGGCTGGGGCTGAGGGAGGGGACACCCTAGGATTCTTCACTTGACAATTTCCCTTTAAGAAATATGGGCTCTACACTTTAGAGTAAAAGAAAAACTAACTTCAGTCTCAACCATGTGACCTGAGAAGACCTAGACAGTGAATCTGATTGGTGCAGAGGGGGAAGAGGGAGAGTTGATGCCTCCACATGGCCTCTAGTCTAGAATGGCTGGCGCTTCCGCCGGGTGTCAGTTTGAAGCCACTAAAGCTGGCACCGCACAACTCCAGGGAATGGGAACGTCATTCGCAGAGCCTGTGATGGGAATGTCAAGTGGGAAATCTTGGTTTCACTCCTGCTGCCCCCTCCTCAGATGGCTTCCTAATAATATTCAATAGGAATAACAATAATAGCTAGCATCCACTGAGTGCTTACTATGTGCCAGATGCCATGCATTTGATGTGCAAAATCCCATTGATTCCCAAGAGCAGGTAATATTAATATCCCAATTTTGTAGATAGTAGAGTGAGCATACAGTAAATTTATTATCCCACCTGGGGCACTTTTGAGAGAGAAAAGAGGTGCTATTACTAACGACACTGGGACAATAGGTGTAAACCAAGACTGACTCAAGTGAACCAGAGAACGTGGTCCCCCTATAGATAAGGGGGCTTAGGTGCAGAATCAGGATCAAGGGTACTTTGTAATGTCAGTCTCAAAATGTTTCTACGGAACAGCTTTCATCTTTGTGCCAGGCCTTCCTGAGCTTTAAATATTTTTATCTATCAAATGGACTTAATGAAACAATTTCATACAGTTATATAAGGATGTAATCAGAGCAAAGCACCTACAAGGTGTGTAGGAGCTCAAAGTGCTAGTCACTTAATCAACCTCAGTTACCTTCTCCAAACTCCCTCTAGAATCCAGGCCTCTTTGGGACCTCAGGCAAGCCCCTTTACTTCTCTGGCGCTCAGTTGCCTCATTCATACAAGAATGGGGGTGGAGGGCTTCCCTGGTGGCGCAGTGTTTGAGAGTCCACCTGCCGATGCAGGGGACACGGGTTCGTGCCCCAGTCCGCGAAGATCCCACATGCCGCGGAGCGGCTGCGCCCGTGAGCCATGGCCGCTGAGCCTGCGCGTCCGGAGCCTGTGCTCCGCAACGGGAGAGGCCATAACAGTGAGAGGCCCGCAAAAAAAAAAAAAAAAAAAAAAAGAATGGGGGTGGATTAAAGGCAAAACATTCCTTTTAACTTTGACCTTCTTTCTCCTCTGGTTCCTCTGGAGTTCATCTTTGTTCAGTCACAGCAGCAGGAGGAATGCCCCTCTCCTCTGCTTTTAGTTCAGAGAAGGGGTTCCTTTGGTTTATGCCTACTTTCATTCTCTAGTGCTTTCTGTAGGAGGTTTAAAATGGTGGCTGAGGGAAGACTTTCTCTCCCGCATTCTCTTCTTTCCATAGATTGCCCCTCAATTTGGTACAGAAATGCCAGGGAGCAGCTGATGAGCTGGACAAGGAATCCCATTTGGATCTGGTCAGGTGGAAGTTTTTCCTCTGCAGTGTATCCCCTTGTCCTTTCTTGTGACCACCAAATGTCTGTACTAGGAAAGATATGTCACAAATTGCATTCAGAGGTCACACAGTTATGCTAATGCAAGGGCCATTTTTCCTAAGAATAAATGTTGGAATTGAACTGAGAATTAAACACCTTAATGAATCAAAGGCAGTGGGAGGTGAGAAAAGTACACAGGGCTTGTGGTAGGAGATGGTTCCTTGTGCAAATCCTCAAGACAATGCGGCCTCCAGCACAGGCAAGGCCACCCGGGTGTGCCTTCTTCTTTCCTCCCCCCCTCTCCCTCCCTCCCTCCTTCCTTATTTCAAAGATGTCAGTTGAGCACCTCCATGTTATACTCAGGAACCATGCTACGCTCGAGGGTTGGAATAAATGGAAATCAGACATGGTCTCTGCCTTCATAGAGCTTCCACTGTAGCAGTGAGAGAGATGTAATCTAATAACCACACGAAAACGTGTCAGATTAGGCCTCTGAGAAGTACCATGGAGGAGAAATACAGGGTTCCATGGAGAGGTTTGACCTAGTTAGAGAGGCTGGGCAAGGTCTCGAGGAAGTGATGGGGCTCCAGCCGAGACGGGAAGGATGAGTTGGCATTCCGGGCAGAGGAAGTAGCTTGTGTAAAAGCCCTGAGGTGAGAGGAAGCTCAGAGGGTTTGAAGAACCGAAAGAAGGTCAGAGTGTCTGGAGCCCTGAGAACCAGGGGAGAGGGTGCAGGATGGGACTGGAGAAGGAGATGGGGACCAGACCACGCCCAGCCCCGGAAGCCCCTGTAAGCATTCAGGCTTTTCCTCAAAGCCACAGAGAACTTGTGCAAGTGTTCTCAGCAGGAAGGTGAAGGATCAAAGTTTATTTGAAAATGATTACTCCAGGAAAATGAATTCAAAGGTGGCAAGAAAGGAAGTGAGGAAATAATAAGGAGTAATGGGAGTTAATGTTTATGGAAACATGAAACCATGGGCCAAGTATTGTTCTAGGAACTTATTCACATTATCTCTTCTAATCCTCATACAGACCTAGAGGCTATCATCCCCTCTTTTCACAGAAGAGGAGGTTGAGACACAGAGCAACTGGACCAACGTTGGTTGGCAAGTGCTGAAACCAGGCCGTGACCCAGGTGGTCCATCTGTTGAGTCCACTGTTTGATCACTACAGCACAGAGGCTCCTTCCTGCCCGTAGGCCAGGTGGAAGACGGAGTAGGGGTTGCACCAGGCTGGTGTCTGTGGACAGACCCTGGAGCTATTAAGTGGTAAGAATTGACAAGATTCAGACCAGAATTTGGGGGGGGGGGCTGGAGGGAGTCTCAGTTCTGTGTGGGTAAGAAGGTGAGAGGGGATGCAGCTCCGGGTCTAGAGATCCTGCGAGGTGCCAGGCTGGAGATGGAGAGCATGATTTGGTTGAGGGTACTTCTTTACAGCTCTGGATCTAAGGAAAAGAAAACAGCTTTGATACTTCACTGTGAGCATTCATTATGTTTTCTTGCTTTCTCTTCCTCTTACTGGGAATTCCATGAGATTTGCTAAGAACTAACGACTTTAGGTCTCTTCTTTTAAAAACTAGGCAGATGCCATTTCTCTTCCTGCTTTATTTATTTATTCGACTTGATGTTTAATTCTTTTAGTTTCTAAAAATTTTGCTTTCACTCCGACTGCACTCCTAGAAATTCTGTCTGAAGATTACTTGGATTCACATGCTCATTGATTTTATCCCCCGCTTCTCAGAATTAGAGAAAAATAGACATGTTTTCTAGCTTCCATACATTTTCTTCTGCCAACAACTGACATTCTTAATTCTGACACTGGTCAGCCCTGAGCCTTGGAGTGTATACATAGCTTTATTTCAACAATGCACTTCAGGTATCTACATGTTACAATTTCTTAGACAATACAAACCGTACTTGTCTATAGCTGCCACTAAAGTACATTTTATTTTAATTAATTAATTTATTTATTTTTGGCCACGTTGGGTCTTTGTTGCTGCAGATGGGCTTTCTCTAGTTGCGGTGAGCAGGGGCTACTCTTTGTTGCCATGCACAGGCTTCTCATTGCGGTGGCTTCTCTTGTTGCAGAGCAAGGGCTCTAGGTGCACGGGCTTCAGTAGTTGTGGCACACGGGCTCAGTAGTTGTGGCTCACGGGCTCTAGAGCACAGGCTCAGTAGTTGTGGCACATGGGCTTAGTGGCTCTGCAGCATGAGGGATCTTCCCGGGCCAGGGCTCGGACCGGTGTCCCCTGCATTGGCAGGCGGATTCTTAACCACTGCACAACCAGGGAAGTCCCTAAAGTACATTTTAAAATACACAGTCGGGGCTTCCCTGGTGGCGCAGTGGTTGAGAGTCCACCTGCCGATGCAGGGGACGCGGGTTTGTGCCCCGGTCCAGGAGGATCCCACATGCCGCAGAGCGGCTGGGCCCGTGAGCCATGGCCGCTGAGCCTGCGTGTCCAGAGCCTGTGCTCCGCAACGGGAAAGGCCACAGCAGTGAGAGGCCCGCGTACCGCAAAAAAAAATAATAATAATAATAAATAAATAAATAAATAAAATAAAATACACAGTTACTGGGCTTCTCTGGTGGCTCAGTGGTTGAGAGTCCGCCTGCCGATGCAGGGGACACAGGTTCGTGCCCCAGTCCGGGAAGATCCCACATGCCGCAGAGCAGCTAGGCCCGTGAGCCACGGCCGCTGAACCTGCGCATCCGGAGCCTATGCTCCGCAAAGGGAGAGGCCACAACAGTGAGAGGCCCACGTACTGCAAAAAAAAAAAAAAAAAAAAAAAAAAAAAAACACAGTTACTTTAGTCTTGCCTCCAGGATAATTTTTGGACAATTTCCTAAAGAACAATCTTTTCACAGATTTCTGGTTCAAACCACTAGACTACAAAGGCCAATTTGGCAAAGTTGTTCTCTCTCTCTCTCTCTCTCTCTCTCACACACACACACACACAGTTTTAAAAAGGAAGATGAAGTCATGTACTATTGCAAAATTTCTATAAATTCTAAAATATATCACCAGAGGGACAGTTCTAACAAATTAGTCAGAATTGTAATTTTAACTCTGTAAGGTACTTCTGGCTAAGCTGTTTGCCCCTAAGGATTCCACAAAAGCAGCCAGACTCCATTTACGCTTCTTTGTTAAAATGCATTGTGAGATGAGCGTTGGTGGTGCCTTCATTAATTCCTGCAATGATCATTTGGCACGTACTATGTGCCAAAGGCTGTGGCAGGGGGCAGAGTGATGTTCTAGGAGGGCATAAACTCCATCTTAAATTCCAATCTTGGGCTTCTCTGGTGGCGCAGTGGTTAAGAATCCGCCTGCCAATGCAGGGCACACGGGTTCGAGCCCTGGTACAGGAAGATCCCACATGCTGCGGAGCAACTAAGCCCATGCGCCACAACTACTGAGCCTGCACTCTAGAGCCCGCGAGCCACAACTGCTGAAGCCCACGCACCTAGAGCCCATGCTCCGCAACAAGAGAAGCCACCGCAATGAGAAGACCGCACAAAGAAGAGTAGCCCCCGCTCACTGCAACTAGAGAAAGCAAAGACCCAACGCAGCCAAAAAAAAAAATTAAAATAAGTTTATAAAAAAAAATTTCAATCTTGTGGAGGAATCAGTACTAAATAAACAATTACATTACAGAGTTTCTAAGCTGAGACCTGAAGGATGAGTAGAAGTTATCAAGGAGACAAGAAGAAAAGAGACCTCCAGTTAGAGGGAGCCACATATTCAAAAGACTCAGAGTGAGCAAGAACAGGGTATGCAAAAACTGCAAGAAGTTCAGTAGGGCTGGATCTGAGAATGCAGGGGGGTGGCTGGTGAATGAGGCGTAGTGAATGGTCATGAAAAGTCTTGTAACCATGTCAAGGAATTTGGAATTTATCCTGAGGGTAGGGGTTGCCCATTAAAAGGGTTATAGCAGGGAGTGTGGAGAATTGATTGAGGTGAAGCTGTTGTAATGATACAGAGAAAACGATGGCCTGAACTAGGACAGTAGCAGAGGGGGCAGGTTCATAGGGTAACTGGAAGGTTGGCTATGGGAAATCAGGGCAGGGGGAAGGTGACAGACAGGATGACTCTCAGGTTTTGGGTTTGGCCAACCAGATGGATGACAGAGCTGTCCACTGAGAGAGAGAACACTGGAGGGGAGACAGGTCTCAGCATGCTGAGGTTGAGGTACCTGTGGGACACCCAAAGTAGATGACCAGTATATAGTTAGTTCTTTAGTTAGTTAGTTAATTAGTTGAGGGGTCTAGACTAAAGATATAGACATGGTAACTGAAGCTAGCTGAACGAATAGATGAGTGTGCTCAAGAAGAGCTGTAGGTGCCCAAGAAGAGATGTCCAGTGATTTTAGCAACATGGTGGTCATGTGATTTTGAAGGGGCAAGTTCGCGGGGGGCACGGGGTGGGGTGGTTGGTGGTGAAGGCAGAAGCCAGGTTGCAGAGTGAGCACGGGGAAAGGAACAGTGTAGACAACTCTCTCAAGAAGTTTAACCATAGAAGGGAAAAGAGAAGCAGGGGTGACTGCTTGCTTGGCAGTGGTTTAAGATTTAGGGGACTCTGGTGAATTTAAACATCAATGATAAAAACTTGGGAGGGAGAGAGGGGCTGAGCGTTCAGCAAAAAGAGGCTTGGTCTTGGGGAAGGCTGGGGAGGACATCCAGGGACTGGGAAAGGAATAGAAAATGTGAAGGAGTTTGAAGATGTTCTCACTGAGGTTTTTATTTCTGTTACTGGAGGGCAAGATAATCGGTTAAGCATGAGAGGGAAGTTTGCAGGATTAAAAGGGTAGAAGAGAATGGAGGTTTTCTTTAAAAAAAATAAAAATGAGTATTTTTTAAATTAAAAAAGAAACACATGCCATGATTTTGAAAAATCCAAGAGTATACAGTGAAATGTAAGTCTGTGCTGTACCCCAGCAGCCCAGCCCTCCAGCCCTTCTTTCTGGAGGCAACCCCAGGGACCTGTCTCTTGAACCTCCTTTCAGAGATATTCCATGCCCTGTTCTGAGCCACATTTTTTCACTTAACATATTATCTTGAAGATGGTTCCACATCAGCACAAAAAAATCCACCCCATTATGAAATATACTTTCTTTAACCAGTTCTTGTACATACTTCTTAGCTCACAGTGGGAAGCGTGTGTAGGGACAGAATTGCCCTCTAAAGATTTACGGGTCAACCTGAGTGGCCATGAGGTGCCCAGATGAAACATCATTTCTGGCTATCTCTGAGCATATTTCCAGATGAGGTGAGCATTTGAATCTGTGGACTCAGTAAAGTAGATCTTGTTCCCCAATGCAGGTGGGCTTCATCTAATCCACTGAAGGCCAGAATAGAACAGGAGAAAGGAAGAATTCATCCATTTTTTCTTGCCTTATTGCCTGACTTGAGATATCTCATCTCATATTCTTCTGCTCTGGGACTGAGATTTATACCATCAGCTCCCTTGGTTTTCAGGCCTTCAGATTCGTACTCAATTACACCACTGGCTTTCCTGGGCCTCCAGCTTGCACACAGCAGATCATGGAACTGCTCAGTCTCCATAATCACATGAGCCAATCCCTCAGGATAAATCTCTTTCTATATATCTGTGTACATCCCGTTGGTTCTGTTTCTCTGGAGAATCTTAATACAATATCCTTGCCTATTTTCCTATTGGGTTGTTGGTCTTTTTCCTACCAATTTTTAAGAATGGTGAAGGTCTGCAGTAGTCTCCATGGAAGAGAAGAAAGGGCCAAAGAGGGCTGGTATCGGGGCAGCCACCAAGCTCCTCCCTCTCTGCAGTGGAGCTAAGTACAGAGCTCTGCAGGCACTCCTTGAATTGAATAGGTTTTCACTGAACTGCCCGTTTGCAGCCCTGGCCTGTGATTTCTTTCTCCAGAAGGATTACAATTCCCTGAGGCTATTGCTGACCAACAGGCCTGCGGTCGGAGAAGGAAGGAAGGAAGGCCCCCATTCTGTGAGTTCCATTGTCCGCCTGTGAGCGGGTGGAGGAGAAGTTGCTCAAATCCCTGAGTCGGCCTGGGAAGGGACTTGGGGCCCTCCTTGCTGGGCTTGGTGTTTACCCTGGGCCCCAGTTTCCCGTACTTGATCCAAAGGGTGTGTCCTTCCAGGCCTGCAGTGAGCCAACCATGCCGGCCCCGGTAGATGCCAGTCTCCCGCACGCAGCTCTTGATGCCCCCACCCCCAGCTGGCTGCCCGCACACACAGACTGTCACCTCGGCTGCCAGCCACCCTCCTTGACCACACACAGTCCTATAGGCCCAAGAGTCTGAGGGCAGGGGGCTGAGAAGGCTGAGGATGAAGGGTGAGGCTGATGCTTCCCTGTCCTCTGCAGGTAGCCAGCTCCCTCCGCCCTTTTGCATTTCCCAGAGCCCCACAGACAGGTTCAAGGCCTGAAAGGTGTGAGAGGCCACTCTAACTCCTAAACTCCTCAATGCGAAGCCAAGAAAGCACCGTTTCCCAGAGCAGAACTTACAGCTTCCTGCTACCCATGAAAACTCCAAGTGGTGTGAATTGTTTTGTAAACTCTCTTATCACACATACAAATCATACAGTTAAAATGACCTGAGTAATGAAAGGATAGAAACACATTTTAATCCTTCGTTAGCATATGTGATGTGCCTGGTGCTGTGCTAAAAGGCTTTACATACATTTGGCCCTTACAACAACCCTATAAGGCAGTGAGCATCGTTATCCCCATTTTACAGATGACAAAAGTGAGGCTTAGGGCAGTTAAGTAACTTTCCCTAAATCACAGGATTGGTAAATGGCAAGGCAGGCATTTGAACTTAGCTCTAAATGTGGGAAATGTGCAAACACGGCCTTAGACTGCGGTGTGCACCCCTGTTCATCCCCCATCAACACAGCTGTAGCCAGGGAGGCCCTTACTGACTGGTATTTCATGTCTCTCAATGCTCTGTAGATTCCGCTTCTCCTAAAAAAGAGGACTGCCTAGGAATTCTGCCCCAGGATACTTAAACCCATCACAGGTTTTCAAAAACAGACGACCTTATTAAACAGGAACTTTATACCAGAGTCTAGTTGGGCCTCTCTGTCTAGTGACCAGATGAAGGTCTTGCCGGGGGTGGATGATTGCTTAAACTACTGAAATAGTTATGAAAAGGGGCATTCATATTACAACTCCCAATATTCAAATGCATTGGGCAGTCTAGCATTTTTCATCTTTCATAACCATTGCTTTTAGACTCTACTTCTTTAATTAAAAAGAATTTCTTGGAAACCATAAACAAATTGAAAAGACAACCTATGGACTGGGGGAAAATATTGGCAAATGATGCAACCGACAAGGGCTTAATTTCCAAAAGATACAAACAGCTCATACAATTCAATATAAGAGAAACCAAACAACCCAATCAAAAAATGGGCAGAAGGCCTAAACAGACATTTCTCCAAAGAAGACATACAGATGGCCAAGAAGTACATGAAAAGGTATTCATCATTGCTAATTATTAGACAAATGAAAATCAGAACTACAATGAGATACCCCCTCACACCAGTCAGAATGACCATCATTACAAAGTCTACAAATAATAAATGCTGGAGAGGGTATGGAAAAAAGGGAACCCTCTTACACTGTTGGTGGGAATGTAAATTAGCCTAACCACTATGGAAAACAGTATGGAAGTTCCTCAAAAAACTAAAAATAGATTTGCCATATGATCCAGCAATCCCACTCCTGGGCATATACCTAGACAAAACTATAATTTGAAAAGATACATGCACCTCTATGTTCATAGCAGCACTATTTACAATAGCCAAGACATGTAGCAAACTAAATGTCGATCGACAGGTGAATGAATAAAGAAGATGTGGTGTATATATATATATATGTATATATATATATATATATATATACACACACACAATGGAATATTAGTCATAAAAAGAATGAAATAATGCCATTTGCAGCAACATAGATGGACCTAGAGATTATCATACTAAGTGAGTCAGAAAGGGAAAGACAAATACCATATGATATCACTTACATGTGGAATATAAAATATGACACAAGTGAATCTATCTATGAAACAGAAACAGACTCACAGACATAGAGAACAGACTTGTGGTTGCCAAGGGAGAAGGAAGAGGGAAGGATTGGGAGTTTCAGATTAGCAAATGCAAATTATTATATATAGGATGGATAAACAACAGTGTCCTACTGTATAACATAGGGAACTATATTCAATATCCTGTGATACACTGAAATGGAAAAGAACATGAAAAAGAATATATATGTATAACTGAATCACTTCACTGTACAGCAGAAATTAACACAACATTGTAAGTCAACTATACTTCAATAAAATTTAAAAAAAAATAACTTCTTGTCTTCGCTTCCTATCCGGCCCCTTCTCTTGTGAGTGGAGGTTTAAGCTCAGAATCCTAGCATCGGTGGAGCTTTGACTTTGAGTTAACAGGGACTGGGATACAGACCCATAACTAGAATCCTGAGAGGTAGTTTGTTTTCTTTTTCAACCCTCGTGATGGCCAAAGGTGCTAAACATGTAGCTGTATAACAGCTGAAAAGGAAATCGAACACAAAGAAGAAAATGACACAGCCCTAACCCACAATTTAAAAGGCAAACATTCAAAACACGTGGGCTGAGGAAGTCTTTTTTTTTTTTTTTTTTAACCTTTTACTTCATAAAAATTTCTAATGAAAGACCTCATGGAAAATTTTTTAAAGTTTTAACTTTTACTGTTTAGGTCGATGCTGATCAGAAAGTACTACCTTTCCTTACAACACACAATATTACCAGGGACGTTGATGGAGAACCACACAGCAATGAGTACATGTTCCTCTGGGTAAAAACTACTGCAGTCCATTAAAGGTCTGCAATTTTGTAAAGTGGTTCCAATATCTGTTTCCCCTTTGTCTCTAGAACCCAAACTTTAGAGAATTCTTTCAAAATTTCTCAAGCTGCAACTAGTGCATGGCGTCTCAAATGCGAAAAATGCCAAAAGAGTACTTTGATTTTCAGTGCTCTCTAACCAGTGAGTTCCTGGTTCGTTATTGTATCTTCAGGGTAGGAAGAAATGAAGCTTTTTTCCACTGGCAGGGGAGGGGACCCAATCATAATTTTTAGTTCCTAATAAAGAAAAGTGCAGCCAATTTAAATGGCCCCAAATAAATTATTGTTGAAACTAGCATTTTAAAACATTGGTATGTTTGGAATCTAAAGGATTGGTACTAATTTATGAAGAGCAAGTCAGAGAGGAAGCTGAAATAGGCCTGACTTTCCGGGTTGGCCTTGAGGGGCACAGCATGGCCACTCCTGTCGGCTCCTCTGAGCAAGACAACAGAGATGGCCCACAGAAGGTTTCTACGTTTTGAGGAATATACTTCCTAAAGTCCTGGATTCTTTTTATGTTCTGTTTTTTCTCTTAAGAGGGGTAGGTGTATAGGGGCAAACTAGGAAACGGATGGGGAGAAAGGAAAGTGCATTTCCAAGTTAGAGAAAATTGGTGGCACAATATCCCAATGGATGTGAACTGAATTTCATTGGCAACTGCATCCACAGTCAGAGCAACTAAACAAGGTGACTTCAAGAGGAAAGTTCCAATTTCTGCAGTGCTGAGATTAGAGATCAGTGGCAACTCCCTTGGAGGCCTGGGAGCTGCTCCCTCTGTTCTCTTTCCTCCTCCACCCTCCCCACCCCTATTCCTTCCCACTCTTAGGCTATCCAGTACTGTGATGTTGAGAAAACCACGTCTAAAGAACATATTCTCCCTAAAAAGGGCATTACATTGTTAGACAGGAGCCAACAGGGTCTTTGGAGACAGGCCCAGGTACGAATCCTGGCTCTCCCCCATACCGGCTGTGTGTTACAGTCAGGCTACTTAACCTCTCTGAGCTTTAGGGTGCTCATCTGTGAAATAAGGACAACAGAACCTACCGTGTTTTTTTTTTTTGTTTTTGTTTTTGTTTTTGCGGTACGCGGGCCTCTCACTGTTGTGGCCTCTCCCGTTGCGGAGCGCAGGCTCCGGATGCGCAGGCTCAGCAGCCATGGCTCCACGGCATGCGGGATCCTCCCGGACCGGGGCACGAACCCGCGTCCCCTGCATCGGCAGGTGGACTCTCAACCACTGCGACACCAGGGAAGCCCCAACCGTGTGTATTTTTGAAAGGACTGTGAAGAAGTACATAAATGAAAGCCTTTGGAGTCAAACTGCCCAGATTCTCATGTTTCCCTGACTACTTTCCAGCTGTGTGACCTCTTGTAAGTAACTAACTTATATATGCCTTAAATATGAGTTTCCTCATTGTAAAAACAGTAACACCCACCTTGTAAGTTCTTTTAAAGTTTCAATGAGATTGTTGGTACACCCTTTGCAAATATCTGGCACATAGTAAATGCTGGATAAATGCTAGCTGTTATTAAATAACATGTGTAGAGTGCCTAGGACTTGGCTGAGAAGGTATGTTCTATAAGCAGTTGCATCTACTAGTTTGAAAACTGTAACTGGTTATATTTTGATAAATCTTCAACTATTCAAGCTAAATGCACACGGTCATATATCTGTAATTTTTCAGAGTTTTACTGAAGTATAACCTGTGTAGAGTACAGACATCTTAAGTATAAATTTAATTATATTTAACCCTGTTTTAGGTGATTTAAAAAGTGAGAAGCTTTCTCTGCTGAATCTGACAAGTAGAAGAAAAGAGATTAATTTGTCTGATTAAAAGACAGGTTTATTCTGAGAGAGAAAAAAATGCAGTATTCAATACACACAATTTTTTACCAGCAAATAGAGTACATTTTATTCATATAATTACCCAGTCTTCACTCATATCCCAAAGATTTCTTGGATTCACTAGAACATTTGCAGTTGTTGCTAAGCAGAGGCAATATTTTCATAAAAGTGCCTGTGAGTTTGACCTCTGTAGCACCCCTGATTTAGAATCTTAAATTTTTTTCTTTAATTGATTACATCTTGCAGGAAGTGCAACAGATTCTCTTGAAAGAGCTTGACAGACAGATGTTTTGCATCTGAGTGAAGCGTAAACACCAACATCGCTTAGCTTTGAAAATTCTTTATTCTGAAAGATTTGGCTGAATTCACCCATTACAAGCAAATGATAATTCCTCTTAGCAACTCCTCTACCTGGCAGTTGACATGTTTATTTTGACAATGATTGTAAAGCTCATTCTGATTTCCAAAACATTCAAATGTGAAAAAGCATGTGTCTTAGAACTCTTGAAGCAGTATTTTAATACTTTGCAACATACATTTCACCAAAAATTGTACAGGACACTGTGATTATGACTCTTCATTTGGCTTCATATTTTGGGAGCTAAGTTGTAATAGAAGCCAGAGATTCAAAGTGAGGAGTCTTGAGTGTTTTCTCCAATACAAATATCACTTCAAGACAACTTATGTTTCATATTAATAATCATCATCACTTTGGAGTATCTGCTCTGTGCTAGGCACTGTGCTATGTACATTATCTCCCCTAGTCTTTATTAAAAGTCCTATACAATCGGGGCTTCCTTGGTGGTGCAGTGGTTAAGAATCCACCTGCCAATGCAGGGGACACGGGTTCGAGCCCTGGTCTGGGAAGATCCCACATGCTGTGGAGCAGCTAAGCCCGTGCACCACAACTACTGAGCCTGCGCTCTAGAGCCCGCAAGCCACAACTACTGAGCCCGCGTGCCACAATTACTGAAACCTGCACGCCTGGAGCCCGTGCTCTGCAACAAGAGAAGCCACCGTAATGAGAAGCCTGCATACCACAACAAAGAGTAGCCCCCTGCTTGCTGCCAATTAGAGAAAGCCCGAGCACAGCAACGAAGACCCAATGCAGCCAAAAAATAAATAAATTTTAAAAATTAAAAAAAAAAGTCCTATACAACCGGTATTATTATCAATTTTTACAGACAGAGAAACTGGGGTTCAGAGAGATCATTGTTTAGGCTAACTCACCTATGAGGAAGATCCTGACTTTGAACCCAAGCCTGTCAGACTCCAACACCTAGACTCTTTCAAGTACACCCAATAGCTTTCAAGGTTGTGCAATGTTAAATACATTTAGTGTACTCAGAATACCAGAAATGACTCCAAAGATCTGTTGGGGTAGAGGGAGTGGAAAGAGAGATAAATGTTTATATCCATATGTGTGTGTATATATATGTATGTCACACACACACACACACACACACACACATCAGTTTGTTAGGGAATTTCCTTTCGTTGAAGCTGTGTAAAGAGAAAAACCTCACTGGTGTAAACTATTGGAGAGAAGGTCAGACTAAATTAGTGTAAAGTATGAATTTTAAATTCATTTTAAATAAAATAGATTTTCCGAATGCCTTATGGATTTCAAAATGGATTCCCACTCATTCTCTTATTTCATGCTCATAACAACCCCTCAAACTAGGCAGAGTTGGTATTATCAACTTAATTTTACAGGTAAGAAAAGTAAGGGATGAAAAAGCTAAATGTCTTGCCTATGGTCATAGAGCTATTTAGTGATACACTCACACCTCCCTACTGCAGGGTGACCTAATAAATTCCTTCTGAATTATCAGATAATTATCGGATAAGAATGATATGTATTCTTATATTAATTATTCATATATAAGAGATTGCCTGAAGTGCTCCAAGATTTATTTCAAACATTCCCTTTGTAATCTCATTTACATCATTCTTCTGCACTACTTAGCAAGACAGGGTTTGCTAAATGCAGGAAAATTTCTGCCCAGATCCCAATCAAGTTATTATAAATTCCAAATGAATAGGGTCTAAATAAATAAGGGCTTATTATGGGGCTAAAAGCTGATAATGTTATTTGTTTCTGATATCTTTTTTCATTTGCTTCAGCCCCAGTTTGTGCATTTTATCTACTGCATTTTTTTTTTGGTTTCCTCATTAGAGAAACAGGGCAAGAGAGGCATACAAGGAAAGAATTACTTGTATATGAATAAAATTAATAACCTGAAGTTATGGAAGGGGGTAGAGAGGTATCTTTTTGGTATTTTATCATAATGTTTAGTAACAGCAATTTGCAGTAATGAAATAACGAATCTTTACTTCTCCTGGGTATGTGCTGTGTTTATCGCTTTATGCTTTACTTACAATTTTTTTTATTACTCCATTTGTTAAATTATTTAAACTTACAAGGCAACCTCTAACTTATTAATGGTAAGACAGCCTTCTGAAATGGGAGTCATGCAAATAATTATTTCATTTTTTATCCGTATTTTTAAGGGGGTCAAGATATTTTTGTCATTTACCCTGGGATTTATAGGGACTAAAATGCTCGTGATAATTCACCACCGGGGACAGGTAACCCAGCTTGAACTCTAAGTACCATGAGGACTTATCTCCCTAAAATAAACTTTATATAAAAGTCATCTGGATGGAAATGTGCTTTTCCTCATGCTGGGTTTCCTTATGCTTTTAAAAGAGTCCTAAGGGATTAAGATGAGTGAGAGACAGGCCAATAGCATGAAAGGCCCAGTGCTCTTAGAGATATTTCTTCTATGATTAAAAAAGAATGAATTTTTGTGTTTGCCAGGTGTGAAGAATAAACACTCCTGGATTCCCTCTGTTCTGTGGTTTTCCCTCTAATCTACAAACACGCCACAAAGGCTTCTCTGTTTCTTCCCTCAATCACATTTCTCATTCAGACGTCCTTCCTGTTTGGGGTTCTATTTCTTACTTCCATTTGGTTCTTTCCTTTCCTGTATGGGCTTCTAAGTTTGTTTATTTTCAGGTTTCTCACATTTTTCTATTTTTGAATCGTTTCTTTCTGCAGGACAATCTCCGTGTCTTGCTCCTTTTTCGTTTTGCTCCCTGTCCGTGCTGTACCTGGTATTATTCATCATCTTCGTTTCTATTTATTTCTTTCCTCCTAGCTCTTATTTCTTTATCTCTGGCCCCTTATTTCCTCTCCTTGATTCTCCTGTTCCCATCTCGATGCCCTTTGACCAAACATCCTCTCTCTACCCCCTGCTTAAGGCAGTTGAAGAAACATTCCCAACTAGAATGGAATAGAAAGAATAGAGTAGAAAGAGAATAGAAAGGTGGCTGGCTGAACCTAGGAAGGGCGTGTCTAGTCGTGTTAATGACTTCCCCATCCTCTGTTGGTCCCTGGCCGGTCTCCACCACTGTCTGCCTGTGTCCCAGCCGGGATGGGAAGGAAGCAGGAGAAAAGGTGAGGGCTTGGGGCCATGGAGACTGCGAAGCCGTTCTTTAAATACCAGACCGCCTGGTCAGCATTCGTCACAGAAACTCTACAAAACGGGATTATATGCAAAGCACAGAACCACTCAGATCAGCTTCCCAGCAAGCCAGAGTCTATGCTTCTGCATCTAAAACTGAAGTAAGTATAACCAGAATGTTTTCACTTGACCCTGAATTACTTTAAAACTACCTGTGGGAGGGTGCTAATGCCCACTTCCAAAATAAACATCTCATTTCTCATGACTTGGCTCTGACCCAGCTCCACCCTTGGCATTTTTTATTTTAAAAATATTTCCAGATATGTTTATAAATAAATCACGCCTCTTAACACTGCCTTACTGCCACCCAATTGTACAGTGGAGGAAAAATCCATGACAGTTAACACTGTGGAAAGTTTGCTTCTCTCTCATCCCTCAGGAAAAAAAAAAAAAAAAGGAGAAGCATAATGAGTATTTAAAAGCCAAATGAACAAGAAGCTCTCAGAAAAACAATTTTACCAGCCCAGCAGCAGTAAGACAACCAACTGCACAAACAACGTGACCTTTCTTCCTTCCCCTCCTGCCACCTGGGGTGACGACCAAAGGGCATTGTATCTGGGACAGCAGGGACCTTGGGAACCCTGCTGAGGACGGATGGTGACAGAGCTGACTCCATTTCTCCTTGTTCAGGCAGGTGTCAGTTTGTTGATTCTGAAACTGAGTCCCAGGGAAAACACCTCGCTCTTCAAATTCTTCAAAACAACAACAAACCTGCACTTTTCACATGTTTTCTATTTGGACAAAAGAAGTCTCTCTTTCTTAGGCTCAGGTACATTGGGGAAAACACCCTAAGTTTATGACATTGTTTGCTAGAATCCCCTCTGAGGTCAGTTCTGGCACGCCTCCTGCCCTGGCCTACTCTTGAGACAAAAGAGAGAAGAGCTGGGTCTTAGGACAAATGAAAACAAAGTTTCAGGGCTGAGGGCTTTGTCTAACTCTGCACTGATTGACGTTGGGTCTGAGCAGAGGGGCGCGTCCCCAGGCAGCCAGGAGTCCTTCCTGTAAGACAGCTTCAGGCGCGGGGGGTGGGAGTGGGGGGAGGGGGGGTTCTGTCCACTCACGGCTGCCATCATGTGGGGATGTCTTGAATCAGGGGCCTCTCTTTAATAACATCTAAGGATTTTTTTTTCCTGGTTTCAAAAAGATCACAAAAAGGATGTGCCGAGAACTGAATCAAATAATAGAATCACAAGCACACCCCCCCCCCAAAGTTAGAAATAAATTACATTCGGACAAATATACATATAAAAATTATGCACAAGCGTTCCAATTTTAATGCTCATTTCCCTCCTCTAAGGAAGTTTTAAAATAAAATAAAAAGAAACAAGTAACAAAAATAAAACAAGAACACAAAAAAATCCTCGGCCGGATAGAGTCCAGTTCCTGATATCCTTGAGATTTGCAGGTTCTGTTTTGTTTGTGGCCCCTCGTGCCCCCGATTCCAGTCTCTGTGGTTGGCATTAGAAGCATCACTGCCTGGTCTCAAGGCTTTCATCCCCTTTGGGGAGCCCTGTCACCATCTTGTCTCCATTTGCTAAAAGGGTGGGCTTTAAGCAGCTGTGTGCACAGTGTTAGCTGCTGCACAGAGGCAAGCAGTGGCCAGAGTTGGAACGGTGTGTTCCCTGCCAGCCTGGCCTGCACGCTGGACAGCTTCTCCCTGCCCCACCACAGAGGGAGGGGTTTCCTTGCTCTGCATCCCACAGGAAGAGAACTACCTCCAGGCCAAGTGTTCCCAGAAAAACCCACCACCAGAATAGAGAAGCCGTGAGCTCCTCTTACTCATTTTGTCACACAAACATCCCATGCTGGAATACGCTGAGGTTTCACTCTTACTCCATTTTCTGACCACTGTTAAGGACATGTGACTAATGCTAGATGTATTAGTTTCTTAGGGCAGCCATAACAAAGTATCAAAAACTGGGTGGGTATCTCTTTAATAAGTGGAAACTTTTTGTCTCACAGTTCTGAAGGCCAGAAGCCCAAAGTGAACCTGTTGGCAGTTTCAGGCTCCCTCTAAAGGTGCTAGGGAAGGGTCTGTTTCATGCCTCTCCTAGCTTCTTGGTAGCCTCAGGTGTTCCTTGGCTTATAGATGAGCACTCCAGTCTTCTGTCCTCTCACAGTGTTCTCCATGCGTCTGCATCTTCTTCCCTCTGTGTGTGTCTGTTTCTGTATCCAAATTTCCCCATTTTATAAGGACACCCATCATATTGGATTAGGGCCCACCCTCATGGCCTCATTTTTAACTTGGTTAAATCTACAAAGAACCTATTTGCAAGTCAGGTCACTTTCTGAGGTCTGGGGGTTAGGACTTCAGCATATTTATTTTGGGGGACACAGTTTGGCCAATATCAGTAGGTTGCCTTGTTGTTTAAACGTTTTCCCAACTTACAAGAAAGACTACTCTCTCTTATTTTGTGGGTCAGCCTATGGAATGTTCTGTAACCACAGTAATAACTAGATTCAAACAAATGGCAAAGAGCTGCTGGGTAGGTTCAATAGAGGCCCTGGCTTTAGACACTTCTGCTTGGCCACTTCCCCTTGTGTGGGCCTGTTCCCTCTCCTCTTCTGGTTCCCCTGAATGAAGTGGGAATCTGATTTGTACTTTCAACTGAGGTTTCTCTTTTCTAAGCTCTTCTCCAACACTGGGACACATCTGAGCTGCTTCTCCTCACTGTTAACAGCAGCTCTCACAGTAACAAAACACGTATCCTCGTTAGTGATGGAGGGGTGGGAGGTGCTGGAAGATGTGTCAGCACAGGTATCACTGGTTGCCCCACAGCGATTCACACCCATTTGTACAGTTGTGATATAAAAGGCTGAAAGTGACATATAAGTGTTTGGAAATTCTGAGATGAAAAGTAATTGAAAAAATCAATTGTTCGGATTGGATTGTGAAAGAAAGCATCTTCTTAAAAAACAGAGCATATTTGGGTTAATGAACATCTTGGGTTCTCCTAATTTTCTAGGCAATAATCATAACAAACCCATGATACAAGTCTTAGCCTCCAGGGCTTACACATCAACGTGGTTAATCACCTTTGATTTCCATAGCACTCCTGCCCCACCAGATTCTCATACCAACCTCCCAATGTAGGGCAACAGAGAGGATGAGTGGGTGAAAAAAACAATGAGGTTCAAATTGCGGGGCAATGCCCCCAGGTGGTCTCTGGGGGCACCTGAGCTGGCTACTAGCTGCTCCCACAAACTGGTGGTTCACTGAACATGCTGATTTTATTTACAGGTTGGGCTAGTTTTCAGCATCTTGTTTGAATGTTGTTTTTGATTTTTATTTTCCAGTTTTTCTAGTTGGGTAAGGCTTGGGAAGATAAGTTGGATCAGAGGAGAGATTTCTAACCTACTACAAAGGCTTCCCTAGCAGGTGGGATTTAAAAGGGAAATAGATGAGAGTAAGCTTAGAACATCCAGGTGAGAGACATAGCCAAACCCTCGTTTTTACAGAGAGCAGACAGGAGCCCTTCATGCAAGAGGGAGGGGGACGAATGGATATCCTCTCTTTTTTTACTTTTTCCCCCCTGGTTGGAAAAAGTTATATTTTTCTTTTACCAGCGCTATACAAAATGAAGCAGTACAGAGAAAGAGAAGGTTTCTGCAATCTCACCACTTCTCCACTCTGCTAGGAGCCACAATGATGACAGTTCAGGTTATTTCCTTCCAGACTTTCTAACACAAATACTGTATAGGTCTACATCTGTATCTGTAAGTAAAATCATTAACAGAGTCATCCCATTCTGATCATTCTGAACCTGCTCTTTTTTCTCTTATATTGCCTATATTTTTCCATGTCAAACCATGAAGATACAACTTATTCTTTTTTTAAAAAAATCATATTTCATGTTGTAAAATAAAGCAATTCTTGCACTGATTCAAACCATTCAGAAAGCTATAAAGTGAAAAGTAAAAGTCTTCCATCCTTTACACCTAGTCCTTTTCTTCAAAGATAGTCACTATAACTGCTATCACAGTTTCCCATATATCCTTCCAGAAACTATAATTACTACTATTTCCATATATGTACATACAGAAAACTTTTATTCTGTCTGCATCTTGCTTTCTTTATGTAATATATCTTGAGATTCTAAAGAATTTTGAGGTATATATAGATATACCTCATTCTTTTTAACGGACGTGTAGCATTCCATTGTATGACTGTACTATTATTTAATTACTCAGTTCTCTATTAATGGACATTAAAAAAACTATTTTTACTGGAGTATAGATGATTTACAATGTTGTGTTAGTTTCAGGTGTAGAGCAAAGTAAATCAGTTATACATATAAATATATCCACTCTTTTTTTAGATTCTTTTCCCATATAGGCCATTACACAGTACTGAGTAGAGTTCCCTGTGCTATACAGTAGGTTCTTATTAGTTAGCTTTTTTTTTGGGGGGGGCGGTACGCGGGCCTCTCACTGTTGTGGCCTCTCCCGTTGCGGAGCACAGGCTCCGGACGCGCAGACTCAGCGGCCATGGCTCACGGGCCCAGCCGCTCTGCGGCATGTGGGATCTTCCCGGACCGGAGCATGAACCCGTGTCTCCTGCATCGGCAGGCAGACTCTCAACCACTGCGCCACCAGGGAAGCCCAGTTATCTATTTTATATATAGTTGTGTGTATATGTCAATCCCAATCTCCCAATTTATCCCTCCCCCATCTTATCCCCTGGTAACCATAAGTTTGTTTTCTACATCTGTGTTAATGGACATTTAAGTTGTTTTAAAATTTTGTACTAAAAAAGAGCGCTAGAATAAACATCCTCATACACACATCTCTCATACAGAATAAAACATTAGTCCTCATTTCTCTGCACTGTCATCAACCCTGGGCATTAGCATTTTATTTATTTATTTATTTGGCGTACTTTATTTATTGATTTATATTTTTACAAAAACTGTTGCTGATTTGATTAGTGATATCTTGCTTTAACTTTTATGTCTTTGATTGTTATGGAACCTAACCCTATTTTATATGCTTCACTGCCCTGAATTGCCTGTTCCTGACTTTTGCCTGGGTGTTTGTCGGAATATTTCTCCTTTTCTTATTGATTTACAACAGGAGGATTGTCATATGAAAACATGCCTATAGAACTCCAGTGATGGAGCTAAGACTTTAAAAGGCAATTATGCTTTACATATTCATAATTCTCTAATAAACTCAGCAGAGACCAAGTTGATACTTACATCTGTTAAAGTAAATTTTTTTCTAATAGAGTGTAAACTGTGTATAAAATAAATAAGTAAATAAAAGACACAGGAAGAAAGAACAGCTTGTCTTCCAGTATCTCTTGCTATCTGAGAAGCACTTTTAGGGAGATAGTGAACATGCTAAGGAAATCATCCTTATCTATCTATTTATTTATTTTTTATAATCAAATGAACACATTTATTTATTTTTATTTTTTAACATCTTTATTGGAGTATAATTGCTTTACAATGGTGTGTTAGTTTCTGCTTTATAACAAAGTGAATCGGCTCTACATGTTCATATATCCCCATATCCCCTCCCTCTTGCGTCTCCCTCCCACCCTCCCTATCCCACCCCTCTAGGTGGTCACAAAGCACTGAGCTGATCTCCCTGTGCTATGTGGCTGCTTCCCACTAGCTATCTATTTTACATTTGGTAGTGTGTATATGTCCATGCCACTCTCTCACTTCGTCCCAGCTTACCCTTCCTTCTCCCCGTGTCCTCAAGTCCATTCTCTACGTTGGCATCTTTATTCCTGTCCTGCTCCTAGGTTCTTCAAACCTTTTTTTTTTTTAGATTCCATATACATATGTGTTAGCATACAGTATTTGTTTTTCTCTTTCTGACTTACTTCACTCTGTATGACAGACTCTAGGTTCATCCACCTCACTACAATTAACTCAATTTCGTTTCTTTTTATGGCTGAGTAATATTCCATATATGTGCCACATCTTCTTTATCCAATCATCTGTCAATGGACACTTAGGTTGCTTCCATGTCCTGGCTATTGTAAACAGAGCTGCAATGAACATTGTGGCACATGACTTTTTTTTTTTTTTTTTTTTTTTTTTTTTTTTTTTTTGCAGTACCCGGGCCTCTCACTGCCGCGGACTCTCCTGTTGCGGAGCACAGGCTCCGGACACACAGGCTCAACGGCCATGGCTCATGGGCCCAGCCGCTCCGCGGCATGTGGGATCTTCCCGGACCGGGGCACGAACCCATGTCCCCTGCATCGGCAGGCAGACTCTCAACCACTGTGCCACCAGGGAAGCCCACATGACTTTTTTTGAATTATGGTTTTCTCAGGGTATATGCCCAGTAGTGGGATGGCTGGGTCGTATGGTAGTTCTATTTTTAGTTTTTTAAGGAAACTCCATAATGTTCTCCATAGTGGTTGTATCAATTTACATTCCCACCAGCAGTGAAAGAGGGTTCCCCTTTCTCCACACCCTCTCCAGCACTTATTGTTTGTAGATTTTTTGATGATGGCCATTCTGACCAGTGTGAGGTGATACCTCATTGTAGTTTTGATTTGCATTTCTCTAACAATTAGTGACGTTGAGGATCCTTTCATGTATTTGTTGGCAATCTGTATATCTTCTTTGGAGAAACGTCTATTTAGGTCTTCTGCCCATTTTTGGATTGGGTTGTTTGTTTGTTTGATTTTGAGCTGCATGAGCTGCTTGTAAATTTTGGAGATTAATCCTTTGTCAGTTGCTTCATTTCTTATCTATTTAACACTCATTCCTCATAAGCAACTCTTTGCTATTCTGTCTTAAGGTACACATAAATAAAAGTAATAAAACAATCTAAGCCGTAGACTTGCACTCATTCTGACTGATTCCCCCCTCAGTCCAAATTACTGAAGTTTTCTTAATAATACTTAAAAACAAGCCCATTTACAAAGCCAGTGACATCATAACGATCAGAACTGCACTCATTCTCACTCCCTCACACATTTTCCTACTGGATGAGTGGCTTCCTTGTTTAAGTATGGAATTCACTGATCATAAAGTGGATTTCATCAGATACAAAATATGAAAAAATGAACTCATGGGAAATGACCCTTGAAATGCACACCACCCTCAAGGCTTGAAAGGATTCTCTATTTCATCAACTTTAGATGAGCCATAGTAATAAAACATAAAATATTATACAAGGATTAGAAAATTAAGAGGCACATACCTCATATTTCCTCCCCAGTCTCGTTTTCTTAGCCTAACTCACTCTCAGCATTTACAGTCGGTCCACTTGGCCCTCCCCCAGGAATTGCACCCCTTGGTTGAGTTAAGGGTTTCTTCTCTGTGCTTCCAGAACACCCTGCATGGCTCTCTCCTATCACTCACTGTACAATTTTGAAATGACAGGGGATGTGGCTCCTCCCAAGTTTGATTGCCAGCCCTGCAGGTCAAGGACCGCGTAGTGTTCATCTTTGTGCACCTATCAGCTCTCACAGTCCCTGGCACTTGGTGGGTTCTAAGTAATTACTTGTTTTGCTGTGTTATTGTTAATATGTTGAATGATATGGAGAACAGTTTGCTCCCTATTTCACAACCGGTTGCCTACCTAACAGCCATCACTGCCCCTTCCCCCTTTATCCTTGCTGGAGAAACCCTGATTTTGTTTGAAGTTTCACTCTCCACAAAGCTATGTGCTTAGGAAATGACTCCTCTTTTCTAGTTCGAGGGAGAGCATGCATGGTGACTGGTCCGGTCAATCTTTGCAGTCCCACTCCCCTGGCCTGTGGCCCAATTCCAGTCAATGAAGTCTGAGAGTAAGTCATCTGGGGAGCTTCGGGAAAAGGCTTTTCTTATAGTATAGAGAGACTCATGGGAGGAGACCGCCTCTTTCTACTGGTCATTGGTGTATTGCATGAGATATCTGGAACTGTTGCAGACATCTTATAACACAAGGGGGACATCCCCAACCTGCTAAAGACTGCAGAGGCATCCTCCATGTTGTGGTTGGGCTGGTGTCCCCTGCCTGCAGACTTTCACTGAGACATAATTAACCCCTGAAGGCAACCTAACAGTACATCACCACACTGAATAAAAACAGGGAGAAACCAAAGGGGCGTTAGGAGTCCTGTACTGGGAGAAATAGAGTCAAAATGGAAAGTTAAAAGGAATCAGGTTTGGGCTTCCCTGGTGGCGCAGTGGTTGAGAGTCCTCCTGCCGATGCAGGGGACACGGGTTCGTGCCCCGGTCCGGGAAGATCCCACATGCTGCGGAGCGGCTGGGCCCGTGAGCCATGGCCGCTGAGCCTGCGCGTCGGGAGCCTGTGCTCCGCAACGGGAGAGGCCAGAACAGTGAGAGGCCCGCGTACCGCAAAAAAAAAAAAAAAAAAAAGGAATCAGGTTTTATCTTACGGTAGAGAAGCCCATGGATAAACCCAGTTGTTTTCAAGTTCATGGAGGGTTTTATGGATGGGATATCAAACAGTTATTCCCCATAACTTCTGAAGACCTAACTGAAAGAGGAAACTGAATTAAAGCAGGAAAGATTCTGGATGGGTTTAAGGGAGAATTTGCCTAAGGAGTGATAAAACCCTGACAAAGTCCACTGAAGATGAGAGTCTGTGCCTTTAGAAAAAGACAAGAATGGAAAACACGAGTCTTTGAGCAGTTTATTATTCACCTACCTAAGGCAGTGGGGATAACCAAATGACTACTTTGAAGTTTGTAATTTTATGTTAATCCAGAGAAGAGAAGCTACTCAAATTTAAGCAGATGAGGAATCAGCTACATATCTCCAAAAGTATCCATTAGGGTATAAGTTTGATTCGACAAAGCTGGAAATACCTGTTTCAGCACTATCAGGCCAAAATGTCAGCGTGACATCCAGTTTATAAGTTACGTAGAACACACACTACTTATCAGAGCTTTGTGATTAGTCACATGCCCTGAACGAGGACATTGCATGAGAAATGTAGCCTTGGGGAAGGTGGCTGATTATATTTCCGGGGTGTTTATTAGTAAGGCTGATCCTAATCTGAATCCACTTTTCCATGGAAGAATGTAAAAATGAGTATTGGATTTGGTCACTTCCTATGACCATGCCAACACGCTGAAGAACACACAGTATGCAAGTCACCAGGCTCGGCTCAGGGCCACCCATTCCTGAGTCCAAGGCTTAGGTTAAGGGAACTACTCAAACAAACGATATTGCAAATTGATTTACTGACTGTGAAATTACAGCACGGATCACAATTAACCTGGGACAATAACTACTTCTCCCCTTACATAAAACTATTATCTCTCAGATTAACCCCAGAAGCTAATGTAAATACAATAAAGGCGTAGTAAAATCGGTTTTGAAAGGTTTATTCTTGTTGATTTGGTTATGTGCACGTCACCACCTCGTTTTACTGAGACTGCTGGTGGGGCGTTTCTTTTCCTCCTAAATTTGGTTGGACAAGTCTTAAAATGCAGATTCTGTGTATTGAAACTCACTCTTTCACAAATCAACAACTGCTCTTTCTGTCATACAGGCCTGGTTCTACTGAGACTTTTATGGAAACAGCATGAGCTGACAGACACCGAGGGGAATGAGGGTCCCCTCCCGGCCCCACTTCTCCTCTTCCCTTGTATGACTCTCTGACTCCTCTCTTCTCCTTTCATCTCACTTTTGAGAATCCCTTCATGCCCTGACTAATTCTCTGCTGCACTGGGCACATGCTTCCTGATGGCCAGGGAGCCCTGGAAACAGCCTCTGGGTTTTGAAAGAAATTCCGGACTTCAGATAAGGCACTCCGACAGCCCGCCAGGGTGCTGAGAGGAGCTGTGCAGGAAGCGCTGTCCTGTCCCCCTCCCTTTACACCTTTCCTCCCCGCATCCGCCCTGCCATTGGCAGTGGATGGAGGGAAGCCTGCAAGTTTAGCTGCTGCCAATTAGATTGTGTTGTTTTGAGTCCTCAGTCTTTCTCTTCCACGCACGGGGTCAAACAACCCCTTACACAGGATGCTGACACAGCCTTATGTCTTGGCTTTGAAGTCACCCACACCTGGGTACAAACCCTACTCTGCCATCGAATACCAGTGTGTCTCCCAGCAATGTATTTAATCTCTAAGAACTCGGTTTCCTATAAAACGGGGGATACTAATACCTACTTCTAATGTTGTCAGGGTTAAGGAAGGGCCATTTAAAAAGCACTTATTATTCAGTGTCATTATAGGGAAGCAAAACCCCTTTTTATACAGCAATAAGAGACTTCTAAATACCTGTGCCCAAAATATAGGTAGTATTTGCTGCTTGTACTCCAGCCATTTCCTTTCAAAGGAAACCCCAGTCTTGGGCCTACGACCGCAGCAAATTAGCTGCAGAGCCGAAGGACCAAATCGTGGGCACAGAGGACTATCTTCCTGAGACCTGCGGAGGCTACAGCAACCCTGCATGTAGCACATGCCTTGCTGGGACATGGGGAAGGTTAATGAGATAACATCTAGGTGGAAAGTGCTGAGCGTGCTAAATATTACCATGTTGCAATTACCCTGCTACTGGGGCAGGCGTGCCTTTGTCCGGATTATTCAAGAGCAGGGGGCCCTGAGAGAGAAGGTGGCGGGTGAGATGCAATTTAGGCAAGTCAAACATACCCTATCCCAGACACGCTTTCAGTGATGCTGGGAGCCACAAACAGGGAAAGGACTTCAGCCTCCGCAGTGCTGCAGTTTCAACGGTTTAACTTTCTGGGTTTAGAATGATTTCCTGCCACGTTTCTGCAGAGCTTCCGAGAGACGACTGACAACACAGCCACGGTGGACCTGCTCATCAGCCCTGTGACCTGGGGCAACACCTCTCTGAGCCTCGGTTTCCCCGCTTGGAAAATGGAGAAAATAATCCCATCTATTTCACACGGTCTAAGACTACAAAGCCAAAGTGCTTGGAAAATTATAAAGGGATGCATGGTGATGTGAATTACTAGATGTCACTTTCTATTCTCTCATTTCTTATCTGACCATAACCAATCTTAAGGAGTAAAGGTCTCTGACTCTACTTGCTGTTACCAACCATCATACATCACAAAGTCTAGCTGAATTTCCACAAGGCTGAATTATGCATTAGGAGCACTGAGAAAAGATGGTACTATTGGTTCTATTTTTAAGGACCAGCTTATCATGACGTAGTGCTTCTAGTTTGTGGATCCACTAAGCCATGCTATTATATAGAAATAGTATTAGTTTTTATTATGTAGCACCTGGAATTTTTAAAAACACTTCCACGTATGGTGTCGTTTAGTGCTTGTTTGTAGGTCTCTGTCTCTCCCAGATAAATCTCTTGGGATATCTGTTTTTCTCCTTACTGTTTTTCAGCACTTTGCCTCTGGAAGAGGCAGAAGCCTGGGGCCTCAAGGATTCAGGGCATGACCCCGGGAGTCTTACTGGACGTGGCCTCGGTGGAATCAGTTGTTAAGGAAATGAAGACAGCTCCAAGCTGCCCAGCCTGTCTCATGACCGGGACACAGACAGTCCTGCTCACAGGGAGACAAGCATCCCTCCATGACCTGCGGTCACCCCAACAGTTTCAGGAAAGTCTCCCATGTACTCAGAGTCTCGGGTGCTGCTTACTGACAAACCAGCCCCTCAATAATCTTATTGTATGTTTTCAAAATAATTCTCTGTAATGCCCCAAGAATGTCTGAACTTCTGTATGAACTCTCTAGTTTGCATATTTTTCAGCTTATTAGTGGGAACTCCGATAGACAAGGCCCATGACCTTGTCTTTCCATGGACGTCTCTGGCGGGGTGCAAGGGCACTCTCTCCTGCTGGTGAACTCACAGTGCCCTTCTGATTGCCCCTCACACCCACTGCAGCCTCTTTCTTCCCTCACCTTCTTCACAATCAATATTAAGAAAAAAATAACTTTGCTTAAATTACAGGTTACTCATTAAAAACTGCTACAAGATTCTGGTTCTGAATTTTCGTGAAGCAAGATTCTGAAAAAAGAGAGAGCACGGATGATGTTGCCTTTGATGACCTGTTGACCCTGACCCCATGCCACTGGGAAGGGAGCATTCAGGTTTCAGGATGAGTGCACAGGATCTCAGCTCTAATATAGCCTGTCGTTCATAAATCCCTGAGACATCCAGGCCCAGCCAGATGTGATGTGCCCTGGCTGAATCCTTCTGTGGAGATGCCAGGGAGAGTGGGAGTTAAGTGCTAATTGGAAACGAGATCTTATATTGGAAAATTAAGGTTTTAAAAATGCTTTGAATGGGTCTATTTGGGAGTATATTCAAGTGCATGGATACATAAATTCAGGAGATACTGTTATCTTATTTTGCTAGATGCAGCTAGAATCATAAAGAAGATAAATACCAAATTTCATAGCTATTGGACAAGCATGTCCCAATACCTCCGCCTAGGATTTTGCTACATGTAGCATGATATATGTTGATCCACGTATGCAATTCTTCTCTATTTCCAGCTAGAAGGATCTGTCCCACAAATGAAATGACCTCAGATTTAGGGACCTACAACAAGAGCAAAGGACCACAAGTAATCCCCAAATTTTTGCTTAAGTCACTCATTCGCTTATATATTTATTCATTTTTGTTTCAAGAAACCTTTACTTATAACTAATTTTGTGTACAGTACATTGTATGTATGCGCTATTCAATGAGAAGATGTAGAGAGTCATTCTGGCCATCAAACAACTAAAAACCATGGTAGGGCAGTGAGAAATGTCCCTCTCAATTTAAACATCATTGCAAGAAATTTCATCGCAAGTGTATTATTAAAAACCAAGTGACTCCTATAGAAAATGAGGCCTGGGAACTGAGAAAAACTAGCCTGAGTAGTCAGGCAAAGATCAGAGCTGAGCAGAGCCTTGAAGGATGCAGAGTGAAGAATTTCAACTATGTTTCCACCTTTTATTCCCAACAGAAGGCAGAAGGAACTGTGCTCTTCTTTCATGACTCCTGACTCTCCCTAGTGGGAGGTCCAAGGTGCAGTAAAACGGCCGAAAGACGGAGACCCAGAGGGAGAAATAGGAGATTCAAGGATGCACAGATAGAGTATCATCACACCCCAAAAAGTTAGAACTGACTCTAGCTTGGAAAGATGAGCCCTTTCAACTATTGGCACCTGCTACAGAAAAGGCCTTCAGGAATTATTAGTTGAACGAATGAATGAATGACCAAGATGATCCCCAGAACTTCCTCAGCCCCCACTTTTGCTGTCTCTTCCCAGGTGCCCTTGCAGCCTCCAGAGGTGAACAAGGCAGAACTTGTCTCCCAGGGCTTCGTAAATGACTAGATTCTTGTTAAGTGCTCCTTCCTTGCAGAACGGGATTATGCAGTGATTTGCAAAAATACGTAACCATTAAGTTGTTTTTACTCCTTTGCTAGTACAAGCAAGTGCGATGATGAACATCCTTGTGCGCATTTTCTTGGGTACCTGAATGAGAATGTTTCTAGGGTAGGCACCTAGATACATGCTCAGCCTTTCTAGACACTGCCAAATTGTTTTCCAAAGTGCTTGTACCAATTTACAACCCCATAAGCAATGTAGAATACTTCCTGTTTGTCTACATCCTTGCCAGAACTTGGTATCATGAATTTTACCAAGACAAGAAGGGTAGAATGACATCTCATTGTTGTTTCCCTTTGCAGTTCCCTGTTTACTATTGAAGTTGAGTCTGTTCTCTGAAACTCCTATTCAATCCATGTAAGGTCTTACCTACTCTGTAAGCCTCTTGGCTTCCTTTTCATCTCTTTGTCTCCTTTTTTTTTGGCTACTCGTGCGGCATACAGGATCTTAGTCCCCTGACCAGGGATTGAACCTGCGCCCCCTGCAGTGGAAGCGTGGAGTCATAACCACTGGACCGCCAGGGAAGTCCTTCTTTGTCTCCCTTTTCTATCTTATGAACAATTTCTTCTAGTTCACTTGTTTTTTCAAATGTGCCTACTTTTCCATTTAACCAATCCATTGGCGTTTTAAATTTCAATTATAATATTTTTTATTTTTTAAAATTTTTTGTTTTGCAAATTTGCAAGATCATTACTTTTAATCCCCTCTATTATTATTTTTTGCCAATTAGATAGACATACACTTATTTTATTATGACTGATAATGACAATATCTAATGTCATTTGAGGTCTGATTCTTCCATTTTGTTTTCTGGACATCCCCCATGGTGTCTTGATTGCTTGTGTGTTTTGTGAGTTATGATGGTTCGGCCAGATTCTCTTCTGTTTAATCGTGGGAATTTTTTGAGGCCTGATTTAAAGGCAGGTTCCTCCAGACTATATTGCTTTTATTTCTGTCATGTGCCTGGAATCAATTAAAACCTGAAACCACTTTAAAATAAAATTTTCAACTTAAGGTTTTTTGGTCCTCACAGGTAATGTAAATTTTGGACCACAAACCCCTGTGTAGGTTTGCTTGTGGTTATGAATTTTTGGGAGAGTGTTCCCCTCTCCACCCAGCACAATAGTCAAGATAAGCAAGTTTCCTTGTTATCTCCATCTGTGGGTGGGTTTGTATCTATTGATAGTTCACCCTTGCACTGAAGGTGTTGCTCACTGGGATTCAAGCTTTACACGTGGGATCTCCTGTTAGAATGCACCTTGGCTGGGCCTTGGGCTTGGTCACCTGCCAACTTTACCCCTTGCCACCATTAACACCTTAGGTTAAGGCCAGCAGGGCTCAACTGATGCCTCCATGGAGAAGGCCAAATTCAGAGCGCTCTTAACTTTCAGGATTCCTGCTTTCACCTTATTTGCCTCTGAATATTTCTTACTCTCTTACTAGCTCAAGGATGCACTTAAAAATAATTATTTTAAAAAAAATTTTGGCCATGCCGTGCAGCATGTGGGATCCTAGTTCTCCGACCAGGGATTGAACCCACGTCCCCTGCATTGGAAGCACAGAGACCACCAGGGAAGTCCCTAAGAATAATTTTTAATTCTGAAATTTTATTTCACATTTTTAGTTGTTTTTAGTGGAGGGATGTTCAATTTGCCCTACAGAAGCAAACAAGAGTCCTATTACATAATTTATTATAATTTCCTGTGTGTTTGTAGTATTTTATATTTAAAAGAATAACAACTCTGATAAAAACTCTTGGAAGGAAAGAGACCAAAAAAGTGTTAGGTAAGGATGGTGAGATTATTGGTGAGTATTCCCTCTCCCTATAGTTCAAGTTCAAGGACTGGACTGGGTGTCAGAAGACCTGGGTTTACTTCCAGCATTCAGTAATTCAGTGCTATTCAAGGTAGCATTGATAATACCACCTCAGTATTCTCCTGAATATTTGTGAACTGGCAAAATTGATGGTACCCAAACCTATTAACACACCAAGGAAAAACCACCCAGTGAGGAAGTGTTTCAGGTATCTGTCCATGTCACCTCTGACCTCCTCATTACCCTACACTCACCAACAGGAGGTTATCAAATTCTCAAATTGTTGCCTACATGGTAGGTGAAAATGGTATCTCATTGTGGTTCTTTTGCCCCCTTTGACAGCAGCATAATAGCTCATTGCATGAGAGTAAAATAATAGGGTTTTATTTAAATGACTTCTCCATTGATAACGTTTTAGATTACTTCCAATTTTTTGTTATTATAAACAGTGCTGCAATCAACTTTTTGGGTACATACATCTTTACACAATTGTTGTTTTACATTCTTAGGATAAAGTATTCAGTATTTTGCTACTTGTTGCCAGACTGCCTTACTTTGGGGTAGGCACAAGTTCTTGCTGTAGATAAAAGTTCTAAAAAATGTCTAAATTCCTAGATTAAATTTCTAAAGCTAAAAATATTTTCATTTATGTTTTAAAATTTTACATTTTGTTACTTGCAAATTAAAGTCTTCCTGCCTACCATTATCTACAGATGTATCTGGCTTTTAGAAAAAAATGTAAATACAATAGTCCAAACTTACAAAACAAATAAGTTAGGGAGTGACTATTATTTGTTTTACAAAATGGTACCAATTTAAACTGAAAGCACTCTGAGAACTTTTGAAATATGACCAAATTTATAAAAACTCAATTTACACATAATATATCAAGAATATATCAAGCACACAAAGTGAGGTATACTTATTTGAACATCATTTTATGAATCTGAGGAGGGTGATTAAATATGCTGCTGCTTTTTTTGAGAGGCAAATTGTGTACAGTGTAAGAAATCCATGAAGGATTAACAAAACTGTAATTACGTGATTTTTTTTCTCTAAAACTCTTGGGTTTGTTTTCTTTTCCTTTTTCTTTCTTTCTTTCTTTTTTTTTTTAAGATTGTGCTTCAAAAGCAGAAAGAATATCCATTTCCCTCCCTTGCTTTTCAGGCTTCCCACTACATGCCAGCCAATAGAGTGGCATACGGCACATAACATGCATAGTCAACCTCCTACTAGCATATTTGCAGAAGAACCTACAGTACATATTGAACTAAACCACACCTCATGTAAAAGACCTTTAATCATCCTTTATTCCTTGGTGCAGGAGAATGGTGGTAGTTGGGGTGGGGGAGGGAGAGTTAGTTGTTGGCAAGATAGCTGAGGGGAATGGAAATATCATTACCATGGGGGTGGGTGGCCTTCTTACTCATTGGCTCTAATTCCCTCGCCAGACAAATGAAATGACAATGCTGTAGGGCTTAGAAAAATTGGGGCAACTCTGGGGCAGTGGGTGGCTGAGAATGTATTAATGACAGCCTGTCTGGGCCTTTGAGTGGCAGATAAAACACACAGATACACACTCTGCACACTTAACCAGCTCCGGTCCTAACAGACTTTCCCAATCTTTTGTCCCAATCACTCATCTTTTTAAGCCAGATTCAGAAAAATGCACGTACCATGTAAAACACTTTTGTTTTTGTAAGAAAACTCTAACATAGAAGTTTGAGGGGGGAGTTTGGCATTTTTCCAGCACATTCGGGAATCCCCGCCTACACTCTGACCATAATTAGCGTGTGGCCTTCAGAATGCAGGCCCAGGAGGAAGGAGGTAGGCGTAGGCCAGGCCCCCTTTGCTCTTCCTTTTTTCCCTTCCTCACTTATGCCCCTCTCCTCCCATTAGGCAGTCTGGCTATAGGCCATGCTTACCTGGTGCCCACCGGTCACCCCTAGAAGGCCACACAAGGTGTTGCACCCAGGGGCTTGCTTGGCACTTTCAGAGTTTCTGGCCTCTGGAGTAGAAGAGGGTTGACCTATTTTATTTTATGAGGTCGGTGGGAAACTAAAGTGGAAAACTAGCAGGAAAAGAACTGGACTGGGTGTCAGAAGACCTGGGTTTACTTCCAGCTGGGCCTCTACTTAGCCATGTGACCTTGAGCAAGACACTTAATCCCTGCAGACCCAAGTTTTTTCAGCTGAAAAGTGAGGTTTGAATGAAATGATCTGGGGAGTAAAATTGAGCCAAGTGATCGATTTTGTGTGTATGAGGGTGGCTGTGCCTACGTGGTGTGTGTATACGTGTAAAGTATGAAAAGATCACCCCAAGAAGAAATGGATTAATGCAACCACAGCGCAAACGCTCAGAAGTGATAGTGGGCAGCTGAAATGGTGAGGAGGTGTGTCAAAGGGGAGACAGTGCTTTCCCGTGGGCACTGTAAAACAAATTACCCTGAAACTCAGTGGTGTAAACCAAAAACCAACTTGTTTAAAATGGTCTTTTTTAACGATTTTGTGGGTTACGAGTTCAGGAAGGTCTTGGCTGCCTTGCTGTCACACAGCTTTTGGGGACACCCAAGCTGGCCTGTCCACATAGCTGGCAGTGGATGCTGGCTGTTGCTGGAAGCTCAGTGGGGCTGTGACCAGAAGGCCTTTCCAGCATGGCTTTCTTAGAGGAGGTAGCCTCCACATGGTGGCCAGCTTCCTGCTGAGCAAGTGTCCCAAGAGAAGAAAGCAGAAGCGGCATGGCCTTCTCAGACTCAGCCTGAGAAGTCACATTGTGATATTTCTACCATACTTAATTTGTCAAAGCAGTCACCAGCCCATCCTGGTTCAGAGGAGGGTATGGGGGACGCTTTCTCTTGATGAGAGGATACAAAAGAATGTTGGGGTCAAGTTGTAAAATTGCCACAGGCGCCTGACAAGAGTGCTCTGATTTTTCTCAGTATCTTTGAAATAAATGTCTTGATAATTTATATAAGTTAATCAGCTTTCTGAGATAAGAGGCTTCTTGACTAATGTGGCTTGCTGAGTACTTATGAAGTGAATGTACTTAAAGAATCACTGCACTTTGCAAATAAATTATATAGCTCCAATCTGGGATAACTTTAACTTCCACAGCTGTTTGACGCAAATAAAGTCAGCTCTGTAACTCCTCAGTGTGGGGAAAAGGCAAAGAGCTGTGAAATATCAAATAACCAGACTTATTATTTCTAGACTGATTTGGATGGTTCAGAAATGGGCCTCTGCTTCTGGGAATCTGACAGCTAGCTCACTATGAATATGGGACAATAATGCTACACAACACCCAGGAAAGAGACCAACTCGCTATGAGTGCCTAGGAGCAGGCTATGACCGAGGGAAAACACCCTAGAATTCATCTCAGGAAAAATGTATGCTACCTGGACTTGAGCTCTTCTGAGGATGGTGGCTGAGAGCAAACACACTTTATGCACTCTTCCTTGGTCTAATTTCAATGATTATTCCTTCCCATCTTGTGCAGCTGCCATCAGACTGATTTTAGTTCCTGGGGACTAAACAGTTTCTGAAGGTTGTGATCACTCCCCTTCAGTGGAGCATATCTTCAAACACCTTCCTGGATAATTACCATGGCCCAGTGACTGGGCAATCACGAGAGTGATTTTAAACACACACACACACACACACACACACACACATTCTCCAGCGTGTTCCTTTCTGTTTGTTTTGTTTTTGCATTTTCAAAGCCCAGCGGTTTGTGAGAGGCAGAGAAGGACTAAATAAAAAGACATATGGTAGTGCTTAAATTATTCCCCAAAAGGGAAAGTGTCCAATATGAAATTATTCAGTCTTTCTACTATTCTGGGGTGGGGAGGGAGGCATTTCAACCAAGAAAATCATAGAATACCCACAATACCCAGAGGAGAACTGAATTATATTATCAACTTCCAAATACAGTCAGCAATATTTCACCAGAAAAGCTGTTTTGCAAAAATTAAACCTCTAATATTTACACTGGGAAATACCTCCAGTCCTTCTCTGCTATCTCCCCCAGCCCCCTGCACATGTGTGCACACACACACACACACACACAATCTTTTCCTTCCCAGGATCCTCTTTGTTTGGTTCACTTCTTTTATCCCAACGTGTACATAGGTGATTCTGTAGTGAGGTGCCCAAAGTCTCCAGAAGGAAAGATTACACAAAGTAGAATTTTGTCTCTTATTTTTCTAAATGTTCTAAGGACCTACAGATTCATCTGATATAAGCCATGGAAAATGGCAGCCAGAAGAAAATCAGTGAGATAATTCCGCGAGATCTTTTTTCATCCAAATTGATAAGTAGAGAAGGAGGTGGAGGTTGGGTTTCAGCTTCCTGTTCTTTTACTCAGTTTATGCAACTTCAACCCATTCAACCCAGGCTTAGGCCTGCTACATAAATGTTTTATGAAATGAGATAAACTTTGAGAAATATTTTTAAACTTAAATTTGAAAAACAGGTGATGCATTCACGGTTCAACATGAAAGCACCGTAAAATGTATATGCTGAGAGGTCCGCCCCAGCTACTCCAGTCCCTCCCCACTCCCACCCACTCCTTATAAGTAAGCATCTTGTTAGTTTCTTGTATATATGCCCAGTGTTTATGCTAATACAAACACAAACATATCCATATTTTACTTCTTTTTCCATTGTTTTTGAGAAGGAATTTAAGAGAGATAGAACTGGCCTTGTTTGCTCTAGTGGTGAGACTACAGAAGTAGAGAAAGCATAATGGGATAGCAGAAGCTTATAAGAATGAAGTGATTTCTGTTATTTAGATTCTCTGAATCACTTTCTTTGACATTTGTTCTTTTTTTCTTCCTAGTTTTATTTTATTTTTATTTTAGGCCATGCCATGTGGCTTGCGGGATCTTAGTTCCCCGACCAGGGATCAAACCTGTTCTCCCTGTGGTGGAAGCACGGAGTCCTAACCACTGGACTGCCAGGGAATTCCCAACATTGGTTTTTTGATTAAATCTATTCTTTGGGCCTCTAAATTCTTTAAACTTACAAAATCTTTATTGTTTGCACAAGCAAAATTTTAGATAATTTATATAGCTCATCTCTTGCTTAACAACTAAAACATGTATATGGCACATCCTTAAGAAAAGAACAAGAAGTACAGTAGCAAGTGCAGTGCAGGGTCCCCTTACTGGGAGGATGACCATGGCCTGAGGGAAGAACATTCATTCTGACCTGAAAGCTTTTCTTTGTCTTACATGTACACATGCAAAGAGAAAAGAAAGGCCTTAGAACATCACACTCTTCTGATACCTGGCAGTCTAAAGTAGAACTATTTGGTAGATTTTAGAAATACCGCAGGAATGTGTATGTAACCAGATAATTGATGCTGGGCATTGTGTGGGACTGTGCCAGACTCCAAAAACAATTAAATCATTTTACACTCATATTTTGGAAATGAACAGACAACAATGACAACAACCCAGCATTTGAACAAGTTGAAACACAATAATGATGCAATTTGTTGTCATTTTTTGGTGTGTAGTATTGTATTATATGCCAGATGAATAAAAGACAAACTAAATTGTGAATGATATATAGAATAAATGATTGCATGGGTCATACTGTAATAATTGCTTTACATGGTCGATGCTTTCCTAAAGAGTTATATGACAGATGAGTTTTGGAAAATCAAAAAATGTTTAAAGAAATCCTTAAGATGACTCATTTATTTTGATTTTTTATTTAAAATGAAACATATATGAACATTCTAAGATATCTTAACAGGACAAAAAGGGTGCAATAAAACAAATCTCCCTCCTACCCCATCCCAATTTGCCAGGCCTATTCCTCAGACACAACCAACATACCACTTTCTTATGTTTCCCACAGAAATATTCTGCATATTGTAATACGTAAATATCTCTCTTTTTAAAACACAAACAAGAGCGTGCTGCAAACCTATTCTTCACATGGCTCAGTCTCTTATCAGCACACGCACACCTATGCAGCTGAATGTCCCACTGGAAGGAAGGACCTCAGTTTATTCAGCCAGGCCCCCAGTGAGTGATGACTCTTCTCTGACATGAATGAGAATCTCGGTAGAGTAAAATGAAATCACCTTCTCATGATCTCTTTTTTTAAATGTATTTGTTATACACCAAGTGTTGTCCCATCTCCCTTTCTGGCATCTGGAAACTCATTCGTTCCCTTCTCAGAGATCACCATCATGGGCTGCCTTATGTCCAGGGTCTGAAAAACACTCTTTTATACATTTTTAGTTTTTTCGTTGTTTCAGGCAGGAGGATAAATCCAATCCCTATTATTCCATGTTGGCCAGAAGCAGAAGTGTCGTATTTTTAAAACACTTAAGTGTTTCCTAAACTTGGATGTGTACAATCATCTGAGCAACTCACTAAAAATGAAGGTTCCTGGGCTCCCATCCAGAAATTCGGATTCAGCAGGGCTACCTGGGAATCTGTATTTCTAACCAGTGGCTCAAGTAGTTGTTGAAGCCCCGCCATGGACTGGACCAGTTGTTTGGAAACCGCTGGCTTTAAGGAAGATTGTATGTATTTGTCAGCTATCCTCAAGTGATACCACCATATGGGACAGTTTGTTTGTCAGAAGAACAAAATAGAAATAAATGGTGAGATGGATTTCTTGCCAGACTTTGAATTACTGAGTTTTTAGGAACACACTGCCACCTCTGAAGAGTGTTTGAAGAGGGCAGGGTCCTGATCCAAAGGGACAGCTCTACTCAGCATGTGACACAACAGACCCAATGAGCTTGAAGGCAGGCTGGGAGTCGAGGTGGAAGGGGCACATTTACTTGTCTCTACAGAAAAGGCACAAATCCCAGCAGCTTCAGCTTAGTTAAACTCATTTTGGAAAATATTTTTGGCTTGTGTGGTTTTATGCTTTTAGAGTTCCATTTTTAAGCACTGAGCCTGTCCAAACCCACTGAAGCTGAGCTGAAGCATCCAAGGAAGATGCTGAGTTTCACACCGATCTCTGCTGAGTCTGTAAAAATTTTTCAGATTTGTCCAAACTGCTTTGTTGAGAAACCAAAACAAAAATCACTAATCCCAGTGGGGTTTGTAATATCCTGTGGTTTTCATCCAAAACTATGGCAAAAGCAGAGGTCAGTCATGTGACTTACAAGCCTAAAGGTTTCATTATGAACCCTGAAAGAAATCCACAAGCTTCAGTCTTAAAATATACTCCCAAGAGAAAAACCAAAAAAAAAAAAAAAAAAAAAGAAAATCTTCTTATGGTTGGCCTGCAAGCATAGACTAAGGAAACATTTCCAAACCAAATGTTGTCAGGGCTCACTACATTTTAAATCCAAAGTTGAATTTTATTCCATTGAGGTGACATTGTTTATTAACACTGTCTGTGGCAACTGGATTGTCTAGAAAAGTTCAGGAGAGCTGGAGGCCCTCTCTTATTTGTGCTATGAACAGAACTGGCCTACTGCTCAATAAACAAAATGAGTTCAACAACATAAATGATGAGGTTTTATTTTGCCATATCTTCCTTCCCCTAGAATATGTAGACAACAAATTATGAAAGTACTCATATTTTCTATTCTTTAATATGAAATTTCACTCATTAAATGTCAGATCCCTTTACAACAATGATTCAAATTCTAGGATACACAAGAATAACCTGGAGAACTTGTGACATCTGTATATTCTTGTTATCTATCACATTGGAATGTGACAAACTATCCCAAAACAGAGGCTTACAGCAACAAGCATTATATTGTATCTCATGATTTTGTGGGTCAGGAGTTCTGGCAGGGCTCAGCTGGGTGATTCTTCTGCTCATTGTGAACATCTGGGGTTACCCATTGGTTTTTAGCTGGTGGCTGGTCTCACCTGGAGGGTCCAAGACAGCTCCACCCTCATGCCTGGCAAATTGGATGAGCGTAAATCTGGTTCAGCTGGGAACTTCTCGCTCTCCATGTATCCATAGCATCTCTCCACGTGGTCCAGGGCTCCCAGAGACCAAGCTCAGGCCTGGAACTGGCATAGCATCACCTCATTGTTCAGAGCAGCCATGGCCAGATTTCAAGGGGAGGAGAAACAGACCCTACCTCTCAATGGGAGAAATGTCAGAGAATTTGTGGCCATCTTTTATCCACTACAATGCAAATGCCAGAGTTCTACTCCCAGAAATTCTGATTTAATAGGTGTGTAATGGGGTCCAAGATTCTGCATTTTAGAAAATACCCAATGAGATTCTGGTGTGAAGGATCCTCACAGCACCCGTTGAAAAATACCAAGTGTGCTTATAATGAATCTGTCCATCAATCAATTAACAAACATCAACTAATCATATGATGTGTGCCCAGAATCACATTGGGTGCTCTGGAGACTAGAAAAGGAACATAATGAAGGGATCCCAGCCCTGAAGGTGCTCACAATCCCTGAAGCCAGGGTGCAGGGGAGTCTTAATGCCAGGATTCCCCATGGGAGAGGGCCAGGTGGGGGGAAGGATAGTACAAAGTGGGCACATTGCCAAGGCGACTGAAGCAAGCATCTGGAACAGAGCCATAGGAATCAGATCAAAACGTGTGTTGGAATGAGTAGGTGGCTGGAATAAATTATGGGGGGAAAGGGAGCTGTTCTCTGCAAAGTTTCTAGAGAGAAGTGGGGATGGGGCAGAGCAAGGAAGCAGGGGGCGTGACGGCTCCCAACACGTCGTCCAAAGTGTGATCTTCGACAGGACCACTTCCCCTCATCTCTTATTCCTCCCCAGGCCTGACTTTCTGGTCCTATTTGCCTGTGTTGCTCCTATCCCAGCAAGCCAAGCAGCTCAGCTTCAGGATGGGACAGCCAGTCTTTCCAGTAACAACGTGGGCTTTCAGGGCAGGGTTCTGACTCACCCTGTATATGGCTTCAGTGACCAAATCGTCTCTGGATCCCACTCCCAAAGCAGACTCTGTGCGTGAGTGCCTGCACATGTATGTGTGTGTGTGTGTGTGTGTGTGTGTGTGTGTGTGTAAGGGGGTGACTCCTGGGGGGAGGCATAAGGTTGGGAGACTCTCAGGAGCTGGGTCAAGCTATGAAGAATGTTATTGAGCGTCTGAGCACATTGCTGAAAATAATAGAGAAAGATGATCTGTAATCTAGATACATGGGATGAGAGATAACAGTGGAATGAACTCGGTGGCCGGGGACCAGAAGAACGGGTTGGGAGGGGTGCTGGAACAGAAGGGTCCAAGAGGCTATCTGTAAACAAGGTTTTGTGTAGGGTGCCGCAAGGGGTGAAGGCTGGCTACTCAAAGATGTCTTACTTGGCCTGATGGAAAACAATCCCTTCTTGTCCTGATCAGAGGCTGCTGTCAGTGCTAAGTCTAAGTTTTGAAGAGTCAGGACTGAAAGCCGGGACCAGCAGCAGCCAGGGAAGGCTGGGAGCAGGCTGGGGAGCCATGGTCTCACAGCACAGGGTGCTTCCTGAGCAAGCAGATGCTCGCAGACAGGCAGCACAGGGAGACACAGATCTCCAGGAAGAGGGCCAGGAAGGTAGGCCTGGATCACACCATTATGTACATGGTCTCATTCCCAGCCATAGCTAGGGCAGGAAGCAATCGTAAATCAGTCCGGGGCTTCTGGGTCCATCCTCAGGACAGGATGGGAAGGAAATATTAGGTCTCTGTGCCAATTAGACCAAGGTGCCTCAGGCAAGCAGCTGATGCCCTATGAGCCCTAAGGCCCCCTCCTCCAGGCAGACCCAGGATTGAACCCCACCACAGGTTTAGCGAGCATAGTGCTGTCTGGATTAGCCCCTTCTGGCCCCTCAGCAGGGCCTTGGTGCAAGGCAGAAAGCATATAACCATACAAAGTGACCCCGGTGTGGAGGCAGGGATGGGGGTCAATTTTTGTCCTGGATGTTTGAATATACTGGCCAGACCTTGATTTTTTTTACCATAAGTCAGGAAAGTTTGGGGTCTCTCTGTACCACATCAGACACAGGGCTGGTAAATCAGTCATGACCAGAGGGATGCAAAACATTAACACTGGGCTAGTTGAGAAAACAGGGAGCAAGTGAGTAGGTCCAGGACACCTGGTGTCTAAGCATTGTCATGCCAGCCGGCCCGTCCAGTAAGTGGCTGGCTTGAGCAGGGGACGAGCTGAGAAGGCTACTGAAGGCACTGCTGCCAAAAACATTGTTCCAGTTGAATGGTAAGCTATGTTCCACACCCTGGCAACTGGAGGATGAAAGCGTCTGCTGTGTTCCTTTTAAGATTAGGAAAATACCACCTCATTGTGGAGTTACTTCTGAAGATTTCAGGACACTTGCATCAAAAAACAACACCCTGTCACTCCAGGGGAGGCTGGTGCCCCAACCAGTGAGCTTTTCTTTTGCTACTCCAATAAAGCCCTTAAAATACCTCTACTTCCTAATTCACCATCCACCCATTTCCTTACCTGTAGGTTCCAGCTTTCCCAGTGCGTGTGCTGGTGCTGGTGAGAGGCTCTTGACCTGATTTCTCTTTCACTCGGTCGGACCAGTTAGGTCTGACTTAGGCTAGTCTTTTGTTCAGTATTTCTTGAATGCTTGAGGTGTGCCAGGCACTGTGCTCAGGGAATGCAGAGGTAATTATGACATGGTCCCTCCCCTCAAGGAGTTTGTAACATAAGGAGGGACAGACAGGTGGACAATGGCTGCCTACCCAGCAGAATCCTTCCTAGCAGAATCCTGACACTATTTGGAATCCTCCCTTGACTCATTCCCCTACACACACACACACACACACACACACACACACGCACAGACTGCTTTGGGGGTAGGGTGCAGGGAGTGTGAAGCCAGGAGCAGAATGAGTCAGGGGAAGGGAGAAGGGCCTGCCCTGAAAGTCCACGTTGTTCCTAGGAGGGCTGGCTGTCTCGTCCTGGAGCTGAGCTGCATGTCCTGCTGGGATAGGAGCAACACAGGCCAGTAACACTGGAAAGATGGCCAGTGTGTAGTTGTGGTTCATTCGTGTTCTTAAATATTATATTGTGTGAATATATACAACTTATACATTCATATAGTCAAGGGACATCAGGGTTATTTCTAGTCTCTTAAAATTGTGTTTCTTTGAACGGAGTTGTTTGATGCTTGTTATTATAAACAACATTGTTATAAATATTCCTAAGCAGGTCTCTGGGTATCCATGTGAAAGTTCACATTTAAATGATAATACCAAATTGTTTTTCACATGATGGTACCTATTGACTTTTCCATCAGCAGTGTGTAAGAGTTCCATTTGTTCCATATCCTCACTCATGCTTCACTTCATAGCATTTTTTGATTTTAAAAAAAATCTAGTGATTTCCACTGCAAATATGAATTCGAATTTTTCTGATTACTGATGAATATTATCATGAATATTGTCCATTTGTGTTTCTGCTTCTGTGAAAGCTTGTTCAAGACTTTTGCCCGTTTTCATTTTGAGATATTTGCATTTTTCTAATTGATTTTAGGACTTATTTATATATTCTGGATAATAATCATTTGTCAGTTGTATTTGTTCCAAATATCTTCTTCCATCTTGCATAACATATTTTCACTTTTTTAATAGTGTCTCTTAATGAACAAATGTTCCTCGTTTTCATGTAGGCAGATTTATCAATATTTTCTTCATGGTTAGTACTTGCTTGGTCTTTTTAGTAAGTCCTTCTCTACTCCAAAGTCATAAAGATATATTCTTTTCTTTTATGATAAAAATGTTAAAGTTTTGCTGTATGCATTTAAGTTTAATTCACCTGAGATTCATTATGTGTATGGTGTGAGACAGGGATCCAATTTCACTTGTTTTCCATATGTATAAGCAAGTGTCCCAGGAAAATTTATGGAATTATCCTCCCTTTTTCCAATGACTGCAATGCTATTTCTGTCATATATTAAGTTTCCATATACACAGGTCTGCTTCTGGGTTTTCTATTTTGTTCTATCATCAATTTGTTTAGTCCTGAACCTATACCACCTAGTGTTATTAAACATACCTTTATGAAAAAAATGTTGCTGTCAGGAAAGGCAAATTTTCCCACCTTATTCTTCTTCAAGACTGCTTAGCTATTCTTAGGCTGTGCTCATCAATATACGTTTAGAATCGATTTGTCAAGTTCTTTGAAAACCTCTGCTGGGATTCTTATTGGAATAGCACTGAGTTTATAGATCAATTTGAGGAAAACTGACATCTTCATAATCCTGAGTTTCCCTATCCATTAAAACAGTGTATCTCCATTTATTTAGGTCTCTATAAAGTGTTTTCATTCACTCAAAATTCAACTGCTCTGTGCCAGACACTTACTCCAAGGGACAAATTCCTTGCCATGATGGAACATACATTCTGGTAGGGAGAAGACAATAGAAAAAATAAATAAGTAAAAATAAGAAACGAGTAAAACTAATAAGTGAAAGGTCAGAAGGAAGCAAGGAAACCAGCCACATGCCTATCTGGGGGAAGGCAGAAGGAAAGCAAGCCTCCTCATATGAAGAGTCTGGGATGGCTGGAGTGGAGACAACAAAGGTACGAGTTGTACGACATGAGGTCAAAAAGGAGACAGGGACCCACTCACGTGGGTCAGAGTGAGGCTGGGCTGATGACCAGAGAAAGGATGTGATCTGACTGTGTATAACAGGACTGCCCTGGCTGCTGTGCTGAGAACCTATGGAGCAGGAAGTAAGCAGGGAGGCCATATATGAGGCTCCTACAATAATTCAGATGAGCTGTGATGGTGGCTTGGGCCGGGGTCATAGCAATGGGGTGGTGAGAAGTGGCCGGTGAGAAGTAGCACCAAGAGGATTTGCTGACAATGAGATGTGAGGTGGGAGAGGATCCAAGAACTGATTAGTCCAAGAGATATGCCTGAGCAAAGGAAAGACGCTGTTGCCATTTACAGAGAAGGAGAAAATAGGTTGGAGGGAGAATGTCAGGAGCTCAAAACTGGACATGATAAGTTTGAGATTTCTAGTAAACAGCTCAGAGGAGGTGCTCTGTGGCCTGCTGGATACAGAAGGCTGGAGTTCAGAAGCGAGACACCAACTGAAGTTATACATTTGGAAGTCACTGAACCATATCAGTCAGGATCCCAACAGAAAATAATAGCATGTGCAAATTAGGAATATTTAGGGAGAGTTTATTTACAGAGAGACTATTTTTAGAGGTGGGCATTTAGGGAAACCCAAGGAATCTTGGAAAACTCTGGGTGTTGCAAGCACCAAAAGAACAGGGGAAACAGGGGGACATAGGAACTGGGAAAGAGTTGGGTGGAAAAGGGGGTCTCGAGAGGAGACATCTTTAGTTAAGAGTTCTTACCCAGAAGGAGCCAAGGGAATAAATACCCCAGCCTCACGCTTCTCTCTCCCCTTAATATCCTGCCACTGTGCACCAATGTTTATAACCAACCAGAAGCCAGAAGGGACATAGACTGGTTGATAAGTAAATACAAGCCAACCTCCTGAGGCAAAGAACAGAGAGGAAGATGGAGAACAGATCTAGAGGGAAAGAGAAGATACTTGGAGCAGGCAGATAACATGGTATTTGAAGCAATGAGATTGAATGAGATGACTAGGGAATGTATGCAGACAGAATAGAGGAGAGGTCTAAGGACTGATCTCTGGAACATTCCTATTCTTAGAAGCTGGACAGATAAGGAAGAATCAGCAAAGGGTACTGAGAAGGAGTGACCAGAAAAAATCTCCAGGAGAGTATGGGGTCCTAGAAGTCAAGTGAAGAAGCCGATTTTAAGGAGAGTGTGTCACATGCTGTTATTAGGTCCAGTAAAATGGGGCCTGAGAACTGACCACTGGACATAGCAAAGCAGAGGCCACCGGTGGCCTTGACAAGAGCAATGGTAGCGGGAAAGGGACCTCACTGAAGTGGGTCTAAGTGAAAATCAAAGAATTGAGAATAGATAACATTTTCAAGGAATTTTGCTATAAATTATAAAATCATATATAAAGGGGTTGAGGGAAATGGGTGGTTGCTGGAAGGGAAAGATCAAGACAGGTTTTTGTTTTTGTTTTTAGGATGAGAGAAAATAATAGCATACTGTATACTAACAGGAAGGATCCCAGTATAAAGGGGAAACAATGGATGATGCAGGAGAGAGTCAAATTGCTATAGCAATGTACTGGAATAGATAAGAAGGGATGGGGCCTGGTGCATAAAGAGAGGGCTTGGGTTTAGTTCAAAGCTTGGGGAGTTCATCTACAGGAGCAGGAAGAATTGTAAGCGTGTGGGTGCAGATGCTAATGGGTATGCAGATGTGGTGGGTGGTTCATGTAAGTTCTCATTTGATTGCTTCATTTTTCTTCAGTGCATAGAAAGCAGGGTCATCAGCTGATAGAATCTGGGAGAAGTTGGCATTTTGCAAAGAGAAAAATATATCAAGTAGTCAACTAACTTAGTAATCATCAAAATTTTCTCTTTCAAAAATAATTTTGAAAAATAATGTCTCCTCAAAATATTTGCAAATGATGCAACCAACAAGGGCTTAATTTCCGAAATATACAAACAGTTCATACAACTCAATGACAAAAAAAACAAACAACTCAACCGAAAAACAGGCAGAAGACCTAAACAGACATTTATCCAAAGAAGGTATACAGATGGCCAACAGGCCCATGAGAGATGCTCAACATCACTAATTATTAGAGGAATGCAAATCAAAACTACAATAAGGTACCACCTCACACCAGTCAGAATGGCCATCATTAAAAAACCTACAAATAACAGATGCTGGAGAGGGTGTGGAGAAAAGGGAACCCTCTTGCACTGTTGGTGGGAATGTAAATTGATACAGCCACTATGGAAAACAGTATGGAGGTTCTTCAAAAAACTAAAAATAGAACTACCATATGACCCAGCAATCCCACTACTGGGCATATACCCTGAGAAAACCATAATCCAAAAAGAGTCATGTACCACAATGTTCATTGCAGCTCTATTTCCAATAGCCAGGACATGGAAGCAACCTAAGTGTCCATCAACAGATGAATGGATAAAGAAGATGTGGCAGATGAATGGATAAAGAAGATGTGGCACATATATACAATGGAATATTACCCAGCCATAAAACGTAACAGTGTACGTCTTGCCTCCTACACTGTTGGTGGGAATGTAAGTTGGTGCAGCCACTATGGAAAGCAGTATGGAGGTTCCTCAAAAACATAAAAATAGACCTGCCATATGATCTGTCAATCCCACTCTTGGGCCTGTATCCGGACAAAACTATAATTCAAAAAGATACACGCACCCCTATGTTTATAGCAGCACTATTCACAATAGCCAAGACATGGAAGCAAACTAAATGTCCATCAACAGATGAATGGATAAAGACTATGTGGTACATATATACAAGTGTACCATGATTTTGGTTAGGCAGGCCAGCATGTTAAAGCAATGAAAAGTGCAATGGAGTTGAGGATATGCATATAATTCTTAGTGATTATAGTTCTCAGCCATGGAATATAATCTGGATAAGGTCTTCAAACAAGATTTATAATTTTTTCCGTACTGGCCTGGGAAGCCCTTTGTTAAGTTCATTTCTAGGTTCTTTATAAAAGAAAATCTTTTAAAATATGTTTGCCAATTATTTTTTGCTAGAGTAGACAAATAAAATTAATTTTAATATATTGATCATATTATCAAGCCAGCCTGAAAAACCCCAATACCTTGTATATAGTTGCTTTGGGCTCTCTTGCAGTTGGTCATATCCTCCATAAATATTATCAGTCATGTTTCCTGCTTTTCAATCCTTATGCTTTTCTCTCTTTTTCATGTCATACTGTGTTGGCTAGTAACTCCAATGTAATGTTGAATATAGAAGTGGTGATAATGACTAGTATTAACTTATGACTGATTTTAAATGGAATGTTTTTAACATTTTATCATTAATAAAGATATTTACTCCAGGTTTTTGGTAGGTATTCTTTGTGGATTTTATTTATGTATTTTTTAAATACTAAATGACTCCTCCATTCCTTGGATAATTTCAACTTGGTCATGATGTAATATATTTTTTATGTCACTAGAGTCTTTGAATACTCACAATCTGAGGAGATAAGGTTTATTATGTTCATTTACAGACAAGAAACTGAGATTTAGAGATAAACATAATATGCATAAGGTTTATACCCAGCCGATATCAGAACAGGAATTCAAACTCAGGTCTGATTCTAAACTGATGCTCTTTCTACCAGTTATATTCCTTGAGGGCAGAGACTAGGTCTTTTTACTATGTCTCAAATGCTCAGGGCAGTGTTGTGCTCAAAGTACTTACTCAAGAAATATGTTGAATGAATACTGAATGGATGTTTCAGGACCCTATAGACTCTTTAAAGTTTCCTTAGCTGAATAATAAATAAATAACACTTTTCTCATCTTAGGTATTGGTCACAAAATGATGTTAAATGTAAATGGAAGAAAAGATCTATAGAAGTGGACCTAAAAGATACTCTTAGTAGTTTTTTATTGCAGTTCTTTAAATTCTTCATTGGAAGAATTTTAATCCATTGGGATGGATTTTAGAAGGGCTAACAGGAGACAGAAAATAGTGAAATCAAGAGAAAGTCTCTTAAAATGTACAGTTTCCCTTGGTCAATGATTTTACTATTGTGTTAATACTCAGGACCAAAGAAATCAAAACCATTGATGGTCAAGTCTTCTTTAAAACTTCTCCATTTCTTAAGTCCAAAAAGTGGTATTTCTTGGGCAGATATGTTTTAAAGAGATTGGGAATAACTCTCTACAGTTAGAAAAAGAAGAGCATGCAAAGGCATATCTGAGCATGGTGTCAGGCAGAAAAACCAGGTCACAAAGGTTCTGGGAGGGAAATCCCCCTACATCCTGCAAGACCCTGGGATGGGCCTCTGGGGCATAAACAAGGGCAGGAGACTCTCTACATAAAACATCTGCCAAAATAGGATGAAGGAGTCAACAGTTGTAGCCAAAATAATATTTCACTGCTTGCCGAAAAACAGGCAGGAAAAACTACACCCTCACCTCTTCTGGGAAAAGCAAAAATAAAGTTGCATTTCAACTTTAATTTTCCACCCTGTGGGCAAAAATAAAAGGAAAATTACTTCTGGGCAATACTGCACATATTATAGAATAATGTGCCATCTTAGGCAGTTGAGCAGAGCAACCAATGTTCTTCTCTCTAGAAAAGAATAATTCACTGAGTTCCTTTAAAGAAAACCTTAAAAAGAAATGCTATCTCCAGAAGGAGATACAATGAAACACACCATCAAGTGCCATCTAAGAATGTCACACATCTCTATTGAAGAGACAGTGTGACGCTTGGGAATAAACTGGAAGTATAGCATTTGGGAGGCTGATCTGATACCCACACCACCCCATCACTGCCTCATGGCCTTCTCAACTTGAAGTCACTTCATGTCTGTTTTCTTCCTTCCTCCCTTCCTTCCTTCCCTCCCTCCTTCCTTCCTTCCTTCCTTCCTCCCTCCCTCCCTCCCTTCCTTCCCTCACTCTGTCCTTTTTATATTTTAAATGTTGATTCATTGGACAATCCAACAAATTTTTTCTGTGATGCCTGTTATTAAGATGGTCCCAAACACTACCAGCTTTCAAGACTGGCTTATAATTGCACAGGTGTGGCCCCCTCTGTGTCTCTGTGTCAGCAGAATTCTAAGATGGTTACCAAGATTTCTGCCCCCAGTGTATGTGCCCTATATAATCCCTTCCCTTTGACTGTGAGAGGAACCTGTCAATATAATGGTATATCACTCCCATAATCATGCTATGCTATATGGCAGAGGGATTTACAGATGTAATTAAGATCCCTAATTAGTTGACTTTGAGTTAATCAAAAAAGATTATCTTAGGTGGGCCTGGCCCACCTAAACAGAAGAGCCTTTAAAAGTCATCAGAGGGATTCTAAGTGAAAGAGATTTCTCCTGCTGGCCTTGAAGAAGAGAACAACCACTGTGTGGCAAGGACCTGAGGGTGACATCTAAGAACTGACAGTGGTCCCTGTCCAACAGCCAGCAAGAATCTGGGGACTTCACTCCCACAAGTCCAAGGAACTTAATTTTGCCAACAACCAGTGAGACTGGAAGAGGAACCGAAGCCTCAGATGGGATTGAGCCCCATTGACACCTTGATTACAGCCTGATGAGACCCTGAGCAGAACACCCAGCCAATCCACACCCAGATTTCTGATCCTTGGAAATGATGAGATAATGAATACATTATCTAAGCCACTAACTTTGTACAGCAATAGAAAACTAATAAATCTATCCTTGGCCTTAAAGTTTGATGACAATATCCCTAATCTGAGGTTTTGAGTGAGAATTTACTAAGTAATGTGGGAGAAGAAGTTAATGAGCTCCTTTATCAGCTGGAAAAAATTATCTCTAGTGTTTTAGTTGAGGGCATGTTATAGTCATTCCTGCTATTCACCAAATGTTTCCAGCTCTCTCTCTCTCCAGACCCATGACAGCCATGTACTATTCCCCTTGGTGCAATCCTTGTTAGATGGACCATGTACATCATGTTTGACATGTGTATCACTTCCGGGCCAGGGCACTGGACCAATGCAGAACTCCCCGGAGCTCCCTTTGCCTAGTCACAGCAGTGCTCCTGATAGTGTGGGTTCTAGAGTGAGGTTACATGGGCAAAGCCTATCTTGCTGGCCTGTGATTTCCCCTGTAGAGTGAAAACTAAATCTTATTTGCAGATACGACAACTTTACAGTTGTTTGTTACTGAATCATAACTTAGTCCACGCTCTCACATGGGGAATTACTGAACTACACAGCCGAAAGGAACAGCCAGAGACACAGACGTGAGAAGGTAAGAAGATAGGAGAACACTCAGTCTCTTACATGGTGTCACATGCCTGAATTATTTCCAGTCCTTATTGCAAACAAACAAACAAAAACAAAGAACAAATAAAAAATGCCTTAAGTAAGTGCATGCAGAACAGAAAAAACATGAGAACATCAACCATCACTCATCTATACTGAAAAGCACGAGGATCACAGAATCCACTAAAGTCTGAGACGGCAGAACCAGCAAAGTGGCTGGCTCTTTATTTTGTGGGGGGAAGCTCTTCTTGGACAACTCTTCTTAGGACAAATGCCATCAACAGTCTTTGGGGTTTCCATGTTCCCTTAATTTCGAGAGCTGAGGACAGAGTCTTCATATCCTGCTCATCAAGATTGTCTAAAGATAATTTAGAAGAAGTGTATCTACCCAGCAGAAACAAACAATGCAAACAAAAGGTCTGATTTTTAAAAAGTGCTATGATAGGAGAAAAAATAGATGAGCAGTACAACCCTGTTTTTAAAAGGGAGAGAAATAGCATGTTAATAGGAGGATGTTAATGTTAAACGATCAGTTTGATCAGTTATAAGGTCTTTCTGAAAACCATTCAGATGGTTTCTGTGGCAAACACTAAACTTAGATCTTAGATAGAGGTTCTGGTGAAATGTTCTTGGGGAAATTAACAGAAATTCCATTCTGGCAGATTTGGATTTTGAAGATAAAAATACCACTGGCTCTGTGAATAGTGGGGTAGTTAAGGCAGACAAGTATAAATTAAGCTAACCCTATGTATGTTTTCAAAGTGCTATTCTGTTCAGACCACATCAATAATGTATAGCCAAGGAAATGGACTGAGGAATGAAAGAGATTTCTTGACCCCAGCAACCAGTGACTCGACGAATTATTATAGAAGTAACTAGACTATACTTCTCAAAGTTAAATTTGATCAAAAAGATGCATCACCAAGAACTAGAGCTGGACACTATTACTTGTGGGACATTTTTCAATTTGAATATATTAGCTATGTCTACATAGTAAGAGGAAATGGAATACTGAGGCAATGATTGGGTAATTTAGGCTATAAGTTTATATTTACAATGAAAACATAAAGTAATTGTGACAAGATAGTTAAATTGAATCACCTAAGGTAATTGCTTCAATTCCTTCACCCCACATTTTTTTATAGATGTGTGGTCATAGCCTTTGAGAGAGGTAAGGATATTGTGGGTGCCTGAATGTTGGACTTATGTGCCAAAGGACACACTCCTACCAATAGTCCTAAAGCTACTCTCGGTGCAAAATACTTGCCTGCTAGTTATATGCTCCTCTCACTCCAATGCTTCCACAGGCAAGCTGGTGGCTATATTTTTTAGGTTCTATCTGTATTTCCCTGGACCTGTGCAATGAAGTCATCTGGATGATGAGAACAAAAAACAGCATCCTCTCGAAAGGAACGTCATTCGGCTCTCACAACACAGAGAGATTCATTTAGTATACATTTAAATGTAAATAAATGCATCAGATTAATGATCTTGGCACTAAAGAGATACTAAAATAGGCCACTGATGACCTTTCATGCTCCACCTGAAATTGTAAAAGGATGGCACAAAAGGTAGCTTGGGTCTTTCGATAGAACCACTTCCTTTCTAGAACCATTTATCCCCCTTGGTTTCTCAGCTTTTCCTCTAAATAGCAATGTTGATGCTTTATTAATCAATAAGACATGATACAGAGTATGGTTATCATAAAATAATCATACCCTGGAGCATTTTGAGGCATGAGCCACTTGCCTCTAATCAGATTGGGTTGAGATTACCTCTGGATAACCACACTCTTGGGAACTGTCTCATTTCTATTATGAGTACATTTTATAATAGGGAAAAATGTACATTCCTGTAGGGGGAAAATGAAGTTGGCAGCTTATACCTAGCAATCATTTCAGTTGAGCCGAGAAACATTCCTCTTTCTGAAAGAAGTCAAACTATGCTTCTTCTATTCAAGCAATGTCAGAGAAGAGGCAGCTCACATGCCGTGTGGGTAACGTGATACAATGGAGACTGTATTTTACTTTGGCATTGCAAGCTCCAAATTATATGCAAACATTCAAAAAGGGCATTTGAAACTTGACATGCATGTTTATAAAGGGCACATTCTGAATCTGGAGTGGGCTTAGGTGTCTAGGTTACAATAACAGATGATCTCCAATGTAAAAATGGAACAAAGCCTTTTTTTAACTTCCTCCAGAGAAAGATGTTCAACTTTCTGCTTCAATTATAATCCCAGGCACACTGGAGCTTCCGTTAAGAGCAATTTCTCTCTATTTCTCCTTATCCTGACCAGCCAAAAATTTTAATCAAATTACATATATTGGAAAGTTAAAGACAGAAAAGCCCAGTGAGCCATGAAATACATTTTACAACAGTGTGCACAGCACTCACCCCATTGGTTTAGAATGATGGAAAAATCCATTTAAAATGTTACATGAACACACTGCCAAGACGATTACAAATTCTTAGAGCTGTAGGTTTTAATCCTATTTTTCTATGCATAGTATTTTTTAACACCTTTATTGGAGTTTAATTGCTTTACAATGGTGTGTTAGTTTCTGCTGTATAACAAAGTGAAGCAGTTATACGTATACATATGTGCCCATATCTCTTCCCTCTTGCGTCTTCCCCCCTCCCACCCTCCTTATCCCACCCCTCTAGGTGGTCACAAAGCACAGAGCTGATCTCCCTGTGTTATGCGGCTGCTTCCCACTAGCTATCTATTTTACGTTTGGTAGTGTATATATGTCCATATGCATAGTATTTTTATCCAGGAATTTTTAACATGGGATAAATGATAAAGAATAAAAAAAGATGGTGAAAATACTTATGTGAATTGTTCTACGATAGAAATAAATATTTGTAACTAATAATTAAATTGAGATACAAGAAAGTTGGACATGTTTTTGCCATATTAATGGAATCAGATGATACTCTTTGTGTTTGTCTTTGTTAGCTATATGAGTCTCAAAATAAAAACAAAATTATTTCAGGTTGATCTTTTGAATGAAAGGAGAGAAGGTGGACATAATCCTGGGACACCATAAAGAGAAACAGTCTCATTTATGGATTTGTGATATTAGAATTAAATTTAGCTTCTACATGGCATTTGCTACATGGCATTTAGCTTCTACTGCATTTGATTAATGACACCCGTTTTCAATGCCGGTTATTTCAAGAGCCTCAGAATATCTGTCTTGGGTTTGAACAATTGCTTAATGCTTCCTACTATATCGTTTCCTTGGAATTGTACTTGATTTCTGTAAAACAGCTAGGGTAACTGGGCTCCTGGCTTAAAAGAAATAAGGGCTACGGGCCTCCCTGGTGGCGCAGTGGTTGAGAGTCCGCCTGCCGATGCAGGGGATACGGGTTCGTGCCCCGGTCTGGGAGGATCCCATATGCCGCGGAGCGGCTGGGCCCGTGAGCCATGGCCGCTGGGCCTGCGCGTCCGGAGCCTGTGCTCCGCAACGGGAGAGGCCACAACAGTGAGAGGCCCGCATACCGCAAAAAGAAAAAAAAAAAAAAAAAAAAAAAAAAAAAAAAAGAAATAAGGGCTAGCCAAAAAGAAACCATGTAAGGATTTTTATTCACCATTAAAAATTCAACTCACAGAACTAGATGAAAGAGTCAATTTTTGATTATTCAGAGAGCAGAAAGGTTTCCCACCTCAGATTTCCCCAAGTTGGTAGATTACTCATGTTTTCTACTAAGAGTCTCATTTTTTCTTGCCCAGAAGAGGCCAAAAACAGCCTAAATGCAGCCTGTAGTGCTACCTCACACATCCCAGAATGAAAGACAATTGAGGGCCTTGTAGGCAGAGCTAGACTGAAATAGACCTGGGGAAGCTCCTCCTCTTCTGGAAGCAGTGACTCCTGGCCCAGCCCTGCCTCCGACTGATGTGGGAGTTCTCAGAGGCCTGCACCAAGCACCCTCTTCTATCACTTAAACATCTCCTGCCCCATTAACCTCCTACCACCTCGACTATGACGTTAGCTACACCTGCACCACAACAGTTTTCTCTAAGGTCATCGCATAGTCAAATGAGTGGCTTTATCAGTGTTCTCTTTGAGTGCTGCCCCATTCACCTCCACTAATCAACAGGCTCTTGAAATTCCTTCCTGCTTATGTGACCGTTCATTACAAGCTCCTCTCCTACATCTTGCTCATCTTTCTCTACTTTGCTAGTTGCCTTTCCTTTCCTAAATAGTAAATATTTTCCCAAAACCAAGAGTGTCTTTGTCCCTTTGCTTTTCTCTCTGGGTAATAAACCTTCTCTCATAGTATCAACTGTGTCAAATCCACAAGGCCCACTTTGACTTTTCACCCATCACTAGTTTTTTGTCTCCCACCAACACTCAAAGCTAAAAAGACTGAGCTGCAGAATTTCAAAGTGGCTCCCTGTGATTCCCCCCACTTGGTATCCACACCTTTGTGTAATCCTCTCCTCTTCAGCGTGGGTAGAGTCTGTTACTTGCTTCTAGCCAACGGAATATGGCAAAGGTGAAAAGACTGAGCAGATGTAATTCTGATCCCTATATCAGTTGACTTTGAATTCATCAAAAGGGAAATTGTCCTACGTGGGCCTGACCTAAAAGACGGTGCAGACTTTCCTTGAAAGAAGAAACTTGAAGCAAGAGAGACACTCCCCTGAAGACCCTGAATTGCTTAGTGAGAGGATAGCCTCTTGGAGCTGAGGGGTTCAGTCCTATAATTGCAAGGAACCGAGTTCTACCAAGAGTCTGCATGAGCTTGAAAGAGGCCCAAGCTCCAGATGAAAACATCAGCCCTGGCTGATACCTTGACTGCAGTCTGTAGGACCCTGAGCAGAGGACCCAGTTAAGCTCTGCCCAGACTCCTGACCCACAGAATTGTGTATTGTTTTAATCCACTAGGTTGTGGTCATTTGTTTTATAGCAATAGAAAACTAATATCTTACCTTCCCAACTTTATTACTGTCCTCTCAGGCTCTAAAGTTACCTGTGACTCTTTTCCTTCATCAGATACGAAGACTTGTCATTTATTCTTAACCAGTATCTAATGAATTAAACTACATTCCTCTATTTTATTGAATTATTCAGCAAATACGTGCCAGACACTGTGTCCAGCTCCGGTTATGCAATGCTGCATAAGATAGGCATGGTTCCTTACCCCTATGCAAATAAAGTTTAGTGGATAAAATGAACATTGCACATACAGTTGCAAGGTGCTTTGAGAGAGTCCTGCAGGGACTCCAACCTAGTCTGGGTGGCAGAGGAGGCAGGAAAGACCTTATTACCTCACTGTCTCCAGCCTGAGTTCTGTTCCAGCCTTCTACTGAGTCTCCCTGCTTCTCATTCCTCCAGGCAGTACACTCAGTTACTAGGTTTCCCTTCCTCAAAGATACCTGAAACCTGTTGGCCTCTGTTTAAGGACTTCCAATGGGTCCCTATGACCTCATAGATATAACAAGCAAAATATTAATAAGGTTGTAGCAAACGTCAATTGTCCCTTATCTAACGAAGGCCCAAAAAAGTGTAAAGACTTGGCTGAAGCCACAGAAGTAGCAGAAGTAGGACTGAATTCACTGTCAGCTAACTCTAAATCAAATTCTCTTTTTTCACTTTTGCTACTTCTCTGATATTATTAAAAAAAATTATCTGATCATGAGTATGGAGCTAACAAATGTTATAGATAAATCAGGTATAGTCCTTAGAGGAAAAACACATTGCCTATTTTTGGCTTACATGCTTGAAGCTAATCGAAGATCAATATTTGGTTAATATGGCTGGTCTCATAAGCCTGTGACTATAAAATGAGGGTCACATTTACATTTATACCTCATTTACAGTAAAGCCGAGACCACCTGCCTGCCAAAGAGAAATATAGCAGCAGTGTTGATGGTCCTGGTGCTCCAACCAGCTACCTTTCACTGGCATGCACCCACTACTATGGTTTGGATTTTAACAAGGCACAGCTTCCCTTTTCTCCAAAGAACTGTCCTCAGAAGCCTCTTCCTTTGGAAGGCCGTTCCAACCCTCTACATTTGGGCCAAACTTCAGCCAATGACTGCCTGATACATACTCAGCAAAAGATCAGTTGTGGGATGCAATCTACCCTCCAGAGCTTTTGTGTGAGATCTGAATGAAGCGAACCTCCAGAGGAGACCTTATTCTTGGGTTGCTGGCATCCCCACCCTATCATGCTTCCTTCATGCCCTTCTCCTGAGAACAGTCCTCAAATCAATCACTTGAATAAGAATTCCCACCTCAGGCTCTGCTTTCAGGGAACTTATTCCCAAACAATAAACTTACTCAAAGTGTCCCTTATTTGTTTCCATGAGCCATCAAAGGAGCCTCATCTATGTCTACTAGCCATTATGTCATGGCAACCTCATGAGGCATCTACCAACTTTCCCTCTCCCATTCAAATGTCCTCACCACTGCCCAGGAATCTGCTTGAATGAACCCCACTGTGGTCTCTGCTCAAGGCTTGCATTCTGAGAACAACAATGTCCATAACAAGGATGCTGCTTTTGGATATCCCTTAAACTGCCAGTCCTCAGGATGCCACAGCTAACCTGACTTCCATGCTAGTTGGTAGTATGACTTCCACCTTTACTTTCTGGATACTGGATACTTCCTGGATGTGGCCCCTCAACAGCTCTGCTTGTGCCCACAGTTTCAGGAGGTCTAGTTTCTGACCTTTATTTCTCTAATCCTGAGGAATCAAACCCATTTCTAGGGGTAGGGGGAAAAGCTGATACCATCCCTTTAAAATCCTCTTGCAGCATATGGCCCCAAGCAAACACATCCCTTCTGTTCCAGCTAAAAAAACAAAGCCCTATGATGTGCATGAACGTGTGGGGAGAGAGTGTTGTCTACACTAGCAGCATCTGGCATCCAGTTCAAAAATTTTCTTAAATTTGGTTTTTATTTTAAGCCTGTGTATCAAGGAAACCTCCTTCCTGAAACTATTTTGGATAGAGAACTTCCGTAAAGAAGAACAGACACAACCTGTTTTTAAGAAATTCTTCTTTCATAAAAGTTATTAAAATGTGCTTAAATACACATAGAAGAAACATTCAGAGTATAATTCTTGTAGTTTTTACAAAGTTTGGTTTTAAATAAGGAAATTCTAGAATGAAATTCAAAGTGTCTTCCATTTCTCTTTCATAGAGATTTAACATTTATGATGGTATTTCCTAATATTTTATTACAAACATTTTTAAGCACACAGCAAAGTTGAATTTTACCATAAACATCTCTCTATGCATCATCTAGATTCTACCAGTAACATTTTTCTGTACTTGCTTCATCATGTATCAGTACATCTATGCATTCCTCTATTCACTCATTCATCAATCTATGGTGGCATTATAATTATTATTATTATTTTTAAAATTATTTTTTAAAATATATTTTATACTTGGATTTAAACAAGAAAGTCTAAGTGAAAATAAATTCTACTGGATATCATCTCTTCAACAATAAAAATATTATAAGAAGATGTACTTGACAGAGTGGCCTGACAAAGGAATCCTAAATTATCTTCATATACACTAGTTCTGGATGAATATTGTTTTAAAGCCATGGGTAAATCAGTTATAAAATAAATCTCATGGAAATTTGAGAAGAATGCCAGGTAAAGTTTTAAGTAACAATTCTCTAAAACCCTGGTCTGTTCAATTGTCAGTGTGGGAAGCTATTTTTATTTAATCAGTAGTAAATGTGCCAATTCATTAACGCTTGTGTTTGAAGTCAGAAACTGAATTTCAGGGGAATAGGAACTAAGATGGCTGAGTAGAAGGATGTGCTCTCACTCCCTCTTGGGAGAACACCAGAATCACAACTAACTGCTGGACAATCATTGACAGGAAGACACTGGAACTCACCAAAAAAGATACCCCAGGGCTTCCCTGGTGGCGCGGTGGTTGAGAGTCCGCCTGCCGAAGCAGGGGACATGGGTTCGTGCCCCGGTTTGGGAAGATCCCACATGCTGCAGAGCGGCTAGGCCCGTGAGCCATGGCTGCTGAGCCTGCGCGTCCGAAGCCTGTGCTCCGCGACGGGAGAGGCCACAAGAGTGAGAGGCCAGCGTACCGCAAAAAAAAAAAAAAAAAAAAAAAAGATACCCCACATCCAAAGACAAAGGAGAAGCCACAATGAAACAGTAGGAGGGGCGCAATCACAGTTAAATCAAATCCCATAACTGCTGGGTGGGTGACTCACAGACTGGAGAACACTTATATCACAGAAGTCCACCCACTGGAGTGAAGGTTCTGGGCCCCATGTCAGGCTTTCCAACCTGGGGGTCTGGCAACGGGAGGAGGAATTCCTAGAGAATCAGACTTTGAAGGCTAGTGGGATTTGATTGCAGGACTTCGACAGGACGGGGGAAACAGAGATTCCACTCTTAGAGAGCACACACACAAAGTAGTGTGTGCATCAGGACCCAGGGGAAGGAGCAGTGACCCCAGGGGAGACTGAACCAGACCTACCTGCTAGTGTTGGAGGGTCTCCTGCAGAGGCGGGGGGGTGGCTGTGGCTCACTGCGGGGACAGGACACTGGCAGCAGAAGTTCTGGGAAGTACTCCTTGGCATGAGCCCTCCCAGAGTCCGCCATTATCCCCACCAAAGAGCCCAGGTAGGCTCCAGTGTTGGGTTGCCTCAGGTCAAAGAACAAACAGGGAGGGAACCCAGCCCCACCCATCAGCAGTCAAGCAGATTAAAGTTTTACTGAGCTCTGCCCACCAGAGCAACAGTCAGCTCTACCCACCACTAGTCCCTCCCATCAGGAAACTTGCCCAAGCCTCTCAGATAGCCTCATCCACCAGAGGGCAGACAGCAGAAGCAAGAAGAACTACAATCCTGCAGCCTGTGGAACGAAAACCACATTCACAGAAAGATAGACAAGACGAAAAGGCAAAGGGCTATGTACCAGACGAAGCAACAAGATAAAACCCCAGAAAAACAACTCAATGAAGTGGAGATAGGCAAACTTCCAGAAAAAGAATTCAGAATAATGATAGTGAAGATGATTCAGGACCTCGGAAAAAGAATGAAGGCAAAGATCGAGAAGATGCAAGAAATGTTTCACAAAGACCGAGAAGAATTAAAGAACAAACAAACAGAGATGAACAATACAATAACTGAAATGAAAACTACATTAGAAGGAATCAATAGCAGAATAACTCAGGCAGAGGAACGGATAAGTGACCTGGAAGACAGAATGGTGGAATTCACTGCTGCAGAACAGAATAAAGAAAAAAGAATGAAAAGAAATGAAGACAGCCTAAGAGACCTCTGGGACAACATTAAATGCAACAACATTCGTATTATAGGGGTCCCAGAAGGAGAAGAGAGAGAGAAAGGACCAGAGAAAATATTTGAAGAGATTATAGTTGAAAACTTCCCTAACATGGGAAAGGAAATAGCCACCCAAGTCCAGGAAGTGCAGAGAGTCCCATACAGGATAAACCCAAGGAGAAACACGCCGAGACACACAGTAATCAAATTGGCAAAGATTAAAGACAAAGAAAAATTATTGAAAGAAGCAAGGGAAAAACTACAAATAACATACAAGGGAACTCCCATAAGGTTAACAGCTGATTTCTCAGCAGAAACTCTACAAGCCAGAAGGGAGTGGCAAGATATACTTAAAGTGATGAAAGGGAAGAACCTACAACCCAGATTACTCTACCCCTCAAGGATCTCATTCTCATTCAGATTCCATGGAGAAATCAAAAGCTTTACAGACAAGCAAAAACTAAGAGAGTTCAGCACCACCAAACCAGCTCTACAACAAATGCTGAAGGAACTTCTCTAAGTGGGAAACACATGAGAAGAAAAGGACCTATAAAAACAAACCCAAAACAATTAAGAAAATGGTCATAGGAACATACATATCAACAATTACCTTAAACGTGAATGGATTAAATGCTCCAACCAAAAGACACAGGCTTGTTGAATGGATACAAAAATAAGACCCATCTATATGCTGTCTACAAGAGACCCACTTCAGACCTAGGGACACATACAGACTGAAAGTGAGGGGATGGAAAAAGATATTCCATGCAAATGGAAATCAAAAGAAAGCTGAAGTAGCAATACGCATATCAGATAAAACAGACTTTCAAATAAAGAATGTTACAAGAGACAAGGAAGGACACTACATAATGATCAAGGGATCAATCCGAGAAGAAGATATAACAATTATAAATATATATATATGCACCCAACATAGGAGCGCCTCAATATATAAGGCAACTGCTAACAGCTATAAAAGAGGAAATCGACAGTAACACAGTAATAGTTGGGGACTTTCACACCTCACTTACATCAATGGACAGATCATCCAAAATGAAAATAAATAAGGAAACAGAAGCTTTAAATGACACAACAGACCAGATAGATTTAATTGATATTTATAGGACATTCCATCCAAAAACAACAGATTACACTTTCTTCTCAAGTGCGCACGGAACATTCTCCAGGATAGATCACATCTTGGGTCACAAATCAAGCCACAGTAAATTTAAGAAAATTGAAATGATATCAAGCATCTTTTAGGACCACAACACTATGAGATTAGAAATGAATTACAGGGAAAAAAACGTAAAAAACACAAACACATGGAGGCTAAACAATACGTTACTAAATAACCAAGAGATCACTGAAGAAATCAAAGAGGAAATCAAAAAATACCTAGAGACAAATGACAATGAAAACACGATGATCCAAAACCTATGGGATGCAGCAAAAGCAGTTCTAAGAGGGAAGTTTATAGCTATACAAGCTTACCTAAAGAAACAAAAAGAATCTCAAATAAACAATCTAACCTTACACCTAAAGGAACTAGAGAAAGAAGAACAAACAAAACCCAAAGTTAGCAGAAGGAAAGAAATCATAAAGATCAGAGCAGAAATAAATGAAATAGAAACAAAGAAAACAACAGCAAAGATCAATAAAACTAAAAGCTGGTTCTTTGAGAAAATAAACAAAATTGATAAACCATTAGCCAGACTCATCAAGAAAAAGAGGGAGAGGACTCAAATCAATAAAATTAGAAACGAAAAAGAAGTTACAATAGACACCGCAGAAATACAAAGCATCCTAAGAGACTACGACAAGCAACTCTATGCCAATAAAATGGACAACCTGGAAGAAATGAAAAAATTCTTAGAAAGGTATAACCTTCCAAGACTGAACCGGGAAGAAAGAGAAAATATGAACAGACCAATCACAAGTAATGAAATTGAAACTGTGATTAAAAATCTTCCAAAAAACAAAAGTCCAGGACCAGATGGCTTCACAGGGGAACTCTATCAAACATTTACAGAAGAGCTAACACCTATCCTTCTCAAACTCTTCCAAAAAACTGCAGAGGAAGGAACACTCCGAAACTCATTCTATGAGGCCACCATCACCCTGATACCAAAACCAGACAAAGATACTACAAAAAAAGAAAATTACAGACCAATATCACTCATGAATATAGATGCAAAAATCTTCAACAAAATACTAGCAAACAGAATCCAACAACACATTAAAAGGATCATGTACCATGATCAAGTGGGATTTATCCCAGGGATGCAAGGATTCTTCAATATACGTAAATCAATCAATGTGATAAACCATATTAACAAATTGAAGAATAAAAACCATATGAACATCTCAATAGATGCATTAAAAGCTTTTGACAAAATTCAACACCCATTTATGATACAAACTCTCCAGAAACTGGGCATAGAGGGAACCTAACTCAACATAATAAAGGTCATATATGACAAACCCACAGCAAACATCATTCTCAATGGTGAAAAACTGAAACCATTTCCTCTAAGATCAGGAACAAGGCAAGGATGTCCACTCTCACCACTATTATACAACATAGTTTTCGAAGTCCTAGCCATGGTAATCAGAGAAGAAAAAGAAATAAAAGGAATACAAATTGGAAAAGAGGAAGTAAAACTGTCACTGTTTGCAGATGACATGATACTATATATAGAGAATCCTAAAGGTGCCACCAGAAAACTACTAGAGCTCATCAATGAATTTGGTAAAGTTGCAGGATACAAAATTAATGCACAGAAATCTCTTGCATTCCTATAAACTAATGATGAAAAATATGAAAGAGAAATTAAGGAAATACTCCCATTTACCATTGCAACAAAAATAATAAAATACCTAGGAATAAAGCTACCTAGGGAGATAAAAGACCTGTATGCAGAAAACTATAAGACATTGATGGAAGAAATTTAAGATGATACCAACAGATGGAGAGATATACCACGTTCTTGGATTGGAAGAATCAATATTGTGAAAATGACTATACTACCCAAAGCTATCTACAGATTCAATACAATCCCTATCAAACTACCAATGGCATTTTTTACAGAACTAGAACAAAAAATCTTTAAATTTGTATGGAGACACAAAACACACCGAACAGCCAAGGCAGTCTTGAGGGAAAAAAACAGAGCTGGAGGGCTTCCCTGGTGGCGCAGTGGTTGAGTGTCCACCTGCTGATGCAGGGGACATGGGTTCGTGCCCTGGTCCAGGAAGATCCCACATGCCGTGGAGCGGCTGGGCCCGTGAGCCATGGCCGCTGAGCCTGCATGTCCAGAGCCTGTGCTCCGCAACGGGAGAAGCCACAACAGTGAGAGGCCCACGTACTGCAAAAAAAAGAAAAAAAAAAAACGGAGCTGGAGGAATCAGACTCCCTGACTTCAGACTATACTACAAAGCTAGAGTAACCAAGACAACATGGTACTGGGACAAAAACAGAAACGTAGATCAATGGAACAAGATAGAAAGCCGAGAGATAAACCTATGCACCTATGGTCAACTAATCTATGACAAAGGAGGCAAGGATATACAATGGAGAAAAGACAGCCTCTTCAATAAGTGGTGCTGGGAAAACTGGACAGCTACATGTAAAAGAATGAAATTAGAACACTCCCTAACACCAGACATACACAAAAATAAACTCAAAATGGATTAGAGACCTAAATATAAGACCGTACACTATAAAACTCTTAGAGGAAAACATAGGAAGAACACTCTTTGACAAAAACCACAGCTAGATCTTTTTTGATCCACCTCCTACAGTAATGGAAGTAAAAACAAAAATAAACAAATGGGACCTAATGAAACTTCAAAGCTTTTGCACAGCAAAGGAAACCATAAACTAGATGAAAAGACAACCCTCAGAATGGGAGAAAATATTTGCAAATGAATCAACGGACAAAGGATTAATCTCCAGAATATATAAACAGCTCATGCAGCTCAATATTAAAAAAAAAAAACCCAATCCAAAAATGGGCAGAAGACCTAAACAGACATTTCTCCAAAGAAGACATACAGATGGCCAAGAAGTACATGAAAAGCTGCTCAACATCACTAATTATTAGAGAAATGCAAATAAAACTACAATGAGGTATTACCTCACACCAGTCAGAATGGGCATCATCAGAAAATCTACAAACAACAAATGCTGGAGAGGGTGTGGAGAAGAGGGAACCCTCTTGCACTGTTGGTGGGAATGTAAATTGATACAGCCACTATGGAGAACAGTATAGAGGTTCCTTAAAAAACTAAACATAGGGCTTCCCTGGTGGCGCAGTGGTTGAGAGTGCACTTGCCGATGCAGGGGACACGGGTTCGTGCCCCGGTCTGGGAAGATCCCACATGCCGTGGAGCGGCTGGGCCCGTGAGCCATGGCTGCTGAGCCTGCGTGTCCAGAGCCTGTGCTCCGCAACAGGAGAGGCCACAACAGTGAGAGGCCCGCGTACCACAAAAAAAAAAAACAAACAAAAAACTAAACATAGTATTACCATATGACCCAGCAATCCCACTACTGGGCATATACCCAGAGAAAACCATAATTCAAAAAGACACATGCACCCCAATGTTCATTGCAGCACTGTTTACAATAGCCAGGTCATGGAAGCAAACTAAATGCCCACTGACAGACGAATGGATAAAGAAGATGTGGTACATATATACAATGGAATATTACTCAGCCATAAAAAAGAACAAAATGGGCTCATTTGTAGAGACGTGGATGGATCTAGAGACTGTCATACAGAGTGAAGTAAGTCACAAAGAGAAAAACAAATATTGTATATTTATGCATATATGTGGAACCTAGAAAAATGGTACAGATGAACTGGTTTGCAGGGCAGAAGTTGAGACACAGATGTAGAGAACAAACGTATGGACACCAAGGGGGAAAGCGGCGGGGGGGTGGGGGTCGGGGTGGGGGAGGTGATGAATTGGGCGATTGGTATTGACATGTATACACTGATGTGTATAAAACTGATGACTAATAAGGACCTGCTGTATAAAAAAATAAATAAAATAAAATTTAAAAATTAAAAAAACCTGAATTTTATTTACAATATTAATTCACTAAATGGAACCATATATTTTAACACAGTGATTTACAAAGATTCAATCACTTCTCTAACATTTACATTTATGTGATCTAATCACCGAAAAGTATTAACTTAGAAGCAATATATTCCATTCTGTGATGTCATTTTTGACAGGGCTCCAAGAAAAGAGATACAGAAGTTTGGTTTAGCAGAAAGCAGACATGCTTTTTGTTTCACTCTTGTAAAAGTAAAATTTAATCATGTTGGTACACCCAAAATAATTTTATCATTTTATTTTATTTTAATTTTTTAATTAATAAAATTTTTTTGGCCACACCTCATGACATGTGGGATCTTAGTTTCCTGACCAGGGATTGAACCCATGCCTCCTGCAGTGGAAGCACAGATTCCCAATCACTGGACCACCAGGGAATTCCCAAAAGTAGTTTTATCATTTTAAATAGAATAACCAGACAGTTGACTCAAAGAGAAAATTGGCTTGTTTATTTATTGGCTAAAATTACTAGTTCCTTGAGAATTCCATAAGAAGATAAAGTGGTGGTGAAAACCAAATCCCTACATAAAAACAGAGCAAGTAGACAGCAAAACTCAAAATCCACGGACTATATTTACAACCAAACTTGGTGACAAGGTATCTCTATGAACCTGAAGATATAAGTGGGATTCAAACCACCAACAACCACAAGATCTGCCTAGTATCAGGATCTATATAAGGAGAAGCACAGAAAAGCTACGGGGTATCTGCCAGATATGAGAACAGGAGATCTCAAAATTGCCTATTGGAATTCACTAAAAGCATAGGAGGCCATTTAGAAGAAAGCAGCTGAAACTGGCAGGACTTTACCTACTCCCATAGTGTGTGAATGCAAGGTGCACAATAGCATGTGAAGGGGTTGTTAGAGTCTATGAACTTTTGAAAATGATCAGCCAGGGTTGCCTTCCAGGTCAGGACCCCACACTGTAGCAAAATGGTTGATAGAAGAATCTAACTTGAGAAGAATGTGGACAATAGAGACCATGCAAAGAGATGGTCCAGATAAAAGCAGGAGAGAGAAACAAAACCAGGAAATTTAAGAATACAAGCTGTCATATTTTAATACTTTATGAAAACAAGAAGGAGTTCTTTGAAATTAGGAAATCAACATGAAGCTTCCTTCTAAAAGTCAAGGAAAACTCACATAAAAATAAGCAACATAAATGTACCAAGGTCAAATAGCATACTAAGTTATTATTTTTAAAAGCAAAATAAGGAGCAGAATAATACCCTTATAGTCAATGAGAGCATGCCAGAAAGACATGCCCATAAAACAGATAAACCTTAACTATTTCAAAATGATCTAAGAAGCATTAAGAAGTTAAGACATAAAAGAATAACATAAATCAAAATTAGGAAAATGAGGTGACAGAATTCAAAATGAAGAAAAAATTTATTTTAGGAATGAAGGCTAAACTAGAAGGAGCACAAGAATGATCAAATAGAAAATAAAATACCTTAAGAGAAATAGAAAGTGAAAGCAGATTTTTCGTAAAGTAAAAATAAAGAGAAAAAGTATTTGAGAAAAAGTGACAAATACTGAAAACAAAGATGTACTATGCAGATAATAGAAGTCCTTGATGAAAAGCAGAACAAAATAACAGAACAAATACGAAAAACTGTAACTTAAGAAAAAATTTCCTAAAACAAACAAATATTTGAAACTACATTTTAAACTCAATGGACTAAAAAGAAAAAATTGGTGGGGGATGGGCATCTAGTTCAAAAGGAAAAAAAATTACATTCAATCAGACATTCTGCTGGCCATGCTATATGTCAAGAGAAAATTGAGTAACATATTTAAGACACTCAAGAAAAGAAAATACGAGCCAAAGATATACAATGAGCAATATACATCTTCAGATACAAAGGGCACAAACTGTTATCAATATGTGAGAACTCAAGGGATGTTGTTCCCATAAGTGCTTCTTCAGGAAGCACAAGAGAATAAGCTTCAGACAACAAAAATGACTCAGCTACATAAGGATTGATGGTAAGCACTAAATATATAATTACTTGCAGAACTACATAAAGATTAAAAATTATATAATAGTTATATGCTCTGACAATGTGGATATAGTACAAGCATAAAATGGGGTTGGGTGGGTGGTAAGAATGGGAATACTATATGCTAAAAAATAATTTAACTGCTTTCAACAATCATAATTGTTGGTGGTATTATTAGTAATATTAGTATTATTATATTAATATTAGTAATGAGTATTACTAATATTAGTATTATTAGCACTATTATTCTGAGACTCTTGCGTGTACAGTTGGGTTAAAACAAATGAATTATGATGGGATATTCTAATTCTATCATCTCTTGAATCCTTGAGAACCAAGATTCCTGGTGTGGAAAAACAGAGATACAGATATAGAAGAGGTGGGTAGTCAGAACCCTTTACCAAGCCTGGGGCAAGAAATGTTTAAGATGAACCTGGAACATCTTGTCATACCAGAGAGTAAGGAAGCAAACAAAGATCACTAGGGTCATGTCAAAAGGACTCAGGAAGTGACTTAAGGAGACTCCCACTGCCAAAAATGGAACATTTTGAGATTCGACAAAGATAAGAATTGCAGTGGATTTAAACCTATCAAATCGATTCAATTCATCTGCTTATAATGATATCTTAAAAACTTATCTCATCCAGAGGATAGCAGGGAAGCAGTTCATTACCTTGAAGTCTGGTAAATCAAGGAAAATCAAGCATTTACTTTGCCTTTCCTACATAAACTGTACCACTGAATAACCAAATAGCAGATGAAAAGAAGCATCTTTTTAAAAAAGTATTCTAGCTAGTAAGTGAAAATGAAACAACTGAAGAAGAATATCACCATTTTGCAGCCCCAGGAATTAATACATCTAGACAATGGTGACATTACAAAAGAGAGACAAGACAACCACCTGAAATCTTACTACAGGCATCTAACCTGAGTTTGATCAAGTGTCTGGACTCAATTTGCAGGAAATACAGAAGAAAGAGGAACATGATGAACAGCACCATGAAGAAAATCTAGACTGCTGGAAACACTGAAAGTCAAAATTGCCCAGGTCACTCAACAGATAAACTGTGAGGAAATAAAAAGATGTATCAAAAAATAAGGCAAGACTAAACTATAGAGTCTAAGGATGCACACTTGGGTGATAATGTCATAAAGAAACATAAGGAAGAGGGAGCTACAGTCAGGAGAGTGGTTACTTATAGAGGGACATATAAGGGCATGATAGGGTTAGAGAAGCACATGGTAGGGCTTTTGGTCTATTTCTTGACCTGGGTAATGATTACAGGGTATTAGCCTTATAATAATTTCCTAAATGATGAGATGAGAGGAGACAAGCAGACAGTTAGACCCACAAGTCTGGTGTTCTAGGGAGAAGTCAAGGCTGTATTTGGGAATCAAATAGATGATACTTATATCTATGGGGTTGAATAAGGTCATCTATGAAAGTAGTTGGATTTTTAAAAGACCAGCAGCTCCAGGACAGAGCCACGGGAATGTCAACATTTGGATGTGAAGCAGAGAAATCAGAAAAAAAGGTGGATAGTTACTTGGTAAGTGTGGTGTCGGGAAGCTTGTGACTCCTTTAAATCTTCTCAATCCCAAAGTTTACTCCAGTCATTGCTGTAGTGACAAGTCCCCAAAAGGCTTCAATGGCTTCACACAGGTGCAATCAGACAATGCCTGCCTCAGGTGGAAATCAGGTGCCTCCCCATTCCTGTCCTGGGGAGCTTCTCTGACCCATGTAGTGGGATCCTCAGGAACCTACTTGGCACTTCTGTATGAGCTGGGACTGGGACAGTAACACTTGTGGGGTCACACTCCTGAATTGTGGTGGATGAGATCCGATGGATACATGCTTCCCCTTTTATCCCCCAGGCAGATACTTCTGAGGTACATTTTATAAGGCTCTTCAGGGTCTTATAAATGAGGGTCTTATGAATCAAGCACAGATGGTTGCAGCAGTCGCCTATAGGCATGGCCCACTCCATGACACAATCTTGTGTTGGTTTTCTCTCCTTTTCTATGATCTCTCACTTTAGCTCTCTGGAATCTTTCCCCAAATAAACCATCTACATACCAGTCTTTGTCTCAGGTTCTGCTTTGGGGAGAATCAGTATTTCAAGGAGAGAGGACTCAACTGTGTTGAATGCTGCCGAGAGGTTAAGGATCCACAGAATGTGGCTAGATGGAATTCCTGGGTACCCTGACAAGAGCAGTTTCAGTGGAGTGATGGGGCAGAAGCTCGATCAGGGGGGCCAGAGAGAATAGAAGTGGAAACGGACACAGTAAATTACAGGTGCTCTCTCATGGGTCCTAGCCTATTCTTGGACCCTTGACCTCTCAGCAGCATTCAATACAACTGACTATTCTCTCCTTTTTGAAATATATCACATTTGCCAGTGACCGGGGAGAAGAGAAATGGACCAGTAGCTAGAGATCTATGTAGGGTTAAGGAAAGGCTTTTTAAAGCCAGGAGACAGTAGACCATGGGGATGATGAGACTGTCTATCAGAGAGGGAAAAACTCAGGCAAAAGAGAGAGAAGGGAATATTGAGAATGAGAGCAGGTAGGATCTTAAGCCCAGGTGTTGGCATGGGCCTTTCATTCAAAGAAGTGAAGAGAAGGCAGAGTACAGACAGGTATGGAGATGGGTTGGTTTGATGGTTTAGGTGTTGGGGATATAAAGGAATTCATGTCTGATTGCTTCCATTTTCCAATGAGCTATACTGTCAGGTCAAAAGCTGAGGGAGAGCAGCAGAGGGTGTAGCAAGTTTGAGAAAGGAAGAGGAGGGAAATAATTTTGGAAACAAAGAACACAAATATATTAGGAAAGTGACTGCCGAGCTGAACTGAGTGTCCATATTTATTTCACTGGAGAGATTGCTAACTCACTTCTATCCCATTTTGGGGGCAGTGGGTTTTCTAAGGCCCAGGGTTACACCTGGGTACTGTTAATTTCTAAAAAAAAAATCTTGTTACCAATATGATGGAGTTGGAATGAAGATTACAAGGAAGAAGAGCAAGATAGAGATCTAGCCTCTCAAATCAAATGCAAGGTGGTAGTGGAGGCCAGCTGAAGAATGACTGCTCAAAGGAGCATGGTCCGAGGGGGGATATTTAATTCGGGTCACACAATTGGCTCAATGTTGTCAAGGTCCATCAAAAAAAAGTTTATTTTCCATCAGAAGTGTGGAACAGCTGCAAATGCACAGGTGAGTTTTCAGAAAGAGTACATTTAGGAATATATGTTTTCCTTCAAACAGTGCGTTAAACAGAACGATACTGTTTTTCCCTTTTCCCCCTTAGAAAAATTAGAGTTGTATGAATTTATTACAGAGGTGGAGGTGAGACTTATGAAATAACTATAGGCTTTCCAAACCATGAGTCTAAATAGGGAAGTTAATAAGTACCATGCTGAGCAGTGACATCACTGTTTCCTTAGTTACCCAATGTGGAGGCAGAAATGAATAAGCTAGATATAAATGCAGTATCTAATAGGGTGGGAGTGTTAGAACATTTTATGGCCATGAGGTTGGTAAGCCTTGTAACTCAAAATGTGGTCACTGAAAACATGTAACCAAAAAATGTCATGGGGCCTGTCAACTCACTGCTTATGGCATTGGCAAAATATGTTCTATATTCATGTACGTGGGTGGAAGCTAAATGTAGCTAGTTCATTGGCTACACCTAAAATCCTGAATTAGGACTTTGTGGATATGTCAACACAAAAACATACACATATTTTGTATTTTACACAGAGGCAGTAGATAACAAGTATGTAGTAAATATAACATGATTTAAAAATAGGTATGTGCTTATTTATATAATACACATGGTTCATTCCTTTTAGTTAAATGATACCTGCCTCTGTAGACACTCTGAAAAGCTGAAACAATCTTATTCCTATCTTGATATTAAACTCATCTTTACTTCTCCTGTGTGCTTATTTTAACATGTAACAATCAAAGTCTTTTTTTTTGTTTTTAATGTGATTGTCTTTGACAATCATCTGAATTACTTATTGGAGCAACTATAATAGGTAAGCTAAAATGACTATTCCCATTATAGAGTTGGCAAAACTAAAGTATAGATGGGTTAAATTTCTGTACCAACTCAGCTTTTACTGTTGTTATGAATAGTTTTGTTTCAGATTGGATGTAAGATCAGTGACCAAAGAAGACAGCTTCTGAATGTTACCTCATCCTTACATTCTAGGATCTGAGAGTTGTATTTGAGTACCAAGCTTGATATACAGAAACTAGAAGATAATACACACTGTCTATGGCTAACAGTGCCAAAAATTCAGCCTAGGAACTACTAAACATGCTTGAACAAAAGTTTATTTTCCATCAGAAATGTGGAACAGAACTTTTTTTGAAAATTTGCAGAAATCCTCATTTTTCATAGTGTTTAACAATGTCTCATCATTTGGACAATAATTTTTCGACTCTTTAATAAATGATAAGCTTTCAATTATTTTTACAGAGGTTTTCCTTTCAATCAATAATTTCCTTTCAATTATTTTTACAGAGGTTTTCCTTTCCTTTCAACAATTATCTCTATTTTTAGCTCATGATTCCCAAATAAAAGTGTAATCTCTTTCCAGAATTTTAGGGCTGTGCTCTAGGCCATCAATCTGACAAAAATCCTTGCAGATAAACAGCACATACTTTAAAAAGCTTTTTCTTTTCTTTCTTCCTTTTTTTTAAAAAAAAATTGCCATGTGGAAAATGGCAAAGAACTTGGTTGAAAAACAACTGGTTGAAATAATAGATCAAGTGATAGAATAAATTTTAGGCAAAGTATCTTCAGATACACATTTCCATTATTTTATACTATATGTTTCTCTTATTTTTAGTTAGCTCCTATAACCCCTTATTTTTAATTTTTATCAATGTTATAGATTTTATAAACAGTTTAAAGAGTGAAGCAACTTTAAAAACCTTATCATAAACTTCATTTCTCACTCCCAACCCCACCATACCTCCAGGCAACCATTTTGAACTCCTGTAGCAGATTCTCTTGTTTACTTTCTTAATTCTAAATAAAGTGATTATTTTGTGACTTTTCCACTTTAGGCATTATCTATTGATTTCCCAATATAGAAGATGAGGATTTAGTTATCTTTTACTTCTTGCTCCTCCACATAAATACACACATTTAATCCCCAAATTTGGCCCTGTCATGATTTCAGTTAGATCACTATTCAGTACTTACACTATTAAATGCTATCCTCATCTGTGCCACATAATATACTATGGTTATATCTCCTTTCCTACATAATTTTTGTTCTTTTTAAAAAATTGAACCTGAGGTACACAGATTTGGATTAATTATAACTCATGACACATACTTATCATTGGTCTACGCATAGCCCTCTTTTATTTAGTCATTTAATTAGCTATTTTAAATAATGTAACTAGATCTCTTGAACCAACACCTAAAATGAAAGTTAGAGCCTTGAAAATAACCTACACCTATTTATCACTGCATCAACAAGAATAAAATACTTAGGAATAAACCTACCTAAAGAGGCAAAAGACTTGTATTCTGAAAACTATAAGATGCTGATGAAAGAAACTGAAGACGACACAATCAGATGGAAAGATATATCATATTCCTGGATTGGAAGAATCAATATTGTTAAAATGACCATACTACCTAAGGCAATCTACAGATTCAATGCAATCCCTATTAAATTACCAATGGCATTTTTCACAGAATTAGAACAAAGAATTTTAAAATTTGCATGAAAACACAAAAGACACTGAATAGCCAAAACAATTTTCAGAGAGAAGAATGGAGCTGGAGGAATCATGGTCCCTGACTTCAACTATATCTCAAAGCTACAGTAATCAAAACAGTAGGGCGCTGGCCAAAAAACAGACACAGATCAATGGAATAGGATAGAAAGCCCAGAAATTAACCCTCACACCTACGGTCAATTAATCTATGACAAAAGAGGCAAGAATATACAATGGAGAAAAGACAGTCTTTTCAATAAGTGGTGCCGGGAAAACTGGACAGCTACATGTGAAAGAATGAAATTAGAACTTTCTCTAACATCATATGCATAAGTAAACTCAAAATGGATTAAAGACCTAAATGTAAGACTGGATACTATAAAACTCCTAGAGGAAAACATAGGCAGAACACTCTTTGGCATAAATTGCAGCAATATTTTTTGGATCTGGCAGCTAGAGTAATGGAAACAAAAGCAAAAATAAACAAATGGGATGTAATTAAACTTAAAAGCTTTTGCACAGTAAAGGAAACCATAAACAAAACAAAAAGACAACCTACAGGATGGCAGAGAATATTTGCAAGTGACGCCAACAAGGGATTAATCTCCAAAACATACAAACAGCTCATACAACTCAATATCAAAAAAACAAACCAAAAACCAAACCCCATCGAAGAATGGGCAGAAGACCTAAACAGTCATTTCTCCAAAGAACACATATAGATGGCCAACAGGCACATGAAAAGAAGCTCAACATCACTAATTATTAGAGAAATGCAAATCAAAACTACAATGAGGTATCAGATGTCATAATGGCATCATCAAAAAGTCTATAAATAGGGCTTCCCTGGTGGCGCAGTGGTTGAGAGTCTGCCTGCCAATGCAGGGGACACGGGTTCGTGCCCCAGTCTGGAAGGATCCCACATGCTGCGGAGCGGCTAGGCCCGTGAGTCACGGCTGCTGAGCCTGTGTGTCCGGAGCCTGTGCTCCGCAACGGGAGAGGCCACAACAGTGAGAGGCCCACGTACCGCAAAAAAAAAAAAAAAAGTCTATAAATAATAAACACTGGAGAGGGTATGGAGAAAAGGGAGCACTCCTACACTGTTGGTAGGAATGTAAATTGGTGCAGCCACTATGGAGAACAGTATGAGGTTCCTTAAAAAATCAAAAATAGAGTTACCATATGATCCAGCAATCCCACTGCTGGGCATAAATCTGGAAAAGATGAAAACTCTAATTCAAAAAGATATATGTACCCCAATAGCAGCACTATTTACAATAGCCAAGACATGGAAGCAACCTAAATGCCCGTCAACAGATGAATGGATAAAGAAGATGTGGTACATATATATACAATGTAATATTAGTCAGCCATAAAGAAGAATGAAATATTGCTATTTGCAGCAACATGGATAGACCTAGAGATTATCATATGAAGTGAAGTCAGACAAAGACAAATATTATATGTGGAATCTAAAAAAATGATAAAAATGTGCTTATTTACAAAACAAATAAACTCACTGACATAGAAAGCAAACTTACAGTTACCAAAGGGGAAAGGGGGGAGCGATAAATTAGGAGTTTGGGATTAACATATACACACTACTGTATATAAAACAAATAAACAACAAGGTCCTACAGATAAACAAGGACCTATAGCACAGGGAACTATATTCAATATCTTGTAATAACCTATAATGGAAAAGAATCTGAAAAAGAATATATATATATTCTTTTATATATATATTCATACATATGGAACTGAATCACTTTGCTGTACACCTGAAACTAAGACAACATTGTAACTCAACTATATTTCAGTAAAAAAAAAATAAACTACATCTAACCATCTTCTCCCTACCCACAACGAATCCATCTTTCTGCCTCCCTTTACCTAAGTTAACCATAGTCTTGAATCTTGCGTTTGTCATTTTCTTACTTTCATTTTTATAAAAGTTTATTGCATCTATATGTATTTCCACATAAAGGGATACATAGGGCTAGTAGATAAAAAGTATCTTTTCAGGCTTCACTTTAATGGCAAACTTTGTAAGTGAGGCCAATCCTTTCAGTAAGAACAAGTTGAAATGCTAGAGAAAATATTTTCAAAAATCTGCTTGAAGTTATCAGAGAGAAAACAAAACAGTAAAGAACTGTGAGATCATTATCAGGGAGAAGAAACCCAGAGAGGTGAGGAATTTGAGGCTATATGCCTCTTAGTCATATGCTGATTTTGGAAGAGGTAACTAAATAGCTGAGCAAAGCTCCTGATAAACACATGAGACCAGCAGACAAAACTGGAGTTCAGTGCCCACCAAGGAGGATGGTGTCAAGGATATCCTCCAGGTTTTAGATTGAGATGATAAAAGCTAAATCCTAGGAGTAAAGAGTGAACTGGAAATAGACTAGTCTTCAGAGATTGAAGCGGATTTTTCTCAGTCCTCTAAGGAATTAAGGTGATCCAATATTGCCAATGCCCTTAGCAATCTTCTGGAAACAAACTCAAATCTTTGCTGGAGTAAGACAACCTCATTTTAGACCTCAAAGTATCTGTACAATGCCTGGTGTTTAATAAAGGATAAGCAAGCATATGAAAACATAATGAAAAAACAAGATAAACAACAGACAATAGAGGATCAAAATAATGAAGTTATCAAAGATAGACTTTAATTACACTTAATATGTTCAAAGAAATAAAAGACAAGATGGAGAATTATAGTAAAGAACTGGAAACTATAAGAATAGAAAAAATATTCTAAATTGTAAAAACAACAACTTTATTAAGACCCCAATGAATAGATCTAACAACAGATTAAACAAAGTTGAAAAGAGAATTAGTGAATTGGAAGATAGATCAGATAAAAACATCCTAAATGAAGTAAGGAAGAAAAAGAATAAAAAGGAATTTTTTTTCTATTCTTTCTTGTAACTTGTTCTTTCTGTAATATAGAGGACACAGAAGGGGAGAAGGAAAATTGGACAGAAGTAATATTTGAAGAGGTAATTTAAAATCTTCTAAAAATGATAAAATATGCCAAGCCACATATTCAGTCATATTATAAATTACAAACAATACACACACACACACACACACACACACACACACACACTTAGACATATCATAGTATGACTACTAAACACTAAGGACAAAGAGAAAAACAATAGATGGTCTTCAAAGGAACATCTGGTTAAACAGGAGCAATTGACATGGAAAGACAATGAAACAATATTTTTATTTATTTATTTATTTTTATTTTTATTTTATTTATTTTTTTTTTTGTGGTACACGGGCCTCTCACTGTTGTGGCCTCTCCCGTTGCGGAGCACAGGCTCTGGACGCACAGGCTCAGCGGCCGTGGCTCACAGGCCCAGCCACTCCACGGCATGTGGGATCCTCCCGGACCGGGGCACGAACCCGTGTCCCCTGCATCGGCAGGCAGACTCTCAACCATTGCGCCACCAGGGAAGCCCGAAACAATATTTTTAAAGTGCAAAAAGAAAATAAATCCCAGCCTAGAATTCTATTCCCAGAAAAAGCAATGCTTTAAAAAGGATGTAAAATAAATAGATTTTCAAAGAAAACAATGAGAGTATTAAAGGATGTTCATCAAGCAGAAGGAAAATTATTTCAGGGGAAATTCAGAAATGTAGAGAGGAATGAAGAGCAAAAAACAGATAAATATGTGGGTAAACCAGGTCAATACTGATTGCAGAAAACAATAGTCATAATGTTTTGTGGAGCTAAAAACATAGAGATAATTAAAATACATGAAAACGATGGTAAGTAAGTAAGGAGAGTGATAAATAGGATTTAAATTGTTTTTGAAAGTCTTTGAACTGTCCAGGAAGAGATGAAAGTACTAATTTATATTAGGTTTTATACATCAAGAATACAAGTTATAATCTCTGGGATTATCTCACAACAAGTAAAAGCATATGACTAATAACTGACTAGAAAGCAGGAAGATTAACATTTAAAAAATTTTATGTAAATACATGAGGCTGGTTATAGTATTTGAGTTGTACTTTTTCAACTTATTATAGAATCACTCTGATTCACCCATATATTTATTTGTTTTAACTGCTTAAATGATCACAGTTTATTTATCCATTCTCCCACTGATGTGCAGCTTTTGGGTTATTTCCAGGTTTTTGGTGAACGGTGCTGTGGTAAAACTTCTTGTACTTTTCTCTTATTATATATATGTTTTTAATTTATTTTTTTCTCCTATTATATATATATTTAAAACTTCCTCTTTCCCCCTAAAAGAGTACTGCTGGGTCACAGAGTCGGTTTTTCTTCAACTTTGGAAGGTAATGTCAAAATATTTTTATTTTTTAATCTCACCAGCAACACACAGAAGTTTTTGGAAATCCACATATTATTCAATATTTGGTATTATGAGTCTTTTAAATTTTGTCAGTGAAATGGCTATATCATTGTGATCTTGATTTGTATTTTCCTGATCACCAGTAGTGTTGAACATCTCTTTGTATTTATTGGCCATATGTAATTTCCTCTTCTGTGAAATACTTCTTTATATCCCCTGCCTATTTTGTATTGGGTTGTTTGTGGTCTTACTATTGATTTTTACAAGTTTATTTTATATTCTTGATATTATTGGTCATTTATGTATATTGTGAATACCTCCTTAAGAGTCTTATTTCTTTTTTCACTTGCTTTTGATGAGTACAGTTCTTAATTCTTTTTTTTTTTTAAATAAATGTATTTATTTATTTATTTTTGGCTGTGTTGGGTCTTCGTTGCTGCGGGTGGGCTTTCTCTAGTTGAGGCGAGTGGGGGCTACAATTTGTTGCAGTGTGTGGGCTTCTCATTGCAGTGGCTTCTCTTGTTGCGGAGCACAGGCTCTAGGCACGTGGGCTTCAGTAGCTGTGGCTCGAAGGCCCTACAGCGCAGGCTCAGTAGTTGTGGTGCCCGGGCTTAGTTGCTCCGCAGCGTGTGGGATCTTCCTGGAGCGGGGCTCGAACCCGTGTCTCCTGCATTGGCAGGCAGATTCTTAACCACTGCATCACGAGGGAAGCCCACAAGTTCTTAATTCCAATAAGCCCTGCACAGCTTTTTAGTTTTCTCTGAAATTAACAGCGGTCTTTTTGTCGATTTACTTACTCTTTTATGGACTTGTTGCTAATTTAATCCAAATCCTTCCCAGAGTGTGCAAGTTTCCCCTTGAAATATTCAAATTAGTTATTTTGTCAATGTCATCATCCTGAAGAAATCTTTTCTGGAACTTTGTGGCCTGTTCCATCCTGGACATGTTGCCTTCTAGGCACGGCTGTCACCTGGAGGTCTCCATTTAACCCATTCTGGAGACTCTCCTTTTTGCTTTGTTTCTTGGATCAAGGTCTTACTCTTTCTTACTTCACTTCCTTGTTCTGGTGGAGTACATCCTCCTGTATCTTCCTGAGAAAAGGTGCGAGATAGATTTTTAGAGATCTTCATTCTGCCTCACACTTTTAGATGGAAATGAAATTGAAATTAGAAATCATTTTCCTTCAGAAGTTTAAAGACATTGTTTCATTGTCTTACAGCTTCTACTGTTATATTTTAGGCATTTGGTACCATTCTGAATCTTGATTCTGGTATGAAACATTTTCCCCAGTCCTCCAGGGACTGTAGGATTTTTTTCCCTAGTGCTTTGAAATGCCATAATACGATATGGTGTGGGTCTATTTTAGACCATCATGCTGAGCAAGCATGCCTTTCAGTTCTGAGAAATTCTCTTGAATTTCTTTTTGTAATTTCCTTCCCACTATTTTCTCTGTTTCCTCTTTCTGGAACTCCTATTATTTAGGTATTGAATCTCCTAGAGTGGTCTTCTAATTTTTTTTACCTTTTCTCTTCTATTTTCTATGTCTTCGCTTTTCTATTTTACTTTCTGAAATATTTCCTAAACTCTACCTTCTGTATAATCTACTTTTTCTATACCCCCTTCATATCTGCTATGATAATTTTAATTGCCAAAAGCTTGTTTCTTTGTTCTCTGAATTTTTTTTTAACATATCACCTTGTTCTTCATTTGTGAATGTAACAACTTCTCTTTTTTTCTGAATATCTTGGTCATAGAGGCTTTCCTTGTCCTTTTGGCATTCCCTGGCTGTTTGCTCAAACCAAAAGTTATGCACCTGAAAGCTGATTAGAAACTCCGTGTACGTACTTGTAGCTTGTTGACTGCAGTCTTCATAAGGTGATCTAGCTGGGTCTATTCCTTGGGAGATTCCTAATGCCAAGATCTCAGTTCTACTCCTTGGGGACATCCTGATGTCAGGATCTTCGTTCTTTTCTCTCCCTGAGAGAAGATTTCTATTTTTCTGCCAGTTGCATGTTGGTTGACAGCCAGCAGTCTGGGAGCTGAGAAGGTCAAGGGCAGTTTTTGTGTAAAGTGGGAAAGGAATAAAAGAATAATTGCTTCATTAACACACTGTCAGAGAAGACTTAACCCCATCTTCACCCCCTGCCTTCCAGAGATGTTTGGGTCTTGGGGGATTTTGCAATGTAAATTGAGTTTCTGTTCAGTTTTCCTCGCTGCCAGTTTAGGACTGCTTTCTCTAGTCTGCTAAGTCAGTACCTACATACTTTCCAGCCTCCAAAACTTTGAGGCTATCTCCTTCCTGTTCTTTTATTATAGGTTTGTGCCTTTAACTAGAAATTCAACTTAAGCTTCTTAAAGGATTGTCAGGTCAATTCAACAAGCACATACTGGGCACCTGTCAGGTGCCAGGTTCACATATCCAGGGCCTTGGGCTGTTATTAAATTCTGAACAGGAATGATGGATGCTTCTCAAGTCTTTATTGTTCTCCTTGCAAGTACTGGGCTACTTCCTCCAGCTCTGAGCTATTTTGTTTATTCTTTTATCTCTGGGGTACCGTTAACTCTTTCCCTCATCTTCTATCAACTGGAAACATTTTTTCTCATCTTAAATTTCCTTTTAGATTTAAGTACATAACCTATTTCTGAGTCTACTAAAAAGGTCTCCTTTATCAATCTGGAAAAAATAGGGAGCATTTTTAAACTCTGCCTAGTAAGAAAAATTACTTCCAATTTGTGTTCAAGTTATATGATATCACTTATATATGGAATCTAAACAATACAACAGACTAGTGAATATAACAAAAAAAGAAGCAGACTCCCAGATACAGAAAACAAACTAATGGTTACCAGTGGGGAGATGGGCAACATAGGGGTGGGAGTGGGAGGAACAAACTATTGGGTGTAAGATGGGCTCAAGGATGTATTGTACAACACAGGGAATGAGCCAATTTTTGTAATAACTGTAAATGTAAAGTAACCTTTCAAAATTGTATGAAAAATAAAAAATAAATTAAAAAAATTTTTTAATGGATCCTCTTCCCTACCCCCATCAAAAAGCATCATGACTCTTCCTATGTCATAGACCTGGCAATAGTGACTCAGGGCTGTTATAATTAATCACTATACATCAAAATGGTTATTATTTACTAATGCCCACTATGTACTAGAAACTTTCATATGTTTTGGGCAATATTGGATTGTGGAGGTACAGTGTATGAATTCCAGTTTCACCAGTTATTAGTTATATGACTTTGGATGAATTACTACTTTGTACTTCGTTTCTTCATCTGTAAAATGAGGAAGATAATGGCATCTACCTCAAGTGATAATTTCTCTTCTGTAAAATGAATATAATAGTATCTCCTCCAAAAGACCATTTTGAAGATTAGATGACAATATATGTCAAGTCCTTAGCAAAGCACCTGGTGCATAGGAGGCAACATGTGCTGTCTATTAACATTACTGTTATATTAGAATTATTTCTATCTTCCTCCCATCTAACAGAATAAGAAATATGAGTTCAAAGAAGTTCATTTAATTTGTCTATGGATGCAGAATTAGTCAACAATCTAGTCAACATCAAGGCTGGAATACAAACTCTAGCAATTCTGACAATACTAACACTTTTCTCAGAGTGTCATGTGTCTCAATATAGCATGTGTCCATTTTAAAATGTAGTTCTTTTTAGTCTTATTGATTAAGTATTTATTAATCACCAATTACATACTAGATAATATGGAGTTTAAATAGAACAATTTCTCAAATTGATGAGAAGAGAAGCTGGGGAGGTGTCCTTGCAATGGGGCAGTCTGGTATAGGGTATCAAAGCCTGGGTGGGGTGAGGAGGGCTTCTGAGCAGCAGAACAGCCCCAGTGTGGGGTCTTGGGGCTCAGGTGGGGTGAGGAGGGCTTCCATGTGATGTAGGGGCTGTGGGAGGAGGTAGTAGCTGCAGCCCTGGGCAGGGTGTCAGCCCAAGTGGGATGAAGAGGGCATTTGTTTGGGGAAGGGAGCAGCACTAGCAAAGGGAGATTGGTTATATACAGGGGAGTTAAAGAAGTAAATGTATTAAAGATAATGGGAGGCAGATTTCTCATTGTCAGAAAAGGGAGTTACATATATAGAAAAGATGAAAACTAAAGTCAACTTTGTGGTGTTGGATTGAGGGTATTGGTATGAGCTGCATATCTGTTAAAGAAATAGTAGTTTATAACCTTCCCACAAAGAAAATTCCAAGTCCAGATGGCTTCAGGGTAAATTCTCCCAAACATCTAATGATAAAATAATAACAATTCTATTCAAACTCTCCCAAAAAATAGAAAAGGAAGAAATACTTCCCAACTCACTCTATGAGGCTAGCATTACAATGAAACCAAAGATCAAAGATATTACAATAAGAGAAAATTACAAACTGATATCCCTCATGAATATAGATGCAAAAATTCTAAATAAAATTTTACCAAATCACTAACAATATAGTAAAAGGATAGTACATCATAACCCAGTGGGATTTATCCCAGGAATGCAGGGTTGCCTTAACAATAGAAAATTAATCAATGTAATTCATCATGTTGACAAACTGGAAAAGAAAGACATGGTCATCTCAAGAGATGCAGAAAAGACATTTGACAAAATCCAACTGATATTTGGCTACCATCCTGTCAGGGGAAGCCTCTGTTGAGAATCACAGTTTTAGAGGGAGTAACATATAGACAACTATCTGTTCTGTTCTTTTTAAAAATTAATTAATTAATTAATTAATGATATCTTGGATGCGTTGGGTCTTCGTTGCTGCACGCGGGCTTTCTCTAGGTGCGGTGAGCGGAGGCTACTCTTCATTGCAGTAAGCAGGCTTCTCATTGCGGTGGCTTCTCCTGTTGCGGAACACAGGCTCTAGGCGCGCGGGCTTCAGTAGTTGTGGTGAAGTCCCCGAGAAGCTCTTTTAAAGTGCTTCTACCAGTCAAGTGAAAGTATCTTTTTGACTGATGTCATCTGTGGCATTTAAATATTTTTTGAAAACTTACTGCTTTTATTAATCTGGAGTAAACATTTTAGATTCTTTTATGAACTTAAAAGATATTAAGAGCAAAGAATTGGAAAAGTAAATAAGAAAAAAAGCCAATTTCCATGGTGGTGGTATAGAGTTGGCACGTGTAGAAGATATATGGGCAGAGGAGAGCCGCAATAAAACTGGTGCTTACAGAAAGCTATACTGGCGGCAGGCCAGGGTCAAGAACATCTACGCTTCCATGAAGTTGCCCCAGGCTGCTCTAACCATGCTGTTTTCTGAACTCCTATAGATATTATACAATATATAAGCAATAATAAACAGGTGGGTCAAAATAAAATGCTTTTAGCAGCAAATATAGAATAATTCACCCTGATAGGACAGCAATGGTTAAAATTCACATGAAAGTAAAAAACCTTGGGTACAATTTCTTCCCTGGAGTTAGAACTTTTAGTATGTTAATGGGCATCTTGACGGTACAGGAAGAGCCTTATATTTCAAACGATGCTAGTGTTTTAAGGAACAGAGTTCAGGGAACACTAAGTTAGATTGTAGTGTAATGTATTTAAGTAAGAGATCATTAAAATTAGAATTTATGCTAGCAGCCTGTAACTAGAATGGCTGTGGAGTCCCACTTCTGCATATCCTCAAGAACAGAACAGGGCTTCCCTAGTGGCGCAGTGGTTAAGAATCCGCCTGCCAATGCAGGGGACACGGGTTTGAGCCCTGGTCCAGGAAGATCCCACATGCCGCGAAGCAACTAAGCCCGGGTGCCACAACTCCTGAGCCTGTGCTCTAGAGCCTGCGAGCCACAACTACTGAAGCCCATGCGCCAAGAGCCCGTGCTCCACAACAAGAGAAGCCACTGCAATGAGAAGCCCACGCACTGCAACAAAGAGTAGCCCCCGCTCGCCACAGCGCGCAGCAACAAAGACCCAATGCAGCCAAAAATAAATAAATAAATAAATGTATTTATTAAAAAAAAAAAGGGGGGGGGGCTTCTCTCCATATACCAAAAGAAAGCCATGCAGTAAAAACGAAATTTCTCCTCATGTTTGCTAACTGCTATGGTCTGAATGTTAGTGTTCCCCCAAAATTCATATTTTGAAATCCTAACTCCTAAGGTCATGGCATTAGGAGGTGGGGCCTTTGCGAGGTGATTAGGTCATGAGGGTGGAGTCTCATTAATGGAATTAGTACCCTTATAAATGAGACCCACCTTTCCATGTGAAGTTATAGCAAAAAGAAAAATATGAACCAGGAAGTGGGCTCTCATCCGATATCAACTTGATCTTGAACTCACCAACCTCCAGAACTGTAAAAAATAAATTTCTGCTGTTTATAAGCCACACAGTTTATGGTATTTTGTTATAATAGCCTGAACAGACTAAGATACTAACACAGTGTTTCTTTCTGTAAGCATAGAAAACACATTAAAGGGAATTGTGTCCTGTGAGAGGTGAATCTATAACGAAGCTGGGTATCGAGTCATAAACCCACCACAGAAAAACAAAATAAAAAGGGAAACCCAGCTGAGCATTTTCCTTTTGTGTGTTCAGGGGATTTGTGACTTATTCTTTGTGCAGAGTACTACACATCTTGGAACCAAATAGTTTAAATAAGGTAGTAATATATATAATTTTCTTAATAGATCTTTATTGGAGTATAATTGCTTCACGAAACTGTGTTAGTTTCTGTTGCACAACAAAGCGAATCAGCCACATGCATGCACATGTCCCCATATCCCCTCCCTCTTGAGCCTCCCTCCCCTCCTCCCTATCTCACCCCTCTAGGTCATCGCAAAGCACTGAGCTGATCTCCCTGTGCTATGCGGCTGCTTCCCAGCAGCCAACTATTTTACATTCGGTAGTGTATATATGTCGATACTACTCTCACTTTGCTCCAGCTTTGCCCTCCCACCCCATGTCCTTAAGTCCATTTTCTATGTCTACCTCTTTATTCCTGCCCTGCAACTAGGTTCATCATTACCATTTAAAAAAAAATTTAGATTCCATATATACGTGTTAGCATACGGTATTTGTTTTTCTCTTTCTGACTTATTTCACTCCGTATGACAGGCTCTAGTTCCATCCACCTCACTACAAATAACTCAATTTCATTTCTTTTTATGGCTGAGTACTATTCCATTGTATATATGTGCCACATCTTCTTTATCTGTTCATCTGTCGATGGACACTTAGGTTGCTTCCATGTCCTGGCTATTGTAAACAGTGCTGCAATGAACATTGTGGTACATGACTCTTTTTGAATTATGGTTTTCTCAGGGTATATGCCCAGTAGTGGGATTGCTGGGTCATATGGTACTTCTATGTTTAGGTTTTTAAGGAACCTTCATACTGTTCTCCATAGTGGCTGTATCAATTTACATTCCCACCAACAGTGCAAGAGTGTTCCCTTTTCTCCACACCCTCTCCAGCATTTGTTGTTTGTAGATTTTCTGACGATGCCCATTCTAACTGGTGTGAGGTGATACCTCATTGTAGTTTTGATTTGCATTTCTCTAATAATTAGTGATGTTGAGCATCTTTCCATGTGCCTCTTCGCCATCTGTATGTCTTCCTTGGTGAAATGTCTATTCAGGTCTTCTGCCCATTTTTTAACTGGATTGTTTGTTTTTTTGATATTGAGCTCCATGAGCTGTTTGTATATTTTGGAGATTAATCCTTTGTCTGTTGTTTCATTTGCAAATATTTTCTCCCATCCTGTGGGTTGTCTTTTTGTCTTGTTTATGGTTTCCTTTGCTGTGCAAAAGCTTTTAAGTTTAATTAAGTCTCATCTGTTTATTTTTGTTTTTATTTCCATTACTCTAGGAGGTGGGTCAAAAAAGATCTTGCTATGGTTTATGTCAAAGAGTGTTCTTCCTATGTTTTCCTCTAAGAGTTTTATAGTGTCTGGTCTTACACTTACGTCTTTAATCCATTTGGAGTTTATTATTGTGTATGGTGTTAGAGAGTGTTCTAACTTCATTATTTTACATGTAGCTGTCCAGTTTTCCCAGCACCACTTATTGAAGAGGCTGTCTTTTCTCCATTGTATGTTCTTGCCTCCTTTGTCATAAATTAGGTGTCCATATGTTAAGGTAGTAATATATTTAAGAGCACCTTTTGAAAGTTACAATCCCCAAGGTAGATACATCATAAGAATCTTTTCATTGAAAAAAATAATTCAAACACTTTTGTTATAACAAAAGAGCAAAATGAATCGTGCTGTGGGTAGTATGCTGAATTCACAAGAAGCAATGTCCTCTCCCAGCCTGATACTGGGTAAGTAATTTTTCAATTAAGTACTTTTATTTGTTTATTTTTTTTTCTTTTTGGCCATGCCACACAGCATGCAGGATCCTAGTTCCCCAACCAGGGATCTGACCCACGCCCCCTGCATTGGAAGTGCAGAGTCTTAACCACTGGACCACCAGGGAAGTCCCTAATTTTTCAGTTAACGTGCCTTTTTCTCAATACTTGAAATGTTCTTGGATGAGTTGTAAAGTGTTCATATTGACTGCATTAGGCCAAATGGTCATCTCATATAAACAGGAACAAGACTTCAGTTAATCCAGAATAGTGTGACCAACATTTTGATTCTTTGGCTGAAGCTTTAGAACGAAGCCCATAAAAAACAGGAAGATACTAAATCAATTTACTGTGATCTAGACTTAGCTTGCAAAATCAGCTAAGGCCTAAAATATATATGCTTTGAAGCACAGGTCTATCAGAAGTGATAAACTTAGTGTACTGTCTATTTTGTCTTCCATTTCAAAAGGCAAACAAAAGGATCAAATTATAATTTTAAAAGGCTTCAGAAATACACTTATATTACCTGCACTTAGGACATGTACGAATTTGGTAAGAAAAATTCTGGAGAAAAAAGATTGACTCATCCACACTATTGTTTATTTTTCTGGAAAGAGGCTTTCAAAACAGAAAAAGTCTTAAGTTAAACTAATCCACCCTTCTCCCCTTTTATGGGCCTGCCCCTTGGAAATTATAACCATTTGTACAAATAATTTTACTCCACAGTATATTTATTGAGGCAATGCATAATTAGTGGGGCCTTAACATCTTTCTAGCATTGCCACGGTCTGTGAAGAACTTAAGAGAAATGTGAGACATATTCTCTGCCCTCTAAGGACATTTCATTCTATTAATTTTAGAATTCTAGAAATAATACCACAGATAGTTTAAAACATTTTATTTTCCTGATGAGACATACTTGCAAACATGAATCTTAAGCAAAGGTGCAATCCTGGATACTCTATTTTATTATTCACCTGGATGGAAATGGCCATCTCTGGTGTCCAGACAGCACCTACTACCTTAGAATAACCAAAAGAATGGTTGTTTTCCTTCATTAGATTACTGGCTCACTACATCTTTGTTTGGAAGAAGATAGTTTCATTGCCTACTGTCACATTTTTATTTGTATTGATTAGGTCTATGTCCAATAGAAATGCATGCCCTGTGCCCCAAGAGATAGCATAAGAATAGTCATGGCAACATTATCTGAAGTAGGGAAAAACTATAATCAATCCAGATGTCCAACACAGAAGAACGGATAAATGAACTGTGGTACACGTTTACAACAGAATACTGCAAAACAAAGAAAATCAACAAACTGCTGTTACATTCAACAACATGGATGACAAATGGAAGAAGCAAGACTACAGAATACGTCAAGTATGATCTCATTTACATAAAGTTCCCCAACACACAACACTAAACTATATGGATGTATCTGGTGCATATGGGTGCATACCAAAGTGGTAAGACTATAAAAAAAGCAAGGAAATGATCACATAAAAAGTGAAACTAGGGATTCCCTGGTGGCACAGTGGTTGAGAGTCCGCCTGCCGATGCAGGGGACACGGGTTCGTGCCCCGGTCCGGGAAGATCCCACATGCCATGGAGTGGCTGGGCCTGTGAGCCATAGCCACTGAGCCTGCACGTCCGGAGCCTGTGCTCCGCAACGGGAGAGGCCACAGCAGTGAGAGACCCACGTACCGCAAAAAAAAAAAAAAGTGAAACTAGAACTTATTCAGCAAAGAGTGTGGGGAGAAGGTTCTGACTGGGAAGAAATTCTAATTCTTCTAATTCTCCTTCTCTTCCACCTTTTTCTCTTGTTCCCCCTCCTCTTCTCCTCCTCCCCCTCCTTCTTTTTCACCATAGGTGGCAGTTACAAGGGGTGTTTACTCTTAGAACAATTCATAAACTGTACATGTCACATTATCACTTTTTTATGAGTATATTATACTTCACAATAAAACACATCTAAAAAACCCACAGGTTACTATGCTAAATATTAAATACATACATATATACCTACATGTGTGTATATAGTACATACACTAAACTCTACTGGTTTCAAGAGAAAAAAAGAAGAGTTATTCTGTACTAGACTTCTCTTGTCATCCCCCTCACCCCGGCTTCTGCTGAGCACAAAAGAGCACAAACATACTTAAAAAATGAAAGCGATAAGGGCTTAAAAGTACACCAAAATATACCATTCCTTGTCATGAATGTAATCTGAGAGTTTGAAAGACTTATGTGGCTTTTTGGCTGATGGTGGAATTGCAGGTATATATTCCTAGTTTCTCCTTTGTCTATTGATATAACTTACTGATATAACTATGCTGAAGCAGCTCTTGAGAAAAATGGGCATCTTCCTGTCCTTACAACTTAAGACACAGAAGAAGCTGTACTTTGATCTTACACGTAATGGCCTGCCCCTAAGTTTCCTGCTTCTGCCAGCAATGTTGATTCTAATCTTAGAAAAAGTCTGCTTCTTTGAAGAAAAAAAAAAACACACGCAACAAAAACCCTGAGCTAACCCAGCCGTGTCCACCTATGATATGAGTTATCTGACTTGAGTTAAGCCTTCATCAACCTATTTTTCTCCATGCTCCTGAATTAATTGGGCACTAGGTAATTGTGTTACCTTTTCATCTGCCCTGGATGAAACCTATAACAATACCTGAATACTGGTGATACAACATCCTCAAAGCCTCTTTCAGCAATGATCCCAATACAAATCTTGGTTAAAAGACTGACAATATCAAACTCTAACATGTCACACAAGAAAGAAACTGGGTTGACCAACTGCCCACCTCTGTGCTCCAGGATACACTTTCTAAAAGGAGCACAGAAAAATACAGCAACTTTGTTCTCCCCTCTGTGATCATTATTATTGTATAGCTCCTGGGTAGGTCAAAATCAATTTTACATTTAAGAATACCTGAATATGATCTGTGCTCTTATAAGTTAAATCTCACTTTTCAAAATCAATACTCCCACGTAATATCCTGGTGGAAACAATGTAGAGGGCAATACAGTTCACTCTTGATCTTCCAAAGGTTTATCCACAGCACAGCTTACTTCAAGCAAACCTTGATCCAAAGTTTGGTAAAATAACCAATTCTACTCAAGTCACATGTGGCCAACACTCTGTCTATTTAATCTAACAACCAGAATCAAGGCAAAATAATTATTTGCCTCTCTTTAGCCTGGCAAAGATAAGCAATCTTTCTAGGCTGGTGCTTTATTTCACCCTGAGTTACTACTTCCTCTTATTGCTGTTTTTTTAAACAAGGAGACTAGGAATGCATTTTGCAAGGAAGAAAGGAAAAAGAGCTACAGAACAACCTTATAATGAAGTTGAATTATTCTACCTAAGTATGTCTACATTGTACTCATTACTTGGCTCAAAATACTATATGTCAAAGGATATTTCCCCCAATAGAACTATATACAATAAGAACATGATTTAAGAGGTACAGACCATAAATGGTAAACCTGTTCCCCAATATCACTGCTATAAATGGGGTCACACTGAATTAGAGCTTCCCCAAATATCTCTCACATTCAAATACAAATTCTAAGATATTTCAAAATCAAATCTCATTACGTTGGAAGTAGTTACCATTTGGCTTATATATACCATGGTTTCCCTCACCTACAATGAAATTTAAAAATTGACATACAGGGACTTCCCTGGTGGTCCAGTGGTTAAAGAATCCTCCTTCCAATGCAGGGGATGCAGGTTCGATCCCTGGTCACGGGACTAAGATCCCATGTGCTATGGGGCAACTAAGCCTGCATGCTCTGGAGCCCACACACCACGACTAGAGAGAAGCCCCTGCACTGCAACTAAGACCCGACGCAGCCAAACAAATAAATAACTAAAAAAAGATTGACATACAGTATATGACTATTTTTATGGAGCAGAAACAAATGTGTTCTGGGACCATATTTAAACTTCATATATTAAAAAAGCATTTTAACAGAGGAGGGATAAAAATAATCCTCCTTACATTTGTAAGCAACTGGAATTCAAACTCAGGCCTTCTGAGTCCATGGCTGGTGTGTTTGCAACATACCACAGCTGTCCTTAGTTTCCTTAATAATGACTTATCCAAAATCTTCATATGAAAAAAGTGATTTTAGGAAACAACTGCAACATCCCAGGCTTTTGTTTTTAATTAGACAAACATGCATTCTCATTTGGTTCTAACACCCCTCCCAAACGATTCCTTACAGAATAAAATCTGAATAAAAAAACATGAATTTTCTACACAAACGTTTTCCCTAAAGGTTCCACCTGAAAAATATTATGAGAAATTAGAAGATCACAGCCATATGCCTCCTATTTCTACTCCTCAGTGGTAGTCAGCGACCAAAGAGTGACATAACCGATGCAAAAATAGGATCTAGAGCCTGCACATAATAGTATAGATGATTTTAATTGAACACTAGACCATAAATTAAGTGTAAACGGTTTCTAAATCAAATGTGGTTTAAAATTAATTAAATACTTACAGCAAGAAGCTTACTTGTTAATTCATTAAAGTCAAGATCACACTTATTCAGATAATTTCAACCATTCAGCAGCTTCAACTGCTATTTTATTTCCTTTAATTAATCTCTCTCAAGATACATATAAGCATATAGCAAAACCATCATTTTATCAGGTTATAGTATTAGCTTTAAAATTTTATAGCCAGGGACTTCCCTGGTGGTGCAGTGGTTGAGAATCCACCTGTCAATGCAGGGGACATGGGTTTGAGCCCTGGTCCGGGAAGATCCCACATGCCTTGGAGCAGCTAAGCCCGTGCGTCACAACTACTGAGCCTGCGCTCTAGAGCCCGTGAGCCACAGCTACTGAGTCCATGTGCCACAACTGCTGAAGCCCACGCACCTAGAGCCTGTGCTCTGCAACAAGAGAAGCCACCGCAATGAGAAGCCCATGCACCGCAATGAAGAGTAGCCCTCGCTCGTTGCAACTAGAGAAAGGCCACGTGCAGCAACAAAGATCCAACGCAGCCAAAAAATAAATTAATTAATTAAAAAAAAATTTATAGGCCAGCATGGTTATTTGTACAAATGCTGGAGTTCTGAGTTCTGGTAAAGGGTGTCAACCATGTAAATTCACCATATATGAGTAAACAGCTGTTGTTACATTTAAAATCAAGCTAAAAGAATGTGTGTGTGTGTGTGTGTGTGTGTGTGTGTGTGTGTGTGTATGTATAACTGAATCACTTTGCTGTACGGCAGAAATTAACACAATATTGTAAATCAACTATATTTCAATTAAAAAAAAAGGTAAAATCAAGCTCCCTTCAGTTTTTGGACAGCCAGTGATTGCTTAATGTGCTATGTGGACATAGAAAATAAAATTTTCAATATTTATCTTTGTGTCAAACTGTGTTAAACATGGCAAACGAACAATTCTCATTCAATGCATAGCCCCCTCTGAGTTAGATATTTAAAGATTACTAACTCAAAGAAGGAATTCTAAAATAATCACCCAAAGCATGAAAAAAAGTCACCCTAGTGGACCAGAGTTTCATAAAACTAACTGCATATGAAGCTAACCATGTATGAAAATGGAATAGGAAAATCTGAGACACAAAACTTTGACTATCAGGAAAAATTTCAGCAAATATCAATAATTTAAAAAAACTTGGAATCGATTATTTTATATCCACCTGTGGTCTTTGATTGTTAATTGTTGCCTTTCAGTGATTGAATTACCTCTCACGCAGTGGCCTTGCTTAAGCTCAAAGCTGACAAAGTTGATGGAGAAGCTGCAGAGCAGAGAACCTCTCACCGAGGGCAGAGCAGGTAGTCCAGGAGAAGCTGAAGTTGGGTTTTCTTGAAGTCGTGAGGTAACAGAGCTGTCGAGATCAGTGGTTCCCATGCTTGTCTGTTCATCGGAATCACCTGGGGAGTGAAAACATTCTTGATGCCTGTGTCCCACCTCCAGAAAGTGATTTAATTGGTCTGCATGTGGCCTGGGCTTTGGAATTTTAAAGAGATGTAGGTGATTCTAATGTGTGGCCAAATTTGGGAACAACTGGTCTATATCCTTTTACGTTTTTAATCTTAAAATTTTTTTGACAAATTAGATTCATGTCCATTTTCTCATACTTTCTATATGTCTCATGCCATTTTGGGAAATCCATGGAAGTACTACGTGTTCTGGAATACTCCCACAACTGTACCCTGTACAATACAATTGAATTATTTATCATTGTCAAAAGGAGAATAAAACTAGGAAGAATAAAGGCATGAATAAGCTGAATTTCATAAGATGTTTCTTCATGACAAGAATTACTAGTGTATGGATTTTTTTTCAAATCCAAGTCCTAGAAACTTTATTGCTTTCTATCATAAAACCAGACAGAAGACTTAGAGGACACTGCCTACAATAATCTGTGCTTAGGTAATGATCTGCATTTGTGTGACCTATTCCAACTTTCCACTTTATCAGATGGAGCAGAGGCAGCTGCTGGAATGAGGAATAAGGAACTGGGTCTTACACATGAATAAACCTGTAGAGATACTAAGTTCATTAATGTTCTTGTTGGCAGGAATCAAAATGACTTAGAGGCAGCCAAGTTGAATTACAGGTTTGATTTACTTAGAGATACATGCTATGCGGACATCAGCATTTTTTTAAACCAGCCTCAAGGCAGGCTTGACAACAAGTGTGCAATCTCTTCCTTTCACAGTATGATTCACTTTTATTTCCCTGTGGCTTCCCTGCCTCCTGTGGGGGCATATGTCCAGACTAGAGGGGAAAGAAAATAGTTTTAAAAGTTAAAAAATGTCAGTTTATCAATAGTGATTAATGGGGATACTAGATATCTTTGCTCCTTAAAACAAAAGCACCCACAACAGGTGAGTAGATTGACACTGGAAAGCACGTTACAGTGTCAGAGATTCATAGTAAGAACATGTAATTTCACTCTGATACATGGGGTTAACATGCTTTAAACAGGCTGAAGTACTAAGCTGAAGGTATTGCTCCTTTGAAATTAAAACAACGACCAGATCATAATGAAGCTATGTGGATGTCAACATCAGAACCTTCCCACCTCATGACAAAATGTAATGTTTTGTCAGTTCAAAATTCTACTAATAGTTGGGCAAACCAAGGCATTACTCACAGAAGTGGGAAGTGGGGTAAAGGCTCCCAAGGAGAAGCCTGTGGTATGAGTGAACTGTAGACAATGGACAAAAATCAACAGTAAAAAGCAGCCTATATTGTTCAATTTTAAAGATTTGGCTTAGTGAAATACAACACTTTCTAAAAGCCAATACAGGGCTTCCCTGGTGGCGCGGTGGTTGGGAGTCCGCCTGCCGATGCAGGGGACGCAGGTTCGTGCCCCGGTCTAGGAGGATCCCACATGCCGCGGAGCGGCTGGGCCCGTGAGCCATGGCCGCTGAGCCTGCGCGGCCGGAGCCTGTGCTCCGCAACGGGAGAGGCCACAACAGTGAGAGGCCCGCGTACCGCTAAAAAAAAAAAAAAAAAAAAGCCAATACAACTAATTCTCAAGATCTTACCAGTCTTACTGAAAGCTGACTGCAAATCACCAAAGCACACAGAGACAAAACAGAAGCTATGTTCTCGATTATTTCCAAATACACAAAATCATCCACAAAGATGTGTTCTTTTAGCAAGTGACATGGCAATTTGGTGTTCATTTCTAGTGCCAACTGCAACCAATTGTTTCTTCTGAGTCTTTAAACTTAGGTCTTGAAACTGAGCTCTCCGTTTCCCTGTCTTCTGCTTTTGCTTCCCCATATTTGCTGCCAAAGTTACAGTCTACCACCCACACAACGGCCAAGCCAGAACTTGGGAGTCATCACGGGCTCCTCTTTCTGTATTTCAGTGCCTACCTCCAAGTCCCATCCATTATGTGTCTTGAATATTAAATTAATCCTCCCCTCCATCCCTTACACCACCACCAGAGGTCACGTCCTCATCCTCACTGGTTTCTGTACCCTAATTTTGTGTTCTGTCAACACTCCTGCCTACCCTTCTGAAGTTTTTTCTGGAGTTCATATTACTCGAATATGAACATACCATCTCCCCACATATTCTTTAACAACTTTGTGCCTTTACTCTTTTTTTTTTTTGCCATGGCCGCTGAGCCTGCGCGTCCGGAGCCCGTGCTCCGCAACGGGAGAGGCCACAACAGTGAGAGGCCCGCGTACTGCAAAAAAAAAAAAAAAAAAAAAATTACTCCCATATTTAGCAGCTCAGAATAACCAAAACTGATTATCTCACAGCTTCTCTTGGTCAGGAATAGGGGGCACAGCAGGGCTCAGGGGTTCTCAGGAGACTGCATTTGTGGTGTCAGCTGGAGCTGCCATCATCTCAAGGCTTGACTGTGAAGGAGAACTTCCGTCCAAGTCCACATGTGTGGTTATGGTGGGGTTCGGTTCCTCACTGTCTGGTGGCCAGAAGCCCTCCTCAGTTCCCCTGCCTCTCCATAGGGCAGCTCACAGCTTGGGAATCTGTTTCCATTAAAGTGAGCAAGTGAGAGAGCCAGGAGAGGGTGAGCTAGATGGAAGCCAGAATCTTCCTGTAACCTAATCCTGGAAGTGACACCCCATCCTGTTGCTGTATTCTATTCAACAAAAGTATGTTATTTGGTCTACCCCAAACTCAGCGGGAGAGAATAACAAGGGCATGGATGCCAGGAAGCAGGGATCATTGGGAGCCATCTCAGAAGCTGCCTACCACAGACATTTAATGATACTTGGCTTAAAAATTAACCTACCTTAAAGGAATCCCAACCAGACTGCCTTAACATTAGGAGTATGCACATCATTGGTTTCCTTGTAAAACTGATCCAACCTGCTTTGACAGAGATGAACCAGAAGTAAACTGACAGGTATACTTTCTAATAATAAATTTATATTTTTTGTTTTATTATCTAACTATAGATATATTAATTTAAGGCCATTTATACAAGACAATATCAAGGGAGGTCAGTTTGCATAACTCCAGCCTTCACATAGCCTTATGAAGTATGTCAATGTGTTTTTCAAAGATAGTGTTCCTCTTTCTTTTCCTGAACATCTTCCCAGTCATACAAATTCACAGAAAATAGGCCACTTTAAGTATTTAACATAAATTTTGTTTTTAGTGAAGGGCAGGCAACAGTAAATCTAAAGGTAAAATACCAAGCAAAAAAGGCAAGTTAATGCACAGGCTTTAGGCTGATCAAAGTAATCAATTTTAATTTTATTTCCTATTTTAGAGGGAAAAGCCAATGTATTGGACAATACTGAATACTGATCTTAATAACCAAAATTTAAGCCTTCCTTCAAGATCCCATCAATACGAAAGACTTCAGTTGTCTTCAGACGACTCACCATTTAAGGCTAAGATGGCAAGTTGAAATGGCTTAACAATATTTAGTAAAACAATACAATGTAATAAAAGCAAAAATATCTGTGTTAAGGCACAAATGACTTGCATCCTTGAACCTGATGTGGACAGCACTTTACACAAAATCCTAAACTTTAATTTATATTCCAACTACAAAATGCCACCTCCCAAAAATCAGTTGGTTTTTGGTGCAGAAAGTGCTAGCCTTCCAGATTAAGAGTACTGCCTTTGATAGCACCTTTCTCCTTGAATCATTTCCTAAATATTTGTTCAAAAATATTAGTAGCCCATAAAACCTGATGTGATTTTTAAAAGGGTATGATCATAATGCAAGGTTATAAAAGATGTAACTGAGAAATTGTGTTTTAAGTACTTTATACATGGGCAGAAATGACTTATGAACAATCTATGTAGTTTGCTTTTCAAAACATAAAATAGCACCACTGAGGGGAAATCCACCCTTTCCTTTAGCTGAAGCAGCAATTTTTCATGACTTGATTAAAGACATGGAAGACAAAGCCATGATCAGCTACTATTACCCAACATAAACAATTCTGTTTCAACCACTGTGAGTTACAGCAGCCATGAGGATTAACGCGCTAGTGACCTGGACTGTCGAAGCCCTTTAACCACTCATTCCCTGAGCCATTCAGTGCTCATGGCCTAGACATACTTATTTGGGGCTTAAGTTTGAACTGATTAATCTTACTTAAAAGATGGCTTTTTTAGCTGCCAAACTGAAAGGGTGGTTGAAAACAGACGGGTCATCTAAAAATTTAGTATGTTTTTTTTTTTTTCCCCGCAGTAGTATGAGTTAGCAATTCTAAAACTACCTTTCACGCATTCTAATCTTGAGCAAATGAGTAAATATACTGAGGATAACGGTAGCCAGGTTTCTTTCTGTTGATGGAGTTACAAATATGAAAAAACAGAAGACTAAAAAGTAGTGATAGACTGGAATTGATGGTATCAGTATAACCTGGTAGTTTTTAATAGGTACAGAGATAAATATAGGTATTTGTATGCATATTCGTCTGCTGAGAGGAACTACAAGCAATGACACACGAGGAGCAATGAGCAAACCTAGCACTCAGTTCATGGTTCCTGGACACCATTCTCCATGAAAAGAAAGCAGAGCTCCTTGAAGAAATGATTTATTCCAGGGCTGGGGCAGGGGAAAGTAAAAGATGAGCTGAGAACATCTGGTTGTACCAAAAAGTAAGAAAGGGCTTAAAGAATGACGAGGACATGACACATCTGGGGCTCCTGACACACAGAAGACACATCCTGGCACTCCCATTTATCAAATCTAGGACAATGAGAACATCAAAATAAATAATGATGGTAATGGAGTTTAATGTTAAGAATCCATAAATCCATCTGTTATAAATAAATGAGTGAAGCAGAAGGGAAACATTTCCTTTTATTAGAATGTCAACAAATATAGATGGAATGATGGAGTTAGAAAATCTGTCACTCAGTTGGATAGGGACTGGGGGGATGGACAGGTTTGTGTCCTGTGGTCAAGTGTTCAGTCTCTTCAGGGCACAGTGATACGCCAAGAGCTGTTTCTCAATGGGCATACAATTATCTGCTGCAGATGGCATGACAGTGCTTCAGAATCCCAAGGGTCTGTGTCATGATTCTTCCACTAGACTTGCCATAAATTCCGCACCACATCTTTTCCCATCACTGACACCACTAGGATCTGCTGGATCATATGGTCCAACTGTTAGTCAGGGCTGCTTGCATTGAAGCCTGGAATTGTCACAGAGCCCTTTTCTGTTCTGGGTCCTATTTAAAGCTGGCAGCCTTCCATGTCACTTGGTATCTAAGCCAGAGCACTTTTCCTAGTTGTAGAATGTGTTGATTCCAGAAGCAAGAGGCCTACAAAGTGCCCTACCTCCTTCTTTGTGGTAAAGGCTGTAAGAGGCAGCAATGTGTCTTTCACTTTGGAGGGGATATCCTGATACTCCTCTGACCGCTGGCTAAAAACTTTACTGAAGTGGCTGGTCCCTGAAGCTTCATAGTGTTTATCTCCCATCCTCTGGAGTGTGTGTATCTTACCAAGGTCTTCGGCATACTAGCCACCTCTTGCTCATCTGTCCAATAAGCATGATGTTATCAGTAAAATGGACCAAAGTAGTGTTCTGAGGGATATTTAAGTGGTCCATATTTCTTCATGACAGGATGGGACAGTTAACACATCCCCAAGGCAAAATTCAGTCTAAACGAATATCGCTGACTGTTCTTCATGAATGTGAACTGTTTCTGATACTCTTTTCCAGTTGGAATGGAAAAAAAAAAAAGTATAGCCAAATCAGTGATATACCATGTATCTGAGCCCTTATTAAATCTGTTCTACCAGAGTCCAGCACAGAACGGCCACTGTGATCAGGGTCTTTACTTGGTTAAATCCATAGTATATAGTCATTCTCCAGGATCCATCCAGTTTCTTTAGGGCCCAGACTGGTAAATCAAAAAAATAGGATTGGGATTAGCACCCCCGTGTCCTTTAGGTCTTAAAGGATTAGTGGTGGCACTAATCCTCATCATTGCCCTAGGACACAATATTTTGCCTGACTTACTATCTTGGAAGGAGCGATGGGAAGTTACAGAGGGCTCCATTTGGCAGCCCCCGCTATGATAACTCCTACCTCCACAGACCTGGAACCCACTGCAGCAGTTACTCCCACTGCCACACATATAAATCCCAATTATGCACTTGGGGACTGGGAAATGACCACTGGGTGGGTCCATGGACCCACTGGGCCCACTGTGAGACTAACTTTAGCAAGAACACCTGGTCTGGTAGGCTCCCATTCTAACAGTAAAGCCGTGATGTTGCTTTGCATCTCTGGGTATAAACATCAATGCTGATCCTGTGATCAAGTCTTCAAAATACCTGATTATTCTTTCCCCAGGGTGTGGTCACTCAAATAGATAGACATAGAGTCCTTTGAGAAGAATGGGCATGCACTTATGTACTTGCCATGGTGTGGTAGGGTTCTTCCTCCTAGGAACCTGTTCATATATTCAGTTCTGGATCTGAAAATTGTCTTAGGTCTGGGAACTAAGCAAGGGATCACTACTTTTTATTGCAATTACTGCCCTCAGCCTCCAGCTCCTCTATTCTTGCTTTTTATAGTAACAGACGTTAATGAGCACCCTTGTGGACTGCCCATCTATTTTCCCCCTAGGGAGACTATTCTCTATTAGCCGTCTCCACAACTCCTTTTGAGTCAAGACCTTGCCAGTCATTATGGTAATTGTGGCCTTCTAGCTTCTGCCAGTTAAGCAACACCACCTGGCCTCTTTTTCTTCAGGGCTCTATTATTCCCATGGATGCTAATGAGCCAGCTCTGTGGCTGCTTCTCTTACTTCCATCCCTGGCCGGCAAACTTCTCGGTGATGTTGGTGCCTCTCTCACCACTGTTTTCCTGATGGCCCTGGGTGAATGGTGTATCCTCTGGGCACATTCATGGAGCATAATCCTCTGATGGGTCTTCTGTTCTGGCATGCCCACTTCGCTCAGCCCCTTTATTCCTTCCTCTATAGTCTGCCAGTACTACTCAGACATTTTTCACTTTGCTGAGAACTGGCTGTTTTTTCTAAAAGCCATCCCATTAGCAAGCTTCCCCTGAACACTAGGGTCTGACTTAGTTTGTGCTACTGTTAACAGAAGACCACAGACTGAGTGGCTTAAACAACAAACTTTTTTATTTCTCACAGTTCTGAAGGCCGGGAAGTCCAAGACGGGGGTGCTTGCAGATTTGGTGTCTGGTGAGAGCCCATTTCCTGGCTCGTAAACAGCTGTCTCTTTGCTGTGTCTTCACATGACAGAAGGGACAGGTTAGCTCTCTGGGGCCTCTTACCTCCAAATCACATTGGGGATTAGGTTTAAACATGTGAATTTTGGGGAGACACATTCAGTCTATAGCAGAATTCTTGCTGGGGTGTTAAATCCCCCATACATGAGAAAGTGCGCCCAAGTCAATGATTTCTTATTCATCTAATCTCATATTCTCGCCCCTTTGAAAAAACACCTTTAAAATCCAATCCCAGGAGTGTTTTCCTGGTTCCTGCCAGTAATGTCAGTTAAACCATGCAATTTTTTAGGAGAATAGTCTCTTTCCTTCCTTATCAAGCCCAGCATGTCCCAGCTGGGTTATGCTGGGATTTACCAGTGACTGGATTTGTTATTGGTTAATTATTGGCTTGACAGCCAGGAAAGAAAGAGGAGGGCAGTGTTGGGGAGGAGGGCTACTGCCTTGGGGGCAAGGGGCTTCTTCAGCATCTTCCAGCACAGCAAATATGCTAGTTCTCACTAGAGAAAGGCCACTACCACTGCAAGCCCTGAGAGTCCAGGAGTCACAGGGGCATCCATTGGATGACCCCATCTAATGTTTAGGATCCTAGATTTCCCCACCTTCATGTTAAAAGACCCACCTTGGCAAAACATTCAATGCTCAAATGTCTTTGGAGCTCTGTGACATCAACAATTAGCTGGCTCTTCAGCTTGCAGTTCAACCAAGTCTTGTCTTTCAATTCCAGGTGATAAAGCCCTCTCTGTAAGCTACCAAAGAGGCTCTACAGCTCTCACACTTAGCTGTTAACTGCTTGTTAACAGCTCTGTTTCTCATTTTCCTTCAGCAGTGCTCCAATACAACTTAGCAGTAATCAGCCAACTCTTTCTTTGTAGGCATTATTTCTCCCATATTTTTCAAATACCTGCATAATCACACCTACCACAGTTCCCCTCCACTAGGACATTGTCTCAAGTCAACACTGGTGAAACCTTAACGATTTATCTGCAACTTTATGCTGGAGTGGTGAGTGCCCCATCTACCCACCAGGGTGGCATCTTCTGGCCAGGTAATGAACCTGTTCTGAATCCCAATTTTACCATCCCAGAGGCCAAGATGGGATTAAATGTGTAAGATTTTTTTTTTTTTTTTTTTTGTGGTACGCAGGCCTCTCACTGTTGTGGCCTCTCCCGTTGCGGAGCACAGGCTCCGGACGCGCAGGCTCAGCAGCCATGGCTCATGGGCCCAGCCACTCTGCGGCATGTGGGATCTTCCTGGACCAGGGCACGAACCCGTGTCCCCTGCATCGGCAGGCGGACCCCCAACAACTGCGCCACCAGGGAAGCCCTAAATGTGTAAGATTTTTATTAGAGGAAATATCTGTGAGAGAAAATGGGGAAGGAGCTGGGCAAGACTGGGTAAACTGGCACACCATGATGCAAGTCTGACCCCAAGTGAAAGAGAGAGGGGAGGAAGACTGGGTAGAAGCGTCCTAGACTGCAGTGTAGCCTATGGAAGGCTTGGCAAGACAATGGAGGAGTCCCTGACCCCTCACTGGCCATGAGAGGAGTCTTCTGTCTCCCAGAAGCAGGCCTTAGTATCTCTACTACGCTCAGTCACTGAGCTATGAAAGAAGCAAAGAGTTAGCACAAACAGTGATGGATTTCTGAGCACAGCAGCTAGGGCCTTTGGGCAATTAAGCTCCTTAGAGCAGGAGTCTGTGAGGTGCATTCTCATAGCCATCTCTTCATCCTAGCAAGAGGCAGAGTTGGGATTCAAACCAGGTAGTTTGGTTCCAGTCTATATGTCAACCACTGCGGTAAGAAGGTATCTCTTAGAGCTGTAGAGGTCTGAAATAAATGGTCCTCTATCATGTCGAAAATTTACACAGCAGGTTGGACCAGATTGGTAGGAATCATTACACTCCTCTAAGGAGTTTGTAGTTCATTCTACAGACAGTAAGGAGGGGAGAGGGGCACATCACAGATTACTGTATATGAATATATTCCATATGCATTGCATACACACATGAATAATTTATAGACCCATATGTCGCTTTAGTTTCTTGTGGTATAAAAAGGTTTAGCAGACTTGAAAACAACTGCAACAGTGATTCCTGGACTGCATATATGGTACGATGGTCAGAAAGTGCTGACAAAGCATTCACATCGTGTAGGAAATAAAAACTTGAAAAAAAAATGGACTCAGACGAATTCATTTTCACTATTTACAATCATTATCACTTTTTATAAAATCTTACTGTGGTACAAGGGATCAAAGTTTCATTTAATTTTTACTATTTTATTACTAGTATTGAGAATTACCTTCTACCATTTTTATGCAGAGACACTCTTTCCACTTATGCTGTGTGTCAAATAGCCATAAATAACCACTATTTATAACATAATTCCCTAGGAATCTGTGTAAGCTCCCAACAATCAATTTACAAATGAATTCTATAGAATTCAACCTCATAAAAAAGAGGCTACGGGCTTCCCTGGTGGCGCAGTGGTTGAGAGTCCGCCTGTCGATGCAGGGGACATGGGTTCGTGCCCTGGTCCGGGAAGATCCCACATGCCGCAGAGCGGCTGGGCCCGTGAGCCATGGCTGCTGAGCCTGCGCACCTGGAGCCTGTGCTCTGCAACGGGAGAGGCCATAACAGTGAGAGGGCCGCGTAATGCAAAAAAAAAAAAAGAGGCTACATGTTTATTAACTAGTCAGTATTGCAAAAAACAGGTATTATTAATTCTACTTTATGGACACAGGGACCTAGGCACAAAAATATTAAATGATTTATTTGGTCCACACATGATCAAATATGAACCTAGAACAAGAGATTAAGTCAGATTCTTATACACCTATACTCATTAATAATACAAGTCTACAACTGCAGTAAGTCCTACAATAGAATATTGAAACTTAGAGATGAAAAGAACCTCAGGAGGACATTGGTCCAACTTTCTGTATGAAGGCAGGTATTATTATCTTCTTATTACAGAGAACAGAAAATTAGTTGATCAAGGTCAATTCTAAAAATTAAGAAAAACTCCAAATTCAAAGCCTCTAGAAACTCATCATATGCACCACTATTATTTATTACACTTCAAGGGGACATATGTGAATAAGAAAGGAGTTTTTGGATTTCAGACTGTTTCACTTCCTGACTTAAAAGTGTAAAAACATAAACTGTGAACTCAGCAAAAGCAATTTATGAATTTGGGACTACGATATGTGTCTAAATGATGGTTTAGGGAACTATATTTATAGCCTGGCACCAGTAAATTTTTGTTCACTTCTAAATCTAGATTCCAAATATACACATTATACTCTGAGGGCTATTAAAGGCACAAGATAGCTTTCAGAATTAAGACTTTGGGATGCAGTTTCACACAATGATTTCCTAAATTCCCTAGTTCTGAATGATATGATTATAGTACAAGATTTTAAAATAAACATAAAAGTTAGAAGCAGTGGAAGAATTTTACTAGCAAATAACTACTTGTTACATATCAAACATCTTTGTAATGTTCTGGGTTTCAAACGCTTGATCTACAGGCATAGTATACTGTGCCTTATTTCACCAGGAACTGGAGGAATCTTACTACATGAACATATACAATAATGACAGGTACAGAATATCTGTCCTAGGAAAAATATATTTAAAAAGAAATGCAAGTATGCAAGTCAGGATGGATGTTAAACATGAATTTCAAATTTGGCTCTTGAGCTTCCGGTCAAATCAAAGACAGGCAAAATTCTTCCTATGAAAACGTGGCTTCCAAAACATTTTTTTAGAATCACATTCTAAAATATCTCATATGGGACTTTATATAAAGGGCACTGTATGACACAGAGGACAACATACCTGACAGTATCATACAGCTAATATGGTTATGTTTGATATGGTTTCTTCAAGTAGCTTGCTTAGGTGAAGGTGGAATGTATAAAATTAAAATGTTACTCAGCAAAGGTGATGGTGCTAGGGGCTGCTTTTGCAATACACATGGTTTTTGCACTGAAGGATTCTTTTTATTTATTTATTTATTTATTTATTAACATCTTTATTGGAATATAATTGCTTTATAATGCTGTGTTAGTTTCTGCTTTATAACAAAGTGAATCAGTTATATACACTGTAGGATTCTTATACATGGATTAGTTTTCTCAACTGGACAGCAACTCCTATTTAATGGCTACGGGACCCTAGCACAGAAATTAAAGGTGACTTGACACGGCTAATATTATTACATCATTTAGGGATAAGCCTAATATTTGAACTTCTAGATTCAGCAGGAAAGCTTACTGTCTCTCATGACTTTAACAGGACTGCAATCCAAGGCTTCAGAAGAATTTACTGGAAACTTTACCCTTCCAAAAGGGTGCCCTCTAATTACAGGGTATTAGTTTGCTGCATATGCATGTATAGTACATTCTGGAGATACAGAATTGTAAATAGTTTCAGTGTTAAAAAAAAGCAGAAACACCCAATTTTTAGTGAAAAGACTTCTATAAACTACCCAAAGCAGCAATACATATCACTCAAACACACTGAAATGTTTCTTAAACGTGCAGAAAGGGCCATAGGCAGCAAGGAATAATCAACAAGAGAAGCATCTACTATCTAATCTTTCTTTTGCAATCTGCATTGGGAATCATAAAGCTGGGAAATATCTAGAGAGGGCATCTAGCCTGCATATACACACCCCATTTTCAAAGATCTCTATTTATATCTCTAGTCTAGCTTGTTCTTATCTTAAATCTTAGCACCTACAGTCTAGGACTAATTCCTTTTATCTTATCAATGAAGATGATGAATCACTATGTTCCTTTAACATACTTTTATATACTTGGAAAGCCTTAAGCAACTAGTTTTCTTTCATTAACAAAATAACCACAATTATTTTTATCTTTCCCTAAATCTTATTTACTAATCTTTAGACCTATGCTTACTGGGGCAACTCTTATTACTTTCAAAACATACAATAACACTTTGGTACTTTAACACGAGCTTTACAAGTTCCCAGGATTTAGATTATTTCATGATTCGCTGAAACACTAAGTTTTATTTGTAAGTGGCAATGTTGTATCTTGGAATCAATTATTCAAAACAATATTCTTTCTAGGTACTGTGGTAACTGATCTCATATAGCTTACATTCTAGTGGGAAAAAATAAACAATAAACCAATAAACAAGATGTTGGACTGAAGTGTTGTGAGAAAAATAAAATAGGGGTAGAGAAGGCTTTTGTGAGGAGGTATCATCTGATTTGAAACCTCTAGTAAGGTAGCAGCCCTGCAAAGATAATGTTCCAAGCAATTTTTGGCTAAGGTAGGTTTAACTAATTATTCTGATATACATATATATATATATATATATATATATATATATATGTATGTATATCTCCTTCTGAATTATATGACCTTTCACTGCTCCCTACTGAATCCTCTTGTTCTTATTTTGAAAACAAATTCCATCTCTATCTTTTAAAAGCTTTTCATTACCTCCTTAACTGGTATATCCCATAAAGTTTAAGAAGCATGCCTTCTAACTTAGACAAGTATTTCATAATAATATTAGCCAATTATTTCATTTAGGATGTGCTTTTGCCAAATTACATTTAACAATAAGTGAAAAATAACAATATTTGAAAAAAAAAGTCTTCATGTTACTGGATAGGCCTAAATGAATTTTCCAGAAAATAATACTTTGGTGATGCTTTCTTTGTAGGCAAAATAGGCTGAAAGCAAACTGGCAGAGTATGATCCATTCAGAAGATGAAGCTGAAGGGAGGGTGGAAGGTTGAGTGAATCACTGATGCGTTGGTCTAATAGCAGTGAAAGTGCTCAAAAGAGAAGTAGAGACTGACAGATAGGTCCTGTATGTGGGATGAAGAAGCAAATCAACTGGCAAGGCTGGAGAAAACCTTCTACACCACACTAACTCTTTGAGACATGCTGCCACCACCTGGGCAACAGACAATTTTGAAGTATGGGAAGATTTTAGTTGTGATTATTAGTTAAAATTAACAATTACAGATTAAAAAACTTACTTTCATTTTATGAAATCAGCATTTTCGTCTAGTCTTTGACATTAAAAAACAAGCAGGGATTTTGGGGGCCAGATCTGTTTAGAATTCTGCCCTACTTTTTAAGTCTCTGGTTCCTTATCTGTAAAATAGGTATAAGAATACCATCCTAGAGTTGTTTACTCTAAGGATTAGTGATAACAGATGCGAAGCATCTAGCCTAGTACCTGCTACACAGTAAGTATTCAATAAATAGCCTTTAAAAATTATTATTCTGCAGTATGATCTTCCAAATGTCACTAAAACCCGACTATTACTTTTTAAATTACATAAATGGACCTATAAGAAATGTATCTGCACTGTGTTGGTTTTTTTTTTTTTTTTTTTGCAGTACGCGGGCCTCTCACTGTTGTGGCCTCTCCCGTTGCGGAGCACAGGCTCCAGACGCGCAGGCTCAGCGGCCATGGCTCACGGGCCCAGCCGCTCCGCGGCATGTGGGATCTTCCCGGACTGTCCCCTGCATCGGCAGGCGGACTCTCAACCACTGCGCCACCAGGGAAGCCCGTGCATTGTGTTTTAATGGTAGGAAATACTCACAAATAAAAATTAGGGGAGAAAACAATTCTATCAAAATAAGTCAAATATGTGAAACGTTACTGCAAAAAATAAGCACAAATTGTTCAGCCGGTAAGAAAGCTCTTAAAATCTTTAGTTAAGTCTAGATTATTATAATAGAATGTTATTCAGGCTTTACTCATTCACAATTGACATGAGTCAGGGTGAAATGTAACTTTGTACCATTCAAGAGAAAAAAGAGTTTTAAACAAACTAATGAAAGACTAGGACTTCCTTTCTTAAGAGGAAAAAAGCTCAGAAATTTGTAAGGCTCCATTTTCTTTTTTTTTTTTGAATTTTATTTCATTTTTTTATACAGCAGGTTCTTATTAGTTATCTATTTTATACATATTAGTGCATATATGTCCATCCCAATCTCTCAATTCATCCCACCACCACCACCACCTCCGCCCCACACCTCTTTCCCCCCTTGGTGTCCATACATTTGTTCTCTACATCTGCATCTCTATTTCTGCCTTGCACACTGGTTCATATGTACCATTTTTCTAGATTCCACATATGTGTTAATATACAATATTTGTTTTTCTCTTTCTGACTTATTTCACTCTGTATGACAGACTCTGGGTCCATCCACCTCACTACAAATGACCCAATTCTGTTCCTTTTTATGGCTGAGTAATATTCCATTGTATATATGCACCACATCTTTATCCATTCTTCTGTCCACGGGTATTAGGTTGCTCCCATGACCTGGCTATTGTAAATAGTGCTGCAATGAACATTGGGGAGTAAGGCTCCATTTTCGAAATATAACTGCAGTAGAGTAACTAGTGCGGATGGTGATGTGATATGCTACAAAGGAATTATTCTTATGCAAAGACAAACCCTCCTTAATTAATAGTGCAAGCTTTAGTTACTTTGGTTAAAGCTACACAAACGGTTAAGATTTTATTTCTTAAAAATAAATACAAGCAGACCTTATTTCCTTGTTATTCTAAGCTGATATTCTGAAAGACATTTGCAAGAGAATAAAAAGCCAATTAAGGATCTTTCAAATAAAGACTAAGCCCTTAAGAAAACTGGCTATGATATTTCCACTAAATTCCTTATTCTGCTGCTGCTTATGAAGCCGAAGTCAGAAAAATGGCCAAATCCAGCCCAATCAACAGAATTTTCAAGCTGAGAGAACCCCAGAGATAACCTAATAGCTTTCCACATACACAAAAGGAAACAGGCTCAGAGTGACTTATCAGAGTATCAGATCAGCAGAGACAAGGCCTGTGAATCTCAACTCCCAAGCTGAGACTCCTCTAGAAAGTATTCTCGGGGCTTCCCTGGTGGCGCAGTGGTTGAGAGTCCGCCTGCCGATGCAGGGCACACGGGTTCGTGCCCCGGTCTCGGAAGATCCCACATGCCGCGGAGCGGCTGGGCCCGTGAGCCATGGCCGCTGAGCCTGCGCGTCCGGAGCCTGTGCTCCGCAACGGGGGAGGCCACAACAGTGAGAGGCCGGCGTACCGGGAAAAAAAAAAAAAAAAAAAGAAAGAAAGAAAGTATTCTGCAGCATCTGAACCAATCTTGATGCCACCTTTCATTAAGGCAATGCAGGTAGCAGTAGGGAGCTCAGCTGTGGCAACCGCTATGCTATTCCTGGGCTTTCTGCCTGCCCTGGAACTGGAAGCTAGATCAGTAATATTAGACAGTGAAAGCCTGATTTACACTAGAGCCAAAGACCTACCGAGGCTTCCTTCTTCTGTGCCTTTTCTTCCGGCGCAAGACTCCTATGCATTTCACAAGGGATGCAGCAGGGTGAGCTACAGGGGAGGCAGTAATGAGGAAAACTGTCTAACCGTGATTAAAACAACATACGCATATTGGTCTCTGGAGTGAAGGACGTTAAAATAAATTCTGACCCTCTCCTGGAGTTACTATTTGGGCAAGTTTACAAAACCACACAGAGTTACCATCAGCAAGTCAAGTTTTCAGTACACACAATCCAATGACTGAGTCTTATTCTGGCTACTACAGGTACAGGCTAGGTCCAAGCAGCGCAAGCTTTGAAACCATCATCCAAGTTCTCAAACAAGAATGAGTAAGAAAACAACTGCTGCTAATACAACATACAAACATTAACATATGCCCAACAAACAGTATTTTAGATCATTAGCTTATTTGCCAAAAGCCTGTTCCCTGGTAAACAATAGTTATTGTTGTTATACCTAAACTAGTTATACATGTCACAACTTGCGCCTCAAAGAGAACATTCTATAGTGTTTCAAGAATAAAAACCTGCTTTATTTGGCACGCAACAGTGAGGAGATCTTGCAACATTCGAAGACGTAGTCAAACAGAGCAGTTCAGTGCAAGAGACCACAAAATCTGATCATCAACCAAACCAGAGTTAATCTCTCAGTTCCTGTAGAAGACAATATATTAACTCACTCTTTCTGCTTGTTGACTTTTGAATCCCTTTGTGTATTGGAAGAACAAGTACCTCGGTGTGAACTCTACGCCCAGTTTAATTATTTATCAAGTTTACTCTGGGCAAGTATCGATCATGCTTTTGTGAAAGAGTTAGGTTCTTAAATTAAAAACAAACAATAAAAACCCCTCTTCACACAGCATGGCTGCATTTTCCCTTAGTAACAAGGTTCGATGGACCCACCACGGTCCAGCTGCTGCTTTGTCTCCTCGACGTGAGGCGTTAACTATTGTCCAACCCGAAGATGAGAGGGTCAAAGAGTGGGGTGTGAACCCGAGGAACTCGCTAGAATCCTTCAAGAGTCGCCGTGTCACCCTCACCTTGACTCTGGGCGGTTTGTGGGAACCAACTCCTTTCTTGCCGCCGCTCTCTGGCTGGAGTTTCCCAGGGTCACGGACCTTACCCACCGGGGCCCTCCACCCACAGCCGGGCTCCTGCAGGGGAGCGGCTGTTCCCCGGCTGACTTCGGGGGCAAAGGTAGGGGGCCCTCCGTGCTTCCGGACCGGCTCCCGGAGGCCGGAGCCCACCCGAGCCTCAAGCAGGACGCCGCCCCGACAGAAGGCGCGAGACTCGGGCTCCGAGCCAGCGACCAGCCGGGCGCCGCCGCTCGCCCCACGCGGCCTCACCTGCCGCTCCCCGGAAACCCGGGCGCCGCCCCACCCTCCCCGCGTGCTCGAAGTCCAGGTCCCGGGCCCCACACTGCAATGGCGCAGCCGGAAACTGGCCCCTCGACTTCCTCAGGCCGGATCCAGGCAAGGGCCGGCCTGTGGGCGGGTCGGGAGAGCTGCGGCTTCCGCCTTCCTGCTTCCGGCCTGGAGGTTAGTTGGGAGTGGGGGGTCCGAGCCCACCGTCTTGGGCGCGACGTAAGGGAGGCCGGTGGTGGCCGCAGCCGCAGTTTTGCCCCCGTGCCCGGCGGAGGCGGCCACGGCGCCGACGGCCCAAGGTGTGGCGGGGACGACCTCTGATTCCCGGGGGCCGCCCGTTAAGCGAGCCCCGCCGGGCCCGCGCTCGCCGAGGTGGAGGGTCTGGGGAGCGTGGCCCCAGGGGCGGGCGGCCGGGTGCGGTGAGGAAGGAAGGGTGAGCGAGGAAAACACAAGGAAGGAGGGCAAGTGCGGATGGCTGTGAGGTGCCATCAGCTGCAGCTTTAGGCGCCGCGCGGGTCTGGTCCGGAGATCAAGCCCGGCCGATCCTTCTCGGAAGGAAGAAAATATTCCTTGGAGTGTGGGAGGCGTGTGCGCTTGGGGTCCGAAATTGAGGTGCATGGGAGGTGTGTGTCTTGTGGACGGTAACTCCTTTCTCTGTGTTAATGGCTAAAACTCGGCCATAACCGAGTCCTTCACTTCCGCTTTACTCTTTATTGCAAAGTTCTTTTGCTCATCTCTGAATCTTGCATTAGTTAATTTATTACTGGGCTGGAGAAGCTGAAGAAACAGATATCCGTAGAGCCTAGGCTCGACTGTGTGGGTGGGACCCTACGAATGGGGTGGGGAGGCTAGGATATTTAACGATATCTTAGACACTTTAAATGTGTCTTCAGTTGAAAATATGAAGAAGTTGTGATAGGATATAATTAAAACCAGTCATGGTAGTTTTATGTAGGTGATGGGATTGTGGGTGATATATATTTTGTTTTGTTTATCTCTGGGTTTTCTATAAAGAACACAAACTGTATAATAGGGAGACAAAAAAAAACATTTTAAGAGTAAAGCGGTGTTTGATTTTGCGATTGTATACCTAACCCTATAAACAAATAATTGACCTTTTTAGTATAAAAAGTTCAAGATCTGGGAATGGATATGCTGTAACATATCAGTGAGCTAACTTATTTTATATGTTAGTGAACTTCGTAAATAATTTTATTTTTGAAGTAAGTAATTGAGTAAAATATTTGATCTCGAGTAACTAGGATTTTCTTACAGGGCATTTGCCATTTTGTAATTATTTCTTTCTTAAAATTAGAAAGCAATAGATATTAAATGTATTTAATGTGCCAGGCGATTTTACATGTCATTTATAGGTTGCATATAGAGAATTTAGAAATTTTCCATTTAAAACTGTATTATAATTATTCCTTAAAGTTGACTTTTAACGTTTTTCTTTTATCTATTCTTTTCAACCCAACCAGTATATAGAATTTAAGCATTCTCTCAGAAGTGTATGGTAGAGCTAAAGAAGACAACCAACCAAGGGTCATCTGAAATTGTGATTGGCTAATAATCCCAGGACAAAGTTAGAGATCACTACTCAAGCATAAGGTAGATGATTTTTTAAATGCCAGCTGAAATTTTAAGTGACTGTATATACACCCATTCCTACCCAGGTATTCTAATTCTCCACTTTGAATAGAGATCGACACAAACATGAAGGTTGAAAAGCCTCTGGGGCAAAATAGAAAATGTCACTCAAATCCACAACATCCTCATTTGCCAGATGGCCCTCCCTTAGCAACTCAAAACGGAACAAAATGCATGGCACCTGTAATGGTTAATTTTCTCATCTATTAAAGTTGTTCTCATTTACTAAATTATGTCCTCAAATAGGAGTCCTCAAAGCTGAAAGAGGGCATAAAATAGCATGTCACCTTTTGCTTATATCTCTTTGCATATGAATGGATATTATGGTTCCCTTACCCTCTCTTTTCATTCCTGGAAACAGCCATCCACTACCTCCCTTTCTCCAGGCATTTCACATATTCTGTGGCTTTCAAATAGCAAATGTGATGATTGTACTTTTGTTAATTAGCACTTAATAGTACTAAGGCCATGTAAAAAAATGACAATGGGATTCAGCTGTTTCCTGGAATGAGCACATAAAACTCAAAATTCTTTTAAAACTCTGCTGCTAAATAAAGTTTGTCTTGAATATAGGAGACATATGAGAATGCCTAGTCCTTACGACAGATTCCACATGGTTTTTCCTTTTACCTTCTATAGCTTCACATCTTTTAAGTGTCACTCTTCTGGTTGTCCTAGGTGAATTATTTTTTCTTACTAGAAATATTAGTCCTTATTAAAATAGTACTAATTAGTACTTTTTTAAAACAACCAACCAAACTATTGAGTGATAATGGAATTCTGAGTTAACTGATTGTATGGGGTACCTTTTCAAAATTTGATTAACCACATAGTCTTTTCTCTTGTTGTCTCTCCCCCCACCCCCTGCTTTCCTAAGGCCTCTACAAAGATGTTTGATATAAAGGCTTGGGCTGAGTATGTTGTGGAATGGGCTGCAAAGGACCCATATGGCTTCCTTACAACAGTTATTCTGGCCCTAACTCCATTGTTCCTAGCAAGTGCTGTACTGTCTTGGAAATTGGCCAAGATGATTGAGGCCAGGGAAAAGGAGCAAAAGAAGAAACAAAAACGTCAAGAAAATATTGCAAAAGCTAAACGACTAAAAAAGGATTGAAGGAATGAACAGGCTCTGCAACCAGAGGAAAATCATCTGGAAAATTATGCAGCTTTGGAAGGACCCATTAAGGTTTCTTTTCAGATCTTATGACAGTATTATTTAGTAAATGAAGTCTGAGCATGTGGAAGAATCATGTTAATTCTCACCTGTACTATAGCAGCTTTTAGGCTTCGGTGTAGAAGTCTGTTGACAGTCACTGTAAATTGGCATTTATTATGCTACAGATTCTTTATAACTGACTTAGTCATTTGCCTTTTTGCAGCGTATGTACTAAAGTGAAAACATCCTGTGGAGAAAAATGGCTTTAGATTATGTACTCTATTCAAATAATGGCTTAAAATGGGGTCCTGTTCTGGACAAAGGAGATTAAGAATGTAAAAATCAGAATTGTCCTGAGGTGAAAAGCATGCTTTGGCTTAAAAGAGATACAGTGTATTAATCACATCTTTTATCATTATTACTTATTTCTTGAAATAGAATCATTTCTGGCTTCCTCAAAGCAAAGTATTATTATTCAACGAGTACTTCTATTTTCTGTATTTTTCTCATTTTAGCTTTTGAGATACTGGTAATTACCAGACATTCTGCATTTTTAAAAATCTAATTTTATAAAGAATTCTCTTATTATCTTGACCATGTAGATTACCACTTACTGGATATAACAATTTTTGTACTTATGAACACTGCCATTTTCTTAGAGGTGACTTGAGTAGAGCAACACTATGATTTAAAGCTTGGAGTAAAAATGCCAAACCTTGTAGTACCTTGGAACCAATTAATTCTCACTTGTGCTATAAGTAGAAATGTGAAGTAGTTAAAATGTCTTATCAAATAATTTACTGATTATATAATACCACTTTTGTTTTTCATTCCATTCTTTTAATTCTTGTGGTAGTGATGTCCTTTACTTTTTTGATCAAACAGGTTCATGGTGAAAATTAAAATTCAAATCTCTTTTAAGGAACTTTTAAAGAGTAACAGTTAAGTCATATTTCATAAATGGTAAAGAAAGGCTTAACAGTTGGAAAAATTTTGTTTAGCATAGTATTAGTTGGGTGAAAAAGGTGTAAATCATGTCAAAATTAGAATGTGTTATAGTTAGAAATAAAGGACTGAAGGATATTTCCTTCAGTTAAGTAGTATAACTGGAACTTTTTACTCTTTAACATGGCTTTTATAAATGCATGGTTAATAATTTTATTTGTTGTCAGTAATTAATAGCTTATTGATGTTTTCCTCACCCCTGATAATGAATTTTAAACTACAAAAAAAACTGTCTAAAAGCTTTAACTTAAAAATGAAACTAGATATTGAAATAAATTTGATACATTTTTATAAAGAGGTACTGGGCTTTGTTTTTTTTTGTGGGGGGAGGAGTAATAATTCAAGTTAAATATGTTATAGAAGTTAGACTTTTCAGAGGGTTACAAATTTCATTTATAGATAAGCATGCAGTTGACCCCTGAACACCACCCTGGGCTTTGTTTTTCTTTGTGGGGTTAGGAGCATGAGTCCTCCCTTGCAGTCAAAAATCCCTGTATAATTTATAGTCGACCCTCCCTATACATTGTTCCTTCCTATATGCAGGTCCTCCATATCTGCAGTTCCGAGGTCCCTCTGTACCCACAGTTCTTCATCCGTGGATTCAACCAACCCTGGATCATGTAGTATTGTAGTATTTACCACTAAAAACATCTGTGTATAAGTGACCCCACACAGTTCGAACCCATGTTGTTCAAGGGTCAGCTGTACTTGTAAAAGTTGAGAGCAATGTTTCTCAAATATGAGAACCTAAGGACCTCTGAGAATGTTTATGGACTGGTTGAACAATACTTATTACTGTCATTTTAGGTTGTCAGTTCCTACTTGGTGCCAGTGTGATCAACACATTGCAGCTCCAAGCACTGAAATAATTCAGTGTTTAATTACAAATTATTCAGGTGATCAAGGATATGCTTTTTATACTGTCATTGAAATTAAACAAAACTTACAGTTATCCACTAAAGCTATGGTTTCATTGTTCATTGTGACAATTTAAAGGTATTTAACTAAAATAGGTTTTTCTGTAGTCCCTGTTAGTCTTAATACAATTTTGTATTTGTTTGGCATAGGCCATTCATTGTTTCTTCAGCTTTTCCCAAAATTTATGGAGCCTTTTTACACATTTAAGATCAACAAGGTTTTATAATATGTGTCTATATGTTTGTGTGTGTTGGGGGGTGGTGTAAATTAGAGACTATAGAGCTTCCTCAATTTAAAATGGATTACATCCTGATAAACCCATTGCAAGCTGAAAATAATTTACTGAATAATGTACTGAAAGTGAAAAACAGAATGGTTGTGTGGGTATCGGTTGTTTACTTGTGATTGCATGGCTGACTGGGAGCTGTGGCTCTCTGCCACCGCCCAGCATCACAAGTGTCCTACTGCACACTGCTAGCCTGAGAAAAGATTAAAACTCAAAGAACGTTTCTGTTGAATGTGAATGTGTATCGTAAAGTTGAAAAATTAAGTTGGGGACTGTGTATTATGAGGTTTGAGAGTCTTCAGAAAAATCAATCTTCTATTGTAAAAAGATTACTGTTATGGTTACAAGAATCCCATTTACTGTTACCCAGAATAATTCTTTTAAAAACTGCCTACCTATTATGTTGTTTCTGAAGTTCTTAGAACTAATATAATCAATTACCATTTTATGGCTGGTTTTGAAGGAAAAACAAACAAGCTGCCTATAACAAACATTTTACCACCAAAAAGTTTGTGCATCAGAATTTGATCCATAGTGTCCATGTGGTAAACTTCAGCATGGTGTTACTATATCAGATGTGCAAGGGGATTTTAAACCTATTTCCTGAAATTACAGTGAGCAAACTGGAAATAAGCTTCGGATGCTGCAAGCTAGAAACCCAATGTTGAGATCCACTATAACTAACAGCTCGTCACCCATTGTTAGGGGCACTTTTTTTTTTTTTGCGGTACGCGGGCCTCTCACTGTTATGGCCTCTCCCGCTGCGGAGAACAGGCTCCGGACGCGCAGGCTCAGTGGCTCCGTGGCATGCGGTATCCTCCCGGACCGGGGTACAAACCAGTGTCCCCTGCATCGGCAGGTGGACTCCCAACCACTGCGCCACCAGGGAAGCCCTGTTAGGGGCACTTTATACCTCATCTGGTTTTAAGTTAGAGGAAGTCTGATACCTATTTAGGAATGATTGCTTTCAGGTTTGCAACTGATTATAGGATCACTCTGATTTACTTCATATCTGTAATATATAAGGACAAATTCTGTATTTCTCAAACATTAAAGGGGATTCCGTGTTCAAATACCAAATACCAAAAGTTTGGGAAACACAAGATAAGACAATTCATTTCTTCATGATTTCCTGGAGTCTTTTAACCTTCTTTGACTATCATAGACTCTCTGTTCTTTTCCCCCAAAGAACACAAATAGTTTGAGAAAGCCTAGTCTAAATGAATTCAGGTTACATTTTAGATAATGTGGTTAATGAGATAGCATTAAAAAGGTCAGTATGATGGTATTGGGTCAAGGCTGATGAAATTAGGAAGTAAATGAGAGCCAGAAATCAGTAAAAATGGAATGCAACAGGATAACATAATGGGGAAAAATTATTTCCTCCATTTTTTTTGATTTTTAACTTCAGATATCCAAGGCATAGCTAATAGGCTAGATTTATATGGTTAAACCCAAAAGGCAACGCATGTATACCTGAGCAGTTTGTATAATAAGGCCTTTGGGGAAAAAAAATGCTATATGCATGTATAGCAGAAGCACAGGAAGTCAGGAAGGATTTATCTGAGTACTTAAGGTATGTATGACACTTTAGTTATTATTATTATTTTAAATTAATTAATTATTTTTGGCTGTGTTGGGTCTTCGTTGCTGTGCGTAGGCTCTCTAGTTTCAGTGAGTGGGGGCTACTCTTAGTTGCGGTGCGCGGGCTTCTCATTGTCGTGGCTTCTCTTGTTGCGGAGCACGGGCTCTAGGCTCGCAGGCTTCAGTAGGTGTGGCATGTGGGCTCAGTAGTTGTGGCACGCAGGCTCTAGGGCTCAGGCTCAGTAGTTGCGGTGTGTGGGCTTAGTTGCTCCGCAGCACGTGGGATCTTCCTGGACCAGGGCTCGAACCCGTGTCCCTTGCATTGGCAGGCAGATTTTTAACCACTGCACCACCAGGGAAGCCCCACTTTAATTATTTTAAAATGAACATTTTAACTTTTGAAACTAAAAAAACTGCATGGGTTTTGGAGTCTGTCTTGAAAAGATGAAGAAAAACATTTTCATTAAAAAAAAACTTGTAAATTCCCCAAATATAACTATTTAAAATATGAAATATGGTGGACAAGTGAATATTTTATGTGAAACTTTGATTCTGCTTTGCATGTGTCTGGCTTAAAAGCCACATATAAAAGCAAGATTGTTTAGAAAGGCAATCTTAATTAGGCCAAGATTATAGTTCAGTTTTTATGTAGGACTAAATGTTCTCAGAACTCTGTTCTGATACCACCTAACAGGGTAACCAGTCATCCTAAAAATGTTAGTCTTGAGGAAAGGAGTGTGGATGGATTACTACAAAGTTTATTCCCACCTCTCAAAATCACTTTGAAAGTGCATACTTTACTAATAATGGGTGGGCCAGTATCATCTTCTTATATAACATAACTGTTGGCTAAGATTTTCTTTTATGTAGAACAGGTATTTTTAAATGAAAACCATAAAAATTAAAATTAACATAAATTCTGTCATACATTAAGATATTTATAAACAGCCTACCCGACAAACTTTTGTAAAATATGTATATAGAATACAGTTAATAAGCTGATAGGAATTTGGCAGTAGAAACATTCTATTCTAGCATGTTAGAATTTACAGTTTTTCCTGTAACCTGGGGTTCAAGAACATCTTACTTTACAGTCAATTATACAACAAATTTTATCTTTTTTTATATTGCCTAATAGCTAGTTCCTTTTTTGCTTCTTTGGTAAAATGTAATACTACTTTGTAATAATGTAAAGAGACAGAATGATGAACTTGATATTAACAGGGCTGATGGAATGTTAATATACCACCTAGGGGCTTTTTTTTGTCATTTCATAAGTATTATGGTGATTACATTTGATTACTTGTTTTAGTATAACATTTTATAAAGTTGTATTTTTCTGTAGTTTATTTCTTAAGCAATTAAAAATTTTATCTTCTAATATTAAGTAAAAATCTCAGTCCATATTTATTGAGTAGTTGCTACAATGTCAAACACTGTTAGAAGACCTCTATATTAGAATTAGAACTCTGTTAGCAATAAAAACTTGGTTGTGTACTTCAGAAAATGTATGACACTTTTATATATAATCTGTATTAATGTTGTCATCTGTTTATAATTTTCTCCAATATAGAAATCACTGTTTTCTCCACTATCAGTGGAATCACGTTCTGAGAACTCTGCCCTATTTTCTATTTCTTCAGAGTAATTTTTAACCTCACAGAACTGCAATTACTTTACCATTTCTCTGTTTACCATCTTTTCAGACTTTTGTGATAGATTGTCTACTTCCATTGGTCCTAATTCCTTCTTTAAAACTCCAACCTCAATCCTACCATAAAATAGCTTTTGTCCCATCTACTCATCAATATCATAGGGTGTTTTTCATTTATCACATAAATTTTCTTGGCCTCCACGTGTTTTATCCAAGTTCATATTTTGATTAGTTCTTTAGAATCTTACAGAGTGCCTCTACAGAAATAGCAGTCTTCTCCTTTTATATTTCATCATTTAGGACAGTTCAATATTTACCCTTATCATTTTCTACGAAGATATATTTTGGGTGGTTTCTAAATGATCGTAAGGATCTAAAATGTACTGAGCATTTACAGCTACAAGATACTTCTCAAGGGAGCAACTCAAAGAGGAAAAAAAAACTAAGTAAATTCATAAACAGAGAATGATGACTAAATCAAGTGAAGGATTTAAGTCTAAAAGAAGTTAGGTTCCTACAGTTCATAACCTCACACTTCTTATGCATAGTAAAAACAAGTTCTTAAGCTTACTGGAATAGAGAACTATTGTACAGTAAGAAAATACAAAGTAACTTTTTACTTTTACTTGTTAAAATAGTCACATACATATATAAATGAAATGATTTTACCACAGTGCATTCATTGATTGTGGCTCTTGCCATCTTGTGGCATCCAGGATCCTGGCTGAAAGGTTTTACCAGTGCTGGTGGGAGCCACCGAGGATTCTTCTTTTCCAAAGTACGGAGCGGAGGCATGCCCTTTAATCTGAGTTTGAACTGGTGGAGCCAAGTGTTCCTTGTTGCTCTCTTCTCTGAGGAGTTTTTCTTTTTCATGAAAGTCTTTGGTTTTCATTTTAATTTCTTCTTTATATTTTTCACTCTTCATTGTTTCCTGCAGGCATATATAAATGGAAGAAATCATTAAATTCCTAGTTAGAAGAAAACAAACTACAGGTTTTGTAAAAATAAAATAGCTAATAAAAAATAAAGTACATATATACATGATACTTGCCTTGCATTTAAATAATATATAGATATGTACAGGGTAAGTCTGAAAAAGCTATCTGATTATATATTGATGTTATTTTGAATTAAACAGCTATGTCCTTGTATACTATAATAAAAAGATGAGAAGGATAATGAAATAGAAATATTTACTACCCAGTAAGTGAAACAAACCACTTAACATGAAATATTACACAAGAGCATAAAAGTCACTCTTATCAAAGATTTTCTAAATTTAACAGCTATTTACTGTCTCAAAAACTAATCAGTGATTTGTACTTTTTTTGCAGATGAAGTGAAGGTGAGAGGGCCTCAGAAGGATGCTCCTGCCAGTCTCTTCTCTGTGGGACTTAAAGCATGGTTGCTAAGGCCACCCTCTATAGCGCCAGGACCAAGTCCCATCTATTTCCCTTTCGCCTCTGGAGTGGTATGGCAGTGAAGAGGAGGACAGAAATGGAATCAGAGTTCAGCAAGCCTTAGACACCAGTTCCAGAGAGGCACTTTGCTATTGGAAGTGCTTCCTCAAATCAGTGCAAGCAATTTGTGCAATGCAGTTTTGTCACTCAGATTTGCTATTCTATTTGTAAGGATCTATACCCCGAACAACAATCAATCTATTACTGTATTTCATTGAATACAAGACCATCAAATTTAAGATGCATTGCTGTTATATGTACCACTAAAAAAGGCAAACTCCTTCACACATCCTGATTTCAGAGATGTTAAAATTTGAAGATATGCATCTTAAAAACAGATGAAATAGTAATTACGTCTTTTACCTTTTTTGATTCCTTCTTCCTCTTCTATCTTAATTATTTCTAAATGGGTGAATTTTTTTTTTTCTTTTGGCTGCGCCTCACAGCTTGCGGGATCTTAGCTCCCCGACCAAGGATTGAATGGGTGCCCTCGGCAGAGTCCTCACTACTGGACTGCCGGGGAATTCCCTGGGTGAAATTTTTAATGTTCTTTTTGCTTATCTGTATTTTCTGATTTTTCTTTAAGAATATATTTATTGGGCTTCCCTGGTGGCACAGTGGTTGGGAGTCCACCTGCCGATGCAGGGGACACGGGTTCGTGCCCTGGTCCAGGAGGATCCCACATGCTGCGGAGCAGCTGGGCCCGTGAGCCATGGCCGCTGGGCCTGCGCGTCCGGAGCCTGTGCTCCGCAGCGGGAGAGGCCACAGCAGTGAGAGGCCCACGTACCGCAAAAAAGAAAGAAAAAAAAAAAGAATATATTTGTTATTTAAAATATGAATGTTAACATAACTAATAGCTGACAACATTGACAAAAACAAATTCTCCCAAGTTATTTTTAAATTTCAACATTTAAAGAAAATGACACATCTGGGACTTCCCTGGTGGCGCAGTGGTTAAGAATCCGCCTGCCATTGCAGGGGACACAGGTTCAAGCCCTGGTCCAGGAAGATCCCACATGCCACAGGGCAACTAAGCCTGCCTGCCACAACTGCTGAGCCTGCACGCCACAACTACTGAAGCCTGTGCGCCTAGAGCCCGTGCTCCGCAACAAGAGAAGCCACCGCAATGAGAAGCCTGCACACCACAACAAAGAGTAGCCCCCATTCGCCGGAACTAGAGAAAGCCCGAGCGCAGCAGCAAAGACCCAATGCAGCCAAAAATAAATAAATTTATTTTTTAAAATGGTTCCTTTAAAAAAAAGACAAATCTGGTTATTTAACTATATGATGCAATCTTTGTTTCTAACGTGAATTTCAAGCAATAATAGTTCTCCAAAAAGGTAAACACTGATATTTAAAATCACATTTAAAATAATGGTCTATACTTACAGGAAAAGATTTGAGGAGATTGTAGTGTTACAGACTTCTAGACACAAAGAAGGGCCCATCTAATGAAACCTCTCCTAAAGCAAACATGTGAGAGAAGGCGTATTTATAAATATTCTTGTAATTTCTATAACAGATCAATTCCCTATGAGTAATTTAATAACCACAGTAACTATGAGTTTAGGGACAGCTGCTATGAGTGAGGGTGAAAGTCAGGCTTTGCCTTTCGTAAACCCTGTAGAATTCTCAGGTGGGGTGACCATATGTCACAAAAGAAATCCCTCAATATGATACTGGAAATAATGGAAGTAGGTGGAAATATTTTTCAGTCTGAGGCCATCTCATCTTCACTTATCTCCAGACTTCAAGACCCTCTATGAACTGGTGTGTCAGCCAGGAGGCTCTTTCTCCTGAGCAGAATGAAAGGTTCAGGAGGGTTGAACTTGCACTAGTAGCCCACCACAGGGAGCAAGACACTACTGAGAAGCTGGTATAAAGCTTGCTTGGGTTGGTATAAGAGCATCAGTCACATTGCCTTTAGGGATTTCAGCTCTGCTGTTGCAGTCTTAACAGCTGGTGCAAGCCTATGCCTTCTGCATAAAAGGAAACTGAGGGCAGAGAGCTGTTCTTTCTTTTTTCCTGCCTTCATATAATTCCTCTTTACTCACCATTACTCTGCCAAGTAGTTTCTTTCTTATAATAGCTATTTAGGCCAATAAAAAGCCAATCTGAATATGTTAATTATTTTAATATGAAGATTAAATATTTCGGAGTTGAAAAACATGGAGACTATAGTTCTTCCTAGAAAATTATTTGTCTTTTTTTTTAAACTAATGGTTACCAGACCCCTGCCAACAGCTTCCAGAAAAATTACACAGAACATAAATCATTTGTGAAAGGAAATCTAGTTTTGTAAATATTTGGAATAGATAAAATGAAAGTAGTTAGGTGGAAAAAATAGGAATTTGTAGACTAAAAGAGAAACAGAAGTAATTCTGTAACAAAGCCTATTTCATAGCAGAAATTACTATAAAGCAAGGATTTTTCCCTTAATATTATTTCCTTGGAAACATATCACCTTAAGTCTCAATATGTTTATCAATAAAAACATTGTTTGTTTCAGCATTTTAGGGATAAACCAAGGGTAAGTAGGCCTTCACATAAATGTTTATATGTTTAAAGCAAATACTTATCCTTTTGCATACCACTTTTCTCCCTGTCAGTATTCTTTCACATTAAAAAAAAACAGTTGTATGGATTTTATCACTTGCATTATACCATGACTTACTTAATGTCTACCCCTATTTTTGTTTCCAATATATCACTTTTTCATTAAAAAAAACAGAACTCTGATGACTATCCACATAGGTAGTTCTTTGACCCAAACACATAGCTGCAATCCCAAATCTACCTTTTACTATCTATGACACCAAGAAAGTCAGTTAACTTTGTTCAGTCTCAGTTTCTTTATCTGAAAATGGGAACACAGTGACTATGTATATATAAAATTTACATCTCAAATACTCATATGCATACTGTTCACATTGTTAGACCTTCTGAAAGTTTGCAGTTAAAAACATGGGCTTTAGGGCTCCCCTGGTGGCGCAGTGGTTGAGAGTCCCCCTGCCGACGCAGGGGACGCGGGTTTGTGCCCCGGTCCGGGAAGTTCCCACATGCCGCGGAGCGGCTGGGTGCGTGAGCCATGGCCGCCGAGCCTGCGCGTCCGGAGCCTGTGCTCCGCAACGGGAGAGGCCACAGCAGTGAGAGGCCCGCGTACCGCAAAAAAAAAAAAAAAAAAAAAAACATGGGCTTTGAAGCAAGACAAACTGCATATAAATCTCAGTTTTGCCATTTACTAGCTGTGACCCTGTTAATGTTGCTTAACCTCTCTGTGTCTCAGTTTCCTTGTGTAAAATGGAGATTACAGTACTGCCTTCTTCTGTGGACTGTTGTAAAGACTGGGAAAGAACTGGCTATTGGGCAGTAATAGTACAACAGAAAACGTTACAGGTGGATTTTTAAATAGTGATTGTTTATTCTATTTCATTAAAAGTAAACACACCAAACTTATATCTGTCCCTCTTTCTCATCTCAGGGTAGAAATGTAGTCTCAATACTTATATCTTTAAGTACTTAAAAATTTAACCCACTAATTTGTGACATACATTGAATAACTTTGTTGTGAACATTTTTTAAATAGCAGGATCCCTACATCAATTGCTATCCTTATGAAGAATGAACAAAATTCATAATTTTGCCAGGATGAAAAAATCTCCAATTTAATGTGCTACAGTCTCCAACAAAGGCAGCAAACACTACCACTGGATTGAGAACAGAGGTGTTAGTAAGACATAATCTACTGGCTTGAAAACAAGATGGAGTAACTGGTGCCAGACTAGTTCTTCTGCCATAAACAGCTAGAAAACTGGACAAAAATACTAAACTTTTCAGATACTAAACAACAGCCAGTGCAGTACTGTGATCCTCGAGAGAGGGGAAACAAATGAGATAAGCCCTGTATCACCTCAGCTGGAGGCTGCTGCACAGGGTCAGGGAACCCAAGCAGAGGTTGGTTATCTCGCTGAGCTAAAGAGATAGAGATGGTTGGTTAGGAAGGCTGAGGAAGCTGAAATTTGTGGGGCACAGTACCAGAACACACACACAGACACACAGACACACACAGAGTTCTAGAAACCTGGATAGGGGTACCCTTGAGTGTTCAGCTGAGTATTAAACTGTATGTGGGTAGGGTGAGACTCTACAGGGCCAGGAAGGTCAATTTCTGGCTAAAGAATAACTACTGGGGAGCTGTAAACTGAACAACTGCTGCAGCTTGCATGAGACTAGGGGACATTCAAGTTCTAAAAAGCCAGAGATGCCTCACCAAACCTGCAGGGCATTTAGTATAAAGACTTCAGAAAGATCACTCCTTAGGAGTAAGAATAAATTGGCACAAGAGTTGAGGTAATTCTAGACCTGCACTGTCCAATACAGTAGCCACTAGCCAAATGTTGTTATTTAAATTAATTAAATTTTAAAATTTAGTTCCTTAATTGTACTAGGCACATTTCAAGTGTTTAGTAGCCAAATGTGACTAGTGGCTACCATATTGAAAAGCACAGATACAAAACATTTCCATTATTGCAGAAACTCCTATTGAACAGTACTGCTCTAGATCCACCTGAACAAAACTTAAAAATGAAGCATCCAAAAGTTTGGGCTGATTCACATGTAAATTAATATACTAAAAAAACAACAACAACAAAAAACCCTCAACATTTTTAAAAGGAAGACAACAAAACACAGACAGTAAACAATATACTATTTCAATGTTTATCATCCAATCAAGAAGTGAAGAAGGAAAGTGTGATCCAAAACCAGTCAACAGAAACATGATAGAAATGATGAAATTAATAGATAAGGACTTTATCACAGCTACTATAAATATGTTCAAAGACTTAAAAGAAAAATTAACATAAAGAGAAGAAAAGTTGGGCCTCCCTGGTGGCGCAGTGGTTGAGAGTCCGCCTGCCGATGCAGGGGATACGGGTTCGTGCCCCGGTCTGGGAGGATCCCATATGCCGCGGAGCGGCTGGGCCCGTGAGCCATGGCCGCTGGGCCTGCGCATCCGGAGCCTGTGCTCCGCAACGGGAGAGGCCACAACAGTGAGAGGCCCGCATACCGCAAAAAGAAAAAAAAAAAAAAAGAGAAGAAAAGTAGAAACATTTAAAAAGAACCAAATGTAACTTCTAGAGGTGAAAAATACAATACATGAAATAAAAAATGTAATGGATACGCTTAACAGCAGATTAGACCCTGCAGAAGAAAAGAAAAATGAATCTGAAAACAAGGCAACGGAAACTATCCAAACTGAAGCAAAAGAGAGAGAAAATAGCTTAAAAACTGAACCAGAGCCTCAGTGAGCTGTGGGGCAATATTAAGCAGTCTTACATACATGTAACTGGAATCACAGAAAGAGAAGAAAGAGGAAGGAGAAAAAATAATGACTAAAAAATATATCAAATAGATAAACATATAAATCTACATATCCAAGAAACTAAAAAAACTCCAAGTAGGAAAAATACAAAACCAAAGCATATCAAAACCAAATTGCTAAAAACTAATGATAAAAGAGAAAATCTTAAAATAAGCTACAAAAGAAAGACATTTATGAGACAAAGATAAATACTATTGAGTTCTCATCATAAACAATGCAAGGTACAAAACAATGGAATGACTTTAATACACTGAAAGAAAATAAAAACTGTCAATTTAGAATTCTATATCCAGTGGAAACATCCTTTAAAAATGAAGGCATAATGACAGTTTCAGACAAAAAAAAAATAGATGTTTTTGTCACAAGCAAACCTCTATTACAAGAACATTAAAGGAAGTATTAAATACTTTAGGTTGAAAAAATGATACAATATGGAAACTTGAATCTACATAAAGGAATGAATAGTGCCAAAAATATCAGAATGAAGGACTTCATTGCAGGGAAAAATGTTAGACTTTGGGACACTCTGCTAGGTACTCAATGCCCTTTGATTTTATGTCTACCCACTCCCAGCTCCTTGAGCCCATGAGGAGCGTCATCACATTGTGCATTGAAACTACTGCTATAGATTTTGAGGGTTATCATCACTGTACCCCCATCAGAAGGACTTCTCAAGCTTTGCAAAGATGTCAGTTACCACTAAATAGAAGAGAAGTACAGCCTGAAATGCAAGAGGACTATTGTGACCATATGCAGCCCTCAGATTGATAGTACTACCTGGGAGACAGATGATGCCTCATTCCCTCCCTACTCCCACCTGACAAAGAGCCTCTGCCCACCAAACCTTCCATGTCTTGCACCACTGTCCTGGCTTCCCTGGCCTGGGATTTGAAGCAGTATGCCAACAATGGCCCTTCTCCACTGAAGCTGAATCTGGTGGGGTGGACAGTCAGAAAGTCATGCATGAGGTTAACTCGTTTCTGAGAAGGTCACATCAAAGAGTCCCCTGTAGTGAAGTACTGAAGGATATCATTCTCAACCAATCTGAGGGAAGAAGAGAAAGAAACCATACTGACAATAGAGAAAGCACAAGCTGTACCAAAATCTGATATTTCAGAACTTTTCCTAAGTATATTGTTTATGAATGACTATTGTTCTGTGACAATCCCTCTCACATCAACAGGCACCAGGGGTGTTCAGTTGGAGCAAATTAGCTTAGGCTTGAGTTGTTTACAGAGCCTTAATATTGGAAAAATAGACAAACTCAGTTGTGAAAAGTATTGTTAAATGTTTGAATTTATATATTTTTCTACATCAAATTATAAATTACCATTGTTTGTGAAGGATTACATTGAAAAAAGATTTTTAAAAAAAAGCTCTGGATGTGTTTAACAAGCTTAACCCTGTTTTTGTAGTTTAGACAAGTTAATGGTTATTTATTGTGCACTATTTATTAATTCAGTGATGAGAACTCAAGCCCCTAAAAGGTTGCAGCTCAAGGCCTTTTCAGTGCCACTTCTTTGCTAAGAGCCCTGCTTAAGAGCCCTTTTGGTAGCTGTCCTGTTGTTGTACTACGTGTTGCAAATTGCTAAGTGTGGTAATCACAAAATCATTTTTAAAGTTGTTTTTTTTTAACTAATAAAATACAGACAAATATTAAAGCTTGAAAATGCAGTCTTTAAACATGTTGACTCAAAGACGTTAGGAATTATATTATCCCACTCTAATCATATAGTCCCTTATGTGAAAATCTAGTACACATGACTTTTGGTGTAGAAATGGTGAAGAAATCAGCTCTAATATACAGTTATAGCTGCGGGAGGTACTATAACAGATCTGGATACTTGGACTATAAAAAAGAGGTGAAACAAACGGCAGAATAGGACTAGAGGTCTCTGCGATGATGCCTTGGGAGAGATAAAGGACACTGAGGCAATGCAAACCTGAACCTTGGAACCGTACTCTAGCATCTGAGAGAAGAGAGAGAGAGCTGTCCACAAGTGCTCTCTGATGAAGTCATCTTGACTGGAAGAAAATTTCATCACTCAGTGAGTACTGGAGAAAGAAAAGGGCTGAGAAATATCTGAGTGAGTTAAAACAGTTTCCCAAAGATTTTTCTGTCTCAGGTATCCAAGTCATTCTGCATCTCTGGGGCCACACTTGGACAAGAGGTGAAAGAGTGAACAATTCTGAGTCTACGCTATTAAACAGAATTGAGTATTTGGATATAGATCTAAGCATACATACAACAGCATTTAGGAATATCTATTATTACACATATACCTTGTGGACAAGGGCAGATAAGTACAAATTAAAAATTACCCATCATTAATAATTTATGTAAAGTATCACTAGTATTTTTAAATTTAGTGTGCTTATTTGTATGTGCCATATGTATGTATAAATAAAAAAGAAAAATGGTTTTCATGACATAATTCAGGAGCTCAATCCCCTAACCCTGTTTCTCTCTTTAGAGTCTCAGCTTAGCAAAGCGAAAATTCTTCTGTCAAGGAATATTTCAGTAATACACTCTATGTACATATATATGATGGTGTGATATTCATGTTAAAGATAAAATTCCATAATAATAGACTTCAAAATTATTTTATAATTTTTATACAGATAGACCTGGAAATGGAATAGAGCTAATGGTCAGTTCTTTATTAGGGAATTATGAAGTTTGTTCTAAAAGTGCTATGAAGCACAGGGAGATCAGCTCGGTGCTTTGTGACCGCCTGGAGGGGTGGGATAGGGAGGGTGGGAGGGAGACGCAAAAGGGAGGGGATATGGGAACATATGTATATGTATAACTGATTAAATTTGTTATAAAGCAGAAAAATAAATAAAATAAATAAAATAAAATAAAAGTGCTATGAACCCAGCCAGGAAAAATGGCAGGCAGAATACAGTTATACATAACAACCCATTTCTTCCTTGAGAGCCTGGCTCCACACTCCTCTGGAGTTTGGTATTTATAAATGGTCTCCATTTGGTTTCAAGTACTTGTGAATTCCACGTATACCATATATAACTACGTTCAAACTTAAGTACAAAAGAAATCCCAAGATAAAAAATCTAAATACAGTTTAAAGTAAATTCAACAGTGCTTCATTGTTAGAAAGTTACCATATTCAAAAGCAAGTAAAGACTTAAAAGTCAGTCTTAACGGATATTGATAAAATTTCCCATGTCAGTAAATTCTTTTTTAGCCTTCTACAGGAACAAAACCATGGCCATTTCATAATGATCCAGTTATATTACATACAAAAAACAGGAACCTAAATTTTTTTTAAGTTTTAGTTTAAAATTATAAATTAGCAATACATTTGTGGCAAAAGCTTAGTGTAAATATATCTTTAATAAGGATATATCTACTGGATGTAGATATATACTTTTCAAAGTACACATAAGATAAAGATACAGTGAAAATTTTGGTCTTAGAAACAGATCAACTTTCTAAAATATTTAAATTACTAAATACATTCTCCCCTACCCATACATTTTCACCTCTCACTAGACCATGTGATATATATAATATAAATATATTTGACTTTGACAGCCCCATTTTCTTTCCATAATTTAAACTATACATACTAATGAATAATTTTTATTTTAATCAACATTAAAAATTTTAAAGTATGACTACACTGCTTTTGAGTCTATTTAAAAATATTTTGGGGGCTTCCCTGGTGGCGCAGTGGTTGAGAGTCTGCCTGCCGGTGCAGGGGACACGGGTTCGTGCCCCGGTCCAGGAAGATCCCACATGCCGTGGAGCGGTTGGGCCTGTGAGCCATGGCCGCTGAGCCTGCGCGTCCGGAGCCTGTGCTCCGCAATGGGAGAGGCCACAACAGTGAGAGGCCCGCGTACTGCAAAAAAAAACCAAAATTTTTTTTTGAAAAATACAAAAAGATTGAGTAAATAGATTTAAGTGAAGACTTGACATAAAGTATGGTACAGGTCCTCAAACCTTAGAGACATATGGTTACTGTAACATGGTCTCCTCCAGAAAGTAGCCTCCCAGTATATGCCACATACTCCACCCAGTAATCAACATGATTATAATGGGAATTTGATTTGTAACTGTTTCACAATGTTCTAAGATGAATATTCTTTTTACAGTGTCAACTTTATAACATACCAAGAAACAATTTAGACCTAACAATAGCAGTAGCAATGCCTAAGCTTGAAAATATTGCCAAATTGTTTAATTAAACTACACTTTCTAGTTCAAGCTGAACTGCCAGGATGAAATAGTAAGTTATTATATCACCCTTTTTCAATGTATGAAAGAGAGAAGAGAAAAAAAGAGGGGAGGTTATGAGGTCACCAAAATGTTATGAGATCACCAAAAGGTACTCTGTGCTCAGACCAGAGGCGATGCCTGTTGGATCAGTAATCAAAAATGAATTTAATCTTGTCCGGGTGGGAGTAGAAGCCAAAATGGTAAATAAATGACAGAGCGTAGGTTAGTATGATAGCACTGGGTTGCAAAGAAATCTATTAGAATGAAACAACAACCAAGCAAGTTCTGCTTACAGAAGCTGCTCCTGCTATGTGTTCTTGCCAATCACTAGTGTGCCTCTGCCAAGTCAATGTCACCTTTAATTTATTCACATTCAAGTCTGCTGCAAACAGACTTTGATCAATCACAATAATGAAAATGTAGACTGAGTTTTGTTGTTTTGACATGCTTTCTTGAACTTTTCTCCTTCATTTTTTCAAAACACTTCTAATTGCAAGAAGTTGATCTCAATGGTTCCTGTTATTTGAGGGAACAATTGTTAAGGTTTGTTTATATTCCTTGCTGGCTAGGAATTTCTGGCACTGAGTTTTCTTTCTTTGAACTTGAGCCAGATTAATTATTAAATCTCAAAATGTCACTAAAATGAACTAATCACAGAGCTCAAGTCATTAATAGTTTTGCAGGTGGTATTTCCCTTAATAAAACAAGTGAACTTCCATATATATATTAAAAAAAGACCTTTGAGCATAAAGACACAATCATTTAATTGAAAAAGGAATTTAGCAGTTAAACATTAATAAAAAAATAATTAGAGTCATTTAATATTAGTCCTATTTAATTGAACTGCCCTGGTGGGAGACAAAGAAAACCTTGCCCCCTTGCGTGAGAAGGGGAAAGACCATAATCCCTGGAAGAGAAGGCAATGTCAGGTCCCCGTGGCTTTCCGGGCATGGACTTTGAGAGTGGGAAAGAAATGGCAGAGAGGCTGGAGCCCTGGAGGAAAAAGAAGGTTCCATCTGTGAATGACTGCTAACATTTATTGCACTGTTATGTGCCAGCTGCTGTAGGGAGAAAAGAGTTCTTCTCTCCGAGGTTGAGAAAGGGAAGTAGAGGAGCTGGGCAAGAAGGTGAGACACAGAGTTAGAGAAGCTGCAGCTCCCGCTATACAGAATCTGCCCTAGAGATTCAAAGATGTCATGGCCGGAGGTTTCCCTCCCCAGGACCTAAGGCAGGGATACTGTCCCCCGATGAAAGGGACAACAGGACCTGGAGCCCTGAAAGATATACTCATTCATTCATGCATTTTTCATTCAATAAATACATACTGAGCACCTACAGTTCAAGGCCCTGGGGATACAGAGGATAAAACCTGGCTCCGACTCTTATGAAGCTTCCTTGTGGGTAGAGAGGAGGACAGGCAAAGGCGGTGACTTTTGGAGGACTCAAGGTAGGGAAGAGCTGAGTTAGCACCAATGGCCAAGTACCAGGCTAATGCTTATGGGTTCTTTCCTATTTTCTCATTCACTCATTCATTGGTTCATTCACACATTGAGAGCCCACTATGTGCCAAGGATAAAGAGTTAAAAGAAACAATTTTTTACCCTGTTCTTAAGGAACTCACAATCTAGGAAAGAGAGATGGGTAAAAGATTAATTAAATTTACAATATGATAAGTTCTGTGATAATATCAAGTAAAGAATGTTATGAGACTGCAGAAGAAAAGTTGGTGTTCCTATTATTCTCCACAGGGTGGGGAGTAGGGGGTTAGAAATGACTTGCTAGAGAAGATGATGCCTGAGTCTTAACAACAGGAATTAACCAGAAAACTGAGAAGAGGGGGCATTCTGGGAAGAGGTACGTGCGCACTTAGAGGTATGAAGGAGTAAAGCACACAGCAAATTCAGGATACTGTAAGCAGTTCATACGGCATGAAGAGGCCAGGCACTGTTCTAGATCCGAGAGATACAGCAGGGAACACGAGGCAGTTCCTGCTCTCATGAGGCTTAAATTCTAGAACGAAGAGAGAAATGATAAACCAGCAAATATAAGCTAACTGGTAACTGCCGGCTACTGCCATATCCTTCTCATTTAATCAGCCTGCCCGTTGGGTTTACTAAGAAACAGGAAACTTGAAATAGTAAACTAGCAAAGGAGTAAACAGATCTTTCTTTAGCTCCTTTTCAATGTTCTTTTTTCCCCTCTAAATCACTTTTTTTTCTATAATAATAAATCTTGAAACAAACACTGAAATTTAAACAAAAATCTATGAAGTCAAAGTGGAAATCACTTACAATTTCATATTCACTGTTGAAAAGTCTGGAGTATATAATTATATACTTTCCCCTATAATACATATACATTTATAATATGAATATATCTAATTTACAAATGTATATTTATAATTATAAATAAGATGTGCATATTGTTTCATAAATTGGTTTTTCACTTAATATTTTCCAGACATCTTTTGGTGTCAATATATAGATGTATATTATCCTTTTTTTGAAATTAATGTATATTTTACTACTTATTCTTTACTATTTTTTACTTTTTTAAGTTAAAGTATAGATGACTGACAATATTATATTAGTTTCAGGTGTATAATACAGTGATCTGATATTTTTATAGATTATGTATTCTAATAAAGTTCTTATAAAACATTGAGTATATTCCCTCAATGTGTGATGTGATGTGCATTACATCCTTCTTATTTATTATTTTTTTAAAAAGAGTGTTCTCATATGTTTTTTTAATATATATATATATATATATATATATATAAGTTATTTATTTATTTATTTATTAAACATCTTTATTGGAGTATAATTGCTTTACAATGGTGTGTTAGTTTCTGCTTTATAACAAAGTGAATCAGTTATACATATACATATGTCCCCATATTTCTTCCCTCTTACGTCTCCCTCCCTCCCACCCTCCCTATCCCACCCCTCTAGGTGGTCACAAAGCACCAACCTGATCTCCCTGTGTTATGCGGTTGCTTCCCACTAGCTATCTATTTTACATTTGGTAGTGTATATACGTCCATGCCACTCTCTCACTTTGTCCCAGCTTACCCTTCCCCCTCCCTGTACCCTCAAGTCCATTCTCTAGTAGGTCTGTATCTTTATTCCCGTCTTGCCCCTAGGTTCTTCATGACCATTTTTTCTTTTTTTGGATTCCATATCTATGTGTTAGCATACGGTATTTGTTTTTCTCTTTCTGACTTACTTCACTCTGTATGACAGACTCTAGATCCATCCACCTCACTACATATACCTCAAGTTTGTTTCTTTTTTATGGCTGAGTAATATTCCATTGTATACATGTGCCACATCTACTTTATCCATTCATCTGTTGATGGACACTTAGGTTGCTTCCATATCCTGGCTATTGTAAACAGAGCTGCAATGAACATTTTGGTACATGACTCTCCTTCATGTGTTTGTTGGCAATCTGTATATCTTCTTTGGAGAAATCTCTATTTAGGTCTTCTGCCCATTTTTGGACTGGGTAGTTTGTTTTTTTGATAGTGAGCTGCATGAGCTGCTTGTAAATTTTGGAGATTAATCCTTTGTCAGTTGCTTCATTTGCAAGTATTTTCTCCCATTCTGAGGGTTGTCTTCTCGTCTTATGGTTTCCTTTGCTGTGCAAAAGCCTTGAAGTTTCATTAGGTCCCATTTGTTTATTTTCTTTTTTATTTCCATTTCTCTAGGAGGTGGGTCAAAAAGGATCTTGCTGTGATTTATGTCATAGAGTGTTCTGCCTATGTTTTCCTCTAAGAGTTTTATAGTGTCTGGCCTTACATTTAGGTCTTTAATCCATTTTGAGTTTATTTTTGTGTATGGTGTTAGGGAGTGTTCTAATTTCATCCTTTTACATGTAGCTGTCCAGTTTTCCCAGCAACACTTATTGAAGAGGCTGTTTTTTCCCCAGTGTATGTTCTTGCAACCTTTATCAAAGATAAGGTGACCATATGTGCGTGGGTTTATCACTCGGCTTTCTATCCTGTTCCATTGATCTGTATTTATGTTTTTGTGCCAGTACCATACAGTCTTGATTACTGTAGCTTTGTAGTATAGTCTGAAGTCAGGGAGCCTGATTCCTCCAGCTCTGTTTTTCTTTCTCAAGATTGCTTTGGCTATTCGGGGTCTTTTGTGTTTCCATACAAATTGTGAAATCTTTTCTTCTAGTTCTGTGAAAAATGCCAGTGGTAGTTTGATAGGGATTGCATTGAATCTGTAGATTGCTTTGGGTAGTAGAGTCATTTTCACAGTGTTGATTCTTCCAATCCAAGAACATGGTATATCTCTCCATCTATTTGTATCATCTTTAATTTCTTTCATCAGTGTCTTATAATTTTCTGCATACAGGTCTTTTGTCTCCTTAGGTAGGTTTATTCCTAGATATTTTATTCTTTTTGTTGCAATGGTAAATGGGAGTGTTTTCTTAATTTCACTTTCAGATATTTCATCATTAGTGTATAGAAATGCAAGAGATTTCTGTGCATTAATTTTGTATCCTGCTACCTTAGCAAATTCATTGATTAGCTCTAGTGGTTTTCTGTTAGCATCTTTAGGATTCTCTATGTATAGTATCATGTCATCTGCAAACAGTGACAGCTTTACTTCCTCTTTTCTGATTTGGATTCCTTTTATTTCTCTTTCTTCTGCAATTGATGTGGCTCAAAATTCCAAAACCATGTTGAATAATAGTGGTGAGAGTGGGCAACCTTGTCTTGTTCCTGATCTTAGTGGAAATGGTTTTAGTTTTTCACCATTGAGGATGATGTTCGCTGTGGGTTTGTCATATATGGCCTTTATTATGTTGAGGAAAGTTCCCTCCATGCTTACTTTCTGGAGGGTTTTTATCATAAATGGGTGTTGAATTTTGTTGAAAGCTTTCTCTGCATCTATTGAGATGATCATATGGCTTTTTTGCTTAAATTTATTATGATTATTATTATTTTTCTATTTTTTTGTGGTACGCGGGCCTCTCACCACTGTGGCCTCTCCCACTGCGGAGCACAGGCTCCGGACGTGCAGGCTCAGCGGCCATGGCCCATGGGCCCATCCGCTCCATGGCATGTGGGATCCTCCCGAACCGGGGCACGAACCCGTGTCCCCTGCATCGGCAGGCGGACCCTCAACCACTGCGCCACCAGGGAAGCCCAATTTGTTAATATGTTCTATCACATTGCTTGATCTGTGTATATTGAAGAATCCTTGCATTCTTGGGATAAACCCCACTTGATCATGGTGTATGATCCTTTTAATGTGCTGTTGCATTCTGGCTGCTAGTATTTTGTTGAGGAATTTTGCATCTATGATCATCAGTGATATTGGCCTGTTGTTTTCTTTCTTTGTGACACCTTTGTCTGGTTTTGGTATCAGGGTGATGGTGGCCTCGTAGAATGGGTTTCGGAGTGTTCCTCATTTTGGAAGAGTTTGAGAAGGATAGGTGTTAGCTCTTCTCTAAATGTTTGATAGAATTCTCCTGTGAAGCCATATAGTCCTGGGCTTTTGTTTGTTGGAAGGTTTTTAATCACAGTCTCAGTTTCAGTGCTTGTGATTGGTCTGTTCATATTTTCTATTTCTTCCTGGTTCAGTCTCAGAGGGTTGTGCATTTCTGAGAACTTGTCCATTTCTTCCAGGTTGTCCAGTTTATTGGCATATAGTTGCTTGTAGTAATCTCTCATGATCCTTTGTATTTCTGCAGTGTCAGTTGTTACTTCTCCTTTTTCATTTCTAATTCTATTGATTTGAGTCTTCTCCCTTTTTTTCTTGATGAGTCTGGCTAATGGTTTATCACTTTTGTTTATCTTCTCAAAGAACCAGCTTTTAGTTTTATTGATCTTTGGTACCGTTTCCTTAATGTCTTTTTCATTTATTTCTGATCTGACCTTTATGATTTCTTTCCTTTTGCTAACTTTGGGGTTTTTTGTTCTTCTTTCTCCAATTGCTTTAGGTGTAAGGTTAGGTTGTTTATTTGAGATCTTTCTTGTTTCTTAAGGTAGAATTGTATTGCTATAAACTTCCCTCTTAGAACTGCTTTTGTTGCAGCCCATAGGTTTTGGGTCGTCGTGTTTTCATTATCATTTGTTTCTAGGTATTTTTTGACTTCTTTGATTTCTTCAGTGGTCTCTTGGTTATTAAGTACTGTATTGTTTAGCCTCCATGTGTTTGTATTTTTTACAGATTTCTTCCTGTAACTGATATCTAGTCTCATAGCGTTGTGGTCGGAAAACATACTTGATATGATTTCAATTTTCTCAAATTTATCAAGGCCCTGACACCTGGCTGAAGCACCAAGAGCCTGTCAGCCACACGGCTCAGAATAAAAGGGCGAAAAGAAAGAAAGAAAGGAAGGAAGGAAGGAAGGAAGGAAGGAAGGAAGAAAGAAAGGAAGAAAGGAAAGAAAGGAAGAAAGGGAGAAAGGGAGAAAGGAAGAAAGAAGATAAAATAAATTAAAATAAAATAAAAAATAATTATTACAAAAAATTTTTAAGTAATAAAAAAAGAAGAGAGCAACCAAACCAAAAAACAAATCCACCAATGATAATGAGTGCTAAAAACTATACTTAAAAAAAAGAAAAAAAAAAGGACAGACAGAACCCTAGGACAAATGGTAAAAGCAAAGCTATACAGACAAAATCACACACAGAAGCATACACATACACACTCACAAAAAGAGAAAAAGGAAAAAAAATATATATATTGTTGCTCCCAAAGTTCACCTCCTCAATTTGGGATGATTCATTGTCTATTCAGGTATTCCACAGATGCAGGGTACATCAAGTTGATTGTGGAGATTTATTCCGCTGCTCCTGAGGCTGCTGGGAGAGATTTCCCTTTCTCTTCTTTGTTTGCACAGCTCCTGGGGTTCAGCTTTGGATTTGGTCCTGCCTCTGCATGTAGGTCGCCTGAGGGCTTCTGTTCTTCACTCAGACAGAACGGGGTTAAAGGAGCAGCTGATTCAGGGGCTCTGGCTCACTCAGGCTGGGGGGAGGGAGGGGTACAGAGTGCGGAGCGAGCCTGCGATGGCAGAGGCCAGCGTGACATTACACCAGTCTGAGGAGCGCCGTGTGTTTCCCGGGGTATATATATTTTTAAAATTTATTTTATTTTATTTATTTTTGGCGGCATTGGGTCTTCTTTGCTGCACATGGGCTTTCTCTAGTTGAGGCGAGCGGGGGCTTTCTCTTTGTTGCCATGCTTGGACTTCTCATTGTGGTGGCTTCTCTTGTTGTAGAACATGGGCTTTAGGTGCACGGGCTTCAGTAGTTGTGGCACATGGGCTTAGTAGTTGTGGCTCGCAGGCTCTAGAGCACAGGCTCAGTAGTTGTGATGCACAGGCTTAGGTGCTCTGTGGCATGTGGGATCTTCCCAGACCAGGGCTTGAACCCGTCCCCTGCATTGGCAGGCGATTCTTAACCACTGCGCCGCCAGGGAAGCCCCTTATTTATTTTATACCTAGTACTTTGTATCTCTTAATCCACTTCACGTATCTTGCTCCTACCCCTACTTCTCTCCCCTCTGGTAACCACTAGTTTGTTCTCTGTATCTTTGAGTGTGTTTCTATTTTTTTATATTCGTCCATTTGTTTTATATTTTAGATTCCACAATATAAATGAAAACGTACAGTATTTGTCTTTCTCTGTCTGACTTATTTCACTATCTTGGCTGCAATGAACACTGGGGTGCATATATCTTTTTGAATTAGTGCTTTGGTTTTATTCAAATAAATAACAAACAGTGGAACTGCTGGATCATATGGTACTTCTATTTTTAATTTTTTGAGGAGCCTCTATATTGTTATCCATAGTGGCTGCACCAATTTACATTCCCACCCACAGTGCATAGGCTTCCCCTTTCTCCACATCCCCACCAATACTTCTTATTTGTTGTCTTTTTGATAACTGCCATTCTGACAGGTGTGTGGTGATATCTTGTGGTTTTGATTTGCATTATTTGCATTTCCTTGATGACTAGTGATGTTGAGTATCTTTTCATGTGCGCTTTGGCCATCTGTATCTCTTCTTTGGGACATGCCTATTCAGGTCCTCTGCTCATTTTTTAATCCATTTTTTTGGGGGGGGAGATATTGAGTTGTATGAGTTCTTTATATGTTTTAAATATTAACCCCTTATCAGACATATCATTTGCAAATAACTTCTCCCACTCAGTGGGTTGTTTTTTCCTTTTGTTGATGGTTCCCTCTGCTGTGTACATTATCCTTCTTAATGGCTGCATAGTAGCTCATATTCCATTGTACAGAGATAACATATTCATTCAGTCCCCTATAGACTGATGTTTAGGATGCTTCACATTTTACAATACTGCAAACAACATTCTTGTATAAAATTTTACACACTTTTCAATCATTCCTCAGGATACCTTCTCACACCAAAACTACTACATCAAAAGGTTCCCATATATACTTGTCCCTCGATATCCAGGGAGGTTTGGTTCCAGGATCCCTGCAGATACCAAAATCTCAGATGCTCAAGTCTCTTACAGTTGGTCTTCTGTATCCCAGGGTTTCGCATCCATGAATTCAACCAACAGCAGATCACGGTTGGTTAAATCCATGGACACAAAATCCATGGATATGGAGGGCCAACTTTATTTGGAAAACTGATTTCTAAAGAGTCAACATCAACTTACATCTGTACCTACAGTGAATGAGAATACCTGTTTTCCCACAAACTTGTCAATACAAAAAAAAAAAAAAAGTCCTTATCTGTACTGTGTTTAAAAGCTACTACCCCCACCCTATCTTTGGTTTGCCTCTAACCTTGTCTAGGATTTTTTAATGAAAAAGTAAAAATTTCTTATGCTGTCAAATTTGTCAATCATTTCATTATAGTATCTGGCCTAGCTGTCATGCCACTCACTCTTTGTCTTGCTTGTTCTTTTTTATCCTTCAGGTCTCAGCCTAAATATAACCTCCAGAGTAGCTTCCCTAAACATCTCATTTAAAGAAAGCTGTCCCTGTATTCATAGAATCTTTGCTTTTTCCCTCAGAGCTCTATTTACAATCTGTAATGGTCCATTTTTGGTATTTGCTACATGTCTGTTTTCCCCACTACAGTATAAGTTCTATTAACACTGGAATAATATGGCAACTGTAGCTACTGAGTCAGGCAAGTTATATGTGATCTTTGAGGAAATTCTTCTGATTCAAGGACTTGCAATATTGTTTTTATGACAGTCAAGAGTGCATCCACATCCCGTATTTGAAGAATTTTTGATGGTTTCAAAATCTATCCCTAGAGTTCACTTTCAAAAATGTATACACACCATATTACAAAAAGGAGAAGTGTTGTGATGCCAGAGCACACCAAAAGTTAGGAACTTGTAAACTTAGTTTCTTTCAGGTATTTAGGCACAAGCTTTAGCAACAGTGACAGTCCATTCTTTGAACAGTATCAGTTCATAAGGACACAGACTGAAGTTTAGGGTACGATGTTTTGCCACTTGCTAGACAAAAGAGTTCACTTCAAAGATATGAGGGTTGCACCCTTTGATTCTGGAAAGAATAAACTCTATGATACTTAGGTTAGATGGATAGTTTTTTTTTTTTTTTTTTGCGGTACACGGGCCTCTCAGTGTTGTGGCCTCTCCCGTTGCAGAGCACAGGCTCCGGACACGCAGGCTCAGCGGCCATGGCTCACGGGTCCAGCCGCTCCATGGCATGTGGGATCTTCCTGGACCAGGGCACGAACCCGTGTCCCCTGCATCGGCAGGCGGACTCTCAACCACTGTGCCACCAGGGAAGCCCTAGATGGATAGTTTTTAATGATAATTCTTAAGAATGTTTCTTTCCTTTTAGACTTAAATATCTTTTAATTGTGGCAGGAATTAGTAAAGTTCCTATCTAGGAGTTTTTCAAGAATACCTGTATATTAAGATTCAAAAGTCTAATACAACTTTAAGTTGAACAAAAGTTGGGTGCTATTTTCATAGTATAGGTTAATAGTATTTACATTCTATGATTATCATTGACTTTTGTTTCTTAAATTGAGAGGCAACTGTGATATTTTGTTGATTACATATAATATTAACTTTCACTGAATATATCACTGTACTTACTACATGCATTTTCCAATACACAAATGAATTTTGTTAACAAGTACTACTCTAGTGTGATAATATGCCATGACTTTTTATAATTATTCCATTTGAATTACTATGCAATATAAATTTCTTGGCAAAAATATCCATCTGGTGATAAAAATTTGGAAATAATTCAATAGAAAATCTTGTTAGTGAGGTTATTTTAAACAAACACATATGAAAGGAAATGTTTTTTATGATAAACTGTCATGTAATTTGGTGACCACAGATAATGCAATTAGTCTGATTTTGTGGGGGAGACAATTACTGAACCCTTATGCTTATTAGTCCTCAGTAAATTATACCTTTTCCCTGTCTTAAGAAGAGAGACTGTCAAAACAAATAATTATAGAACTAGAAATACTTTAAAAGAAGACAGGACAAAAATCTTTATTTTCCTCTTTAACATTTCACCAATTGTGCAATTCAGAAAACATTTAAACCTTATTACTGCATATCAAGAACTTCATACTTTAAAGATAAAAAGTAATTTTTAATGCAATAAAAGTATAAATAAAAGAAAAACATTTTTTAATAAAAAAGAGATTAAGTTAAACAAATACCTAAATTTGTGGCATTCATTTTAAGTAAAAAGCACTTCTACTCTTCCATCAGAAATGGAACTTTCTTTTAGTACTACTGTATTTTGGCTTTTAGTATAATCAAATTTCTAAGCTAATGATATGATTAGAGGCACAGGATTTGGGCACACTTAGTGCAAAATGTATTGATTTGTAATACTATTTTATAATGTGTTGGTTATTTATTATCATTGTAGCCAGGCTTTAAGGCTATCTAAGATCAAAAGCAGAAGAACTGGCCCATAACAAATGAAACTAGTCACTTCTAAATTTTAAATATATAAACTCTCATAGCTAATATACAACTAGCAACAAGCTTTAAAAAAATATTCAATTGATTTTTTGTTGTTAGGTATTTAGATTCCTTGCATTTGTTAAATTAAAATATTTTCAGCTTTATTGAGGTGTAACTGACAAATGTAAATTGTAACATATTTAAGGTCTACAACATGATTTGATATGCATATATATTGTGAGAAGATTCCCCCAAATGAGCTAATGAACACATCCACCACCTCAAATATTTAACTTTTTTCTTTTTTTTTTTTTTTTTTTTTTTTTTTTTGCTTTACGCGGGCCTCTCACTGCTGTGGCCTCTCCCGTTGCGGAGCACAGGCTCTGGACGCGCAGGTTCAACGGCCATGGCTCACGGGCCCAGCCGCTCCGCGGCATGTGGGATCTTCCCAGACTGGGGCACGAACCCGTGTCCCCTGCATTGGCAGGCGGACTCTCAACCACTGCGCCACCAGGGAAGCCCAACTTTTTTCTTTTTGTGAGAACATTTAAGTTCTACTTTCTTAGCATAGTTCCATTATACAAAATACAGTGACTAAACCATGTTACACATTAAATCCTCAGAGCTTATTCATCTTACAGTTGAAAGTTGGTATTTTTTTTGACCCGCCTCTCCCTATTTCTCACATCCCTCAGGCCCTGGCAACCAATATTCTCTGCTTCTACGAGTTTGACTTTTCTTTTCTTTCCTTTCTTTTTAAAAAATATTTCACATATAAGTTATACTATGCAGCATTTGTCTTTCTCTGTCTGGCTTATTTTACTTAGCATAATATCTTGAAGGTTCATATATTTTGTTGCAAATGACAGGATTTACTTCTTTCTCATGGCTGAATAATATTCCATTGTGCATATATACCATATTTTCTTGATCCACTCACCTGATAGACACTTAGGTTGTTCCCTAAGTGGCTATTGTGAATAATGATTCAATGAACATGCAACTACAAATATCCCTTTGAGATAAGGTTTTCATTTCCTTTGGATAGACATCCACAAGTGGGACTGCTGGGTCGTATGGTAATTCATACCATATGGCAGCCACTCTACCATATGTCTTTTGATTGGAGAATTTAGTCTGTTTACATTTAAAGTAATTATTGATAATTATGAACTTACTGTTGCTATTTTTTTCATTGTTTTCAGGTTGTTTTGTAATTCCTTTGTTTTTCTCTTGCTACCCTCCTTTGTATTCTGATGATTTTTCTGTAGTGTTATGCTTTGATTCCTTTCCCTTGATCTTTCGTATATCTATCATAGGTTTTGCTCTGTGGTGACCATAAAACATCTTATATTTTATCCTTACATAAAACATATTTATGACAGTCTGTTTTAAGCTGACAACTTCACACACATACAAAAGCTCCACATTTTTATATTCCCCCTCAACATTTTGTTTTTGATATCACAATTTACATTGGGTAACCATGAACAAATTATTGTAGTCATTGTTATTTTTAATATTTTTGTCTTTTAGTCTTCACACTAGAGTTACAAGTGATTTACACACTACTATTACAACATTAGGGTATTCTGATTTTAACTATGTATTTACTTTTGCCAGTGGTTTTATATTTTCATGTTTTCCTGTTACTAATTAATATCTTTTCATTTCAGCTTGAAGAACTACCTTTAACATTTCTTCTAAGGCCCATAGAGTGGTGATAAACTCCTTCAGCTTTTGTTTGTCTGGAAAACCCATGATCTCTCCTTCAATTCTGAAGGACAACTTTGCTGGGTAGAGTTCTTGGCAATTTTTTTCTTATAGCACTTTGAATATATCATGACAATCCATTCTAGCCTGCAAAATTTCTCATAGTCTTATGGGGGTTCCCTTACATGTAACAAGTTGTTTTTCCCTTGTTGCTTTCAAGATCCTCTCCTTGCCTTTAACTTTTGACAATTTAATTATAATGTGTCTTGGTGTGGGTCTCTTTGGATTCCTTCTATTTGGAACTCTCAGGGCTTCCTGGATCTGGATTTGTTTCTTTCCCCAGGTTAGGAACTTTTCAGCCATTATTTCTTTAAATAAGCTTTCTGCCCCTTTCTCTTTTCTCCTTCTGGGATGCCTATAATGTGTATACTGGTCTTCATCAAGGTCTCCCACAAGTCCCTTAAATTCACTTCACTTTTTTTCATTCTATTTTCTTTTTGCTCCTCTGATTGAAAGAATTCCACTGCCCTGTATTCAAGTTCACTGATCCTTTCTTCCACTTGATCTGGTCTGCTGTTAAACACTTCTATTGAATTTTTCAGTTCAATTATTGTATTCTTCAGTGTTTTGATTTCTGTTTAGTACTTGTTTATATTTTCTGTATCTTTGTTGAAATTCTCACTTTGTTCATGCACTGCTCTCCTGACTTTGGTGAGCATTTTCATGACTGTTATTTTGAACTCTCTATCAGGTAAATCACTTATCTGAATCTCATTAAGATCTGTTCCTGGTTACTTAACCATGTTCTTTTGGTTGGAACATATTCCTCTGTTTCTTCATTTTCCTTGAATCTCTGTGTTGGTATCTGCTTATTAGATAAAACAGCCACCTCTCCTGGTCTTGATACAGTGGTCTCATGTATAAGATGAACCTCATCAATCAGCACAGCCTGAGCTCCTGGTTGTCTCTCAAAGCTCTGTGATTGTCCAAGCCACCTTCTTTAATCTTACTGGCTCCCAATAGTTGAGAGTGTGTCAAGACCGATCAATGTCCCAAAAGGCAGAGTTGTATTGAGCACCTAGAGGGAGGATGACTGGAAGCTGAACCCTCAGTCAGCAGCTCTGAAAGTATATAGTTAAGCTTCTTCCAGGGAGAAACTGGGAATTGGGTGTTTTTGCCTGTTTCCTCTGTGCTGGGCCCAGGTATATAGCTGTGGGAGGCAGGGTGGGGAGAGAAGGGTGCTCCTTTGCCCATTAAGAGCTGCTTCTTTGTTTGCTATAGTCCTGTGGGGCTCATAAATGCAAGCTCCCAGTGTCTATTGAGCCAGGTGATCCAGTGACTTGTCCCTTTGGGTAGCTGATGCAAAAGCTGGGGCACCAGATGCATGTACAAGCTTTGTGCAGGGAGATACCAGCAACTTGGAGTGGTCTAGAGGGAGAAGGTGGGGAGGTGTCTGCTGGTTTCCCTGGTGTCCAGGGAGGATTGCAGCCATCCCCTAGACAGTGTACTAAATTAGAAGCCTGACCCACAGGCAGCAGCTTTCAAAGTATGCAGATGGGCCCCTTTCAGGGAAATGGGCATTCCTACCTGCTCTCTCTGCACAACTGTGGTGAGTACTCTGGTCCATTAATGACTGCTTCTTTGCTGTAGCCTTGTGGGTCTCATGGATACAAGCCCCATTGGCTTTAAGAGCTATGTGTTTGGGGGGCCTATTCCTTAGGTGGGAGTCTTAAAAGTTGGGGTGCTAAATGTGGCACTCACACCCTCTGCTCTTCAGGGAGTAAATCAAATTATCAAATTACATCTGATAAAAGTGATCAGCAATTTATTTTTCTAAAATTTAGATTATGAAGAATAGCACAATAATGAATAAGAGGAAAATTACAAGAAATTGCTTTGGTGAGATAACTGAGAAAAAGTATGGATTAAAAAAAAACCCTAATCTCATTTTAACTCCCTTAACCTTTTTCACTCTCAATGTAAATCCAGTTTTAAAACCTAAATGGGGCTTGTCTTAGTGACTGATGATATGAATCAGAAGGTTAACTATTCAGGACTAATCCTGTACACTTCAAATTATGCATCCAGGAGGTTATGATGAATCTCAGAAGAACCTGACCACACGTATATCTAAAAATAATGAATAACAGCACTTCATTTATATACAACTTTAAAAGAAAAATCTTTTACATTCTGCTTTAAAAGTCAGATAAAGGTCAAAATAGAAGAAAATATGTGCCAAAACTGAGGTCAAACTCAGACCTCGGCTTTGTACAGAAGTATATAAGAAGCAATCCTTTCAGATCGAGAAAAGTGGGATGCTTGAAATATGAGATACTACTTTTTAGTAAGACCCACCTAAACTCAGTGTTTTGAAAACCAAAAAGATTTACAACATAAACTAGCATAACAATTTCTTGCACAATTAATAAGTAAATACCTATAGATAGGGAGGCTTACTAGCTTATGGTTACAAGTATAGACTCTGAGGAGCTCAAAACACTCAAAATGATTCACTTTCATTTCTTACCACATTTTTCTAGAGAAGCATGGCAAATTTCATATTTTTTTTCAGTTTTTACAAAGCTAGAGGTCAATACCAAAGAAGGTACATAGAAAAAGCAACTATGTGTTATGCTATTGTGTTTCAAGTGCTTTTTAAAATTCCTTTATTATGACAGTGAAACGAAAACATCAGAATACAAAACAATAAACATACCAAGATTAAATTATTTGCCGATGTACACATGGGTAAATTAACTTGCTAAAGTTAAGAATTGTGCAGCCAGCCATAGAATTTGGGGTAATTTATTATTTCTATTAAATATTATTGTTATATTAATTTTTTAATAAAACAAAGGAAAAAATTAAGTAAGGTCATAGTGTATAAGCCAAGCCAGAGAGTCACAAAACTGCTCAAGAATTACACTGGCAGGTATAAATTTCTGGGCTTCAGGCACTCCTGAATGGGGACAAGCCTGCTTCTTCGTCTGTTTAAAGGCAGCCATAAATGAGTTAGGTATAAAAGAGGTCAATAGACTGGCATAAAACTCGGCCCAACAGGGACCTTTCATTGTGGACGGTGGTAAACCCATTCAACCACAACTTTTCCTTTGGGGAGGCAGAAATGCTAGTAGGTAAATAAAGAATGGTATGTTGATCAAGCTCAGGATATATCCTTTCCAATCCTGAAAACCAAAGATCTCAAAATGACTGTACCACCAAAGATATAATGCTCCTGTGTAAACTTGCAATAAGATTCAATTTCTGAAGGCAATATGTGAATGTTTTTTCCTTGCAACTGTAAAGAATCAGACTAATTCAGTTTCACAGAGGAAAAAAGATGATACTAAAAGCAGTTTACACATAATTTAACAGAGTTAAGATATCTAGGACAAGTTGTTATGTACAACATATGTCTACAAAGAAATTATACTACCTATTAAGCACATACTAGATGCTTGATAAATATCTGAATGAACAATAAAGCTATATAAGCATTAAGTCTTTAAAAAGGAATTCCAAAACCTAAACCACACTGATTATTTCTTACTCATATTGCTACATAATTCCGTAAGTGCTTTTGGTATTTCAGAATTTCAAGGATTTCATTTTTCAGTTTATTCTGAATATCTTATTTTTCTATCAAGGATCCAACACGTTCTCTTAAAATATATGATTACGAGGTTTCATTGTATTCTTTTTAAATGAACTATTTCATGTGTATAAATAAATATAGCTAATAATATAATATACACTCATGTGCCCACCATCCAACTTAAGAAATAAAACACTACAAATATGACCAACTTAAGAAAGAAAACAATACAGGTATGACCACCATCCAACTTAAGAAAAAAAACACTACAGACATGACCAATAAAATGCTCTGTGAGCCCCCATCTACATTCTCCTTCCCCAGCGGTAATACCTACTTATTCATGCATGTTTTTATACTTTCACTACATCTTTATATATCAATAGACAAAACAGCAGTGATTTTTAAATTTTTTTACATTCTTATCTCCTAAGACTTTTTTTTTGTTTGTTTGTTTTTTTTTGTTTTTTTTTGTTTTTGTTTTTTTGCCGTACGCAGGCCTCTCACCACTGTGGCCTCTCGCGCTGTGGAGCACAGGCTCCGGACGCGCAGGCTCAGCGGCCATGGCTCACGGGCCCAGCCGCTCCGCGGCATGTGGGATCCTCCCGGACCGGGGCACGAACCCGCGTCCCCTGCACCGGCAGGCGGACTCTCAACCACTGCGCCACCAGGGAAGCCCCTCTCCTAAGACTTTTAAAAACTATGTACCACCTTGCATATTTAAGTTGACACTTAAATAATGGCAAAGGATGTATTTTCCTATTTACTGCATATCAAATGCATGCTTTAAATATGTTTTTGTCCAAAGCCTTGGAGCTGCACTTTGGTTTATTCAATTTATGGAAAATATAACTATATAACTTAATTGGCAAAGCCAGTCCTCATTGTCAAAAGCAATCACCCAAATTCAACCTACTCTCAGAAAAATTCTAACTTAATTTTTAAATTCAAATAAATGTGTTATTATGTGTCCCCATGACAACTTTCTCACTTGTGAATTTTAATTTTAAGATAGATAAATGGATAGCTTGCTAGCTAGGTAGACAGAGAAACTATAAGGCATGGAACCTTACTATGAGATTGTCACCTGGATGAAATAATGTGTTGCCCCTTTCAATAATTTTTATTGAAGTTTTCTCTGTTTTGTTCTCAAGGGACTCTCTCTCAGGAGAGACTCTCCGATAGTCTCTTTGTTTGCTGCCCTGATTTTTAAACCCCAAGGCAACGCACCATAGTAAGATTTAGGACGGACAAGACGTAAGCTTTTCTTTTGAAAGACAGATGATTATGAAAAACGTCAGAAAGGAGAACTGGCAGACCAGAAGGAGTTCTCAGGCAGATCTTTTTTTAGGAAGGACTACATATGGAAAGAGAGAATATGGAAATTAATTGCTTTAAAGCTATTCATACCTGTATATCCCACAGGAAGTCTTTGTGTGCCCAGGGTACAGGTATCCCAATTTGAAAACCACTGATCAACAGCTGGGGTTGGCAAACTAGGATCCAGCTGCCACTTGTTTTGTATACAAAGTTATACAGGGCACAGCCATACTCACTGGTTTACATATTGTCCATAAGTGCTTTCACAGTAAAACGGCAAAGTTAAATAGTTGCAATAGAGATTGTCTCACAATGGCCAAAATATTTACTATCAGGTGCTTGAAAGAAAAACTTGGCTACCCCTCATCTACGGCACTGTGTATGTGCTTTTTAAAATTCTTTTCTTTAAATTAAAGTTATATATTCACATATTTGTAAGCACACCTCATCGTAAAAGGCTTATTATGAAAATGTCATTTCCTCTCCCCAGAAGCAACTACTTTATATTCTTTTAGCTGATATGTATGGTACAGGCCAAACCAGGGAGCCACAAAAGTGTTTGACAGCTATCAAACAGACTTTGCCCCAACCCTTCCATAACATTCTTATATTATCATTCTTTATTATTCAGTTTCAAGCACTGTATGTTAACTTCTCATTACTGAAAATGAGGATTTATCCCATCGCATATCCTCAATATAGTTGTAAATCAATATTCAATATTTATTATTATGAGTAAACACTATCAGCAAGTGAGTTATCTGTATACTAAAATTATTTTTCCTTCTCCTACCCAAGGTTTACTTTTTTGGAGATAACAAATGAAGTCTGTTCATTTTCCACATACTTATCTATAATTCAACTTGATATGCTCAGTATATATGTGTTCATTTAATCCCTCTACTTTTCCGAATGTACCTCTTCCCTCAAATATGTCTGGAAAACAGTCTGTACTGTTTTCCCTTTGCCATGAATAAACCTCCAGGTTTCAACTGGGTAGAAAATTTGCCTGGTTTTCAGACTTTCACAAAGGGACTTTTAACAATGTCCTTTTCTTTTGCTTCAGGAGATTTAACATTAATACAATGCTATTATTTAATATATAGTTCATGTTCAAATTTTTAAAAATAACCCAATACTGTCCTTTATAGCTAAGGTATTCCCTCAATTCAGGATCACGTGTCATATTTGGTCATCAGGTTGATTAGTCTTTCTTTGTCGTTCATTACACTGATATGACTGGCCTGGCGTTTCATGAAGTTTTCTGGTTACTTCCTTGTGATTAGATTAAATTTGTGCATTTAAAAAAATACTACATGAATGATGTCTTACTTTCAGTGCATCATACAAAGAGGCAAACATGACGTCAAGGCTGTTCTACTTGGCACGTCTGACTAGCTGGTTATGGTGGTATGGCCAGATTTGCCCACTATAAAGTTATTTTTTCTTCCCCTTTGTAATTAATAAGTAATCTTCAGGGAGATACCTTGAGACCATGTAAATACCCTGTTCCCCAACAAAATTTGATCCAATGGTCTTAATATCCACTAATGATTTTCCCCTGAATTGATTATCACAATGACAGCTGAAAAATGGTGATTTTCCAACTCTGTTATTTCTTCTACATTTATTGGTTAATGTCTAATTGCTTCTTAAATAGATTTTCAACCAGGTTACTGTTTTTAGCACCAGACTCAACTCCACTTTCAGTTTCCTAGCACTGCCAATTACTGAGCATTCTGGGGTTCTGTGGTTTAAACTGGGTTTCTTCTAAGCTTTCTCTTCTGCTAGATTAGGGGTTGTACTCCTCAGTTTTGCTAAATTTGTTAACATTGCTCATCTGCTTTCCAGCTTCGAAAACATTGTTGCTGCGTTTGCCTCTTCAATTTTTTTTTGACCTTATGCTTTTAAAAGTAACCCCCTTTACTGCCATTTTCATTAGGCTCAAAAAGAGAAAGTAAACTCATGTGTTTAACTGACTAACTTTATTTGAAATTCCTTTTTCTTTCCCTGCCTTCAAATTTTATATAAATGGTATCATGTTGTACGTTCTGCAACTTGCTCTTTTTACTCAATATTATGTTTCTGAGATTTATCCATGTTGATACATGCAGCTCTAGTTCATTCATTTTTAATGAATGATGTTTTAATGCAGTGTATGAACATGTTACAATTTTCTTATCCAATTCCACTATATTCCCAAAAATGAGATTGTGAGGTTTGGGGTAGGGGTCTATTTTTCCATAAGAACATACACTCCCCATTTAAGTCAGTAGGAAAATAGGATTATATACGCAAAATGTGAATTTTAAGACATTTCAATTCTGTAACTTATAAAATGAACTAATAATACTAGGCACAGAGAACTCACTCAATAAATGTCAGCCACTTAGAGACAACAATGAAATGGGCTTCAGAAATTCAGAAATAAGATTCTTTTCTGAAAGTTAAACTGCAAGATCAACACATTATAGGCCAGGGCAGAGTTATGAAAAGAGTAAAACAAATGAAGAGCTGCAGGGCCAGCAACATTTGACCATAATATAACTAGTGTAATAGCAAAAGAAATAACAGGTCAATCAGAAAGGAGTAGCAGAGAAAAAAGGATAATCATAGAAACAAATGCTGGCAATCCATAAAAACACTGTTCATGGGAGCAAAAACCTTAATACGCATGTGGCAATTTTTTTCTATTCCAAACCATAAGGCTATTCTTAGGATAAAGACAGATATTGGGAATTGTGGTCAATTCTATTTAAATATTTCCATTCCTATGGGTCAGACAATCCCTATTGTAAGATGGACATAACAGGTGATTTTAGGCTGGATGCAATTAAACATTTATTTTACTACTTAACTTCCCTTATCCTAATGCTGCACTCAGCAGATATCCTACTGTTTTTTTCCTATGCCAACTTAATTTCTTACTATAAATTAATATACTGGAATTCTGGCAACCCTTTCAAACTCTCTTGTGTTTTAGTCACCGTGATATCTTTTAGAGCCAAATCACCTTGGACGTGGACAAAAAATGAGTCTTTGGAGCCTCCAGACCAGATCTGAGAACATGATCAAGTAAACAAGGTGCTGTGCAGTATGGTCCTACCTAGCTGCCCTAAGCTCTCCTTCGACTACAGTATCACCATCCAACTCCATTCTCTACTGATTTCTAGAATTTCCTCTTCCTCTTTCATGGAGCATATGTATTAAAAATAAAGTAAGTGAGCTCTAATATTATGGATTTCTTCTACTGTCTGTAAACCTGTTGCTGAGTCATGTATTTTGTCAATACTTGGCAATACATTTATTTACTTTTTCAAACAGAATTGTTTCCTACTATCTTGTCAGGATGAAAGGAGAAGCAATATTTCAGAATACTTGCTGCAAATGGCTTCTAATGGGATAGAGTCAAGACTAGGAAAAGTCTACTTCATTAATTTTGTGAAATGTTAATTCAACTTGTACTGAACTGATGAACAGGTGTTGAACTATATTGGCAACAGGTATTGAACTATATTGGCAAAACTGAATTTTCATGAAAAAAGTACAAGCAATGCTCAATTTCAAAATATGTTCAGTTTCTCAGGGTTATTTTATAGTTGGTCACTGGAAATTCAAACTCTGTCATACAAACCATGTAATATACTTACATGGCATTGAGATTTTCAAGTCTGTCAATAAAAGCCTATCTAACTAATAATGAATCAGGTTCTGTGTTAGGTGCGTCTGATATATAAATGAATAAGACATAATTCCTGTGCCATATAGCCCACAATATAGTCAGCAAGATGGACAAATAAAACAAGTAATTATAATGCTGAACTCAAAGGGTTATATAAGTGCACAAGGCAGTGTAGCTATATCAAGAAAGAAGTGACTAACTCTATGAGTTAAGAAGTTAGGAAAAAAGTTAAGGAAAGTATCACAGAATTTTAAAGCGCCTTTTAAACAGAATTAAGCATGAGCAGAAGTGTCCTGCTGATGGGAGAGAAAGAAGATATTCAGCTTGAGAAACAGCAAGGAGTGCCTTGGAAAGTAGGATGGGTATAACAAATATAAGGAGGAAAGCTAGAAAGTTGGGCAGGGCAGGAGGCTTAAATGGAATTTCAAGGAACTAGATCTTTTGGCCAGAGCTTCCCAAGAAGTGTGCCTAAAAATTGATTCCTTCAGCCTTCAAGGTGGCCAGGAGAGAAACTGTTGAGTTATAGGGTAGGCGTACATTTGACTTTATAAGAAACTGTCAGTTTTTGAACATGGTTATATCATTTTCACACCAATCAGCACTGTATGGTTATATATGAATGTTTATGGTTTCTCTAGTTATGGTTATTGTCAATCTTCTAAACTTTAGCCATTTTCATAGATGTGTGGTGGTATCCCATTATGGTGACTAGTGATGTTAAGAATCTTTTCCTACGCTTACTGGCCATTCTTGAATCTTATTAAAGCCAATTCAAGATTTTCACCCCATTTTTATTAGCTCTGTCTTTTATCATTGAGTTGAAGTGTTCTTTATATAGACTGGATACAAGTCCTTTCTCAGATACATGTACTGTGATTATTTTCTCCCAGTCTGTTGCTTTCCTAATGTTCTCTTTTGATGAGAATTAGTTTTTTGTTTGTTTTTATAATTAATTTTTATTGGAGTATAGTTGCTTTACAATGTCGTGTTGGTTTCTACTGTACAGCAAAGTGAATCAGATATATATATCTGCCCTCTTTGTTAGATTTCCTTCCCATTCAGGTCACTGCAGAGGACTGAGTTCCCTGAGCTATACAGTAGGTTCTCACTGATTATCTATTTTATACATAGTATCAATAGTGTATATATGTCAATCCCAATCTCCCAGTTCATCCCACCTCCCCTTTCCCCCCGTGGTGTCCATATGTTTGTTCTCTTAATTTTGATTAGGTTCAATTTACCAATGTTTTTCCTTTATGGATAGTGCTTTCTGTCTCCTGTCTACCCCGAAGTTGTGAAGATATTCCACTATGTCTTTTTGTAGAAGCACTATAGTTTTAGCTTTTATGTTTAGTCTATGATCCATCTTTAATTAATATTTGTGTATGATGTGAGGTAGGGATCAAGGTTCAGATTTTTCCATATGGATATTAAGTTATTCTAGTACCACTTGTTATGAAGACTTTCCATTCCTAATTGTGTTCCTTTGGTGCTACTGCCAAAAATCACCTGGCTGTATACTATTTCTAAACTCTCTGTTCTTTTCCATTTATTTGTTTATATATCCTTATGCCAGTACCACATTGTCTTTTAAAAAAAATTTTTTTTGATGTGGACCATTTTTAAAGTCTTTATTGAATTTGTTACAATATTGCTTCTGTTTTATTTTATTTTATTTTATTTTTTGGTTTTTTGGTCCCGAGGCATGTGGGATCTTAGCTCCCTGACTGGGGATCGAACCTGCACCCCCTGCATTGTAAGGCGAAGTCTTAAGCACTGGACTGCCAGAAGAGTCCCCACACTTTCTTAATTATTATAGTTTTAGAGTAAGTCTTAAAGCCAGGCAGCATAAGTCCTTTAATTGTCGTCTCCTTTTTCATGATTGCTTTCAGCTATTCTAGGTCCTTTGCATTTCCATATATATTTTAGAATCAGCATGTTGATTTCTACCAAAACAAGTCTAATGGGATTTTAACTGGATTTTTATTTGATTGAGTCTATAGATAGTGGTTCACAAAGTAAGGGCTCTGGCCCAGCAGCATTACCATCACCAGGGAACTTGTTATGAATGCAAATATTCAGGCCTTACCTCAGACCTTGTGGATCAAAAACTCTGGGAATAAGGCCTTGCAATCTGTGTTTTAACAAGCCCTCCCTGTAACTGGTGCATGACAAAGCATAAGAATTACTGCTGTGAGGGACTTCCCTGATGGTCCAGTGGTTAAGACTCCACACTTCCACTGCAGGGGGCACGGGTTCGATCCCTGGTTGGGGAACTAAGATCCCACAGGCTGTGCGGCCAGAAAAAAAAAAAAAAAAGAATTACTGCTGTGAATCAGTTTGGGAGAACTAACATCTTAGCAATATTGAATATTCCAATCCATGAAGAGGTATTTCTCCCCATTAATTTAGGTCTTATTTAATTTCTCTCACCAATGTTTTATAATTTTAAGTCTACATGTCTTGGGACTTCCCTGGTGGTGCATTGGTTAAGAATCTGCCTGCCAATGGAAGGGACACGGGTTCAAGCCGTGGTCCGGGAAGATCCCACATGCCACGGAGCAGCTAAGCCCATGCACCACAACTGTTCACGTGCCACAACTACTGAAGCCCACGCGCTTAGAGCCCATGCTCCGCAACAAGAGAAGCCACTGCAATGAGAAGCCCGCACACCACAACAAAGAGTAGCCCTCGCTCGCCGCAACTAGAGAAAGCCCTCGCACAGCAATGAAGACCCAACACAGACATACATACATACAAATAAATAAATAAATAAATAAATAAAGTCTACATGTCGCATATATTTGCTTAATTTATATCAGGGTATTTTATGCTTTCTGATGCTATTGTAAATGGTATTCTAATTGCTACTGGCTAACCTTCAGCCATAGTCTACAGGTGATATGGGCAGAAGTCTATTTGGGGGTGGGAGTTCACAAAGAGATTTGAAAAAAAGTAGAGAACTCAAATTACTGGTAGCATCTTGAAAACAAATTAGTTTCAACAGATATGCAAGAATAGGAGGTTGTTTCCAATGAATTGATATAGGTATTAAGCATGAGCAATTATAAAGATCACAAAAAGAAGGACAACCAGACATCATGTTCTCCTGTAGTCTTGCCAAACATTTTCTACATTCTTGACAAAAAGATCAAACATCAATATCTAGCTTCTGGATCCAGCTGCCAATGCGGAAGAAAGACAGAGGAGGAGGGGAACATGTTGAATTACACAGAGAGCATAAGATCAGCAAAATCTAGACTGTGGCAAACTCTTTAAGTCAAATGGGCTGGGTTTTTCAACAGACAAATGTGTAAGGAAATAAAAGTGATGGAGGAAGAACATATAAACTGAAAGAGATTTAAAACAAATACAAAGTTTTTACAAAATGGGCAAGTCTAAACTATAGTGTACATTTGGCTGAGAAGATTATTTAAACATGTGAGTAAACACTTATTATAAAAGTCAGGTTCAGGGTTGCTTTTGTGGGGAGAAAGGAGGTTGTATTGAGATCGGGCACATGAGTAGCTGGCAAAGTTCTGTTTCTTGACTTGGGTGGAATTTGCCTTATAATAACCTATTAAACAATACATTTAATTCTTGTGGTCTTCTGTTTACATGACTTATTTTTACAGTAAATAGGTTTTTTCTCCCTCTTAACATGATATATGTAAAATCTGGGATTGAAGAGTTTATAAGTTTTAGTGATAGAATGATGTTTGGGGATGACACGAACTAAGGTGTGGCTATGGAAGTGGTTGTTTATTGAAGTAGGGATACTGGTGTGGATGAAGTCAAAGAAGTAAATGGCTAAGACTTGGGAAGACACTGACAGGAAAAAACCATAAGTCTGGTTCTAATCTCTGCCATCAGTGTGGGAGAGTGCCCTAGAGGTTAGCAAAGATAAAAATGATGAACAGGTCGAGAGAAATCTACTTGGATTGCAAAGGTACCACACTCTCCTGGGCTCACAAAGTGGAATAATATTTTGGAAATGACTGGGGGAAGGGAGGAGCAATCAATCCCACTTCCTTTCTATGGGTTGTAGGAAAATGAGCACAATTCACCTCAAGGAAAAAAACGACTCATTATCTTTTAGACACAGATAGATTTTACTTGAGGCTCTGTGGTAGAGAAAGTTCTTAGGACAATATTAAAGGTGAAGGGTAATTTGCTAATAAAGAAACGGAAATTCCTGAAACACAATGGAAAGGGTCAGGAGGAAGAGAAAAGGGTGTGTGCATTTGTGTGTGTGTGTGTGTGTGTGTCTGTTGGGAGGTACAGAAGAGCATAAAGAACGATGTGATTAACAGTACATTAGAAAAGAGGCAACAGAGGGCTCCTTTTTAGATATTCAAGAATGTGAGCACCATGGAGGGAATGACTTGGTCTCACTGTTCTGATGGAGCTTGTCTGAGATACTGGGATTACCTAACATTTATAGGAGTAGTGCCTTAGGCCTGATTATTGCAGTTGCCTCCATCTAATCACTTTGCAAGTATCAATGTTTCCATGGAAGAAGGCTTTCAAAGTCTGGAGGATAGAAGAAACACCTTTTTCTCTTGAGAACAGTAGCTCTTATTATGGCCCAGAGAAGGGGAATCAGAAGGGCTCCTTGATCCATCCTACCACTGGAAACCACAGGGGATACTTCTGAATATTGGATCACATTGACTTTTTTTCGCTTTTATTCCAAGGTTCACTGATATTAGAAAAAAGGGTCTGAGAAGAGTAGGACAAGGTCAAGGTAGAAGCAACATACAAAGCTAGAAATAGGCTTAGAGATGTGCTCACTCAGACCCCAGGCAGACACACCCTGATGGGGTCAGTCCAGGAGGAATGGAACAAGTAAAGATAGGTATGCCAATTTATAGGTCATAATAAATTCTGCCCTGGAGTATCCCACCTCTTAAAAAGTGTGGCCTGAGTATTGGAGCCCATTTACATTGTCAGCAGGGTTGTAGTAGTAAGGGAATAGGGGAGGGAAAAGAGGAGTCCTCAGTAGCAGAAAAAATGGAATAGGTAGTATATTAATGAATTTGTAAACTTCCCTTTTATGAAATATTTATTTCTTACAAACTAACTTTAGAACATTTCATGCTATTGTTTTAAAATAAAAATTATGAAATAATCATGATTTAAAAACACAAATACCACAGCATTGCTATGCTTTTTATTCTGCATCCCACCCAAACTATGTTTCTAAAGTTTTTTTTTTTTTTGGCCGCTCCATGTGGTTTGCAGGATCTTAGTTCCCCAACCAGGGATTGAACCTGGGCAGTGAAAGCGTGGAGTCCTAACCACTGGACTGCCAGGGAATTCCCTATGTTTTTAAGTTTTAAATAAAAATTCAATTCAACTATTAGTTACCAAGTGTTACATATTACATGCTAATTGGAATAAGTTTCTTCAGATACTAGATGGTGTTAAATTTATATAAAATTATAAAATTTTATGTTTTATATAAAATTAAGGGCAAAATAAGCAGAGCATGATTTAGAGAGGACCAAGAGATTCAGTGTTTCTCAAACTTTTCTACCAAAGCATCTGTATCAGAACAGAGAACTCCCAGGGGACAGGGAAATGACCTAATGCAAGCTGCTGTAAGTCCAAACATTCTCTAAAGTGTTTTTATTTTGTTTTAAATTTTTATTATTTCATTTAAAATTTTATATGGATTTTGTTACATCCCATAATTTGTGCAGTTATTTTATTATAAAAATGTTTGAAATTATTTTCTATGGGGCAAAATTAATGCTTTGGAGAGGTGGCATCACATATATTTTAGAGGCTTCACGTATCCCTGAGAGTACAAACTCCCAATTGAGAAACACAGCATTATAAACACATACTTGAATATTTTCCTTGTGTATTCTTACCTCCATAGTAGGTGGAGTCTTTCTTGTTTTTCTGATCCAAGCTAGAAAGAAAAATAATATTTAAATGTAAGTTTTCTATAATTTGCACATTTTATTCATTCATGCATGAAACAAATATGTATTAAGCAGCTGTTATATATTGTTTTAGGCACATCAGTTCCCTCCTCTCCTGTAGCATATATACTAGTGAAGGGGCACAGAAAAGAAACATTATTAGGTAATGATCTGTGTCATAAAAAATACTTAAGTGTAGGGAGGATGTAGAGGGGATAGTTTCATAACTAAAATCATACCCCATAATCATCTGAATTCAACTTAGGGTATATATGGCATATAGGCCAAATCATAATACAGTAAACTTCAAGGCGATATTAAAGTTATATTATCCTGGAAATGTGAAGCAATTATTGCTCGATATGTAGAAGAATGGATGTAGAAAAGTTTTCATTTACAGAGATTTCTCTTCTAACCTGTTCTAGCAAGCAGTCTATCTTGTATGGCTGGTATCTTAGCGCCAACATTTGGGAGATGAGAGGCAGAGTAGAAAGAGCTTGTATTTGTGAAGTGCCTACTGGACACTGGGCACTGTGCTAGATACTTTAGCAACAGAAAGGGAGTGGGGCAACTGCCTCTAGAGAAGTATATCAGAATCACATGAAGACATGTTATAGTACTTAGCAGAGCAGAGGCAGATTTTAGGGGTTCAAATCCCAACTTAAGTACTTACTAGCTGTGTTACCTGAGGCAAGTTATTTAATTTTCTAAGTATCAGATTTCCCATCTGTAAAATTATAATACTAGTATCTAGATTTTAGTATCTACATTGCAAAAGTTATATGAAATAGTATATATAAATTCTTAGCTCAGAGTCTGGCATAGAGTAAACATGCAAGTCTAAGTTATCACTATCACTATTATTCAGTAAACCTGTATTTTTTATAACAGACTCAAAAAAGCAAAGATCAACAAAACCTGCTTGGCCTATGAGGATATATAGGAAACTGTGAGAAAACACACTGTAAGGAATATAGTCTTTGAAAAGTAAAAACTACTATTTTATCACTCTAGTTAATTCAATCTTCATTACAAAATCATGAAGTATGCTTATTTTATAGAGAAATTCAATGACATTCCCAAATTTATACATTAAGTAGTAATGGTGGAATTTGAATCCAGATCTGACCCTGTCTCTGGATCCAAAAACCATCCATGCTCTACTAAACAGTTTCTCAAAGTTTATAAGCAACAAGCAAAGAACACTAAACTAGGAAGAGGAACAGGTCACAACACTGACTACTGTCAAAAAATAAGATTCATCCCATTTTACAGATTGGGAAACTGAAGATTAAGCAACTTGCCAAAACTCACACATTTAGCAAGTAACAGTCTGAGAATCAAATGCTGGTTGAACCGGCTCTAAAATCTGAGCTCTGCCCATTCACCAGCCACTTTCTCTTCTGACAGGCTAGCTCTGCTAGCCTGCCTTCTGTCATCCAAGTAATAGCAGCGGGACCTGTCCTCATGACAAGCCCAGTAATGAATGACTGTGGGGGTACAAAGAGCAACATTCAACTGTGGCCCTGTGATGAGTTATTTCTCCCTACTTTGTCCTCTCTTGCACTTACCCCATACGTGTATTTTCAATACAGACCCAGTGTTTTGCCTTCTCTATTTCTATTTCTGAACTCCTATCTCTGTTATTATTTTCTGCATCCTCTTCTTATTAGCTTCCAGCCCTATTTCTAGCCACAACTTGCACAAACTTTATATTTCTTGTTAGGCTGGAAGGTTGTCAAAAGCAGGATGCATCCACAGGAGATTTATTTTTCTACCACCTAAATGCCTCGAAAGAGTAGGTACTTAAATACAGTTGTTGAATGAATACTTCCACTATAAAATACTTCCACTATAAAAATATTCGTTGTAATGGGATTTTTTTTTTTGTAATGGGATTTTGACCTGTATTAGAAAACCCAGCTTAGCAACAGCAAGATTCCTCTGTACGATCAAGGAAATAAGTGGTTTATAGAAGTTTTCAACTGCCTCTTTATGGTGAAAATAAGGGGTACTTGTATATGTTTATGGGCATTTTTTTCCCCCAGGAAAGAGACTTCTTTTAAAATAATTCACCATGAGCCATATACCTCTAAAAGGTTTTAAACAATAAATCTTCAGTTCTAATTTGGATTAGAAAGTTAATTCAGAAAAATCAACTGTTATGGCAGGGGTTGTCAAACTATAGCCTGCAAGCAAAATTCGGCCCATGGCTTGTTTTTTGTTTTAATGGCTGAAAAAAATAACCAACAAAGAACAATATTTCATGACACATGAAAATTAAATAGAATTCAAATTTCAGCCTCTGTAAATAATGTTTTATTCGAACACAGTCACACTTATTTATTTACATATTATCTATTATAATGTGGGCTACAATGGCAGAGTTGAGCAGCTGTAACAAAGATAATATGGCCCACAAAGCCTAAAATATTTACCATCTGGCCCTTTAAGGAAAATGTTTGCCAACCCCCGTGCTAGGGCTACCATTAAGTATAATCCTTTTAGCAACAACTATATATCTTGATTCAAAAACACTTTCATGAGCTTCCCTGGTGGTGCAGTGGTTAAGAATCCACCTGCCAATACAGGGGACATGGATTTGAGCCCTGGTCCGGGAAGATCCCACATGCCGCGGAGCAACTAAACTCGGGTGCCACAACTCCTCAGCCTGCGCTCTAGAGCCCATGAGCCACAACTACAGAGCCCATGTGCCACAACTACTGAAGCCCGTGTGCCAAGAGCCTGTGCTCCACAACAAGAGAAGCCACCGCAATGAGAAGCCCACGCACCGCAACAAAGAGTAGCCCCAGCCTCTTCAGTAAGTGGTGCTGGGAAAACTGGACAGCTACATGTAAAAGAATGAAATTAGAACACTCCCTAACACCATACATAAAAGTAAACTCAAAATGGATTAAAGACCTAAATGTAAAGCCAGACACTATCAAACTCTTAGAGGAAAACATAGGCAGAACACTCTATGACATAAAGCACAGCAAGATCCTTTTTGACCCACCTCCTAGAGAAATGGAAATAAAAACAAAAATAAACAAATGGGACCTAATGAAACTTAAAAGCTTTTGCACAGCAAAGGAAACCATAAACAAGACAAAAAGACAACCCTCAGAATGGGAGAAAATATTTGCAAATGAAGCAACTGACAAAGCATTAATCTCCAAAATTTACATGCAGCTCATGCAGCTCAATATCAAAAAAACAAACAACCCAATCCAAAAATGGGCAGAAGACCTAAACAGACATTTCTCCAAAGATATACAGATTGCCAACAAACACAGGAAAGAATGCTCAACATCATTAATCATTAGAGAAATGCAAATCAAAACTACAATGAGATATCATCTCATACCGGTCAGAATGGCCACCATCAAAAAATCTACAAATAATAAATGCTGGAGAGGGTGTGGAGAAAAGAAAACCCTCTTGCACTGTTGGTGGGAATGTAAATTGATACAGCCACTATGGAGAACAGTATGGAAGTTCCTTAAAAAATTAAAAATAGAACTACCATATGACCCAGCAATCCCACTACTGGGCATATACCCTGAGAAAACCATAATTCCAAAAGAGTCATGTACCACAATGTTCATTGCAGCTCTATTTACAACAGCCAGGACATGGAAGCAACCTAAGTGTCCATCGACAGATGAATGGATAAAGAAGATGTGGCACATATACACAATGGAATATTACTCAGCCATAAAAAGAAACGAAATTGAATTATTTGTAGTGAGGTGGATGGATCTAGAGTCTGTCATACAGAGTGAAGTAAGTCAGAAAGAGAAAAACAAATACCGTATGCTAACACATATGGAATCTAAAAAACAAACAAAAAAATGGTCATGAAGAACCTAGGGGCAAGACGGGAATAAAGACACAGATTTACTAGAGAATGGACTTGAGGATACAGGGAGGGGGAAGGGTAAGCTGGGATGAAGTGAGAGAGTGGCATGGACATATATACACTACCAAATGTAAAATAGATAGCTAGTGGGAAGCAGCCGCATAGCACAGGGAGATAAGCTCAGTGCTTTGTGACCACCTAGAGAGGTGGGATAGGGAGGGTGGGAGGGAGACGCTGGAGGGAGGGTATATGGGGATATATGTATAGGTATAACTGATTCACTTTGTTATAAAGCAGAAACTAACACAACATTGTAAAGCAATTATACTCCAATAAAGATGTTAAAAAAATAAAAAAGCGTAGCCCCCACTCGCCACAACTAGAGAAAGCCTGCACGCAGCAATGAAGACCCAAGGCAGCCATAAATAAATAAATAAACAAACAAATAAATACATAAATTTATTTAAAGAAGCAAAATACTTCCATATTATCTAAAATAAAAATCATTATTAACTATTATATTTTTTTCACTTTGCTGTACACCTGAAACTAACACAATATTATAAATCAACTATACTCCAATAAAAATTAAAAAGCAAGCAAACAAAAACCCCCCCCAAAAAACCTATTACACTTTTTACCTGATTGCCATGTATTCTAGACTCTATGAACACTGCCACTGGCATCAGACCATGTTAAAAAATATAATGCACACTTACTATCACCATGAGAAAAACAACAATTTGCCTTGCTGATGAGTCTATAAAACATTATTTTCAGTTTTTTTTAAGATTGGGAAAAGAAAAATACTTCAGTAGAATCCAAATAATTTTTTTAAATTCCACGGTGGATGAATAAGTTGAAGAAACTCTGATATGTGTTTTCTAAACCCTACTGGTTTTGTATAAGTTTATAAAAATCATTTATAGATATAAGAAAGTAATATAATTCAGATAATGTATTAAGTACTACCTAGACTATTCACTCTCATGAGACACTATTCTCTAAGGAAAGATATAAGGGCTTCCTTTAGCTTTGTTTTAAGTGGCTCAAGGAAGAAGATTTTTGTTTAGATAAATAAATGCAATTTCTGAAATAAATAATTCTACAATATAATTTACAATATTTATAATTCTACAGTAACCAGATACTTGAAATGTCTTCTTGAGATGATGGTTGATGCCTGTTCACTGTTATGTATCCAATAAAGGTTACAGCTAGAAATTTTCAGTGTGATCACTCATTTATATAATCATCCCTAGTTTCCCAGTCACTACATACAACAAAGGAAATGTCCTGCTGATGGCTGGCAAAGGTTAGGAGGAGGAAGGAACAGAAATAAGTGCTAATATCAAATCATTACATTTTTTTTTTTTAACCTCAGAACAATCTGGAACTGAACCTCTATTCAATTACAAATTATATAATGATTTTGTCATTGCTAATTATATTTGTATGGTGGATTCTGTATCAGTCTTCATTATAATGTAACCATTGTCTGAATAGAATTTAGCAAGATAACTGGACAGTTTATGCCTTAAGATCCTAGCATTCTTTCATCAATACTCATTTGCGTTCTCATCGGTGGGCATGAGATTTTCACTGAACTTTAATACTCTTATTGGAATATAACATAGTATAATGAGTGTAAAAGTGAACATGCAAGTTAAATACTTCATGAAGCATACATTCTTCAAAATTTTATAAGAACTGAAAATGGCTAATACACTTTTAGAAGTAGTACCAACAGGGGTTAAGGTAAATGAGAAATTTATCACCAGATTCAGTAGGTGACCATTCAGAGCTGAAATTATAGATAGGTTATCAACAGTTGCATCCAAAGGATACATTAGAAATATGTGTTTCCACTACTAAAGGAAAATACGACTTTTTAATAAAGCTTCATCTTTCAAAAAACGATCTTTGCCAGTTCTGAGTGTTGACACATCATAAAGAATATTTTTTTAAAAATCCACATTTTTTCACTTTTTCACCACAAGAGTTTTTTCACATTTCACCACAAGAATTTGTTGAAAATTCTTCAAATGATATATTATGAAATGAGTTATTTTCTGATTACCGACTCTAAACAGTTTCTTAAGGATATTATTAGATTTACTTGGCACAATTAAGTTACAAATTTTGTGATGCTCATGGCTGGCTATTACTGTTCTTTTCTTCTTAATCAACTTTATTGAAGTATAATTTACATACAACACAGTGAAACCATTTTAAGTATGCAATTCCATGAGTTCTGACAAATGTAAACAACCTTGTAACCAGCACCACAATCAGTGTATAGAACATTTCCATCATCTCCAAAAGTTCCCTAGTGTCTGACTACATGCAAACACCCACCTTAATTCACCCACAGCCCCCAGTGAGTGCTGTATCAGTACTCTTTGTCACTGTTGATTAGTTTTGCCTTATCTACAATTTCACATAAATGGAATCTTATAGTATGTACTATTTTGCATTAGCTTCTTTTACTCAATATAAAATAATCTTAATCCCTGTTACTGTGTATAGAAAACAGACTCTGAAGGTAACCTCCAAAACCCCCACCACTTGGTGTTCATGCCTCTGTATGATCTCTTCCCCTTGAGTGAGGACAGGACCTGTGACTTACTTCTAACTATGAAAATATGGCAAAGGTCATGGAATGTATGTGATTACATGATGATGTTACATAAGATTATAGCATCCTTCTTTTTGGAGTCTCTCTTTCCCTCCCTGGCTGTAAGGAAAAAGAAGGCCATGTTGGGGAATATTATGTGGCAAGAAACTGCTGGCAACCTCAAGGAGGTTATGGTGGTCTCTGGCCAACATCAAGCAAAACCTGAAGCTCACAGCCCTACAACTGCAAGGAACTGAATGCTGCCAACAACCACATGCGTGGGAAAGTGGATCCTTCCACACTCAAGCCTCCAGATGAGAATGTGAGACAGGTTGGGACCTGGGACCCTTTGTTGCAGTGCTTGCACCTGGACAAATGTCTCCTCCAGCAACAAAATACAAAGAAACTATAAGGGACTAAAAATAACTGCGTGCGTGCACAGTTGGGGAAAATTATGAACAATAAGATACAAAAAGACCATAAACCCAACTGCCACTTCTGGAGAGCCTGGAGCAAAAGCAGGGTACTGCACATGCCCCCTGTACACAACACCACGAAGGGCGTGCGCAGACCACCTTAGCCACCCCTCTGGCCCGAACCCTGGACACACCCCTACCCTCATCCCATATAAGGAACCAGCTGCCCGCCCCACTCAAGGAGTAAGCAAGGGAACCTGTTACTTGTTTTTCTCCCTTGTGCTACAGCACTAGTCCCAGTAAAACCTTGCTTGAATTTCTTGTCTGGTCGCTTACCAATTTCTAGTGATTAAGGAGTCCAAGAACCCTGGTCAGTAACAAATGCAGCCCTGGCTGACGCCTTGATTGCAGACTTGTGAGACCCTAAGTAGAGAACCCAGATAGGCTATGCCTGGACTCCTGACCACAGGAACTGGGAGATGATAAATGTGTGCCATTTTAAGCTGCTAAATTTGTGGTAATATTGAAATGGAGTAATAAAAAACAAACACAACAAGCATAGCAGTTTATTCTTTTTACTGCTGTGTAGTATTCCACTGTATGGAAAAATGACAATGTGTTTACCCACTCACTACTTGGGCAGTTTTCAGTTTTGGGCTGTTATGAATAAAGCTGCTATGAAAAATTTGGGTACAAGTATTTTGGCAGACTTATTTATGTCTCTGGGTAAACACCTAGCAGAATTTCCAGGTTGTAGAGTATAAGTGGACAGTTAAATTTATAAAGAGCTGATAAACTGTTTTCCAAAGTACTTGTACCATTTTACACTCCAGCCAGAAATTTATGAAAGTTTCATATGCTTTATATCCTCATTAACACTTCATATTGTCAATCTTTTAAATTCTAACCAGTCTAGTGGTATGTAGTGTTATTTCATGATGGTTTTAATTCACATTCCTTGATGACTACTGCTATTATGTATCTTCTTTGGTGAAGTGTCTTTTCAAATCTTTTGCCCACTTTTAAAAATTCTGATGTTTGTCTTATTACTGAGTCATGACAGCTCTCACATGTTCTGACAAATTCTATGATAGATATGTATTGCAAACTTTCTCCCTATCTGTCTTGTCTTTTCATTTGTTCAAAGGTATTTGTTAAAGAATAGAATTTTTAAGATTTTGGTGAAGTCCAATTCATCATTTTTTTTCTTTTATATTTGTTATGTGTGTATCCGATCTAATGCTTTGACTATCCCATGATTGAAAGATTTTGTCCAATGTTTTCTTCTAAATGTTTTAACTTTTACATTTAGGTCTGTGATCATTTTCAACTGAAGTTTTTAGAGATGAAGTGAGGTAAAGATCAAAGATTATTTTCTTTCATATGGATATCCTGTACTAGCTGTTGAAAAGAATTTCCTTTTGCCATTGAAAAATCAATTGACCATATAAGTGTAGAAATAATTCTGGACTCTCAGTGTGGTTCTCATTAGTTTTTTTTTTTTTTTTTTTTGCGGTACATGGGCCTCTCACCGCTGTGGCCCCTCCCGTTGCAGAGCACAGGCTCCGGACACGCAGGCCCAGTGGCCATGGCCCACAGGCCCAGCCGCTCCGTGGCATGTGGTATCCTCCCGGACTGGGGCACGAACCCGTGCTCCCTGCATCGGCAGGTGGACTCTCAACCACTGCGCCACCAGGGAAGCCCCTCATTAATTTTATATCTATCCTCATAACAGCATTAAATTGTCTTGATAAATATAGCTTTTTAAAGTTAAATCTTCCAATTTTGGTCTTTTCAAAAATGTTGTAGGTATTCAAGGTCCTTTGCATTTTAATATAAAATTTAGAATCAGTATATCAGTTTTGATTGGGAATGCACTAAATCTACAGATGAATTTGAGGTGAAATAATATCTTTTAAATATTGACTTTTCTGATCCATGGAAGTTATAAATCTCTTCAATTATTTAGATCTTCTTTAATTTCTCTTGGCAATACTCTATATTTTTCAATGTATAGGTCTTAGAGACATATTTCTGTAAATTTATCCCTAAAGACTTCATATTTTTAATGTCATTTAAAATGATACGACTGAAAATTTTACTTAGCAATTGTTTGCTATTAGAGTGTAGATACATAATTGATTTTAGCATATTGCCTTTATATCTTGAAAACTTACTAAATTCATTCATTAATTTTTATAGTTTTTTTTAGATTGTCTACATACATGCACAATCATGTCATCGTGAGCAGAGTTTTACTTTGTCCTTACCAATCTGTATTCATTTTATTTCTTTTTCTTGCCCTATTGCACTGACTTGGATTTTCCAGAATGATATGAAATAAAAAGTGAGAAGAGATACCTTTGTTTTATTTCCAATTTTAGGAGACAAGAGTTCTTTCACCATTGAATATGAGGTTACATAAAAGTTTTTTTTTTTTCCTCTTAATGTCCTTTAATAGGTTGAGGAACTTCTTATTCCAAAGTTTGTGGAGAATTTTTAATCATGAGTGTGTGTTGAATTTTGTCAATTTTTTCGTACCAACTGAAATTAACTTATGGTTTTTCTCCTTTATTTTATTAATGTATTGAACATAAATGCAAATCAAATCCACAATGAGACATCACCTCAAACCTTTTAGGATGGCTATTACCAAAAAGGTAAAAGATTACATGTACTGGCGAGGATCTAGAGAAAAGGATACCCTTATGTCCTATTGGTGCAAATGTAAATTGGTATGGCCATTATGGAAAACAGTATGATGTTCTTCAAAAAAGTAAAACTAGAACTACCATATGATCTGGCAATGCCTCTTCCGGGTATATAACCAAAGGAAATGAAATCACTATTTCAAAGAAATATCTGTGTTTCCATGTTCAGCGCAGCTTTATGCACAACTGCCAAGATATAGAAACAACTGTGTCCACTTACAGATGAATGGGTAAAGAAATTGTGGCATACATACACACACACACACACACACACACAATGGAAAATTCTTTGGCCTTGAAAAAAATCCTGCCATTTGTGACAACACTGGATGTACCTGGAGCACATTAGGCTAAGTGAAATAAGCCAGACACAAAGAAAAAAAACTGCATGGTTTCACTTTCATGTGGAACGTAAAAAAAGTCAAATTCATGGAAGCAGAGAGTAGAATGCTGGTTAGGAGGGACAGTGAGGTGGGGGAAATGGGGAGATGTTAATCTTCAAATGTTAAACCAATCTATGTTACTGATATAAACTCCACATGGTCATGGCATATTACCCTTTTATATATTCTGGGATTCAGTTTGCTAATATTTTTTTTTTTTTTTTTTTTTTTTTTGCGGTACGCGGGCCTCCCACTGTTGTGGCCTCTCCTGTTGCGGAGCACAGGCTCCGGACGCGCAGGCTCAGCGGCCATGGCTCACGGGCCTAGCCGCTCCGCGGCATGTGGGCTCTTCCCAGACTGGGGCACGAACCCGTGTCCCCTGCATCGGCAGGCGGACTCTCAACCACTGCGCCACCAGGGAAGGCCCAATTTTTTGTTTGAAGCACGAGATCAGGTTTTCTTCCTAGAACTCTGAGAGGTTGTTGTTAATTTTTTTTTTTTTTTTTTTTGGTACGCGGGCCTCTCTCACTGTTGTGGCCTCTCCCGTTGCGGAGCACAGGCTCCGGATGCGCAGGCTCAGCGGCCATGGCTCACGGGCCCAGCTGCTCCGCGGCATGTGGGATCTTCCCCGACCGGAACACGAACCCGCGTCCCCTGCATCGGCAGGCGAACTCCCAACCACTGCGCCACCAGGGAAGCCCCAAGTTTGCTAATATTTTGTTAGTGATTTCTGCATCCGATGTTTATGTGAGATATTGGTTTGTAGTATTCTTCTCTTTATTGTCTCTGTGAAGAGCTGGTATCAAGGTAAACGTGGTTTCATAAAATGAGTAGATAAGTATTCCTCCACATTTTGGAAAGAATTTGTGGCCCACCCTGGCAAGTGCTGCACATGCATATGAAACAAAAATGTTTATTCTGCCATTGCTCACTGGAGTGTTCTATAATGTCAATTAGGTCAAGTTGTTTGATATAGTTGTTTTCTATATCATTCTGACAATTTGTGCTTTTTACATGTAGGTTTTGGACCATCTAAATTTACTGCAACTATTTTGATAATTAGGTTTAAATCTACAGATATTTGTATACCTGTGTTCATAGCAGAATTATTCAATAGCCAAAAGGTGGAAAAAACACAAATGCCCATTAATGGATGAATGATAAACAAAATGTGTTACAGTCGGCCCTCTATATCCACAAGTTCTGCATCCACAAATTCAACAAACCACGGATCAAAAACATTTGTAAAAAAAATTCCGCAAAGTTCCAAAAAGCAAAATTTGCCATTAATCAGCAACTATTTATACAGCATTTACATTGTATTAGGTATTATAAGTAATTCAGATATGATTTAAAGTACAGTCATCCCTCAGTAACCATGGGGGGGTTAGTTCCAGGACTCCCACAGATATCAAAATCCACAAATGTTCAACTCCCTTATATGAAATGGAGTAGTATTTGCATATAACCTATGCATATCCTCCTGTAACTTTTTTTTTAACATTTTTATTGGAGTATAATTGCTTTACAATGTTGTGTTAGTTTCTGCTGTAAAACAAGGTGAATCAGCTATATGTATACATATATCCCCTCCCTCTTGCACCTCCCTCCCATCCTCCCTATCCCACCCTTCTAGATGGTCACAAAGTACTGAGCTGATCTCCCTGTTCTATGCAGCTGCTTGCCACTAGCTATCTATTTTGCATTTGGTAGTGTATATATGTCAATGTTACTCTCTCACTTCGTCCCAGCTTACCCTTCCCCCTCCCCGTGTCCTCAAGTCCATTCTCTACATATGTGTCTTTCTTCCTGTCCTGCCCCTAGGTTCATTAGAACCATTTTTATTTTTAGATTCCATATATATGAGTTAGTATATGGTATTTGTTTTTCACTTTCTGACTTACTTCACTCCGTATGACAGACTCTAGGTCCATCCACCTCACTATAAGTAACTCAATTTCGTTTCTTTATATGGCTGAGTAATACTCCACTGTATATATGTGTCATATCTTCTTTATCTGTTCATCTGTCGATGGACACTTAGGTTGCTTCCATATCCTGGCTATTCTAAATAGTGCTGCAATGAACACTGTGGTAAACAACTCTTTTGGAATTATGGTTTTCTCAGGGTATACGCCCAGTAGTGGGATTGCTGGGTCATATGGTACTTCTATTTTTAGTTTTTTAAGGAACTTCCATACTGTTCTCCATAGCGGCTGTATCAATTTACATTCCCACCAACAGCACAAGAGGGTTCCCTTTTCTCCACACCCTCTCCAGCATTTATTGTTTCTAGATTTTTTGATGAGGGCCATTTTGACCAGTGTGAGGTGATACCTCATTGTAGTTTTGATTTGCATTTCTCTAGTGATTAGTGATGTTGAGCATCCTTTCATGTGTTTGTTGGCAATCTGTATATCTTCTTTGGAGAAATGTCTATTTAGGTCTTCTGCCCATGTTTGGATTGGGTTGTTTGTGTTTTTGATATTGCGCTGAATGAACTGCTTGTAAATTTTAGAGATTAATCCTTTGTCAGTTGCTTCATCTGCAAATATTTTCTCCCATTCTGAGGGTTGTCTTTTCATATTGTTTATGGCTTCCTTTGCTGTGAAAAATCTTTGAAGTTTCATTAGGTCCCATTTGTTTATTTTTGTTTTTATTTCCATTTTTCTAGGAGGTGGGTCAAAAAGGATCTTGCTGTGATTTATGTCATAGAGTGTTCTGCCTACATTTTCCTCTAAGAGTTTTATAGTGTCCGGTCTTACATTTAGGTCTTTAATCCATTTTGAGTTTACTTTTGTGTATGGTGTTAGGGAGTGTTCTAATTTCATTCTTTTACATGTAGCTGTCCAGTTTTCCAGCACCACTTATTGAAGAGGCTGTCTTTTCTCCATTGTATACTCTTGCCTCCTTTATCAAAGATAAGTGACCACATGTGCATGGGTTTATCTTTGGGTTTTCTGTCCTGTTCCATTGATCTATAGTTCTGTTTTTGTGTCAATACCGTACTGTCTTGATTACTGTAGCTTTGTAGTAGAGTCTGAAGTCAGGCGGCCTGATTCCTCCAGCTCTGTTTTTCTTTCTCAAGATTGCTTTGGCTATTCAGGGTCTTTTGTGTTTCCATACAAATTGTAAATTTTTTGTTCTAGTTCTGTGAAAAACGCCATTGGTAGTTTGATAGGGATTGCATTGAATCTGTAGATTGCTTTGGGTAGTAGAGTCATTTTCACAATGTTGACTCTTCCAATCCAAGAACATGGTACATCTCTCCATCTGTTTGTATCATCTTTAATTTCTTTCATCAGTGTCTTATAGTTTTCTGCATACAGGTCTTTTGTCTCCTGAGGTAGGTTGATTCCTAGGTATTTTATTCTTTGTGTTGCAATAGTAAATGGGAGCGCTTCCTTAATTTCACTTTCAGATTTTTCATCATTAGTGTATAGGAATGCAAGAGATTTCTGTGCATTAATTTTGTATCCTGCTGCTCTATCAAATTCACTGATTAGCTCTAGCAGTTTTCTGGTAGCATCTTTAGGATTCTCTATGTATAGTATCATGTCATCTGCAAACAGTGACAGCTTTATTTCTTCTTTTCTGATTTGGATCCCTTTTATTTCTTTTTCTTCTCTGATTGCTGTGGCTAAAACTTCCAAAGCTATGTTGAATAATAGTGGTGAGAGTGGGCTCCTGTATCCTTTAGATCATCAGTACAGTAAGGCAAGAAAAACTAAAATTGGTAAGTGAATTTAGCAAGATTGTGTAAGGTACATGGTTAATATAAAAAAACAACTGCATTTCTATGTGTTACCAGTGAATAATTTTAAACTGAAGTAAAAAACAATCAGTAAGAGCCCATAAAAACTAAGACACACTTAGATTTTAATTTAATAAAATATGTGCAAGACCTGTAAGCTGAGAACTATGAAAACTACTGATGAAAAAGTGAAAGAAGACCTAAAAAAGTGGAGCAAATATGCTGTATTCGTAGATTAGAAGGTTCAATTCTCTTCAATCTGATCTATAGATTCTATACATTCCCAATCAAATTCCTAGAAGGATTTTTTTGGGGGTAGTAATTGATAAGCTGTTACTAAAGATTATATGTAACAACAAAGGGCCCAGAATAACTAAAATAATTTTGAAAAAGAAGTTGGAGGACTCAAATTACCTTATTTCCAGACTTACTACAAAGCCTCAGTAATCAAGACAGTGTGGCACTGACAAAAGGACAGATACACATTCATAGACAGAACAGAGAATGAAGAAATAGATCCACACGCATAGGGCCAATTGATGTTTGACAAAGATGCAAAGACAATTCAATGGAAAAAAAAGATGGTCATTTCAAAAAATAGTCCTCAGAGAGTAATCACAAAGACAGAAAGTATAATGGTTGTCAGGGGCCAAGGCAGAAGGAAGAATGGGGAGCTATTGTTTAATAGGTATAGAATTTCAGTTTTAGAAGATGAAAAGAGTTATGGAGATGGATGGTGGTGATGGCTCCAAAAAAATGTGAATGTATTTAGTACCACTTAACTGTACACTTAAAAATGATTAAGATGGTACGTTTTATGCTATGTGTATTTTAACACAATAAAAAACTAGTGCTGAAAAAACTGGATATCCATATAAAAAATAAAATTGACTGATATCTAAACCATGTACAAAATTTAATTCAAAATTAATCAGAGACATATATGTAGAACTGCAAACTCTAAAACTTTTAGAAGAAATCACCAAAGAAAATATTCGTGAGCTTGGGTTAGGCAAAAATTTCTTACATACAACACCAAAAGCATGATGAGGCATAAAAGAAAAAATGATAAATTTGACTTCATTAAAATTAAGAATGTGTCCTCTTCAAGCAGCACTGTGAAGAGCATGAAGCCACAGACTGGGAAAAAAGTATTTGTAAATCACATATATGGTAAAGGACTTGTATTGAGGATATATAAGAAACACTCAAAACTAAGCAAATAGGAAAAAAAGCCAACCAAATAAAAAATATCTGGGCAAAACGAAGAGATATACAGATGGCACAGTGGCTCCAGTTGAAAACTGCTATCAAGTGTAAAAGACCCAAATGTCTTTCAGCTGGTGAATAGATAAGCAAACTGGTATATCAATATGATAGAATTCTACTCAGCAATTAAAAGGAATAAACTACTGATTCGTGCAAGCACACAAATGAATTTCAAATGCATTAAGCTAATTGAAAGAAGGCTGCCTTCTTTTTCTAGCCAAGATGGAGCAACAGGGACATATTATATGGGACAGCAATTTTCATAACAGTGCACATCGAGTAATGAATACAGTGGTCCCTGAGAATGTTAAATAAACAAAGGTTGCCCTTACAATTGCTTCAGCTTACTGCCTTGACAGTTTCTAGGTTGTGGCACAGGGAGGGGATCTAGCCAAAACCCACCATACTATCTAAATTATGAAGATGGAGCTAGGAGTCTAGGGACAAGGTGACTAAAATTCAAAGGATAGACTACCAGACAGGAGACAGCTACAGAGAGCACACTCTGGATGGGGATTAGCAGAAGACCAAGTATTCAGCAGAGCACTGCTCAGTTCAGGTGAGTGAGGAATTCTTGAGGCCAGGAAGAGAACCACCTGAAAGGATCAGAAGGAACAGTATTCAGGATTTACACAGGGGCAAGAGTAATGTCAATTCCCACCACCCAGAGTGGAAAACCTCATGACTGATGGGGCAAAGCCGAGTGCTGAGAAATGACTTGCATCAACAGTGCAGAATTATTAGTTCTAGACTGTATTATGCTCTAGTCCCATCTAAAAAATCTTAAAAGTCATCCCTGAAAGAATCAAACTGTTTCCAAGTAACTTAACTGTGTCTCAGAACAAAGCTCAAAAAAATATATATAGGAACACAAAAATATCCAGTATTCAACTAGGCAAAAATTTTAAATGTCTGCCATCCAATCAGATATTGCCGAGCAAACAAAGAAGCAGAAAAATACTTCCCATATTGAGGAGAAAAAAATCAACTTACCAAAACCAACTGAAAACAGATACAGATGGTAGAATTAGCAGACAAGAACATTAAAACAGTTATAACTGCACCCCATATGTTCAAAAAGCTACAGGAAAGATTGAACATGTTAAGTAGAGACCTAGAAGATATAAAACAGACCCATATCAAACTTGTAGAGATGAAAACTATAATGCCTAAAATGAAAAATACTCTGGATGGATTAATAGTTATTTGACATTGTGAAAGAAAAGATTAGTGAACTTGAAGACACAGCAAGAGAAACTATACAAATTGAAACTCAAAGAGAAAAAAGTCTCTACAAGTGAACCGAACATCTATGAGCTGTGACACAACTTCAAGCAGCCTAAAACTATGAATGGAGTACCTAAGAGAGTACAGAGAGGGAAACAGGAAAAAAATGTTTGAAGAAACAATGGCCAAAATTTTTCTAAACTTGATGGAAACCAAATCCACAGGTCTAAGAAGCTCCAGAAGCATCAAGCACAAGAGATTACATCATGGTACATCATAATCAAATTGCTCAAAACCAGTTAAAAAAAGAAAAACTTTAAAACAGCCAAAGGAAAAAATACACATTACATACAGAGGGATAAAGATAACCATGACAACAGATTTCTCAACAGAAACCATGTAAGGTAGAATATCTTTAAACTACTGAAAGGAAAGCAACTACCAACCTAGAATACTACATCCAGAGAAATATCTTTAAAAATATATTTCAGACATGTAAAAAGCTGAAAGGGTTTAACATCAGTAGATTCACATTTAAAGAAATGTTAAAGGAAGCCTTATAGACTAAAAGAAAATGATTCCAGATGGAAATCTGGATCTACAAAAAGGAATGAAGAACATTAGAAATGCTAACAATATCGATGTTATATTTCTCCTATTAATTAAATATCTCTAAATGCTAGTTCACTGTTTAAATAAAAATGATGATGTAGACTGTAGATTGTAACATATGTAGAACTAAAATATATGACAATAACAGAAATGTTAGAAAGAAAAACTGGTGGTATACTTTTATAAAGTTCTTGTACTCTGTATGAAGTAGAATAACCACATAAAGACTCTGATATGTTGAAGATGGTAGTCTGTAAAAGCTGAAGCAACCAGTAAAATAAGAAACCAAAGAAATATAGCTGATAACCCACAAAGGGAAATACAACTGACTCATAAACAATACTCAGAACTAGAAGAGGGAAAAGATCAAGATGGTGGAATAGAATAATGTGCAGTTCACCTCCTCCCATAAATACATCAAAAATACATCCACATGTGGAAAAATTCTCACAGAATACCTACACAACAGTGGCAGAAGATCTATACATCCAGAGCTACAAGAAAGACCGCCACGTAACTGGGTAGGATGAGAGAAAAAAAAAGGAATAGGGATGGCACCTGAGCCCCTGGGAGGGAGCTGTGAAAGAGGAAAGGTTCCTTTACCCCGGGAACCCCCTTCAACATCTGGGAGATCAGCCCGGACAGATAGGGAGCTTCAGAGGCTCAGAGAAAAGTGTAGCAGCTGGCTTGTGGCAGGCAGAAGCAGAGAGACCAGCACAGATGGTCCTGACCAGCTTACTGCACTACCCAGCCCAAGATGCACATCTTCTGCTGGTGTGCATGGGGGTTGTGTGCTGAGAGTCAAGCTTCAGTGGACAGACCTGGGGAGAGGACTTGGGCTGGCTACCTGGAGACAGTCCCAAGGGGCTGAAGTGTGGCCCAGGCCTCAAATGAGGGTGTGCACAGGATGGAGCCTGGCCCACTATTGGAGCCCCGTTGTTAATGCACACGAAGAAGGGGCGGAGCCTCACTCTCATTCTCGGTGTATTCACAGCAGGTGTGGCTCTGTCTCTAGGAGCTCTGGGAGTGTGCAAAGCACCTGTGGGCTGCCCATATGTAGAGGTGGGGCTGAAATCTGAGCTGTGTCCTGGTGGCTTTGGAGGATTTACATGCTGGTGCCTCTGTAAGCTCAGCGCCCTCAGGATATCCGAGTGAATTACTGGTACTCCTGTGGCTGGGCAGGCCTGGCATTAGCAGCTACCGGCTTTGCAGGCATGTGCACATAGAAATGTGGCTGGGGTCTAGGCTGACCCTGTAGCTCCCACGATGGGGCCAGGTGCACGAATGCACGCAACTATGGCAGGTTCTGATACCTAACTTCAGTGGATCTGTGCCAATGGATCTGTGATGGTGGCTTTGTGAGCACAGTGCCTAAGGGACATCTGGGCTGACAGCCTGTATTCCCATGGATGAGGCAGGGTTCAGGGCAGTGCCAACAACAGTGTACTTTGTGAGCACAGACAGCTGGTGACTGGCAACACCACAGAGCACATTTCCCAGTGGACAGCCTCTGCGGAGGAATACTCAGTAGCTCCTCTCCCAGTGGAAGTGCTCCAGTCCCGTCTACCTCACACGACAGCTCAGAAACGGATCTGGGAGCTTCAACTCCAACAAGTGGGGAGCAGATCCTGCCCCAGACAGTGCTGTGACAACCACAGAGCAAAGAGGAGACCCAACTCAATATCCAGTGCAGTCTCTGGTTACCACAACACCAATGACACCCCCTATCAAGGGGATAATGGCCAGCACACACTGAGGAAAGATGTGGCAGGCAACCATTCTAAAAACAGCCCTCGCACTGGTTTTACAGACTACCATCTTCAACATATCAGAGTCTTTATGTGGTTATTCTACTTCATACAGAGTACAAGAACTTTATAAAAGTATACCACCAGTTTTTCTTTCTAACATTTCTGTTATTGTCACATATTTTAGTTCTACATATGTTACAATCTACAGTCTACATCATTATTTTCATTAGGTTGTAAGTAAAAATGACACATTTTTCATTTTCATCAAGAACTTTATTGAACAACGTATTCATTAACCAAATGAACTTTTTGGCCAACCCAATATTAGACTCATGAAGGGTACACCGGGATGCTCCCACATAAAAATAGCCCTTCAAGACCACAGCAGATAACTATTTCTCCTAAATTCATAGATTCAGAGAAGTAGAAGTAAAATGAAGAAGCAGAGGATCCACTTCCAATTAAAAGAACAAGAGAAATCCCCTGAAAGAACAAACAATGAAACAGACCTTTCCAGTCTACCAGATCCCAAGTTCAAAAAGGAGGCAATAAAAATACTGAAGGAATTAAGAAAGGCTATAGATAGAAATGTAGATCACTGTAACAAGGAACTAGAAACTATAAAGAGGAGCCAACTAAATTAGAAAACACATTTGCTGAGACAAAAGACGAGCTAAAGGCAATAAATAGCAAACTAAATAATGCAGAAGAACGAATAAGTGATCTGGAAGATAGAGTAGTGGAAATCATCCAATCAGAACAGCAAACAGAAAGACAAATTTTAAAAAATGAAAGCAATATATGAGACCAATGGGATTATATAAAGCAAGCCAATCTATGCATAATAGGGATCCCAGAAGCAGAAGAAAGAGAAAAGGGGATTGAAAATGTATTTGAAGAAATTATGGCTGAAAACTTCCTAAACCTAAAGAAGGAAACAGATATCTAGATACAGGAAGCACAGAGGGTCCCAAACAAGATAAACCCAAACAGACCTACAGCAAGACATATTATAATAAAAGTAGCAAAAGTTAGAGATGAAGAAAAGATTCTAAAAGCAGCAAGAGAAAAGTGAAGAGTTGGTTACAAGGGAACCCCCAAAAGGCTATCACCTGATTTCTCTACAGAAATGTTGCAGGCCACAGGGAGTGGCAAGATGTATTCAAAGTCCTGAAAGGGAAAAACCTGCAACCAAGGACGCTCTACCCAGGAAGGTTATCATTTAGAATAGAAGGAGAGATAAAGAATTTCTCAGACAAGCAAAAAGTAAAGGAATACAGCAATACTAAACTTATCCTAAAAGGAATATTGAAAGGTCTTCTCTAAATAGCAAAGAAGCAAGAATCTATAGGAAAGAGAAAATCACAATTGCAAAGTAAATCACTTAAATAAGCCAGTACATAGATTAAAAAAATTTTTTTGAGAAAGTAATGATAACTACAAAGAACAGCAAAAGAATAAACATGAAGATGTAGAAGAGGACATCAAAATCATATAACGCAGGGGAGGGGAGTAAGAAAACGTAGATTTTTTCTTTAGAATGTCTTTGAGCCTATATGACTACCAGTTTAAAGCAAGCAGATATAGTAATGGGTTAACATACTTGAAAAACAGGGTAACCACAAATCAAAAACATACAATAGACTCACAAAAACCAAAAAGAACACAAGAGTAAAACAAAAGAAAATCATCAAAACACAAAAGGAAAAACAAAAAGGAACAAAGAGGATATACAAAATCAACTGGAAAACAAGGTTTAAAATGGCATTAAATATATATATATATCAATAATTTCTTAAAGGTCAGTGGACTAAATGCTCCAATCAAAAGACAGAGAGTGGCAGGTTGGATAATAACACAAGAGCTTACAATATGCTGCCTACAAGAGACCCACTTTAGGGTGAAGGACACACATAGTGTGAAAGTGAGGGGATGAAAAAGACATTTCATGCAAACATAAATGGCAAGAAAGGAGGGGTAGCAATACTCGTACCAGACAAAATAGACTTTAAAACAAAGCTCATGAAGAAAGATAAAGAAGGAAACAATATAACCATAAAAGGATCAATAAAGAAGAGGATATTACACTCATTAACATGTGCATCCAACATAGGAGCACCTAAATAGGTAAAACAAATACTAACACATACACGTAGAAATTGACTGGAATACAATAATTGTAGGAGACTTTAACACCCCACTGACATGAATGGACAGATCTTCCAGACAGAAAATCAATAAGGCAACAGAGCTCCTAAGTGACACAATAGAATAGTTAGACTTAATTGATATTTTCAGGACATTACCTCCATAAAAACAAAAACAAAAAACAAAAAACAGAACATAAATTCTTTTCAAGTGCCCATGGAACATTCTCTAGGATATACCACATACTAGGACACAAAACAAGTCTCAACAAATTTAAGAGGACAGAAATTATTTCAAGCGCCACTTCTGACCACAACAGCATAAAACTAGAAATCAACCACAGCGAGAGAAATGAGAAAAGAAATGACTACGTGGAGATTGAACAACATGCTACTAAAAACTAATGGGTCAATGATGAAATCAAATAGGAAATCAAAAACTACCCTGAGACAAACGACAATGAAAACACAACCATACAAAATCTATGGGATGCAGCAAAAGCAGTTCTTAGAGGGAAGTTCATAGTAATACAGGACTTCCTCAAAAAGCAAGAAAAATCTCAAACAACCTAACATATCACCTAAAAGAATTAGAAAAAGAAGAACAAACAAAACCTAATGTCAGCAGAAAGAAGGAAATAATAAAGATCAGAGAGGAAATAAAACAGAGATTTAAAAAAAATCAATAAAACCAAGAGCTGGTTCTTTGAAAGGGTAAACAAAATAAACAAACCTCTGGCCAGACTCACCAAGAAGAAAAGAGAGAGGACCCACATAAATAAAACAAGAAATGAAAGAGGAGAAATAACAACCGATACCACAGAAATACAAAAACTCGTAAGAGAATACTATAAACAATTATATGCCAACAAATTGGACAACCTAGAAGAAATGGATAAGTTTCTAGAAACATACAGTCCATCAAAACTGAAGCAAGAAGAAAGAGATAATTTGAGCAGACTGATCACTAGAAGTGAAATAAAATCTGTAATAAGAAACAACTCCCTGCAAACAAAAGTCTAGGACCATATTGCTTCACTGAGGAATTCTACCAAACATACAAAGAACTTACACTGAGCCTTCTCAAACTCTTCCAAAAGACTGAAGAGGAGGGAACACTCCCAAAGACGTTCTATGAAGCCATCATCACCCTGATACCAAAACCAGAAAAAGACACCTGCAAAAAAGAAAATTATAGGCCAATATCTTTGATGAATATAGATGCAAAACTTCTCAACAAAATATTAGCAAACTGAATCCAACAACATATAAAAAAGATCACGCACCACAATCAAGTTGGATTCATCTCAGGGTCACAAGGATGGTTCAACATATGCAAATCAATTAATGTGATACACCACATCAACAAAGAAAAGACAAAAATCACATGATCATCTCAATAGATGCAGAAAAAACATTTGATAAAATTCAACATCCATTCATGATAAAAACTCTTACCAAAGTGGGTATAGAGGGAACATATCACAACATAATAAAAGCTATTTATGACAAACTTACAGCCAACATAATACTCAACGTGAAAAGTTGAAAGCCTTTCTGCTAAAATCTGGAACAAAAGAAGAATGCCCACTCTCACCACTTCTATTCAACACAGTATTGGAAGTCCTAGCCACAGGAAGCAGACAAGAAAAAATAATTAAATAAAGGTATCCAAGTTGGAAGGGAAAAGGAAAAATTGTCATTATATGCAGATGACATGACACTATATAGAGAAAACCCTAAAGACTCCACACATAAACTATTAGAATTGATAAACGAATTCAGAAAGGTAGCAGGATACAAGATTGACATACAGAAATCTGTTGCATTTCTTTACACTACCAATGAAATATCAAAAAGAGAACATAAAAAAAAATCCCTTTTAAAATTGGATCAAAATAAAATACTTAGGAATAAACCTGACCAAGAAGGTGAAACACTTATACACTGAGAACTATAAGACACTGATAAAGAAAACTAAAGATGATTTAAAGAAATGGAAAGATAACCATGCTCTTGGATTGGAAGAATTAATATCATTAAAATGGCCATACTACCCAAAGCAATCTACAGATTTAATGTGATCCCTATCAAATTACCCATGACATTTCTCACAGAACTAGAACAAATAATCCTAAAACTTATATGGGACTATAAAAGACCCATAATTGCCAAAGCAATCTTGAGGAAAAAGAACAAAGCTGAAGTCTGTCCCAGACTTCAGACAATCCTACAAAGCTACCGTAATCAAAACAGCATGATACTGACTCAAAAACAGACATATAGATCAATGGAACAGAACAGAGAGCCCAGAAATAAAGCCACACTCCTATAGCAATTAATCTTCAACAAAGGAGGCAAGAATACACAATGGAGAAAAGACAGTCTCTTCTGCAACTGGTGCTGGGAAAGCTGGACAGCTGCATGTAAATCAATGAAGTTAGAACACTCCACCACACCATACACAAAAATAAACTCAAAATGGTGTAATGACTTAAATATAAGGTAGAATACCATAAAACTCCTAGAAGAGAAAGTAGGCAAAACATTCTCTGACATAAATTGTAGCAATGTTTTCTTAGGTCAGTCTCCCAAGGCAACAGAAATAAAAGCTAAAATAAACAAATGGGATCTAATCACACTTATAAGCTTTCGCACAGCAAAGGAAACCATAAACGAAACAAAAGGACAATCAATGGACTGGGAGAAAACATTTGCAAATGATGCAACTGACAAGGGCTTAATTTCCAAAATATACAAACAGCTCATACAACTCAGTATCAGAAAAACAAAAAAACACCTAATCAAAAATGGTCAGAAAAACCCAAATGGACATTTCTCCAAAGAAGACATACAGATGGTCAACAGGCCCATGAAAAGATGCTCAACATTGCTAATTATGAGAGAAATACAAGTCAAACAACCGTGAGGTACCACCTCACACTGGTCAGAATGGCCGCCCTTAAAAAGTCTACAAATAATAAATGTTGAAGATAGTGTGGAGAAAAGGGAACCCTCCTACACTGTTGGTGGGAATATAAATTGGTGCAGCCACTATGGAAAACAGTATGGAGGTTCCTGAAAAAACTAAAAACAGAGTTACCATATATGAGCCAGGAATCTCACTCCTGGGCACACATCTGGAGAAAACTCTAATTTGAAAAGCTACATACACCCCAATGTTCATAGCAACACTGTACAATAGCCAAGACAGGGAAGCAACCTAAATTTCCACCAAGAGATGAATGGATAAAGAAGATGTGGATGGAATACTACTCAGCCATAAAAAAGAGTGAGATAATGCCATTTGCAGCAATGTGGATGGACCTAGAGATTATCATATTAAGTGAAGTAAGTCAGATAAAGACAAATACTATACAATATCACTTATATGTGGAATCTAAAATATGATACAAATGAACTTATTTACAAAACAGAAACAGACTCAGAGACAGAAAACAAACTTATGGTTACCAAAGGGGAAAGGGGAGGAGGGATAAATTAGGAGTTTGGGATTAGCAAATACACATTACTATATATTAAAATAGATAAACAATAAGATCCTACTGTATAGCACAGGGAACTATATATATTCAGTATCTTGTAATAACCTATAATGAAAAAGAATATATATATATAGCTGAATCACTTTGTTGTACACCAGAAACTAACACGACATTGTGTATCAACTATACTTAAATTTTTTTAAAAAGTAATAGAAAAAAACCCCTCAAAACTAATGTATTAGTTCACCAGGGCTGCCATAACAGAGTACCACAGATTTGGTGGCTTAAACAACAGAAATTTACTTTTTCACAATTCTGAATGCTATAATTCTGAGACCAAGGTGTTGGCAAGGTTGGTTTCTTCTGAGGCTTCTCTCCTCGGCTTGTAGATGGCAGTCTTCTCTCTGTGTCTTCATAAGGTCTTCCTTTTGTTCACATCTGTGTCCTAATGGCCTTTTCTTATAAGGACATTAGTCATATTGGATTAAGACTGGTCCTAAGGACCTCATTTTAACTTAATTACCTCTTTAAAGACTCTGTCTCCAAATACAGTCTGAAGTACTGGGGGTTAAGACTTCAACATAGAATTTGTGGGGACCCAATGCAGCCATAACAATTAGGAATGAAAGAGGTAACATCACACAGATTCTGAAGATATTAAAAGAAAAATAAGGTAATATTATGGTCGGTCTTATGCCAAAAAAATTCGGAAACTTAGATGAAATGGCAGATTCTTTGGAAAAATATTGGTTGGCCAAAAAGTTCCTTCGGCTTTTAAGTAAAAATAAAAGACATTTTTCATTTTCACCAAGAATTTTACTGAACAACTTATTCCCCCTTTTGTTCCACTACCTTCTGCCATATTTCAGGCAACTTCATAATTCTATCTTCCCAAAACTTTTAATCTTTTTGAGCAAAGAACTGTTCCAGGTGCCTTTTACAGTCTTCCAGGGAATTGAAATGTTTTCCATTAAGAGAATTTTGTAAAGACCGAAATAAATAGAAACCCGAAGGTGCAATATCTGGTGAATGTGGCGGATGAATCAGAACTTCCCAGCCAAGCTGTAACAGTTTTTTCCTGTTCATCAAAGAAATATGTGGTCTTGCGTTATCCTGATGGAAGATTATGCATTTTCTGTTGACTAATTCCAGACGCTTTTCATCGAGTGCTGCTTTCAGTTGGTCTGAGAGTAGTACTTGTTGGAATTAATCATTTAGTTTTCCGGAAGGAGCTCACAATAGAGGACTCCCTTCCAATCCCACCATATACACAACATCACCTTCTTTGGATGAAGACTGGCCTTTGGTGTGGTTGGTGGTGGTTCATTTCACTTGTTCCATGATTTCTTCTGTTCCACATTATTGTACAATATCCACTTTTCATCACCCATCATAATTTGTTTTAAAAATGTAACGTTTTCCTTACATTTAAGTAGAGAATTGCATCGGAAATATAGTAAAGAAGGGTTTTTTCGCTAACTTATGTGGAACCCAAACATCAAAGCGATTCACATAACCAAGCTGGTGCAAATGATTTTCAGTGTTTGATTTGGATATTTTGAGTATGTCAGCTATCTCCTGCATGGTATAACATTGATTGTTCTCAATTAATGTCTCAATTTGATCACTATCAACTTCAACTCGTCTACCCGGCCATGGAGCATCATCCAGCGAGAAATCTCCAGCATGAAACTTTTGCAAACCACTTTCAACATGTTCAATCAGTCAAGCACCTTCTCTATACCCTGCACAAACTATTTTTTTTTTTTGCGTTTCAGTTGTGTTTTTACCTTTCTTGAAATAATAAAGCATAATATGCCGAAAATGTTGCTTTTTTAGTTCCATCTTCAATATTAAAATGGCTACACAAAAATCCACCAATTTTGATTTTTTTTTTTTAGTGCATGCTGATATGACAGCTGTCACAATACATTCTAACAAAATTGTTTCGAATGAAGTTAAAGACAACTAAGCTCTACTAAAGCCATGTTCCAGAGAAAACCAAACAAACTTTTTGGCCGACCCAATACAACCTACCAAAGGTCATTCAAGAAGTAACAGATAATCTGAATATCCTGTTTAATAAAGAAATTGAACTTGCAGTTAAAAACTCCTGGCCTAGATGGCTTCACTGGTGAAGCCTATCAAATATTTAGAGAAGAAGTAATATTAACTCTACACAAACTCTTACAGACTTTTGAAGAAGGAATATGTCTAAACTCATTTCATGAGATCAGCATTACCCTGATACCAAAACCAAGAAGAGACAAGAAAAAAGGAATTACTAACTAGTATCCCTCAAGAACACAGATATTAAAAGTCTAAACAAAATTTTAGATAACTCAATCAAAAATATATAAAAAAGTAAAACATAAGGAATAAGGCAAGACTGTTCATTCTTATCTCTTTTATTACACAGTGTACTGGAGGTTCTAGCCAATGCAAATAGGCGAGATTAAAACAAAGACATCCAGGTTGGAAAGAATTAAGAAAAATGTCTCTATTCACAGACAACATGATCTTCTATATAGAAAATCTGATGGAATTGACAAAAAAGCTACTATAATTAATAACTGAGTTTAGCAAAGTCACAGGATAGAAGATCAATATACAAAAACCTACTGAATATTTATTCGATGGCAACAATCAGAAATTAAACTTGAAAAACATTATCATAACAATAGCATCAAAAATATGAAGTTGTTAGGGATAAATCTGACAAAAGAAGTGCAATATATGTACAATGAAAGCTACAAACTTTGATGAGAGAAATTAAAGAAGGTCTAAATTAAATGAAGAGATATATAATATCCAGGGGTCAGAAGATCCTTATTGTTAAGATGTCAGCTCCCTGCAAAGTGATCTATAGATTTAACACAGTCCCAACCAAAATCCCAGGAGGCATTTTTATAGAAATTAACAAAATGATCCTCAAATCCATATGAAAATGCAAAGGACCTAGAATAGCCAAAACAACTTCAAAAAAGAAGGACTAACAGTACCTGATATCAAGACTTAGAAAGCTACAGTTATCAGGGAACTAAGGCCCTAAGTCAAATAGCCAGGAAGAACCTGAAACCAGGCAATAGCCATTTGAGTGAGCTTGGAAATAAATCTTCTATGGCCTGACAAAACCATGTGAATGAGCTTGGAAGTAGATGAGCCCTGAGAGAAGCCTTGAGATGACTGCAGCCCAGACCAACACCTTGTCTGCAGCCTTGTGAGAGACCCTAAGCCAGAAGATCTGCTTAAGCCATGCCTAGATTCCTGACTCACAGAAACTGTGAGTTAATAAATGTTTGTTGTTTTAGGCCTGTAAATTTGGGGTAATTTGTTATGCACCAAAAGATAATTAATATATGCAGCTATCTTATCCTCTAATGAAGGAGATCACCATCAACTCTCAGCAATTCCCAGCCAAGCAATTTGGTTATACAGTAGGTCCAGAGACTCTGGGTTGGGACATAAGTTGATTAGAGATAATTCTAGAGTCATATAATCATAGAACATTAGAGACAGATGGGGCCTTAAAGGATACTGAACCCAGCCTTTTAATCTGACAGATGAAAAACAGGGGTAAATAGATTTGCCCAAAATGACCAAGGTAGTAAATGCACATTGGAGGACCTGAGCATAACCCAGGTCTTCTGATGCTGGGGCAAGGATAGCATCATGCCATATATATTATTTTATGAAGTTTATTTTGAAAATTATTGTTGGGGAGTTCCTGTGGCTTGAGAAAAGGCATGTTAAACAATTATTAATTATTAATAATAAAGCAATAAAAGTGCATATGATTTTTTATACTGAGATACTCATTATTAATTGTGTTAATGATAGACAGGTATGGTCTAGTATGTCTAAAAATTAATTTTTACCTGACTTTATTCTGAAATTTAGTTTTACATTTTAATGAGTATGTGTGATTAAGTAAAGATTAACATTCCATTACAAAGAAATACTGGATCAGAGCCTTTCTGTCTCTTCCTATTATACTCTACTTTGCGTGTATTTTAGGGTTCTCATTAATAATGCTTATTACCGTCAACAAAAAACTAGCTTAAACTTATCAAAATAACAAAAAAGGAAAAAAATGGAAGATACACTGTGATCTGAATTATGAAGATAGAGCTTTTGAGAGGCTCTGTATAAGAACTACACATCGGGCTTCCCTGGTGGCACAGTGGTTAAGAATCCGTCTGTCAATGAAGGCGACACGGGTTCGAACCCTGGCCCAGGAAGATCCCACATGCCGCAGAGCAACTAAGCCCGTGCGCCATAACTACCAAGCCTGCGCTCTAGAGCCCACAAGCCACAACTACTGAGCCCACGTGCCACATCTACTGAAGCCCGTGCACCTAGAGCCCCTGCTCCGCAACAATAGAAGCCAACACAATGAGAAGCCTGCGCACTGCAACGAAGAGCGGCCCCTGCTCGCCACAACTAGAGAAAGCCGTGCGCAGCAACGAAGAGCCAACGCAGCCAAAAATAAATAAATAAATTTATAAAAAAAAAAAAAAAAAAAGAACTACACATCATGCCATGGATTAAATGTAAAAGGTTCCCTGAAACTTTGTAAGATTGTTCAGTAGCTAGTAGTATACTAGCTAGTACTATACTATCTCCCACATCTGAACCTTGAGTGTCCTTTATGTTAGGAACCAATTGCTTTGGTGTGCCATTCCATGTCTTTCTTTTTAAAATGGACTATTTTCAGCAAATCAGCAAAGTCCCCAAAATGTCTCTTCCTTAGGTAGTTTCCATTTTAAATGCATTCATTCACCAAATATTGATTGAGCTTGCACTTATTTTATGTTAAGTGTTGAACTAGGCCCTAAGAATACAAGGATGAGCAAGGTAAAGACTCTACACTAGAGAATCTTCAAGTCCAGGTAGAGGAGGTAGATAAGTAAACAGGGAATACTCTACAGTGTGTTGTGTTATGCTGCAGAGAGGCATCAAGTGAGATGAAAAACAAAAACAGGAACATCCCACTAAGCACTAGGGGGTGAGAGGTAGGGTCAGAAAAGATGTCCAAAGCAAGCCGTGTCTACCCTAATACTTGAAGGATAAGGAGGAATTAGCCTGGTCATTATGGAGTAGGCAATACAATATAATATTAAGAGTAAAGACTCTGGAGACAGATAATTTGGGTTCTTGGCTATAGCTGCTGTTTGTATTTAGGGAGTTATTTAACCTCTCTGTGCTTCATTTGGAGGAATCAAGAGAGAATGTATACAAGTTATTACCACTACATGATCTACCTGCATCTATGACTATATATTCTACCTTTCTGCTATTACTCCTGATGAACTTTCCATGCTCTTGTCAAAGGCCAATTCTTCCACAAGTGTACTAGATCCTGTCCCATCTTGCTTTCTCAAGGTCTCCCTCCTGCATCATTAATGCTTCCTTTTTGACTGGAACTTTCTCATCACTATTACAAAATTTGGTTACTTCTACTGTCTTTAAAACAAAACATAATAAAATTCCTCTCTTGACTCCACTTTCCCATGCAGGTACTGCCTCAACACTCTCCTTTCTTTTACAGATAAACTCCTCATAAGCATTATCTATACTTATTCTCTCCAAACTCTCTCTTGCTATTCCTTTTTTTAAAATCAGGCTTTTGTTCCTAACACTCTGCAGAACTATTTTTGTCAGGATCGGTGACTTCCTGTTCTTAAAGCAAAGAATTAATTCTTCGCCCTTATTTGACATGATTGATCACTACTTCCTCCTTGACACTTTTTCTTTTATTTCCCACTTTTCTGGCTGCTCCTTTTTTGTCTTCATTGTCTCTAAACCCTGTTATAGCCTAGGGGTCAGTCTTGGAACTTCTCATTTTCTTTCTTTTTTTTCTTTAGAATTCTTTTTTTTTTTTACTGGAGTATAGCTGATTTACAATGTTGTGTTAGTTTCAGGTGTATAGCAAAGTGAATCAGTTATACATACACATATATCCATTCTTTTATAGATTCTTTTCTCATACAGGTTATTACAGAATATTGAGTAGAGTTCTCTATGCTATACAGTAGGTCCTATTATCTACTTTATATATAGTAGTGCATATATGTTAATCCCAAACTCCTAATTTATCCCTCCCCCCTCCCCTTTCACCTTTGGTAACCATAAGTTTGTTTTTTACATCTATGACACTACTTCTGTTTTGTAAATAAGTTCATTTGTACCATTTTTTTAGATTCCACATATAAGCGATATCATATGATATTTGTCTTTCTCTGACTTACTTCACTTAGTATCATAATCTCTAGGTCTATCCATGTTGCTGCAAATGGAATTATTTCATTCTTTTTTATGGCTGAGTAATATTCCATTGTATATATGTACCACATCTTCTTTATCCATTTCTCTGTTGTTGGACACTTAGGATGCTTCCATGTCTTGGCTATTGTAAAGTGTGCTGCAATGAACATTGGGGTACATGTATATTTTGAATTATGGCTTTCTCCAGATATATGCCCAAGAGTGGGACTGCTGGATCATATGGTATGAACTTCTCATTTTCTATTTACACACATTCCCTGATCTCATCCTGTCTCCTGGCTTTTCAATACCATTTATTTGCTGTCAACTTCCACATTTTATCTCCAGCCCAAATTTTTCCACCAAATTCTTAGCTTATATACAACTTAATACCTCTACTTGGACATCTAATAGGTATCTCAAACTTCGTTTTCAAACTTGATCTCATTTTCCCCCCAAATGTGCTCCTTCCAGTCTTGCCCCTCTCAGTCAATGGCAACCTTACTTTTCCAGGTGAGGCCCAAAAGTTTAACAGTCATCACTGACTGCTCTCTTTCTCTCACACTGCACATCCAATCTGTCAGCAAATCTCATTGGCTCTACTTTTACAAGAGATCCAGAATGCAACTACTTCTTTCCACTCTCACTGTTACTCTGGTCCAAGACACAATTAGCCCTTTCCTGAGTTATTACAAGAGCATACTGTCTCCAAGTTTTCTTTATGCCCCCCCTCAGTCTCTTTGCAATGCAGCAGCCAGACTGATCCTGTTAAATATAATTCAGGGCATACAACTACTCTTTTCAAAACCTTCCAGCGGCTTCCAATCTCAGAGTAAAAGCCATAGTCCTTATAATGGCCTGTAAGGCCTACAAGATTGAGCAACCTGTTACTTTTCTAACCTCATCTATTACCTTCCCTCTGGCTCTACTCCAGTCACGCTGGCTTCTGTGCTGTTCCTTAAAAACCTGAGCATGCTCCTGCTTCAGGGCTTCTGCACTAGCTCTCCAGGAATGCTCCTCTGCTACTTATCTTCATGACCAGCTCCTTCTGCCTTTATTCAAAAGTCATCTTCTTGGGGCTCCCCTGGTGGCACAGTGGTTAAGAACCCGCCTGCCAATGCAGGGGACATGGGTTCGATCCCTGGTCTGGGAAGATCCCACATGCCGTGGAGCATCTAAGCCCGTGCACCACAACTACTGAGCCTGCGCTCTAGAGCCTGCGAGCCACAACTACTGAGCCCGCGCACCACAACTAATGAAGCCTACGCACCTAGAGCCCATGCTCCATAACAAGAGAAGCCACCGCAATAAGCCCGCGCACCGCAACTAGAGAAAGCCTGTGTGCAGCAACGAAGACCCAACACAGCCAAAAATAAAAATAAATAAAATAAATAAATTTATTTTAAAAAAGTCATCTTCTCAACAAGGCCATTTCTTTATACTATTTTAAACTGTAAAACCCTCCCCAACACTTCCTATTCCCTTTATCTGCTTTATTTTCTGTGGCCATTAACATACTATATAGCTATTTATCTGATTTATTATCTTTCTTCCACCTACTCTCCCACTCCCGAATGTAAACTCCATGAATTCAGAGGTCCTCAATAGATGTTTATTAAATAAATGAATGAAAAGGGTGAACCGTTGAATACATATCATGGCAGGAAATGCAGCCTGTGGGTACCTGTATTCTGCTACTAACAACTGACAAATACAGTATTCATCTGGACCTGAAAATACTTTAGATTCACTTGGGGTTGACACTATTCATTTTAAGTTTTTTTCTTTCCTTTCCTGTATACAGTGTTTTGTGTATTTATTTATATTTTACTTTACTTTTTCATGGTATGGAGTTCTTATTTTTTACATTTAATTGATTTGCAACACTATAAAAATAATTTTTGTTTCAATGTTTGGTTGACACATTTGTTTTAAGGGTGTGCCCCATGGGAGGGTTATGCTGAATTATTAAGACCAGGACAGAGCCATAAAAAACATTAGAATTTCAGTCTAATTCTCTGAAAGTCTCAAACGCTTAAAAATGAGTCACTACCTATTTATTTATAACTTACTTTATTTCTATAAACATTTTAATTCTATATTACTATTAGAAAAAATGATAAAATAGGTTCATTATAAGACGGTGTAAGCATTATTTGAGAATTGCAAATGTCGCTTATAACATTGGAGAGTCTGTTAAAATAAAAAAGCTCAGGGACTTCCCCAGTAATCCAGTGGTAAAGAATCCGTCTTCCAATGAAGGGGGCATGGGTTCGATGCCTGGTAGGGGAACTAAGATCCCACACACTGCAGGGCAACTAAGCCCACGTGCCACAAGTACTGAGCTCATGTGCCTCAACGAGAGAGCTTGTGTGCTGCAAACTACAGAGCCCATGCCCTGGAGCCTGAGCACCACAACTAGAAAGAAACCTGTGGGCCACAATGAAGAGCCTGTGCCGCAATGAAAGATACTGCATGCCTCAACGAAGATCCCGCATGCTGCAACTAACACCCGATGCAGCCAAAAAAAATAAATTAAATAAATAAATATTTTTAAAAAAGAAAGAAAGCTCAATTACTCCTGGACATTGCCAGTTTATATTCTGTATTTCTTCAAAAAGTCCCTGGTATCTACCCATTTTAATGTTCTTTTCTCATAGTTCTACTATTTTCATAGCTAATAAAGAAAAATGGAAAAGATATGTCCAGGGAAATATTTACACTCACATGCTGACATAAAAATAACTCAATGCTTATAGCTACCATATGTTAGGTATGATGCTAAACCCACCAGGAAGCAAAGGGTCCACTGCTTACAGTCTGTAGCTGTATTACCCAAGCAGTTTATCTCATCTTTCTAGAACTTAGATTCCCTATTAAATGGGTATAACTACAGTGTCTACCTCATAGGATTATTGTGATAATTAAAACAATATAATGATTATAAAGCAATGGCATAATACCAGGTATACAGGTAAACACTTGACAAATGTTAAGTGATATATAAGATAGGTATTGGTATTTTAGTTAAGGTTCTTTTAGTTTCAAATAACAAGGGTTAACTCAAGCTAGATTTCAAGTATTTAATATATACTTACTGAGCACTTACTATGTGCTTTCCTATGTGCCAGGCACTAGGCTAAGAACTGGTAAGAAACAAGGGGAAATTTATAACACAGATGTGGGATGGCACTTAGAACCTGAAGGCAGACTTGCAGATGAACTTCATTCAGAAAGAAATGGAACTGGGAATTGGAAAGTTGCTGAAAACGTAGGAAATATTCTCTGCCTTGATACATAGAGTTGACTCTTGAACAACACAGGGATTGGGGCACTGACCCCCTCATAGTCAAAAATCCACCTATAACTTAACAGTTGGACTTCCATATCTGCAGTTCCACATCTGCAGATTCAACCAACCACGGATCGTGTAATACCATAGTATGAACTTACTGAAAAAAATCTGCGTATAAGTGGACCTGCTTCTAACCTGTGTTGTTCAAAACAAAAAAATCAAAACAAAAAACAAACACCTGTGTTGTTCAACGGTTAACTGTACTTCTCTTTGCAGACTGGTTTCCATTTTCTTCTTAGTAGATAAAGAAGTTTTTTTTCTGCAACAAAGTTTAGATAGTGGATTGAAGATAGCCACCCATGTGCTTCCAAGTTCATATGATACTATTCCAGCCTTATAGAAAGACTGCTACTATTTTCTCTTCCTTTCATTTTTTTACCTTAATTCCAAAGTCCTGACAGGGATCAAGTGTCCATCCTTGTCTAAACATGGGGGCAGCTAATGAGGTCACTGTAAGTTGAACAAATATTCCAAATGGCATCTACAGCAAGTATTATCCACAATTTCTAAAAGAGGAAGCTAAGACTGAGAGGTATGAGTTACTTTCCCATGTTCATGTGGGTAGAGTGCCAGAAACAGAATTCAAATCCTGGGGTTGTATAAGTGCAGGGCCAGCATATCAAAGTGGATGCCTTCTTCAATTCTGCATCTAAGAAGCTTTGCTTGCCTCACCCTAGTCCCAGCTCTGCTAATGCTTCATAGTTCTTTTCACTATGTTCCCTTACTAAAATGTAGCACCTTCACAACTTTCAAAGAAATGCAAAGTTTAAAAAAAGTTTCATGGATTCAGATTGTAAAAGTTTTTGCAAAGAACATGAAATAATGTTATGCTCTTATTGATTTTGTGTAGAAACTATTTGCCTTCCAGAAGACACTACTAAAAGCAGAAACTTACCTTCCCATTCTGTTGGGATATCCCCTACTTCATAGTCTATTTCTCTTTTATTTGCTGATTCTACAATTCTTTTCTCTCGAATAGTTTGTCCTGTAAGACAAAAGTGATTATTACATTTTTAAACGAACCCATGACACAGTAGTTACTACATGAAATATTTTCTCTTTAGATATTACACACCTTCTCCTATGATAAGAGAATTAACAGGGAAAAGAACAGATTCCATTTAGTATTAGGTATATTAGAAAAAGCAGTTTCTAGACTACTTCAGAAATTATAAATTTCCTACATAGTATGCAAAATTAATTTTGGTAGAATAAGTCTAGATTCTGTGTACAGAAAAAGAGAAACCACTTAATTTGCAGGCCAATAAAAAACACTTTAATAAACAACAGAATGTTTAACTCCTTCAAACTCTGCAGGTATATATATTAGAGGTGCTAGTGGCTGCTGCTACTGCCTAAGGGAATCAACATTCATGGCCCCACTATGGAAAATAATATGGAGGTTCCTTAAAAAACTAAAAACAGAGTTATCATACGACCCAGCAATCCCACTCCGGGGCATATATACAGAAAAGATGAAAACTCTAATTTGAAAAGATACATATACTACAATGTTCATAGCAGCACTATTTACAATAGCCAAATATGGAAGTAACCTAAGCGTCCATCTACAGATGAATGGATAAAGGAGATGTGGTATATATATATACACACTATGGAATATTACTTGGCCACAAAAAAAGAATGAAATATTGCCTTTTGCAGCAACTTGGATGGACCTAGAGATTATCATACTAAGGGAAGTAAGTCAGAAAGAGAAAGACAAATACATATGATATCACTAATTTGTGGAATCTAAAAACTAATATAAATGAACTCATTTTCAAAACAGAAAGACTCACAGACATAGAAAACAAACTTATGGTTACCAAAGGGGAAAGGGAGGAAAACGAAGGATTAATTGGGAATATGGGATTAATAGGCACAAACTAATATACATAAAATAGATAAGCAACAAGGATTTACTGTATAGCACAGGGAACTATATTCAATATCTTATGATAAGCTATAATGGAAAACAATCTGAAAAGTATATATATATATATATATATATATATACATATATATATATACATATATATATATATATATATAAAACTGAAACACTTTTCTGTATACCTGAAACTAACACAATATTGTTAAACAACTATATATAAATTAGAAAAAAGAGCCTTGATGATATCCTTTCAAAGCAGCAGCAGCTTTGTCAAAATGGTGATTTCAAAACATATTACTTTGTCATTGAAACTTTGATCCTGAAGAAACCAGGTAAGTTTCTATTTCCCAACAGTTAACAAATGTGCCTGCCTACTCCAGGGAATGCAGGCTAAAACAGAGAAGGTATTGGTAGTTAATGATGAGAGGAGAAGTATGGCTTAACAATGGTCAGACCAGTCAGGGAGAGAAATCTGGGCCTTGCAAAACACCACTTTCTCTTCCCACTCCTAGGCCAACCTTACACTATGCCAAATAGAATGGGTCACATAATTCAAGAAATTGACTTTGTTGCCTGCAAATCTCTCCCCTAAACTACCTGAAATTCTACATTAAAAAATCCCTTCGGGACTTCCCTGGCAGTCCAGTGATTAAGACTACGCTCCCAATGCAGGGGGCATGGGTTCCATCCCTGGTCGTGGAACTAAGATCCCTCATGCCGCAAGGAAGGCGCGGCAAAAAAAAAAATCCTTCAATTGCAGACAAGGAAATTTCTAGGAGTGACTGTGCAGGAGAAAGGGAGCCACAAAAGGGTAGCCTAAGAATACTGAGTGGCTAGTTTTATTTCCTCTGCCTTAGTAATAGTAAGTGAAAGGCTAGGATTTCCTAGACAAGCCATTAATGGCTAATAACTCTGAGATGAGCTCAGGGAATCCCTGCATTTTATTATGGACTCATTTAACTGTGCTGATTTAATCCTAATACAGAGGTTCTCCAAGTTTTATAAAGAGGAGTTACCTTTTGCTTATCTTATCCAATAAATACACAGGAGGATAAGGGATTAGTAGTAAAGTCCCCAGGTTGTAGGGACAAGAATTAGGGTAAAAGGAGCCTCTAACAATGACAGCTGCATTACTCTCATAGCAGAGGCTCAACATATATACATATATTTTTACTAAAATGCTATTTATATCCACATATATAAACACATCATAATAACAAGTTACCATAAATTTAGCATAGACTAAATTTACTAAAGTATGTTTACATTACAATTTTCAAAACGTTTGAAAGAGTCAAAATATCTGTGTCTTCATAAATTCCTTATCTAAATACCAGGATATAAGTATATCTTTTTAGCAATAACAAGTACAGAAAAGAAAATTATCATCTAAAATACGAAATGCTAACAGATGGCCTTCTGAAAGTACATGTGTGTTCCATAAGCTTTTAAGTGTATGTCAATGAAATTTAGTGCATAGGGAGAGAACAGAGAGGTCTACCATTTCCAGCAGCACCACTAAATGCATATATAAGTAAGTATATCTATATGTCTGTGACATAAAAATTAACTTTTTATTCCTACCCTCAAGTTTATAAACTTCCTTTAAGGTATCGTAAGAGTTTTAAGAATCAAAATTCATACCTATTTGTGTGTATATGGAAAGACAGGAAGAGTAATTCATGAGTTAGTCACAGATAATTGCTGAAAAAAAAACCTTTGTTTACAAATAGATGACATCAAAGGTTTATGAAATGCATGTACACATCTTTAGCAATATAAAATAAGGCCATTAATTTATTGAATAAACTCCTGGTAATCAGATATGGGCTTTTCCCTCCAAATAAATTGTTTTAAGACTACTCCATTCTGTACAATTTTTATGAATTGGGAATAAAACTTATGCCTCCCACTGAGTAAGAAATTATGCACAAATTGTACACTTGCTCATTCTAGTATGCTTTCATACAAGAGTTGTAAAGACAATCCTACTTCTCATAGCAAAAAAAATTTCCATCTAGTAAATGGAGCAAATTTAAGTATTTACTCAAGTGTCAAAACTTTAGGGTCTAATTTACATTTAAAAATTAACTTAGGGACTTCCCTGGTGGCGGAGTGGTTAAGAATCCGCCTGCCAATGCAGGGGACATGGGTTCGAGCCCTGGTCCGGGAAGATCCCACATGCCACGGAGCAACTAAGTCTGTGTGCCACAACTACTGAGCCTGTGCTCTAGAGCCCGCGAGCCACAACTACTGAAGCTCGCAAGCCTAGAGCCTGTACTCCTCAACAAAATAAGCCACCGCAAGGAGAAGTCCACGCAATGCAACGAAGAGTAGCCCCCGCTCACCGCAACTAGAGAAAGCCCGCGCGCAGCAATGAAGACCCAAAGCAGCCAAAGATAAATAAATAAAATAAATTTAAAAAATATTAACTTAATAACAAAAACGTTTAATCTAATACATGTTTAGGTTTAATAAGTCCTAATAAAACAATAAACAATTGACAGCAGTGTACTCAATGAGTATTAAGTAAAACACCATATTTACATGGTGTTTTACTTAATATTAAACAATATTAGATTTAATTAAAACAATCAAAATAAAAGTTTGAATTCAGGTAGATCATAATGATCAATGGTATACGGATTTAAAGACTGTGTAAGTAACAGTACAATTTCCCACACTTAAAAAAATTTAAAGTTACCTGCCATTGAACTAATTGCCCTATGACGACAGCTATTCCTTTATTTAAAAAAACATGGAATCCATTCAGTTAAAAGAAAAAAAAGGCAAGATTCCCTTTCAGGTATCAGGTAGATAATGGGTTTAGGTAAAAGATGGATTTCATCTGTTCTACTGGGTTTCTGGGATAGAGTAAGAACCCTGGACACAGACTCGGGAAAGATGAGCTAGAGCAGAGAGTCCTCAACTTCAGTAATTCAAGTGCCAGCTTTGCAATTTTGGTCACACTTTGTGGTATTATATTCCTAATATTTTTCTTTAATTAGGCTTGCTTTTTTCTTCAATATTCACTTTTTACCTTACCCCCCCAAAGAAACCCCATGAAATCACTGACTCAATACACTAGTTGTATTTTGTGTTCAAACATACATAAAATAGATATATCTTAAAAATGTAACAGGCTGTCTTTGTACCTGCTGAAGTCATCTTGTAGACCACATTTCGAAAACCACACTGGTCTATAGAGACAGGCCCAGCAGAACATACAGTGATACAGGGCATAGGAATCAACATACCAGTAAGAAATTCCTGTGGATAGGAAACAGCTGATGAACATCAAAGTCTTGCTTGGATTGTGTTTACCCTTCATTTCATAAAATCCTATGTTATGTACAATCTTATGTTAGGTTTGAAAGAAGAGGGCAGAGATCTTAGAAGTATGAAGGGAGTGGTACTTGTCTGAGTATATACTTCTCAATAAGTTTGAAAGCATGCTAATGTTCTGTATATTCAAAAAATTAAATCAACATGGATGTGAAAGGGAAAAAAAAAAGGAAATGAAAGCAAACTGAAACAAATAAACCCAACTTTATTTCAGACTAATAACATAACCATACTGAATGGGGAAAGAAAAGAAAGTGGTATGTGCCTATGTACCCTAAGTTTCAGGAATGAAAAGAACTGCAAACACATCCTGAACTGTTTGTAGTATGTTTGTTTTCTGTAGTGGTATGGGCGAGGCAGTTCTGAAACTACTTTAGATATATGATTCAGCAAATGAGTAAATGTACTAATGTTATTGGAAGCAGGGTTCTCATTGTAGAAGGACATACAGATATGTAATGGGGAAAGGTAAAAAAGTACAGGGGTCAGATTGAAACTGGAGATATCAGTTACTTATGATAAATAAGATAGATAAGTATTCATACACAGATATATGTATTTCCATGTATACATCTGTATATATTTTCCTGGTTCTATTTGCAGAAAGAGCCTAGAAGCAAAGACCTTAATAGCAATAAGGACCCCTAGAGCCCAAATCTTGGCCTCTATACCATTATCCACCAAAAGAAACCAGGATTCCTCAGGAAAATGGCTGATTCCAGGCCTAGGGCAGGGTGGGTTCAAGATGAGCCTGGAGCATCTTGCTATGTCAGAAAACAAGAGTTCTCAAAAAAAAAAAAAGAAAGAAAGAAAGAAAGAAAAAAACAATGATAATAATGATAATAGGGGCCTATCACAAGGACTTAAGGGCCAGCTTAAGGGCCAGCTTAGCTGACAATGGCTAAATCTGGGATAACCTGAGCACCAAAATAATCCAGGAATTATAGACCAGCAATTGTCAAAAGTGTGATAGGGAAGTCTGAGGGGTACTTACGACTCTTTTAAGGTGTCTGTGAGGCCAAACCTATTTTAATAATACTAGATGTTATTTGTCTCTTTCACTTTGATTTTTTCATGAAGGTACAGTGGAGTTTTCCAGAGGCTACATGATATGTGATATAGTAACATACTGAATGAGGAAACAGATATGAAAAATCTAGCTGTCTTTTATTAAGCCACACATTAGGGGATGTGTAAAACAAAGCAATGCTACTCTTTTCTTTAAATGTTTCTGTTTTGGAAAGTATAGTTACTTCTGATCAAAAATATATTCTTTCTGTAAGCATTTATTACATTTATTAGGGTTATTTTTAATGAATTAAACACTTTAAAAATTCTGTTTCAGTTTCAATATGATAAATATTAATACATATCTCATAAACAAAGCTTTTTCAATAATCAAGAAGAGTTTAAAAGGATCCTGAGACCAAAACGCTTAAGAACTATATACCACTGGAAAAAAAAAAAAAAGGAACCCATAAAGGCAAAGTACTAAAGATATAGATAAATAGATGGATAAGTAAATTAAATAGAGATAAAGGAGCTGTTGCTTACCACAGTGCTAAAGAGTAAATGTGAAGCAAGTGCCAGAGCTGGAAAATCATCATTTTGTAACCATCTTGATAAAGAATGGTTCTTGCAAGAATCATTAATGGCAGGAGATTCTGTCTTTTGTTTTTTATTTAGAAATAATCTCCCTTTCCTCTACCTACAGTGTGTTCTTATACATTTGAAAGCTAAACAAGACTTACACATTAAAAGGATGCTTGGGTTAGAAATTTATAAAATTTCTAATTTGGTACCTCAAATACTGCCTTCCTAGGGTCTTAGTGATCCTACTGATGAGTAAGACCATTGACAGGTACCAGTCTGAGGCAGGTGACACCAATGGTCCAGAAGAATGAAACAGCAGACTTAGACATCTCTCCTTCCCTGGGCCACTGCTCCTTCCTTAATCCATCCACACAGGCCAGGGAAAATATTTAAGCAGGCGTTAATCTTTAAATTTTGAAGCATCAGAACTCACAAGATATCTATTATAGTGGAAAAGGAATTTTCTTCCATCAGTACCAAATCAAAGGTGAAGGCCTATATTGGTCGTGACCCACTAGCACGTGTGATCTTGGTGAGGGTTTTCAACCAGCTGTCTACTTCCAGCCCAATATTTCCCACTGGTGGGGCACTGCGAGGAGAGATGAATGGAATTCAGAGGTGACTTTGGGGTGGAAAGAGAGATTGGGCTGAGTAAAGTGACACATCTCTGAGACAGCTATCCCCCTGAAAACAAGCAAGATTCAGGCCTTTGATGCCTGACAGGAGCCCCTGGCTTGGAGGAATGGTAATGAAGTAGGTAGGATGGCCAAGGTAAGACCCTTTCTGTCTGACTGATGTCTGGCCCTTTACCCCAGTGGCAGAGATCAGTGCAAACCAGGTGATAATTCTAAATCAGTTTGTGTGGTGATGTATAAAACACTGAATTTTGCATACGAAAGGAGGCTTAGAAGTGTCAATGCATAATATATGAAAGCAAGGGCTATTGAAAGCCAAGAACCATACTACATATGTTAGATTTGGAGACTTTAAACCTTGTTATTCTGAACCTTTGTAAATTTTTTTTAAAAACATCAATTAAGAGTACTAAAATAAGAATCCTTACACTGAAAGTCATTTTTCCATATGACTTAAAGCATAATTTGACTGAAGTTACTCAGATGTAGAATTCTTTTTATTAAGAACCTGCTATGTACCAGGCAATGTTTAGGTGCCTTTCATATGTTATCTCTTATCTCTTATCTTCTAGAGATGAGGAAAAAGAGGCATCAGGTGATGAGATTATCCAAATATACATGGCTAATTAAAGTAGTATAGCCAGTATTTGTACCTAAGTATTTTTCTGACTCCCAACAGTATGCATTTTCCATTTAAGATTTTAAAATTAGCATTTACAAAGTTTGCACATGGTATCATTACAGATATCCAATTAAAAACTAACATTTTATTCATAACTATCATAAGCTATTATTTTCCCATAGTGATCAAATGAGGCATTCCTACTGATGAGTCTATAATTTGACATATTCTACATATATTTATGTGAGCATGGAAGACTATCTCAGCAGGTCTCAGCAGGTAATACTTATTTAAAAGCAATTAAAGAGAACTTCCAGATAAGCTTTCAGAATTTTTAAGACTGCCAACTAGTTCAATGGACTACCTAAAATCTTATTAGCTTTCCCATTCCTACAGTTTTCCCAGAAGGAATCTCAGCTTCTTCTATCTTAGAAAATCCAAAATTATATAAAAGTACATAGGAAGAATATCACAATTTAAGAAAAAGGATGGGGGCTTCCCTGGTGGCGCAGTGGTTGGGAGTCCGCCTGCCGATGCAGGGGACACGGGTTCGTGCCCCGGTCTGGGAAGATCCCACATGCCGCGAAGCAGCTGGGCCCGTGAGCCATGGCCGCTGAGCCTGCGCGTCAGGAGCCTGTGCTCCACAACAGGAGAGGCCACAACAGTGAGAGGCCCGCGTACAAAAAAGGATGAATCTAATGCAAATTGTATCTGTGCTTTCCACATGGACAATAAACTCTTATTTACTATTTATTTTTTTAAGAGTTCCATAGTAATATTATAAGCAAACAAAAATTTAAACTTCCAAAATGTTATTCAACCAACAAATATATATTAAAAGAGTCTATTACAATAATCTAGAAAGATTCAAAGTCAAAAGTTAAACAGGTTTTCTGATTTCTGATTCTAGTCCCAAATCAAGCACATAAGTCTTAGAAATGTCTAATATTTTACCTCATTTACTGCCTTTCCATTACTGTGGAAATCAAACATTGAAAATTATTATGTTTTAAAAAATAAAAACACTTAAATGTTACATAAAAAATCATTTACTTTCTAAACTGCAAGGAATTTTTGATTCTCAGAAAAAGTGCAGCTGTATTACACTTGCCCCTCATCTCCCAAAAGAGGTAATTATTAAAAAGAAAAATTCAAATGATGGATTCATACTATTTAGTCCATGTAACAATGTGTTCACTTTGAAGAGCTGAAAGAGAAGCAGCCATTTCAGGTTTTGATTGATGTGTAGGAAATCAGTATCTTGAAAGTATTTTATTCATCAAATACATTCTACAGTTCTTTGTAAAGCTAAATTATCTTCAATGTATAAAGTATATTTATATTGAGAATTTGAGCATTTAAGAAAATAACAAAAACAACTAACATTAGGTGATTCTGCTGTGACTACATCTGAATCATGACAGATGAGTTAAATGTCTTAAATACACATAAAAAAGGAAGGAAAATAAAGGGGGGATAAAGTATTTTTGTAGCCAAATTAAATAGGCTTTAAGCTATTATCATATGGAAATTCCAGGTATTAAAAAGACTATCTTATAATGAGGAAATTTATGACTGACTGGAAAAAAATGTTCATTTTATAGTGAAAGTTGCTAACTAAACCAAGCAAATTCCAATATGGTACACCCTTAATAAAAAAAGGAGGAGTATTTTCTCCTCTCAAAATTAGCAAACACTCACAGTGTGGTATAAATCAATATAATCAAGTATTTGATTTCCACTTTGAGAATCCAACTTGAACACTTGGGGCTGTCAATAGAGAGGTAAAGAGAGAAACTGAAGGAATTAATTTTTTAAAGTGGCAAATATTATCAGAATTTAGAGAATTATCCACTTGTAAAGCTTGGGCCTAGCCCAAACTTTATTTTCACATTTGAAATGTATATGATATGGCTGATTATTTGATTGATTTCTAGATCCAGTTTCACAGAAATCAAATATTACTTGGTCATCTATCAAAGATTTTAAAAGCAGGGGCTTCCCTGGTGGCGCAGTGGTTGAAAGTCTGCCTGCCAATGCAGGGGACACGGGTTCGAGCCCTGGTCCGGGAAGATCCCACATGCCGCGGAGCAACTAGGCCCGTGAGCCACAACTACTGAGCCTGCGCGTCTGGAGTCTGTGCTCCGCAACGAGAGGCTGCGATAGTGAGAGGCCCGCGCACCGCGATGAACAGTGGCCCCCGCTTACCACAACTAGAGAAAGCCCTCGCACAGAAACGAAGACCCAACACAGCCAAAAATTAAATAAATAAATAATAAAATAATAAAAAAAGAGTAGCCCCCACTCTCCACAACTAGAGAAAGCCCACGCGCAGCAATGAAGACACAATGCACCCAAAAATAAATAAATTAATTAAAAAAGAAAAAAGATCTTAAAAGCATCAAGGACTGCACTATTAGCTACCATTAGTAACTCATAGAATATATGACAGTTTTAAATATGGATAATTTAGTGAAAATAAAGTACATTTTGTGATACATGTCTTAATTTTAAAATATACATATTTATTTATTAGTCCATGAAATTACTAGTACCCTTCATTAGTCTATTTAATTTGGTTACCATCATGCACTACTTACTAATGAACAGCAATCTATTCTGATATAGAAAAAGACCACATAATCATTTAATAAAACCTGATAGTCATCAGCTTAACAGGAACTTTACAAGTATTTGTGAACCAGATTTATGAGTACAAAAATTAGGCTCAGTTGGAAAGAGGCAGAGGTGTCAATAATTTTCAACCTCTTGTCTCTAAAAATACCTTCTTTAATAGAGGTCGAATTTATGAAACTGTTCAAAGCAGAGCTTCTCTGGTTAAGGCCGGCAGGCGTCCAAAGTACAACTTACCTTTTCTCTCCTCCCCTTCCCTGGAGGCAACCTCCTCACACTGTTAGAGCCCTAAGGAGTGCTGTGAAAATCACTGATTCAGACCAAGTACTGCACTTCTGAAATTGTGAAATCCATCCATAAACATATATTGGTTCTCTAAACAAAATCAAGATCTTGTGAATAGCAGAAAGACCATCATACTGCTTCTCTCCCTACCATATCTTTCACATAGTTAATCACGTGACCTGTCACAAACTCCTGAGTAATCAGGTGTAAGACAATATAGGATTTTTCCTGCAGTTCCATACCCCAAGGTGATATAGGTCTACTTCAGTTGTGGAGCTATGATTTAAAGCTAGAACCTGACTTAAGGCTTGCTTCCAGTGTTTAGACAGGATTAAGTTCAGTAAGAAATCATTCTCTCACTTTGGAGCAAGAAGTCCTTAGGAAGGCAAAGGAGTCTGAAAACCAACTCTTCAATTCACAGGTCCTCAAGGAAGCACGTCTCCACTGGAGAAGCATTCTCAATACTTACTTCAGTCCCTTAGACCTGGAGGCCCCTGTGAAGGGGAAGAGATTGCGGTAGTCTGAGGCCAATCACAAGCAGTGAAAGGAAAGACAGGAAAGAAAATTCCAGCATGAGCAACTTATTTATAGTACCCCATTATTTTAGTCATTAGTTTAAACTTTCTCTATGACAAAACTTTACCTTGGCTAATAACTTATAAAATTAGATGACATAGGGCTTCCCTGGTGGCGCAGTGGTTAAGAATCTGCCTGCCAATGCAGGGGACACGGGTTCGAGACCTGGTCCAGGAAGATCCCACATGCCGCGGAGCAACTAAGCCCGTGTGCCACAACTAATGAGCCTGCGCTCTAGAGCCTGAGAGCCACAACTACTGAGCCTGTGTGCTGCAACTACTGAAGCCCGTGCGCCTAGAGCCCGTGCTCCGCAACGAGAGAAGCCACCACAATGAGAAGCCCGCGCACCGCAACGAAGAGTAGCCCCTGCTCACCACAACTAGAGAAAGCCCACGCACAGCAACGAAGACCCAATGCAGCCAAAAATAAAGTAAATAAGTAAATAAATTTATTTTTAAAAAAATTAGACATAAATTTTACCTTCATTCTCTACTCCAGATTCACTGGTAGAAAGACACGCTAATAAACTGTGATTTCACCAAAAGGAAGGCTGTTAGGAGCATGAAAAGGTAAGATTGGTCTCATTTTGCTTGGCAGGGTTGCAATAAAGACCATTCATTCTGCTATTTTTACCTACTTATTCCTTATTTTCCATTGATATTAAAAAAGATAAAGAAAAACAAGTTACAAATAGTGAAGATTTGTGAAATGGTAATATTATTTTAACATGGGTATCTCCAAAATTACTGTGTACATAAAAGTGGGGACTGCCTCTATTCAAGAGTATACTGGTAATGCATGCCAGGATATTACCTACAAAAGAATCAAATAATTGGACTTAAAAATTCTGTTTTAGTAGTAATAAATGATAAAGCTTAATATTTTTTCTTACTCTTTGCTACTTCTTTTTAAGTTTCCAGCATCTAGAGATCATATAATTTAGTCTAATTTAGCAACATATCAATAACATTCTGTTAATGTGGTTTTATTCATCAGTATTATCTGACTCATTTAGAAGATGAGCAGAATCATATTTATTGAGCAACATTTATATGTATGGTACTTACTTGACACCTATACTTCCCACATCTTCCTTTCGCTTTGGGCCTAGAGCAACTTAACCGTTGTACGACAATAGCACCACCTATTGGCTGGCAAAGGGATTGGAATAATCCAAAATACCACCTGCTTCCTTGCCCTTCAGAAAGACTAATGCATAATTTGGGCTCTTCTTTTCTTCATTTATTATTAAACCCACTTGAAAAAAATTTCAGCTGAGTTAAACCCACTTGAAAAAAATTATTTTCTCATGTATATCGTCTCTTTTTTCTCCTTCATCTCTCCTGTTAAAAACCTGTAGAGTTATTGCATCTCTCTTGATTCCATTGCTAACCAATGTGTTTTTGTTAACAAGCAGCAATTCAGATAAACCGAGGATTAAAAGGGTTTTGTGAATTATTCTGGAAAATGAAATGTCATTTATAACACAATTACTGTTGAAAAATGTATTGAATTTAAGCAAGCTGCCTATGTGGAACTTTGGAATTCAAGTAATTTGTAGGTTGGGAACTTGCTATAATACAAAAACATAAAAAAGCATTAAGACTCTCACTGTGGTTTCCAAGGCAAATAAAGGAATAGAATTCTGATACAAAACAATATTGGATACACCCTTCCCCCTTTTCAGAGCTGATGAACATCTATCTGCCTTGTCCTGTGGAATTTGAATATTGCACTACACACAGAGGAACACTCAAAAATGATGAGATGTATTGCTATTTTGCAGTGGCTCATTAAAGGTACACCAATGATATAGGAGAGAATTAAAACCCATTATTTTAACTTTACCTCTAAGATGAAAATAACCAGAATTACATTTATAACCCTAACCACTTAATGAGCTCCAATCATGAACTTGGATGTCCTTACACTTCTGTTATGCAGAGTTCTATATCTTTCTGTAATACATCCTTAGTATCTAGCCCTTGAGGTTGTCCTATCTTCATGGTAAGCCCTGTAAGTTCTCATCTGTGGGAATTTTGCGCTGAAGCAGAGAAACATGTAAGATACCCCAAGCTAACTGATCAATATGAAGTCATTTTTATTGCCAGTACTAATCAAATAGCAAAGGGTTTTGTCCCTTGGCCTTTTCCCTGTATCTCAGTTCTAGAAACTGCTCCTGAAATCCTGATTTGAGCCCAATTTGTTACAGGCAGGGAAAGGGGGCTTCTTTCTGCCCCATATACATTGTAACCATAACTGCTCTCACCTGTCTGGACAGAGCCTATTCTTGGTGGAAAGACAGACCCTATTCCCTTACACTGATTCCATGGTCTACTGAGACCTGTTTATGGCCTAATGCTGATGTCAACTGCCCAGGTTGCCAAGACCACCTTTTGTCTTGCAAATCACCTGTCCAGGACTCTTTTATTGGCTCCCCAGGACTTGGAAACTTACGGTCCGGCCTGTTTAATCGGTAGTTATGACATCTACCTCTCCTGAGCCTCAATTGCTTTTCCTTTTAAATCTCTCAAATCTTTTGATAGTACTATTATTTTACTCATTTCTTAATTCAAAAACTTCAGTTGTTTTTACCAGATGAATATACTTAACATTACATTTTAATGGTTAAATTGGTCAGTATTGTGTTTTTTATCACAAAAATTTTTTCAATTTTTAAAATTTTAAAACAACTGCAATTGATTTTACTACTGCTCCCCTCCCCAACAATGCAAACTTTCAACAAAATACATATACACATATTACTCTTCCTCTAATTTATTCTTTTTATCTCATTATTACACCACCACCCTCACCCAGGCCCTTCTTGTTTCATGCCTATATTAATAGAAAAACCTCTCTAACCATACTATATTGATGTCTATTTTTTATTGTTCAGAAATCCTTTCTTTAGGAAACCATTCATTATTCCATTCCTTTTGATCCTGCTCTGTCCACTGAGTTTGGTGGGGCTATCACCCCTCCATCTAAAAGGAGGAATGTAAACTAAGTCTGGCCACAGTATTACATCCTTTTAGCCACAAAAAGTATGTCAGTGATGGGTACATGACTCCAGCTGGGCCAATCAGCATGTTCCTAGAACTTTTGTTGGAGCTTCTAAGAAAGACACTCAACCTCTGTGATCATGAGCTATAAAGACCATACAGACCTGGAACTGCTGAGGTCAGCCACGCTACATTGTGGAGAAAACCTACCTATGAATGAAACCAATTGGGAGGAAGGTAGAGTCATGTGATAGAGAGAACACACCCTGATGACTGAAGCTATTTTTATTTTTATAAATCGAAAATTAGTCATACTCCTCCAAAATAGTTGTACAGATGATTGATCTCATAGCCACCGTGAAGTTCTGACTGGAAGGTTGTCCCCTTTTGAATCAGCTGCTACAAAGCTCAGAGTTGCAAGCCTGTGTGCCACAACTACTGAAGCCCGCGTGCCTAGGGCCCGCACTCCACAACAAGAGAAGCCACCGCAATGAGAAGCCCACGCACCGCAACAAAGAGTAACCCCCACTCGCCACAACTAGAGAAAGCCCGCTCAGCAACGAAGACCCAATGCAGCCAAAAATAAATTTATATATATACAAAAAAAAAGAATATGCAAACATATTAAAAAAAAAAAAGTTCAGGGTTGCGTTTGTGGTCCACTCTTAGAAAATGTGCAGGTAATTAGAGTTTACATTAAAGCCTCATATCTGGCTCTACTATTCCCTCACCCTGATTTTACTTTCTCCTTTCACTGCAATTTTATGCCTCTATCTTCGTCTTTGAGTCTTCAATCTCATGTCTTTTCTGGAAGAAGGAAGAGAATGATCTTATAACACAGTTTTACTATATCACAACTCTATCACTCTTTCTATACAAAACTTAAGATCCTACTGCATGTATTTTTCCTTTTTTATATATATATTTTATTTATTTATTTGGTTGAGCCGGGTCTTAGTTGCAGCAGGCAGGCTCCTTAGTTGTGGCTCACTGGCTCCTTAGTTGTGGCATGAGAACTCTTAGTTGTGGCATGCATGTGGGATCTAGTTCCCTGACCAGGGATCAAACCCGGGCCCCCTGCATTGGGAGTGCAGAGTCGTAATCACTGTGCCATCAGGGAAGTCCCAGCATGTATTTTTCTTAAAAGCAAAAACCCAAATTCTTCACCTCATTTAAAAAATATATATAACTATAAATATAGTTATATATATATAATAAATATTTATTTTTTATAAATACACATACAAAGTACATAAGTCAAACACTGTACTATATATGGGAGAAAGAAAAAGAAGGTTCAAATTGCTCACAGTCTGGTTCAATGGTGCCAATATTTTTTCACTATGACTCACATCAGACAACCTAATGGCCTCACATTCCCAGAAGCATATCAAGACACATGGTATGTACAATTCTCAGCATGATAGCAACAACTTTTCTCTTTGGCTATTACTGATCTGAGACATACTGGTGGTCTCAGGGGTCAGATGGTTAAGAACAGAGATTGACTACAACACAGAGAGACAAGTATAAGAGAGAAAATGCCCTATGCTATACCACACAAGAAAAAAAAATAAGGTACTCAAAACTGTGGAGTAAAGATGAATGGAAAACTTTTGATAAGAGATACCTATCAAACAGGGGTTAGGCGGGCAAAGGAGGAAGAAAACTGAGATTAGAAGGATCATTCCAGAAAATGGAAAGTTTAAAGAACAATTGGAAAAATAAAATAAAATAAAGGACAATTGGATTTTACACAGGGAAGATGGTGAAAATAATTCTGGGCATTTGAATATATGCTACTTTGTATAGTAGTCATCTTTCTAGCATCACTAAAAAAATCAGCTAATCCATATAATACCATTTTTAGATAAACGAAGCCAATTCCTTTGAAAAGCAAAATATTTCCAATCTGACCATTTTAATGAAAATAATGTTTAAATACTTTACGGATTTTTTTCCGCTTTAGTAAATAAAACACCATTCCGTGTACTCACTTTCTCTTTGGATCTCACACTAACTATAAATAAGTCATTATACAGTTGACCCTTGGACATTGCTCAGGTTAGGGACCATAACCCTCTGTGCAGTCAAAAATCGGCATATAACTTTATAGTCTGCCCTCCACGTACATGGTTCCTCTGTATCTGCAGATTCAATTGATCACATATAGTACTGTAGTATTTACTATCAACAAAATTCACATATAAGTGTACTCGTGCAATTCAAACCTATGTTGTTCAAGGATCGACTGTATATCGTACTTTAACATAAGTAGGTCCTACTGAAATTGGTTTTTTGACTTAGAAACTATTCCACTATATTATAATAATCCAGTTATTTCTTATTGCCAATCAGTATTACTGCCTCTAACTATTGTCTATCACCTTTTTACCAATCTTTTTTTTTTTTTTTTTGTGGTACGTGGGCCTCTCACTGTTGCGGCCTCTCCCGTTGCGGAGCACAGGCTCCGGATGCACGGGCCCAGTCGCTCCACGGCATGTGGGATCCTCCCGGACCAGGGCACGAACCCGCGTCCCCTGCATCAGCAGGCGGACTCTCAACCACTGCGCCACCAGGGAAGCCCTACCAATCTTTTATGTGTAGAAAATTATGGGGAAAATTGTCAGAGAAAGGAATATTATCAAACTTGCTAAATCCCTAATCTGTTTTTGCACACTACACCAAGTTAGCAGCTCTGCTCTGAGGATAGGTATATTCTGTATAATGTTCAAAATACATAAATTTTGTGATTTACTTTTTTTCGCACTACCTTGAAAAGATTTTGTTTTGGTCAATACCCAGGCATGTTTTCCTGACTTCTCAAGCTGTCATAAACCTCCCTCAAGGACTATCATTTGGGGTATAATGGATTAGAAAAGAGTCAATTGGCATAATATTAAAATTTAGACTTTTCCCATAATCTCAAAACAAGATTGTATATTCCATAATAATGTTCTCTGTGTTAAAGTTTGATTTAAAATATACTACTCTACCTCACACCTATTAAGATAGCTACTATTAACCACCCCCCAAAAAAACTAATAAACAAAAAAATGGAAAATAACAAGTGTCAGCAAGGATGTGGACAAACTGGAACCCTCATGCACTGCTGGTAGAAATGTAAAATGGTACAGATACTATGGAAAACATTATGGTTCTCCTCAAAAAATTAAAAATTGACTTATCATATGATCCAGGAATTCCACTTCTGGGCATATAACCAAAATAATTGAAAGCAGGGTCTTAAGAGATATGTGTATACCCATGTTCATAGCAGTACTACTCACAACAGACAAAAGGTGGAAAGAACCCAAGAGTCCATTGACAGATTAATGGATAAACAACATTTGTGGTATACAGATACAATGAAATATTACTCACCCTTAAAAAGGAAGGGAATTCTGACACATGCTACAACATGGAAGAACCTTGATGACATTATGCTAAGTGAAATAAACCAGTCACAAAAAGACAAACACTATGATTCTACTTATATGAGGTACCTACTTTCTTCTATGTTCATAGAAATAGAAAATAGAATGGTGGTTGCCAGGGACAAATGGGGAAGGAAGGGAAAGGAAAGTTTTTGTTTAATGGGTATAGAGTTCAGTTTTTCAAGATGAAAAGAGTTTGGGAGATTGGTTGTGCAATAATGTGAATGTACTTAAAACTACTAATCTGTACACTTTAAAATGGTTAAGATGGTAAATATTATGTTATGTGTATTTACCACAGTTACATATGTGTGTGTGTGTGTGTGTGTGTGTGCACGAGCATATAAAATTTACAGTTTTGCAGCCCTGTTTTGACAATTCTTCAACTTTTGGTAACTAAGGAGTAGTCCCCTCAAAGGAAGTGAACGGACACATTTAAAAGGTCTGGGGTTTATCACAGAAGTAAGAACAAGCATGTTTTTCTATCTATTTCATCTGTAGCTTGTTCTCCAAGTGAATTACAAACTCCTATGTATAAACACAGTGTCTTCTGCTTATTGTAGACAGTCAATATTCTATGCCAGGCAAATAGAAAGCAATTAATGCTGGTTGACTTAAGAATGTTTGGGTAGCATGTTACTCATATCTCCAAATTTTCACCATATAATTTTAAAATACACTAGAACTGAAAGGAAACTTGGGAGATCCTAACAGAATCATCATCAAACCATTTCTTAAATCTCTTAAAAACCAAGGAATGGAAACTTATTCCTTCATCACTCATTCAAAGACATTATGCATTAGGTTAAAAAATGTCCTCATAAAATGCTGTGGAACTAGACAGAGGTAATGGTTGCACAACAATGTGAATTAACTAAATGCCACTTAAATATAAACTTGAGTCAAGGACAAACAATTCGTTGGCAGAGAAAATGGAATTTAAATTCTGGTCCATATGACTTTAAAGCCTGTGCATGTACCATTTTCTACTACCCTGTAATGTCAACAAATATACAACCAAAATAGTTAAACTGCTTTATATAACTAAAATGTAAGTTTGGGTATATTGAATACTTGTCAAGAGCACAGTTAGCTGTGATGGAGGATAAAAATCCACGTCTTACTCCTTAAATACCTTTTTAGCACTTGATGAGATCCTAAATTACATGCACTAAAAACAACTTTTCCCTAGAAGTGAGGTTTTTTTATTTAAATCTTTCTTAATAAAGGAAACTCTTTATATTAAGGAAGACTGGGGTTTATGAAAAATTACTATGTCCTCTTGTGACATATTTATACTATTTTTAATAAAGGGCTACTTGAATATATTGACTCAAATAGCATATAATTAGAGGCTATAATACCACAGAGATATACTTGATCTTTAAAACTGCCAAATTAAAATCCTTTCTATATATATTACAAAGAATACAAAATTCTGATATAAGTCCAAAATGCTTAATTTTGTAGATTAATATATATAGGCTTTTAAAAATATACCTTGGCTCCCACAGAGAGATGGTAGGGGCGGATAGTTTTACTTTGCATGTTGTGTCAAAAGCGACTTGAAACACAACCCACAAACCCTAAATGAGCAGATCCGATTGTGAATGTTCCTCTGCCACCACTCCCTTCTCAAATCACCCATCTTTTTTTTTTTTTTTTTTTTGCGGTATGCGGGCCTCTCACTGTTGTGGCCTCTCCCGTTGTGGAGCACAGGCTCTGGACGCGCAGGCTGAGCGGCCATGGCTCACGGGCCCAGCCGCTCCATGGCATGTGGGATCTTCCCAGACCAGGGCACGAACCCGTGTCCCCTGCATCGGCAGGTGGACTCTCAACCACTGCGTCACCAGGGAAGCCCAAATCACCCATCTTAATCCACTCTGGTTAGACTCTGGTGTCCTTACAGTCTCAAAGATGATGTAATATTTTGCACTGCCTCATTGCTTCTACCAAAAGGATGAGTAACATCTAAGTCACAAAGAAGAATGAGGAATGACACTTCTCCACTACAACATTTTCAAGAAAAAAAACACAAAGGTTGGGCCTCCCTGGTGGCGCAGTGGTTGAGAGTCCGCCTGCCGATGCAGGGGATACGGGTTCGTGCCCCGGTCTGGGAGGATCCCATATGCCGCGGAGCGGCTGGGCCCATGAGCCATGGCCGCTGGGCCTGCGCATCCGGAGCCTGTGCTCCGCAACGGGAGGGGCCACAGCAGTGAGAGGCCCGCATACCGCAAAAAAAAAAGAAAAAAAAAAACAAAAAAAACCCCACAAAGGTTACAGGAAGAATTCTTATTCAGGTGTTAGGATTAAGATCAACTTTTCTTAGATTGAGAAATAAGGTGATTAGCCCAGGTATAATGGTGTGAAGAGAGCTGCCTGGGATATAGCTTTTGACAATACTAACTTCTCAATGCAAATTATTAAACATTTCCATTACCTGTACCCTTAGGAAAATTCATTTATCCAAAAAGAATCTTAATTTTATAGCTCTAATGTCTCATTCTTTTTTTTAAAAAAATATATTTATTTATTTATTTAGGCTGAGTTGGTTCTCAGTTGCGGCATGCGGACTTCTTAGTTGCGGCATGTGAACTCTTAGTTGCGGCATGCATGTGGGATCTAGTTCCCCAACCAGGGATCAAACCCGGGCCCCCTGCATTGGGAGCATGGAGTCTTACCCACTGGACCACCAGGGAAGTCCCTAATGCCTCATTCTTCACTTCTATGAAACAAAACCTGCCCATGACTTTGAAATAGTTCAAGGCACCCTATCTGATTAAAGAGCAACCACGGGCTTCCCTGGTGGCGCAGTGGTTGAGAGTCCGCCTGCCGATGCAGGGGACACGGGTTCGTGCCCCTATCCCGGAAGATCCCACATGCCGCGCAGCGGCTGGGCCCGCGAGCCATGGCCGCGGAGCCTGTGTGTCCGGAGCCTGTGCTCCGCAACGGGAGAGGCCACAGCAGTGAGAGGCCCGCGTACAGCAAAAAAAAAAAAAAAAAAAAAAAAAAAGAGCAACCACATTTTAAACTCAATCTCCTTTTCAAAAAGTTTAATCTGAGTAAGCACTAACCCCAGGATACAAAAATAATTTGACAACTGAGTTATTCTGCAAGAAACGATATGAATATTTATCTGTTTTTTTATTTAAAATGGATAAACAAGAAAACATATCTCCTCAGTTGAAAGCCATTCAAACATAATTTCAAAACTCTCCAAATTGTAAAGGGAAAAAAGAGCCAAGGGAATGAATTTTTAAACTTAGTTCCAGAACATATTAGGAATTTAAAAAAATATTAGAACTAGGTCTTATTCAGATACACACTTAAATTTGTGATATGAAAAAGAAATGAATTCATTCATTAATAATGAGAAGGCAATTTTGCAGGGAAAATATGAAAAGAAACAAGTCTATCTTGATTTTTTTCACTTCCTGTTTAATAAACTGCTTTGAAAGTAAACTTTCTTTGTTCTTTTATTCCATCTTCCATGAAATAAGGACTATAAAATCATTAATAAATGGGTAGAAAGGCTTTCCTTTAACTACAGTGACAGCATATACCCTTACATAAATGCCACTTAAGCTGACTCTAGGAATACACAGCACCACCAAACACTCCATTTCACTCCCTTTACTTTTCCTGACCTGACCTTAATATCTCAGTAGGAAACCCTACTGGGATGAGATACTATTCTGGGAATAGTTGGGTCGATTCTTTTTTAGGTTGTGTGCTCTGTGGAAGGTTATAATCCTACCTGACAAAGACAATGTTCTAGTCATGGTTTAAACAACATGAAACATCAGAGAGAAAAATGTGGTTGTTACAGCACTGAGGTTCACAGGTAGTATGCACCTAGTACAAACTGTGGGTTGGTTCAGAAATTACTGAGGTCTACCCTCATTTCAAACAGTTATGGCAGTGTTTTACTTTGCACGTCTCTACAAATAGCTAAGATTACCTTGACACCAGCTAAGCTGAAAAACAAATGTTGAATAAACGTAGATTTTTTTTTACACTGCATAGGCAATTGGTTAAGAGCACAGATACTGGAGCCAGACCACATGGATCTGCAATTTACCAGGTTATATTCTTTAGTACTACTTGAATTCCCTGTGCCCCACTGTCCCTATCTATAAAACAGGAAAAATAAGATAAAATATGATAACAGGATAACTTAGTGACTTGGCACTTAGTATTACATGTATTAGCTATTACTATAAATTATTCTGTTGGTTGATTATAGTTTAAAAATCATACTACAAGCCAAATAAAGAGGTTTTTTATATTGAACTTAAAGAGATAACATTCAGATATTGCATGAAGCCTCAAAAGAGAAGCAACACAGAAGTTTTAGTGCTCTCCCTAGGATGTTATGAGGCTAGTGAGAGTAGAAGGTTTTCACCAGAGTGTAAGATTATGTTTAAGAACTGGCAGTTTTGTTGCTGAAGGGTAGTGGTAGGCAAGGGGAAGTTCTGACACTCTTGAAGTTCTGATTAGCCTGGTGCCCTGCAGAGTCTGGTGACTTCAGGATCAAAGGAGCAACTCAGAGAAGTCGGTAGGAAGTTGAAAGGTAAGGTGGCCAAGATGGAGAAGGAAGACCCTGAGCTCACCTCCTCCAAATGGACACATCAAAATTACAGCTACTTACAGAGCAACTATCTATGAGAACAACCTGAAAACTAGCAGAAAAGATTTTCCACAACTAAAGACATAAAGAAGGAACCACAAAGAAACAGGAAGGAAGGGTAGAGATGTGGTAGTCAAGACCCACAGCCCTTGGTAGGTAACCTACAAACAGGAGGATAATCACAATTGTAGAGGTTCTCCTCAAGGGGCAAGGGGTCTGAACCCCACAATGGGCTCCCTTGCTTGGGGGTCCTGCACCGGGAAGATGAGCCCCCAGAACATCCAGCTTTGAAGGTCAGTGGGGCTTGTGTACAGGAGAGCCAGAGGGCTGTAGGAAGTAGATACTCCACTCTTAAAGTGAACATGGAAAATTTCACATTCTCCGAGTCCTAGCACAGAGGCAGTCATTTAAAGAAACCTGGGGGACTTCCTTGGTGGTCCGGTGGTAAAGAATCTGCCTTCCAATGCACGGGATGCGGGTTCGATCGCTGTTCGGGGAACTAAGATCCCACATGCTGCAGGGCAACTAAGCCTGCACACCACAACTACTGAGCTTGCATGCCTCAGTGAGAGAGCTTGTGTGCCGCAACTACAGAGCCCACGTGCCCTGGAGCCTGCATGCCACAACTAGAGAGAGAAAATCCACACACCACAACTAGAGAGAAGCCCATGCACCACAACGAAGAGCCCACACCACAATGAAAGATCCCATGTGCCATAACTAAGACCCAACACAGCCAAAAATATAAAGTAAAATAAAAGGAAATAAAATAAATAAAAATAAATAAATAAATATTTTTTAAAAAAGAATAGGAAGAACCATAAAGATACTTGGGTCACACACACTTGCAGATCTTGGAGAGCTCCCAGAGAGGCAGGAGGCTACTGGGACTCCCTCACTGGGAACACAGATGCAGGCGGCAGCCATTTTGGGGAGTTTCTGTTCCACCACAAGGACAGTGGGGCTGGCAAGCACCATCCTGGAGTCCTCCTTCTAGACCATTAGTGATGGGGGCTTACTCGTCCACCAGCAGGCCAGCACCAGTTCCGGACTATCCTGGGTTGAGCATCCAGCTGCATGGCAACCCAGCCCTGACCACCAGAAGGCTGGCGCTAGCCCCAGGACCCCCAGGCCCCCACAGTCAGTGGTGCTGTGACACAGCTCCACCAACCAGAGAGCCAGCAGCCATAGCACAAGGCAGGTATTAGCAGCCAACCAGGCCAGGGGGCAACACCACCTACAGACACACCCACAGTAGTCAGCCCTGCACAACAGAAGAGCCCATGCAGCCCACATAGGAGGCACCCCTAAAGCATACAACTCTGGTAACGAGAGGAGAATGTGCTACTGAGCCCCACTGGATGTCTCTGCCCCACTGGACATCTCCTACAAAAGGCAATTTCTCCAAGATTGAGAAATGTAACCAACCTACCTAATACATAGAAATAAACACACTGACTTATGCAAAATGAGGAGACAGAGGAATATGTTCCAAATGATGGAACAAGACAAAACCCCAAGGAACTAAGCAAAATGGAGATGAGCAATCTACCTGATAAAGAGTTCAAGGTAATGATGCTCAATGAGCTAGGGAGAACGGATGAACACAGCAAGATGTTTTACAAAGAATTAGAAACTATAAAGAAAACCCAAACAGAGTTGAAAATACAATGACTGAAATAAAAAATACACTGGAAAGAATAGTAGATTAGATGACATAAAGAAATAAATTCATAAACTGGAAGACAGAAGTGAAAATCACCCAAACTAAAAAGAAAAAAGAATTTTAAAAAAATAGGCCTCTGAGACTAACATTCACATTATAGGTATCCCAGAAGGAGAAGAGAAAGAGAAAGAGGAAGAGAACTTATCTGAAGAAGTTATAGGTGAAAACTTCCCTAACTTGGGAAAGGAAACAGACAGCCAGGTTCAGGAAGCACAGAGAGTCAGTCCCAAACAAGATGAACCCAAAGAAGTCCACACCAAGACACGTTATAATTAAAATAGCAAAAATTGGGGCTTCCCTGGTGGCACAGTGGTTGAGAGTCTGCCTGCAGATGCAGGGGACATGGGTTCATGCCCCAGTCCGGGAAGATCCCACATGCCTCGGAGCGGCTGGGCCCGTGAGCCATGGCCGCTGAGCCTGCGCGTCCAGAGCCTGTGCTCTGCAATGGGAGAGGCCACAACAGTGAGAGGCCCGTGTACCGCAAAAAAAAAAAAAAAAAAGCAAAAATTAAAGATAAAGAGAGAATCTTAAAAGCAGCGAGGAAAAACAACAAGTTATGTACAAGGGAACTCCCATACAGCTAGCAGCTTACTTCTCAGCAAAAACTGCAGGCTGGAAGGGAGTGGTGTGATATACTGAAAATGATAAAAGAGAAAAAACTACAACCAAGAATATTCTACCTGGCAAGGTTTTTATTCAGCTTTGATAGATCAAAATTTTACAGACAAGCAAAAGCTAAGAGTTCAGCACCACCAGACCAGCTTTACAACAAATGTTAAAGGGAGTTCTTTAAGTGGAAAAGAAAAAAAAAAAAAACTAAAAATAATGAAAATTTAAAAAGGAAAAATCCCATTGGTAAAGGTAAACATACAATAAAGATAGTAGATCAACCACTTACAAAGCTAGCAGGAAGGTTTAAAGAAAAAATTAGTAAAATTAAAAGACTACTATATCCACAATTAGTAGTCAAGGGATACATAAAACAAAAAGATGTAAAATTCGTCAAAAACATTAAACATGTGTCGGGAATAAAAATGCAGAATTGTTAGAATATGTTCAAGCTTAAGAGATCAGCCAACTTAAAATAATCATACACACACACACACACACACACACGTCTCATGGTAACCACAAACCAAAAATCTATAATAGATACAAACCCACAAAAAAGAAAGGAATCCAAACACAGCACTGAAGACAGTTACCAAATCACAAGGGAAGAGAGCAAAAGAAGAAATAAACAACAACAAGAAAACTATAAAAACAATGAACAAAATGGCAATAAGTACATATCTATCAATAATTACTTTAAATGTAAGTGGACCGAACACTCCAATCAAAAGACAGAGTGGCTGAATGGATTAAAAGAAAAAAAAAAGACCCATATATATGCTGCTTACATGAGACTCACTTCAGATCTAAAGACACACACAGACTGAGAGTGAGGGGATGGAAAAAACTATTCCATGCAAAGGGAAACAAAAAGAAAGCTGGGGTAGAAATATTTATATCAGACAAAAGAGACTTTAAAACAAAGACTGGGACTTCCCTGGTGGTGCAGTGGTTGAGAGTCTGCCTGCCGATGCAGGGGACACGGGTTCATGCCCTGGTCCGGGAAGATCCCACATGCCGCGGAGCGGCTGGGCCCATGAGCCATGGCCGCTGAGCCTGCGCGTCCAGAGCCTGTGCTCCACAACGGGAGAGGCCATAACAGTGAGAGGCCCAGGTACCGCAAAAAAAAAAAAAAAACAAACAAAGACTATAACAAGAAAACAAAGGACACTGCATAATAATTAAGGGATCAATCCAATAAGATATAATAATTTTAAATATATATGTACCCAACATGGGAGCACTTAAATACATAAATCAAACATTAACAAATATAAAGGGAGAAATTGACAGTAACACAATAATAGTAGGGGACTTTAACACTCCATTTACATCAATAGACAGATCATCCAGGCAGAAAATCAATATGGAAATACTGGCTTTAAATGACACATTAGACCAGATGTACTTAATAGATATATAAAGAACATTTCAAACAAAAGCAGGTGAATACACATTTTTTTCCCAAATGTACATGGAACATTCCTCAGTATCACAAGCTAGTCCACAAAACAAGACTCAGTAAATTTAAAAAGACTGAAATCACATCAAGTATCTTTTCCAACCATAATGCTATGAGACTAGAAATCAACTGCAAAAAACACAAACACGTGGAGGCTAAATAATATGCTACTAAACAACTGATGGATCACTGAAGAAATCAAAGAGAAAATCAAAAAATATCTAGAGACAAATGAAAGTAAAAACACAACGATCCAAAACATATGGGACAGAGCAAAAGCAGTTCTAAGAGGGAAGTTTACAGCGATACAAGCTTACCTCAGGAAACGAGAAAAATCTCAAATAAACAACCTAACCTTACACCTAAAGCAACTAGAGAAAGAAGAACAAATAAAACCCAAAGTTAGTAGAAGAAATCATAAAGATCAAGCAGAAATAAGTGAAATAGAGACTAAGAAAACAATAGAAAAGATCAATGAAACTGGTTCTTTGCAAAGGTAAACAAAACTGATAAACCTTTAGCCAAACTCATCAAGAAAAAAAGCGAGAGAGCCCAAATCAATAAAATCAGAAATAAAAGAGGGGAAGTTTCAACTGACACCACAGAAATACAAAGGATCATGAGAGATTACTGTGAACAGTTATACACAATAAAATAGATGACATAAGTGGATTAATTCCTAGAAACATACAATATCCCAAGACTGAACCAGAAAGAAAAAGAAAATATGAACAGACCAATTACCAGTAATGAAACTGAATCAGTAATTTAAAAAATTCCCAACAAACAAAAGTCCAGGACCAGATGCCATCGATAGATGATGGATAAAGAACACGCGATATATTAGTCAGCCATAAAAAAGAAAAAAATCTTGCTATCTGCGACAACATGGATAGATCTGGAAGGTATTATGCAGAGTGAAATTAGTTAGAGAAATACCATATGATTCCACTTATATGTGGAATCTAAAAAACAAATAAACAAACATAACAAAAGAGAAACAGACTCATAGATATAGAGAACAAACTGGTGGTTGCTAGATGGAAGAGGGATGGGGGAATGAGCGAAATAGGTCAGGGAGATTAAGAGGTACAAACTTCCAGTTATAGAATAAATCAGTCAAGGTACTTTATGTACAGCTTAGGGAATACAGTCAATATTATTTCACTTATATGCTATGACAGATAAGAAATATATAGCAAAATGGATATCAGAGAGTATGGTTAAATATAACTGTAAGAAGTCAAAATGTGCAGAGGAACCCACAAAATAGTCTCTGGGACCTAGGGAAAGCAAACCCTTATATTTTGGGGATGCCTTATTTGAAGTTTAATATTTCAGACATGAATATTAAAAACAAATCTTCAATTGGGAAGGCCTTTCTATAAATGACAACCCAGAAACTTTAAAGAAAATTGCTGCACAATTTTCTTTATAAAGAACTTTTAGGGAGCAAAAAAAAAAAAAATAAAATACCATTAAACAAAGTCAAAACACCAAAGAAAAAGTTGGAAAAAAAAAAGGTGTTTAGCCAATTAAAAATCAAAGGGCTGTAAAGCATTTATACTCCAATAAAAAAAATCAAAGGGCTAAATGTTTCTAATATACAAATAGATTGAACAAAAAAGGAGAACAAACATAAAAGTATGAACAAAGGACATTAATAGTCTTTATATAGCAGAGAAGTATATAAATATGCAGATAGAGATGCACAACCTCATTAAAAATTAAAGAAGCATAGGGCTTCCCTGGTGGCACAGTGGTTGGGAGTCCGCCTGCTGATGCAGGGGACATGGGTTCGTGCCCCGGTCTGGGAGGATCCCACATGCCACGGAGCGGCTGGGCCCGTAAGCCATGGCTGCTGGGCCTGCGTGTCCGGAGCCTGTGGTCCGCAACAGGGGAGGCCGCAACAGTGAGAGGCCGCGTACAACAAGAACAACAACAACAACAACAACAACAACAAAATTAAAGAAGCATAGATTAAAAAGAAATTCTCTTCCACGGCTCCATAGCTCTTTCCCTACCAAAGTATCTGAAGAGGCCTCATGTTCTAGATGTTGCAGCAACAATATGGTGGAATCTCTCCATCACCCTGGTTCTCTAAGTGGAACTGACAACATTCTCACCCCCAACCTGGAGTAGGCAACTGAGAAAGAAATCTCTGTCATATAAATCACTGGAATTTCAATGGTTATTCTGTTCTAACTTGTATAAACACACCCCAAATTGCAAAGTGGCTATTTCAAGGGGTTGAGGAAGGATTATGGTAGACTTTTTTTTTTTTTTTTTTTTTTTTTTTTTGTGGTACGCAGGCCTCTCCCTGTTGTGGCCTCTCCCGTTGCGGAGCACAGGCTCCGGATGCGCAGGCTCAGCGGCCATGGCTCACGGGCCCAGCCACTCCACAGCATGTGGGATCTTCCCGGACCGGGGCACGAACCCGTGTCCCCTGCATCGGCAGGTGGACTCTCAACCACTGCGCCACCAGGGAAGCCCCTATGGTAGACTTTTGATGTCTATATTAAATATTTTTATTTTTGTATCACTTTAATTAGAAAAAAATTAAAATGTAAAAATATAAGAATAAAACACTGACATCCAAAGTATCAAACAAACACTGGTAACAATTTCCACAGATGTGCACTACTTCATTTGAATAATTATTTCTTATTTAGGTTAACACATCCTTCTCTAAAAGACTGCCTACAGAGAAGGCATCCTTCTATCCATAAATGGCTTTTGGTAGGGCCATATTGGGTTTATTACCAACATTCAGGCCCCAAAGATGATTATTTCCATTGAATACACAGAATTGGGGTGGAATACACAGAAAAATGTTCAAAGATAAAAAAGAAAGGCCATGTTTCACTAGACGGGTAAGTACCTTGTTAAGAAAAATAAGTTCATATTAATAAAGTACCTAAACTGCTGGTAATCAAAATTACTATCCTACTAAATGGAAAGCTCTAGAACATCCTGCTAAGACTGTCAAATAAGGCCAATCTAACCTTACTTCTATTAATTTGATTCTTCTAGATACAACAATGGAAGTCAAATTAAACCTAAAAGATTCCATGACAGTATTTCAAGGGCAGCCTTGGAAGGAACAAGGTTCCAGGGAAACCCCTTCCTTCTTCCAACAAATCCTCCACTTCAACCAAAAGACCTCCATTTTTAGTTTTTTTCCACTGGTAGGCCAAATAACATTTTGTCTGAAGAAATGAGCTGGAGCTGAACGATAGAAAATGCTTCATCTAAAATCGTGATTGTAGGAAGATACTGACATAAAATATCAACCCGCATGAAAGAAGGTGCCACATTAAGGTGCATCTTTTAAATACCAAGTGGTTAAAACCTAGGAAAGGATTCTAATCACTACAAAGCATACATCATTGCAAACCGCCAAATGAACATACGAGCATAATACATGAAATATAATTATGTCCAAGCTTCTGTTCCCAATGGAATGGTACACTTGATGATGCAAGCTCATCTAATCTAAGAGCCTATACAACTGGTTCTTCATAGTAGGGAAGTCTGTAAGTTTTAGGGCTCAGTTCATCTGCACTGGGGATAGACAGGCAGGTTTACTGGTGAAGTTAGCCTGAGCTGAACTCAAGAACGGACATTGGGAAGACAGAGTTGGGTAACTGGTAAGATTGCTAGAAGGGCTTGTGCTTCAGACAAGAAAGGGCTACATAGGATTACTCTATTTCATCAAGTCTCACAATAATAGGCAGGTCCTTTATTGGAAAGATAGCTTCATGGAGCAGATGAGAATATCTTGTGGAATAAAACTGCATGCTTGTTACGCTGCCCTAGAGAGCAGGGACCTACTCAGACATATCCTGCCCAAAGGCAGAGCAGCAGGTTCAATGGTTGATAGTTGTCCGTATTTTGACACAGATATCCCCAAAGCTAGCTAGTAAAACTGCAGAAATTGTAAACCAGAGCTAGTCACACCAATCTAGAACATTTGCTGTCATATTCACCCTGGGTTTTTACAAAGCACACTGATACACTGGCGGACAACTGGACAGAGGTGACCAGGATGATATGAAATTTAGAAACTACAACTTCTACAGAAAAGTTAGAAGAACCATGAAGTTAATTTACTGATTGAAAGACTCTGAAGGGAGATCAGAGTCATACCATGATTCAAAGGGACAGTACATGGAATCTTTAATTGCCAGTACATGGCAACTTATACCTAACAGGTGCTCTATATATTTTCATGATTAATTCATATCAATCCCCAAAAGCAACTGTTTTTAAAGTTTGTTTTCACTTACTGGGCTTCTCTTAAAGAAGAATTCAACGAGCATACTTTTAAAAACAGAATTTTCTTTCCTTCTCTTCCCTTCCTCCCTTTCTCTCCCCCACTTTCTTTTCCTCTTTTTCCCCTTCCTTCCTTTCCTTCCTTCCTTCATTTCTTCCTTCCTTCCTTCCTCATCCCTCCCTCCCTCCCTTTCTAAGTAATATATTCACATGGTTCAAACATAAATCATAAAATGGTCTACAGTGAAAAAACTCCCTCCTATGCCTATGTCCTGTTGGCTGAGTTCCCATCCCTGCACATAAACATAGCTGGCAAGCCCTCTTTATTGGTTTATTTTTCCAGAAATTACTTTTATGCACACAAAAGTCAATATAAAAGTTTATATGTATTATACACATACACACACATGTAATTTTACTCCTTTTGTTTTTCCACAAATCACTTACTCTACAAACTTTTCTGCACTTTTCCTTTTACTTAGTAACATATACACATTTACTGTGTATATGTACAATTTATGGTACTGGCCCACTAATGATAAGCACTTGGGTTTAAGAGGAATTTAAATTACAATCATGGAATTATTTGTTTATAAAGGACCAACAAATTTCAAACTGAAGGTAAAAATCTCCTATGGTTAAAACAGCATTATCAAGATTACTGGGCTCATTTGGGTACTTAGAATAATAGTACTAAGTCCAAAAGTAAAAATACATTTCTAAAGAAGACTCCAGCATAGTAATAGTTATAAATCTACTTGCTCATATCTAGATTTTTAACTTGAGTTTATTAAGGGTAATTTTATCCATATGATTCACTCACAAGATATGTCATGGAAACTGTCAGGCTTCAAGAAGCATACCTGGTTTGCCCATGGCTGCCACAGAGATTTTTATTTTGATTCATGGCATGTGAAAGCATCATTGGAAAGCAGAAAGAAAATAATTACGAAGTGGCCCTTAAAATCATCACTTTCCTCTAGGAAACACGGTGAACAAATGTCTAAAAAGATGTCCTCTGCTAACTAAAAACAATGACTCTTTTCTCCTTATTAGTAGAAGACAATTTGAGTGACTGACCGTAAGATTTAGCCATTACAAGAGATGTTTATTCACCCAGTTGGATAAACTAAATTTTGCTTATAATTCATAATTTATTTATGTAGCTAAAAATACACACATTTAAGTCTTTGCCAGTTTTCAAAATTGTCAATCTCTTATTCTAGTATTGGTCCATTTCCTGTAATGAGTTAAATTAATATTTCTTACTTACAGTCTCTATATGAAGGGTGAGAATTTAATATACAAAGACTAGGAATTCTTGTATATTAATATTTGTGAAAAAAAATGGGACAGGTGAAAACGACCTACAACTATCTCAAAAAGTCATTAGTGCCTCTATTGGCAGTATTTCAACTACTGAGTAAGAAATATTCAAAGGGGCAATTTAAAACTACTTGTAATTAGAGACAAAAAAGTGACACTAGCAAATGGAGAATATATTTAAATTGAGACAGAATATTATTTAATGACCATTTTTCATATCTTAGAAATTTAGGCTATAAGCTAAGCCATTAAGATTACAATTTTTTAATTTTTATATATCCATTTAGATGTTATTTTGGAATGTCAGTTCTTCATAAAATACCATGTTACTTTAAATTATGTTTTTTAGTCTTTTTACTAAAATGTAATCTTTATAAATGATATGTGCTTTGGACAAAATTTTGATAGTTAAGCAATCATTTATTTTCAGTTGTGCTCTATAATGTTAGAGCAAAATTGTGACAAACTGAATATTCTCTGGAGAATTCAGATTGACAGCCCTGTAGAAATGTCATTTACTTTAAAATTCACTTCAGGTCTTATCTTTCATATGAATGGGATCTAAAAGTGGTAGTAACAGCTAGCATACCTTTGCTAACAATAGAAACCTAAGCCTGCCAATTATCTCCAATCTTTTCCATACAGAATATCCTTATGATTATTTATATTCTTGTCTTCCTCAAGTATGCAAATTTAATAAAAAACTAACATGTTTATTCAGGAAGAATACATTTGGGAACCTTAAAAAATAAATGTGCCCACAGACTTATGTGATAAGTATTTGGGGGACACCAAATCATGTGCCTACTATGGATGAGTATGACATGGTTTTGTCCTCAAGGACTTCACAGTATAGTAGACAGGACAAATATGTAAAAGTAAGTAGTAAAACATAATATGTTTATAGGAGAATGGTTAGGAATACTGTCTTGGTTTCCTAGGATTGTCATAACAAAATACCACAAACTGGGTATTTTAGAACAAGAGAAATTTATTCTCTCACAGTTCTGGAGGCTAGAAGTCCAAACTCAAGGTGTAGGCAGGGCCATGCTCCCTCTGAAGACTTTGGGAAGATTTCGTCTTTGCATCTTCTAGTGGTATTGGCATTCCTTGGCATTTCTAGGTATGTAGCTGCATAACTGCAGTCTCTGCCTCCATCTTCAAAACACCTTCTTCTCTGTGTGTTGTCTCCTCTTCTTGTAAGACACTAGTCACTGAATTTAGGGCCCACTCTAATCTAGTAGGACCTCACCTTAACTAATTACATATGCAAAGACCTAATTTTGGGCAGATAAGAACTTCTAGGGGATACTATTCAACCCATTACATTGACCATGTATGAGGGAAAAAAGCAAAGAACAAACAAACAAACAAAAAAACTTGTCAGACTGTGTAAACTTCAAGTTAAAGTGTTCTACAATTTGTGTTTCATGGTTGAAGCTGGGGAAAGAGGACAACTTTGTAACTTCTCAAAAGTTCTTAAAGTGTTCTGTTCTGTGTGCAAATCTTCATTTCAATGATGGATCTGAGATGATTTAACAGAATATCTTCAAAGTCCAAAAGAGTTATTGTGCCTTGATCTATATCAATGGGCCTTCAAAATTTCACCCTGTACTATGAAAAATTACAAAATAAAGTAGGGATGACTGTTCCATCCATCCCTGCTTGCAGCAGCATGTATCTCATCTGAATTAAAGGCAAGGTTGGTTTTCTCTTTGATGAGACATAAGTGAGATGTTTGATTTTTATTAAATGTAATTATTCATACTTGCCAGAAAGAACAGAAATACAGTCACAATCATTAAAACAAAAGAACCAGCTATCCCATCACCTGAGGGATTCTTAAAGACATCAGAAGTCCCCCAAATCACAGTCTGGCAATTAACATCTAAGTTAATTGGCAAAACAGGTTAAATATATCCTTCCTTGTACTGTTTACCAAATAGTATTTCTGTGGTAGAAAATGACAAAATTATTCACTAACATTCAGTTTGAAAGTTGGGCTTAATTACTATTTTCTAGGAGGTAAATATATTTCTTTGAGTTTTGGGATTTAAAAAAAAAGAGATTTATGTCTCAACATTCATGGTTTCTCTTTTTGAGAACTATTATCTACTTGTTTTGTGTGCTTCATAAAATGCCTGATAGATGTTATACCTTCTTCAAAAACATGATTCTTTAGAAAATGAATTCTATAATACGCTTGCTACAAATATGGTCTCTTCCCACCCCCTTTTTCAACAGTAGCTTAAATAATGCAAGTACAAATGCCACTTCTTTAAATATCTGATGGGTCCTCAGCACTCTGGCATGTGTTAGCTTTGTCCCCAAGCTTTTTTTTTTCTTGGCCTGTCAGCTGTGAGAAACAGTTTTCTACCAATTACTGTCAAAATATGAATAAATTCAAAACTGAAAATATAAGCACTGAATATTTTCAGTAAATTTATCCCAAAACTACATTAAAATAGGGATTTAGCATGTAAACAAGGAATTTAGCAAGTAATAAGGAAGAAGCATCACATTGTACTTTGTCTTCTCTAAATAAAAACACAACATAAGAAGATAAAGGGAAAAGCACTCAAGCAACAGAAGAGAAATGGGCAAATGACAGTGAGTGTATGAAATGAAAAGAAAGTTACAGCTGCAAAGAGAGCATCAACTAAGAACTATGACTCCCGAAAACAATGTTAGAGTTGTTCCTGGGCTTTTCCCCCTTTTTGAATGATTGATTATGACCTAATAACAAATAATTTTTAAAAGATTTATATAGCATTTCTCTCTTTGTCCATCACTGGTTTCCTTAGTATGTGGCGCTAAACAAACATTAGGCCAGCAGCTGGTTGTTAACATGATTGGGGTTCAAAAGGTGTTGAGAAACATGCTGTAAAAATTAGCAGTGTTCTTAGGTTAATACTGTTAATAAAACCTCAGATAAACAAGATACAGTTGGCTCTTAACTCTAGACTGGTTCTGTGCCAAACATTTTTGTTGGGGGGAGGTTTAATAAAAATCCTAAGTTTACAGGTACAACTAATAAGTATACAGTTTGAGTTGGCTCTGTATACATAATCCCAATGGTCTGGTCCATCAACCTAGATTGATCAGAACACTGCTTTTCTAGTCCTGAATCACAATTAGTTTGTATACCATGGTGATGATGCACAATTATTCCCAGGACACATTCTTTTAAACTCATTTTCAGAATAGGCATTATGTTGCCCTTTGTGTACTGTCACACATTCTTCTCAAATGTCTTTTTTTTTATACTTCCTTCTTAATGGTCTGTGTACAATGTAGATTGCAGTTTAACAAACTCACACAGACTAGAAGATTTGGGCCTGAAAGTCATAGTTTGTGTCATTACTGACCTCTACCTCTCTCTCTGACTTTCCCTCCCTACTTCTTATCACCCACATTCAGTCAAAGTCATGTTATCATTTCTTTCCTCTAAATGCCCCTCACAAGTGTGCATCTTTTACAGCCCACTACCACCCTTTACTTCAGACTAGCACTATTTGCCTGTATTACTGCAGTAGCAATAGCTTCCTAAATGAACATGTGCACTCCAATCCATCTTGCATAACATTGCCAGAATAATCTCCCTAAATTACCCTTTTAATCATGTCATAACTCTTTCAGAACTATTCAAAGGCTTACCATTACCTATAGAAGCATTTCTCAAAACAGGTTTTATAGAATAATAGAGTTTCACAAGATTTTAACATGTTTCAGTTAAAAAAAAAAGAATTCTTTTGCCATGTGAAGCTTAGCAGAAAAAGTGGTTTCTGTACAAGATTTTTCAGAGCTTTCAATATACTAAAGACACATTATATATATCTAAGGGTGGGAGAGTATACATTTCCCAAATTTATTTCATTGCATAACTCTTCTACCACACAATACCTTGTAATCTGTCCTAGAACATCGTGATGGTTTTTAGAAGCACAAACTCCTTAGTTTGCTCATTATGACTCTCTAACTTCTGACCTCAAACTATTTCTAAACCTACCTCTCACTAACTTCTTTATGAATTCCCACGTTCAACTAGACTCCACACTCAGTGTATTCTGAGCAAACTATATATGTGTATGACTCTATCCTCCTTGTCTATAAAAACTCTGTAAACCTTTCATAGCCAAGTTCAAGTTTCAGTTCTTTCACAAAGCTTCCCCTAACAATTCAAGGGCACAATAATCTCTTTCTCTTCTGAACTACACCACTTACACTTCATCTAATGCTCCATGTGGCACTAGATCACTGCTTGAACAGAAATCTTCTAGAGACTTGCCTTTGAATTTAGTTTTTGTTTGTGGTTCCCTCTCCCTCACTAGAAAGCAAGGTCCTTGAAGGAAAAGGCATACCTTTTGTATATGCCCCATAGTATTTACAGCTTTGCAATGAACAGGGCCTAGAAAATATGTGCCAAATAGACAAAAAAAAGATTTCTTAGAATAGTGTGCTGTTTGCCCCTCTAGATCCAGTCCCTGCCTTTCTGCCCTCTACCCTAGGAAGCTGACCTATACGGATTACATCAAAGGTTCCCTTGCCCTCTGGATTCTACTGGGATTCAGATATTAGGGAATACCAACAGGAGACTAAAAGGAAGGAGGAGAATAAGGTCAGAGAATTTATTTTGCTGGCTCACTCCCTACAAATTCAAATGGGCTGGCTGTTTCCCTTACTCAAGGTCACAACTCCAGGCCCAAGAAACCACTTCTCCTCACCCTTTTAGGCTTGCAAATGGTGAAGACACCCTGCTGTTAACCCTCTAGTATTGCACCTGTGGTTTCCTACACCCTGTGGTTTCCCTCCTAGACCCTGCCCACACCTTTACATAGTCTCTCTATTATCTAATTTGAATGTGCCATCTGTTTCTTGCCTGAATCCTAACTGATACAGATGGTATACAAATCTTTTGGCTGTTTTAAAAAATACTTATTAGTCTCATAATACTAAGAATAGGCAATGGATTTGTTTTGAAAATCTAAAACTAAATACAGGCTATAGTCTACAATGAGTTTTAGAACTCGTTTATGATTCACTTGAGGGAAGAAACCATGACTTATTCATCTTTCTAACCCTGTGCCTAGAAAAGTCGCATGCACACTGTTCACAATAAACACTCACGTAACTGGAGTTAATCAACGGTGGCAAAGATAGCTCATGCTCACCAATTATGCACAAGCTCCTCTACATCTTCCAGCCTCCCCTGCTGTTTGGTGGAGGTCACGTGACTGGGTTCTGGACAGTGGAATATGGGTAGAAGCGACATATGCCTCTTCCAGGCCCAGCCCTTGAAATCATCCCAAGTGAGCTTTCAGCTAGCTCTCTTCTCCCCTTGTCAACCTTGAAGATTTTCTCCAAGTGATGAAAATATAAAATAAATGACAGCTGCCTGATTCAAGAAATAAATGCTTGTGTTAAGTCACTGAGCTTTCTAACTTATTTATTATTTATCTAATTGAGTTCAAGTATCCCCTACTTATAACAACTTTGCATTTTAAATAACAACTGATTTTTAACTTCTATTTGGATATGATAGCTTTCTCATGAATTTTTTCATCATAAGACTAATCAGATGCTCCAGACTATACAATGAATGAAAATAAATGCCTAATTATTACTGACAAACAGAAAAAAGAATTGAAGGCATTCTTTTTATTTGTTTGGCATTAAGAAAGTCTCAGAATAAGATAACTGTAAAATGAGGTGTTGTGATATGAGGAGTTCTACTTCCAGGCTGAGACCCCAGGAGCAGGCCCATGTCTTGTTCCTCTAGGCATTATAGTGAAGAGGAGAGAAAGGGCTGTTCTGTGGTTGAAAAAAGAAGGCATAAAGAATGGTCTTTCCAGAAGTTTGGAACATTTACAGATTTTCTAAGTATTTTTTTTTTTGTTTTTTTAACATTTATTTATTTATTTAATCTATTTATTTTTTATTTGGTTGCACTGGGTCTTAGTTGCAGCAGGCAGGCCTCCTTAGTTGCAGCTTACCAGCTCCTTAGTTGCAGCATGTGGGCTCATTAGTTGCAGCTCAAGGGCTCCTTAGTTGCGGCTCACCAGCTCCTTAGTTGTCGCATGTGGGCTCCTTAGTTGCAGCAGGCAGGCTTCTTTAGTTGCAGCATGTGGGCTCCTTAGTTGTGGCATGCAAACTCTTGGTTGAGGCATGCATGTGGGATCTAGTTCCCTGACCAGGGATCGAACCCAGGCCCCCTGCACTGGTAGCAAGGAGTCTTAACCACTGCGCCACAAGAGAAGTCTCCCTAAGTATTTTTTTTTATGTTCCCTCTTGCCTATGTTATGTTTTATATTTTTAGCTTAAAAGCATTTCTCAAAAAATAAGAGAAAAAAAAGGGAACAGAGCTGTCTTGTTCTCTTTCATCTATTAAAAATATACTGTTTTCTTAAGTAATGGGTGAAGCTTTTGAAATTTTTATGCTCCAAATGTTTTTAGCTTTTTGTGTCTACTTAATACTCATATTCAATGTTATCAAAGAAGAACATATTTGTTACCTACATATATTTACCCATCTAAGAAAAACCAAATATATACACTTACATAAATTCATACATAAAAGTAGATGGCCATTTTGTGTCATTTGTGAGACTTAAAAAAGTCTCTTCTTTTTGAGGTTTAGTCTTTCTAGGAGTATGTTTTATTGATTTGAGCAACTGTCCTTGGCTTTGTGTTCTGTTCACAGTTTGAACATGCCGTTTTGCTGAATTTTGATGATTATGTGGGAACACATCAGGCCCCCTATCTTGCTGCCATTACATTTCCTGTGGCTACAGATACAGACATTTTTGTGTTCTTGCCCTTTTAAAACACTAGTTAGAGCACTGCCTTTAGCAAACTTTCCATCTCCATCTCCTCATTAGGATTAGTAACAGATATACTGTCAGTAATTTTTTTTTAGACCTTTTCCATTCCTCTTGAAATATAAATACTTACCTATTTTTCCTGCAGAGCTTTCTGAAGACTCCTCTTCCAATGTATGGGTTAGAATATATATCTAACTCTCTATAGCACTGCTTTCCTTAGCTACCATAAACTCTGAAATTATACTGACTTCTCTCAAGTTTCTACTTTACTGACCAATTTTCTCCTTAATGATCAGAATTAGGCCATGAATAGTAGATGTTTCACTCTCCTTCTGACAAAACAAATGAGAACCTCAGCCAATGATTTATCATATGCAGCAGGGGTATGTGTGTGCACGCGCGTGCACACTATTTATTTACGTACAATTGTTTCCTATAGAGTTAAATATAAAAACACTCCTTTTGTTTGTCTAACCTCTCCCTATTCCTTTTTTTGTGAGAAGCTTTACGTCCTTCTAAGTGGTCTACTTAGTATAGCTTTGGTTTAGCCCTACTCTGATTTTTAAAAATACAGATGAACCAAAACAATCCAAGAAAGAATAATTCTATATAAGGAGATTATCATTGCCAGAACAACCTGAATTTCTGTTGAACAAATACTGCAATGAATAAATTTATAAATAAATTGTACTTACAAGTATAAGAGAATGTTGAATACTTATCATACAAGAAGTGTCCTAAGTCATTCTAGGTTTACTAATTATAGGTACCATTAAATGAAAATGTAAACAATTTTATGATAAAAATTAAATCTATACCACAAAATGGGTATCATATGGACTATAAAACAGATTTGTATCATGAAGGATAATATATAATAAAGCCCCTACTTGAAAGGATATCTTTAATATTTTCCATAGTACTATAATAAATTAATTATGTATTGGCATAGATAGCATAAAAAATCTACATCACTGTCTTCATATAGTGTAATAATTAAGGTTCAAAAAAACCTTATATAAACCCAATTTCTTAGAAGTTATCTATGTGAAAGCATAATGGTTATTCGACGATTGCTGAGAGGTACAGAACTTGTCATCTATATCCATGACTCTCACATGAGTTGAAGTGGTTGATAAGTATAATGGATGCTATAAAGGAGTCTATACAAAACTAAGTTTAAAAGAGCAGTCAAAGGAACTAACCAGAAGAGATGACAGTGATAAGGCAGCCAGGAAAAGGAGCTAAGGAGGCAGAGAAATGGTGTACCTAAGGCAAAGAATAATGGTAACTAAAGAATGGGTGTTTGGTAGAAGTAGGTTCAGGAAAAATCTTAATGTTCTAGTTTAAAATAGAAAGGTTACATAACTTTAACCTTAAACTGCTTGACCTTTTGCTATAAGAAACCGCATCAGTTATTTGGGGAATTAGAAGTAATCTTCAATATGCTTTCAAGTATTAAAGAAAAAAAGAAAAAGAGGAAGGGAGGGAGGAAGGAAGAAGAAAACAGAGGAAATTAATTGTTAAACTATCTAGATATTATATAACATATCTTACTTGTAAATTTAGATTTATTAATCTTTTAATAGATTGAAAACACTTCACATTTTTAAAATGATAAGAAAGAAAACATTTAAAGCAGAAAACTATTAGAAAACATAATAAACGAATTTATACATAAAAAATCTAAATTAAGAAGTTGATACCTCAAAAGAAATGTGGTCCAAACTAAATAGTCAGATTCAATAAAGGATCTAAGAGCTGAGGTCTGTTGGTGACAGCAGAGCTTGCAAAAGTGTTATTCCAAGTCTCAGTTTCTGAACCACACCATGAATCTCTAACAAATAGTAGAAGAGCAATAGATACATACTCTGAACACATTTAACTGGTAAGAATGAATAAAATAGGGAATGGGAAAACAGGGAATAGGAAGGCAAAATAGAATTGGCTGCTCTATATAAGGCAGCTCTAGACTTAACTTGAAGAGTTGATAAGTTTCCCTACTTGCCATGCCCATTCTACCTAAATTCTCAAAACTCTGTCAGAAGTCTTGGATTAACCAATATGCTCTCCCTAACTACCCATCAAAGACAGTATAGTATCTCCCCTAAGATTCCTATACATGCCCTATTACTAAAATCTAATTCAAAGACCTTTATGCTCATCCTACATTAAAAACTTGAAACACCATCTGGCTCTTTACACTTGTGAACACTGAATAATCTTTTAGACCCACCATTTAAAGGCATGATCTCAGTCAATCAGAGCTTCATCAGGATTTCACTTTCCCTTTTCTCTAGAGTCCAGCTGCTAATGCAGTCTATGGTCACTCAGGCTATTGCTGGATCACCATAGCTCCCAGTTCACATAAAGAATAAATAAAGGCAGAAACCAAAACGCTCTCTAAACATAACCTTCTAGAATGGGTGGCTGTAAAAAGATTGAGCTAGCTGATAGCAAAGGGACATTTCAACATTAAGATTCTAAAAAGAAGAGACCGGTTGAAACTAGAGATGTATTTTATTTATACTTTAAATCTGAAAATAGGAATACACTTTTATCTGGTTGTAGCAAACTGCTTGGCAAATGACAAACAGCTTTGCCCCTTACCTGACCTCTGTTCACTGGTGCACATCACATACTGGGATGAAGACACTTGCCCAGTAAAGTGTCAACAATATTACTTTAAAAAATTTCAGGGATAGGCCTAGAATGTGCATGTGATTTCAGATCCAGAAAAAAATGCACAGTAGCCAAGCAACAATCTGACAAATAGAACTGTGTCTTGATCATAGCAATATGTAATATAGGAAAAATGCTTGCTCAAACCCGAGAGAAAAATAGTGTCAAGGAAAGAATGTGTTTGACCTCTCAGGTAACAACTTCTAAATGTAGTGAACTCTTATGTGCATTGACAAAGAGAAATCAATGGCACAGATAATCCAACAGGCTTGGCAAAGATCTCGTACATTTAGTTTTGAAAGCCAGTATTCACCCAGACTGCTCTCCTACAGTGTGTCAGGCCTTGTGTTACTGAAGTGTTGAGGGTCAGAGTGGGTGAAGAATATACTTAAACATGTGTTAAAACCCAACATGGTAAGATTGATAAAAAGTGATCTGTACAGTTCCGTAAGGGCACAGTGTTCCATTGTTCCAAATAGCATGCCCAGGGTACACACAAGCTGAGCGTCACGGAGACAGATGACTGATGGGTTAAAACAGTCAGAGGAAATACACAAAACATAATACAAAGTTACCTAGTGCTAGTAAGGCTGTGGAGAAAAGGGACACTCCCCTACACTGGAGTGAGAAATGTGAATTGTTAAGATTTTTTTGGAAAGTACTCTGGTAATATTCATTAATAAAAATTGGACATATCCTTTGCTACTGCAATGTCAACTCTGGGAATTTATTTTACAGACGTAAAAGCATGAGTAGAAAAGGATATTTGTACAGGATGGTTACTGGAGCATTTTCAGTACTAGTAAAAAAAGTTGCAAGCAGGGCTTCCCTGGTGGCGCAGTGGTTTAGAGTCCACCTGCCGATGCAGGGGACACGGGTTCGTGCCCCGGTCTGGGAGGATCCCACATACCGCGGAGCGGCTGGGCCCGTGAGCCATGGCCGTTGAGCCTGCGCGTCTGGAGCCTGTGCTCTGCAATGGGAGAGGCCACAACAGTGAGAGGTCCGCATACCGCTAAAGAAAAAAAAAAATTGCAAGCAACTGAAATGTCCATTAATGTATTAATCAAAGGCTAAATAAACTGTGGCATTATCCATATTATGAAAATATGAATTTTAATAGGAATTGCTTTTGGTCTATATCTTCTGATCTAAGTAATGGTCATGTTGAGTAAGAAACGCAAGTGCCAGGGAAAGGTAAATATAATGATTCCATTTTTTATAAAAAATAAATAAATAATACTCCCTCCAAAGAAACCTTATTTCTACATATTTGTATATAAATATACAAACTGTATGAGCACGGAAAAGCTATAGGAGCTGTGGGAGCATAATTCTAGACTACTCATGTTGAGTGTGACTAGAGGATGGGGATAAGTGAAAAACAAACACTCATACAGCAAAATCGGGGGGAAGCGCTCATGCTATACAAAGTAAAGGGAAAATACGTAGAACTCCCAAGTATTACACACTCCCTCATTTCACTCAGGTTTCTTTTCAAATGGAACATCATCACAGAGATCCTTTTAGAACTTCCTATCTAGTCACCACATCCCCATTCTGTCACATTCTAGCCCCTTATCTTGCTTTACAGTTATTCATATTCATGAGTAACATTAAATTACATATTCATTTATTTACTGTCTCTCTCTCTCCCACTAAAATGCAAACTCCATGAAGGTGGAGAGGGGGCTTTGTGTTGTTTACTATTGTGTTGCCAGCACCTAAAATAGTCTCTGATACATAGGTATCAGTAATAAATGTTTGTTGAATAAAGAAAGAATAAATTATATCTCATGGATAAAAACTAAAAATACACATGAGCAGAAGCAAGATGCTAAAATAGCAAATGAAGATACTGATTTAATTGGGTGACGAAATTGGTAGCAACTTAAAGAAAAAGGTGACTTTTAATAAGCAGTAAATTAAATTAGCCAGGCTCATGTATTTTGGAATGCTGAATACTGCAAATTCTCAAATGGGTAGGCAGGGAGGGAAAAGAAGAAAGAAAGAGGGAGAAGTCTAGAATGACTTCTTGAATGAATGACCCAAAAATGTGTATGCCTGAGTAATGCTAGGAAGAAAAAGCACAAATGAGAAAATAGTTTTTCCAAATACCTGCGAAATCTATGCTGGACACAGTGGTACTTCTCTCATAAAATAGTATTGCTTTTGTTTGTAAACTAATGCATAAGAAGTAAAAATATACTTAAGTGGCAGATTCTGGTATTAACACAGAGAGTAAAACAATAGCAAGTAATGTTGAAAAAGCAAGCCTTCATAAACTCCTAGCAGAATAAGCACACTCTTGTTATGTAATCTGAAGATGCTCAATTAACACCTAAAGCAAATTCTGAAACTCTGAAAAATGTCCATGTGTATATTTTAGCACAAATATCAGAAATGTATACTGTTCTTCTCAAATTAAAATAGTTTACAATATAGATATAGTAGATGTTCTCAAATATAATTAAATATAACAAAACTAATGGAATCAGTTTCTATGTTCTTATATTCTTAAATAATCTAGTACATTAAAAAAAATAAAGGCTAACAATTATGTATATATTTTCTGGGTAACAATCTCACTTTTATATTTAGACTACATAATTTTAAACAAAATGTAATTTTTTTCACAGTAAGGATACTATTTTTACATACAATTGTGCAAATACTAATTTTCCAATAAAGCCATCTGAGGGCACCCTGTTATGGTTAAAACACACACTGTCCACAGAGACAAAGAACTCTGCGGGAACAATGAACACATTCTTGAGTCGTTTAGTTCACCTACAATCCATGAATATTTTAAAATCATGTACAATATGAAATCTCTACAAGACAAGCATTAAACAAAAGAATTAACTTTTTGCCAATTTTGCTCAAAAAAAAACCAACACTTTAAAATGAGAATGAAATAATTTCCTTGAAAAGGCAACTTGTTATCTGTGATTGTTACTTGGCTGTCTGTTCAACACAATTTTTTAATATTTAAAACAATGAGTTGGTATTCTCAAAAAGTGAATTGTGTGTTACTTACAAGAACATGAAATGATTTTTCAATCGTATAAAAAACAAGCTTGTACTCTGTTCCTACAATACTCATCTTTTATCTTGAAAGGCTCTTATGAAAATAACCCACACAATAAAACCTTCTATAACTTCAAGAAATACCTTATTTTTCCTATTTAAATAGTAAAGACGAATAAACTGACTTTTAGGTACATATTACATTTTCTACATATGACTAAACACATATTTAGATATCAAATGTAGACATATTTAGTTAAAATCAATTAAACTGAGAAGTCCTTCCCTTCTGGCTGTCCATATTTTTCTTTAATCCTGGTCAGTGTAAACCCTTATTACCAGTAATTTGCCACTATAATGCTGAGGAAAAATGCTAGCCTCACAATTTTTGTCATTTCTCTCCCCCCTCTTCCCCTGCAGGCTGCTACTGTTGATGGCCTTTATGGAAATATAAATTCAATCAGCAGCTGCAAATTTCATGAGACGTCCATCTTCATGCTGAATTTCTAACTGAGTGTCAAAACAATCTGTGGATTTCTCCCTGATGAAACACACATTGAATTGTAAATTTCTCCAATTTCCTCATGTTTGAATTTCAGCTGCAGCAAAATACTGCTAGCCCAGATATACTGCCTACCAGGCTGAAACAAGTAATTTTCTTTTCTTACCCCTTCATGCCTCTTAAAAGAGTTAAATATTTTTAAAAGCCATGAAACAAAATGTTTCCTCCCAAATTAAACAACTGAATTTTCTATACAATTATATAAAATGAGGATATAAAACCATTAATATATTTTATATGTTTTAAAAGAGATTTTTTTTTTCTCAAGAGACTTACTTGTTGTATATGGTTGTCTTTCTATTGCTTTTGGTGGTTAATAACGCTATGAGCTTTCATAAAATTAATATTTCTATATACAATGTCAAGATAGTACATAAATGAAATGCAGTCACAGAATAATTACTAGTAACTTCAAGTTTAATTAGATATATTTTCATTAAGTATTGACAAGAGTAAAAATATTAAAAACAAAGAACTATACCAGCTAAACTAAACATTCTTTTTTTTTTTGGCTGCGCCGCACAGCATGCTGCTGGATCCTAGTTCCCCCAACAGGGATCGAACCCACTCTGCCTTCAGAGGAAGCCTGGAGTCTTAACCACTGGACCACCAGGGAAGTCCCTAGGCATTCTTCTTAATACATACTTATAAGTGAGTTAACTTTTTCACCAGAGAATCATTTTCAACTGAGTAGCTAAACATAATTGCTTTTAAATAACTCACTATTAAGGAACCTATATTATTTTACAACTAAATAAGCAAAAATATTGTGTTTAAAAAGGATATCTCAAGAAACCCATTAATTGACTCGCATTCCAAGACAGCAACTTCTTGTTCTTACAAACATCTTTTCATTAATGTCACTAACAAAATAATTCATAGCACTATTTAAAAATTCAACAAGAGTGAAAATGTTAAAAGTTACATGTGAGTGAGTTTATAGTCAATAAAATACATGTTTACTAGAAAATACCAAAATTTTTTTAAAATAAAATAAAAATTCAACAGGACATCGCAGTAAGAAAACCTTATGGGTGATCTGTAAAACAAGTAATGAAATAATCGTTCATTCTTTCAACAAACATTTATTGAACATCTCCTATGTGCCAGGTAATTTTTACTAGGCCATGGGGACAAAGAGATGTGCAGAACACAGTTCTTTACCTCAAGAAGTTAGTCGAGTTGAGAGAGAAGATCATTTATTAAAACATAGTGAAATAAGTGCTATACACTGGTACATTAAGGAAGGAAAAAATTAGAGGAGAGTACTGAGGAGAGAGACGACTATCTCATGAGCAGTTACGGAAACTTTCAGAAAGAGTTATAGTTTCTAAGGACATATAGGAGTCAGCCAGGAGAGAAAAAGAAGGAGGGCACATTCCAGCCAGAGGGCAGAATATAATATTAAAAAAAAAAAAAAGGAAGGATGAAATAGCATAGTGCCTTTGGAAAATTGTTAGTAATTGGAGACGGGGAACAGGGCTGATAATGTGACGTGATAGAATAGGGTAGGTTGGAATAAGGTCAAGAAGAGCTATGAATGCCA